>NC_140485.1:136899049-138139049 GCF_964271855.1 Acomys minous | reverse complement strand
TCATTTATCTTTAACCCAAGCAGAACACGTACTTATCATCTATTGTTTTATTCTAAGCAGCAAGCACTGACCCTTCCTGGTTTCAGGCAGACAAGGCCTGAGAACTTGAACTTAATTTCACCTTATAATCAAAATGGAGACTTGGAGGCAAAATGGCTTCTGATAGGCCACAGCAGGTGTTAACAGAGAAGCCACAGTTACGCTATGAGCTAAAGTAGGTCTCAGCTGAGGTGGTAGAATTTAAGCAGGTTAAGGAGGTTACAACGGCCTTGGGATTTCCCAACAAGAGGTTCCTGGCTGGATGCTGACACCTTGACTGGACTTCCCAGACTCTATAGCTGTGAGGAACATAACTCTTTTCTTTGTAAGATACAGGCTGACTTCAAATTTATGGCAATCCTCCTGCCTCAGTCTCTCCAAGTGCTGGGGTCACAGATATGAGACACTGTTCCTAGCTTCTCTTTCTCTGTGTGTATGGTGCATGTATGGTTCTGTGTGGGATTTATATGCAGTCAGAGGTCAGCATGGGATGGGGTGTCTTTTTTTTTTTTAAGATAAGGTTTCTCATTAAACTTGGAACTTAGTGATTTGTCTTTGCTAATGGGCCAATGGGCTCTAGGAGTCACTTGCCTTTCTCAGAACTTGGATTACAAACCCAGCTTGCTGAGCCTGGCTTTTACGTATGTGCTGGGATCTGAACTCAGTTCTTCGTGTTTGCACAGCAAGTTTTTTTTTGGGGGGGGGCGGGGAGAGGTGTTGGTTTGCTTTGTTTACCAATGGAGACCTTTGGGTTTCTTTGCTTAACATTTTATTTTTGGTGTGGTTGTGTGTGTGTGTGTGTTTGTGTGTGTGTATGTGTTTGTGTGTTCTTGTATGCTCACATGTGCACATGCACAGACTAGAGGAAGGTGTTGGTTATCTTACTTTGTTATAGAACTTTGCTTTATTAGCAGCAGTGGGCATAGAGTGAGCTGGTGCCCTGTAAAGTCCAGCCTTGCTTGACCTGCAGTTTCTTACACGTCTTCCCCTGCCCATGGTTTCTCTGTGTAGCCCTGTCTGAGCTGGAACTCACTCTGTGGATCAGGCTGGCCTCAAACTCACAGAGACCCACCTGCCTCTGCTTCCCAAGTGCTGGGATTAAAGTCATGTGCTACCAGCACCTGGCTCTTTCTGGTTTTATAGGCTAAACAACAAAGATGAATTCTTTCCCTGTGTGACCACGATGCCACAGAGGGGAGAGCCCATCGTGGTTGGGCTCATCTGCAGAAGTGGAACTGTTTCTGCAGGGCACCTGATTTCTGGAGATAGTTTTGTAGCCAACTATTTGTCTCCCATGATAGGGAGAGATGGTTGCAGCCAAAGCTGCAGGGTACAGGACACAGGACACAGGATACAGGATACAGAAGCGGAATTCAGCAATCTTTTAAATTTTATTTTTATTTAAATTTTTTATTAATTATTCACTTTATATCCCAGTCAGAGCCCCCTCTGTCCTCTCCTCCCAGTCCCACCCTTCCTCCCTGTTGCCTCTATGCCCCTTCCCCTGTTCTCAGAGAAGGGGAGCCACCCCACGCCACACACCCCGGAACATCAAGTCTATCAGGACTGAGCGCATCCTCTTCCCCTGTGTCTTGGTGAGGCAGCCCCGCCAGGTAAAAGTGATCAAAAAGCAGGCAACAGAGTCCATGTCAGAGACACCCCCCACTCCCCTTACCAGAGGACCCACATGAAGACTGAGCTACCCATTGGCTACATCTGTGTTGGGGGCCTAGGTCCAGTCCATGCATGGTCCTTGGTTGGTGCTTCAGACTCCACAGGCCCCTCCTGGGCCTTGGTTAGTTGGTTCTTCTTGTGGAGCTCCTGTCCCTTCTGCGTCCTTCTAGTCTTCCCCCAAGAATTAAGCAATCTTGTCTGAACTGTTTTTTTTTTTTTTTTGGCCTTTCCCTCCTCCTCTCTCTTTCTTTCCTCCCTCCCTTCCTCTTTTCTTTCTCTCTTTCCCTCTTTTTTGGTTTTTCTTTTCTTTTTTCTTTTTTCTTTTTTTTGTTTTTTGAGACAGGCTGTCTGTGTAGCCCAGGCTGGCCTCGAACTCACAGTGATTGCCTGCCTCTGCCTCCCAAGTGCTGGAATTAAAAGTGTGCACCACCACACCTGGCACTCGTTTGGTTTTTTTTTCAAGACAGGTTTCTCTGTGTAGTCCTGGCTGCCCTAGAACTCTCATGCCGTGAATAATGTCACAGGACTTTAAAATAGCGCCAGCCAGTTGCAGCCAGGTAAGGATATCTACCATGTGCCTAACATTGGCACAGTTGCTTTTCTCTGTCTCGATGGTGAGGAAATTTGGACAGTGGTTACTTTCCTAGCTAGCTGCTTGGCTGTCCCTATGCCAAAAGGAGCCCGTGTGGGGAGACTCAACTCTCAGGCATTGGCTGCTCTGTTAAAGCATCTTAGTGACCCCAAACTTGTATTTTAACCCGGGAAGAAAGTCACTGCCAAAGAGAATGGTAATTAGTTGTGGTTTTAAAATAATTTACAAGCTTCAATAAGAATTAGATCCCACAGTAGTAATGTGTTTCAGGTTTGAATTTGTAACAGCTGGGCTCATTTCTCCCTTCTAAGAATAATTTTATAATTCTAAACATTTTCTTTGTGTTAAAAAAATAGTTCTATCTTTACTTTAATGTTCTGGCTAATACATTCCAAATTAGATCCAAGTTCATGGGCTTGTCTGTTTTCTTCTTTCTTCCTTTTGAGACAGAGTCTTTTGTAGCCCAGGGCTGGCCTTGGACTCCTTTACCTCTTGAGTGATGGGATTATAGAACGTGAACACCGTGCATCATTTATATGTCTGTGTCTTTAAAGAAAATTCCATAAGGCCTAAGGTTTTAAAATGGCAAATCTGCCAAACCAACATCTGTTTATTCCCTCAGAATATATATTCCAAATTACATTAAATATGCAACTTAAAATAAGCAGCTTCTAAAAGAAGCTTCACTAACTCTTCCCTCTGTGCCTTCCTCTCTCCCTTCATTTCTTCTTCCTTCTTCCCTTTCTTCCTCCCTTCCTCTTTCCCCCTCTTGCTCTCCTTTTTTCTTCATCCTCCCCTTTCTTTTTCTTCTTCCTCTCCTTCTTCCCACCTTCCCCTTGCACTTTGTTTCTTAGGTGCAAGAGAGAACAATCCCTTATGTCTGTGCCACACGCCTGAAAGGTGAATGTTATGATTTGATCAGGCGGTGATAGTGTGAGGGCTCTGGTGCTTTTAGCAGGTCAGACCTGGCTTTTGGGTTCCTAGGACGGTCTTTGATAGTAATGCCAGGTCCTAATTCCAACCCAGCTCTCTGTGCTTCCTCCACCATGTGAAGACCCACTACTGTAGGTGCCTCAATAGATCTCTACTGTGAAGGACTGAAATTCCTCTGAAACCATGAGCCAGAATAAACTCTCTCTCTAAGGTCATTTTCTCTCGGGTATTTTGGTCACAGTGGCACAAACATAATTAACACAGAAAGTTGGTATTAGAAGTAGAGCCACACTCACAAACCTGATTATCTGCTTCTTAGGACTCTGGAGGTGGCTTTACAGAAAAATGTTGGAGATTTGAGCCTGAGTAGCTGGAGGATGCTGTGGGCTGAGCTCAGTGATCCTGAGAAGCTGTAGGACGCTGTGGGCTGAGCTCAGTGATCCTGAGAAGCTGGAGGATGCTGTGGGCTGAGCTCAGTGATCCTGAGAAGCTGGAGGATGCTGTGGGCTGAGCTCAGTGATCCTGAGAAGCTGTAGGACGCTGTGGGCTGAGCTCAATGATCCTGAGAAGCTGGAGGATGCTGTGGGCTGAGCTCAGTGATCCTGAGAAGCTGGAGGATGCTGTGGGCTGAGCTCAGTGATCCTGAGAAGCTGTAGGACGCTGTGGGCTGAGCTCAGTGATCCTGAGAAGCTGGAGGATGCTGTGGGCTGAGCTCAGTGATCCTGAGAAGCTGGAGGATGCTCTGGGCTGAGCTCAGTGAGCCATGCCAGTGGGCGTTCAGGCCAGAATGCAATGGAAATGGTGATGGCTGCTTTTCGTTGCCCACTTGACACTCCCAGGAACAGGGAACCTCAACTGAAGAACCACCTCTACTATATTGGCCTGTGGCAGCTCTGTGAGGCATTTTCTTGTATGAAGTGCCACAGCTATGCCACAGGAATGTCCAGCTCACCGTGGGCATTTCCATCCTCTATGCAGGTGGGTCCGAACCACATAGGAAAGGTATCTGAATGTGAGCCCGGAGCAAGCTAGTAAATAGCATTCGTCCACGGTCTCTGCTGCGGTTCCTGCCTCCAGGCTTCTGCCTTGAGGTCCTGCCTCAGCGGCGTCCCTTGATGGACTGTGGCTTGTAGGCGGAAATGAACCTCTGCCTCCCTAAGCTGCTTTTGGTCATGGTGTTTAGCACAGCAACAGGATGCATGGTAGGAAAGAAGTGTAGATAGTAAAGACAGCAAAGCACAAGGACTTTACTAGGAGCTATACTGGAGGTCGTTTTAGCTCTGTCATAAACAATCTGCCTGCGTTTTAGCCATGCCCTGAAAACTGAGCCATTCTGAATGAAAAAGTAACAGATTAATACTTGGCAGGGAGACTTTCAAGACTGCCTCACAGTTTAGGCTGTGGCTTTCTTACTTCTGAATGCTTTAAACCAGGTTTACACTGAAAATTAGGATAAGAAAATAAAGCAAAGAGTAGTGCTATTTGGATAGGAAAAGTGTGTTTAACAGACAAAGCAAGCAGGTGCAAAGTGGTAGTAATTGTGAAGAGATTATAAAGAGAAGCTGTATACTTTGAACTGTGACCGTAGGCAGGGTCACAGAGCCACACGGAAAGTTCCCAGGAGTAAAAAATATAGCCTGGTCTACAAAGTGGATCCAGACAGCCAATGCTACACAGAGAAACCCTGTCTCAAAAAACAACACTAACAACAACAACAACAACAAAACAAAACAAAACAACAACAACAAAAAGAAAACCTATCAGAAAGACTTGTCATTTAAAGAGAGATACTGCACTGTTCTGCTTGATCAGGACTGCCTAGTAAAGTGTGTGTGTGTGTGTGTGTGTGTGTGTGTGTGTGTGTGTGTGTGGTATGTGCATGTGTGGGTATTTTTCTTCAGTTTAGTCACTGCAGCTGTGGCACAAGTGTTATGGACTGTATAATGCATATTCTGCCATCTTAGGTTGGCAGTGGAATTGGGCATTGCCTATGTAGTGCTAGCTTCACAGGCATGCAGAGCACAAGAGTTGTAAAGTCATGGGGGCCTTACACCAACTGTAATGACTACACTTCACTACATCTGGAATTAACTAAAACCCCAAAATGGAGGGGCACACCTGTGAGGGATTTTTGCTTAATTTGCTCTAGTTCCAATCCACATCTTAAAGGTGGAAAGATACACCTTTTGAGGTGGGAGGACCCACCTCTAATCTGGGCCACAGCTGCTTCTGGAAGCCAATGTAAGGACACTAAAGAAGGAAGCTTGCTCTCTATCTGCCTGTTTGCCTTCGATCACCTCACTGGCATTACAGCCTACCTCCTCAGGATCCCAGAGTGTACTGAAGACCAGCTGAGACATCCCACCTTGTGGGCTGAACAACGAGTGGGTTCTTGGACCTTCCACTGGTAGAAACGCATTGTTGGATGAGCTGGACCATAGCTTGTAAGTTATTATAGTAAACCCACATATATGAATATGTGCATATGTATTCATTTATAAGTTCTGTTATATTTCAATTTCCCTACTCTTCCTTTTCCTCTTGCTTCCCTTCTTCTTCCATCTGCTCCTCCTCCTCGCCCCTACCCCATCGTTTTCCCCTTTCTTTTATTCTCTGAGATGCTGAGGATGGAAGTCAGAGCCTTGTGTCTACTAGTCAAGCTCTCACCACTGAGCTATGTCCCCAGTGTGCCAGTTTTCCTTATAGAATTTCTCTACAAGTGCGTATCAAAACGGATGAAGTCAGTGTAGCTGTTGTGGCCTGGGCAGAGGAGCTTGGGAGTCCTTCTTGACACAGTCCCTGAGTATTTGTGTGGAGCAGCCAGGTCTCTTGAGGCATGGTCCAGAGCCTATTCATTTAGGAATTTGACTCTGGGATACACTGGTTCAACTCCTTGCCATTCTCCAGCTGCACAGTTGAAATACACACTAGATCTAACTAGAAAACAACAGTGTGCCTTCAGTTGGGGGAAATGCAGTTATTCAATTAGGCAGGGGTTCAAAGTCATCCATCTCCGCCCCCTTCCCCCGAATCAACGTGTGTAGGAAAAGGGAGGTTTATTTAGAACTGCCCTTCTGTCTCCAATGAAGAATGAAAGCCAGAAGATGCTAGAAAGGCAGCTGGCACCTCAGGGATGAAATGTGCATGGGGGGGGGGGGGAAGAAGAAGCATCTGAAACTCACATCCCAACGTATTCACTGGGGCCTGAGCAGGAGGGGCTCCTAATACATACTTTCCTCTCTTTGTAAAGGGTTCGTGTTGGGCCACATGACAGTTGGAAGCTAACCCTCGAACCCTGCTCAGAAGGCTGGCTTGTGCAGTTGATGCAAAGCTGTGGGGAAGGTCACCAGGCCAAGTATCCGTCGTGCCAAGCCTGGTCTCCACAGCTTCCAATCCACTCCAGACTAATGGAAAACATGTGTCAAAATGGGCTTTTTCTTAAGGTTCACATTTTCCCTGTGAGGTACTTTCCATACCATTTTGATTTGAAATGCTACGGCCCAAAGCTCTTAATTTGTCAGTACACAAATGTCCTAAGCAAATCTTCTAAAAATTAAATCATCGTTAAGACTGAGCAGCAAGCCGAACCGTGGCTCTCCGAGTTTAGGCAGGGGAGGGACCTGAAGGACACGGCTCTGAACAAGGCCTCTCAGTGCAGAATCACAAGTGTTGTCCTTGTGATTTGCCTTTCAGGACACTGGTTTCATGACCTTGCTCCCTTGGAAACGGTTGTTACAACCGGCCATCGTGCGTGTAACACACAGGAAGGAGGAGAGGTGTCTGCACACATTGATCCTACAGCAGTTTCCAGCTGTGTCCTGGGTGACAACGCCAAATGACTACGTGGACAGGCAGCTGGGGTATGTGAAGGCGGTTGACAGGTGGATCTCAGACACAGAAGAACATGTGCCCATTGCTAAAAGGCTGATCCAGTGTTGCCAGAGGTTCCGATTTCCCAGTATATGCTGCAAATTTATGTCTTTTTTTTTAAAGTGGTGAAATTAAAAAATTGTAAATTAAAGATGTCAATATAACGTGGTCCAAAAATACCTTTAAAGGTCAGGCCTGGCCAGGGAATAGTAGAGTTGGAGCAGATGTGGCCGTTTAGGTAGCTGAGGAGCCCCATTGGCTTTGAAAAAGATATTTTGGGGTGCGGTGGAGCTGAAGGCAAGCATGCTATCTACACTTCCCCTAGATGATTTGCCTCAGACTTGAAGCCCCAGAAAGTGAGAACTCTGTCTTACTGCCATGTGTCTCATGCAGCTGAGCCAAGAAAGGCCAATGGCAGTTTGCCTTTTAGATCAAGGATAAAGACAAAAGAAAGGGGGGGGGGGAGAGGAAAGAATGGAGGGAGGGCGGGCGGGAGGGAGGGATCAGAAGACTTCTAATTTTGGCCAAATTGGAGAAAAATTGTTGAAAACTATTTATCATACTCATCAAAATGGCTACATAGATATCAAAGTATATTTCTGACCAAAGTGAACTGAAATATGATATTTCTTTTTTGTTCTGTTTTGTTTTTTGAGACAGGGTTTCTCTGTGTAGCCCTGGCTGTCCTGGATTCACTCTGTAGACCAGGCTGGCTTTGAACTCACAGAGATCTACCTGCCTCTGTCTCCCGAGTGCTGGGATTAAAGGCGTGCGCCACCACGCTCGGTTACAAAATATGAAATTTTATAATCATAAAGGGACTGATTTATCCAGAGGCCACGACTGTGATGATTAAAGCATCCTAAAAAGAGAGCTTTGAAATACATAACACAAAATGGACAGATTTGGAGCTGGGTGGTGGTGTCGCACGCCTTTAATCCCAGCTCTTGGGAGGCAGAGGCAGGTGGATCACTGTGAGTTCGAGGTCAGCCTGGTCTATAAAGTTAGTTCAGGACAGCCATGGTACACAGAGAAACCTTGTCTCAAACTCCCCCCCCCCCCAAAAAAAAACCAAAATCAAAACAAACCAAAAAACCCCCTGTCAGATTAAGAAGGAGAAACAGTCTCACCATAGCTATGTCAGAGAGTTCAATTTACTGTTTTCAGAAATGAACAGAAGTCGTGGCGCATGCCTTTAATTCCAGCACTCAGGAGGCAGAGGCAGAGGCAGGTAGATCTCTGTGAGTTTGAGGCCAGCCTAGTCTACAAAGAGAGTTCCAGGACAGCCAGGGCTTTTACACAGAGAAACCCTGTCCTGAAAAACCAAACCACCCCCCCCCAAAACCAAAAAAATCCAAACACACACACACACACATACACACACACACACAAAAAAAAAAAAAAAAAAGAAAAAAAAGAAAGAAAGAAAGAAAGAAAAAGAAAAAAGAAAAAAGTAAGAAATGAACAGAAGTAACTGAGTGGAAAAACTGGCAAAAGTCTGGAAAAAGAACTGAGCAACACTAAGAATCAGCTTCATTTTTGACATTTACAGACTGCTCCGCCCAGCAGCAGCATTGCAGTCTTCTCACATTTATCAAGAGAGACCATGCACAACCTATAAAGGAAGTCTCCAGTCACTGAAGAGAATTCTAGTTTCACATGTTATCTGAACCAGTGAAATTCAATTAGACATTAATAACAGAAAGAGCTCTACAAAATCTCTTTACCTTGGAAATTAAAAAAAAATTCACATCTTAGCCAGGTGGTGGTGGCAGTGCACGTCTTTAATCCCAGCATACAGGAAGCAGAAGCAGGTGGATCTCTATGAGCTAAAGGCCAGCCTGGTCCACAGAGTGAGTTCCAGGACAGACAGTGCTACACAGAGAAACCCTGTCTAAAAACAAACAAACAAACAAAACAAAAGAAAGAAAAAAGGAAAGAGAAAAAGAAAGCACTTCTTGTCCTCACCACAGCACTCCTCTGAGGTAGAATGGGCACGAAGGTGATGCCCTCCCCCCTTGCCGCTTGCTGCCTGTGGTAAAAGAGGTCATGAGAGGGAGAGAGCTAGCCCTGCCTCTCACTGCCTCTAGCACCCTGGAGAGTGGGCCCTGTGCCTAGTCAGAGCATCACTGTGGACCTGGCCCTGATGGTGAAGGCACTGGTGAGCCAGCCCCAAGTGCATGAGAGCTGGAGAGCTTGCCCTGCCTCCTGCCGATGGTGGCATTGGGTGGCCTAGCGGGAGCAGGCCTGGAGAGCTCGCCCTGGTGGTGTAGATTCAGAAGAAGCAGTAGGCTGCTCAGCTCCGCTGCCACCCAGGACCAGATCCAGGCCTTTGAATTGGCTCACCCCAACATCTCTATCACCTGGGAACTGTTGGAGCACGTGAAAGGGTTGGCCCTGCTGATCCAAAGCTGCAGGATCTCCGTGACACAAGGCAGAATAAGCAGGGGTGAGGCCCGGTGAGGATTCCATACTGGTGGCCTGACAGAAGCCAGAGACCTCGAACCGGACCAATGACTCATTGCAATGAACTACAGTGGCAAAGCTCAACTCTACTCCTTGATCTCCTGGTATACTTTACTGCAGTTTAGACATATGAATTAGTGGTACCATCTGAAGGCTTCAAGTAGGGCCGTTTCTCTCTGATTCTTATATCCTCCATTGAGATGTCTCTAAGTCCAGCAGCCAGGAACAGGCGCTTCAGACATCCGTGGCAGCAGGAGACAGTAGGACATCACTGCAGGCCTGGAATACAGAGGGCAGAGGCCGTTGCTAGGAGCCACTTGGTCCCATCCACTGCAGAGAGGCTGGGGTGCTGCCTCAGCAAGATACAAGTTGTGTGTCTGGCTGGTCTTCCCCTGGAAATGTCCTCACTGCTGATCAGCCAAGCAGAGTATTATAGGCCACACTGCTCTTTCCTCCTGACTTTCCTAGGGGTCCTTCAGGGCACGGATCTTGCTGAAGAATGAAGTGGGAGGAATAGGAGTCGAGCTTTTGCCCAAGTGTTTCCCACTAGCACTTTCCTAGCTAGAAACAGATGTTTTGCTGGTGTGCTGGCCAACAGCACAATACAAAAAAAAAAAAAAAAAAAAAAAAAAAAAAAAAAAAACCAAAAAACAAAAACAAAAAACCCAAAACCCAACAACAAACCAAACCAAACCAACCCCCCCCCCAAAAAAAAAAACCGAACCAAAACCAAAACCAAAAACCAAAATAAAAACCCAATGGTGTACATTGTTCAAGGCATTCATAATTCTCAGTTCCCAGTAGCTTCTCTCATGCTTTAAAAAAAAAACAAAAACAGAGAGAAAACCAGCCCTTTCCTGCTCTGCATTTTCAGGTCTTAAATCAACGTCAGTCCGGGTGGCTTCCTGTGGCACTGTGAGGCTGGCCCTTTTCCGAGCTCCTGTTTGGTCTCCTTTTCCTTGTGTAGTGCAGCCATGCATCTGCAAGAAGGGGCTGGGAGACTTTTGGCAGCTCCAGTGGAGAAATTCTATAACTTGTCCACAAGAGCTGAAGGGACTGAGTTCCTAGCTGGCCCACGACTAGGGTAGTGTAGGCAGAGGTGAGTGTCCGAGGTCTGACACTCAGGTCCTGGATTATCAGTGGCTGCTTGCTGCCCAGGAATACTACAGAGGCTGAAGCTAGGATAGTGTCTGGCTAGACTCACCGATGAAAAAATACAGGGAGGGAATAAGGCAGAGAAGGAGGGAGGGCAGGAGAGAGGGAGAGATGGAAGGAGAAAGGGAGGAAGATATTCTGGAAGGAACTTGTATATGCCCACACCCGCTCCCTATTGCTTTTCTTAGTTTTATATTTGTCAAGCTTAAAACATGGCTCTCATCTCAAAGGAAAGAAGAGATAGTTTATTCTGGAGCCATGTATAAATAACTATGGCCCAAGAGCACTGATTTAATTCACTCCAAAGACCTTGTTCCAATGTGGTAATGTTTTCATGAAGTTTTTATGGTTACAAAACAAAAGAGATACCAGAATTAAGGGAGGCAGGGACAGGCAAATCACTGTGAGTTCGAGGCCAGCCTGGTCTATAATGCCAGTCTAGGACAGCCAAGGCTACACAGAGAAACCCTATTTCAAAGAAACCAACCAATAAACCAACCAGCCAAACAACCAACCAACAACCAACCAACCAACCAAACAACCAATCAAACAAAAACCATACCAAACAAAACAAAACAAAAGAGAAAAACACAAATCAAGGCACTTTTCCAATCCATTGGTAGAAACATCAGGTAAGTAGGCATCAAAGCATGGACATTTCTCTGCTATCAGCCTAAGATATCATCTGATGACATTTTTAGTCTCTAGGTTGGTAGAAGCAAGGCATCTATTAGTACATTCCAGAAAGATTTACCTAGTACACACAAGGATGAATCTTAGACACACATAGATTCAGGTGATGGTGGCTATTAAGGGGGTGTATTAGTTTGTGTCTATGTCCATGTGATAGAACATTCTGACCAGAAGCAACTTTGGGGAAGGAAAGCATTTGTTTGGCTTACACTTTCGTGTCACAGTCCATCACTGAGGGACATCAGGGCAGGAACTCAAGGCAGGAACCTGGAGGCAGGAACTGAGGCAGAGGCCGTGAAGGAACTCTGAATACTGGCTTCCTCTCCATGGATTGTTCAGCTTGCCTTTTTATATGACCCAGGTTCACTTGCCCAGGGGTGGCACTGCCCACTGTGGGCTGAGGGCCCTCTCACATCAATCATTAATCAAGAAAATGCCCCACTGACTTACCTATAGGCCAATCTGATAGAGGCAATTCTTCCATTGAGGTTCCCTCTTCTTGGGTGTCAAGATGTTTGTGTCACAATAACAAAAACCAGCACAGGGGCTGAGGATAGCCTAAGATAATTTGGCTCTCAGTGTGCAACATTCCAGTTCTCCACAGTCTTGGAAAGTCTGATCAACCAATCAGCATGTAGCACCTTTAACACAGGTGTGGCTTTCTTTTCCAAGAATTTCAGTCCACAACTTGATGCTCCTGATTCAGAGGCTGAATAACAGGGCAAGCAGGGGCAGGACACCGTGCCTTAGAGAGCACCTGGTTTGACCTTATACTCCAGTGGAGGAGAAATCATGGCAGAGAGGAATTAAAATTTATCATTTTTAACCTGGTTTATAGAGCAATTTTAGCAACTACGGAATTTTAAACTGAGACTCAGACTCTGTCCCCACCGACCGCCACCTGCCCCCCCCTCCCCCGCCCCTTCTTCCTGCAGCTGCGGTCTTTCATGTCTTTCAATGCTGTCTTGGTAGTTAGGTTTGGCTCTCTAGCGGCCATCTTGAATTTACCACCTTTGCAAGAGAACATACTCTGTCCTACGAACGTGATTTTCCTTTTAGCATGCCCCTGTCAGTGGGTGGTGTCACCATCTTCCCAGGCGTATTATTCAAAAGCCTAGCAGTCAGTCACTCAGTCACTCAGTCACTTACATTCCCAGTCTCCACAAGTTCTTCTGTTTGATCTACAAAACTTGGTGCCTCTTCTCGCCCCAAGACTCAGCTCTGCTGCTCCCAGATCTGTGTCCTGTAGGAGACTCCAGATAGCTCTTCACTCTGTTCCCATAGCTCCAGTAGACGTGGGTTCTCCCCAAAACTCTGTTACTTTCTTCCCCTGCCCTTATTGTATGTATGTATGTATGCATGCATGCATGTATGTATGTATGAATGCTTGTATGTATGTACATGTGCCACAGTTAATAGATGGCGTCTGGAGAGCAACTTGTAGGTATTGGTTCTCTTTTTCCATGTGAGTCCTGGGAATCGGACTCAAGTCCTTAGGTTTGGTGGCAAGCACTTTACCTGCTGAGCCATTTTACCATTTTTTCAGTTTGAGCTTATCTAGAAATCAGTTCATTGCAAATGAAATCGGCATGCAAGGTGAGCTTTCTAGGCTGGCCTCTGTTTCAGTCTGACTCGGTTTAAAGCAAGAGTAGACAAGATGCAGAGATGCACAGGGAATGCTGCCATGGGACAGTGAACAGGATACGTTTGGAGTGATGCTGCCACAGGCAGTGAGTGCCTGGGATCACCTGAAACTGGGGAGAGGCAGGGAAGGAGGACTCCTCTCCTACTAGCTTTGGAGGCAGCATGATCCTCCCAATGCCCTGATCCTGGGCTTCTTTATTAAAAAATAAAATTCCATTTTTATTAACTCTAAGACTTTTACGTATGTGTTTTGAGCCCATTCCCTCCCTCCCTCCCCGCAATTCCTCTTAGATCCAGCTCCACACTCTCTTAACTTCATTGCTTTTCTTTCTTTCAGTCTTTCTTTTTCTAGACAGGGTTTCTCTGTGTAGCCTTGGCTGTCCTGGACTCGCTTTGTAGACCAGGCTGGCCTCGAACTCACAGTGATCCACCTGCTTCTGCCTCCCGAGTGCTGGGACTAGAGGTGTGCACCACCACACCTCTCTTTTCTCTCTCTGTCTCCCTGTCTCTGTCTCTGTCTCTGTCTCTGTCTCTGTCATTTCTCTGATCTATCAAGGTTGTTGGTGGCTTTGGAAACTAGGCCAGGATTGGTCCCCCATTGCAGGGAAAACATATATGTGTGTCTATGTACATGTATACGTGTATATATATATGTATATATGTATATGTATGTGTATACATATATGTATGTGTATATATATATATATACATACATGACACACATATATGTGTATATGTATAACTTCCACTATGTATCCCACTGAGCCTAATTTGTGCTGCCCATAAACTCATGGGTGATCCTGGACTTCTAACTTCCAGAATTGTGGGACTAACCTTCCATTGTGTTAAGCCCTCCAGTTTCTGGCCCTTTATTATAGCAGTGCTAAGGAGATCTGAGGTTCTGGACCACTTTCCCCACACTAGTCACAGAGGACTTTAAAAACATCATTCAGTCTATGCCCTTCCCTATACAGAATGCCTTAATTCCTTTCTTTAGATGGAGAAAAAAAAATCCTGAACTCTCTCACAAGGACCAACAATGCCTAAGCGACCCCAGCATTTGCCCGTGACTCTGTCTTCAGCATTGGTGTTGTGTTGTATTTTGATATGAGCACGGCTTGTTGCTGTGGGGGCATTTTCACTTACAGTTCCTGTGGCCCCAAAGAGCTTGGCTGGAAGCACCCATCATCCTGCCTCATCTGAGGTGATAAACATTTGCACAGGAGTTGATGAGAACTCCAAGCCGGCCAAAGTTTGTTAATAGGCTAAGGTTGGAGGAGAGAAGAGACGAGAGGCATTGCTTTAGTTAACCGCCCCGGGTTAAGCCAATGAGAAGACGAGCAAGGGGCATGCGGGAACAAAAGCCGGAGCCAAAACCCAGCTCCACGTCCCTTTCCCAGTGCTGAGTCCCTGACTCTCTACTGAGCAGGTCAGCTGTTGCTCACTGCCATAAAGCCAACCACCAAGTGGCAGTGCTGCTACACACACACACACACACACACACACACACACACACACACACACACACCTCTTACACACACACACCTCTTCAAGGCTTACATTGCCTGATCCACGGTGTCCCGCCCTTTTATCTGTAGCTAATGGATGGCCACTGTAAACCATTTGGATACCTCTGTCTCCTCACGGTTTTGCTATAGAATGCTGTGCTTCTTCTGATCTGTCAAGGCTGTCGGCGGCGTTGGAAACTAGGCCAGGCTTAGTCCTCTATTGCAGGGGTAACAGCCTAACAAATCTTGTTTCTAAGATCTCCTGGTCTGTCACATGTTGACTTGCCAGGGTTAGACAGAGAGGCAGGCTCTGGAGATCCCTGGGGGGATAAGGCCCATGTGAAATGCCCCCATAATGTCACCCACGTCCTCCTTAGAAGGGCTTTGTGCCTGGCTCTGCGGTCACCTGGACGTTATTATTATTATTTAATTGATTAAATATGTTCTTTGACAGTTTCATACACGCTCCACTCCCCCCCCCCCTTTCTTGCTCGCTTTCCCTGCAGAGCTCTCTGTGGCTCCTACCACACGGGGGCCTCCAAGTGCTGGGAAACAGCTCAACCCACAGGGACTTGTCTCCGTAAGGAATGCTTTTTTCCTTCCTCCCATTGACAGAGGATGAACTCAAGGGCCATTTGCTCTGTTTTGGAGAAATTTCCAGATTACACTTTAAATGCTTAGATTTTAGTTATCAGTAAATGCAATGATTGCTTCCACTTGTGAGCACCTACATTTGGTGAACACTATGAACAAGCCTAAACACATGGGACGAAATAACTGCATTTTCTCCAAGCACTTATAAATGCTATACTAGAGGGATTTTAGACGTCTATGAAAAAAAAAAAACAACCTCTCATATTGAATGAGTTAATGAGTTTGCATTCTTTTCTGTTATTTTTAAATTACAGAAATTACTTCACTATATCCATCTCCTCACCCCAATTTTGGTTGACGCTGCCAGAAAGTTTGTGGTGACTTTCTGTGGTTCTTTAACATAATTGCTATCCCTCAGGTGTTTGGTATAGTATTTCTTTTCCCTTGTGCCTCTAGTGTCTGAGCAAACATTATTCTCATTCTCTCTCTCTCTCTCTCTCTCTCTCTCTCTCTCTCTCTCTCTCTCTCTCTCTCTCATCTGCTAGTGGGGAATGTAACACTCATCTGAATGCACAAACCCTCTCCATGGCTCACGGACATTAGCCTAGTAATGACCCAAATGATGCTTGGGCAGGAAATGTGCATTCTGCCAGCAGACTATGATGGGCTGCAATATGCCCAAGGGGGACAGGAAGGTTCTACTTTCTTTTTAGAAAATAAGGCTCAAGCAAAGACCAAGAGGCAGAGCAGTGGGAGAAGTGTCCCAAACATGGAGGAAATAGGGTGCTGTGTAAAGATAGAAGAAAGGCCAGCTAGCGTAGTGGCTCATCTCTGCAATCCCAGCTTTGGGGAGACTTTGTCAGGAGGATTGCTGTGAGTCTGAGGGCAGCTTGCACTACACAGTTGAGTTCCAGGCCAGCCTGAGCCATGTAGAAAGACCTTGTCTCAAAGCAAAACAAAAACAAAAAGAAAAGAACACTCCACAAACAAACAAACTAACAAACAAACCAACAAATCACAGGCAGGCAAGAGCACTTGAAGCATAGTGGAGTCGGTGTCAGAAGACGGGGCTCCAGGGGTGGGAAGGGGCCACACATGTGCCTGTGAGCCATGCCCGGATTCTTGCCTTTGCAGGGCAATGAGGAACCGTTGTGCTTTCTCAGTCAAGGGCCCAGATGCAACCAGAGAGAATGAACAGGCAGAATGCTTAGAAGGCCAGTGCAGGCCTAGGCGAGATATGTAAGGACAGTGGCTCCATCTAAGGATAGTGGTACCACGGTAGATGTGGAGGTGAGGAGAGCAGGGGCTGGGGGTGGCCGTGATGCTATTTCAGGCACTTTGAAGGTAAAGTCTGCATGGAGATCTGTGATTTCAGGAGTGGGACCTATTGGCTCACTTGCCACACAAGAACATTGAGGTCTATCCTTATTGCATTTTGGGGTGTTGGTTTTCTGGCTACGACAAGGCCAGGGACTCTGGGCTGGCATTCTGTGGCTAGGTGTGGCCCTCTGTCCTTTACTGGGGAACTTGGCTGCTTTCGCTGCTGCTACGTTTGGCATAGGTTTCACTTCTTCACTTATTTATTTTTGTAAAATTGTGAAGCAATGAACCAGGGCCAACTGGAAAGCATCAAACTTTTAAATAAGCCCCATAAATAATGCCCTACTTGTTGAAAACATTGGGGGATTGGGATTTTCGTTACATTATTTTTAAAAAGGATTTTTAAAAAACTTTATGTGAATGAGTGTTTTGTCTGCATGAATATAGTGTAAAATGTGCATGCAGTGCTCATGGGGGCCAGAAGAGGGCGCTGGGTTTCCCTGGAACTGGAATTACGGATAATTGTATACAGCCATGTGGGTGCTGGGGACTGAACCAGGGCAGCATAGCTAGTGCTCTTCACCACTGACCCACTTCTCCAGCCCCCTCAGTAGGTTATTGGATATAAGATTTATCCTGAAATTAACAATACGGAAAGGTATAAAACACATGTGTGTAGGTGCTAGTTTTTTAAAACTCTTATTTTATTTGAGGTTCCTTAATGCTTCCATCTCCCTTCCAACCCACACCCCCCCAAGGTAGGAGAGAAAGAAGGTTAGTGGGGAGATGGGTGTGGACCTCTTTAGGCTTAGATCCAGCTGGTTAGGGTCTTTGGGAAAATACCAATCTCAGTCATCAGGCGATCTAGTAGTACAGCAATAGCAACTGCAGCACAAGCAGCCTCCTTCCTTGTCTGTCCATCTCTTTGAAGTGTTCCATCTCTTTTTGGGCTCTGGTATTTATACTCCCACAGAGTCCTCAGAATTCGACTAACTCCAGCTGGCAAAGACCACACCCCTCTCTGAGCCACACGAGGCTGTTATCAGCAGGCATATGCCCAGCACAAGGCAATTATCAGCTGTGGACAAACTAAAGCATCCCAATACCGAACAGTTGGGATTAAAACAAAAACATGTTCACACAACATAACTGAGTTTTAAAAGAACCCAAAATTTCCATTACACACGTGTCTTGCTAAAGAGTTCAGATTTGCGTAAATATATATTAATTTTGGTGGTCTGGATAATTAATCCAGTTTGGGAATAGAAGCTCTTAGTGGGCTATTAGCCCAGTGCAGTTGTGGATCAGGCATTCTGGAGAGATGAGCTTGGTATTAATTCAACTTGACTTTTAACCAAGGGATTTATTTCCCAAGAGTTGCTTTAAAGACCATCTGCGCCTCCAGGCGTTTCTCCTCAGTGTGTCTGATCACTGTCCGTTCTTGATTCTTCCAGGTTTCAGTGGTTTGAGTTTTCTCAGTCCTCCGATCAGCTGCAAGAGAGAACAATATGTACTGCCAGGAGGCCTAGGGGGTCCCTCCGCCTGATGCCTTTAAGCCTCTGTTAGCCCAGAGCTCAGGCAGGAGTCTAGTCCCGCGTCCTCTATCTCTAGTCTCTTCTGGGAAGATGACTGCAGGCTTATGGGAGAGAGAGCTCAGAGGGAGCACCAGGAAGGCAGGCACAGTGCTAGGCCAGTGAGTGAGTGAGTGCTCCATCGAAGTTTTCCTGGCTCTCAGGCTGGAGGGCTTGTGTAGGGAGGTTGTTCTCGACCTGTGGGTCACAAGTCCCATAGGGGACACATATTAGCTATCCTGCATGGCAGGTATTTACATTAGGACGCATATAACAGTTGTAAAATTACAGTTATGAAACCACAAAGAAATAATCTTATGGTTGGGGGTCACCGCAATATGAGGAACTATATTAAAGGGGTCACAGCGTTAGGAAGGTTGAGAGCCGCTGGCCTACGGGCTCCAGCGGAGAGTGGACCCTGTGCTTGCAAAGGTGCTCTGTCCTCTCTATGCTTGAGACGGCTGCCTTCAGGGTGAGCCACAGAGGCAAGCCACAGCCTTTCTAGTGGGTCCTGTTCCAAGAAGGGGGAGAAGACAGTGAAAGCTGAGCTGTTGGAGGAGACACAGGGCAATTAATTCAAGAAGTTAGAAACACTGTTGGGGAATTTTAACAGCATAAAAAAAGGGCTTTCTAAACATAGTGCCTCATGCCTGTAATCCTAGCACTCAGGTGACCGAGGCAGGAGAATTGCCAAGAATTAGGGGCTGGACCAGACCACTGTCCTAGTTAGCTTTGGCTGTCAATTTGACACAGTCTATAATCGTCTGAGTCTCAATGAAGGATTTTCTCAGATCAGATTGGCCTGTGGCCATGTCTGTCTGTAAGATTGTCTTGATTAGAGATTGATGTGGGAGGGCCCAGCCCACTGCGGGCAGCCATTTTCGGCCACATGGGTCTGGGTTGTGTTAAGAAATCTAGCTGAAGAAGAACAGGGGAGCCAGCCAGTCAGCAGCACTCCTTCATGCTTCCTGCTCAGTTCCTGCCCTGACTTCCCTCAGCGATGTCCTGTGGCCTTCCTCCCTGTGATGACCATTCTGTGACCTTCCTCCGTGTGATGGCTGTTCTTGGCTCACTGAATCTGCAATGAACTAAAGCCCAAGCAGCTGAACACACCTGTGAGGGGCTTTTCTCACTGAAGTCATTTAGGGAAGACCCACCTTAAATCCAGGTCTTTTGAAGTGGGGAGACCCACCTTAAATCTGGGCCACATCTGGTGGTGGCCTCTATAAAGGACATGGAAGAAGGAAGCTTGCTCTCTGCCTGCTTGCCCTCACTCTCACTGGCAAGTCCATTCCTTCACTGGCATTAGAGACCACTTCTTCAAGGTTCCAGGGCAGACTGAAGGCCGGCTGAGACATCCAGCCTCATGGACTGAGCAACTACTGGATTCTTGGACTTTCCACTGGGAGGCAGCCATTGTTTGAACAGCTGGTACATAGCCTGTAAGCCTTTCTAACGAATCCCCCTTCTGTCTGTCTTGTCTGTCTGTCTGTCTATACCGTCAATTTTGTTCCTCTAGAGAACCCTGACTAAAATACTCCCTGAGTTGCTTTTGATCATGCTGTTTGTCACAGAAACAGAAAGCAAACTAGAAAACCAGCGCAGCGAGTAAAGGCCAGCCTGAATCACACAACAGGACCCTGTCTCAAGAAATCAAGAAAGGGCTGGGGGAGATGGCTCAGTAGGTGAAAGCACTTGCCCTGCAAGCGTGAGAGCCTGAGTTCAGATCCCCAGAACTCAAATACGAGTGTGTGTAATTTTACTGCTCATAACGGAAGATGGGAGGCAGAGATGAGAGAATTCCTAGACCCTCTTGGACAGCTAGCCTGGGGCACACAGTGCGAGAATAACAAGGACAGTCTATCTCAAACAAGATGGAAGGCAAGGAATGACAGTGAGTTTGTCCTCGGACCTTCACATGCATGACCTGTATGTGACACTTTGACACTTATGTTCCCAAGAAAGAGAGAGAGAGAGAGAGAGAGAGAGAGAGAGAGAGAGAGGGAAAGAAGAAGAAGAAGAAGAAGAAGAAGAAGAAGAAAGAAGAAGAAGAAAGAAGAAGAGAATAATAAGAAAAATAAGAAGAAGAAGAAGAAGAAAGAAAGAAGGAGGAGGAGAGATGCAAAAAGAGCTCTTTGAGCTAAAAGTCATGGTTAAGTATAACTCAATAGATGAGCTAGGGGAGAGGTCACTGTGGAGTTATTACCCAGGGAAGCTGAAATAAAGATGTAACTTGACTCAGCAAAGTCAGCAAGAGATGGGAAGCAGGTGGGAAAGGATGAGAGATGTGTGTGCAGGTCCTGAGACCTGACATGGGGATAGAAGATGGCGGGAAGGAGGGGTGCATTCCTCAAAGATAAAGGAGAGGATCCCCCAATATCAACCTTTAACCCCAGAACTCAGGGAGGCAGAGGCAGGCAGATCCCTGTGAGTTTGGGGCTAGCTTGGTCTACATAGTGAGTACTAGGACAGACAGGGCTACACAGAGAACCTTATCTCAAAAAACCAAAACCAAACCAAACCAAAACAAAAAAAGATAACTTAGGCTGGGCAGCGGTGTCACATGTCTTTAGTCTCAGCACTTGGGAGGCTGAGGCAGGCAGATCACTGTGTGCTTGAGGCCAGCCTGGTCTACAGAGTGAGTTCTGTGACAGCCATGGCTGCATTGAAAACCCAAAAGTAAGTAAAATAAATATGTAACTTAAACCAAAACCCATATGTTTAGATTCAGCAAAACAGTAAAAAGTAGTTTCCTTGCCCCTAGCTTGTAGCTCTCATGCATTCCCCCAGCTATTCCTGTCCTACACCAGGAGGAACCGTCACTGTATAATCAATGAACTTACAGTGGCACGTGACCATCAAAGCCTATTGTTCACTTAGGGCTCACTGCTGCTGTTGTACAATGTAGGCATAAGGTTATTGTGTACTTTCAACTCTGATTTCTTGTCTAAACGTTGTGTGAACTCTGCTCCCCAGTCGGAATTCAGCCTTGGGTAGAGGTCCAAGAAAGACCAGGAGGAGGGAGCTGGGGCCAAGGAAAGCTACAAGGTGCAAGTATCTCTGGGACATTTGCTGGGCGGAGTGAGACAAAACAACATCGAGGCTTAAGAACAGACTTAAACTGCTCAAGATTGTGTTGTTGAAGCTTACTTTTAAACAAATATAAAAGAGTCTCGATTATTTGTGTGCTAGCCGGGTTAAGAAATCAGCTAAGAGAAACAAACACATTTATAAAAATAACTCCAACAGTACAACCGATGGGCCGCCGGAAGGTTTAATAATGTGTGTCCATGGTTACAGCTGTTGGAGGTTAGTCTGATGTAGTTTGATGCTAATTATTGCTTGCTGTCTCTGTACTCCAAGACTGTTATGTAATATTGCCTAAGAACCTTGTTCCAGTTTGACAAATAAAGACTGACACACCTGGACAGGGCAAATAGGGTAGACGTGGCTAAGGTTCCCAGGCTTTGGGAGACAGAGAGAGTCTGGGGAGGGAGACTGGAGCAGAAGGGAGGAGAAGAAGGTTGCACCATCGTGGGTTAGGTGGAGAAGCACGTGGCCAGCGTGGATGGAGATTTGCCCCTAGGTGATGATAATTAGCAAGTATTTGGGATTATGGATGGGAGTCAGCTTGAAAGAAATTATTAGAAGCAGATGGCATGGGATCGGGGTAGGGTATGGGATACCTGCCCCACTATGGGAAGCAGTTTAGGAGATTAATATCTTCCCTGACCCAGGGTAACTAAGGCTAGTTTAAAATATGACAGGTGCCTGTGTTTCATTGATTGCCAGCGGGTTAGAAAATGCTGTCGTAATAACAATCATAGGCCTGACAGTAAACATTATTAGGCCATACTGTTAAAATAACCGCGGTATACAGCCTCATACAGGATGGTGTCACTGCCTTCAGAATCGTGTGCTCTTTCCCAAATTCTGGTAACTACTTCTCTTTTTACTATTTGTGTCACTTTGCCTTTTAAAATAGCACTGCATGCCGTCTGTTTGGCTTGTCTTCTTTCATTTAGTAATCTGCATTTAGGCTTCTTTCTAGGATTTTGTGGTTTGATAGTTTCTTCTAACTAAACAGTATTTCATGTATAGATGGACCACAGTTTATTGATACATTCGCCTATCCAAGGAGGTCTTGGCTGTTTCCGGTTTTGGCAATTATGAATAAAGTGTCTTGGGGAACAACCTGATGTGAGTAGCCTGCACTGCCACCTGAGGCCATGGTGACATCCAGGCTGCTGCTGCTGCTGCTGCTGCCAAGATCCTGTCTGGGTCTGTGGCTCTGCAGAAGCAGGGGGTCGGTGTTGATGTCTGTGGTCCATGTTATCAGCAAAGGTCATGCAGGGCGTGCCATCTGGGGGCGTGCAGATGTCTGAGGCTGAGCTGGCCCTGTCCCTCCCTGGGGTGGCACAGGAGCGCTGGTTCTGGTGGCATGGTTTGCAAGAGAGCTGGCTGCAATGGCATGAGCAAGGGAGAGCTAGCAGGTTAGCTGGTTCTGTCCCTCGCCTGGGCAGTGCAGGAGAGCTGGCCCTGGTGGCTCGGTCACAGGAGAGCTGCCAGGCTGACCAACCCAGCTGCCACCCAGGCCCAGATCCAGGGCTTTGAGCTGGCCTACTCCAACATCTACCTCATGTAAGAACTGCTGGAGCTTGTGGAGGGGCTGGTCCTGCAGATCCAAGGCTGTAGGGCCTCTATGACTCAGTGCAACTCCAAGATATACAAAAGGAGTCCCTGTGAGGATCCAGTACTGATAGTGTAGGGGAAGCCAGAGGCCCTGAACCAGACCAACTTCTCAATGTAATGAACATTTGCAGGTAAAGCTGTCTGGGCAATAGGGTATATTGTGTGACACACTGTGATACACTGCAGCTTCCATGGCAACATATTTTTCTTTCTTTCTTTTTTTTGCTTTACTATTTTATTTTATTTTTTTATTTTTGTTTCTTTTTGGTGGGGAGGCTGCAAGGGCAGAGAACAGATATGGAGGTGTCTGGGAGATAAGTGGGGTTGCGGTGCATGATGTAAAATTCATAAAGAATCAATAAAAAGTGAAAAAGATGAATAAGCATCTATAAACATCTATTTGTGTAGGGGGTGATACATTTTCAGTTCATTTATGCGAGCAGTAAGGAATGCAGTTTCTGAATTACATGGTGCGTGCTCATTTTCGTAAGAAATTCTAACCTTTCCTTCAGTCTTCCCCTCTGGGCTCCCTTCACACATGCAGAGTTTGTGAATGAGGGATCCTGACGCCCACAGCCTCACCTGTTCTTGGTACTGCTGTGTTCCGACCTTGGCCAGTAGGGAAAGTGTGTAGTGGTCGTCACTCTTTTGACTTGCAGGTTGGTGGTTACATGCTATGGAACGTCTTTTCAAACTGTTTGTCCTCTGTGTCATCTTGGTGAGTCTCCTTAGAGCTTGGTCTATTGCTTTGTCAGTTTCTTCATTTTTGGATTATTCGGCTTAAAGAGTTTTTGTCTACTGTAGGCAGCAATCCTGTCTTCGATAAGGCTTTTGCAAGCATCCTCTCCAGTCTGTGGCTTGTCCTTCTGACTCTCTCAAGCGACCACCATTTTTAGGGCCAGGGTTGTGCCTTAGCTCTGCGTGTGTAAGGACCTGAGTTCAGTCCCCAGGACCAACATGGTAGAAGTTGAGAACTGACCCATGCAAGTTGACACTTGTACGTAAACTAGTGTAATAAAAAACGATGCATTTATAGATGTGCTAACAACTTCCCCCAGCTCCTGAATTTTTAGAAATGTGTACTGAAGAATTTGGATTAAATGGGAGGTAACTGGGATTCAAATCAATGTAACTGGATAGTGTAAGAAAGCCAGAAGAAGGTTTCCTTCCTCCACCAACTCCTAGGAGGCAGGTTCTCTCTCTGAACGTGGAGCTTGTGTGTTTTCTTGGCGGCCATGGTTCTCCTGCTTGGAGCTTGGGTTAAAGGTGTACATAGGATGATGCCTGGCTTGTTCTGTGGGTGCTGGGGTTCAAACCCTGGTCCTCACGGTTGTGTGGAGAGGTCTCTTAGCCATGGAAGCCATCTCTCTAACCCAGCGGTCCTCAACCTTCCTAACGCTGCCTTTAATACAGTTCCTCATGGTGTGGTGACGCCCAGCTATAAAATTGTTTTTGTTGCTATTTTGCAACTGTCATTTTGCTTCTGTTATGAGTTGTAATGCAGATATC
Organism: Acomys minous; assembly: GCF_964271855.1. Lineage (NCBI taxonomy): Eukaryota > Metazoa > Chordata > Mammalia > Rodentia > Muridae > Acomys > Acomys minous. The sequence goes on along the minus strand of NC_140485.1, from coordinate 138,114,789 downwards.
TGTGTTTTCCAATGGTCTTAGGCGACCCCTTCACAGGGGTCATTCAACCCTCCCAAAGGGGTCGCCACCCACAGGTTGAGAACTGCTGTGAGTCTAGCCCCTCTTAGCTTTCTTTCCTGGAAACTATTTCCTGTTATTCCACGCTTCAGTGTGTTGTTTAAAAAAGGTGGAACAAAGGCAAGTTTCACAGCTATTAACTTCATCGGGAATAATAGCCTTATCGCCCTCATTTAGAACTTATCCATTTTTTATTCTTAGATTTTTGCCTGGTAACTAATCTCTGTTTTGAATCTCTTGGCTACCAGCTTCTCTTCATTTGCAGTGACGGGAACTCAACTCTCTGTGGTGGAAACAAGTGTTGGGATGTTTGGACTTTGTAAGTGGGAAAGGCGGGGCTACAGAGGAAGCTGCGTTGCTGGGGCTTGTTCTTGTCCGTCCTCCAGCCTCACATCTGTCTTCATTGGCTTTACCCTCTTACTACAGGTGGGTTCCTCTGTGAGGTAGGTGATGTGGGGGCAGGCGCACCTGGACGCATCCTTCTGTCGGATTCATCATCCCAGCTCTAAGGAACTTGGCTGGCCCCTGTCCCTGGTTCTGGAGAGGAAGCTTCTAAACCCCTGGAATTTCCTGAGCGGAAAGATAGGAGTGTCTTTGTTATTCGCTGTGGGCTGCTGGACCACACCTGAGTTTACAGCAAAGCGGTGACTCATGCTTGGCCTTTCGATCACTCCAGGATGAGGCTAGTCCTGCTGGGGAGCAAAGACCACCTGTGAGATACCCGTGGGCTGTGATACCAGCTGGACCTCCAGGGAGGGGAGAACCCAGTGGCTCCCATAAGCCCAGTTACATAACGGAACCCCCGCGAAAAACTCTGATACTTACATGCCAATGTGCTGGGAGGCTGAGCCATCCTGAGGCTATGGGTGGCTGTGTTTGAAACCCTCCTAGACCTCACCACATGTGTCGCCCACTTTGGTCTAGATTTCTTTCTTTGTGTGACATTAAAACTGTTTTTCTGAATTCTGTTCTAGGGAACTATGAAATCTGAGTGTCACAGAAACATCTAAGTTAAAAAATTCATTATTATTATTAATTATTATTATTGTGTGTGTGCATGTGTGTACATGTGAGTATGTGCAGCACATGCCTCCCTGGTGCCCACGTAGGTCAGGCCTCACCCCACATGCCTCTTCCTGTGGCCCTGATTTATTTTCTACAACAGGAGTGAGGGATGGCCGAGAGCCACCGTGTGGGTGCTGGGAACTGGGCGATGGTCCTCTGTAAGAGAAGGCAAGTGCTTTTAACCACCGAGGCGCCTCTCTAGCTCCCAAGCCTCTGAGTTTTTAGTAGTTGGTGAGAAGTGTATGATGTGAGGGTGGGGCACGTGCTTGTCTCCCACGTGACGTTAGGTTGAGTACCAGTATTGACCATCAGGCTATAGCGGGTCTATCCGGAGAGTCAAGGATGCTCTCTTGATCCCTTTCCAGATAAGATCACACTCAGCCTCTGGGTAGACATTTTCTTTGAGGATCTTTCTGATCCACTACAGATACCAGAAACTGATAGCGAGGCTAGAATTGGTAACATCTCCAACATGCAGATTCAGTTAAAAAAAAAAAAGATATTATGAACAATTGTTATTGAAACAACATTTCTGTTGGAAGTGTGGAATCTACCTTTCTGTGAGCACAGGCATTGATCAATTGCTGCTTATAGAACATACATGCCTGCCGGGGCATTCTCTGTATAGAGTCAACACCAGGCTGAACACGTGTCCTGTCTGTTAACTGCTTTCCTGGCTTTGTGTTCTTGGCTGGAATGCCAGCAGCGTCTGACGTGCCAATCTCTTTTCTACCATGACGGTTTGATTAATTTCTCTTCGGAGGATGTGGTTCTGGGTTAATAGGTTGTCACTAACACTCGGCTCCAAATAAATAAAAGAGGATGACAGATGTGACATGTTCACTTATGACACTGAACACAGACTCAGCATCGACTTAAATGCCGTTCTAAGCACTTCAAAGCCTGATTTCCTTTTGCTTCAGTTGAATATGGCTATATTCAGGCTCTTCAAACTTTGATGGCTCAAATTCTAAAATAATGCATTACTTGCTATAAAGAAGCAGAGGTATTTAGAAAATAACAGATTTTAAAGTATTAATTTTGGTGCATAATCATTGTGTAGAACAATGGGTTTTGTAATGGCATTTTCGTGAGAGTGTATCATGTGTTGACTGTATTTACTCCTCCCCTTCCTCCCTTGCCTCCTATTAGCCCCTGTAGCCTCAATTTTGCTTCCAAGTTTCATGTACATCTGTGCCTTTATGTATCCACCTCACACCTAGGATTCTCAAGTAAGAGAGAACATCTGATATTTGAGTTATTCTGTTTAATATGACGATGCCCAGTTGCATTCACTCCCTGCAAATGACTTAATCTTGTTCTTGTTTATGGCTGGTTAAAACTCCACTGTGTATTTTCTACCACATTTTCTGTATCTACTCAACTGTTGTTGGCCTCTGGAACTGAATCTATGTCTTGGTCTTTGTGAATAGTGATGCTATAAACACAGATGTGCAAGTGTTTCTGTGCTGCGTCAACTTAGAGACCTTCAGGCATATACCTAAGAGTGGAGGATGTGGGACACACGACAAGACCAGGTATAATTTTTTTTTGAGGAGCCTCCATACTGATTTCCACAGTGATGGGACTAATTGCTAGCCCCACCATCAATGTATAAACATTTTGTGGGGTGAAGCAGCCCCTGATGGTGTTAGTTGATCTTGCCCTCTCTGGGGAGCATCTCAAGGAACCTCACAAATACCTGCTGAAGTGGGCCAGGCTGAGAAAAGGCCCGGTGCAGCTGTGCTGTGAAGATCAGAGCCTCCCACGTCTACACTGTCATAGAGATCCCGAAGATCCTAGACAGAGTCTGTATCCAGGAGTTGGAAGTGAGTTCCTGGTGGCAGCAGGGAAGTGATGTCTTTGCAAACTCCTCCTGTCAATCCACAAGACTGTCTTCAATGATGACCATGCTCTGCCAGAGATGAAGAAGTGTGTCAGTGAGCCCGCTCCTCAGATCTTCAACCTCAACTGTCTCCAGCATCTCTGTGAAGAGACTGTAACCTTGCCTTAGTCTGGGCTCAAGGGGAAAACAGTCTTGGGATGCTTGAGCCCACTGAGACTTTGTCTCTACAAACTGATAAAGATCTCAGATAGACTCAGAGACAGAGGAAGGATCAGCCCAAGACAAAAGACAGGGCAATTGGGGGGAGTATTGTATTGCCAAAAGGATCATCGATTAGGAGGAGGAAGAGAGAGAGAGAGAGAGAGAGAGAGAGAGAGAGAGAGAGAGAGAGAGAGAGAGAAAAGAAGAAGAAGAAGAAGAAGAAGAAGAAGAAGAAGAAGAAGAAGGACATTGGGGGAAATGGAAAGAGAAATCGGAGCTTCCGGCCCATGGTGTGTGGAGTTGGAGGTTTTGGCAGCGGAGGCGAGCTCGGTGGAGACCTCCAGGTTCGGTCCATGGATGATGCGGCTTCTTCTGTCGGGTAGAGGATCTGCTAGACTCCTGAGAATTACGCCAGGGGATTTGCCCTGTGGAACTGATACCCAGAGGTTTCATTCTTGTTCCCCTTAATCTCCTCTCCCTCCTATTTAGGGTAGTCGGGCTGTCAGGGAGGTACATGCCTTTAATAAATCCCCAATAAAGTAGAATCGTTAGGGAATCAGAGCCAACAACTTTCTATTTTCTTCCAAAGGTTTTAATTATTTTAAAAATAAAACTATCTGGTGTAATTGTTTTGGGATTTATTTTATTTTATGCGTGTGAGTACTTTGCCTGTATGCGTGTGTGTCTGTGCACCATGTGTGTGCTGGTGCCTGAGGAGCTCAGAAGAGGGCATCAGACCCCTGGACCTAGACTCAATGAGCGGCTGTGGGCCGCTCTGCTGGGACTGGGACCTGAAACTGAGTTCTGTGCAAGAGCAACACGTGCTCTTAACTGCTGAGCGTTCTCTGCAGCCCCGGAATCGGTGTTAGAGTCAAACTTAACAGGGAATAATGGTGAGTGTGCAACAGGCTCCGATGTGGACTGGTCCCTTCATATTTTGTACGCTGGAGTCCCGTCCTTGGCTCTGCACCTGATTAACTACGTAAGTTTCATCTTTCCAGCCGCAAAGATGGAGTGTTAGAATAGTTGAAGTCTACGCCTCCTTTCAGCTCTAGTATCCCACGAGGCTACAGATAGACCTGTTTTACAACACAGGCGAAGGTGGACTGTGAGACCACGGCTCACCCCCGGGGAGCGTGCAGCAGCAGGCCCTCACAGTGGAATCACAAGCAAGGGCAGACCATGCCCTGAAACAATTGAGACAGAAACTTGACACTGGGGCTGACTTATTTCTAATTCGTGCCTTCCCTCTTCCCGGCAAGGCAGCTCTCAAATACACCGAACTGAAAAAGCACGGGCTGGGGCTGTTCTTGGACTCCTCTGCTTGGAGACGGAGGCTCCTCCTGAGAACACCGTGAATTTATGGCTTTTCCCATTGTCTCTCTGAGGGATGAGAGTGGAGGCTGCGGCCCCACTGTGTGCGCAGATGCAGAGCATGGCACCTTGTTAGCAGCAGCAGAGCAGGCTTACTATGCGCTGGGAGAAGGGCAGCCTTGGATGTTTTCCTGGGAATGAGAACACACAGCCACTTGCTTTTTGCCAGAACAATATTCCATAGCTCAAAGAATGACATGATTTCTTTAGCCAGGGCCTCCCACGCTCAGGCCCAGGGGACTTCGAGTGGCCACGACAACTGACTTTGTCATGTAAATAAATCACGAGCGAAGGACCTGCCAGAATCCAGTGTCCTATGTTTTAGGGAAATCCATGCATAGAGACAAGAAACAAGATGTCTCCTTGTGTGCTTCAAACTTGAGAAATTTGAAGCAACTTAAAATGTTTTTATTTTTTAAATTTAATTATTTTCTTTCTATCTTTTTATTGGTTTTTTGAGACAAGTTTGTGTGTGTGTGTGTGTGTGTGTGTGTGTGTGTGTAGGCCTGGCTGTTCTGGAACTCACTCTGTAGACCAGGCTGGCCTCAAACCCACAGAGATCTGCCTGCCTCTGCCTCCCAGAGTGCCGGGATTAAAGGTGTGCGCCATCACTGCCTGGTTTAATTTTTTCTTATTGTTGTATTTGACAGTCCTTGGAGATGAGGCACAGATCACACTGATCTTAAGGCTTTCTCACTTGGAGAAGCCCATGGGGCTGACGGGTCTGACTCCATGGGCGCCATGAGTCAACAGAGGCAGAACCCAGAGCTCTTTCCATGTGCATGGCGCCTTCGGGTGTTTCCAAGATCACGTGATCCTTGCGATGTGCTCTTCAAAGTGCCTAGGATGCTCTCAAAAGTCACCTGTCCTACAAGAACTGGGAGAGCCTTGCCTGACTGAGAACACGCGTGAACAGTGAGACTGAAACGGCAAATTTGAGAGACTGGCTGCAGAGGGGTCAGTGCTGAAGAAAGATGGCTGCCGAGAAGCCATATATATGTGTGTGTGTATACATGTATGTATGTATATATATCATTATATAGAATAATTATAATATATAATAATATAACGAGGAGTATTTCATTATGGGAAAATGTGAAGATTGTAATTTTAAGTACAAAGTGATTCTAGAATTCCTTCTTACAGTCATTGCAAGAATTTCCCCATGGGGTGAAGAAGTGTGCCTCAGGCACTGAGCCACCATTCCCTCCTCAAGGTCATTCAGTCACAACTGAGGAAGACAGTGGCCGGCCGGACTCTCCCCTGGCACTTTAATACAGTTTGGTGATAGCACATGAATACCCAAATTACATAATAGGAAACAGTTTTGCCTGTCTGCTCACTCTCTGCGTCACCAGCAGGACGGAATGCAGATTATCCTCCTATGAAGTCCTCTTTGCCCCTGATAATAAAGCAGCTCCTTTTCAAGTATATGACACTTGCGATTTCAGACGCAACAGGCTGTTGATCTGTAGCAAGAACAAGAAGGAAGAAAAAGTTCGGGGCAAGAAATAGTTGATTTTTGGCTAAACAACAGTAGATGTTATCCTGGAACAAAGGAAGGGGCAAATCTGAGTCCCTGACAGCTGGGAAGATGGAAGAGACCAAGAAGGTGTCATGGTCTTGTGCAATGGGTCAAAAATTCTCAGTCTTGTTTAAAAAAAAAATACCGTATCCTAAATATGGTACAAAACAGCAAAGTGGTCATGTGGAGAGGGACAGCATATGCCCCAGAGATAGCTCATGTGGGACAACAGTCTCCTAACATTGCACACTCTAGAATGACAAGACTCCCATGCATTGGCATATTCTGATCAAAATCACTGCAGAGAGGAGACAATAGACCAAACACCAAGCATCCAGGGGGTTGCAAAGCAACAGGATGCAACTTTTGTCTGCTTCCTACGTAGCTCTCACTTTGTACAACTGATCTCCGCCTCCTATGTAGTTGCCACTTTGTACCGTTATTTAAAACAAAAGCCTGGTATATGCCCACTCATATATGAGTCATATGTTTCAGGCAGGGGAACACAGTGTCCTATAGCAGAACAGTTTAGAGGAAGATGTGCCAAGAAGCCTCCTTGAGATGGGAAACAGACATGGACAAGTTCTACTTCATGGAAACGGTCTTTAGCATAAGCCCATTCACCAGGACTCTGTTCACTTTATCTTTGTTGTTGTTGTTGTTTTGTCTTGTTTTTCAAGACAGGGTTTCTCTTTGTAGCCTTGGCTGTCCTGGAACTCACTCTGTAGACCAGGCTGGCCTTGAACTCATGGAGATCCACTTGCCTCTGCCTCCCTGAGTGCTGGCGTTACCCAGTTTATCTATTGTAAATTCTCAAGTTCTATTCAAGAAATATTGAGCCATTTCAAATTTATCTATTTATTTTTTCAAAAATATTATTTTTATGTGCATTGGTGTTCTGCCTGCGTGTTTGTGAGAGGGTGGCAGATCCTCTGGAACTCGAGTTACAGACAGCTGTGAACTGCTACGTGGGTGCTGGGAATTGAACTTGGGTCGTCTGGAAGAGCGGCCAGTGCTTTTAGCCATCGAGCCATCTCTCCAGCTCCTCAAATTTATTTCTAATCTTTAATTATGTGTATGTATGTGAGTCTGTGTGGGGCTTTGTGCACACTGGTACCTGAGGAAGCTGGAGAGGGTGTAGGATTCCCGGGAGCTGGAGTTACTTAGGGGTGGCTGTGAGTCACCTGCTGTGGGTGCTGGGACTTAAAGCTGGGTCCCCTTCAAGAACAGTGCATACTTGTAACTGCTGAGCCGTCTCTGCAGCCCCAGACTAAGCCAGTTCATATCCAACATGAAATAAATGATGTAACTTCAGGCTCTGGTGTTGATTCTTCCAAATCTTGGAAAGATGCTATTAAATAAATACTCCTCACCTCAAATGCTCACGGAGCACAAGAAAGGAAGACTGAAAAGCTCGTTTGTCAAAGCCAGTCCTAACTGGCTAAGGACAACAGAAAGTATAGACCGATTTTTCTGATGAGTATAGATATAAAAATTCTCAATAAAACCTACTTGCAAGTGAATTCAAGAACATATTAAGAGGATCATACATTGGGACCAAGTTCTGTTCGTATCATGATGCAAGGTTGGTCCAACATATGCAAATTTCTTCTTTTGCGAAGTGTCTTTCTCACCCAAGGCAGAGCTGGAAATATCTCACTTTGGGTTCAAATGTATGGCTCTAGAAATCCCACAATGCAATGTTGCCACCAGGAATTAGCAGAACCATGATCCAATGTTAGTAGCACATGTGAGTGCGTTCATGGTTGTTTTCCATTCCCAGGCTGGAAAGCGATGGTAGTTCTGGTAGTTCGCAGTGGAGGCACATAGGGAACCAATAGGAAACTTATCTCTTTTTGGAAAATTGTTTTCCATAGGATGAAGGGAGGAGGCCAGATTCTGAGCCGGAAGCCAGGGGTGCTGGAGGCAGGGGTGATGGTCCACACTCCTGAAGTTGCCTCAGCATCTTGGCTCTGAATGCTTCACTCTAAGCTCCCTTGTTATTCCTCAGCTGCTCTCCTTGTCTCCAGCGAAACAGAAGAGATGTTTGGTGGGAGCATCTCTCCTAGCCTGGAATCTTGTTCTCACAATGGCCCCGGAAGTTGCTCTTTTTCTTTTCTCTTGCCTCTGGCTGTTTGGTTACAAATAAGTTAAGCATCTTTCATTAAAAACAACCCCCACCCCCTGCCCCCCTACTCCTACTCTTATAAATGAATATAAAGTTCATTGTGGAAACATTAGAAAGACAGAAATTAAGAAAAGAAGAAAATGAAAACTTGAATGTGGAGTCTACCATCTTTAACATCTTGTATATTAGGTTTTGGATTTTAGTTGGACTGTGTGTTCTCTCAATATTCACCCATTTCTCTCCAAACTACAGCATATTCCTGTGCTGAGTAATTTTCTCAACTTGATACCAGCTGGACTTACCTGAGGGACCCTCAGCTGATAAAGTGCCTCTATGAGACCAACTGGAGGGCATTTTCTTAATTAGTGACCAATGGGGGAGGGTGACCAATGGGGGAGGGTGACCAATGGGGGAGGGTGACCAATGGGGGAGGGTGACCAATGGGGGAGGGCCCCGCCCATTGTGGGTGGTGCCACACCTGGGCGTGTTGCCCTGGGTTCTGTAAGAGATTAGGCTGAGCAAGCCAGTGAGCAGCATCCCTGCACGGCCTCGGAATCAGGTTCTGTTCCAGGTTCTTGCCCTGCTTGAGTTCTTGTCCTAACTTCCTCCACTGATGAACTATGACCTGGAAGTGTAAGCCAAATGAATCTTTTCCTCCCCAACTTGTTTTTTGGTCATGGTATCTTATTGCAGCAGGAGGACCCTAAGACAATCCCTAATTTCTATAGTTTAAAAGATTTGTGTGTGTGTGTGTGTGTGTGTGTGTGTGTGTGTGTGTGTGCCCCATGTATGCCCGTGTTGGGTAGAACACTCTCCAAGAATGGAGCTGTGTGAGGAGGATTCTGAATGCTTGTGAGAAAACAATAAGAAAAGGAGACAAGAGTTTTGTGACCGCAGTTTCTACAAAAACACGGGACTGTTGTTGGAATGTGTTCTCGTGCCCTCCCAGGTGTGGTGACTAGGAGAGCGTTCATGTCAGGGTTATTCATTACACCTGGCCATTGCTGCTTTGTTTATAGAAAAATGTTTTTGCTTTGTGCGGCTTTCCCTTATGATTGGATATTTAACTCGTATGACTCCTCTTAACTCTCAGAGTATTAATTATCCGAGGCCCTGGATAAATTGGCCAGTTCACGTGAGACTAGTTTGATGCTTTTGTAGGCCCCATTTTCAGGGCCCACTGCCTCTAGAGCAGTAAGCCTGCAGGTACCCATGAAGGCCAGAAGAGGGCGCCAGGCCATTTGGACCCGGAACTATAGGTAGCTATGGGTTGTTTGACATGTGCAATTGGGGATTGAACTTGGGTCCTCTGGAAGATCAGCGAGCGCTCTCAAACGCTGAACCATCTCTCCAGCCCCATAGTCCTCACTTCTGCTTCGCTTTGCCATTGTCCCATGTGTGCTCCTTGCCCTGTTGTTGCCGTTCTTCTGGCTCTGGGGCGTCTTTTCTTGCCTCACGAATGCTAGAAGGCTCCATTCTCTGGCTGCACTCCTGCCCTTCATCTACGCCGGACCCTGAGCGCTGTCTCCAGCGCTGTCCCTGGAATCGGCACCATCAAAGTCTGCAGCTGTTTCTCATAAAACGTGAAGTGACACTTGTCACATCTGGTTGCTGCCTCCTGGAAGTGCCTCTCTTAATTTTCGCACGATTTCAATACTAAGTGCTAGCTCTTCATGAATCTATCTTCGATATTCTTAGTTTGAACTCTGCGGGCAGTCACACCGCTGCCAGCTCCTCCTCTTCCCTCTCTTCCCTACCCCCTCCTTTGCTCGGTTTTTACATTTTTTTCTTTCTTTCTTCTGTTTTTGGTGATAGTCTGGCAGGAAGACACTCACGACAGGCAGATCTTGGGATTGCTATGTAGCCCAGGATAGCCTGGAGCTGGAGAGCACCCCGCGTTGGCCTTGGACATGCTGGGATCATAGATGCGGGCCACCATGTTTGCTCCTCTGTCAGCGATTCTGTCTTAAGTTTACACTCATCTCAAACCTGTACGGCTGGGTACCCAACAGGCACCGCAAACAACACAACCAAAACAGAGCTTAGTACTGGTGTTAGGGTCCAGCCTGAAAACAGTACAACAATCTGCTCATGTTTTTCCAGTAGAACCAGATCACACCGTAGCTCTCCTTGTCCACTGAATAGAAAGGGAAGCTGGCTGTCTTCCCAGAAGGAAGTAGGAACAGCAGATGCTAAGCAGCTAGTTTCTGTGACAGCTACCTATAAGGAGCATTGCACGGTGAAAGCTACCGACCGTAGCGGAGTCTAACGGTAAGCAGCCAGGATGACAAGGAAAGAATCTGCGGTGAGATTCATGCCACGACAGGAAAACAAAGGCGGACATTAAAATCGGCAGAAGACAATTTGCTGATCCATGAAGCAGCTCACGGAACAAGCGTGAGGTTACCTAGTTACAGCTTCCAAGTGTCCACATGGGGCCTTTTAGCACAGAGCCTTCAGCATCCCTGCGTGAGGCCTCCTGGGACAGGCTCAGGCCATGCTCTGAGTGGGCTTTCCTTGTCAGCATCCCCTTTCCCCCCGTTTCAGTTGCAAGTGTGCAAACATTTTATGCTTCCAGATATCTGGTCAAAGATATCTACCTATCATTTTCAAAGCTAATGTCCTTATCCTTGATCCGTCTCTTCACCTTGCCCTACACTGACTCCCCCTTCTCCTTCTCCTTTGGACAGATGTCTTCTAGAAATCATGACCTGAGAAGACAGAGAAAGGTAAGTACATACACAGCCTGGGTGCCTGTCCTTGTGTTCCTGCCGGTCCTTGTGTTCCTGCCGTTTGAGTCATTGGTCCCTCAGTTCCTGCCAGGTGCGGAGGGTCGCTTCCTCCAGACAAATTATGGAGCTGAATAGTTGGAAAAGTCTTTTGATATCTGTGCACATTCCCTTACCTGCCAAACAGGGTGAAAACAAGCTATGCTTAACAACCATCCTACAAATATATTTAAGGGCAGATTAAAAAAAATTATATATTTTTTTATGTGTATGAAACATGTGTGTCTGTGCCCCACTTATGTGCAGTGCCCAACGATGCCGAAAGAGCATCTGGAATGGGAGTAATGGGCAGTCTTCAGCTGCCATGTGGGTGCTAGGAGTTGAACCTAGGTCCTCTGGAAGAACAACCAGTGCTCTTAACTCTCTCTCCAGCCCAGCAGAGATGATTTCTGAGCAACAGATTAGATTTCTACAAACACAAAATAATAATCGTGGGGAAAAACTATGTTTATTTGTTTTGGTTTTTGGTCCAGCCCTTGCTGTGCCATTGGAGCTAGCTTTGAACTTGCGATTGTACAGGCTGTATATTTGTTTGTTTTACACCAATGCTCTCTTGCTTCTCCCTCACCTCTGCCACCTGCTAACTGTTCAGTCTGCCTTCCAGTTCTTTGGACGGCATCGCTCACACAGTGACTGGAAGCATTGTCCTTGAGCCAGATTCCAGCCGTGCTATTTCCAGGCCTTGATCCACCCTTTATGACATTTTCATCTTTATTTCTTTGAGGAAAGTGATGCCAACAACCCAAAAGATGGATATATGTTTTGATGAATTAATTCTTATAATTCTTATAAAGCAATTCAGGCGATGACTGGTCAGTCTTGGTTTAGCCTTGGTTGTCCTTATGGCTCTCATTCAACCCCCTCAGAAACACGGAATGTTAAACTCATTGGTTTTCTAGTTAACGGTCTTCAGTGTATAAATGTCACCGGGGCCCCCCCCCCTCCCCGTGTTCCTCCCACGCTACCTCCTTCCAGCACATTCTTTTGTTCATTCTTCAGACACCTCTGTCTGGTTCATAGGGTTTGTTTTGAATCCTGTCCTGGATGAGGGCACATGGTTCTCCACCAACCGCTGAGTACCCGTAACTACTCCTGCCAATCGGAGCATCTTTGTGTTGCCCTAGGGAGAGGGCAGGTGTGTTCTGATGAGCTGGGGGTGGGGTAAGAGCAGGAAGGTGATTTCTGCTGCTGGGACGTTCAGGTGCTTGCCTCCGCCACTGGAATGTGAGGAAGCAGAGCTCTTCTCCACTTAGGCTTTGGGGAGTTGGTGTAGGGTTTCAATGAGGCCAGTAATCATGGTATTACTTCTTATTAAAATCATCAGGACTATTTGTGAGGTCTTGTCTTCAATTAGGTATATTGTCATGACCACTCTGTGCGATAGGGTATCATTTAATTGTTTTTAAAAAAAGATTTATTTATTTATTTATTATGTATACAGTGTTCTGCCTGCATGTACACCTGCAGGCCAGAAGAAGGCATCAGATCACATTAGAGATGGTTGTGAGCCACCATGTGGTTGCTGGGAATTGAACTCAGGACCTTTGGGAGAGCAGGTGGTGCTCTTAACCACTGAGCCATCTCTCCAGCCCCTCATTTAATTGTTATAACAAAGCTCAGGGAAGCGCAGGATGTGGCTAAGTGCCTATGCTTCCTTAGCTGTGTACTATTTACTGGGGCTGGGACTTGACTGTGGGCTCATCTGGCCTAGGATCCTGGGTTCCTGGCCATGGCTGATGGCAGGAGCCAGTGCAGGATGTATAGCTAAGCATCTCTACAGCAAAAGATACTTGGCCACAGACAGTGTCAACTTCAGCCGAGAAGCACCTACAGAGCCCAGTGGCCCAAATGCAGCCTGGCGATCAGAGCCTTGAAACAGCGATGTGTTCTGAGAAGTGACCCAGAAGATTTAAGAGTTCGTCTCTGGTTAAAAAACGTTCACTCTTAACAAAAATCGTTTTGTGGTGTTTCCATGAGGTGTGAGTGTGTGCATGTACATACATGTGTGTGCACATGTGTGTGTGCACGTGTGTGAGTGTATGTATATGTATACAGATGTGCATGTCATGTTGAGGTCAGAGGATAACTTTGGGTGTGGTTCTTCATCTTCCAAGTTGTACAAGACAGAGTCTCTTGCTCGTTGCTTGCTCCAAGTTAGTGGGCTTTGAGTTCTGGGGGATTCTCTTGTCTCTCTCCATGAGGTCCTGCTGGGATTACAGATAACATATGTTACTGAGTTCCTGGGACTTGAACTCAGGTTATCAGGCTTGCACAGCAATCACTTTCCCCTGTGAGCCAGCTCCCTGACCCCAAACCTCTACTCTTAAGTATTAGTTGAGTGCAAATTGTATGCACTCATGCCTGCGGTATGGACATTCATAAATATAACTCTTGCCTTTCAGGATGTTATGGTTTAGGAAGGGATAGATGGGTCACCTGTTCATTTGCCACGCAGAGCAATAAAGTCAGTGACACCAGGGTGCAGTTCTCCATCATGTCCCCACGCTGAGGGAGTAAGAGTCTAAGGGCTCAGGAAGGCCACTTAAAGGAGTGTGACCTGACCAGAGACAAGATGCAGCCTCTGCTCGGTGGCCAGGTGGGCTTCTTGTGAGACAGGGAACATCTGAGTGCAGACTGGGTATTGGAGAAATGACTGATTTTAGGATGAAAAGATTGGAGAAGGAAAACTCCACTTAGCCGATTCATCCTTCTCACGGGAGGTGACTGGGCCAGCAACCCCACTTATAACTGAAGCCTTTGTTGTTAGGACCTATGCTATGTGTGAACTCGCCTGCCCTTTTCCCTGCGTATACCTCTACGCCCCCTTATGTCTGCCCTCTCCTCCATGCATCCCCCAATGGGAATTACTCTTCCTTCTCCCTGTCCTCCCCATCTCTAGTCTCCCAGTCTAGATGGCTCACAGTTCTGCTTATGACTGTCATTGCCTTACCATACAGCCTGGCTAACTGTGACAGGCATTTCAATGGCATGTTGGCCAGTGTGCCTCCTTTGCCTAACTATACATAAAATGATCTATTTTTTTAAGTTAAAAAAATCATTTATTTATTTATTTATTTATTTATTATGTATACAGTGCTCTGCCTGCTTGTACCCCTGCAGGGCAGAAGAGGGCATCAGATCACATTATAAATGGCTGTGAGCCACCATATGGTTGGTTGCTGGGAATTGAACTCAAGACCTCTGGAAGAGCAGTCAGTGCTCTTAGCCGCTGAGCCATCTCTCCAGCCCCAAATGATCTATTTTTAATACATAAATGAATCACTTCAATGTCATCACTTTTGGGAACCCTAAAATATGTTCTATAATAAACACAGTCCGAGGAAAACCAAACATCAGAATGCAAAGAGCAGACCCTACTCTCAGTGGTGACATGTCTAAAGCTTGGACTGAGATGCATAAGGGTTATGTTCTGGAGGAAGACAAGTGTGAATTATTTAAAGTGAACTTGCCAGATGCTGTGCTTCATGGAGATATTGTTTATGTGCGTATGTTTATATTTTCTTTAGAACTATGCAATTTGGTCTTGTGCCTGCTTAACTGATCGTGAACTAGGCAGTGGAAACTTGAGTGTTGCTTCACAACAGACAGAAAAATATGCTATGCTAAAGGTTCTTTGCATGACTAGCATAGCCTCTTATTTTATTCCATGAGGTTGGAGGCTCAGGGCAAAATTAACTCAGGCATGCCAGTATTCAAACCCTAAAACAGACTTTGAAGGCATTCCAGCCCGATTTGAGTGATTTTCCTGGTCACTTCACTCTATTGCTAATGATGCAGAGATATTAGCACAGACATTGCTTAAGTCTATTAGAATGGGGTCTTGCAGTCTTTGGGTGGTGAGTCATTGCTAACTTGGCCCTGTCCTTTCTTTGTTCCATACTCACCCCACACTGTTCTCTTGTTCCCTGTCCTTCTGGCATTTTCAGGAGTGTGGGCAACAGAGGGAAGGTTGCAAACCGGAGTTCCCTGGTTCTATTCATCAACACTCTGTGTCGCCTCATTTGTCCTTTCTGTTTTGTTTCAAGTCACGGTGTCTCTGTGTAGGCATGGCTGTCCTGGAACTTCCTCTGTAGTACAGGTGTGCCACCGCCGCCCGGCTCGTTTTGTCTTTATTTGACCGGTCATCACAGTTTTCAATGTTCATCTCGTATTCTTTCTGCTCCTCTCAAGTCCCAACCCTCCCCATAACTTGCTCATCCTTGGCAGTGACCTTGGTGGCTCCCACTTCACAGAGGAAATTCACTTGGGCATCTGAATCCTCATGTTGGCTTGAGCTTCTCAGAGAAAGAGCTACGCCTGACCTTCAGGGCCAGCAACGCTGTTTCCATTGTATTCCACCACTTCCCCAGGGAGGATGCAGCCATAAAGTCACGCTGGGCTCTCCTCACTGGCTGCTCTACTCCCCTCCTCCTGCACGTCACCCTCCACACATCCTCAGCTGTCTTAACCTTCCAGTGCCACTTGCTTTACCGTGAGTGGCCTGTTAGCTCTCTCCTGTCCTCACCTAGGTCCTAGTCTATCTAATTGCCTTTTTTTCCCACCCTGTCTTCCTCCTGGGACTCACTGAAGCCTCTCACGTCTATGAATCTCATTAGAATGTGCACCATCTTTCTCTCCTGGCTGTTGGTGTTCACCTTTTCCTCAGCTTTTATGATTTTAGTTTGTTATGTTGTTATGTGCCTTTTTGAAAACTTTCCATCATCAGACAGTAACCTCCTTAGCTCAGCTGCTCTGACTCCTCCTGTGTCAAAGGTCAAAAGAACCAGGAGCGCGGGGCACTGTGAGACCGAGCCTCGGTGGCTGCGGGTGACTCACAGCCCGTGTTTACACGTTACCTTCTGGTCATTTCCACCCTTATCATTGGTTTAATTTCAGTAACTCCGCCCCCCAATGCTTCCCCTTATGTCTTACCAAGTTAATAAGACTTAAGTTCATATGAAGTTGATTTTAAGAAGTCTTTTCCAATCACTTATGTGTGTCACACAGTGTGAGCTTGGTAACCTAAGGACTCATGGTGTTCCCAAAAGGCCACTACCGATGAGAGTCTGTAAGAACTACACAATATATGGAAAGGTGGGGAGGAGAGATCACCCCAATTAGTGTCTTGAAATAGCTGGGCAAATGACAGCCTCTATGGGCTGATGAGTGCTTGGAATTCAGACTGACTCAGGACTTGACATCAAGATATGTCATCAAAGATTGGCTAGTGGGTCAGAAAGGGTCTGCCAAGGCAGGTGGTCAGCACTCTATTGGCCTTAAAGGAATTTTCCCAGGAGACTCTGGTATTATCGTTATTTTGATTGTTTAACAGGGGGTTTGTTTTAATTTTTCTGCTTTGTACATTTTTGTGCCAAAAATTCACATGCATGACTGGGGCTGGAGAAACAGCTCAGCAGTTAGGGGCACTCTTGCGGAGGACCTGGGCTCAGTTCCTTGCACCCACATAGCAGCTCAGAAAGATCCTAAAGCTCCAGTTTCAGGGGCTCTGACACCCTCTTCTGGACTCAGTGAGCACTGTCCACATGTGGTTCACATGCGTATATACAAGCCAACACTCCTACACACAAAGTAAAAATAACTCTTAAAAAATTAATGTGCATGACACAAAGACATATGAATTGAGAGAAGTAATGAAGGAGGGAATTGGTAAGGGGGAGATCTAGAGCCACTGACCAGGGAAACAGCCTTCCAGACTTGCATCTTGCATTGGCGAGTTACCCAGTGTCGAGGTGCAAGGTGGAGTTTGTTTCTTCCACAGAAAGACTTAAGGACCACTTTCCAGCTTTGACTGGGCCTGTGCAGAAATCACCTGGAAAGGGAGGCCTTGGGGGCTCCTAGAAACAGAAAAATAGATGGTTCTTCAATTGTAACAGAGGGTCCCACCCCATTTGTGAGGTCTCAGAGCATGTGGGGCCCAGGGCAGAAGATCTGAGGGAGTGTTTGCATGCCCAACAGCCAGAATGACGATCCGCCTGGGCTGTTTCTAATTGTCCACCAGATGCTGACTTTATCTGAAATGCTGGGGTAATGGGGGATTCACAACCAAGTGTCTCCACTTGAGACTGTCACCCCAGGGACACTTGTTGGAGATGTGGAAGGCTTTGTGTGTGTTCTGCCTCCAGCCATATCTAACATCGCCTCTAGTAAGACCCCTTCTTGGAACCTCGTGTGCCAGTTACGTGGATCAGACTCCAAATCTGAAAACCCTGTGCGCATCGCTGGAAACTCTCCAAGCTCCGACCACCCACCTGGCTTTCTTAAGGATGATGTAAGCGAAATGGCAGCTAAAGGCTTATTATTCCCTTGTCGTCTGCTCAGAATAAAGTCATCTTAATTAACCACTCTCCTGTAAAACTTTATGGAATATTAATTTAACGAATGCAGTGCTTATTCTACAGATCACACAGCAGGGAAGTGTGTGACCTTTGCCCTTTGCCCTGATGATGAAGACATTCTTTTTCCTCTAACCCTGGGCTGTCCCACCATCCCCCTTAGTCATCACAAAAGCCATCCTTACAGGATGACATCTATGTACTGGGACATCATAAAGCTTTATAACTTACAGAAATGTTTGTGCATAGCAGGCTTTTAGTGACTTTGAAAATAGAATTTCTCTTTTTGTGAATTGTGGCATTTCTTCTAAGTGCACTTTTTCCACCCAAGAGCTCAATGAACTCATTTGGGCAGCCTTGAATTTCACACTTTGCTCAGGAATGGGTTCTGAAGACGCACTTTACAACAAGTGTCAGAGAGTCGTCACTGGAGAAGCCTAGCAGCAAAGTACATTTATCCATTGCCTCTTTTTTCTTACGCAGAGACCGTGTCCACCAGCTTAGCCATGAAGTGCTCTCCCATGACATGCTTTCTTGTCCCTGGGGCTAGGTGGCACAACTCCTGGTGGTTCTGAGGTGATACAGAGGAGTGTGGCAGGCAGGGGTCTGGGATCTGTGGGTTGGCCCGTCCCCATAATCCAGCCCAAGCTTTTGGACCCCTAAATTTGAGATGAGGCTCCAGTCTGGTCCAAGCTGATGGAAATGCTGTGTGAAACACAGCACGAGTCACATGTGCCTCTGGAGGATGAGGCAGGATGACTGGGTATGCAAGCACGCCTTCTTTGTAGCTTAGCAGAGAGTACCAACTGTATTTTTTTAAAAAAAGATTTATTTATTATATATACAATGTTCTACCTGCATGTACACCTGCCCGCCAGAAGAGGGCATGAGATCTCATTATAGATGGTTGTGAGCCACCATGTGGTTGCTGGGAATTGAACTCAGGCCCTCTGGAAGAGCAGACAGTGCTCTTAACCTTTGAGACATCTCTCCAGCCCCACATCAAGTGTGTTTTAAAGATGGCTTTGTGGCCTCTAGTTGATCTGAGAAAGAAAACTGCCTTCAGGATTCAACGGGCCAGAGGTACATTAAATTGTGGCTAGAACAAATGGGTACCTACCCCAACCAGCGACATGCATGTAGATTAGTCTCATGTATTAGAAGGGGCCACACACGAGCCCATTTCCAATGTCCTTCCAGGACTCAACATTCATGAGCGCCACTGAGAGTCATGAGACCATGCATGTGGACCCACTATGTGCTAGTCCCCTGTGCTCAGAGACCTGCACACAGTAACTCATCGACACACTGTGACCAACCCTTGGAAGGTAAAACTATTGCCACTGTTTAAGGGGAAGACACTTGCTGGGTTCAAGAAGGTTCTAGAAGCAGGTGTTGTGGTTTCTGAGCCTGCCTCTCTGAAGGACACTGAGTGAGCAGGTTGCCAGGTGTCTAGAAACATGACGGCCGCAGAGGAAGAGCTGGGGTGTGGCTGGTGGTAGTCAGTGGTTGCTTAGCATGTACAGTTTAGGTTTCATCACCACCAACAAAGGGAAACACAAGAAGCTGGAGACCTGGCAGGCAGAAGCCCAGTGGTGGTGATGGTCAACTGCCGCGGTGTTCTTACACACCCCAGGGAGGACAAGACAAAGGGAAGAAGGGAGGAGTCACTGAGGCATTCTGTAGGAAAGCCCTGCTGGGAATGACAGCAAGGGTAGCTCTGTGGGAAAGGGAATAAGAAGTCATCACACCTAAGATTTCTTTTCTTTTCTTCTTTTTTGATTTTTCAGGAAAGGGTTTCTCTGTGTAGCCTTGTCTGCCCTGGACTCACTTTGTAGACCGGGTTGGTCTCGAACTCACAGTGATCCTCCTGCCTCTGCCTCCCGAGTCCTGGGATTAAAGGTGTGCGCTACCACACCTGACTCACATCTTAGAATTTTAGAAGCTTAAAAAACCCCTTAGTTCTTCTGGACCTAAGGTCCAACTAGGCAGGTTCTCCCTGGAGCCCTCTGGGGAGGTCTGATCGTGGAGGCCTGAGGGATACAGACAGAAACCCTTCTGGACCAAAAGATTGCCCAGTTTCATGGAGTCTAGACACAGATACTGTTCTGAGGTGGCAGGGTGCCTGTGAAACCAGAGCCTGGCCTCTCAGGGAGGCATCTGGGAAGTCTGAGCTGGATTCATGTGGCGTATCAAGGCTGTAAGTAATTACAAGTCCAGATGCCTCGCTTTCTCCCTGACATAAAACGTGGGTGTGGCAGCCTTCTTGGTGTCTCTGGATTTGATTTTGATGCCTTCATTGATTGATGGAAGATTTAGCTGCTTGGCAACTCGTTCAAAGGAAGAGAGTTAATTGTGGCTTGATTGTCACTTTTTGGTGTTGGGTTGTTGTGAGTGGATTAATGTATGTTTTTATTCCTTTTTCAGTCCCCTCTTTTCTTTAAAAAATTTAATTACATGTCTATATTTTTATGTGTATATACATGTGCACAGGCACGTGTGTGTGTGTGTGTGTGTGTGTGTGTGTGTGTGTGTGTGTGTGTGCATACACACGTGCGCATGCGCTGGTGCATGGGTGTACGTCCATCCCTGTCACAGTGTACCTGTGGAGGTCAGAGAGCAACTGTTAGGAGTTAGCAATCTCATTCCACCATGTGGGTTCCAGGCATCAGACTCGGGTCATCAGTCTTGGCAGCAAGCACCTGTGTTATTTCCTTTTGTGTTCTTTGCATCTTGTATAATATTATGGAGAGAGAGAGAGAGAGAGAGAGAGAGAGAGAGAGAGAGAGGGAGGGAGAGATAGAGAGAGAGGGCAGTATCTGAGGAGTCTTGGTCAGTGATGTGGGGCAGGTGTGGGAGGCATGGGCAGAAAGTTCTGTTCATGTGGCAGAATGTGAGGCCGTTAGAAGACACTAGGCAGGCCAGAGCCTTTAACAGATCAGCCAGGCGCAGCTAACGGCAGAGAGAATGGACTCAGTGTGGCTGGCAGTCTGTGGGGAAATGGGGCAAACCCTGGGGACAGCCGCAGAGGGTGTGGCTCTGGGCAGTGAGGAGAGAGCAGGGTCCTGGAAGCCCAGTCAGATAAGCAGACACCAAGAGCCACGCCTGTTCTCCCCTTAGCTCCCGCCGATGGGTGACGTGAGGACACACAGGTTTTATTTCATTTCTCATGAAAGCAATATGCCACGATGGAAAAAGCATTAGCTGGATGATGCTAGAGAAGTCGTTGCTTGCAGCCCTGTTCTGAGTGAGGACTGTGGGGACCCCAGCGCATTGCTTAGACCTTTAGAGATTGAACTGTTCTGTAAGGGGAGGAGGTTGGACCCGATGGACCCTTTGTATCTCTTCCTGTTCTAGGTAGGATAATGGTAACCTTGAACACAGTAGGATTTGTAACACCAACAAGAAGTACTTCCTCAGGAACTCATGTGCCCCATGTATTTTGCGTATGAAAAACTGCCACTGAGGACAATGCAGTATAGTATTTCATAGCACCTTTTATCACACACTGGCCAATATCCACGGTGCAGACTCATGACTGAGTGGTGTAGGAAAGGGGGCAAGTCAGAGGCCGTTGGATACAGAGCTGATTGGGGACATAACCAGCCCATGTGGTTTGGTGTCCTTAATGCTTAAAATACCCAGATGACAGGTCCGGGTGTGTTTCTTGTATTTGTCCTTCCAGGTGTGGGTATAATTAAGATATTTGATAATGAAAACATTGTAATTATTTATCTGGTAAAGAAAAAGAACAGCCCAGCATGGTTAAGCAGCTGAGTACATTTGGGTCCCGGAGGCAGGCTGAGTTGAGGGTTCTGGATGGTCAGGCTTTGGAGTGTAGGGAACTCTGCCCGCACATTCCAAATGTGCTGTCTTCACCCACGCTCACTTTCTCTCCTTTCCTTCTGTTACGCAAAGTTCAAGGAGGTGAGGAGACTGAGAAGCGTTCCTCTGTGTGAGATCCATGTCTACCACATGGGGTGTGTGGGCCGCTGCTCTGCCTGCTGTACACTATAGAGAGATCTTCCTCATCGACTTTGACTCAGAGCTGCTCAGGATGCAGAAATGGAGGTGGTAACGCAGAAGGACCAAGGCTTGGGTCCTCCAAGTTTCCTGAGGCGCCAGGGAGCCACAGTGTAGGAAACCGATGTCCATGCAAACATGAGAGAGTGGTGACAACAAGCTGCCCATGGAAGGACAGTTAAGGACTAAATTTAGTGTCTGTGTTGGAGGCTCCAGGGCCTCAGGGTGGGGAGGAAGCTGGGAGGTCACTGCTGAGCTGCAGAGCTGTGTGATGTTCTTAATAACTCATCTTTGGGTATCTTCTCGTGGAATCTGGCAACAGTGCTGAAAGCCAAAGATGAGGAATTTATATAGAAAAGATGAAGCAGTGACTTCAAAGCGCAGACTGTCCAGTCGTTCCTGCCAGAGAAGTCCTAGTTTTATATAGATGAGTTGCTTGGCAACTGTGGCTGTTTCCATACAGTGGAAATTTTTGAGGGGTTTGTTTGTGATCAGCCTTCCTCCCCCACCGTCTTTTAATGAAGGCATACGTTAGGGAGTAAATGTTTCTTTCCCTCCCTCTTAAGTATGCGAGAAAATTGCTTTACACCAAGGGGTATGAGTTCAAGTTGATAAAGCTGCACGTGTTGTGGCGGCTTACACCTGCAATCCCAGCACTCAGGCTGAGGCAGGAGAGTTGTCTCAAGTTTGAGCTTAGCCTGGGCTTTATAGAAAGTACCAGGCCAGCCTGGGTTACATAGTAATATCCTACCTCAAAATAAAATAAAGTAATTAAAAAATAAGCAACAACAACAACAACAACAACAACAAACAAAAGCAAAAAAAGGAAAAGGAAGGAAATAAATCTGACTAAAGTCAAGACTATACTCTAATACCAGGTTGATCTAACCAGACTATAAATAAATCCATTTTCTTTGGCAAGGGGAAGAAAACAAAACAAAACAAAACAAAACAAAACAAAAACACAGAACAAAACAAAACAAAATAGCAAAGCTATGCTCACATGGTAACTGGAAAGTGAGGACTTGATAAGGCAAAACTTTCATCTTATAAAACATTGTAATTGAAAATAAGATTTGTTTATTCTTTGAGAATTCCATATATGTATAAAATAAATCTCCATCACATTCATTCTCTGCTTTCTTTCTGGCGTCTACCTTCACTCCTAACTTCATGCCTCTCCCCGCCTTTTAAATCTACTGAGTTCACCTAGTGCTACCCATAAGCACCTTGGTGTTGGGTCATCCACTGGGGCCTGAGAAACCTAGCAGCGACCACATCCCTAAAGAAGGTTGCTCTCTTTCCCCTAGTGTCCATCAAATGCCAATAGCTCCTCAGAAGGGGTGGGTACCTTAGGAGGCTCTCCCCATCCGTGCTGGAAGTTTTACTGGCTTGATCTTATAAGGGTTCTGTGCAAGGAAACACAATTGCTAGGAGGTCGTGCGTGCAACAGCCATGCCATGTACAGAGCAATTTCATAGCTCTCCACCCTCTGGCTCTTTCTTTGTTTCAGCTTCTCTTTCCCAGCATTCCCTGGGCTCGGAGGAAGGTTGACATAGTTGCTCCATCTGTACCCGAGTGCATCCATAATCACTCATTCTCCGCACTCTGACCCGTTATGAACCTGCCTTCATGGCTGCCCACTGCAAAAGGAAGATGCTCTGACAAAGGTCATGACAAGGTCAGGAGCATCATGCACCTCTCAGGGTGGGAACAACTACTTGGAAGGCAGTTTGACTGCATGACCACTTAGCAAACAATAGTGGCTTCTTCTCTATGGCCTCCCCAGCCATGAGTTTTTGCCTGGCTTTGCAGTGCCAGGTGTGAGTCCCATCCTATGGAGAAGGCCCTTGACAAATGAGATTCACGATGCCTTTCTTACAGTCATGTCTCTGTCCTTTCCCAGTACTGGGGGTTGAACCTGGCACCTCACCGCCTGCTAGGCAACACTCTGCCACCCATCACACTGAATCTTGCCTGTTCATTTTAGTTATATTGTTGATGCCTAAGATTCAGGATAATTAAACTTTGGACCCCATCTTTAGCTCTATTTTTGACTTTTCATTCTTTTAAAATGAAATTAGACTTTCTTATCTGGTCCTAAAATTTGGTATGCTAGTCTCAGAAGAAACTTCAGATAACAAACTAAATCAAACTGAAAGAACTCTCTCTCTCTGATTAGATAAAGCACAGTAAGATGAACAGAACTATATTTTTACTTAACATCTTAAACATTAATCTCTAATGCATTCCTTTAGAGTTCAGGCTGGCCTTGGACTCAGGCGTTGTCTTCAGCAATAGGGCCTTACTGTCAGTTTATAAAGAGACATCAGTACCCTTGGCAATAGCCTTGGTTGTTTGGGGGTTCCCATGGGACCCCTTTGGCCAAGAACTTGATTAAGTGTAACCTACTCCTGGTACTGGAAGCTTCATTTGGTGATGAGAGATGCCCAGTTGGGGCTCTGTCTCCCCTCTTATTTTGCAATTTCATTTAGACTGCCTTTACATAGCATATATTTTAGGAAGCTTCTACTGTATTAGGTTTCCATATGACCCCCCACCACAAATGGTCCTTAGTTTTAGCTGTCTCTCCCCAAATTCCCTCCCTTACCCCCCCTTTCCTGTCTCATCCTCCAATTATAGATCCCCTTACTAGAGAGTTCTGTCCCCTCCCTCCAGTCCCTTACTCTTTACCCAGCCTCTGTGGTTTTATGGATTGTAGCCTGCTTATCAGTCATTTAACAGCTGGCGTCCACATTGTCTTAGTTAGGTTTTTATTGTTGTGAAGAGACACCATGACCACAGCAACTCCTACGAAGGAAAAATAATTAATTGGAGTTTGTAGGCTCAAGTTTCTTAACAAATATATTTTGTTCCGAACTTACTAATGAGCATACGTCACTTCTAACCTGACTGACCAAAACAATAGGAAATGAGGATTAAGGAACACAATAACAAAACCGTAAGGATATCACTTCCAAGGACCGATTCTCCTGGTATAATCAGCAGGGTTTCTTCTGCTGGAACCTGGGCTAACCAGAACCCGGACCTCAGCAGGAGCCAGAGCCCCGAAGCCTTCCCTCGAGCAGTTCTCTCTAGGAGCATCTCAAAGTGGAGTGATGAACAGCCAAAACTGTCCCAAGTCTCCAAAGGCCCCACCTCCTGTTTTTGGCTCACATTTATATCTCCTCTCAGCATTTGTTCAAGGATGTTTTTCAGCTACTTAATAACCAACCTCCCCCACATGGCGGTTCGACTTCTAAGGGGATAAACGTTACCTGTTCTCTCACAAGTTTTTTTTCTCATCTCCCAGTGTGTATTTTGGCTACTTTATTAAAAGGAAATCAGGTGTGTATAGGTGTGAGAACCTATTTCTGAGTCTTCAATTCCATTCCATTAATCAACATGCCTGCTTTTGTGCCAATCCCACGCTGTTGTTGTTACTACTGCTCTGTAGTACAATTTGAGATACAAATTTCGTTTATCATTCAGGGTTGTTTTTAGCTATCCTGTGTAATTTTGTTTCTCCATACAAAACTGAAAGTTGTCCTTTCAAGTTCTTTGAAGAATTATACTGGAATTTTGTTAGAGAATCTGTAGATTGCTTTTGGTAGGATGATTATTTTTACTACATTAATCCTATTAATCCATGAACACGGGAGATATTTCCTTCCTATGATATCTTCTTCAATTTCTATCTTCACTTTTGGGCCACTTTTTGACCCTGTCACTTCTCTAAAATGTTTTAGGATGCTCACAGAAGTTCTCAGCTGCTTTTGTTTTCCTATTCTTGTCCTTTCTAAACAGGTGACATATTCTGTCCACTTTCTTTATCTTTTCTGACTTTTGAAAAACTCCCATTTAAAACACACAAAAAGCCTTTTTTTTTTTTTAGATCTAATGTGACAGGAGTGATATGTCTTAGAGTGTGGCAATGGAAACATTCTCCCCTGGCTTTGGGAAGAAGATGTGTTCTCACAGCCACATTTCTTCCTCTTGAGCAAAACCTTGAATCTTTAGCCTCTATGCATATGGGATGCTCATTTTTAACCTCATTCCTGGCAAACTTTATCTTCTTCTTTTCCCTCTCCCTTTGATCCACTTGTCTAATTCACTCAAGTCACCAAGCTCTGCCTCTCTTTTCCAAGACGTGTGCTCCACCCAACTATGCGTACCAAGCCAAATGGGTGTGTCCACTCTACTCCTGATCAGTGACAAAGAAATGAAATAATGTTAACTGTCAGGCTGACCTTTGGCAGACACAGCTGGATATGTTCTTTGGGCATTAGTCCTGAGCCATGGATAACTCAGCATTGGACGCAAGGTGTATGGTTATCAGCCAGCTGCAGCCCCTTAGAGCCTACCATGAGCAACACAGATGCTTGTTTTCAAAACCACAGAAAGAAGAGGTGGATAGAAGGCCTCTCCTGGGGGAGAAGAGCCCCCTCCATGGCACCACCTCACTCTGGAGTGTGGGGGCAGTTGGAGCCTCATCTTTTCTGCCTATCTCCACCAATTGTTAGAGTTGGCAGCTTCACAGTAGAATCCTATGTGGTTTATAAACACATCGGTTCCCTGGGGACAGCGAATCCCTGTGCCATACACACACACCGTCTCGTCAGATGCATCGTTCTCACTGCGCTCCCCTCTTTTCTCTCCTCTGCTTGTCTGTTCTCCGCCTACCAACAGGCTCAAGGCTGTTCTACACCGAAGGCAACACAAAAAACCATCTGCTGCGTCTATGACGATTTCTCGTCTCTCATACTCACTGTCTTGTCTTCAACACCTCAAGCGTACACGCACAGCCGTTCTCTCCTCTGGACCAGCCATGGTGACTGGTAACCCCATCCTTGCAAAAACCAGCTAGTAGTTCTGAGGCCTCACTGGGCTGCTTTTATGACAGCATTTGGTGTGTGACCCCCATCCTTGTCAGTACCTAATTTGGACTTCTGTCCTCTTCAACTTCCTGGACCATTTTCTTCTTCGTCTTCTTCGTATGTTCAGCCTTCTTCTGCTTTTAGATGCTGGTCTTGGGGTGAGGGGCCACTGTATCTGGCTGGATTTTTCTCTTTTGATGATCTTGTTATTGTCCTCATATTCACCTGAATAAGTGGGAGTAGCTATTTTTATCCCTTGTTACCCACTGTATAGGCCTGGGTGGCCCAGAACTTACAGAAGTCCACCTGTCTCTGTCCCAAGCACTGAGATTAAAAGTGTGCACCACCATGCCCACTAGTATCTATTTCTGTGTATCATTGACACATCTCATAAGCATGGGGCATGTTTTAAAACTATTTATCATCTTTTTTTTTTTAACAAGAAAACATAAATATCACGGGTCTAAAGCTGAGTTCATGGGAAAAAGGTAAGAAAGTCAATGGCTTCTCATACCCTCTGGTTGTTGGTCTGAAACTTTTGGGAGCCGTGGATGTCTTCCAAACATTTAGGAAAGCTATATAAATACAGGCATTTTGAGGAAGATTTCAGGGGATTCAGAGAATTCCTTTTCCAGAACTCGAGTTAAGACCTGCCCTCCAGGTTCAAGTTGCTCAGCTTGGTAGATGCTGATCTCCCAGGTCAGTGTGTTCTCTCCTTCATCTTCATCTTCATCTTCAGCCTGCAGTGTTGTATGTTCCGTCTCTGCTAAAGCACCTGCGCATCTCCACACACCCTATGCCGCCTCCTGCTTACACTGCAGCCTACAGGGTTACTCCTGTGTGTCTGCTCGCTTTCTACTTCTTCCTTGGTGGGTGGCTCCTCAAGCCTCCTTCTAGAAGTCTCTGTGGATCCCCCTTTTCCTCCTGTTCCCTGTCTTTGCTGTGTTCACTGCACCTTCTCTGAGGCTTCAGAATAAATAGAACGGCCCAGCTGCAGGACCTTAGAAACTGTTCCAACTTGTGCTGCGCCCACGTTGTGCTGCTGCTGCTGGCACTGTCCTCATGAGGGAAGGAGCCCCGGTGACTAGCTGCACCTTGGGGGCTAGTGTAGATCTTTGAGTCCCCCGATCTCTCTTTGCATGGGCTATGCTGGCTTTACCATAATCACATAAGATTAGTCACCAGAGCAGAAAATTGAATACACGTGTGAATGCTGGAAGGCGGATGCCCAGAGTTCAGTCACAGGCCACTTCTTTGCCTGGAAGACTTTGCCTAACATCATTCTTCGAAGATGAGCAACGAAGACTAAGAGTGTGCAGCCAGAGTTGTTCTTTCAGCTCAGCGCTCCCTTGTGGCCACGTGACCACGCACACCACGTCACGTGACCACGGACGTCACGTCACGTGACCACGCACACCACGTCACGTGACCACGAACGCCGCGTCACGTGACCACGAACGTCACGTCACGTGACTACTTGCTGCCAGTTGCTGACCTGGGTGTTACCAGACACTCTCAGGTCAGAGGGTGACTGGCAGTAGATACCTTTCTGAGGTGGAAGGAGCATGTACAAATAAACGGGATCCTTTTATGAGAGGAAAATACGAGGCAGTAACAATTATATCCAAGGCTATGAATGTGGGATCAAATAAAGAAGCTGTGATTAGGAAGACAGAGGAGAGCGAGATATTTACAGACATTTGACCCCATGGCCCCCTATATTTAGCACAAACGTACCAATGGCACTTAGTCACAGATTCTTTTCCTTTTCCTTTTATTCCACTTTTGATTGATTGATTGATTGATTGCAGGTGGAGTGTACATGTGTGTGGAGGTCAGAGGACAACTCGTGGGAGTTGGTTCATGCCTGTGTTGTGTGGGTCCTGGGGGATCAAACTCAGGTCAGCAGGCTTGCTGACCACCAACCCCTTAACACACTCAGCCCCCTGGCCAGCCTGATTCTGGCATGGATCCTTGTTCCTCTGGAAAGCTGGAGAAGCCCAGATTACAAGGCTGTGAAGGCACTTTTGGTCCATCTCTGTGCTGGGAGGATGGTGGTCTTGGACTGTCCTTCAAACTCCTGCCATGTCCCAGAAAGTAGGGAGTTGGTCCGAGTGATCTCAAACGTTCCTCCACCTCAGAATTTCTGTGATTCTCTTACTGTGTAGACACAGCCCTGGGCTGGTCTGGAAATAAAACTGTTCAATGAGTTTAAAATAAGACATGCTGACCAAATTAGAAGAGCCCTAGTTGGCCACAAATGGCTGGCCTTTAGCTGAATTGGTAATAAGGTCGTTTTATTTTTACTTTATTGTGTTTTATTTTGTCTGCTCTCCGCCCTTCCCATTCAGAACTCTGTCTTCCTGAGCATCCTCACCACAGGCATGGTGAGCAGGCCCAGGCCCTCATCCAGCCGGCAGCCAGCCTTTTTGCACACTGTCCACATCCCTGCCTCACTTCCCAGAGCTGGGGTCCCAATCCCTTAGATTCTCCTTAGGTGCAAGGTAGGAGTCTGGCCTCGGTGGAGGCAGCGCTTTGGCCAGCTGGTTCACAGGTTTCCAGAGCAGGAGCAGTGAGTGCAAGAGCAGCCCAGGTAGGCAGGCAGATGGGCCGTTCCCTGTGGGCACCTTCTCTTGAATCCAGCCCTATTACAGTGGGCTATGTCACTTGACTTCTCTGCCTTGCCTGTGGCTTTCTGTGGTGAGTAGGGCAGGAGCGGAGTCTGCTGCCAGTCTCATGAGATCCTGGATGTCCCAAGGAGACAGCTGGCACTGTTTCTCCTCTGGTGTCAGGCAATGTTGCTGTCATATTATTAGCCCTGGCAGCAGAAATGTGAATAAAGCCAAGGGCTTTTCTATCTAGGTGACAGGTTACTGGAGAAACTAAGTCTCTTTTCTGAATGCTGCAGGTAAATTGCCATTTCCTCTGTTCAGCTCTGCTATAGACTGCGTGTATTATAGCTTCCTGTTTAGAGGGCTGGGAAAACTCAGAGAGATGGAGGAATTCCCATGCATGCTCTGTGGAAGAATAAGGTTTCATATGCAGCTTGGCCGGACTGCATAGCACCCCAGCTGTCTGATGCCCCAATTCCAGAACATCATCCTTGCAGAGGGTGAGGTAGTGCTTGCCAATAAACTTGGGGTGCTTGGCATGTCACAGATGCTCCTGCCTCAGGATTCCTCCACCTGTGGTTTCTTCTGCTTCCTACATGGTTTCCTTTCCCTTCTTAGTGACACTTCTCTGGACTGCTTTGGGTCACAGCCCCCCAATGCAGCCTTCACGCCCTGTATCCTCTCTGCTCTGTGTATCTGTGGAGTGTAGTCAACACTGTCCCCTGGGACACAGGCCTTTCTCAGTATCTGTCATTGTCTGAACTTAAGAAAGGGGTTGATATTTGGGCACTTAGGGGTGTATTTCCTGTATTTAAGTGCAGTTCTGCATCGTCTTCATGGGAGCAGGCTGTTTCTCCTCCGTGGCTTACTGCAGTGTAACCCATCACCATGGGTGGTCCACCATAACCTGTGCCAGGACATGGGGCCCTGGAGATGTTCCTGGCTCCTTGCTGAGCAAATGCGGTGAGGACATAGCTACATATAGAGCGTGGGCACGAGAAAAGGAAAGACTTAGAGTGACACTTCAATGACAGGCTGAGGAGGAAATCTTTTCGAGATCTCCAGTATCCCAGACTGCAGCCTACGTCCAAAGGGTTCTTTTTGGTGTTGCCAGTCTCTTCTTCTTGGCAGGTAGGGACCCATGATGCTGTAGGGCAAGTTGTGAACTCTTCTGTCCGCATGGGCCAGAGTGGGAGCTGGTTTCCATTCTTTTTTTTTTTAATTTTAAAAAAGATTTATTTATTTATTTATTTATTTATTTATTATTTATACAGTGTTCTGCCTGGATGTAAGCTTGCACACCAGAAGAGGGCACCAGATCTCATTATAAATGGTTGTCAGCCACCATATGGTTGTGGGAATTGAACTCAGGACCTCTGGAAGAACAGACAATGCTCTTAACCTCTGAGCCATCTGTCCAGTCCCTTGGTTTCCATTCTTATACAGCGGTGTTCTGAAGATGAGTTCTTGGTATGTGTGAGCTATAGCCATGATGGCGTAGGGGGCTTCCAGGTCAAGGAAATAAATTGGGGACATTGCTCAGTGAGGGGACTCTGGGTGGGGCTGGCCCCTGAGTGTGTCCTGTGGTTCCCTGTGTCTAGCTGTGTCCTGTCACCCAGCTTGCAGTGCAGATCTGATGATGTAACTAGTCCACCATTGGGCTGTGAGGGTTGGTTGGCAGGTAGCGGGTTAACGTGAGGTTTAGGATTAGACTTTTGGAGTTCAAATATGGTTCCCCACACTTCAGGGCAATATGACATTGACCATATTACATTTTTGTATGTGTATAGATGTGTGTGTTCTTAGATATATTTGTATGTGTATTTGGGTGCATGCAGTGGCCACACATCAGATGTTTCCCTCAATCACTCTTCACCTTATTTATTTATTTATTTATTTATTTATTTATTTATTTAAGACAATCTCCTTCACTTAACCTGGAGCTTGCTAGTTTAGGTAGACTGGCTGGCCAGTGGGCCTGAGGAATCCTCCTGGCTCTACCTCCCCAGGGCTGGCCTTTTAAGGTGTGTGCCTTTTTTTTTTACTGGGGTACTGGGGATTGAACTCAGGTTTCCATGACTGTGTGCAAAGCATTTTGCTGATGGAGCCCTATCTCCGGGGTCCCCACCTCATTGGTTAAGGTACTCTGTGATTCCAGTTGCTCCTGCCAACGAGGAGCAACTTCTTCAAAGGTGTATTGTGAGGACACCACAAACTGAAACATGCAGAAACGTTGCACCAGATGTTCAGCAGAGCCCTGGCACACAGTAGGTGCGCAGTGAAAAGATATTGGCGCAGTGCGGGCAACAAGAGATGGAGGCGAGCCTTGAGGTAGCTGGTTTAGCTACTGGAAACAATGGCAGCTGTGATAAAGGGACAACCTTATTATCGTGTGTCCCAAACAGGAGTGGGTTTTAAGTCAGCCTCGGGCGCTCTGATCTTAAAACCAGGGCCTGGGAACTGAGCCAAGATGAACACACGGAAAGGAATAGATGGAGTTTGTAAACATGACTACAAACACACTTTTGGTAACCAAGCGATTTGGCAATGGCCCCTGGTCTCGAGAGGGAATTTTTCCTTTAAAAACTAGAATAACAGCACACGGCGATGACCTCATCCATTACTCTGGCATGTGTCCCAGGGGGCCAGCCTTCCCTGGCTGCGAGGCCTTTAAGGCAGGTCAGGCTTATGGAGAGTTTCCTGTCCTTAGTGGGCATGGTAGAAGGTCACCCCTGGCTGGGCTGTTCTTACCCCATCCTGCAATGGCTCTGACCACCCTCTCAGTCCCTGCCACGGGTTTACCCTTGCATTTTCTGCAAGCATGCTCTTATTGATGATTGGCAATTTCAGTTAACTCCTAACCATGAATGGCAGTGGGCTTTTATGCCCCTTCCTGCACCAGGGTGGTTTGTAATCAAGGATGCACTGGCAGAGATGCAGAAAGCCTCCCAGGGTCCTCGTGACCTCCTGCATTCAGTTCCTTAACCTCTTGACCTTCGAGGTCAGGGTTGGTGCCTGGAGTAGCTCACTGTTTCTATGGAGCAGAGTGTGGGCATCATGCTGGTTCTTCGAGGTGCTCTTCCAGGGAGAAACCAGCCTCCGCAGGTGTTTCACCCCTTTCCCAAAAGAACTTGCCACCTCATAGAACAGTTTGTTTCTTTTCTGCTTCGTACTTTTCTTTCCTTATCATCACCGGCCATATATCAGCCTCACAAGATGCTGATTGACACATTCCAAGCCTACATATTCAATCTTATGGAACACACCAGCTAAGAGTGCCAAGGTCAGATCCCCAAGGACAGCCCGGCCATATTCCTCTTTTCTTTTTTCAAGGTGGAGAAAATACTCAGTTAGCTCATGGATGCTGAGTTGGTGTCATTCCACAGGGATTCTTCCCGTGAGCTCATGCTGGGCAGGGCTGACACAGATCATTCGTCTTTTCCTCACCCCAGGACCGAGAGGCTGATCAGTTCCTGGAAGAGCTCTATCTGTTTGTAAAATTGGGAATGTTTGGGCCAGGTTCCTTCCGGAATAGCCGCCTATTCTAAGAACTGAAAACCAGATTGGTTTTGGAATCATGGTTTCGATGGCTAGAAGATTTCTGGGGTTGGCAAGGCTCCATCTTTTCCTTTGTAGTGAACTGTGGACCTGAGCTGGGGTTCAGCGCAGGGTCTTGGTAGAAGTGATCCTGCCTGGTTGTAGGGCATGTAGACAAGTACATAGTAATGCTGAGGTCCAACAGAGTCCTGGTGTGTGCTCACGAGTGCACACAGATCCTCCCACACCCAGGAAAGAAAATCAGGGTAAGGACAAGGCGATGTCAAAGTTTGAGAGGGCGTACCACAGTGCCTACCTACCGGCTACCATTGCTGCCAAGTCCGGGTGTCAGGAGAGCATGAACTCTGACCTCTGTGCATTCTGAATGGTACAGCAGAGCTCCCATCAGTTTTAACCTATTGGAAACAGATGCACGACCTGTCTGCCCTCTCTGTTGCAGGGTCAGGGTCAGAGCCGACCTGTCCAGAGTCAACTTGGCCCTGGCTTCAGGTTATTGGAGTGAATACTGTCCATGATTTCTTCTGTGTTGTCTTGATACGTCCAGATGTTCAGCAGATGCCTGGCACACAGTAGGCCTTCAGTACAAAAGGATATGGGCAGAATGTGGAGAACGAGGAGATGACAGCATGGTGCGAACGTTGCCACGTGTGGAGATTTGAGAGGAAACGTAGAGTTCATCTGCAGGCCGTCTTTAAAGAGCGTTGTTTTTTCCAACACTCTGCCAGCTCCGTCATTAATCACTCACTTTGAGGAGGTCGGTCTGAGTCGTGCTTGGCAACTCAAACACACGATCCATCCTTGAGCCTGATTCAGCAACCAGGTATGGGTGAAGGCAGGGCCACAGAGATGAGTATTACCAGGTATGCACTGCAAGAGCCCCAGGCTGTGAGGACAAAGGTGGGCAGGACACATGGGGGTAATACGGCTGGATCAGAGCGGCTAAGGATAATCCATAGTTGCACCTCCTATTGACTCTTCTCTGTGGTACCCAAGGAGACCTGCTGGAGGCAAGGGGACCATCGCAGCCCCTGGGGACCCCACAGGCTCCTCTCAGTACTCTACGATTCTTGTGAAGACCAAAGAACAAGAGAAAAGCCTGTGTGTAGTTGAGATAGAATAAGAGGGCCCAGAGAGGTATTACCCCCTCCTCTGTGTGTGTGCGTGTGCGTGTGTGTGTATGTGTGGGTGTGTGCATGTGTGAGTGCATGCGTGCGTGCGTGTGTGTGTGTGTGTGTGTATGTGTGTGTGTGTGTGAGTGTGTGTGTATGTGTGGGTGTGTGCATGTGTGAGTGCGTGCGTGCGTGTGTGTGTGTGTGTGTGTGTGAGTGCGTGCGTGTGTGTGTGTGTGTGTGTGTAAGTGTGTGTGTATTTGTGGGTGTGTGCATGTGTGTGTGTGAGTGCGTGTGTGTGCGCGCGTGTGTGTGTGTGTAAGTGTGTGTATTTGTGGGTGTGTGCATGTGTATGTGTGAGTGTGTGTGTGTGTGTGTGTGTGCGTGTGTGTGTATGTGTGTGTACATAAAGCTTTGTAGATATAGGTTAATGGTTGAAGTGCACTGGCTGGTGGGCTGGAATAACAGTGGCCACGCCTCTCCCCTGTGATTCAGGGCTTGGCTTACAGCTACTGCAGCCCCAGGGTGACACTGGGCAGCGATGTAAGCTGTACGAAAGGGAAGGGCAGCATGGGTAAGAGTAAAATGATCAGAATCTGGAGTCTTCATACAACACTATTATTTAGTATAATAATTTGGTTCAGGTTTTACCAATGTACAAGTAAACAAGCAAACAAACAAAACCGTCCACACTTTAACATTTCTTTGCTGTGTCTGGTTGGCCTTTCTGAATCTAGACCAATCCTAGAGACTTGGGTTCAGTTCTCATGACATTGGGATTGAGTGTGATTTTCACAGACTGTCTGTCTGGGTTCCTCTGGTGGTTGGATTTGGGTGATGCACCCCGGGCAGGCATGTGACATCAGTGTTTATGCACACTTCCTCGTGGGTGGAGCCCGGAGGCCTCTGCTGCTGCCTGGCTCCACTATGGCACTGGTGGCTTTGATCATCTGGTTAGGGAGGTCAGTCCTCACCGATGTCTCCACCATAGAGTTCTATTATCCTTTCCCATTCACAAGTGTGCAGTGTGAAAAGACTTTGAGATGAGACTGATCTTGGTTGCATCTGCACAGTTGATGTGGCTCAAGATGGAGAGTGATGCCCAATCTACTTTTATGGATGTGTCCAAGAGAGTCTAGTGACCATGAGTGGCCTGGGGTGAGGATGCGTAGCAACCTCTGTGCTCGTTTTAAGGTGAGTCTTGTGTGAAAGGAACAGAGGCAGGGGTATGAGGCCGCTGGTCACATTGCGTCACAGTCAGGAAGTAGAGGTAGACACTGGTGCTCAGCTCGCTACCTCCTTTTTATTAAGTCCAGGACCCCAGTGCTTGGGGTGGTGGCAGCCACATTCAGAGTGAGTTCTACCTCTGACCAAGTCTAGAGCCTCTTTCAGCCATGTCCAGAGTTTTGTCTCCAAGATTGTTGGGAGCCAAGGTCTGGTCTGGAGCTGGGGCCAGAGCTTCGAAGGAGTTAAGGTTTCAGTTTCTGAGAACCTGGCATTTCCCTCCAGAGGGCCGTGGTTATCACTCTAAGGTGGAGGTGTTGAGGTGCCCTGTGTTCTCATTGCCAACGTTGCTTGATTCAGCTTTCTGCTGACCTTGGGCCATTTTCCTCCTCAAAATAATATGTAAGACACTGTATTTCTTAAATAATTTGCTTGGCATAAGCTGTTAGCTCATGCAAGACCTCCTGGTTCCAGCTTTCTGTCTTGTTTATCTTCTCTCATCTGCTCTCCCCGCTTGACAACTTGCCTTTTGGGACCCCTATTCCTGCAGGTCCCAGTCACTAGGTGGTTCGAGGTTTTGTTAAGTTGACACTCAGTGCCAACCATCATGCACACACACCCACTATGTTCGGACGCCACACTAGGTGCTAAAGACACAGTGCTGGTCACGCCATGTTTCTACCCCTGCGGAGTGTATAACCCAGTGGGGCTGAGCCCTCTGTAGTCCAGCTCGTAGCGATGAGCAATGCCAGATCTCCCCACTCCACCCTATGGGTTGGTCCTGATGCATGTGCACCATATAGGAATACTGGGTGAAGCAAGGAGCACTGGAAAAGGAAGAAAGCTTTGAGGTTCTGAGACTCTCATGAAAATGTCTTCAGAGTGGCTGCTGGAAACATCTGAGTGCATGTTGGGAAAACTCACATGCGCTGTTTTAAAATAATGCATTTAATGAGTCAGTTTTTTTTCAGACCGACCTGCAGGAGGAGCACCAAGATGAGTGCTTCATGTTTTGGGAGTGAAGTCAAGTTCTTTCTAAACAGATGGACTCCTAGGATAAAGTCAGTGCTTTCAGGGTAGCGAGTTAGTTACCACAGCACTGGGGTGTGCGCTGTTGGTCAGATGAGCAACGTACTGCGCTTTGAGGCACATCTACCAGCAAGTGTACATCCCTGAATGGAAGCAATGAAATGCAATTGCGAATAATAACCATGTAAAACAGGTGTAGCCCTGAGATGCGGGCCTGTACTCCAGGAGAGATCACGGCGTCTCTGGAATTTTCAAAGTGGAGGTCACAGGACAATTATTGGCGAACACATTTGCCTCTGTTTGCTTTAACAAAATACAGCAGGAGAACTTGCCAATTTGCCAACATTTCTTTCTTGAGGTGTGCTTGAGGCATTTGGCTACAGTTCTCTTTGACTTCCAGTTACAGGGCCACGACACGGTGCACAGGGTGTGACTATGGCAGCCCTGCACTCTCAAAGTGTCTACATGTAGCCTCTTTGCGTCCTCTCAGTCTGTGAAACTCACCCTCTCTGCTTTCAGTGATATATATAGTCAAAGTGGGCGTAGGAGCATAGTCCCTGCTAGCTTTCTGTTTCCATATGTAACTCTTATTGCTATGTAGCTGCTCTGTTGCTTAATCCCCAATGTTCCATGTTGCCACCCTTACTTATCTGAGTACAGCCTTTCACACTAAGGTGATGGTTACTTCTCTGTAGGGTCCTTGGTTTCTTTCCTCCCTCTTCTCTTTAAGCCGGCCTTTTGTTTTCTCTGTGTGAGTCTGGCTCATTCTCTAAGGAAGTTCCTAATCCCAGCTTCTTCCCAGGCTTCCCAGGTGCTCTGGGAGGAAAAGACTCCCTAAGCGTCTTGCGTCCACAATGACAAGCAACATGATTGGCTGACGGGTTGTATTCCTACGTAGATGGTTTGCTTCTGATTTGCTTTTGTGTCTGAGATCCCTGGCATTTTTGGTACTGAGAAAAAGGTTGGCGAAGATGAACTGAATGGCCAAGTGTGGCAGAGGAGGGCATGGACCACCTGGGGAAAAGATCTTCCTGGTCATGGTACTGTGTTTAGAGACCACGCACAGACTTCTAGGAGGGCGCTTGCATTGGTGGCGAGGCTCAGCAGGTACGGACAGGGGCCCTAGGCCCTCAGCTCCAGCTGGCAACAGACCTTGACAGCATCACTCATTTGGTACTGGCTTAATATGTGTACAAAACACAAGAGATGCAAGGCCATAGAGGCTCATGCCAAGGTTCCGAAAAGCCACTGAAGCCAGATGATGTGTGACAGGGTTGAATCCCTGCCAAGAGGCTCTGAGTGGAGCTAGGAATGCGAAGACTGAGTTGCAGTGGGGATCTCGGGGTGCAGGAGAAGCCAGGATCATCAAGTGTCTGCCGAGGAGAGCCGCAGGCATGGAAGGCAGTCAGCTCAAGCGAGTGCTCAGTTAGCAAAGTCAGAGGAACAGAGTAACCCAAAGCTGTTGGAGTCCAGGAGATTTCATTGTGAGTTCCAGATGCCAGACTTAGAGCTGTACAATTTAGCGTTTGCTCTGCTAACTTTTGGTATTGCTTTGACCCCTACCTTTCCTTGCTCTGCAACCACCTCTCTCTTTTGGAGCTGGAATGTTCATTCTGTGTCATTGTATATTAGCTGTATGTGGCTCAGCTCTTAATTTGAAAGGGACTCACAGTGAAGAGATTCCCGGAGTCTCAGAAGGGACTGTGAACTTATATTTTTGAACAATTTTGGACCTATTAAGGCTGAATACTTTTAGAGATGGACTAAATGCCTTTGGTAAAATGGGATGAACATGAGATTTTAGAGAACAGGAATGGAATGTTATGATTTGAAAGTGGTATGTTTGGGTGTGGGGTTGACAAAAGGTGGATTTATCATGGGTTGTTTTGATGATCAACTTAGCTAGGTTTAGAATCACCCAGGAAATATTCACCTGGGCATGTATGCCTCTTAGGGCATTTCCAGAGAGATTTATCTGAAAAGACGCCCCCTAAATGTCGGCAGCATCACCCCATGGGTTGGGGTTCCAGACATAATGAAAAGGATAAAGTGAGCAGAGCAGAATGGCTCCGTTCTCAGCTTCTTGATGCAGAGCCATGTGATCTGTTGCTTCAAGGTCCTCTTGTTATGACTTCCCCACCCCATGGGCTGTATCCTCAAACTGTGAGGCAAAAGAAAATCTCCCTTCCTTAAGTTGCGTTGGCTGGGAATTTTGTCATTACGATGAGAGAAGTAGCTAACAGAGCAGGGAAGAAAGAATTTTGCTTTAACATTGCAACCTAGAGCCCTCCATGACTCAGGGGTTGCCGGGCGTGGTGGTGCATGCATTTAATTCTAGCACTTGGAAGATAGAGGCAGGTGGACTGCTGTGAGTTTGAGACCAGCCTGGTCTACAAAGTGAGTCTAGGACAGCCAAGGCTACACAGAGAAACTCTGTCTTGAAAAACCAAAAAACAAAACCAAAACAAAAAACAAAAAAACCCCCAACCCCCCCAAAACCCACCACCACCACCAAAAAAACAAACAAAAAACAAAAAACAAAACAAAACAAACAAACAAACAAAACCCCCAACAAAACAAAACAACAACAACAAAAAGATGACTCAGGGGTAAAGGCACTTGTCACCAAGCCTGATGACCTGAGCTCTCTCCCTGGGATCAACATAGTGGAAGAGAGAACTGACTCCCACAGGTTTTCTACATGCATACCATGGAATGTGCATTCGCGCGCGCGCGCACACACACACACACACACACACACACACACACCCCACACACACAGACACAGTAAATAAAAATAATAAGAAAATCTTATAGGGACTGGAGAGATGACTCAGTAGTAAGGGTGCTTGTTGCTCTCACCGAGGACCCAAGCTTAATTCACACACAGCAGCTCACAACTGTCTATGACTCCAGTCCCAGGGAATCGGACACCCTCTTCTGACTTCTGTGGGCACCAGTTACACATGTGGCACATTTATATCCATGCAATCAAAACACATGCAATAAAATAATAAAATAAATCTGAGAGAGAGAGAGAGACGGGGGGGGGGGGGGGGCGGGGAGCGAGAGCGAGCCTGGTCAGTAGACATTAGCATGGCTGGGAGTCAGGTGTTTTGTTTTGTTTTTCTCCACATAATGTGCAGATGATGGAGTCAAGAAGATGCCGGGTCTTCTAGAGACTACCCGAGAAACCTCCTCACACATGCTTTTCCCTCCACACTGCTGCAGCAAGGAAGAGTTTCCTGCTGGGGAACTACACCATGAGCATTCCCTCAGGCCACCCTGGTTCGTGTCCAGCCCTGATAGTGTAGGGATGACCTCTTGGGAACCCGAGGGGAGGGAAGGGAGAGAGAGGTCCTTTGTCTAAACTAGTCCTTAGCTTCCCCTCTTCTTTCTGTGCTGCCGGGAGGGGCATCCTAAAGGGTTTGGCAATGAGGTAATGGTCAAGAAGCTGTGGGCACCACGATGCCTGGCCAGACACTGTGGGTGGAGCAGGAGCTCACACTGGCTACGATTCCCATAGAGTCTGGTTCCCTGAAGGAAAAAGCATCACTGCAGAGAGGCTGGCATTCTCCTGGATGGCTCCAGTAGGAGTCCTGGCTCACTGCTCTCTGCAGAAGCCAGGGCCAGGGAGGCCCCAGGCAGGATTCTGAATAATCCTTGCTCCCTCGGCAGTGTGCTCCCAAGATGTAGGCAGCAGTGGGTGGGGTAGGGGTATCCAGTTCACACCTCTCTGTCCTCTCCCATTCCAGGTTCCTGAGACCTGGGGCAGGTCAACAGGGGGGAGTGAATGCCTACCCACTGCAGGTGGGAGTTTTGAAGTCTTTGTGTCTTTCTCACTGCACTTCTTGCTTGTAGAGTTCTAACAGGTGGAATCTAAACATATTGGGTCTGGAACGCCCTCTTTCAAAGAACATCTTGGGGTAGATGATTCTCTGGCAGGAAGATGAACTCCATCTCTTCAAGGCATGTCTTTGCCCCAACTCTCTTATCTAGTATCCTAGAGTCATTGGTTGGAATATGTCCCCCACCCGAAACACATGCAAGTCAGATGCCTTTGGGAGGCGCAGCTCAAGTCATCAGGAGTCAGTATGTCTGACAGGTCTGGGGTCTAAAGCTCACTGAGTTAGTGAGAGTCTTCTTCAAAACCTAAAAGGTGAGGGACGTTGGCGACAGCAGGCCCTTCTGAAGAAGTTAGCTGTATTGATCACAGTCTGGTGTTGGTCGCTCAGAGTGTCCAGGACCTGCCTTTAGCCCAGCTAGCCTCACAAAATGGAGCAGCAGGTGCGTGGGACTAAGAGTCTCAGGAGGGGACCTTTTCCTCTGTGCTGCTTTGAAGGTGTCTGGAGGTCCACCAGATATGCTCTGATCAAATAGACTGTTAGTCCCCTTTATATACATTTATGTCTGGCCTCCTCATGGAGAAATTAATGCAGCCCCCGTCTCCCCACAGTTGAGCCTTCTGAACGTGTTAGAGAGGTTACGTCATGTCTCTTTATAGTTTTGGTTTTCAGCACAATGGAATTCACCTTGTAGGTACTTGTTAGATTTTTAAAAAGTCACTTTGTAATCGAAATTATGAAGAAAGGATTAATAGACCTTAAAAATTACTGTGTTCACAAGAAAACCCCAAGTAACCTGGTCCCATAGGGGCTCACAGAGACTGAGCTGCTAACCAGGGAGCCTGCGTGGGACTGACCTAGCCCTCTGCACATGTGTAACAGTGGAAGCAGAGCTGTCTCTGACCCTGTTGCTTGCTTTTGGAACCCTTTCCTCCTAGTGGGTTGCCTCTGTGAGCCTTAATAGCAAAGGCTGTCTCAAGTCATGAGCAAGGAATGAGCTATAATGAACTTGGTGCCTTCAGGATCTATCACAAGCTAATAACAGTTATATTTGCAAATATGACATCATCTGAGGATGAAAATAGCTGTATAGTCTGAACATGTCAGTGCACACCTGTAGTGCCAGCACTCATAAGGTTGAGGCAGAGGGAATGTGGAACTTCCATGCGTGGCATACTGTGGGTTCAAGATCTACATAGTCTACATAAAATTCTGTTTCAGAAATAATGTTTTTGCACTTACTTTTTTATTTTGTGTGTGAGAACAGATGTCCCATCACACGTGTTGAGATCAGAGGACAACTTGTGGAAGTCATCTCTCTCAGGGATCGAACTCAGGTCATCAGATTTGGTAGCAAGATCTTTTGCTTGCTGAGCCATATTGCTGGGTCCTCTACATGTAGTTTTAAAATCCCAGCCTCAAGCACATAGTAAAACAAAACATCACAAAGCAGTGGACACTTGAAAGTGCCAACTCACCTGGAAATGAATCACTGAAAATAGGAAACAACAGAAACACACTTAGGAAGGTACCAGAGAGAGGAACATTGGTAAAAGGCTATGCAGAAATCATACCTAATATTTGCAGGAACAGAAAAGATAAGCTTAAAAACGCTGAAAAAGTTGAGATATTTTAAACCATTAAAGGTGACAGATTTAAGGAAGAACAAAGAAACACTGTAGAATTTGCAAACACAGTAACTCAGTGGGTCCTTTTAACAACAGACAAGATATAGCTGAAGAGAGAATTAGTGAACTTGAAGATTGTTCAGAATGAAACATACAAAGGACACATAATAATGAAAGGTAACAACAAACGCTAGACATAGGGAAGACAAAGAGAAGATGCCAGGTTTGTTCATTTGGATATTCTGGAGGAGTTTTGGACATAACTGATGTTGGACAAAAAATAATGACCCCAAGACGTTTAAAACCTCTAGAAATTCTAGTAGAAACAAATGAAACTTTAAATAATTACGCCCTTAAAGGTGCCAGTGAGGAAAAAAAAAGGTTGCATTGAAAATGTCAAGTTTGAGGATACAGCACTTGCCTAGCATTAGCATATGGGGGTGTGGGTTTTCTCATAGCACAAAATGTCATTAAATATATAGAAAAGGAAAACTAATAGAGATAGATGTCATCAGGAGAAATAGTAGAAGCCAGATAGTAGCAGGAAGTCATCAGTATACTTCAGTAGAGTAAAAGAAAATAGCTCACACTGACCGTCATCCTCAGAAAGAAGATTCTAAAGTAGGGAGATGAAATACAGGCATCTGCAGATGAACAAACCTGGGGGTTATTGTCATAAGACTCCAGTAAGAGAACAGTGAGGACCATTCTTCAGGCAGAGAGCAAGGAATTCCGAGTGGTAGGTTAGGAATGGAGGAGAAACGAAGAGCAAAGGAAATGCTAAGGGAACACCAAGTTTATA
Organism: Acomys minous; assembly: GCF_964271855.1. Lineage (NCBI taxonomy): Eukaryota > Metazoa > Chordata > Mammalia > Rodentia > Muridae > Acomys > Acomys minous. Next base: position 138,072,744 of record NC_140485.1, on the reverse strand, counting down.
AAGCGGCTAACATCTTATGGTATACGTGAGCATGTGTGTGCATATGCATGTATGTGTAAGTCTATGTGTGTAGTGTTTATATGTGTGTACATGTGTGCATGTGGACACTTCCAGACTGTTGGATTTATCATTAAACTATGATAAGTGAAAGATCCAAGGTGGCTATTCAAAATACAGTGATAATATAAAGATTTTAAGTAAATATGGAATGATAAAAATCTCACTCTAAAGGAAGTCAAGAAAAGAGAAAGAATAGAAAGTGGATGCAGCAAATGATGTGCTATAAAATGGTTTAAAGCTCAATTTATTACTAATTAAATGTAGTAGATTGCAGATTCCATTAAGAAAATCTTTTTTGTTTTGTTTTGTTTTGTTTTTCGAGCCTTGACTGTCCTGGACTCATTTTGTAGTCCAGGCTGGCCTCGAACTCACAGTGATCCACCTGCCTCTGCCTACCGAGTGCTGGGATTAAAGGCGTGCGCCACCACGTCCGGCTAAGAACACTGCCTGCCCTTCCAGAGGTCCTGAGTACAAGTCCCAGCAAAGACTTTCATTCTTGATTAAAACTCAAACTTAAATGATGCTTTGTTCTCTAGGCCTGTGCTAAAATACAGGGATAAAAATATTTGAAAATAAAGATTGAAAGAAGTAATACTGGGTGATCAGCAGCCAAAAGAAAGCTGGTAAAAGTGACTTTCAGGCAAAACGTTGCTTAAAATAAGAAATCATCTCTTACTGTAGTCAATGGATTGCTCAGTAACTGAGAGAATGAGCTAGCAACATTTCAACAAGACTGAAAAATATTGAGAAAGATGCTTAAACCTGACCGAATAAAGATGCTTACCTAGACACACACAGAGGCAGAGAACATCTGCAGTGCTCACATGGAACACTGCACAACTTTACCATACCGTGGGCACTGCAGCATTCACCATCCAGTGGGCACTGCGGCATTCACCATCCAGTGGGCACTACAGCATTCACCATCCAGTGGGCACTGCGGCATTCACCATCCAGTGGGCACTACAGCATTCACCATCCAGTGGGCACTGCAGCATTCACCATCCAGTGGGCACTGCAGCATTCACCATACAGTGGACACTGCAGCATTCACCATCCAGTGGGCACTGCAGCATTCACCATCTAGTGGACACTGCAGCATTCACCATCCTGTGGGCACTGCAGCATTCACCATCCAGTGGGCACTGCAGCATTCACCATACTGTGGGTATATTCACTATACAGTAGACACTGCAGCATGCACCAAAAGTCTCAAAGGATTCAAGTGACAGAAGATCTAATGTGACTAAGTTCAGTGACAGGGTAACTTGATAGTCAGTTTTCGCTAAGAGTTTGGTCTCTGGTATGTCAGTTATACTATGGTGGCTAGCTCCACACCAGGAGTGTTTGGGCAGCACAAACTGACATCATTGGGGTATTAAAAAAAGAAAGACATGAAGTTGAGGATAGGGAAGTGGGTGGATCTAGGAGGAGTTGGGGAAGGAATGAGGGAGGGTGAGTATGGTGAAAGCACATTGTATGAAATTCTCAAAATAAATAACATGTTTAAAAAAAGAAATATATCTCAAATATAACCAAAGAATAAGGCTCAACCAAAATTCTACAATATCAAAATGCATGGAATGTTGTACTTTAGGGGATATTTTCACTTTGGAATGATGTTTAAAAAGGATACATGATGAAAAAGAATATCAATGAGCTGTTTTAATCTCAAGGTCCTGGAGGCTAAAAACAAAATAAATATAGAAAATTAGAAGAATGGAGGGAAATAAGAGCACCAACTAATGAAATAAAAAGGAACACCAACAAAGCTAAAAGTTTTGTTTTGTTTTGAAAAGGGGAAGAAAGGGATAAATCATGGTTGAAACAAAAACATGAAAGAACCACAATACTGGATGAGAGAGAGAGAGACAGAGAGAGAGAGAGAGAGAGAGAGAGAGAGACAGAGAGAGAGAGAGAGACAGAGAGAGAGAGAGAGAGAGAGAGAGAGAGAGAGAGAGAAGGAGAGAGGCGCGCCAGACAAGGGTTAACTGATATGGGACATTGGAGGAAGAATTGTCTTGGGCCACACAGTAAGGGTTAGGGTGAGTGAGGAGGCGGTGGAGGGAGAGACCTTCTCCATCCCTAGTAGAGAAAGCATCCTACTTGAAGGACCAAGGCTGAGGCCAGGGTCTGATTCCTGCCACAGTAGCTGGTGAGAGAAGTCTGTAGGGGACACTGAGGCAGGGTCTGGAGTGGCCAGCAGGGTCCTGCTTGTGAAGGGAAAGCTGAGGAATTTGGAGTCTATCGTGAGAGCCAAAAGCAACCTCAGTAGAATTGTGGGGTAGAAGGAGGAGAGGGCATGGCAGACTTATCCTTAGGCTGCAATTTTGGGGACAGTCAGGAGATGGGGTGGGGTGGGAGATGGGGGAGACCCAGGGAGATCAGTAATGAGGCAAATGCATCTGAAGGAAGGAGACTGAAGCCAGGCAGTGAAATGCAGAGTGAAGGGCAGCTTCTGGCAGCTGCAGACGAGGTCTAAACACACCCAGTAGTTAAAGGGCGAGGGGAAGAGGGGAGGGGAAGAAGAAATCCCCCCAAAGAAGAGATATTCAAGAATAAGAATGCTATAGTGTTACGTCTTATGTGTGTCTGGCCACCAGATCAGCTAGTGACTTCCAGGAGACTGAGGAAGAGCTTTGTGCACTTCATCAATTGTAAGAAAGAGCTGCGGGCGCCAGGGTAGGCTTGGTTGGAACGCTAGGAACAGGGACAGTGGGAGCAGACGGTTTTAAAAGCTCGCTGAGGGCTGGAGGGAGGGTTTGGCTGTTAAGAGGATTGCTGCTTTTGCAGAGGACCCACATTCAGTTCCCAGCACCCATGCCAGATGGCTCACAACCACTTGTAACTCCAGACCAAGAGAATCTGACACATCCTTTTCTGGCCTCCATAGGCACCCACACACATGTGTAGACTCAGACACATAACACACGCACACATAAGTAAAAACTAAAACAAACCCACAAAAGGCAACGGCTGTGGCCCATGCCCCCTTTTCCCTTGCATTCCTTGCCGGGAAAGTGAAGATGATATTTTTGTTCTTTGGCTAAGGTTTTCTAACTCTGTCAAGGGCTCACTCCACTTACCTTCCCATTAAATACCAATAGGAGGTGGTTTTGAGCCTAACCTCTATGATAGTCTGTGCTTCTGTTTTTTGTTATATCACCCATCACATAGGAAGATAAGGGGACAGACAGGACAGATGTTTTTAAGACTTGCAACAGAGAAGAGAGGTGAATGTGAGCTATATCTTCTAAGCCAGTCTTGCCCCCACCCCCCCCATGGTGATTTAAATCTGCAGAGGGCAGTTTACATGCCACATTAGTATTTCTTCATCCTAGTGTTTTATTTCTGTAGTATATTATAACTGAGAGATGCCTGAGCACTTGGGTTCTGTTAAAGAGCTTTAATTCTAGAAGTTTCCTCAAATGCTGCTCTCAGACAATGCCCCAGGAAGGGTGGAGCTTGACAATCTTTGTTGTTGTTTATTCACTTTACATCCTGGTTGTAGCCCCATTGTCCTCCCCTCCCAGCTCCACCCTCCCTCCCTCCCCCTCTCCTATTCCCCAGAAAAGGGGAGCCCCCCTTCCCATCCACCTCAGCTCATCAAGTTGCTTCAGGGATGAATGTATCCTCTTCTCTTGTGGCCAGGCAAGGCAGTCCTGCCAAGGGGAAGTGATCAAAAAATCTGGCTAAAAATAAGAGTGTTTTTTTTTTTTTTTTTTTTTTTTTTTTTGCTGTCACTAGAATCAGACATTCCTAACTACAGCTCACAGGACCCTGTGGGGTCAAGTCTGTCTCAAGAGAGCCACTGCCAACCAGACTGGGCTTAATGTGCCCTGCTCTTTATGAAGAAACAGGAGAATGAGCTGATGAAATTATACTTTTTCTTTAAACAAAAAGAAAGGGCAGGGGCAGGGGCAGGGAGCCAGGCCAAGGTTTTTGTTTTTGTTTTTTTGCCACATGGAGGGAAGAGGGAATTATTCAAGCATGTGTCTGCACAGGGCTCCGTGTGAAGCTGGGGATAGATCATATGTCAGTGGCCTGATGGGTTACAACATACGTACGTACCCTCAGGCAAGGTTAAATAGCATTTGGACACTGCTCTCGTTTTGGTTAGCAATACAGCCTAAGTTTCCAACACACTGTCATAGTCACAGCAGTTACATGTGGACCCAGAAACTGGACAGTCTCAGCTCCCGGTCTCTGGCTTGATCAAGCTAGAAAGACATGGATGGTCCAAAGGACAAGACCTAGAAACGATGGAAAGACAGCTTTCAAGGAAAAGCATTACTCTCCAACTTCACACAGGAAGTGCCCAGGAAGACAGGAGCAAGAGGAAGTTCTTTTGTAATGCCAGCTCCCACATCAGGTGTTTGACAGTGGCTCCTATGCCACCAGCTCCCACATCAGGTGTTTGACAGTGGCACCTCTATGCCACACGCCAGGTGTCCTACAGAGTTCTCTATTCATGGAATCTGGAACTTTTAGGGTGTCCCACCAACAGAGGTAAATTTTATTTGTAGAGGGATTGCTTATCTTTGGAAATCCATCTTCTTGGGTCACCACCCTCCTTTTCTGAGCCTCACTCTCTGATGACCACGCATTCTTACATCTCCTCCCTGGACATGTGGGTCACTACCATAGCCCCATACCTGCTGAGTTTACTTAGGCTGATGGTTCCTTTCTCCCACCTTGCCATAAAGACCAAGGAGACCCTTCTGGTTTTGCTCTGTGTGAGGCTGGGTCAGGCTGGTGGGCACTGGTGTTGACTGTAATCCACTGGAGTCAACGGAGAGCAAGACCACTTGTTCTTAGAAATAGACCTCACCTTAGAGCTTGGTGTTTATTTTATTTATCATTCTCTCTCTCATCTATGTCTGTCTATCTATCTATCTATCTATCTATCTATCTATCTATCTACCTATCTTTCTTGTATGTATGTGTCGATATATCTATGATCTGTCATGTATGTATGTATCCTTTCTATCTATCTATCTATCTATCTATCTATCTATCTATCTATCTATCTATCTATTTTTGAAACAGTCTGGAACTTGCGATATCCATCAGCCTTGAACTCACAGAGACCCCGCATGCATGCCTCCTCTCATCATGGCGGACTGTCGCCCTCTGTAACTGTAAACAGAAGAAAGCCTTTCTTCTCCCAGGCTGCTTCTGTTGGGTGTTTTCTCACAGTGGTGGAGATAAGTTGCAACACAGAGCCTAAGTGTGTTATTTTTGTTTTTTCAAAGGCATACCCACAGCAGCTTTTCTTCTGTGAAATTCATCTTCAACCATGAGCATGCATTTGTTTCATTTTTGTCTGTGGGACTTGAGAAGCCAAGCCAGAGATTTTCCTCCAGTGGAGAATCTCAAGCTGATGCTTTTGTTTAGAGCTCAGGGCTTCCTATTGTGTTTTCAAAGACTTATTTAGAGCAATATTGTGTCTATGGAGATTGCTCTGGCTTTCTAGAGTCCAGTGATATATATATATCTGTTCTTGCAGACAGGAGCAGTGTGGAGGGAGCTTTCTTAGTATTGTTAATGACATCCCATAAGTTCCTCTTCCTTTGTCTGGTTTGCTCAGCTCAGTAAACTCATAGACGATGCTCCTGGGCTGTTAGGGCCAGTGCTGAAGTATAATTACCCACCGGTTATGTCTATGGACAGTGTGGATAAAGAGAGCTGCTTTCGGGGCCTGCTTTATTAGACATTCTTGGAATTTCTCTGTAAATGTCATAGAGAAAGAGATGAAAAGTTTCCAAGATGCTGAGCCTAGGAATAGTGTGGGCATGCTGAGTTAATTTGTCTGCTTCCGTCTAGGGCAGATTTTAGATTGCCCTGGGGTCAAACCCTTTGTGACTCTGAAGTCTTCTGTGTTTGAGCCAAGTATGAAGTGTTAACACTGAGAATAAGAAATCCAACCTCCTTTTCCAGGGAGAGATGCCCCATTTATTTTAAGCATGAATGTACTAAGAGGTCTGCTCTTAATGTTGCACTGGGGGCTGGGGGCATATTGTTGAATGGCATTATTTAATATTTAATAGTGAATAGTGAAATCAGCTTTATACCCAAATAACCACACAGAAAGACCAAGATCTATTCAATTAGCCTATAGTACAACATTGAGCAACAATTACTCCATCCTAAGCTCCATGCTAGTTTCCTCCCATTCTGTTTCCCCACTTTATACTTGCTTTTAAATCATTTTCTAGGCCTGGTTCATCTCTCCTGATGCTTCCCGGTTCTCTCCACGTTGGCTCCATCCTCTCCTTCCTCCTTCCTCCTTCCTCCTTCCCTCACTGGACCAGGATGTCCCACCCTAGTCTCTGTTATTGTTCAGCATTGGCTAGTTGGTTTTATCGGCAACATAGAGAACAAATGATGACATGTTTACACAAACTTGAAACAGGGGATACTTAGGATAAACATTACAGTGCAATGTCCAGAATGGAACCAGACAGTGGGGTGGAGAAATCAGCATTTGAGTGAGCAAGGGTAAACTGTACACAGTCCACAAGAACATTATGCCAACAGTATATTTTAGTTGTAGAAGGAGAGAGGGAAAGGAAGGCAGAGATGGAGAGAGAGAGAGAGAGAGAGAGAGAGAGAGAGAGAGAGAGAGAGAGAGAGAGAACTCAAAATACTCTCTACTCAGATGTCTTCAGGCAAGGTGACTTGGATGGTTTAGTTGTAATACCTGTTGTTAATGTAACTTGATGAAAACAAAAAGCAGGAACAGCAGATGTGCATCATGTAATTCACAAAACTACCACATTATCTTCCCTGTTAGCAAATAGTTTTCCAAGTTCATTTACAGTGGTTCTTGTTACTTTGATTGGAAATTTGCTTAAGTTATATTCTAGCACTATTCCTGCTGCACCCAGGTTTCTACCACTGTTATTATTTTATTAAATTATACACCTTGGGCACAGGGCACACATTCCTTTTAGCTTGTTTACTTTTTTATTTTTGGCAACCCAATGGATTTATTAGGGTTGCTTAGCAGACCATGGATGAAGGCTTATTTACAAGAGCATGAACCACGTATCAGTAGCTACACCACTGAGGAACACATCTCTACCTTCTGTAGTAGGCACTAACTGCCTGCGTATCCTCAGGCACTGATGGGCCTTGTGAGCCCCTCCGTTTCCATGATAGCATGTTGGTCCAGTCTCTCATGGGTAATTGCACCTCTGTGGCCTCATGACTGCAGAGGCCATGTTTCACCCAGAAGTTGGCATCCCCAAATTCTTAACCCTTTCACCCAGCTGAAACATTATTTTTACCCTTCTTTGTGCAGTTCCTTGAGCCGTGGACAGTTGTTATAGATGTCTCATGCAGGATTGAGAATTCCATAGTCTTTTATTCTTGGCACTTTGATTAGCTTGAATTTGCACTAACCACTGCCCACCGCAAAAATATCTACAATTATTTTAAAATCATATTTATTTACTTTCTATTTATTTGCATGCGTGCATGCCACATCGCATGCATGGAGATCAGAAGATAAGTTGTGGGAATTGGTTCTCTCCTTCCACTATGTGAGTCCTGGGGGCCAAACTCAGGACCTCAGGCTTGTCTGCAAGCACCTTTACTGTCTGAGCACCTCACCAGCCTGATTCCTATAACTGTTGCTGGATTTATTTATGATATAAATATATGTATATATCATACACATATATCAGACATATACATATATGTGATATATCTACACACATATGTATAATTTGCATACTATTTGAGACCATTGTTTTTTGTTTTTTTCTTTCTCTCAGATATTACATTCTCCTATAGATAGTGCATCTCTCATCATTGGGACAGTCTGTTAGGGGCCTTTTGGGAGATCAGTCTGTGCTTTTAAGACTGTGTTCACTTAGCCCCTGTGTGCCCTGCTGAACATTTTACGGACCTCTGTTTACTGTGGGGATTGAAAGGAAAATGCCCTGGTGTGAATCATGGGTGAGGTGGACCAATATCCATGTGCCTAAACCTCACGCTTGAATGTAACAAACATTGTTTGAAAATTTGAGTGTGCCATTTTGTAGGGTCAAACCAATAGTTTATTTTAAAAGTATACTTTCATTTTTTTATTTTTACATTAGAGGGTAAATGGCAGTGAATCCTATCAGCTTGCCTGCTAACTGCGCAGTTCTCAAATTTTACATGCTTTCAAATGACTTTTCAAAAATTTATCACACTTGGTAATTACCTGGCATTAAATTGGTTTGATACCTTTCATCAATTTTAGGAAAAAAAATAACACTGTATTTTCTGATACTGATGTAACCTTATTAAAAAAAATTCTGAGCTGGCAGGATGAGTCAGTGGTTAGAGGTGCTTGCTACCAAGCCTGAGTTCAGTCCCTGAGTTCAGAAGAAGGAAAGAACCAGGCTTTGCAATCTGTCTGTTGACCTCCATATGCAAGCTTCCTCCTTAATAAATAAATGTAATTTCAAAAGTTAAAAAAATCCCTTTAGTATGCCAATTATTGGGTGGGTTAGATCTTTTCATGAGGTCCCATATACTTTATGCTCTTTTTTATGGTTTCTTTTTGTCTTTCTGACCCAGCCTTTGAGTCTGACAATGATGTCTTCTTTGGATTCTAATCTGTCTTTAAAATTATACACTGAATACTTGATTTCACATGTTATATTTTGGTTCTAGAATATAAATTTGATTTAAAAAATATAGGCTACTTATTTGGTGAAATATTGCATCTTGCTGCCCATTTTTTAAACTCACTTAAAAAAAAAAACTATTCCCCCCACCCCAAGGCAATGATGTCACATGCCATTAGTCCTAGCAGAAGCAGGAGGGTCTCTGAGTTCAAGGCCAGCCTGGTTTACAGAGTGAGTTCCAGGACAGCCAGGACTACACAGAGAGAGCCTGTCTTGACAAACCAAAAGTTTTATTTTTATCCATTTGTATGTGCATCACTTGTATGTGTACCACATGAGTGCGGTACCTACAGAGGCCAGAAGAGGACATCTGCTCACCTGGATGGGGAGTTACCAGCAGTTGTGAGCTGCCTGATGCAGGTGCTTAGGACCAGAACCAGGTCATCTGCAAGAGCAGCATGTGCTCCTAACTTCTGGCCATTTGTCCAACCCCCACACAGACCTCGTTCTTTTCTTTTCTTTTTCTTTTTTTTTTTTTACAAAAAATAATTTTATTAATTTATTTAGATTACAACTAAATTGTTATCCCATCACTTGTATCCTCCCATTCCTCTCTCTCTCTCCTGCTTTCACCCTATTCCTCTCCCCTAGGTCTAAGACCAAGGGGGACCTCCTCCCCCACTATAGGGTCATAGGCTATCAAGTCTCATCTTGGTAGCCTGCTTATTCTTTCTTTGAATGCCACCAGGCCTCCCCACCAAGGGGAAGTGGTCAAATATGGAGCACCAGAGTTCATGTCACAGTCAGTCCCTCCTTTCCACATAACTGTGGAGAATGTCCTGTCATTGGGTAGATCAGAGTAGGGGTTCAATGTTTACTACTTGTATTGTCCTTGGTAGTGCAATAGTTTGGGCCCCGATCCACCCATCAAGATGTTCTTCTTGTAGGTTTCTAGGACCCTCTGGGTCCTTCTATTTCCCCATTTCCTATATTTCTCTTACCTAGAGTCTCAGTAGGATGTCCTCACTATCCCAATCTCCTGGTAAGTGAAGACTTTTGTGGGACATGCCTTTTGGGCTAGTGCCCAATTATAAGTGAGTATATACCATGTGAGTCTTTCTGGGTCTGGGTTAACTCACTCACTATGATCATTTCTAGTTCCATCCATTTGTCGACAAATTTTGGGATTTCTGTGTTCTTAATAGCTGAGTAGTATTCCATAGTGTAAATGTACAACAGTTTCTTTATCCATTCTTCAACTGAGGGACATTTAGGCTGTTTCCAGGTTCTAGCTATTATGAATAAGGCTGCTATGAACATGGTTGAGCATATGTCCTTGTTGTGTGCTGCAGCATCTTCTGGGTATATTCCAAGGAATGGAATAGCTGGGTCTTGAGGAAGCCCTATTCCCAGTTTTCTGAAAAAGTGCCAGATAGATTTCCAAAATGGTTGTACAAGTTTGCATTCCCACCTGCTATGAAGGAGTGTTCCTCTTTCTCCACATCCTCGCCAGCATGTGGTGTCACTTGAATTTTAGATCTTAGCCATTCTGATGAGTGTAAGATGGAATCTCAGAGTCGTTTTGATTTGCATTTCCGTGATGACTAAAGACGTTGAGCATTTCTTTAAGTGTTTCTCGGCCATTCGATATTCCTCTGTTGAAAATTCTCTGTTTAGTTCTGAGCCCCATTTCTCAATTGGGTTATTTGGTTTGATGGTGTTTAATTTCTTGAGTTCTTTATATATTTTGGATATTAGACCTTTGTTAGATGTAGGGTTGGTGAAAGTCTTTTCCCAGTTTGTAGGCTGTCACTTGACCTTGTTATTTTCTTAGACAGTTTCTCCTTAGTTTTTCAGACCTTTGGGCAATGTTATTTCTACTACTGAAATGTTTTATTTTTTTAATTGGTCATCACTCAGGCTGAGCTGGAACTTGGAATCCTCCTGTCTCAGCTTCCTCAAGTGCTGAGACTACAAGCATGTACCACCACGCCCCGAAGTTATTTGTGAACTAGAAAATTTTCTAAAGGCAGTGTGCAAAATGTTAGATTTAGTGTTGTTCCCTCCCCAACCCTTCTCATCTTGCTCTCTCAGGTTCTGGTTGCTTGGTAACAGGCCTTCCAGAAGATAGTTTTTTTCAAAGATTTCAGTGTATTTAAATTTATTTACTTTTCTGTAATAACTCATGGGAATCGTGTGTCACAAATTCTGCCATTATAACCAGAATTAGAGATCCAGTTCATTGTCCACCCATTCATTCTTCCTTCCTTCCTTCCTTCCTTCCTTCCTTCCTTCCCTCCCTCCTCCTCCCTCCCTCCTTCCTTCCTTCCCTCCTTCCAGCCAATATGTGCACCACATGCCCTACTCTCTTCATGTATATAAAAGTGATAAAATAAAGTCTGGCTACTAAGCATTACTATCTGCTTCTTACAAGTGAACATACAGAAACAATAGACCTATAATTAAATCCAAAGTGTCTAATGAAGACACAGAGGAAAGGGCACTTATAAAGATTTGGGTCAGAGTTTCACAGAAGACCTAATTACAGAATGGTATTTTACATAATTACTAAGATAGCATTAGTTGAAAGGACTGTCTCTGATTTTCTGCTAAGAAGAAGGATTGGATTAAATCTGAGAATTGCCCAAGAGCTCTGCTCTCAGCCTCTTGTTTCATCTTGAGCCAATCATTTCATTTTCTGCTCTGGCGTGAATACCTAATAAAACAGAATTAAAGAAGTATGCTTTTGGCCAGTGATGGGTAGCATGCCTATCAGATCCCGTGGGCTGACTGATGAGGAACCCACACTCTCATAAGCCTCGGAGCAAACGAAGATGTACATCTCCTTATCTCAGTTAGTTCCTTTCCTAGATAACCAGCTTAGATTGGGTTGCTATGACAACAAACCATAAACTGGCCTGCTTAAGAAACATATTTCTCAGTCTGCAGGCCAGAAGTCTCAGCCTGCTGGCGCAGGCATAGCGGGCTCTGACAAGCCCCCTTGTATGGACTGCCACTTCTCGATCTGACCTTACATGGTGGAACACGAATAAGGGACCTCCCAGGATCCCTTTTCACACAGGCACTAGTTCTGCTCACGAGGACTCTACTCTCATGACCCACCCTGAATATCACGTCATGGCTAATCATAGTTTCAACTCTTAGGGTACAGATTCACGTAGGAGACAAGTCTCTGAGCATGCCCGTGAGGGGTTACCTAGATTAGGTTAACTGAGGTGGGAAGACCCACCCTAAAAATGGGGTGGCACCACTTCCTGGGCTGAGGTACTGCATAAAAAGGAGGAAGGTAGGCAAGCACAGCATTCATCTCTGCTTTCCAAATGCAGACGCTTCAAACTCCGGCCATCACGCCTTCCTTGCCATATGGAGGAGAATGGCCCCCACAGACTCACATGTTTAAATACTTGGTCCCTAGTTGGTGAAACTGTTTGGGACAGATTAAGAGGTGTAGTGTCTTTGGAGGAGGTGTGTCATTAGGGATGGCTTGTAGGTCAAGCTGTGAGCTCCCCACTGTTCTGTCACCATGCCTTTTTGCTCCACCATCATGTGCTCTAACTCCCCAAAACTGTAAGCACAACTAATTGCTTTCTTTTCATACATGGCCTTGGTCATGGTGTTTTGTCTCAGTAACAAAAAAGCAACTAATACTGTGTAGTAGATTGTACTCACAGACTCTGAACCAAAATAAACTTTCTCTTCCTTTAAGTTGCCTTGATCCGGGTATGTTGTCACAGCATGGGAAAAGTAACTGACAGAACGGGTGACTTTTTGTGAGGACGCATTTCTTGAGATTCTGACTGCCTGTGTCTGTCACCATTTCCTCCCTCTGTGTTCTTAATTCTTTAAACCTGTTCTTTCCTAGGATTCCTTTCTATAGGCATCTGGGTGGTCATCTTGGACACCGGCTGTCACGTGACAATGAACATATTTTTCTATGTCCTTCTCTGAGTTTTTCCCAAACTCTTGTGTGATCACAGCTTCATCTTCCCAAAGGAGCTTGATCTTTGGATCATTTATGCTGTTCGTTTTGTGCTGCTGAGGACTGAACATAAAGCCTTGTCCACGCAGGGCAGACACTACCAACAAGCGGTGTTCCTAGCTTTCCTTTAGCTTCTATAAATGCAGAGACCAGGTCCCATCAATCTTCGTGCTGGCCTTGAATGCTCTCTGCAGGCCAGGCAGGCTTCCGGCTACAGTTTTTCTGCAATCGTCTCCCTTGTACCTGGGAGTGCAGGTCTGTCCCTGAGGCTAGGCTCCAAACTTGGACTTTCAATGTTATTTCTTCTGTCCCTCAAATCTACTGGTTCCTTATTGCTGGTCATAGAAACTATACTGTTCTACTGGATGATAAGAAGTTGCCATTTTATTTATATAAACTTATTCTCTCTCTGTCTCCCTCCCTCCCTCCCTCCCTCCCTCCCTCCCTCCCTCTCTCTCTTCTCTCTCTTCCCCCCTCCCCCCTCCACCCAATGGACTAGAGGTCAATATTGTGTATCTTCTATCACTGTGTTTTGAGACAGAGCGTCTCATTGAGCCTGGAGCTTCCAGTTCAGTGGCAGGCTTTTAAATGCGTGCCAGGGATCTCATGGCAAGAACTTCTACCAATCAAGCCATATCCTGGGTCCTTAGTTTATGTTTTTCTTTCTTTCATCTTTAAAATACATTTAAGTTAACCTGTGGGTTTTTGGCTTCCCTGTGACGTGCAGTGCATGCTGCTTTGTTCTTGTTCCTTCCACCCCACACTGTACTTCCTCCTCTCCGGCCTCACTCGTGTCTCTCCTGCTTTTGTGCTACATAAATTCCATTCTCTGCAAAGCTTCCCTTACACTTAGAATCTTTTCCTTCCTTCTCATGGTCTCTTTTTATCACACACACACACACACACACACACACACACACAAACAAACAAAAAACAAAACAAAAAAATCTAATTCTATATCTAAGAGAAAACGCACACTATTTGTCTTTCCACCCTCTGAATTTGGCTTATTTCATTTCATTATGATCTTTAGTTCCACCCATTTCCTGCAGATGGCATGTTTTCCTTTTTACAGCTGTAAATATCCATTGTGTGTATCTACCATGCTTTCTTTATCCACTCATCTGTTGTTGAACATCTAGGCTGGTTGCATTTGCTTCTTAGTTATATATCTGTCTGTATGTCTGTGTGTGGGTAAGTGCACATGAGTGTGGGTACCTGCAGGGGCCTGAAGGGTCCTCTAGGAGTTGCCGGTAGTTAGCCACCAGACGTGGGTGTTGAGAGTCAAGCTTGCACTTTTTGTATTATAGTGGGAGGGTCCCGCTAGAAAACTTGTGTGGCCTTTGTATCAGCCGCAATCCCAAGCATTTAACTTAAGAGGCAAACATTGCTGTCTCTTTTCTTATTTTGCTTTGCCTGCCTGCTCTGTGATTTCCCCCAAGTTAGAGCCTTAATGTTTTTCATGGGCTTCTTCAGCAACCTGCATTTCCTAGTTTAAATGAGTATGTGGGATGTTTGGTGGCTTTCTTGTGGTGTGTGTGTGTGTGTGTGTGTGTGTGTGTGTGTGTGTGTGTGTGTGGTGTGTATGTGTGTGTGGGGTGTGTGTGTGTGTGTCTGTCCAGTGTTTTCCAGAACTTCCTAAGTGAGCTGATTAAGGATGGAATCACAAGTTTCCATTCTTTTGGATGCTAGGTCTGTGTTTGACGGGAATCTGCTGGGCTGTGGTGTGGAGACAGGCTTGGTGTCCTTGTCACTCATGGCAGTGTGTTCACGTGTTCACCTGGAGCTGCCAGTCTGGAAGCTGGAAGCAGCCCTCCTTCCCAGGACCTGTTAAAAGAGCTGAGTGCTTGAAGACAAATTTCACCCTCCTCTCCTGATAAATGCCCTGACTGTCAGGGGACCCAGCAACTCATGCTTTTTGTGGTGGAACAGAATTGGCAGGTTAAACTGTGTTCAGATTTTTGCTTGTGGCAAGAGCTGCTCTCTACACTTCAATTGTGCTGCTAAACACTACTATCTCTTTCCAGTTTCCTATGAATCAGATTAAAGCGTGTTTTTACCCTGTTGTGTAACGCAGAGCTGCCAAGCCTCTCTGCAGATCTCAAAGGCTGAGAGTCCTGGATGCTTGAGCACCCTGGGCGGTGTCCCCACTGTCTTCTGCAAATGCTGTGTTCAGAGCCACTGCTTAACGTCTCCATGTCAGCTCCCCAGTGTCACAGTGCCCAGTCCTTCCTGTCTTGAAGGCCAGATCCGTGCCAGCCTTTCTGTGAGTCCCTCTCAGCTGTCTTGGCTTTTTCTAAACCTCTTTTGACAGTATATCATGGCTATCTCCAAAGATAGTTAATGTGCCAAGGATTTTTCTTGAATAATTAAAAACAGTTGTATTTTTACTTTTAAGCTATGTGTATGCCAGCATGGGGGGGGGTGTATAATCAGGAGCGCAGATGCTTGCAGAGTCCAGAAAAAGGTGTTGCATTCCCTGGAGCTGGACTTAAAGGTAATTTTAAGCTGTCTGAAGTGGGTGCTGGGATTCGAACTCAGGCCCTCTGCAAGAGCTATATATGCTTTTAACCCTTGAACCATCTTTCCAACCCTCGTTGCCGAGCATTTCTAGCCTACGCCCGTTCCAAGTATGTGGTAGGACTTTACATCACTCACCACTCAGAATGACTGATGAAATGTAAGTGGAATGTATAATTTCCGGGTAGAAGCAGTAAGAGACTCTGTGATAGTCCCTACACATGCGTTTCCCTCTGGCACTTAGAATAGGCAATTGCAGACTCTCAGCCTAGTATCTCTGTCTATCCTGAGTGACAGGTAAGTGGAGTCCCCTGCCAGTCTGTGTTACATGTAGAACAAGAGATTCGAATTTGTCTAAACTACTGTCTCAGTCAGTGTTCTAGTGCAGTTAAGAGATACCATGGCCCCGGAAACTCTTCTAAAGGAAAGCATTGAATTGGGGGCTGGCTTACTGTTTCAGAGATTTAGTCCATTATCAGCATGGCAGGAAGCATGTGGCACACAGGCCGACATGATGCTGGAGGCGCTGAGTGTTCTATATCAAGATCCACAGGCAGCAGGAAGAGAGTGACACTGGGCCTGGCTTGGGCTTCAGAAACCCCAAAGCCCATCCCCAGTGATACACTTCCTCCAGCAAGGCCACACCCACTCCAACAAGGCCACACCCACTCCAACAAGGCCACACCCACTCCAACAAGGCCACACCCACTCCAGCAAGGCCACACCCACTCCAACAAGGCCACACCTCCTAGTCTCCCTTAAGTAGTGCCACTCCATGATGACCAAGCATTCAAATATTTGAGCTTATTGGGGCTGTTCCTGTTTAAACTACCATAGCCACCAAGGTTTGGGGAATCTTTGTTTCTGCTATATAACAGCCTTCCCTGACTAACTGAAGTTGTTGCCCTACTCTCATGGGACAGCAACTTAAATCACCAGTTGGCAGGCCAGTGACCTAACTTATTTGCTTCTCTTGATATCTTTGGTTGGGCCCAGATACTGTCTTTGGAAGCACTGCATTCACTAATTGATGATGAGTCTATATGCTATGGAATGGTAAAACTACACATAAAGTTTTTTTCCTAATTTAAAAGACTCTGGCAGGGGTGGGTGGGAATCACTGTTCTCAGAGATGACTTCTTCTTCTTCTTCTTCTTCTTCTTCTTCTTCTTCTTCTTCTTCTTCTTCTTCTTCTAACAATTAGTTGGTTAAGGATGTTAGTTCAAGGAAAAATTGGTACAAGGGAAAGTTCTGTCTAGATAATGACTTTATGCATTTCCTACAAGTTTATCACTGGTCTAGATCACAGGAGAAAGAAAGAGGCACAGATAATTGCCTAGGTGGTTAGGAAATACAGGCTGTTGGCTAACGAGCTGTGATGTGTCTCCAGACTTGGACACATTCTTGGCTTCTGTTGTCAGTGGCGCCTCTCCAGGGCTTAACTCCCAGTGATCAGCTTTCCCTGGATGCCAGATGCTCCAGCCCAGGCCCACAGGGAGGAGCCCTCAGAGCTTCCTGTGCTCAGTCACAGCAGTGAGAATGGGACTTGCTGGCTGAATCGCCTAATTTATTTATTTAAAAAAATACTGGGTGAATTTTCTTCATTGGGTGAAATTATAGATCACCCTGGGTCACAGTGAATGCCTTTGGCCTTCTTATGTGTTTTATGGTCAGTTCCTACCCAAAGAGCTGCTGGGTTTGTGCTACAGCAGCTAACCCTGTTACAGGTGTCCTGACAAGGTACTAACTACCCCTTCACAGGTGTCCTGACAAGGTACTAACTACCCCTTCACAGGTGTCCTGACAAGGTACTAACTACCCTTTCACAGGTGTCCTGACAAGGTACTAACTACCCTTTCACAGGTGTCCTGACAAGGTACTAACTACCCCTTCACAGGTCTCCTGACAAGGTACTATCTACCCCTTCACAGGTGTCCTGACAAGGTACTAACTACCCCTTCACAGGTGTCCTGACAAGGTACTAACTACCCCTTCACAGGTGTCCTGACAAGGTACTAACTACCCCTTCACAGGTGTCCTGACAAGGTACTAACTACCCCTTCACAGGTGTCCTGACAAGGTACTAACTACCCCTTCACAGGTGTCCTGACAAGGTACTAACTACCCCTTCACAGGTGTCCTGACAAGGTACTAACTACCCCTTCACAGGTGTCCTGACAAGGTACTAACTACCCTTTTACAGGTGTTCTGACAAGGTACTAACTACCCCTTCACAGGTGTTCTAACAAGGTACTAACTACCCCTTCACAGGTGTCCTGACAAGGTACTAACTACCCTTTCACAGGTGTCCTGACAAGGTACTAACTACCCCTTCACAGGTGTCCTGACAAGGTACTAACTACCCCTTCACAGGTGTCCTGACAAGGTACTAACTACCCCTTCACAGGTGTCCTGACAAGGTACTAACTACCCCTTCACAGGTGTCCTGACAAGGTACTAACTACCTCTTCACAGGTGTCCTGACAAGGTACTAACTACCCCTTCACAGGTGTCCTGACAAGGTACTAACTACCCCTTCACAGGTGTCCTGACAAGGTACTAACTACCCTTTCACAGGTGTCC
Organism: Acomys minous; assembly: GCF_964271855.1. Taxonomy (NCBI): domain Eukaryota; kingdom Metazoa; phylum Chordata; class Mammalia; order Rodentia; family Muridae; genus Acomys; species Acomys minous. The sequence continues at coordinate 138,054,957 of NC_140485.1, read as the reverse complement.
TGACAAGGTACTAACTACCCCTTCACAGGTGTCCTGACAAGGTACTAACTACCCTTTTACAGGTGTCCTGACAAGGTACTAACTACCCCTTCACAGGTGTCCTGACAAGGTACTAACTACCCCTTCACAGGTGTCCTGACAAGGTACTAACTACCCTTTTACAGGTGTCCTGACAAGGTACTAACTACCCCTTCACAGGTGTCCTGACAAGGTACTAACTACCCCTTCCCAAGTGTCCTGACAAGGTACTAACTACCTCTTCACAGGTGTGCTGACAAGTTACTAACTACCCCTTCACAGGTGTTCTGACAAGGTACTAACTACCTCTTCACAGGTGTCCTGACAAGGTACTAACTCCCCCTTCACAGGTGTCCTGACAAGGTACTAACTACCCTTTCACAGGTGTCCTGACAAGGTACTAACTACCTCTTCACAGGTGCCCTGACAAGGTACTAACTACCCCTTCACAGGTGTTCTGACAAGGTACTAACTACCCCTTCACAGGTGTCCTGACAAGGTACTAACTACCCCTTCACAGGTGTCCTGACAAGGTACTAACTACCCCTTCACAGGTGTCCTGACAAGGTACTAACTACCCCTTCACAGGTGTCCTGACAAGGTACTAACTACCCCTTCACAGGTGTTCTGACAAGGTACTAACTACCCCTTCACAGGTGTCCTGACAAGGTACTAACTACCCCTTCAAATGTGTCCTGACAAGGTACTAACTACCCCTTCACAGGTGTCCTGACAAGGTACTAACTACCTCTTCACAGGTGTCCTGACAAGGTACTAACTACCCTTTCACAGGTGTTCTGACAAGGTACTAACTACCCCTTCACAGGTGTCCTGACAAGGTACTAACTACCCCTTCACAGGTGTCCTGACAAGGTACTAACTACCTCTTCACAGGTGTCCTGACAAGGTACTAACTACCCTTTCACAGGTGTCCTGACAAGGTACTAACTACCCCTTCACAGGTGTCCTGACAAGGTACTAACTACCCCTTCACAGGTGTCCTGACAAGGTACTAACTACCTCTTCACAGGTGTCCTGACAAGGTACTAACTACCTCTTCACAGGTGTCCTGACAAGGTACTAACTACCCCTTCACAGGTGTCCTGACAAGGTACTAACTACCCCTTCACAGGTGTCCTGACAAGGTACTAACTACCCCTTCACAGGTGTCCTGACAAGGTACTAACTACCCCTTCACAGGTGTCCTGACAAGGTACTAACTACCTCTTCACAGGTGTCCTGACAAGGTACTAACTACCCCTTCACAGGTGTCCTAACAAGGTACTAACTACCCCTTCACAGGTGTCCTGAGAAGGTACTAACTACCCCTTCACAGGTGTCCTGACAAGGTACTAACTACCTCTTCACAGGTGTCCTGACAAGGTACTAACTACCCCTTCACAGGTGTCTAACAAGGTACTAACTACCTCTTCACAGGTGTCCTGACAAGGTACTAACTACCCCTTTACAGATGTCCTAACAAGGTACTAACTACCCCTTCATAGGTGTTCTAAAAAGGCACTAACTTCCCTTGTTACCCAGATGAGGATTTCTAGTGTTGGGGAACTTTCTATAGCTTGGTTTTTCCTACTGGTTCCCATGATCACATGGTTAAGGGTGTGGCTCATCATGATTTGGGCATATTTGCTGCCTCCGATAGGGTCTTAGACTTCTTTCTCTGGAGGTCTATGTAGACTGTACTGGACAGATTCTTCTAGGACTTTGGGCTATCTAAAGCCCAAGAACAAGAATATAGATAGGACTCAGGAGGAACCGAGCTATAGATTGAGAGCCACCAAAAATCCCCTTTTTCTCCTTCTGTCCGCCATGCCACGCTCTGCTGTATTCACCCAGTAGAGCCTTTTACAGGAACCACAGCTGAATGAGTTAACGTCACATCATTGTGACAGAGACCACTTAAGGGAGAGGGGTCTGCCTTGGCTCACAGTTGCAGGGAGCTCATTCTATTGAGGTGAGGAAGGCAAGGTGATGGGAGCACGTGGAGGAAACGGCAGGACAGGAACCAGGACGATGGACTACAACCTTCAGTGAACTGTATCCAATGACCTGCTTCTGCCAGGCTGTCTCTGCTGCAACCTGGAACCGAGTACTCAAAACGTCAGCCTGCGGGGAACTTTAAGATGCAAACCACAACACTAACCATTTGGCAAATGGACGCCACATCTAACACCTGCAGTTCTTGGAGAGGGACGGGCAATGGAAAACATCCTTTGTGTGTGTGTGTGTGTGTGTGTGTGTGTGTGTGTGTGTGTGTGTGTGTGTATCATGGAGCTGGAGCAAAATGGAGGGTAGGAAATGCTTTACAGAAGAATGTAAACACTTGTCTGCTCACTGCCCAAAGCATTGGGAAGAATCTTTTTTACACTACTTGTTTTTCACTCTCGCCTCAGGCTAGTCACCATCTGCCATAGTCCATTTTGTGCTGCTACAGACTGCATAATTTATACAAAAATAGAAATTAGTTTCTCATAAGTCTAGAGTCTGGGAGGTTCACGGACAAGGCAGCAATACGGGGAGGGCATTCTTAGTGTGTCATCCATGGTGGTAGATGGAAGAGCAAGGATGGGATGGAGAGTAAAGAGAGGAGAAGAGAGAGAGGGCAGGAGAGAGAGAGGAGGGGAGGGAGAGAAAGAGACCATAAAAGTTGAGGTGAAAACCAAAGCCCCCAAACTCTTCCGGTTACAGTGAAACCACTCCTATAATAACGGCATTCACTCATTCATGAGGGCCCTACTTCTGAACACTGTTGTATCGAGACTACATTCTCAACACTTGGTTTATAGAGGATGTATGCAAGCCATAGCAGTACTTCCCACACTACCTGACTGGCTGAGTCTCTGCAGACATGGACTCTCACCTATTGTTATCCTGAAATATGTCTAGTCTTTGTGGAGTGATGCCTCTTTTCTCCCATGAAACTCAATTTCTGCATGACTACTGTCAGCCAATCTTGCTTTATCCAGAAATGCTCTTACTTCTTGCTTGCTGAAGATTCAGGTAACTAAATTAACCCGAAGCCTGCTCTTCCCAGGGGTCTTGGTAAAACTGATCGGAGCCTCCCTCCCCTGCCACCAAGGAGAAAAAGGTTAGCCATCAGGTAGGCCCGGCATCTTCCCCGTTGATCCACAGTCAGACCCACTCCTCCTCCTGTTGCTACCTTTTGATTCTTCTTTCTCCCCTGTCTAAATTACTCTTCCCCACCCTGACTGTTACACAGGGAGGTGTAAGGCCATGGCCCAGGGCCGCCTGTAGGGGCCACATCTCCACAATGTAATGCATTCCTTGTCAATATGCCAGGCCCACAGGGTGACAGCAAAAAGTCTTACGGGTGGCATGGTGACAGCAAACAGGTGGTGGATCCTCCTTACTTAGAAATGGGGTTTGCGTTTTGTGTTGCGGTGGGTTGAGTTGGCGCTTACTGTAAATCTCTAAGGAGGGGATGTGGCGACTGAGCGATGGGGAAGCCCCGTGGAATCAGGTATATGCCTCCACAAGAGTGTTTCCGCGGGACTGACTCCAAGCGGAGTGGATGAGCCAGGTCCCCAGAAGGGACTCCAAGGCAAGCGCAAAAGACTGGAAAGAAATGAAGCGAGTCGGAGTTGAGGCGATGCAATGGGCCCACGGGAAAATACAGCAAGGCGTAGAAAGATCTTACAGGGCGGGAGTGGGAGTGGGTGGGGCACAGAATGGCTGACAGCGGCCTGTTTTAGATGCCTGATGGCACAGCCCAGGCAGCACTACCTGATGTGGTTATCTGAATGATGGCCAAGGTCCCCTCAAAGCGCTGAGAGTGGGAACCAGACTGGGCCCCCATCAGGAAATGACCCTGCTCCCCAAAGGATCTTTAGATGCCTTGACTGAGAGAGCACATTTGTAGGAGGGCAGAGGAGGGGTAAAGAATAGGACCAGGGGCCAGGCCAACAGAAGACACGTCTTCTGAGTAAGCGCCACGTGGCAGTAGAGGTATTCAGCCTTCTCTCAGGGTAGCGCCTGTGCTCCTTGGGTGAACCCAAGTCCAGATGCATCACAGAAACGGGCCTGTTGCCAAAGGGACTTGGGACAACTGCCAGTAATGTGTTTCTTTTCAGGAATGTTCAGGTCTTTTAGCAAGGTTAAATACTGGGAAATCCTCAAGACCGGACTCTTGTCTGCTTTCCTTAATCCTGTGTTTCCTTTCTCACTGAGATGTTTCCTACACCTGGTTAGCTGCTCTCCCTCTAACACTGGGAGAGCGCAGGTCCTGGAGAGAGGAAAGAGCTTCTGGAAGGACGGGGTCCAGTCTGAGGTGTTCTACCTCCAGGGAAGGGTGGGCTTATGGAAGGGGAGGGGCTACCTGTGGGGAAAAGAAGAGGAGTGACGGAGCACTGCCTGGGAAGCTGTGGGGGGTGAGTGGGGGTGTGTGGGGAGGGCAGGGGGGAAAGGACTCTGTAGTGCTTGGATGCTCAGTGTTTTCCAAGGGTGTGTGGTCTGCACCAGCGGCTTATGATCTGTGAGCCCCAAGGCACAAAAGCCATTTGATGTCAACTTTATCTAACCCTTTCCTTCTTGTCATCATTTTTTCACTTCCTCTCTCTCATCCTCCTTTACTTCTGCCCTCCCTCTTACCCCCTCACTCCTTTACTTCCTTCCTCCCTTTCTCCTTCATTTCTTCCTTCCTCCTTCCCCTTATTTCCCTTTGCTTAAGCATTCATACTCCTGTGAATTCTCTGTGGAGGTGTCAGATCCCCTCATATAACAAGTTAGAGGAAGGGAGGGTCATCTCTACAGTTGTGTCTGCAGTTTGACATTTCTGTCCATTGTTGTCTTCCGGCCATGCTGTTTTGGTAGCACTGAACATCATGGCGTGTGGCCAGGAAGCAGAGAGGGAACAGCTGGGGTCCCACTGTCCCCTTCAGGGCACAACTCCAGGGATCTAATCCCCTTCCTTAGAGCCTCACCTTCTGAAGGTCTCACACCTCCAGGGCACTGCTGGAGACCAAGCTTTTTGAGCATAGGAATTAGGGGTGACATGGTAATCACAAGCCTAGGGACTTCCTTTCTTAATAACATGGCAACCCTGAGAGAAAGCATCCTTCTGCTGTGTTCTCTAACCCCTAATGCACCATGTTTGGAGTGCCATGAGTAGAGGTGGGGGAGTACAGCTCCCCAGTTTACAGGAGTAGCCAGAGCAGCAATAAATGAAACACATAGACAAAAAGACAATATTTTTACCTCCTCAAATAGTGCATAACACATAAATACCAAAACCATGATCGCAGGTAAAAATTGCAGAGAAATGTTTAAAAAAAAGCATATTCCCATATTCAGAGCCTCTAACTTTTAAAAATTATTTATTTATTTATTTATTTGACAAAGTTTCTCTGTGTAGCCCTGGCTGTCCTGGACTTGCTTTGTAGACCAGGCTGGCCTTGAACTCACAGAGATCCGCCTGTCTCTGCTTCCCTGAGTGCTAGGATTACAGGCTTATGTCACCGTGCTTGGCTCAAAGCCTCTACGTTCAAGCTCCCTAGGAATTCATACGTTGCTGCCCCACCACCTGTTCCATGCATTGGGGGAGACTACCTTGTGGGCTTGGGTGGAAACAACATCCTGCTGTTTCCCTGTTTGTTTGTCCTAGAGACTTTCAGGTGACAGACCCGTCGCAGGTGGAGGCTCCCATACAGCATTTCTGTTCTCAAGGTCATGAGTGACCAGGGAGATGTGCTGTCCTCATAGGTGGTGTAGTTCTTTTATTTATTTATTTATTTAATTTATTCATATTACATCTCATTTGTTATCCCATCCCTTGTATCCTCCCATCCCTCCCTCCCTCCCGCTTTCTCCCTATCCCCCTCCCCTATGACTGTGACTGAGGGGGGCCTCCTCCCCCTCTATATGATCATAGGCTATCAAATCTCATCTTGGTAGTCTGCTATCCTTCCTCTGAGTGCCACCAGGCCTCCCCATCATTGGGACGTGGTCAAATATGGGGCACCAGAGTTCGTGTGAGAGTCATTCCTCACTCTCCACTCAACTGTGGAGACTGTCCTGTCCATTGGGTTTGATGTTTACTGCACATATTGTTCTTGGTTGGTACAGTAGTTCGAGCAGGACTCCTGGGCCTAGATCCGCCCATCACAACGTTCTTCTTGTAGGTTTCTAGGACCCTCTGGAGCCTTCTACCCCCATTCTACCATGCTTCTCTCGGGAATTGGGATAGATGAGAGGATATCCTAATGGTGGTGTAGTTCTTAGCGTGGAACTTGTGGCTGCTACAAGCCCATCTGCTCCACCCATGGGAGATGCACTTTGAGCTTCCCGTGGATCCTGACAGTTCAGAAAACAACTGTGGTGGAGGTGTGGGTGTGGCGGTGGTGGGGTGTTGTTGTTGATGATGATGGTGTTGGTGATGGTGGTGTTGGTGTTGATGGTGTTGGTGGTGTTGGTGGTGCAGGGGGAGAGTCTCAGTGGTTAGGAGTGCTTGCTGCGCTTGCACAGGACCCAAGTTCAGTTCTCAGCATGCACCCTGGGCAGCTCACAGTTGGCCTGTAACTCTAGCTCCAGAGAATCTGATGCCCTCTTCTGGTCTTCATGGACACATACACACACACACACACACACACATACACACACATGGAAATAAAAAGTAAATAAACCTTAACCCAGAAATAAAGAACAGTGTGGTCCTGCTTCAAATCCTGCGCTCCCCAAGTGAGCTTCTTCTGCAGATGTGTTCAAAGCATCTGTCCTTGCTTTGAGGCAGGCTTTTATGGCCAGCGTCCTCATAACGGACACTTCATCTGGGACCTGATGACTTTGTTGTATGCTTTGCCATCCATGCAGACTGTTAGCAGCTCACGCAGAGTAGCCCCTGTCAGCTGTTTGAACTGCTGCATGGTGACGGCCTGCGGTCATGGTGCAGGTGGACCCCTGTGAGGGTCCTTGCAGAATCAGGACATATGTCATCTGTATTCTGAAGTGCTTGTGTCCTCTGAGTCCCCCACTCTCACTGCTGTAGTTCAAGCCATATACTGTGGATAAGGAGAGGCCTCGGCAAGGACATATTTTGCTATAAAGGGACAGGACTAGAAAGGGCTGACTTCGCACTGTCTTTGGAAAACATGAGTAGACAGTAAGGAAACCCTTACTGCAGTGCTTACCACACAGACAAGACTAACCTTTGCTTCCATCTCTCTCTTCCCCTCCTTCCCACTTTCTCCTCTTCTCTTTCTTTCTTCCCCTCATCCCCTCCCGCTGTTCATCCCCTTCCCTCTATTTTCTTCTCCCTCCCTCTTCTTCCTCTTTCTTTCCCCTTCCTTCCCTTCCTCTCTTTTGCCCTCCTCTCTGCTTCCCTTCCTTCCACTCTTTTCTCTCTCCTCCTCCTCCATCCTTTCCTTTTCTTTTCCCTTGCCCTCCCTTCCCCTCTCCCCTCTCTCCTTTCCTTCGTCCTCCTTCCTTCCCTCCTCCATACTTTCTCCCTTTTTCCTTTTCTTTGCCTGTCTTTTCCTTCCCACTTCACCCATTCCTTTTTCTTTTCCTCTTCCCTCTCTTTACTACTACACCTTTGTCTACAAGGTGACAGATATCGTAGATTCTGAGCTAGCCATAAAGAGAAGCACGTTTTAGCAGATGCTTTCAAATGTTCACAGTGTCCTCAAATGTTTTTGGGAAGAGACCTAAGAATAGTTTAAACACTGTCATCAACACAAACCAATCTTAAGGTGGCATAGAATGTTTGGAGTTATTATTTTTTTCTATGATTTGTTTTTAAGTGTCTGTATGTGAGTGAGTGAGTGTGTGTGTGTGTGTGTGTGTGTGTGTGTGTGTGTGTGTGTGTGCAGGTGCTCATGAAGGCCAGAAGAGAGCTTTGGATCACCTGGAGCTTGTGTTACACATAGTCATGAGCCACCTAAGATGGCTGCTGGGAACCGAACTCGGGTCCTCTGTGAGAGCAGCAGGCACTCTTAACTGCTGATCTATCTCTCCAGCCTGGACATACAGGTTTGACTCACAGCTTTTATGTTTAATAGACAGATAAGATGTTAAGATAATAAAACGCCAGACAACAGATAATGATATTAGATGAGGAGTTTATTAAATGAGCATAGGGAGAGAAGGAAAAGGGGAGGGGCACCCGAGAGAGAGAGAGAGAGAGAGAGAGAGAGACAGACAGACAGACAGACAGACAGACAGACAGACAGAGACACAGACACAGAGATAGAGACAGAGGAAGAGAGAAAGAGGTAAGAGAGAGAGAGAGGTGAGGTAGGTCTGTCCTTTTATATACTGGTCAGGGCCACGCCCCCCATGGCAGGTAGGCAATGACATCACAGGTAGGTAGACTGAATCAGAATCCTAACAACAGCCCCTTCTCTGCATTCTCCTCTGTCTAAGGTATATGTCTAGAAATACAAGACACCTGGGTTAGTAGAGGCACAGAACACTATGTGATGGCAGAAGCCTCTCAGTCCCTTCCTCCTTTTGTATCTGGCATGAGCCCTTGGGTTCGCAGATTAGTGTGTAGAGGGCTAGGTGACACTTTGTACATAGTGACTCACACTCTGCGGGAGCATCCCAGGGCTGGAGAGCACAGTCGTGACCATAAGATGCCAGCCCTTCCTCTAAGGGGGGGACACTGCGGTGCTCTGGCTTCTCTTTCTTATTGTAGGCCCAAACAAACCTGCAAGCTGTGGATGGGTTGGAAGTGAGAGTCAGTCCAAGTCTTGTTTGCTACAGGGTCCACGACAGAGATGCTGACCACCCAGCCACCCTTCCTCTTATGCCCACGACTTCTAGCGTGCTCTTCTCTGGTCCCTTAACCCAGTCTGGCAGGAAATGTACGTCTTAGAGTGGCTGTTGTCCTGGGTCCCAGGTTTGGACCCGCTTATGAAAGGCTGTGGTTGGTGGACCATGGCCCGGAGATCCGCTGAGCTTGCATCCATGAAGCTAGGTATGATGTATGGTAAGGCTGTAAACAGTAACCAACAAAGAAGAATGTAAGACTGAGGTAGTTCACAGAGCCTAAAGCATTTGCTGTCTTTCCTTTTACAGGATGAGTTTGCCAAGCTCTAGTCAGCACCCCGACCCCAATCACATTGTTGGGAAAGGCAACTATGTACCAAGGGAAATCAACCTTCCCTGGGGTTAATGCTGGAGAGCTGAGGGAGCAGGCCTCCTTTTTATTATTAAATTGTAAAAGTTACATTTGTTTATAGGGCTTGTGTGTGCATGTGCTAATATCATACATGTGGAAATCAGAGGAATCTGTAGGTTCTGGGGATCAAACTCTGGTCCTCAAGCCTGCCTGTGTTTTCACCCCGAAAGCCATCTCACTGGTCCCTGCCTTTTTGTCACTGATGAAATCCTCTCTGCATCTCTCTCTGGCAGCAAGCTGACCAAGTGACCTAGAAAACGCACTGTTCTCAGGGTACCCAATGCCACACGCTCACCATGCAAGAACACGTCTGCATGAGTTTCAACTTAGAAAAAACCAGGAAGAGAGTGAGAGCCCTAATTCCCATTCTGAGACTCAGATGCACCAGGGGCCTCGGCTCACCCCTCTTCCAGCTGAGTGCAGCCACAGCCTCCATCAGGCCGGAGAGGATGTTCTCAGGTCTGGGGAATGAACCTCTCAGTGCCAGGAAAATCATGCTACAGTGTCTGTGCATGCACAAAGCTGGCTGGACCCAGGCTCCGGCAGATGTCCTCCGTGTCCTCCAGTGTCTGAGTGATGCAGAATCCTTTTTTTTTTTTTTTGTGGTGCTCCCATGCCCTTAGATTCCTGCAGTATCTGATTAAAAAGATCTTCTGTAAATAAAAGACAAAAGATTTTTCTCAAATACTGCCTACCCACTTGAAGCAAAAAGTACTGGAAAATACTGAGAACTTGGAAAACAAATTGAGAATACTGAGACTGTATTTCAAGGGGGCTATGAGGAGTTTTGTTTTTCTAAGTCTCCTACCCCAATAGGGCTGCCTCTAACCTGTGGCCTCAGTGGCAATGTGGACATTACTTTAGTAACAGAGAACTTGACCTGATTGTATCTTACTTTGACTAAATCGAGAATTTCTCTCAAAGATGGTAAATATGTAAATGTTTGCTACTCTGAAGGGAGCTGGCAGATTTACATCAGTGGACCTCACTATCCTAGACCGAGAATGTGGAGTGGAGCCTGCCGTGTGGTGTAGGTCAGCCTTGAACTCATGATTCTCCTGCCTGTGGAGTGATGGGATTCCAGGTATGCCCCACCATGCCTGGATTAGAAGTAATTTTAAAAAGAGAGATTTATTTTATTTTATGGCCATGCAAGCTTTACTGTTTGTATGTATGCGCATCACATGTGTGCCTGGTACCAGCAGAGGTGAGAAGAAAGCTTCAGATCCCTTGGACCTGGGGTTACAAGTGCTCTTAACTGCCGAGCCACTTCTCCAGCTCCTCAAAAGTCTCCCCCAGATTTTTTCAGAGGCTCTGCTGCTGTTTAAGCTATTTCCAAGATGACAAGGATGGATGATGGCTCCTCTGTGGGACTGTCTCCAGGTCCAAGTACATGCGGATGGACTTGATGGTTGTGACTTTATTGGTTGGGGGAGGGGCCTTGCCCTTTTACTTTCAAAAGCTCCCAGACCACTCTCACCTCCTTCCGGTGTCTGTTGGAGGCTTGCACTAGCACCTCCCCTTGATTAGGCAGTGCTGATATGAATATCTCCACATGCCATACAAAAACCCTTACAGTACATTTCATTGGGTAGCCCTTCTCCTGGAGGTGTTTCTGTGACTTATATCACTGGTTTAAATTCAATTTGAACCACAGCCTCCCTCCATTTAAAAAGAAGGCATTAAAAAAAAAACACAGTTAACGGTAATACTTGCTTATACATGTGTGGATTTTATTATTTATTTATTTGATTTTATAGAACGAAGGCTTATCTTGGCTTGCGGTTTAAGGGCATCTGGTGGGTAAAGCACGACAGAGGAGCTTGAGTCAGCTGGTCACATGACATCCATTGTCAGGAAGCTGAGTGTGATAAATGCCACATACTAAAATTGAAAAACAATATAATGCTTTGGGTGCTATCCTCATCACCTCATCACTGGAGTATTCAGCTCCAATACAGCTGCACCCCGATGCAAAGTTTGGGGCATCCAGACCTTGTTACCTTGTTTTTGCAAAGCAAGGTTTCCTAGGTGTCAGATGAAAAGAGCATTCCTTACAATAACACACACAGGTTTCTTTCTTTTCTTGTTTGTTTGTTTGCTTTTCTTCCATATGTGAGTTTGTAGGCACAACTGTGTCAAAGGCCATCTTAAGACTTCCATTGCCATCTTGGGTGTGGCCACTAGGAATGTGGGGTGAGCAGGGAGTGTGTGTGTGTGCGTGCATGCGTGTGTGTGTGTGTGTGTGTGTGTGTGTGTGTGTGCGCGCGCGCACGCGCACACATAAGTGGTTGTGTCACATGCTGTGCCATTATTCTAATGAAATAATAAATAACTCAAGACAATTTCAGACACTGTATTTCCTTTAGTGTATTTAGAAGTCATGTTTGTGAAAAATTCAACTATGACTAAATTTCTACAAAAATACTCCTGTGCACTAGAGTTAAAAGAAAGGGAAGTGCTCAAAAAGAAAACACACACCCAAGAGCACTGGTGTGGGTTCCTCGAGGGAGGACACAATTGATTGTGTCAGCGTTATATGGTATAACTCCTGCTGATTCTCCGCACCTCACCACAGATGGCCAATCTCAGAAAGGGCAACTGTGTTACTAAGGTTCCTGCCTGGCAAGCAGCGAGCTGCCCTGTCTTGTCTATGTAAACATTCTTGGCCCCACACAACGGGTCCAGGAGGCAGGCTAGGCAACTTATCTGGTGATGACAGAACCCTATTCTCTTTCAGGGGTGTGGGTCTCTTTTTGAGAATTTGCCTGCTATGTTTCTGTCCACAGTGTCTATATTTTTATTTTTGCCAGAACTTCCATATGAGCCATGCTCTGGTGCCATGCTTGGCCTCCTTGTCCTAGGCCAGCAGGTAGGTTAGGTATTTCCAGTGCAGTTTGGCTTAGAGCATTTTCTTTCTTTCTTTCTTTAATTAATTTATTCTTGTTACATCTCAATGGTTATCCCATCCCTTGTATCCTCCCATTCTTCCCTCCCTCCCATTTTCCCCTTATTCCCCTCCCCTATGACTGTGACTGAGGGGGATTTCCTCCCCCTGTATATGCTCATAGGGTATCAAGTCTCTTCTTGGTAACCTGCTGTCCTTCCTCTGAGTGCCACCAGGTCTTCCCCTCCAGGGGACATGGTCAAATGTGGGGCACCAGAGTACGTGAGAAAGTCATCTCCCACTCTCCACTCAACTGTGGAGAATGTTCTGCCCTTTGGCTAGATCTGGGTAGGGGTTTAAAGTTTACTGCCTGTATTGTCCTTGGCTGGTGCCTTAGTTTGAGCGGGACCCCTGGGCCCAAATCTGCCTATCATAATGTTCTACTTGTAGGTTTCTAGGACCTTCTGGATCCTTCTACTTTGCTATTCTCCCATGCATCTCTCATCTAGAGTCCCATTAGGATGTCCTCTCCTCTGTCCCAGTTTCCTGGTAAGTAAAGGCTTTCATGGGACATGCCCCTTGGGCTAGTATGCAGATATAAATGAGTATATACCATTTGAGTCTTTCTGCTTCTGGGTTAACTCACTCATTATGATCATTTCTAGCTCAATCCATTTGTCCACAAATTTCGGGAATTCCTTGTTTTTAATAGCTGAGTAGTATTCCATAGTGTATATGTACCACAGTTTCTTTATCCATTCTTCAACTGAGGGACACTTAGGCTGTTTCCAGGTTCTGGCTATTATGAATAAGGCTGCTATGGTTGAGCAAATTTTCTTGTTGTGTGCTGGAGCATCTTCTGGGTATATTCCAAGGAGTGGAATAGCTGGGTCTTGAGGAAGCCCTATTCCCAGTTTTCTGAGATAGCACCAGATAGATTTCCAAAGTGGCTGTACTAGTTTGCATTCTCACCAGCAATGAAGGAGTGTTACTCTCTTCCCACATCCTTGCCAGCATGTGGTGTAGCTTGAATTTTTGATCTTTAGCCATTCTGATAGGTGTAAGATGGAATCTCAGAGTTGTTTGGATTTGCATTTCCCTGATGACTAAGGAGGTTGAGCATTTCTTTAAGTGTTTCTCAGCTATTTGATATTCCTATGTTGAGAATTCTCTGTTTAGTTCCAAGCCCCATTTCTCAATTGGGTTATTTGGTTTGGTGGTGTTTAATTTCTTGAGTTCTTTATATATTTTGGATATTAGACCTTTGTCAGATGTAGGGTTGGTGAAGATCTTTTCCAAGTCTGTAGACTGTCGCTTTGTTCTGTTGACAGTGTCTCCTGCCTTACAGAAGCTTCTCAGCCTCATGAGATCCCATTTATTAATTGTTGACTTTAAGGCCTGGGCTGTTGGTGTTCTGTTCAGGAAGTTGTCTCCTGTACCAATGTGTTCCAGGCTCTTCCCCACTTTTTCTTCTAAGTGACATAGTGTCTCTGGTTTTATGTTGAGGTCTTGATCCACTAGAGCATTTTCAACAAGGATTTATCGAGCATTATCCCATGTTAAGTCTTAAGAAGCATCCTTTGAGGGAGCAGGAGTATTCACCGAACAATGCAGGGTTCTTATATCCACAGGAGTGCTAACACAAAGACAACCTCAGGCCACTGAAGGCCAGGCAAGTGTCTCTGCAGGGTCCCTGGTGATCAAGAGCAATCCTAGGACACTGCTGAGCAGGATGCGGTTCCCTCAGCAGACCTGGGTTTGATTCTCAGCACCCACAGGGTGACTCATGACTATCTGCAACTCCAGTTTCCAGGAGATCTGGTGTTTTTTTCTGGCTGCCACAAGCAACAGGCACACAACTGGTGTAAAGACATGCATGAAGGTAAAAAAATACCCCACCACGCACACTCACACATACATAACACCACACACACTCACACACACACACACTCACACACACACATATATACACAGACTCACATACATACAGACACACACACTCACACACAACTCACATACATACACATACTCTCACACAATATACAACACCACATACGTATGCATACATACATACAATCACACACATGCACACACTGTCACACACATACACAATACCACAAACTCACACACAAATACACAATACCACACACTCACATACATAAGACCACACACAAATACAGCAACACTCTCACACACACACACACACACACACTCACATACATATACATACTTGCACACATATACACATACTCACACACATACATACACTCACACACATACACACACTCACATACATAAACACACTCTCACACACATATACACATTCACATACATGTGCATACTCTCACATATATACACACCACACACATACACACATGGACATACATACACACATATACTCACACACATGCACACACACTCACATACATACTCTCACACATATACACAATACCACACACTCACATACATAAGACCACACACAAACACACCAACACTCACACACATACACAATACCACACACATACACTCTCAGACACATATATAACACCACACATATACACAAACTCTCTCACACACATACACACCACACAGTCACACACACATGCACAATACCATACACACGTACATACACACTCACATACACAAGACCACATACAAATACACAAACACTCACATACAACACCACCAACACACACATATACACACAACATTACACACACACACACACACACACACACACACACACACACTGCTTTCATCTCTGAGTTCACAGTTTTGATAATCCTTTCCAGGATCTGATTTTACTTGAGCTAACATACACAACAAATGGCTCGTTAAAGGACAGCAGAGATCATGGAAGAAATAAATCTCTCTGTGCAGTGCTGGCCAGTGTGCAGTGAAGGAGGAGGAGCTGCTTCAGAGAAGTGTTTACGAGCCTGGTGACTGCGGCGAGCTGGCGTGTTTGAACACTCTTTACAGCGGTTCCATTTTTTCCCTAAGTTTTGCAAGGACCTTTTCCTCTGTGGAGCTACATGCAAGAGAAGGGCTTGGGGTTTAGCTTTCTGCTGGCTTTGTGGTTGGGCGACAGCTGGTCATTAGAGGGGCGGGGAGGGAGAAGGCAGAGTCTGCTGAGAAAGAGATCAAGTCTCTCCTAACCAGAACTGGCCCTGAAAAGCCTGTGTCAACACAGTCAGAGCTTTAGCCATATTGGTTGTAGTCTGAGATTGGCTGCAAAGGGGACTGTTGTTGTTGTTGTTGTTATTTTTTGTTGTTGTTGTTGCTTTCTGGGCTGGAAGTAAGGACTTCTAGAGCAGGTGTGGCTGGTGGCGCCCCGAGGGAAAGCAAACTTGTGAGTGACTGTGAGTGAGGTCACCTTCTCTCTAGGTTGGGCATTAGTTTACCCTGGTGAAAGAATCCAGAGTTCACCCACTTCATTCAGCTCAGTGTTTATTGAGGGCTGTTACTTGCCAGGAGTGTTCTAGGCAATTGGAAAAGATTGCTAAACAAAAATGCTGTTCCCTGGGGGGGTACTGGCTAGGGGACAGGGGTCGTCCCAGGAGACCATGAGGAGGCATGAGGGAGGGAGTTGATGAGGAGCTGAAAGGGGTTTCCTGGCAGAAAACAGCCTACATACCGGGCCTGAGGCTGGGTCTAGGAGTGTACCACAGGGCCTTTGTGGGAGACATAGGACAACAGTGTGGCAGGGGCTCAGGAGCAAATGGGAAAGGGAGGAGAAGGCCCGAGGCCTCCTGGGCAGTGGCCTCTCTCTGCACATGGCCTCTTTTAGCAATCAGGCATCTCCACCTCCTGCCCCAGGGACCCAGCAAAGGCAGGACACGTCATCACTAGCTGTCAAGACCTGACACGGTCCCACCATCGCCCATAACCTCCCTGTGTGCATGTGCTCCATCCACTTATAAAAGGCCAGTCCCTCCTCTTCCCTCTCTCTTCTTTCCTCCGCCCTTGCCCAGTGGCAGCCTCTGTGTACCCCTCACCAATAAACCCTCCATGTGAGATCTGTCACATGGTGTGACTTTATGGCATCCATTGCTTAGATCATCACAGCGTCCTTGGCTGTGTCTATTTCTGTAGGCCATGAACTATCTCTTCACATTGAGCCTACAAAGTGTGTGTGTGTGTGTGTGTGTGTGTGTGTGTGTGTGTGTGTATGTGTGTGGTGTATGTGTGTGTGTATATGTGTGTGTATGTGTATATGTGTGGTGTGTGTATGTGTGTGGTGTATGTGTGTGTATGTGAGTGTATGTGTATATGTGTGGTGTATGTGTGTGTATGTGAGTGTATGTGTGTGTATTGGAAGGATTGATCGAGTGGTGAGTAGTCCCCTGGGGAGGCATCAATTCATTTATCAAAACAAACATGGAAGCCACCTTTCTCTGGGCTGTGGTTACACGCATGGTTCAGCAGGATTGCAATAAAATCTCAGGGTCCATCCTCACAGCAGTATCTGAACCCCACTTCCCTCCCTCCTCCCGTGGAACCCCATGCTTCTGAGTCAGAACACCTGTTTGCAAACTCTCCTCTGCCTTAGCTTTCTTTCCCCTTGCGACATGCCTTGCCAGCACCACCGAGAGCAAGGTGGTGCTCAGAGTCTCCTGGGTGCAGAGCACAGAAATCTCGGCTGTAGGATCTGTCCTTGGTGGTGCCTTCCAGCACAGGTTTCTCTATGGGTTACTGGTCCCAGTGGCAGGTGGTCAGCTGGGCTTTTCTCTACAGAGCTGCACAGTGAGGAGAGGCACAGCGCATACCTGGGGTTTAGAGACAAAAGCTGATGCTGAGCATTGTGGCGAACACTTAGCTTTGCAATGAGTGTGGTGGTATTAGGGTAAGGTTTCATTTTTGAGGAGTGGCTGAGAGGGTTAAGGGGTCTTCTGGGTGGGGGGAGGGGAAAGACAAAGGTGCTTCTTGACTGCTATCATGTCAGGCCAACAGCAGGACCTGTGACTGTGAGGGCCTTTCATCTGAGAATGGCAGCATGGTCTCAGGGTAGTCATCAAGCCAATTTTAATGTGGGACTTCTGGCAGCATGCCGTCCTCCTGCACAGCACTTACGATTCCTGTTGTTAATATACTTGTGTGTAGGGGTGATGTGTGAGCCATGGCGCCTGTGTGGAGATCGGAGGATGCCTGTGCAGAGTCAGTTTTCTACTCTCACCTTGATGTGGCCCTGAGGCTTGAACTCAGATTATCAGGTTTTGCAGCAAGTGCCTTTACCCACTGTGCCACTGAGCCAGCCCCTTCTCATAACTCGAAAACATCACACAATATGCCAGTCACAGCATTGTTGTTCAGCATATATGCTTTCAAGATCACAGTTTTGTGGAGCAGTATCGATCAGAAATATTTTCTCCTGTATATTTTGAGAAATGACTGTGAAATGTAAATTGACATAAGCTTTCATGAAAATTAAAAAAAAGATGTTTATAGCTTGAGATTTAAAAACTTTCTATTTTACAGTGAAGTATTTTTGTTTTTTTATGAATTTTTTGAGGTGTATGCAATGGTGTATGCACAAGAATGTCAGAGTATTTTTAATAAAAGCAAGAAAAATTGATGGCAGTCTAATGTTCAATGAATGATATGTATACTGGGTGAAAATAATTATGGTATATGCAGAAATAGGATATTGTAAAACCATTAAAATAAAGCTCATAAAGAATCTTAAGTGGCAGAGCAAACTCTTCAGATAGAAATATTATCTATATAGTGTGATACTTAATTGACAAAAGTTCCCTTTTGTAGATAAAAACTGAGAAGAAATACTGAGTGAAGTATGTTTCTGGGTCATAGGACTGCAGATGTTTTTTGTTTCTTCTTTGCCTTTTTTTTTTTAAGTCTTTAAAACGAGTATGGATTCCCCTTTCAAACAGGCACAGAACAGCATGCTTTATTTTAATTTAAGTGGTACATCCACACATACTTATCAGACCACGTGTTTGGAACTTTATTTGGAAAATCTGGTCACAGTAAATATAGGTCAACTGCTTTCCAAGATTTTTTAATTGGTGACTAAAAAAAAAAAAAAATTGTCTTCAAAGTAAATGACCTCCCAGGCTATGTGCAGATGGAAAGGGAGAATAGAAGTGTGAAGAGGTGAGGTACCACTTTCATCATTCCCGGGGACAAGGGCTTCCTCCTCTTGGCTTTGGGGTAAAGTGGGGTGGGGTGTCTTTGTTTCCTTTCTGAGACATAGGGCCTCTCCAGGAGAGGGACGGCTGCTTAACTATTAGAAAACAGCTCTCTTACCCTTCTTCTGTGAGTGTGTGTGTGTGTGTGTGTGTGTGTAATAAAACATGAACACAAATGTCTTCACTTGCTATTTGCAGACCACTAGCAAGAACAAAAAACAGCAAACTGCTTTCAGACACTGCCCTGTATGTTGAGGAAACTGCAGAGGTTCTTCCAAAATAAAGGTGACAGAAAAGTGGCATCATGTGACCCTTCTGTCTTCGTCACTTTCTATGGCTGTGAAGAGACACCATGACCAAGGCAATTCTTATGAGAGAAAGAATTTAACTGGGGGCTTGCTTACAGTTTCAGAGTTCTAGCCCATCATGGTTGTGGCAGGGAGTACGGTGGCATGCAGATGGGCACTGGCTCAGTAGCTGAGAGCTGCATCCTGACCCATAGGTGCAAAGAGATGGGGAGGGGCTGGGGCGCCTGAAGTAGGCCTTTGAGACCTCAAAGTCCATTCCCAGTGACACACTTCCTCCAATCAGCTGGATAGACTGATTCAGGAAGGGACTGTCACTATCTGTTCCCAAGACCTTATCAGGAGGGTATAGCCTGAGGTAAGCCTGTGGTAAGCCTATGAGGGTATGGCTTGTGGTAATCCTGTGAGGTTACAACCTGTGGTAAGCCTGTGAGGGTACAGTCTGTGGTAAGCCCATGAGGGTATAGCCTGTGGTAAGCCTGTGAGGGTATAGCCTGTGGTAAGCCTGTGAGGGTACAGCCTGTGGTAAGCCTGTGAGGGTACAACCTGTGGTAAGCCTATGGATGCCACCCAAGGCCTCATGCAGAAGTGTCCTACCTCTCTCTGCCTTACCTGTGTCTTTTCTGGCCTGTATCTTCCCATGGAGCTAAAATAACTCATCTACAATCAATTTGTAGGACATTAGAACTCTCTCTCTCTCTCTCTCTCTCTCTCTCTCTCTCTCTCTCTCTCTCTCTCTCTCTCGATCTTTCTGTACATGTGTAGGTTGGTGGACACATGTGTGGAGGCCTACTTGTGACAAGGACCCTACTTGTCATTCCTCAGGAACACCTTCCACTTCTTCATTGTGTCACATTCTCTCAGTGAACCTGGGCTTGTCCTTTTGGCTGGATTTGTTGTCAGTGAGCCCGGGAGTATGCCTACCTCCATAGCACCGGGATGGCAAGTGCATACCACCATGCCTGCCTTAAATTTATTCTTTAAAAATTTTAAGTGTGTGTGTGTGTGTGTGTGTGTGTGTGTGTGTGTGTGTGTTCACTTGGGTGCACATGAGCACATATGTACATGCCTAAAGAGAACATCAAGTCCTTACAGCTGGAGTTGTAGGCAGTTGAGAACCATTGGACCTGGGTGCTGGGAACCAGCGTAGGCCCTTTGGAGGAGCAAGTGCTTTTAGTCACCGAGCCATTTCTCCAGCCCCTTGGATTTGGTGCTTACAGCTGTCTTTCCTCTCCTTTCATCACAGCTGTGAAAACTCTCATCCCTGTCTGCTGCCTGCCTGGCTCATCGAAGCTCTTGGCATCTTTCTTTGGTTTCAGAGTCTGGACGAAATGGGCCCAACTACACTGAGACTACAGGCTTTCATGCCAGCACCTATAAGTTATTTCAGTGAATTGCAAATCCAGGGGTCCCTTTATAGAATGTGAAATTCTAGACAACCTGGAGGATTTGGGCCCATATAGGTGGAGTTCATGGACCCAATAGGAAGACAGAAGTTCACGGTGTCCTTTACCGGCTAAGGATGGATGTGTAGATAAACTGCAGTGTGTCCAAGGTGGTTGGAATCGCAGGCTGCTTATTCTAAGGACTGTAGGCAGTGCCTGTGGTTACCCATGCCTCACACAGGGCTAGCAATTGAAGAGTGGAATTTCAGGAGCCGCAGGAATCAGTAATATTTATGAACAGCCTTCACCGGGCGCAAAGCAGATTCTGCTGCCGCTGCCACCTTACATGAAGATGGCAGGGTTAGGGATTAGAAGCCCTAACTGTATAAATCACACTTAAAGACTTAGGTGGAGCATTTCTTAAAAACTTTTGTTGTTACTATTAATGATACTGTGCTATGCTCACAGACAGGAGCCTAGCGTAGCTGTCCTCTGAGAGGCTCCACCCAGCAGATGTGGAGATTCATAGCCAAACTTTGGGTAAAGCATCCGGAGTCTTGTGGAAAAGTTGGGAGAAGGATAGAAGGAGCTGGAGGGGACAGGAGCTCCACAAGACCATCAGAGCCAACTAACCAGGGCCCAGAGGGGCTGGCTGAGACTGAAGCACCAACCAAGGGCCGTGCATGGACTGGATTAGGTCCCCTACAGAGATGTAGCCAATGCGCATCTCAGGCTTCCTGTGGATCCCCTGGTAATGGGAGTGAGGCTTCCTCTGACATGGACTTGGCTGCCTGCTGGTTGACCATTCCCTCCTGGCAGGGCTGCCTTACCGGGCCACAGGGGAAGAGGATGAGCTCAGGCCTGATGTGATTTGATGAGATGGGATGGGAGGGTGGGGGACTCCCCTATTTTGAGGAATAGGGCAGGGGGAAAATGGGGAAGAGAGGAGGGTGGGACTGGAAGGAGAGGAGGGAGGGGGCTACGATCAGAATGTAAAGTGAATAAATAAGTAAATGCAAAAACCTTTCATTATTGTTGTGGAGACAGGGTCTGATATGGCCCAGGGTGACTTCAAATTCACTATAAAGTAAGGACAACTTTAAATTCTTGATCTTTCTCCCTCCATTTCTCTGTTGAGATTTACAAGTGTGCATCTTCAAGTGAGGTTGAGAATGTATCTTTTTGCACAATTACTTTATTTATTGATTGTGTGTGTATGTGTGTGTGTGTGTGTGTGTGTGTGTGTGTGTGTGTGTGGTGTATACATGTGATGTTCTGCATGTGTGAAATCAGAGGATGACTTGGATCCAGTTCTTTCCTTCCATCATGTGGGTCCTGAGGCTTGAACTCATGTCGGCAGGCTTGCCGGCAATGCCCTAACGTGCTGTGCCATCTCAGTGGCACAGGTGTGAGTAGGTTTAAAATTACTTCTGTGTTCTAGCTTTCCATCATCAAGGACCTTATGTGCAGACATTAGTTTCTGTCTCATGGCAATTTTTTTTCCATATTTCTTACTGACCATGGCCTCTAAAGTCTGTTCTTGGAATGCATAGAAAGCAGTGGTTTGGTTTCTGCTGGTCGCATTCGAAACTTTTACAAATTTTCTAGTAATAGCAATGCTATGTGCCTATAACTTGGGAGAAAATGGAGATTTTTTAAAAGCAAATGTTTTCCAAACACAGCTAAACTTCTTATCTGATAAACATAACCCAATAAAACCACATTGTTATTGAGTAAATTTTAGAATCTCAAGAAGGCAAAAATACATGCAAGTACTAAGTAATCTTTTCCTGTTCTTTTTGGATGCTGGCTAAAGACACAAGTCTGCTGTTTTAAAACAGCCATTTGTCTGTAAAAGCGCGCAGACACGGCCACTTAAATCAAAGCCTCTCTTCAGATTTATTTTTATATCAAACTCCCTTCATATTTATTCCTTGACTGTCTCTGGTAGTACATCTTTAAGGGCAGATATAGTTGCAGGCAGCTGAATTAAGATGCATATGTAAACAAATCAGCTGATATTATAATGCAAATGCCTGTGTTAAGAAATCGATCTGCCGATATATCTGGCAGGTTGTAGGTTCAGCCTTTAGGTCAGCTATGAAAGGCTGACATCTGTCCTGCGTTGCCTGTCTTCTGACTATCTGCACCGATGGCCACTGATATTACAGTGACACCCACATACATTGCCACCACTGTGTGGGTTAACCAATAAAACCATAGTAAGAACTTTAGTCAGCTGAAAGTGTGCCATTGGGTGGAGACATGGCTCACGTGGCAACAGGATTGCTGCCTAAATGTGAGGACTGGAGTTTGGGTCCCCAGACCTCCCATAAATGTCAGGCATGGTGGCAACCAGCATATAGTTCTATCACCCAGGAGGTAGAGTGGAGCACCAAGCTAGCTAGCTAGACTGGCCAAATGGTGAGCTCCGAGTTTAATTGACAGACCCTGCCTCGATGAACTGAGTGGAGAGCAAGTTTAGGAAGACTCCTGGCGTCAGCCTCTGGCCTCCACATGCATGCTCACACAAATGCAAGTGCACTCCCGCAAGTGCCTCCGTACATGCAAACAGGCATCATACACATGCACACCACACACACACACACACACACACACATACATGCAAAATAAATAAATATAAATAAAATTACACAAATATATAGAACATTTCCTTTACCACTTCTCTCAGTTCATGTAATACAAAGGTGATGACACTTGGGTCCCAACCCTGCTGGGACAGTGAGTTCCAGCATGTTCACAGTGGGCACAGTAAACGAGATTATTATTATGGTTATTCTTTCACAAGTACTGTTTGTCTAGTTCAGCAGACATTTATTGAGCACATGGTAGGTGTTAGACAATGTGCTAGATGCTGATGATAAGAAGATGAACGAGACAGAAGAATTGTAACCTAGAAGCTCCTTGTCCATTAGAGAAGACCAATTACTTTGCTGAGGGAAGTAACAAATGAGCAACGTGAGACTTGGGCACTGGCAGCCAGTGACATGGTAACAAGTAATGACAGATGCCAAGGAGAGTGGGATCTCCTTGGCTGGGTCTTAGGAGCGTTAAGACCTGAGTGAGGTTTAACTGGTCAATGCATCACCATGAACACAAAGGACCGATGGCTCAGAGATGAAGCAGAGCCTCCAACTGCCAGTGAGAGCATCCTGGTATTGGTGTTAAATGTCATACAGGATTTCTCCCCTGGTCCTGAAGAGCTCCAGGAAAGGAAAATCTTGCCCCTCATAGGTGAGAGGGGTGGAGCTGGCAGGGCAGAAGAAAGGATACAGACAGGTGTGTGGGTCTGAACCGTGAGCTGGCGTGGGGCTCTGGAAGGAACCGGGTGTCTGTCTGGTGTGCCTTGCTTTAATCCCTGGGGTAAGGAGCAGGCATGGGCCGAAGGCTGGAGGGAGGGCTTGCTACCACAAAGCTCTGTGGTCATTAGTACTCCACCTCTGTGTACTGATGGCCAGAAGTGGGAGGGGGACAGAGACACAGGAAGAGGGATGACAGGTGACATTTTGGGGAAGGGTGATCGTGGTTGCTGGGGAGGGAAAGAGGGAGCTGAGATTTTTTTTTAAACAGGGCCATTTTGTTCATTGGATGCATATGTCACCTCTACAGGTGCCCAAGGAGGCAAGAGGATGACGTCAGATTTCCTCTATTGCTGTCTTGTCATTATTCCCCTTAGACAGAGTCTCTCGCTGACCTGGAAACTTACGATTCTGCTAGGCCAGCTGGACAGTGAGTTCTCAGGGTCTGCCCACGCCTGCCCCGGCGCGGGTGTTGCAGGTCTGTATATTCATGCCTGGCTCAGACAGTTATTTTCAGAAGTGGGGTTCTCCAGTGAAAAAATGGTCACATCGAGGCTTGGAGAGCTGGATGGATTAGGTGATGAGGTACTGATGAAGATATACCAGGAAAAACGGACTAAGCCTGCACTTCAGATCTCTAATGGAAAAAAAGTACCGCCACGGGTTGTCTCAATGTTGTATTCACTCATTCATTTATTCACTCACTCATTCATTCACCACCTCCTTCCTGGACAACCTGATCAGCACTTGGCTATCATAATGCCATCTGTGCTAATTAATCTTTATTATCAAGCTGACCAGACTTAAAATTACCTAGGAGATCCACCTCTGGGTGTTTCTGAGGGTGTTTTCATAGATGTTTACCTGAGGAGAGAAGAGCCACTGTGCATGTAGGCAGTACCATTCCATGGCCTGGAGTCTGCATGAATAGCAAGGAAAAAGAGGAGGAAGCAAGTTGCACACAAGCATGCGTCCCTCTCTACTTCCTGACCAGGGATGTGCTACGACCAGCAGCCTCATGGATCTACTGCCATGTAGATACGCACTCAACCACGATGGACCGTATCTTTTCAAACCACGACCAAAAATGGACTCTTTCTTTCTTACGTGACCTTTGGTCAAAGCAACGAGAAAGGTAATGGGTCCATTATTAACCCCTGGCTCAGTTCTGTCACCAGGAATTTTCAGCTGCAAGCTCCCAGCTTCCCTTGCCTTTCGGCATGTTCCCTTCACTGCTGCCTCAGTTTCATTCTCTGAGGATGCCGGATATAGAATTAATGTCCTCAGGTGCTGGAAAGCACACACTCAATGTGGAATTACATTTCCTGGTCACTCTGTGACATTTGCTTCTTTTAAATTTAAAACAGATAGAAAGGACATGTTTGCCAGTACAGAGAACTGCTTTTCCAGACAGAGATAATGTTGGAGTCAGATGCCAAGTCAGTGTGGTCCAGAGGCCTTATCTTGCAGGCAGTCATGGGCTAGGGGCACACTGTCTTTGGGGCTGAGCCTAGGGCCTCATCAGTTATGCAGGTGCAAGTCTGCTCAGAGGGAACTGGGGCTCAGGAGCTGGAGGGTCCCACCAAGTGGATCTGATGTGGAAAACTTTTGGTTTAGCATATCCCCGTTTGTCTCTCTGCCTCATCACTTTTACATGTGGATCTTTTCATGCATCTGGTCAATAGTTTACTCTCAAGAATGTGAAGTCATTGTTGGCCCGGGAGCTTCTG
Organism: Acomys minous; assembly: GCF_964271855.1. Taxonomy (NCBI): domain Eukaryota; kingdom Metazoa; phylum Chordata; class Mammalia; order Rodentia; family Muridae; genus Acomys; species Acomys minous. Next base: position 138,030,012 of record NC_140485.1, on the reverse strand, counting down.
GCATTTTGTCTCTTAACTCCTGTGTGAGTGTTAGCTGTCTAGATTCCTTGAGTCCTTGTGGCCCAGGGTTCACCTCTGAGCAGGCGAGTGTAGGAGACAAAACCCTGGGTAGATCTGGGGATGTGAGGGAGCCTCTTCTGGACTCTCCTGTGGGGGTGCCATGATTTATAAATATGACATTTATCTGTTGTATGCGTTTTCTAGAATGCTTCTGTCCCTTCTGACTTATTTTCCTTCTTCTCCACGATCTTGCCCACCCTGGAAGGGGCAAGTCACACTTCCATTGTGACTAGAATAATCTCTTGAAGGGTTTTTTTTGGGGCCCCTGGTCTCTGCGGAACTGCTGGGAACAAGGCCACACCTGCCGGGCCACACAGAGGTCCACTCTAGGTTTGAACACAACTTCCCTGTGGGATGTGATTGGTAGTTCTGCTGTGGTATGACCCAGATGTAGTGGGTAATCCCCCTGCCTCCTCCCCACACTCTTTAGACACACCCATGGGCGTAAGAGGTTAGAGCAGCTGTGGACCCCTTGGGAGCCAAAGGCTTTCCCCTTCCGTGGAAAGGGAACAATTGAGGCTCTGCTCCAAGTTCACCATAGGCCCAAGGTGAATGCGTAATTTTTGTGGGGAAGGAGAAGGGGGCATTAGAGTATGGAGAAAAGGAAGAGAGAGAAGGAGAGGGAGAAGACAAGGGAGAGGGAGGGGAAGAGAGAGAGAGAGAGAGAGAGAGAGAGAGAGAGAGAGAGAGAGAGAGATGGTAGATAGAGACAGATGATATATTAGATAGATAGATAGAAAGAAAGGTAGATAGATAGACAGACAGATAGATATTAAATGAGAAAAGATGATCTATGGCCATAGAAAGCTGATATCATTAAAACTCAGTTCAAGGCAATGCCCTTGAATCCTGAAAACTTCACAGTTCCCCACCCCAAGGAATTCTGGGAGTTAGTCAGTGGTACAGGCTGCTCTGGGTCCTAGGGACATGTATGCTCAGATGAAGTCCTCTGTCCTAGGCTCAACCAGAGAAACGTTGGTTAGAAACTTCCTTCAGTAAACTCTCTCTGGTTCCCATGACAACCTCTGACTCAGGAAGACGGTCCTCAGAGGTCCTCCCCTCCCGCCAGGCTTAACGGGTCTCACATCCCACTGGACTTTAGGGGGTGGGTAGTAAGGATGCAGTAGTGAGGACTTCCCTAAGATGGAGGATTGGAATCAGGATCTGGCTTCAAGTTCTGAGCTCAGGTATCCAACTCTAGTGCGTGCTTTAGGTTTTAGCTACATGACCGGGGATTTTCCATTTCTGATTGGGATTGCAACACGTGTCTGTGGAGTGTGTGGTAAACCCATTTCTCCCTTTGTGAATGACTTCAAATGCTTCTGAGATCAACTTTATCATCCACGCATCAGTGACAGCCATGATGGCTAAGGAGCTAGAGATGAAACTGCCAAGGCTGTTTTAGTCTTATTTTTTCTTCTGTTGTTTAAAACTCAAATAATTTTTAGTTCCTTAAGATTTACTAGCTCTGCCTGGCCATCTGGTCAGATCTGCTTGCCACTGGAAAAGCATTTTTCCCATTAGAAGGTAGGCTGGGTCCAGGAATGTCCTCAGTGGGAGCGTCTTAACTGGAATGGAATCTTTGCCTGTGACTCAGCCGCGCAACTCGAGTCTCCCAGGAGATGCTGGAAAAGCATCGTAGGGAGAGCAGTGCAGGGCCTGAGCTGCTCTCTGCTCTGAGGAAGCCTTTACCAGCACCCAGAACCTGGAGCAAGATACCAAATAGTCTCAGGTCAGAAGCCATGGGACGAGACCCCTCTGAATGAGACCCTTTAAGAGTCTGTTTGGTTTTGAAACAAGGTCTCACTTCCTAGCCCAGGGTGGCTGGCAACTAACTCAATCATACAGTCCAGGCTGGCATCAAATTTCTAGCAATCCTTATGCCTCCATTTCCTAACTTCTGGGATTACAGACACACACTATCACACTGAGTCTCAGACTGTCTATTTGGAGGCTAATCCAAGATTTTTAAAAAGGGGGAAGGGGGCATGAAGGGTTGAGAGTGAAGGAAGGGATGTAAAAGAAGCCAGAGAAAGATGGAAAGGAGGGAAGAAGACACACACACACACACACACACACACACACACACACACACACAGAGAGAGAGAGAGAGAGAGAGAGAGAGAGAGAGAGAGAGAGAGAGACAGAGACAGAGACAGAGACAGAGAGACAGAGACAGACAGAGACAGAGAGACAGAGAGAGAAGGAGGAGGAGGAGGAGGAGGAAGAGCAAGAACAACAAGTAGAACAGGAAGGCAGTGGTGGAGGAGGAGATGAGGACGTGAAGGCACACTGGGGAGCTCTATGCAATAGCTCCTGGAAATGCGGGTTCAGACCTCACTCCATTGTGGGCCGTCTGTTCTGCTCAGGTCTGTAAGGGGGCAGGGGACAACTCTTGGCAGACCTTGTGGCAGCCCATGCCAAGCTCTAACAATTCACCCAGGTTAGCTGAAGTCTCAGGGTCTCCTCAAAGCACACAATAGACCTGTCTGCCTCTGAGAAAGCCAACCTGCTAACAGGAAGCGTCCCAGCCCCAGATCGTTACATCTTTTTGGTGAGAGCTACAACTACAAGATAGGATCCTCAAAGACGGTCCTTGTCTTTCTACCTTGCTGGTTCCCACACATCTGGAAATATGTACACTGTTTACTGTTTTTTTTGGGGGGGGGGCGGTTGGTGCCATAGACAATCAGCTCTCCAGGCACTGAACCAGTAACTCAGCTCCACACCCTTCTCATAGGGATCACTGCCTACAACTCCCCCTGGAAATGGATGCAAACGAAGGTGATCACATTAAGTGGGTCACGGCAGGCTCAGAAAGACGACTATCGTGTGTTCCCTCTTAGCTGCGGTCCTTAACGTTTATATAGTCACATACGTTCAGACTAGATGAAATCAAAGTGAGATTGCCCAGGGGAATTAGAGGGATTAATGAGAGAAGCTGGATGAGAAAGTGTGGAGGAGGCACAAGGAAGGAATATCAAAAAAAAAAAAAAAAAAAAAGAAAAAGAAAAAAAAAAAGAATATTCTCAACTCATACAATGAGAAGAAAACAAACCTTGATATTCACAAACAAAAGTAGAACAACATCAAGTCCTCCAATTCCGAAGGAAACTAGAAAACTGATAAATGGTGAATTTCTAGAGAGTCGTTGGTTTCTAAAGAAAGATGCACTTTTTCTGTCTTCTCTGCTGGACTGTGAACTCCTTGGGTGAGGGAGCTACACGTTTGTCTCTGAGCGCTCATGTGCCCGGCATGCGTGGAGACTACAGGGATGCATGCTGCTGAATAGCAGGCCACGGGTGCGCCTCATGATTCCCCTCCACACGGTAGTGGGTAGACCGAGGAAAGCTACAAGGTTTTCACGGGTGTGATGACGCCAGCAGCACGAAAGGGTTAAGGTTGGGAGCATCAGTGTCACTTTTTTTTTTCTTTGAGATTTTTATTTATCTATTTTTTTTTCATTTTGTGTATATGGGTGTTTTGCTTGCATGTATGTGTATGCATCACGCGTTTGGCTTTTCCCCGTGGAGGCTGGAAGACAGTATAGGGTCCCCTGTTGCTGGAGTTACAGATCTGTGAACTGCCATGTGGGTGCTGGGAATCAAACCTAGATCCTCCAGAAGAGCAGCAAGTGCTCTTACCCACTGAGCCATCTCTCCAGCCCATCAGAGTGACTCTGGAATGTGAGGGCTGCGGAACGATCTGTCCTCCTGTTGTACAGAGATGGAGAACCACTGTAAGACCTGCCTTACTATGACGGCTGAGTGTCCAGACTGTGTAGCCGTCCTCAGTGATTGGGGGTTATGGTCCTTAGGGTCCGGCAAGGTCAAAACAGAGTGGATTGTCCTGGGTTTCCCTGCTGGGGGTTTTGGCATCTGCCATTGTAAAGGGAACTGAGCAATGGTGCTGGCTCTCCATCACCCTGTTTCTGGCTCAGCTTCTAGCTTGGGAAACAGAGAGGGTATTTTTCTTTTGAAAATTAAATTTTACAGAATTGTGCATTTAATAGCCACCCAATTGAACATTTTATTTTTGCAGATCTCAGAGTCCTCCCAGTTCATAGATTGCCTAGGGAAATAAACAGATTTAGGTGTGTTGGCAGCTCTGTGCTTTCCATCATAGAAAGTTCCAGCTTCTAAGAGGAGACTGAACATGCCTTGACTGATGTGCACACAAGTCCTGTCTCGGCGGCAGCGTCCTTGAAGTCTGGGACAGCGCAGACCTGTATGGCTGTCTGGAACATTCTTTTGTCTGACCCAGGGCACAGCCCACAGAGACTCTGAGGTTGAGATAAATGGCTCCTGAGGCAATGGCTTGAGCACTGGGTCCTTTGACAGAGGCTCAGAAATGGCTGGAGGACAGGAGGACACTACAGGACCAGAGGCAGCAGGTGCCTGGTGTGGTACTAAGCACATGACCTTTAGTTTCCAAATAAGGTTGCTTCTAAAGGGGGACATGAAAATCCTGGCCAGTCAAGATGGCCTTTGGAACTGTAAGTATGCCCTTCCTTCTACTCTGAGGTGGAGCTATAGCTCTTTCTTGGAGTCTTGTCATGGTCAATGGAGGTAGACCAAGCTACGAGTCAGTCAAGGCTCCTTAGAATCCAGAGGGGCTGTGTAAGGCCATCTCCCTTTCTAGGGAAAACATATAAAGAGGTCCTTGAAAACAAGGTTCCATGAGCAAACCGTGGCCCCGAGGGAACCCAAGCAAAATCCAACAGAACAGAGTTAAGCCCTTCACTGAGCCCCGCTCAGAATCCTAGGCAAACAGACCGGCTTTCACTTTAAGCCACCTAATTTGAGGCTAATTTGTAACACTGCAGCAGTCTGTGGGTATAACCTGACCTGAGTTCAAAATCTCCCTCTATAGCTGACGGGAACGGAGGTAGGTGTTGGACCCCCAAGGATGCAATGTCGGCTCTGGGGCCCTGCTTGATTCTCTCTGAAGATGATGGACTAAGAAGTTTAGAGAGTTAAACTTTAGAGTTCTCAGGTAATGTGGCACTAAAGCCAGTATGAAAGCTTGGGAAGCCCAAACCATCCATGCCCTGAAGCAGAGGGATCAATAATCCTGGAAAACACAGCTGATGTGTCCAAGAAGCCTAGGGGAGGGGCCACATAGCCCATGGGAGGGGCCAACATGACCCATGGGAGGGGCCAACATGGCCCATGGGAGGGGCCACATGGACTATGGGAGGGGCCACATAGCGGAGCCAATGTTTTGGAATAGGTGGTAACTTTCAAATTCCCCAGTTTCCAGAGTTTAGTTCTTAGAGATCCCCTAGTTTCCTCTGTTCTAAAGCTTATATATAGAGACGTTTATGGCTTCCCACCAAACCAACCCTAATTAAATCTGAAATTTTATTACAATGCCAGGCACAGCACACTTTGATAGGTGGTAAGCTGTTAACGTTGCCTGTACCTTTAAGTTTTTTTTTCTCTCTCCCTTCCCTACTCTCCTATTCGGGGTGTGTGTGTGTGTGTGTGTGTGTGTGTGTGTGTGTGTGTGTGTGTGTGTATTTTAAGCTGTGGAAAAAAAGATCATTTACCAAAATCTATATTCTGGTTTGGCAAAATGTTCAATAGGTAGGAGGGGCTGGCTGCCAAGCCCAACAACCTGAGTCTGATACTCAGAAATATATGGTAGCAGGACAGAACTGACTCCCACAGCCCTGGGTAGAGTAGGAGCTGTGGCCAGTGCTGAACATACACCCCAGCTACCCCCTGAGAAGGCAGAGAAACCAACACCATGTACAGGGAGCCCTGGTTCTTGGGTGTTTTCTGAATGGATTACCAGAATGGGATTTTTCCAGGTTTTGCACGCTCAACTGGAATGCTGCATAGGTTGGCTCCAGAGCGAGACTTTTCAACCTCTGGAAAAGCAGCGGTCGTAATCCTTTGATAATATTTTCCTAACATCCACTAAGCACCAAGAGGAAGTTAGCAGGGAGCCATAAATTCTGGGTTCTCGTTTACATAAACCCTTCCCCTCCTGGTCCAGGGACACGTCTGAGCTGTTTACTAAAGGGCTCTGACAACTGACAAAGTCTTTCCCCTCTCAGACTCAGGTTTCTCATCTATAAAGTTAAGGTGGTATCAGCCAACACCCCCAGGATCACTGGAATGTGGAAACGTGTGACTGCAGTGCTCAGAGGCCAGCCCCACGCTCTGTAGCAACTGGACAGACGGCTGCTTTTATTACTCCCTGGGCCAGCGTGATCTTTAAGCCTCCCTTCTTATCCCTTGCTCTATTTTCTGGACCCAACATGCACATGTTTCTTGGGCTGAAATAAGCATTCACTTAGTCCCAAAAGTCATCTGTGCTTTCAAGTCCTGCCACGGGTCCTGCAGGTCCTGCGTCCTGTGACCCCCCTACGCAAGGACCGAGGCTCGGAGGAGGTTCCTCTCCTCTTTGAAGTTGAGACCCAGACACCTCTCAGCAGGGAAAGTCCTTTCCCTGGTCTTCCCAAGGGAGGTGATCAACAATGCAAAGTCATTCATTTCCTACCAAGGTTTTGTTTTTTTAATTTCACTTTGGCCAGAGTGAAGGGAAAAGGAACCAGCCAAACAAAGGAGAGTATCCTGGCTAAGAACCTTCCTCTGTGGGCCACATGAGCTCACAACTCTGTTGGAAGGGAGACCTTAGGTTACACACCTAAGTGAGCTGGCCCCATACTCCAGCCTCTGGTCCTCGATACCCCTGACATTTGAATCAAGTCAAGGTCACGATGCTTTAAATCTAGGCAGCATTTCCTTACTAAGAAGAAAAGTATTAGTTCAAAATAGCTGTCCAAATGGCATCTTATGTGGATACATATATGTGTGTGTACCTATATGCTATATATAAACATGTGTGCCTATAGCATATATTCACATGTAAAAAAATATATATATATATATAATATGTCAACACTAAGCTTCATTTTTTTTACATTTCTTATGTAACTTACTCAGAACTTTGGGGCTTGTCTAGGCTTTCTAGCTTTGCCTTTATCTCTCCTATCTTAGGAACACCCAGCCATCTTAGGACAAAACCTTACCACACAGAAACCATCACTAAATACCTTCACTCTTACTTACCTCCTTCTAATACTTTCACTCCTGCTCTTCACCTTGTGAGGCTGAAGGAGGAGCGCCTGGACTGCCTGTGAGGGTTGGTTTTCTGTGTTAGCCAGCCCTGTATCACTGGGAAAGTTTAATTAGGTGGGGGTGATTATTGAATAGAAGAATGAAGAAGCCACGGAGGAGCTGCGAGGAGAATGGGATCTGGTTCTTGAACTGAGATGCCAGGGGCCTTTTCCAGCTCTGTCATAATGTCTTGCTTGTCCCTTTTCCGGGACTCTGGAGTGGTACTAAGAAAACAGTCAAGGCTGTTTATTGATGAGGGAACGGACCATTGAAGAAGCTTAATCTTCTGGCAGAGCTCAGAGCAGAGATGGTCCAGTGTTCCACCTGTCTGCATGTTGCCTAAGTAAGGGTTCTCTCAACTTTGCCATTGACCTGAAGGTATGGATTTTGAATTCTAACCTCTGCTCACCTTCCTGAAGAGCAAGGACACCCCTCAGGATACAGATAAACAGCCACGGCTACTCACTTCTTAGAACAGCTTGGGCAGATTCACAGGAGTCACTTCCTGGGACCGAGGCCCATTTCCGACATTTCCTGGCTGGCTGCCTTGGGGAAAAAATCATTTAACCTCACCACACCTCAATTTTGTCATCTGTAAAATAGGAAGATCCTGCCAATGTCTCAGGGTCAAACTTGGCATGAACAGTAATGCCATTTGAAAGCAGCGACGGCTCGCCTGCATGCAGTGGTTCGAGCCTCTGGCAGGTGAGGTGGGAAGATGGGCTGAGCCTTTCTCAGTATGCGGCCGCTGGGGTCCTGCCCGCTGGCTTGCTGCTGGTAAGAAGGTAGATGTGATGCCAGATGGGCACCATGAAGACAGCAACACTGGAGAGAGATGGAGGAGGTGTGAATGTAGAAGTGACAGGCAGAACAAGGGGAGGTAGTGATGTGCAGCACCCCTGTGGACAGCTTGAAGGTGTCACTGGACATTATAGGCCTACATTTGAGTGCAGCGGGCACCCATTGGGATTTCTTGTGCCCATAACAAGAATTGGATCAGAGACACATAGAGAGTCATAGGGATAGAAACAGTTTTTTTTGTTGGGGGGGGGGGAGGTCGGATGAGTGGGGGGTAGTGTTTGAGAGAGGGTCTCTTTGTGTAGCCCTGGCTGTCCTGGAACTTGCTTTGTAGACCAGGCTGGTCTTGAACTCACAGAGATCCACCTGCCTTCTCCCTCCTTTGTATATCATGTCTTTTCTGCTCATGCTCTGTCCCTTGCATGTATCTCCAGTGTGGATGGGGTCTCTCTCTCTCTCTCCCTGCTCTGCTCTTCTGTCATAGCACAGTATCTAAGTTTCTTTGAGTTCCAAACACTTCCATGATTTCCCAACAAAACAGTTTAAGACATAAAAGCCATTTGGTTGGGCCTATCATAGCAACAACTCCACTCCTGACACCAGTTTCTGTGTTACTTTTCTGTTGTTGTGACTAATAATATAACCAAAAACACATTAGGGGGGAAAAGAGATCATTTGGCTTATGCTTTTGGGCCACATTAGTGGGCACATCACAGAGGGCAATCATCGCAGAAAGTCAAGGAAGAACTTGAAGCAGAAACCATAGAGGAATACTGTTGGAGGTTGGTCTGGTGTATTTTGATGCTAATTGCTGCTTTCTCTCTCTGCCCCACCTGTACCTTGCCTAAGAGCCTAATCTACTTGACCAATAAAAGGCCATCACACCTGGACAGGGCAAATGGGATAGTCATGGCTAAGGTTCTCGGCCTAGGGAAGACAGAGAGCATCGTAGGAGGAAGAGAGACCGAAGGAGAGAGGAGGAGAAGAAGGCTGCGCCATGGTCACATGGCCAGCATGGATGGAGACTTCGCCCAGATGATAATTAGTAAGTATTTGGGATTATGGATGGGAGGTAGCTTGATAGAAATTGTTAGAAGTAGATGGTATAGGAGTCTGCCCCACTATGGGAAGTAGTTTAGGGTATTAATATCTGCCCTGCCCCAGGTTAACTAAGGCTATTTTAAAATATAGCAGGCATCTATGTCTTGATTGATTGTTAGTGGGTTAGAAAATACTGCTGTAATAATAATTATAGGCTTAATAATAAACATTATTAGGCCATAGTGGTAAAATAACTGCAACAGAACACTACCTGCTGGCTCCCTCACTAACTCATGCTTAGCCAGCTTTCTTATACAGCCCAAGAATTCTAGCCCAAGAAATGGTGCCTCCCACAGTGGGCTCTCAATCAGCAATCAAGGCAATACTATCTCAACATGTCCACAGGTCAATCTGATCTAGGCAATTTCTCAATTGAGTCTTCTCCTCTCATGTGACTCTTGGCTGTGCCAAACTGACAATCGAGGCTAACCAGGATATCCAGTGTGGCTGTTTGAATAATCAGTTCCCAGTTGGTGGAAGTGTTTATGGGAGGATTAAGAGGTGTGGCCTTGTTGGAGGAGATGTGTCAGTGCAGGTGACACTGCTTTGAGGTTTCAGAATGCCCATGCTATCCCCAGTTAGCTGTCTTTGTTTCTTGGCTGTGGATCAAAATGTAAGTTCTCAACTACTGCTCCAGTGCTATGCCTGCCTGCCTGCCGCCATAATCCCTGCCATGCTGGTTATGGACTTTAAACTTCTGGAATGGTGACCCCCCAAAATGTGTTCTTTTATAGATTGCCTTGGTCATGACGTCTTATCCCAGCAATAAAGAGTAACAAAGACACCCACTAAGACTGTTTGGTGCTGCCCATGCATGCACAAGGGTGGAGCTATCCGCCGGACCATGGAAAACCCACCAGTAGCGATGCCCTCAAAAAATAAACTAAATAAAAAGAATGATTCTCCCCTATCCTCAAAAGGCTATCAACTTCCAATACTCCTCATCAAGGACTGGAGCTTGAAGAGCACCTCTCCCTTCTAAGCTGGAATTTTGGTCAGTTTGATCAGGTAAACACAGCTGCTGTGTGAGTTCAAGAGTGTGATAGTCATGCCAAATCCAGAGGATGGCATTTCAGCCTTATGATGCTAAGTTGCCAAGATGGTACCATGTGGGTCAGAGTCTCCACTAGTTAGTCAGACCAATCGTGGCCTAATTGCTTTGTATCTGATGAGTCAACTTGGTGACCAGCCTATCTTGGCAACCAAGAGGAGGAGCCCCCCAATCACTGGCCAGTATTGAAGCCAGCAACTTAGAAAGGCATTTAATAAGAGATAAATATTCCTGTGAGTGGCACGGAGCTGGGAGAGACAACTTATCTTGCTGGAGAAATCAGGATCCCTAATATTTTCATAAGCTAGCCAGTTCCCAACCCAGCATGATAAAATTTAAATGATATAAATACCGCATTTTGCCCTTCAGTGTTCCCAAAAGCAACTGAAGATATGTGAGACAATAACCCATATAGGAAGATCTGAAATCTTACTTGTAAAACACTGGGTACAAAACAAAAGGGTTATATGCCTTTGAGATGCTAGGTTACATCCACAAAAGTGTGGTTTGTGAAGGAAGATGTGGCGTGTCTCCTTCCTCTACAGTCTTGGGTCACACTTACCCGGGATGGAGCACACTTAGTAGCAGCTGGTGTATGGTGAGAAACTACAAACCTTATCACAGGAGAAATGGTTAAAGGATAAGTGATATGGATGTCTGCCCGGAAATGACTCTGAAGAGACCAATAACGTCACTGCTTTGCCGTTTGGGGGAAGGAAAGTACTCAGAGAAAGATTTGCAAGAGGTTGCTGCATGCGAACTTGAAGACGTGAGCTTCTCAAACAAATTTGTGCCAGCTGCGCTCCTTGATCTTCATGGGCTTGGGGAAATCTCAGGGGATACCAGTGGAAACTCCAGAAAATTTACAGCCTTTTCACAGTTTCCAAGATTTGTATGTTCACGGCCCCTGCTAAACACACGGGTCCAGTGCTGAGAATCTCTGTCTGGAAGAATGAGACACAGAATGGGGCAATGTCACAGAGAGCCGTGTCATCAGAAAGCGCACAGATCCTGGTTGTATTAGGACTTCACACAATCCTCCTTGAAGTCGCTGTGCATTTCCTTCTGCCTGGTTTCTCTTTTCAAAGGTGAAAATGTCCTGATAGACATTTGTTGACATGGCTGGGGATGATGGAAGCCCTAGCTTGGTGCTTATTTCACTTTGTCACCTTCAGAGTGAGTGAAGATATTTGGAAATTTCTTTTATTTTTTTAAAAAGTGTACTTGGGTGTTTTGCCTGCATATATGTCTGTGTACCATCTACATGTATAACAGACACAGAGACCAGAGGAGGCATCAGGAGACCTACAGCTGAAGTCACAGGTATTTATGAGCTGCCTGACATAGGTACTGGGAATTGAACTTGGGTCTTCTGGATGAGCAGCAAGTGCTCTTTATGTTGAGGTCTGCTCCTGTTGGGTAGCATAATTATAGATATTTTTATTTCAGGTCCACCAGCCCCATCATCTCAGCTCATTGCTGATATAAAAGAATATCTATACAAGGTCAGGTTGGCCACACACTATGTTTATGCTCAACAGCCCTATGGCCTTATTAACAGCTAAAATTCCCTAACCATAAGCCCCCAACTTTCAAGCTTAGCTAGAACTTCTTGTCAGCAAAATAACTTGAGTCAGAGCTGAGCACCCTGTTCCACCATTCACCCCCCTGTTTAGGCTAATTGAAATTTTCACCTTCAAATATGTAATACAACTTCCCTTCAAGGACTCGGTTCAGATCCTGAACTGGCTGCCTCCCTGAGCTCAGAAAATAAAGCTTTCATTTTAAGCTTCTGTGTCTGAAGTGAGTTTTCTCAGCTTCTACCCCGAACTCAACGTTTACCAAAGAGTCATTTTTTCCCCCCAGCCCCGTTTATATATTTTAAAGAACTTAGTATTTATGCGTCTGTGTGAGTGTATGCCACATGAGGGTCTGGGTACCGGCAGAGGGCGGCAGATCCTTAGGAGCTGGGGGTACAGGTGGTTGTGAGCTGCCACACTTGGGGATAGAAGGTGAGCTCAGGTCCCCTAGAAGAGCAGCAAGTGCTCTTAGCCACTCTCTGTCCCCTTTTCTTCTTTTTTTTTTAATTGACCCATGCTTTCCTTTCTTTATTTCCTCTCCTATCCCATTCTTTCTTTTTTGCCTGTCTGTATTTTCTCAAAGAAAAACCAGGAATGTAGTGGCGGGGATTTTCCAGGGTGAGGGAGCATGGCCAGAGGAAGGCTGGGAGCAGCCAGAGGCTCTTCCCATTTGTCCATCTCCTTTCCACGTTCTTCGTGGCCCCAGGGCTGGTCTTCACACTGGAATCCTAAACATCCCAAGATGTTCAGATGCAAGTTTCCATGCAACAGACACACCAACTGCACTGCAAGGAATGTTTGAGTGTTGAAGAGTGTTTGATCATGTGGGTATTTTTTAGACAAGCTGTGACTTCAATAGAATATGTATTAACCTGGGTTTAATACAAATAACTTGGTTTAGTTGTTATCCTAGTTTTTACTAATGGATTGTCAATTTCTCATAGACCGGTGGATTGTATATTTCTCACATGGTGGTTCCTTTGTAGCTTTCATAGGAAACATAACACGGTCATTCCAACTATGTAGACAATTAGCATCTGCTGTTCACACAGTTGATGGTAATACTGGGTGACTGGCCATGGCTACCTGAGCTTTATTCATAATCTTAGAAATCAGTAACATGGATTGCAGAGTCTACTGCCAAATGGGAGTTGAAGCTTTGTTTCACCAGCGAGGTATGTATGTATCTTTGGGTGTTGTCTAATCTTCTCAGCATCTCAGGTTAGCGCTGTACAAAATGAAAATGCCAAGACAGCTTGGGGCTTAATGTGGATTAAACGGCACAACTTCTGTAGAGCCAGAGCCCAATTATCTAGCACATACTGAAAAAAAAATGTTATTGATACTTAAAGCAACTACCTTTGAAGGAAATTTTGCAGACATTGCAGCTGACCCCGCTGAGTTTGCAGAAGCCCACCTTCTCTGGACCGACACTCCTGGGAACTTTCTGTTGCAACGCAAAAGGATTATAAGCTCATTGGGAGAAGTTGAAGCCTGTGGAGACTCTCAAAAAAAAAAAAAAAAAAAAAAAAAAAAAAAAAAAGAAATCGGATTCCCATGAATATCTCACAGAAAGGAAAGAGAAACACCCGGCCTCAGGCAGCTCGTTTATTGGCAGCTTCTGGCCTTGCTTTAGTTTCTCTTGACTAAACGAGCATGTCCCAATTTGTACGGTTGTTTTAAATACTGATCGACCTTCATTTTGCTCATTAATGTCAGGTGTAGCTAAGCTGCCTTAAGCAAATAGAGGGCTTGCTGCCTCCGGCCTCCTGTTTTAAGCTTAATCCAGTCTGCTTTACTGGCCTGTTTTCTTGCTGATGTGAGCCTGCCTGGTTTTGCTGCTGGGCAAGAATCTAAGGTAGGAGAAGTTCGTGACGGTGCATGGCATGGAGTGCCCAGGCCTCACTTGGGTTGAGGGCTTTCTTTGACAACTGTGTGTGGTGTGCGACAAGGCTTCTAAGACTGCTTGTAGTGTGAAGGGGAGCCTGTGAAAACACGCCATTTAGAAAAGCAGTGCGCTTGGCAAGGCCTGGGAGGAGGAGAGGCTTTACTCTTCTCACGTGTGTGGCCTGTAGGATGTGCTCAGAAAGGCCACAGTCTGGCTTGTGGCAAACCTGGCTCAGTTTGGAACAAAACCCGCAAAGAGAAACGTACAGAGGAAACTATTTGGGAGCAGGAACTGGGTGTGTTTCAGACATTAAGTCTGCAGAGGGAAGTCTGTGGACTTCTTGTCTTTCTTTCTTTTTCTTTTTCTAAAAGAAAAACAAGTGCCTGGAAATGAAGTTTGGTAAAGATCCTTTATGTGGGACATCTGCCCAGAGTAGGAGACGAGAGGCACATTAAGAAACAATTCAAACTGCAATGCTCACCTCCTGATCCTGGGGACAAAAAGGAACACAGCTGTTGGAAGCTTTAGCTGGGGTTCAAGTCGAGGCAGCTGGTGGGCCTGAGCGGGAAGGGAAAGACAACATTCCTCAGGCTGGGAAACGGCTGCTCTTGTTCTGTGTTTGTAAACTGGACTCCGGGTGCTCTTGTGTTTGCTACTGAGATGACAGAAGCAAGAAGCGGGCAGTGGTCTCTGTGTCCAGCATCTCTCTGTGTCAGTTACTGCGGCCCAAGTATTCGACAGAAGCAACTTAAAGGAGTGTTGCAGTTCCCTCCCATTGCTGTGATAAAATGCTCTAACCAAATCAGCTTTGGGGAGGAAAGGGCTTACCGTGTTATCAGCTTATACTTGCAAGTCACAGTCCATCACTGAGGGAGGGCAGGAGATTGAAGCAGAAACCACAGAGAAACACTTCTTGCGGCTTCACTCTCTGTCACTAAACTTCCTTATACAGCCCCAGGGCCACCTGCCTAGGGAATGTGCCGCCCGTAATGGACTAGGCCCAAGTTGACAGTGATTATCAACAAGTCCACCCCTTCCCAGCTTGACACCCAAATACATCACTTTAAACCGTAGCATTCCACCGCTGGCCACCGAAAAGTTAATGTCCGTTTCATAATGAAAATGCATCCAGCCAGCCCACCTTCTGAGTCCCCATCATCTGTAATAGTTTTAAAATTACTCAAAATGTCTAAGCCAAAGTCTCTTGAGAGACAAACTCAACTTTGAGCTGTGAGACACTAAAAATAAAAAAGAAGTGACATATTCCTAAGGTACAAAGGTATAGAGTGAGCACACTCCAAAGAAGAGTAAGGAAGGATCGCATCAAAATAGCCCCAGAAGACAACGTTCCAACTCTGTGGTTTCAAGCCCACCGTCTGGTTTGCGTAGTGAGCCAGAGTAGGTGGGGGCATCCCCATGGCTGTGATCTTGCAATGCACAGGTCACATGACACTCGCTTGGGTTGGTTTCACTCATTCCCCATATTTTCCTTCCCAGACGGTCCACATAACCACCGTCTCCAACACCCTGGACTTCTGTTGTGGCGTAAGCCTAACTCTTACAGCCTCCTCACACATCGCTTTTTCAGGATGTCCCCATGGGGGGGGGGCATCTAATCTTGCTGCACAATGTCTGGCCTCCAAGGCCTTCCTTAAGAATCTGGGTGGAAGCCTCTGAGATCCTGCCATATTCTGCCTGCCTGAAAAGCCAGCACTGAGTGGATGACACCAGGTGCTGATGGTGACATGCATGTCAAAATACTATGCTGCAAATGAAACACTTGCCACATATGTTTGGACACAGAGCAAAAATAATCAATTATAACAGGTGCCACAATGCCTTAAAAGTAGAATTGGCCAGTCAGTTTTGACAGATGAGTGAGTGAGTGAGTGCGTGTGTGCATGTGCATGTGCGCTCACACGTGCATGTGTGTTTCACCCTCTCCTCCCCACTGCACTACCCCCTCTTAAGCTTAGCTTTTACTACTTCTGTGTTTGGAAGACCTCATATTTACCACCTGGGTAAATGGACTGACACGCAGTTTCCTGGATGCCCCTTCCCTCTTCCCCAGAATTTATGGAATAGACTCAATAATCTTAATTTGAATGAGCATCCTGAGGGTCTCCCTTTAGCTGAGGGCAAAACCGGTGGCTCTAAAAATGCCCAGAGAGCTTGGTCATTCTAGTTACAGCATCCAATCAAATTATTTTGTGTGTCACATGTTTAGTGAGTACTTTGGGGCATACACATGCCCTTGTGCACCTTCTGTGAGGCTAGGAAGCACTTTTGTACTCTCGATGTGGTTAAGGTTTGCAGTGTTCGAAAGCAAACTGTGGAACAAGTATTTCCAGTTGCCACCTCCTGGGCAGTTCCAGGATGTCAAGAGAGACACAGTTCCCACAAGCACTGGTTGGGAGAAAGGCTTTACTCGTGCAGAGAAGAAATGAAGTTTGATCAGCTTTGATAGAAGACATTAGTCTCCTGGGCCCCGAGGAATGATCTGCACCTGCCTTTCTTATATGTGGCCACATCCTTTTCCTGTATAGCTTGAATTATTGATACCTGGGGATGTTCCCAACAGTCACTGGCACACCTGCTTCCATAGGACAACAACCTGTCTGGCACAGGTGAGGGATCCTTCCCTCCGGAAAGGAGATCACCTAGCCCAGTCCGTTCTTCAGTGACTGTAGAGATAGCAAAGAACTGTGTACATGAGCCTGGCTTTCCTAACGAAAATCAAATATAGAAAGTGGAATATGTGACTCAGAGTGGAGAAGAGACCTCCACTACTTCTAGATCCCTCTTGGCTTCTGACAGCTCCAGAGAAGAGGGCCTCTAACCAGGGAATGGAAGAGTGGCAGGTGGAAGGTCGCAGATGGGAAGGGAAGCTCATGACCGTGAGCCTCATGACCGTGAGCCACATGACCGTGAGCCACAACTAATCTCAAAGGGCTTGGGAGTATCCAGGCCTGGAAAAGTTAGCAGAAAATAAAACAGGTATGCTTGTGGGGTCCTCATAAGACTTGGTGCAGGAGAGGGTAAGGTGATGATGGGTGTTTGGTCACTGTCGTGAGTTGAACTGTGTCCTCTCCAAATGTTTGCTGAAACCTTGGCCTTCAGCCTTATTTGAATATAGAGTCACTTAGATATCTAGTCAAGATTATATTATCGGAGTGGTGTTCATGTAGGAAGAATATAGAGGTCCCTGGAATATAGTGGCTTCTGGAAATGGTGAGATGATTTATCTCTGCTGTTTGAAGCTATTAAATATGTGACAATTTGTTATAGAATCCCTAGGAAACAGATGCAGATGTGCTGACTGAGTTCATTCTTTGGAGAAGGAGTTATTCTGATGCTGTTGGGTGCATTGAGGGATTTGGGGACCTTGCTGTGCAGCCATAGGGGCAGATGTTGCTCAGATGCTTGGAGACAAGACTCGTTGGTAGCTTTTACGGCTCCAGCAAACTTGCTCATGAGGCAATTACGGCCATGATACTGGCTAATCTATCTTGTAAACGTTTGTGCAGAATTCCATGTGCACCCTCTCACACAACCAAACCCGTCAATCATAATTCACTGCGTAGCACACAAGCTTCTAAAGACCGCCATGATCCTCAGCATAAATTGTTTCCCAGATGTAATGTTGTGCTATTCATATGGTCTTTCTCAGCTTCTGGGAAGAAAGTGCGAAACTCACTGAATACATCATAAGGAAAACACATTAAAAAACAAATGGACCTTTAGGACAAAGCAGTTAAGAGCACTTGTTGCTTTTTCAGAAGACTTTGGTTCAGTTCCCAGCGCCCACGTGGTAGCACACAATTATCCATAACTCCAGTTATAGGGGAACTGATATCCTCTTCTGGCCCCTGTGTAGCAGGCACCCATGTGTTTGTCTTCCAGAAATTAAAGGTAAGAGTTTTTGGATGAAGTCACTACACACGTCAGACACAGGACCTGAGCTGGATCAGACCTGGAAGCCACCTTCCTGAGGACTAGCTCTCACAGTGCTGGAAAGAAGCTGCCAAGGGAGAAAAACAGTCAACAGTTCTACCCAGCTGTAAAGCCTAGGAACAGCAGTGACCAGAATGGCAAATTATCCCCCAAAGTGCAATAGTAGCATTTATGTCCTGTTGGTAACCAACAGCTCAGCTGTCTAATCAGACTTGCGGCCTTCTCAGTAGAAGAAAAACCATGTCTGATACTGTAAACCTAGCCCATTAACCTGTGGCTAATGAGGCCATGGACTCTACAGGAGAACTTGCTACTGCCGCTTTCCTACACCAGTAGAATTCCTGTGTTCTAAATACTTACAAATCCACAAAAAGTGTAGCTCTCAAGCCTCCTCAAAATAGCTTCCCCTCATCACAGACAGCTAGAGAGAGTCACAACTGGTAAAAATACACAGGACAACTGACTGTGGGGTGCCCAGCCCCAACTTATCTGTCTACAACACTACTTCTACACCAGGATCAGAGAACGTTGAGGAAGAGGGGGTGGAAAGCGTGTAAAGGCTGGAGAAGTCTGCAGAGAGGCTGGGTCTTCTGTATATGACAGGGAAGCTCCACCCATGCAACCTCAGCCCCATAGCTGCTTAAACAAGGCCTGAATAAGGGCAACACAGGTTGGTGTGCCAACACGGAAGGCGGAGATTTCACGAGGCCCCACTCCTATATAAAGAACTAGAGGCAGTTACTGGCTGATGAGAGAGAGAGAGAGAGAGAGAGAGAGAGAGAGAGAGAGAGAGAGAGAGAGAGAGAGAGCCCCTGATAGGTTCATTCTCTCCACCCCAGCCACTGCGTTGCCCACCATTGCACAGGACTTTTCTGACTTCAGTGCCCTGTTTACCCTTTAGAAATCTCTAACCAGTATAGATGGGATCCTCCCAAATCCAGCAGCAATCACTGAAAATAAAATCAGCGCGAGGCTTCAAACAGAGCACAAGCACGTCCTTGTGCCCTCCGTGTAACACGCACGCCTGGCAGGCGGATAACTTCCCTCTTAAAATGATAAACACACTCTTATAATAATGACGGATGTATTCATGTATTGTGCACGTTCTGTTGTGGACCCCTGACAGATATTTGGTCCCTACGTCTCTGTTATATCACTCAACATCTCTAGTGCATACCCAGTGACCTTCTCAGTGTGCAGGCAAAGGTCTTTCTCCTAGCTGTTCTCCTGGCCTGTCTCCTGCTGGCTTAATGAACCTCATTATGGAGAGTTTAGGATTGGGGGGAAAAAAGAGGCACATTAAGGCAGGTATCAGTACAGATCCGAGGTCTGATCTCAGTTCTATCTCAGTTCCAGATTACAGGCTGTCCGGAAAGCCATTCAGTTT
Organism: Acomys minous; assembly: GCF_964271855.1. Classification (NCBI taxonomy): domain Eukaryota; kingdom Metazoa; phylum Chordata; class Mammalia; order Rodentia; family Muridae; genus Acomys; species Acomys minous. The sequence continues at coordinate 138,011,063 of NC_140485.1, read as the reverse complement.
CTCTGCAGTAGTTCCTTCATCCTCCCAATGGGGAAAGAAAATCACCTACCTACCTTGTAGCATCTCTGTAAGTGTTAAATGTTTCAATCTTGCGCCTCTCGCAGCAGAGTACTCTATAAATACTAACTAAATTGTCATAAAACCCCATGAGACCCTTACTGCAGGCTGGATCATAGAAAAGCATGCAGTGGGCCGAGAGCTGGGCAGTCAGCCAGCTTCAGCGGGCTGGGGCCCTGGAAGTGGCATGAACACACACGGGAGCTGGGGCCGAGCGTGGTGAGTCTGAGAGGTCAGAACTAGAGCAGGTGCTGCTGAGAGAAGGCTCAAGGATCAGGAGAGTGATGGGGGTGACTCTTGGTGACCACAGGGCTACATCAGCTGACAGGGGCAAAGAAGGCTCCTGTAGAGATGCCTGCCTACTTTCGGACCCACCACGTGAGTCATTTACAGCTAAGTCTTTGGCTGGGGGCAGAGTGGACCTTGGATCAGACATGTACATCAGAAAGGGCTTTGGCTCTAGAGAACAACAGCAAATTCTCCTCCTCATGTGTTCTCCTTGTGTGTCTTTTTTCCATCAAATAAATTATGAGCATGATCAAGGAGCTTCAGTGATAAGTCAGCAATGCCACTGTGTCCCTGGGGCAGATGGTCTTCCAAGCCATCTGCGGAAGCGGAGTACCCTGTCTTAGCAACTGTGAAGTGGCCCTAGGTAGTGAGAAGAGAGAGGCTATTGCAGGGTTAGCCTTGTTCTGTGTTCACTCTGAGCGTTAACATAGTAGCTTTCAAACCCCCTGTTAAAGGCTCGATTTCACAGTTAAGTGCTCCCTTGGAGTGGCTGGCAGATGACGATGGCTCCTTGGTCCACTCCGAATGGGTGCTTCCTGCCCAGGGATGCTCTTTCTGGGACCATCTGTCCTGGGACAGTCATCTGGTCCCCTGGCAACTGTTCAGTCCCATCCATGTAAGGCACTGTAGCTACATCAGAGTGACTGTGTTGGGAGGGCACCAGGCTGAAGGAACATACGAATTGAGTCACCTTCACTTTTAAAGTACAGTGTTTATCTTCTTTAACGTAGACACGATGTCTTTGGAGCTCAGACTTAGGACCAGACATCTCTGATCAGTTCAATGCCCCAGAAACCACACAGGGTCCCCGGCAATATTGTGTGCTTGTTTCTATAGTGACAGCCTGTCTTTGAATGTGTCTTGCTGGCTCCTCTGGCTTTGCCCTCCTTCATGCTTCCTGGGATTCTCTCTATCATAAGAATAGCGTGGCAGGGGAATGCCTCAAGTAGGAAGCCTTCCTTGGTTGCATTGTGAATGTTGCTGATGGACATCCACCTGGCTAGGTCCTGGTGCAGGGGTGGGGCGGGGGGCGAGCGGGGGAAACTGGCCAAGCACTGAGATGCATTTTGCTTTGAAAATATTTCTTTAGTGTGCTTGATGCTTCTTGAGCCAGTAACCTCAGAGAAAGTTGATGCCTACCAACAGGGCGGCTGGGCCTCATTCAAGCTGGAGGCCTTAGGAGCACAGACTATGGCTTTGGTAAAGGAATTAGGCCTGTTTGTATATGCAGCTTGAAAACCAGGCTGTGTCTAGCCAGCCTGCTTTCTTACAGGCCGATCTGAGTCTCCACTGTGCTGGTGATCCCTTCAGGGGTCAGCCCTGCATGCCCACAGTTACAGGGGCAATCCCCTAAAGTGGCCCTTTCTTCCCTGTTGCCATTCCTGTCTTTGCTCCGCCCTTCCCTGCCCTGCTGCCTCCCATCCCCAAATGCCTTCTGTTTCCCTCTTCCTGGCTTCTGTCTCTACGCATACACACCCTTTGCTATCTTTCTCTGGGGACCCTGACTCCCCCTCATAGGTTCACCCTCTCCAGGCTACCACAGCACCCTCACATACCTTGGCTCTACTTCTGACTGACTGAAAGATCTGTTCCACGTCATCATACTGTTTTAGCCTTGGGTTTGCTTTTCTTCTGTTACTTTTTAAAATAATATTTTATTAATTTATTCATATTAAATCTCAATTGTTAGCCCATCCCTTGTATCCTCCCATTCCTCCCTCCCTCCCGCTTTCCCCCTACTCCCCTCCCCTATGACTGTGACTGAGGGGGACCTCCTCCCCCTGTATATGCTCATAGGATATCAAGTCTCTTCTTGGTAGCCTGCTATCCTTCCTTTGAGTGCCACCAGGCCTCCCCATCCAAGGGACATGGTCACATATGGGGCACCAGAGTTCGTGTGAAAGTCAGTCCCCACTCTCCACTCAATGGTGGAGAATGTCCTGTCCATCAGCTAGATCTGGGTAGGGGTTCGAAGCTTACTGCCCGTATTGTCCTTGGCTGGTGCCATAGTTTGAGCAGGACCCCTGGCCCAGAAAAAACATCATAATGTTTTTTCTTGTAGGTTTCTAGGAACCTCTGAATCCTTCCATTTCCCCATTCTCCCATGCTTCTCTCACCTAAAGTCCCAATAAGATGTCCTCCCCTCTGTCCCACTTTCCTGGTAAGTGAAGACTTTCATGGGACATGCCCCTTGGGCTAGTGTCTAGATATAAGTGAGTATATACCATTTGACTCTTTCTGCTTCTGGGTGAACTCACTCATTATGATCATTTCTAGTTCAATCCATTTGTCTACAAATTTTGGGAATGAGAAACACTTAAAGAAATGCTCAGCATCGTTAGTCATCAGAGAAATGCAAATCAAAATGACACTGAGATTCCATCTTACACCCATCAGAATGGCTAAAATAAAAAATTCAAGTGACACCACATGCTGGCGAGGATGTAGAGAAAGAGGAACACTCCTTCATTGCTAGTGGGAATGCAAACTAGTACAACCACTTTGGAAATCTATCTGGCACTTTCTCAGAAAACTGGGAATAGGGCTTCCGCAAGACCTAGCTATTCCACTCCTTGGAATATACCCAGAAAATACTCCACCACACAACAGGGACATATGTTCAACCATGTTCATAGCTGCCTTATTCATAATAGCCAGAACATGGAAACAGCCTAAGTATCCCTCAGTAGAAGAATGGATAAAGAAACTGAGGCAGATTTACACTATGGAATACCACTCAGCTATTAAAAACAAAGAATTTCTTTTTCTGTTACTTAACTAATACACTGGCCAGACCATTAGCTCTGCCAAGCAGAGGCCCAAAAGGACAGCTGTTGTGGTCCTCAACTTTGTTCTTTTGTTTTTGCCCGGAACCCAACTGAAACAGCACGCCATAAACACCCTCACGGATGAATTGAAGATGAGGTTTCGGCTTGCTGTGGCAAGAAAGGATTCAAAGGTCACGCAAGATGCTGGGCGGCTTCAAAGTGGCTGCTGCCTTGGCTCCACTGGCTCCAGGCAGTGTTATTTCTGGTGCACATCACAACCACGCATCTTTTACTTAGTCACATATATGTACAAGTCCCAGCAGCTATTCACAGTTAACAGAGCACAGGCCGTGATGAGACTACAAGTTTAATAACCAAGCAGCCACATTATCCCTCAGTGTAGCCTGGGGCTATGCTCTGATCTATAGAGGGCTGGGCAGAACAATCTGGATTTTCTTTGTCATTGTCTTAAAGTAGTTACGCATGGCTGGAGACAGGCAGTGTGCCCTTGCTGCTCTCGTTTCATAGGATTTTCACTAAGACAGGCTTCATCCTGATGCCTCATTTGTGCCTGTGATTTTTCTTGCCCCAACTTGACTGAGTCGTAGGTTTTGTGTAGGAGGCTTGGGGAGCCTCCGGGGAATTGAACGTCGCTACCTGCTCCTCACCTGCAACTCTTTAATAAAATAGACTTTTCTTTCTGGTAGAAAGAGCATGAATTTTCTTTTCTGAACTGTCCTGGGTCCTGAGACGGCAGCTCTAGCACACACTGTTTACTGTTCCTTCTGAAACAGAGTGGAGGCTGCGCTTGACTCTGAAGACGGTTGGAAATAGCTGTAGGAGAGGAGACCCAGTGTAGGAGGAGCGTGATGGGAACTGGGGTTCAGCTCCTGGGCCCCCTTGCTGTTGGAAAGTCTCCCTTCCTCCAAATACATCAAATAATGATAACCATGGTGATATTTACTGCCTGCAAGATGTGGGTCCAGGCGCTTTATCTATGCGCTCAGCAATCTGTTGTTTTCAGACCAGGAAGCCGAGGCGCACGAAGTCACTCTCCCAGCCATAGTGTGCACACTCCCTTTAGCTCCTTTCCGCCTCTGATGACCAAACCCGCAGCCTTCAGGCTTCCATCTCTGGCCGCCTCTCTTAGCCACATCTGGAAGTCCAAATATGTCCCCAACTGCTGCTGTGCCGGGTCCCTACCCAAGCCATGACCAGCTGGACGCTCACCGGGAGCATCATCTCTTCTTCTTCCCCGTCCTCATCTCCACATGCCAGCAGCTAGCGTTTGCCCACTCTCCTACCCATGACACCTCCTTGTTTTACAAATATCACAGATACTAGGTCAAGTATACGTATTATCTAGTGACTCATAACAGATCTCCCCAATTCCCATAACTAAAACTAGCTGTACTTGTCTCACGGCTGCCGAGGGTCCAGAGGCCCTGGGGTGACTTAGCTGAGTCATTTTACCTCAGTGTTTCTTTTCAGGCTTCAGTCAAACAGGCCTAGAGGGGTGGTCATCTTAAGGCTCTGTCAGGGAGGGTCAGCCTCCAGCTGTGTGTGTGTGTGTGGGGGGGGACGGGACTGGAGTCCTTCTAGCTGCTACGTACATCTTTCCACAGGGTTGCACATTGCATGCTTTTTCTAGAACAGTGGGGATGGGATTACCCCAGCACAGACACCACAGACTTTTCTAGAACAACGAGGATGGGAATATCCCAGCACAGAAGCAACAGACTTTTCTAGAACAGTGAGGATAGGGTTACCCTAGCCCCGAAGCTACAGTATTTTTGTTACCTCGTCTCAGACATGACATCATGTAATTTTGCCCAACTTCTATTCATTAAAAACAAGTCACTAAATGCAACCCACTCTCACAGGAAGGGAACAACACCAAAATGTGAGGTGGGACTCACTGGGGCCATATGAGGCCTTTCCTGTGCTACATATTTTTTCCTACTTTCCTTCCTTCCTTCCTTCCTTCCTTCTTCCTTCCTTCCTTCCTTCCCTCCTTCCTTCCTTTCTCCCTCCCTCCTCCTCCCTCCATCCCCTCCCCCTGGTTGTTATTGTTTTTAAAATAGTGGGCATCATTGATTTTAGGACATGACCCTAATGTGGCTTGCCTGGTGCCACCCTCTTCCATCATCCTTGGCTGCTTCCAATGCACATGGCAGACTCTGATACACCAGACTGTAACAAAGATGTTTGTATGGGTTCAGCATCATGGAGCCATGCAAACGCACTCAGCGAGCAGCACCCAGAGTTCATGCCTCTTTCTCTTAGGGCGGAGAGGGCATTTACGTGATTATTTTAAGCCAAATTGATTCATGACCACAAGAGTTTTTTGTTTTTGTTTTGTTTTTTTTTTCAGTCAAGGTGAACAATAAAAGCCTTTCTAGGCTTAAGAGTTGTTCTAAATTTCCTGGTACAACTTGCAAAAGAGATCTTAGTTGTTAAGAAACTGTGATTTGAGAAAGCCACCATAGAAAATACATTTACTATGTGCAGTCTCACATATCAGAATGGCATCATTGCTTGCATGACGTGTGGAGCATTTTCCTTGGTGCTCTGGCGGGATTCGCTAATGTCTGCTCGCGTTTCCTGACTTCCTTGCAGACACAACCATGGCTGTCGTTGCAGCCATTCGGGATTCTCATTCTCCTCGCTGACCCCTCATCCCTTGTGGCTCTTCTTCATTTTATAATGAGCTGAGTGGGAGATAAAATGAGGCAGAGACGGTCTCCATCATAGCTGGGTCCCTGGCAGCAAAGCTCAGGCAGGCTGTGGACATGAGAGTCAGGACACAACACAAGGCTGTGCGACTGAGCGACTTCTAGGCCCACTAGCCTTCATCTACACTTCATTTCCTGCTGGTTGGAACTTGGCTTTCAGGGTCAAAATGTGTTTAGCAAACATCCATGTATGAAGCATCTTGTAGAAGAGGGAAGAGTAACAACCTTGGCCAGTTCCCATTCTTGGGAGCGTAAGATAAAGGTGGGTTGAAGGCTAGGGGCAGCTGGCTGTGGGAAGTCTGCCAGCCCGTCAGACAGCATGCAGTGCATACAATGCTGCATTGACATTCCCAGCACCGGCCTTTTCTCTGAATACTTTCTCAGCTACCCGGAGCCTTTTCCATCCCTCAAAGGGTTCCTGACAACCACACTGTGGCTTCTCTCATTCCTTCCGCCCTGGCTTCTAGAACCTTAGGGCTGGCGTATCAGGATACGTCTGCTTTGCTTTAAATAAAGCATTACGGATCTTTCCCCTAATCTGTCTTGGCTTCTTGCCTCCTTTTCCCCATGTTCTGCTCCTTCCAGAACCCAGAAAACAGCTTGCCGGTTAACAAATATCACAGTCTTCATTTCCCCGAGTCTTCAGTTTTAGAGCAGCTAAATGCGTCTGTTTGCTGAACGAGTGTCTTAGAAAGAACAAACCATACACCAGTGGTTGGTTTCCGCTGAGCTGTAGAGATGGAGGAGTTCTGGATTCCATGGAAGCCCCATGCCTGTTCTTTACATGTATGTGGAATCTCAGATACAGGAAAAGCAGCCTGTAATTTGTAATGATTGGAGTAAACGAATGCTTTGTTCCTGCTTTTTAAAAAGATGTGTGTGTGTGTCTGTGTGTATGTGTGTCTGTGTGTGTGTGTGTGTGTGTGTGTGTGTGTGTGTGTATGTGTGTGTGTGTGTTGTATGTACTGGTGCCTGTGAATGCCAGAAAAGAATGTTGGAGCCCATGGACCTGGAGTTACTGTCAGTTGTGAGCTGCCTGGCATGGCTTCTGAGAGCTGACCTCTGGAAGAGCAGCAAGTGCTCTTAACTGCTGAGCCATCTCTTCAGCCCCAGGTTCCACTATTGTTGAGTTAGCTGTAGACTTTATCAATGCCCTCTGGTACAGGATCACTGTTGATACTAAATACATTTACATAAAATACTTAAAAGATACTAGATCACATGATATTTCTTTACCTTGTGTGATGATATATTTATATAGTTATGTGCACATGTTTTACTATTGCTATTATTAATATCAATGTTATTGTCATCATGCAGCCATTGGATTTAAAAAAGTATAAGATGTTTAGCCCTAAAAATGGAGAAAGACTTTGTGCATTGGCAAACATGGGACTAAAATATCATTTTGAAAGTGTTAAAAAAAAAAAAGCCCTACTTGCCTGATCCATCTGGGGCACAGAAAGCAGAGGTGAGCTGCATACTGCCCCAGACCCCCACTTCCCACCTTCCTGAGAAGGCCTATGGAGGACCCCAGGAACACTCAGTTTAGACCCCTCCCCATCAATTCCTTGCCTGCCTGGACCACCTGGGGCACAGCCAGCAGAGGTGAGATGCACTCTGTCCCCTGAGCTCCACTGTCAGGACCACTGCTCTCCCTCCCTTCATGAGGAGGCCTGCAGGATCCCAGGAATGCTCAGGTCCCCCTGGAGCAGCAGGCTGTTCCCTGAGCTCCACTGTCAGGCCCAAGGCTTTGCCTGGGTCACTGAGGAGTCCTGCATCAGGAACATTTAGCCAACGCCGAGGACAGCCAGAAGGCTAAAGGCCAACGTAAGAGCACAATCAAGAGTCAGGGCAATATGGCACCAGCAGAGCCCAGCTACCCTACTACTGAAGCCCTGCAAATTCTAACACAGCTGAAGCACAAGAAGATGACTGTCAATCCAACCTTACAGAAATGATAGAGGCCTTTAAAAAGGAAATGAAGAAATCACTTAAAGAAATACAGGAAAACACCATTAAACATGTGACAGAAATGAATAATACCATTTAAGACCTGAAAATGAAAGTAGAACCAATAAAGGAAACACAAACTAAGGGAATCTGGGAGGTGAACAGGAACAACAGACACAAGCATCAGCAACAGAACTCAGGAAGTGGAAGAGAGAATCTCTGGGGTAGACGATATGATAGAAGAAATTGATACATCAATCAAAGAAAATGTTAAATCTAAAAAAATTTCCAGCACAAAACATCCAGGAAATCTGGGATACTATGAAAAAGCCAAACCTAGGAATAATAGGAACAGAAGAAAGTGAAGAGTCCCAGCTCCAAGGACCAGAAAATATTTTCAGCAAAATAAGAGAAGAAAATTTCCCCAACCTAAAGAAAGAGATGCTTATATATGTACAAGAGGCATACAGAACACCAATTAGACTGGACCAGAAAAGAAAATCCTCTTACCATATGACAGTCAAACACTAAATTTACAGAAAAAAGAAAGAATATTAAAAGCTGCAAGGGAAAAAGGCCAGGTAACTTACAAAGGCAGACCTATCAGAATCACACCTGACTTCTCAACAGAGACTCTAAAAGCTAGAAGAGCCTGGACAGATGCCTTGCAGCCTCTAAGAGACCACAGATGCCAAGCTAGACTGCTATACTCACCCAAACTCTCATTCACTATAAATGGAGAAAACAAGATATTCCAAATTTAAACAATATTTACCCACAAAACCAGCCCTACAGAAAATACTAGAAGAAAAAAAAAATCCAACCCAAGGAGGTTAACTACATCCAAAAGGATACAGGAAATAAATAATTCCATGCCAGCAAAGACAAAAGAAGGGAACACACACACACACACACACACACACACACACACACACACACACACACCACACACACACGCACACACACTACCACTACCAACATAAAAATAACACAATAACAGAACCTAAGAAACATTAGTCATTAAAATCTCTCAATATCAATGGACTCAATTCTCCAATTAAAAGACATGGGCTAACATGACCCATCATTCTGCTGCATACAAGAAACACACTCAGCAATAACGATAGACATTACCTCAGAGTAGATGGCTTGAAAAAGGTTTTCCAAGCAAATATACCCAAGAAGAAAGCTAAAGTAGCCATTTTAGTAGCTAATAAAATAGATTTTCAATCAAAATTAATCAAAAGATATAGGAAAAGACACTTTATACTCCTCAAAGGAAAAATCCACCATGATGGCATCTCAATTCTGAACATCTATGCCCCAAATACAAGGGCCTCTACATTCGTAAAAGAAATATTACTAAGGATCAAACCCCACACATTAATAGTGGGAGATTTCAACATCCCTCTCTCACCAATGGTCAGGTCATCGAGACAGAAAATAAACAAAGAAATAATGAAACTAACTGACATTATGAATCAAATGAACCAAACAGATATCTACAGAACATCTTATCCAAGGTGCTTATTCTCAGCACCTTGTAGAACCTTCTCCAAAATTGACCACACGTTGGTCACAAAGCAAGCCTCAACAGATTCAAGAAAATTTAAATAACATTATATTTTTATCAAGTCACCATGGATTAAAGCTGTATTTTAACAACAACAGAAAGCCTACAAACTCATGGAAACTGAAAAACTCTATACTCAATGACCATTGGAATCAGGGAGGAAATAAAGAAAGAAATGAAAGACTTCCGAGAATTCATTGAAAATGAAGGCACAACATACCCAGACTCCCCGGGGAACAATAAAAGCAGTGCTAAGAGGAAAGTTTGTAGCAGTAAGTGCCTTCATAAAGAAATTGGAGACATCTCATACTGGCAACTTAATAGCACCCCTGAAAGCTCTAGAACAAAAAGAAGCAAACACTCAAGAGGAGTAGATGGCAGGAAATAATCAAACTCAGGGCTGAAATCAATAAAATAGAAACAAAGAGAACAATACAAAGAATCAACAAAACCAAGAGCTGATTCTTTGAGAAAATAAACAAGATAGACAAACCCTTAGCTAAACTAACCAAAAGGGAGAGAGACAATATATAAATCAACAAAACCAGAAGTGAAAAAGGGAATATAACAATAGACACTGAGGAAATCCAAAGAATCATTAGGTCTTACTTTAAAAACTTGTACTCCACAAATTTGGAAAATCTAAACTAAATGGATGAATTTCTAGATAGATATCACTTACCAAAGTTAAATCAAGATCAGATAAACTATATAAACAGACCAATAATACCCAAGGAAATAGAAGCATTCATTAAAAGTTTCCTAACCAATAAAAGCCCTGGGTCAGATGGTTTTAGTGAAGAATTCTACTAGACTTTCAAAGAAATGCTAATATCAATATTCCCCAAACTATTCCACAAAATAGAAACAGAAGGAACATTGCCAAACTCATTCTATGAGGTTGCAGGTACCCTGATATCTAAACCACACAAAGGTGAAACAAAGAGAATTTCAAACCAGTATAATTTATGAACATTGATACAAAAATACTCAATAAAATGCTCACAAACTAAACTCAAGAACACATTAAAAAACATCATCCACCAAGATCAAGTAGGCTTCATCCAGGGATGCAGAGATGGTTTAACATACAAAAATACATCAATGTAATTCATCATATAAACAAACCAAAGTAAAATAACCACATAATCATCTCATCAGATTCTGAAAAAGCCTTTGACAAAATGCAACACCCCTTCATGTTAAAAGTCTTAGAGAGATCGGGGATGCATACCTAACTACAATAAAGGCAATATACAGCAACCCAATAGCTAGCATCAAATTAAATGGAGAGAAAGTTAAAGCAATTCCACTAAACTCAGGAAGAAGACAAGGCTGCCCACTCTCTATCTATTCAATATAGTACTTGAAGTTCTAGTAGACCAATAAGACAACTAAAGGAGATCAAAGAGATACAAATTGGAAAGGAAGAAGTCAAAGTATCTCTACTTGCAGATGATATGATAGTATATATAAGTGACCCCAAAAGTTCTACCAGAGAATTCCTCCAGGTGATAAACATCTTCAGCAAATTGGCTGGATACAAAATTAACTTTAAAAAATTAGTAGCCTTTCTTTATACAAGTAATAAATGAGCTGAGAAAGAAATTAGGGAAACAAAACCCTCCATAATAGCCAGAAATATTAGAAAATATCTTGGTTTAACTCTAGCCAAGCAAGTCAAAGACCTGTATGTCAAGAATTTCAAGTCTTTGAAGGAAGAAATTGAAGAAGATATCTGAAGATGGAAAGATCTCCCTTGCTCATGGGTTGGTAGGATTAACATAGTAAAAGTGGCCATCTTACTAAAAGCAATCTACAGATTCAATGCAATTCCCATGAAAATTCCAACACAATTCTTTATGGATCATGAGAGAACAATCCTCAACTTCATATGAGAAAAAACCAGGATAGCTAAAACAGTTCTGTACAATAAAAGAAGATCTGGAGGCATCACCATCCCTGATTTCAAGTTGTACTACTGAGCAATAGTAATAAAAACCACATGATATTGGCATAAAAACAGACAGGTTGATCAATGGAATCAAATCGAAGACCCAGAACTAAACTCATACACCTAATGACACCTGATTTTTGCCAAAGAAGCCAAAACCATACAATGTAAAAAATAAGCATCGTCAACAAATGATGCTGGTCTAACTGGATGTATGTAATAGAAGAGTGCATATAGGTCCATATTTATCACCATGCACAAAACTCAAGTCAAAGTGGATCAAAGACCTCAACATAAAACTAGATACAGCAAATCTAATAGAAGAGAAAGTGGGGAATAGCCTTAAACCCATTGGCACAGGAGACAACTTCCTGAACAGAACACCAATAGCTCAGGCCCTAAGATCAACAACTAATAAATGGGACCTCATGAAACTGAAAATCTTCTGCAGGGCAAGGGACACTGTCAATAGGACAGATCAATAGCCTACAGAATAGGAAAAGACCTTCACCATCCCAAATATATCAAGTACTCAAGAAACACCAACAAACCAAATAACCCAATTTAAAAATGGGGTACAACGTTAAACATAGAACTGTCAACAGAGGACTCTCGAATGGCTGAGAAGCACTTAAAGAAATGCTCAACTTCCTTAGTCATCAGAGAAATGCAAATCAAAATGACTCTGAGATTCCATCTTACACCTGTCAGAATGGCTAAGCTCAAGTGACAGCACATGCTGGTGAGGATGTGGAGAAAGGGAAACACTCCTCCATTACTGGTAAGAGTGCAAACTTGTACAACAACTTTGGAAATCAATCTGGTGGTTTCTCAAAAAATTCGCAATAGTTCTACATCAACCCAGCAATACCACTCCTGGGCATATACCAAAAAGATGCTCCACGCCACATCGCAAGGAGATTCGCTATACTCTCTTCATAGCAGCTTTATTCATAATAGGCAGAAACTGGAAACAACCTAGGTGTTGCTCAACCAAAGAATGGATAAAGAAAATATGGCACATTTACACAACGGGATACTACTCAGCTATTAAAAACAAGGAAACCATGAAATCCAGGCAAATGGATGGAACTAGAAAGTATCATCCTGAGTGAGGTAACCCAGACCCAGAAAGACCCACATGGTATGTACTCACTTATAGTCAATATTAGACATACATTACAGGATAACCATACTATAATTCACAGACCCAGAGCTAAGTAAGACGGAAGCCCCAAAGAGCACACCTGGACTGGACCTTGGTCCCCTACATATCTGCAACTGATGGGCAATTTGATCTTCATGTGGGTCGCCTAGTAAATTGAGTGGGTGCTGTCTATAATGTGGACTCTGTTGCCTGCTTTTCGATCACTTTCCCTTAATGACGCTGCCTAGCCTCAGTGGATGAGAATGAGCTCAGTCCTGATTTGACTTGTGCTAGGTGGGTTGGTGGGGTGGGGCTCCTTTTCTGAGGAGAATGGCAGGGGAAAACAGGGGCAAGAGAGTGGGAAAGGGAGGAGAGCAGGGAGGAAGCTATGATAGAGATGTAAATGATTAAAAATGAATTAAGAAAGAAAGAAAGGGCCAAGTCACCCCCACTCTTAGCGTCATGTTTCCATCCCTGCAAGGCTGATGACTGTCACAAGGTTTATGGCTTGGGATGCGTCTTGCTCTTTTGCACAATATAGGTTCTACAAAGCTTGCCAGTAAGACCTGCCTGTCCCCGAGGCTGTGCTCTTGTGAGCTTTGTGGACTCACCAACTTCCTCCCTACCTCCACTTTTCTTTCCTTAAAGGAGTCATGGACCTATTAGCAGACTCCATGGAGCCATTGGGATTCACACTCAATAAACATTGCTGGGAATATGAATCAATAATGTCCATAGAAACTCATGGGAATAGGATGTGATGAGTTCTTAGCCACCCCATGTCCTCTCCAGGTTTAGGTCAGTTTGGCGCCTGCTGCCTAGAGAGCTGAGGCTACTGTGATTCACCTCAGTCACTTACAAAGCTTTTAGCTATGGTGGAAATTAATACTGGTGTGTGCACTTCTCAGACAAGGCGAATGGGTCCAGAACTCCTTTAAAAGCTGTTGCACATGTTCTCAGGCCAACTTTCAAGTGTGAGTAACTCAGGAGTTGGCAAGTGCTGAAACTCATGACTGAGTTCACGGGACCAACTGGTTATAAACATGATTTGTAGAATGATGCTCTCCCCATGTAAGGAACCAATGAAAACCTCAAACCAGGAAGGTTAAATGAATGACGTTTTAGTGTTGGTGATATGGCTGGGGCTTGGGGGGGGGGCTACCAAAAGACCCATGCTCAAAAGTAGGCAAGAAGAGAAGATGGTGCCAGGCAGCCAGAACTACAGTGGTAGGAAAGTTCCTCAGGTATGTGGTTGTGTCTTGGCACCTAAGCTCCTCATGGAAACGCCCAACTCCATATCTGCCTGTGCTTGTGTTTTGTGCACCAAGTAAATAGACACTGGTGGTACAGCTAGGAATATGGGTTATGGCCAGATGGACACATTAAATCCTTCTAAATATAGTTTTCCAGTCACTTGTTTACTGTGGTATAGGGACCACCTTTTAAAGAGTCCATCACCTCTCGACGTTGCCGTTCTGTGGACCCAGCCTTTGGCATGTGAACCTCTAGGGTATACACTCACATTCCAGCCAGAGCAGCTTTCTTCTCCACTATCTCTGCCTTGTCTTTCTTGGAAATGTCATGGTCCAGGCTGTGGACCACCGTACGTTCTGTAGTTTCCCTTTCTATTTAACTTTCTTCTTTTTCTTTGATTGGGTAATTCAAGTGGCCCGAGTTCGCTGTATTTTTTTCTGCTTGCTCAAGCTGGCTGTGTTGAACTCTGTTGCATCTTTTGTTCATGGTCTGCATCAGCTAAAATGGGAGTTTCATCAAGACTCCCAAGGTATGGAATAATGACACGGAGACTATTTATATTTATTATAAGCTTATGGTACTATAGCTGGGCAGATTCTTAGCTATTTTAACCCAACTATACTGGCCTGGCCTACATCCTGCCACCTGGCCTGATACCTGTCCATCTTAGTTGCTATCCAGCTCCTGCTGCTTCTGTGTCGGCCTGGCGACTGCTGAGCCTGAGCTTCCTTCCCAGAATCCCTCACTCTGCCGGAAGTCCTGCTTCCCTCTCTTGGCCTCAGCTATTGGCTCTTCAGCTCTTGATTTAACCAATCAGAAGGCGAGGAAAGTGTATGTTTACAAAATATGACGCAGCCAAAGAATAATAATACCAGAGTCTGGCCTCTGTAAACAGATCTCTGCTGGTACAGAAATCAGGATTTAAACGATACAAGGAATCTTTACGCACTGCACAAAAATGTCACTCTAGCAATCAGCTCCTGGTTTCTGCTGGGAGCCCTGTGCTCCATCTTTCTGTTTACTCTTTCATTGCCTCATATTATATTCTTAATGCTTCCTATTTATCTGTTTGTATTTTCTCAGAGTTTGCTGAGCTCCCTTAAAACAGTTAAGGTGACACATCTGTCTACCTACTTTTTCCTGCATTGCTTACAGAAAACTGTTTTGCAGGTGTTCTATCATGCCTCGCATTTCCTTGAAGTCTCACTTCTGCCTTTCCTGGCTGTGGGAGAGAAACACTGTCATCAGACAAACCCACTGGGGACCCTGAGGTTCTCTCAGACCTCTTCCATAAATATGTGTGCCCTTCGCTCCTTGTTCCTTTTGATGAGGAAAATGTCTAGACTCTACAACTTCTCTCAGTCCAGCAAATTGAGGCCTCCTCGTATGTTTTTTCCTCTGGTGCTGCTCTTATGCTCCCAATTGTGCAGCCAAGATGTCTGTGTGCGCTCAAGAGCTGCCTGCAAAGGCTCATACCCTTGCATGGTTGTACACAGTAAGAACAGTCCACAGGAGTGGCTGGAGGAGGCAGAGGTATGCGGAGCATTGGAGGTACCCATGGGAGTTGGGCACAGGTGTTTGTGCAAGGGATGGTCTGCAGACAAAATGTTCTAATTAGTGCTTGGGAGGGGGTAGGGGTGGGAGGAGACAGGCAGGCCGGGAAAAGCTAAGTTACTAAAGGAAGGTTTTGTCACACGATAGAGACAAGCCCTGTGTGTGTGTGTGTGTGTGTGTGTGTGTGTGTGTGTGTGTGTGTCCTTCGGGCCTCTTACACCCCAGTTTCATTCCTGCCTAACACCATCATTCCTGCAGGTTGGGCTGATGGAGGGAGGCGGCCTCTCAGTAAGCCATACAAGCTCCCAACCACATCTACAGCCAGCCTAGATTGTTTTCCCATTCTGTGGCCTGGGATCCAAGGTGCTGAGGCTGATCCTAGCCTGTAGCAATCTCCAGGTGCTTCTGAAATCTCCCATGGGTGTCTGGTGAGAACATCAGCAGATCATCAGGGGAAATGCAGTACAGTTGTGACTCAGATGAGGCAGCCATGGGGGCAAAAAGCACAGCTGGTACGGATGCACTGCAGCCAGCAGCCAGAACAGCTTCCAGAATGTGTGTGTGTGTGTGTGTGTGTGTGTGTGTGTGTGTGTTCATAACATGTGATTCACCAGAGAATAATTTATTTAAGGATCATGGGATAGGCAAACATCATTCCCCTTGAGGGAAGTGTTGACAGAAGGTAGGCAGTCTTGAAGATGGATGTGTGCTCTGCAGTATGGGTAACTACGTGAAGCCTTATGATGATAGTGATATGAGAGAGAGACACACACACAGAGACAGAGACGAAGAGAAAAGGAGAAACAGAGAGAGACAGAAAATATGCATGTGTATGTGGGTGCACTAGCCTGTGTGTGCATGCAGGCCAGAGGTCAACATCAAGTGTCTTTCCCTAACACTCCCATTACTACTACTACTACTACTACTACTACTACTACTACTACTACTTATTATTATTATTATTATTATTATTATTATTATTATTATTATATAAGGTCTCTCACTGAACCTGGACTTCCCGCCTTATTTTGGCTAGACTGGCTGATCACGGAGCCAGGTTCTGCCTGTGTCCACCTCCTAAATGCTGTGGTGTACCACCGCTCCTACTTTTGGTGTGAGTTCTGGGCATCTGAACCCCGACTTTTGAGCTTGCCCAGCAAGAATTCTGCCCACCAAGCCATGTATCCCCAGCCTGATGACAGTGGTTAATTGAGCATTGACTACACGCTAACAACTTCCTGAGTGCTTGCCACAACTTACTGTATGTCATAACAGGAACCCTGTGAGGTAGGAACTCTAATGACTTACATTTGGTCGGGGAGAAGCCGGAGGCTCGGCGAAGTAAAGCACCCTCTTCATGGCTACGAGAGACAGACTCAGAACTGCTCTCTTCTGAGGTTTTTCTTTCCCACCCAGGCAGACAGCCCAAGTCTGACTCTATTACTGTGGCAGCCTTTATTTCTTTGAGTTGCAGATGCAGTGACAGATTGTCACTCAGGCAGATGACCCAACTCATTTTGATGTGTCCGTCTGGGAGCAGGACCAGCGTTCCATCTTGCCCCTTGAGTTGGTCAGCATCGAAGTGGCCATCTGAGCTTCGAGTAGGGGTTGTAGCCATTAAACAGAATTCGGCTAAGAACCAGAGCTGAATGGATAGCTGCCTCGAGCTTCTTCGCCTTGAGGTTCTATGTTTTCTGGGTCTCACAATGTGAGGGTAGACTATATAAATGGGTAGCTTGGCTTGGGGGTCAGAGACAACTCTCCGTGGCCTTGTTGAGGAAATAGAACCGTTGGCAGTTTAAATGACTTGTCCAAGATCAAGAGTAAGGAACAGTAGTGGACAGACCCGAGGCCAGACGTTTCATACTTTGATGTGTCCTGATTGTAATTTCTGATAAGTCGTGATGCTCTTCCAAACCTATGAAACGTTCCAGGGCCATGAACTGATGACGTCATCCAACCCAACAGCTGTTCTCCACACTGCCAGAGATGACCCTGTGTGAGCATGCTCTCCTTCTAATCGCACACATGGAGAGCTAAGCAGGAATCTCCTCTCCCTAGCTCAGCCATCACTTTGCACAGCAACATATCTGACTAAGCAGCTTTGGGGACAAAGTAGTGGGTCAGGTGGCTTGGAGCACCGACCTAGACTTTGAAGTGATTTTGTACCGCATCTGTGCACTGTCACAGGACTAACCCACCCAAGCTCACTATAAACAACTCGGGCTTCAGAGCTCAGCGTTCCCCCACGTTTCTGTTCCAACTGGTTCCTGGTAGAATCCAGCTGCTGTCTATCACTGTTCTGTGGCCAAAGAGCCTGAGAGGGAATTAATTAGGAGCTTGGGCTTGATAAGCAGCGATGGCTGGCTCCATCAGAACGCCAGCTGTTGTCCCTTCTGTCTGAACCCTGGAGCCTCGGTCCTAATCAGCTCAGGAGCTGCTTCCACACCCACCCTAGCAGCCATGCACTTCCACTGCCTCACTCTGGAGATTGCTCAGCTGGGCCCTTTATCCCCATATTGAATCGCCTTCCATCTCTTGTGGCTGCACGTATCTCATCTTTGCAAGGCAACCATGCGCAGTAGTGAGTGGATGAGAGCCACCCGGAGAGTTGAATTGCTATTGGTTAGATGGCCAGCTTAGTCATCACATTCCGCAGGATAAGCCAGAGCAACAGGCAAGTTCTGGCATTATAGTGGCTTAATACAGCCAATGTTTATCTTTCACTCATGCGATACAAGCTGGGAGAACCCCCCTCCCTCTGTTACATAGTCTACACTCTTTGCAACACGTGTCTTCCCACAGCGAGAAGGAGAAAGATGAAAGAGCATGCTCGGTCTTCACTGCCTGCACCCAGCAGGGACACACATCACTCCTCCACAGAACCCATCACTTAGGACTGGTCACGTGGCCCTAGCCTTATCATAAAGGAGGTTGGCAGCCAGGCCTAGTAATACACATCTAAAAACCCAGCATGCAGGAGGCTGAGGAGGAAGGATTGAAAGTTCGAGGCCAGGCTGAGCTACATACTGAATCCTTGTCAAAATACACGCATACATGCATCATTCATTCATCCATCCATACAAAGGACCGGAAACCATATCTGCACACATGTTTAGCTAGCCTTAATTGCCCACTGTAGATACTAGCTGTGTAACATTAGATGGCCACTTCATTTCTATGAACCCCAGTTCTCTTCATTGTGAAAGCAAAAACAAAGCAAACCACTTCTGGGCATAATAAGGACTTCTGCAGGAAGACAGTTGCTGTAAAATAGTGATCCAGCAGGCTTTGTCCTGGTAGAGATGCGTGGAAATGCTCTGTAGTGTTTAGAGATAATGCTTTGGGAAGTGTACTTATGAAAATCAGAATAATAAACAGTATATATTAAATACAAAATAAAGAGCTGAGAGAAGAAGGTCTATGCATACACAAACTAGCTCATGAATATTTGCATGCCATTCTTTCACTTCTGTGAAACATTCCGTCTTTATCATCATTAACACCCTTTGCATTAAAGTCTGAGTTGTCTGAAATTACTATCGAGTCACTAGTTTTTATGTGCTTACCATTATCTTGGTGGTATTTATTTTTGTACCCCAGGCTAGCCCTCAACTTGCTGTGTAGCTAAGGATGACTTCTAACTTCTGATCTTCTTGCCCCTGCCACAGTGGTTTGTGCAGTGTTGAGGTTAGGCAAGCATTCTACCAACTGGACCATAGCTCCAGCCCCTGATGCGCGGCTTGGTGTGTCTTAACACCCCTCACTTTCAACTTCTCCACTTCTATTGAAAACATGTCTCTTACAGACAACAGAGAGTATAGACTACCCACCCCAACCTTCTCTGGCTTTGCTATGCTCTCCAGGCAAGCCTCAAACTCATAAATCTTCTGCTTCAGCCTCTTTAGCACCTGAGGTTAAAGGTGCCCACCACTGTGTCCAGTCCAGATAATCCATGTCTTTTAGTTAGCTTGGTTTAAAGTCAGCCATAGTGATATTTGCTATCATTTATCCTATTGTCTAGTTATTTCCCCCCCTCTGGTGTTAATAAAATATTTTTACTATTTCATTTTTATTTCTCATTAGATTCTCTTGTTTCATTTATCTGCGAATCTCTTTCTCTCTCAGACACATACTTATCCCTATGGTTCCGTCAGAGAAGTTGGCCGTCAGTAAATCGTCCCTCTGAACATGAGTAACTTTGATTTTTCCACTTCTGAATTGTTTTCGCTGTCTTTGCTTTTCTGAACTTAGATGTTAATCTTCTTTGGAGTTTTATTTATGTTGACTGATTTGCTACATTTCTTAGCATTATAGGTTAATCTTTAAAATCTAAATTTTGATTTTTTTCTTTAGACTTTTTTCTTCTCACACTCTTATTTTCTCCCCTCTCCAGATCATAAATGTATGTGCATTAGAACACTGGTGTCCCACAGGTCACTAAGGGTCTGTGCATTTAATTTGATTGCTCCTCTGTTCTTCACATTGGCTGACTTTATTGGCCATTTTCTCTTTTGACTCTAATCTGATCAAATAATTCTTTATTATAGGTTTTATATTTACTCTTTCTTAAATTTCTTAAATTACTGCTTCACTCTTTTATTTAGATTTATTTTTTCCCTGAGAGTCACTGTTTATTAAGACTTTATTTTCTTTTATGTCTTCAAGTATATTTTAACAGCCATTTTAAAAGTCCACGCATGCTAGTTGTAACGTTTGGCTCATCTCATAGAGGCTTCTATTTACTATTGTTTTTCTGACCATGGGTCAAAACTTCCTCCTTCATCATTCACCCAAAAGTTCTTGTTAATATGCTGATTGTAATGGAAGTATTGGTTTCTTTGTAAAATAAATTATGTTATATAAATATGTTTTTGTTTTAATCCTAAATGTGGGATTTTAGTTTTGACTTCAGTTTGTCTATAGCTGATAATTGCCTCGTGTGGCCTGTGGTTGTTGCCAGTGGGTAACTGCCTGCCTTGTATGGTAAGGATGGGCATGGTCTAGGACTCTGAGGAAGATAAATAGGAGAGTCCAGAGAGAGAAAGCGTAGCATGGCATGCGGTAGAGATGTGTGGTGTGTGGCATGTGGCATGTGGTGTGTAGCAGTTTGGAGAGACCAGAAACAGACGGTGTGGTGGCTTGGATAGAGAAGGAGAAAAACTTTTCAATGCAGCAGCTCAGGGGAGACTGCTTCCTGTGTTTGCTGTTGAAGGAGATTGGTATTGCCTCCAAAGAACCCAGTTGGCCCTAAACATCCAGGAGAAGGAGAGGGGTCTTTTTCTTCTTCGTGTGTGAGACGTGAGTCTGTGTACATGCATCTGGAGGCCAGAAAACAACCTCCTCAGGAATCCTGCCCACTTCTGTTGTCACAGGGTCTTTTCATCATCTTGGAGCTCACCAATTAGGCAAGATTGCCTGGCCAGTGACCCACAGGGACCCTCCAGCCTCCATTTCCACAGCTCTGGGATTATGAGCACATACCACCACTCCTGGCATTTTGATGTGGGCTCTAGGGGTCAGATTCAGGTCCCCAGGCTTGACAAGCCCTGTACTGACTGAGTCATTTCATGGTCTCTGAATACCTGGAGTACTAAGGAAGCCTTTCCATCCTGAGTTGCTGGAATTCCTCTGCCTTTCAGAACCGTACAGCTTAAGTTTTTCTATAATTCTTAGCCCCAGAAAGGGCAGAAGCTCTGTCTCCATCACCTCCTGGAGCACTGCACAGTCATCTAGTCCTTGGCCAACAACCCACAGAAAAGCACCGAACGGACTTGTGCTCTCTCGATCTGCTTTTCCCTTCTCCTACCTTCTCCCCATCTATGGAATCCTCAGCCCCATCACCAAACTGTGCTTTCTTAGGTCACTAGCACTGTCCTATTCTTCGTTCAGTTTTGTCTCCTGAAGCTAAAGCCAAGAACTTGTCCCTAAGTATCAAGACAAAGTGAACACAGGGCTCACCCCATGCACTGCCTGGATCTTAGGCCTACGGACTCATTCAGCACTGAAAAGAACTTCTGCTGACATTTTTTCTGATTTTACAACTATTTAAGGTAAAGAGATGATTCTGGCATTGTATGTTTTGACCCATCCCGGAGTGGAAGTCTTTTTATGTGTATGTTTGAAATAGTTATAAAAAGGAAAAAAAATCAAGAAATAGTAATCTCAAGATTGCCCCACTGATTTTAACCAAATCGGAATGGAAAACATTATGTGTTTTTGTAGTTAATGTGTAAATTTAATGACTTGAAAATTGACCAGTAAGATGAGACTATTATGGGTTTTGCCCTTGGGTAGAGAGAAGGGACAGAAAACCGGTTGTGTGACTAACAGCTTATGGGGATTTTAAAGTTAGCAGAAGGGCCTTGCCTCTCCCAGATGTTTCCAAGGATGAAGAGTTCCCTTTACTCCTGTTGCTAGGTCACAGGTTGGCCAGATCCGAGAAGGTTGGACTATCATAAAAATTAATGACTTTAAGGAAGGTGATTTGCCTTTGACCATGTCCCCTGGAGGGGAAGACCTGGTGGCACTCAGAGGAAGGACAGCAGGTTACCAAGAAGAGACTTGATACCCTATGAGCATATACAGGGAGAGGTAATCCCCCTCAGGAACAGTCATAGGGGAGGGGAATAAGGGGAAAATGGGAGGGAGGGAAGAATGGGAGGATACAAGGGATGGGATAACCATTGAGATGTAACAAGAATAAATTAATAAAGGGAAAAAAAAAGGAAGGTGATTTGGATGGCATGAGTGAGGAAGGCACAGATATAACATGGGGTTGCCATTCACATTTCACATGCTAAAGAAAGTAAGAATGAGGAAAGAACTAATTGTTTTAGGTTCTTGAGCTGTGTGAGGACAGAGTGTGCTTTACATCCCAGAATACTATACAGCCACCACCCTACCCTTGTAACAGACACATAAGCACTTAGGAAAGCTCCTACTTACATATTCTCTTTACTTCCTTGGTCAAACCTGAGCCCTCCAAGGAGAAAATAATGGTCCAACCACATTTCCAGCTGAAACCTAGTAATCACAATGAAATTTTAGAAGAGTTCATGTTTAAATGACTCATAAAAATACCCCCTACGAAAGCTACGTTTATGCTGCCAAACACATTTAAGAAACTTGACATCATTAGTGTAAGTAGAAGGAAATGTCAGCCCTCTATGGTTAAACCGTTTTACAGGGAATTCATTCAGCATCCAATGTGAATTGTTTTTTCCTATTGAAATGCTAAGACTTCTGGTCCAGGGAAGATACCAAGCATAGGATCCAGAAGGACATTTGGTGACAGGAAAAACAGAGTCCTACCTAGGGCTGTGGTGGCCTCCAAGGATTGGCTGAGGTAGGGGAGCAGTAAGGTGTCAAAGGTCATCAACGGTGGTGTGGAGCTGTGATTTGGACTCAGACTCTGGGATTAGATTAGGGTGCCTGCAGTAACTCCGACTTTGGATAAATTAACTCAGTGTCTTGGAGAGCAGATTTCTCTTCACAAATATTGACCATATTTGCATCAGCACCTCAGAATTATTGCGAGGGCCTCATAGTTACAACAATGTGTGATTTGAAGCCTCTCTCAAAGTCAGCACACTTGGATGGCATAATGCCACGTGTTGAGATTTCTGCGGCGTTTAGGATAGAGAAATGTGGCAGACTCCGTGAGGAGCCCCAGGAAAACAGACGCTTCCACGAGGACCGAATTAGTTACTTTTCTCCTGCTGTGATAAAACACCACGACTCGGGCAGCTTATATAAGAGTTTATTTGGGATTATGGTTCCAGAGGGACAAGAGGACATCATGGGGGAAACTATGGCAACAAGGAGCAGGCATGGCAGCAGGAACAGGAAGCTCAGGGCTCTCATTTTGAACTGCAAACATTGAAGCAGGCTGTGTGAGGGGGAAAGCTGCGAATGGCACATGGCATTGAAACCTCAAAGCCTACTCCCAGTGACGTAATTGCTCACGCGTGTGCTCCCTCCAGTAAGACCTTCTAAACCTACCCAAATAGTGCTGCTGACTGAGGACCAAGGCCTCTAATATCTGAGTGTCTAGGGGGACATTTCACTGAAACCACCTCAAGGAAGCAAAGGTCAGACTGTTAGTTTCAGTGAACTTTATTCAGGGGGTGACTTATGGAAAGCACAACGCAGGGCAAAGCTGGCTTTATTGTTTGGTACTTGTTTGCATGAGCAAACCTAAAATCCATATGTATTGGATTTTAGTCTCCTTGGCTCAAATGTCTGTTTATTTAGTCAATTAACTTAATTCTTATAAAAATTATAGAACTAATTGTATGCATTGTCTGGCTTGGCAGGACCATGGAGAATAGGAGGGTGTCAGCGTGCCTGCAAGGTCATTGGCAGTCATCTGAGGGGAGTGTCGCTGCTCAGTGCTGTCTTTGTCTGTTGTCAGTTGTCCTTGTGGGTCTGTGTGGAAAGAGTCTAATGTGAACATTTTGTCCTGGCTTCTTTCCCTGCATTTCCTCCATCCTCCCAGGACTCTTTCCTGCTCCTCCTTCATCCCCCACACTTCAGGCAACCCATAATTTCCCTACAGGAGACCCCTATGGTTTGGGGTCTTCTTGACATAGCATGGGGCTACCGTGCCCCTGTCTCTCATACTGTGAACGACATTGCCTTTCTTCTCTTAGCAAAACCGTCTGTTCCTTGGCCCACTCCAGGCATTTTCCTCCACATACAACAGCTAATCTGTGATAAATGATGTATAAATGGAGTGATAAGTTACCTGTCTTTCCTAAGACAAGTTTGTGTTGTAAAGGTGCACGCAGGGTAGGGGTGGGGCTCTTAGAATCCATACTCCAAGCCATGACCACAACCCATTCAACTAGTGTTGAACTTTCAGAGCATAAGTAGGTAGCAGTGGTGACTTTTGTGGATTTCTCAAATCACCTGACATATACAGAGTGATGGGGTGCCCTCAGCTGAACTGAGCCTATGAGGGACATTCTCATTTACGTCACGACAGTTCTCAGGAGAGTAGCTCATCTGGTTCTTAAGGCCTGTCTCATGGCACATAGCTCTGAGCACCCGGGGAGCCCCTAAGTGCTCCCCAAGACTAGACTAGGAGAAGCTGGGGCTGAGGAGTAGCTGAATGTATTTACACATTGGCTGTCTTGGCTGAAGAATTAGGCCCTGCTTTCCTGGAGGCTTCTGGAAGGTTTGAATCCCATGTTAGATGTTTCTATGAGAGAGACCAACTCTGTAGTTTATCTTGGTGAAAAGACTGTGACAGCTGGGTGAGTGCCAAGTGTTCTCTGTCACCTGATTCCCCCAGGTGTTTTGTAGCATCTGCAGGCTGGAACCCTCCCTCTTGTCCCCTTGCTCCTTTTGTGTCAGGGAGACACACTTTGACATGATGTCTTGTGGACCTTTGTGTTTCCTTTCACTTAACAGTGTTCAACAAGGGTTCATTCACCTAGAGGCCTAAACATTGACTATGTTCCACCTGCCCTGCTTGGGCTCACTGCCTCCACTACCATGTCACACCCAAGTTCTAAAATGCCTTAGAGTACCCAACATATACTATGATGCTCTTTGGAGATGATTTCAGAAACTAGAAAAAAGGAAACTTCAAAATTCCCCTTTATACCCTGCCACACTCACCTGGGGTTCTGGCCAAGCTTTGCTGTGACGGTGACACCTGAAGCATCAATACTTGACTGACAACAGGCTGACAAGGACCAATCCTCTTCCATGGGGCTGAGGAGTACTGGAAGAAGCAAAATATGGCAACAGGGGGAGGGGTGAAAACCTGTAAAAAATAATTTTGATGTAGGTGACTCTCAGTTAGCTGAAACACAGGCTGGAGTCTAACCAAGACCAGTGATCCATTCCCAGAGGCCACAGAACAAACCCCAAATCTCCCTTGGATGATACAGATCTCCAAAGTGAGGGCTCATCTCAAACAGCCCAGAAGATGTGTTTGTTGGGGCCAGAGAAACAAAGGACAAAGCCGGGCCTCCTTCCCAGACACTGGCCTGCCAGACCCAGCCGCCAGGCAGGAGCCAAGACACAGAGGCCAGCAGTGACCTCAGCCCAGTCTCTCAGAACCTTGTGTGTGTGGAGGGGGACCTCAGGGCACCCCAACTCCAGCCTGGGAGCCATAAGACTCCTGTCCCTGCCTCTGAGAGGTCAGAGGTGGGAGCTTTATTGACTTACAGCAAGACTTCCCATCTTAGAAGCCAGGATTTTTTTCCCATATATTACAATAATAAAAAAGTAATTACTGCTCTATTGAAAATTTCTGCTAACCACACCAGGTCCGGCCATCTGAGTTAAACTAAGCTGGAGAAGCTTTAGATTTTTTCCACAGCTGCAAAGCTCTGCAAATCTCAGAGGCATCCAACAGCCGCCGCACCCACAAATATGACAGGAATGAAAGCGGCTCTAATAGGAGAGAAATGGCCAACCATGCCAATCTGAAGGGCCCGTGTGGGCAGCAGTATCTTTTGGATAACATTACAGAAATGACTGAGGAGTCATTAGTTACAACTATGAAGATAAACGTTTTCATTAATCATCCTGGCAAGGAGGAAGAGGCAGAGGGGAAAGGGTTGGCCCCCGTGGTAGAGTTGTGTGCAAGTTACTTGAGAGGCGCAGACTGGGAAAGAGAGGCAGCCGGCAACTGTTCCCTTTGGCTACTGAGGGAGGGGGCTGACTTTCCAGCTGAGCACGAGGTAGGGGTTTGAAGGAGAATGTGCCCCCAGTGGCTCATATATTTTAACACCTGGTCCCCAGTTGGTGGTTTGAGTAGATTTAGCAGGTATGGCCTTGCCGGAGGAAGTATGTCACTGGGTGGGGGAAGGCTCTTAAATTTCCAAGTCACATATTATTCCCAGTGTGTTCTCTGCTTTGTATTTGCAGTTGAAGATGCGACGCCCCCCACCCCCCCCCGCCGGCCATCTTGGAGTCTAACACCCTGGAGTGTCTTTCTTCTGTAACTCACCTAGGTCATGACAGCTTAACACAGCAAAAAGAGATGTCACCAAGACACTCTTTGAAAAGCGAGAAGAGTTTCCACTACCCAGTGCTCAACACTACCAATAGGTGCGAGGGCCCAATTTGGAGAAGACCTTTACATTAAATGGGAAATCAATGCTATTTCCCCACAAAGAGGCCAAGCCTGTACCTAGTAAGCCAAGGTTCTTTATGCCACTTTCCAGAGGCACGATCAATGCATTTGCCTAAGGTTAAATTTTCATAGATTTCCCAGTTTCTAGACTATCAAAAGGATACAGTAAGGACTGCGTAAGGTTGAATGACTGAAAGGCTTTAAAATTCTGTGGCAGGTAGATGACAAAGCTGTGAAGACCTGCCCCCCCCCTTTGCTCAGTCAGACCCATTTACACAGTGTTGGGGAGAAGGCCTGGGTGGAGGGAAGACAGGACAGGACCATCTGGGTGAAGGGGAGCTATGCAGAGCTTCCTGGGGAACTGGGTTTTGCTAGGTGTCTGCTGGAGGTCGGAAGAGAGGGTCCAGGCTCAGAGCTGCAGCGAGGCTCTTCTTATTGCCCATGGAAGGCCAGCCTTGCCCCTTGCATGCAGCACCTCATGGTCTCCTCTCCACCTGAGCTTCAGGCGTCCAGAAGACCTGACAAAGGTCCCAGAGCTCTCTGATAGGGACACTCATTACTTCTTGACTTCTAGATAATCTACGGGAAAATTTAGAGTGAGAGGTGACCCCTGGGTTTCTTTTGTCTCTATTGAAAAGACAAGCTCCCCCCTGCCGCCCCCCCACAGGGTTTCTCTATTTAGCTTTCAGGCTGGCCTCAAACTCACAGTGATCCGCCTGCCTCTGCCTCCCAAGTGCTGGGATTAAAGGCATGCACCACCACACCCGGCAACACTCCTTGCTCTTCAGACCTTCGCCTTCAGGTGACTCTTGATGCCTTCTCCACCCATGGGATCCTCCTCCTCCTCTTCCTCTTCCCCCTACCCACCCCAGGTTGGCACAATCCCCAGCTCAGCTGCCCTGGGCCACCTCAGCTCAGCCCCTGAGGCTTTGTTCCTTCTGTCATTCATTTTAATAATATTGGATTAGCTTGTTAGTTTTTCAGATTTAGACTTTTACCTCTTCAACAGGAAGCTAAGCCCCAGTCATCCTATTCCTTTAGAATCTGCCTTGTACTATGCGCTTCATGAAACAAATACAATGCACACCACTTGCACCCATGTGCACACATGTGCACAGTTGTCAAGTGAGCAGAGATTTAGCAAATGCTTGTGAGTGGTGCCGATGACTCAAAATGGTTTGCAAACGCAACTTAATAATTAGACACACGATGACAGGCTTTGCAGAATGGAAGTTATGGAGTGTAATTTGCGCGTGGCATTCTTATTTATTCATTTATTCCTATGTACCAAGCAGATAGATTATCTTATTAAATCTCAGGCTAGCACTATAAGGCAAGAGTTCATAAATGTCTTCTAAGTGGCTGATTGTGACCCAAAGAGATAAATTGTTTATAGTTAATAAATGATGAGATGGGTTATGTCTACACGCCTCCACCACACCACACCAACCCACGAAGTACAACGTAGCCTTAACTGGGCAGGAGAAACTCCATAGTACAGAGACACATTTCCCCAGGGCTGGTCAAATGGAGTCCTAGTTTTCTTCCTATTTCTGTGATAAAGACCTTGACCAAAAGTAATTTGGGGAGGAAAGGGTTTATCCACATTCCCAGGTTAGTCCTTCACTGAAGGAAGCCAGAGCTGCAACTCAAGCTGGGCAGGAACCTGGAGGCAGGAACTGGAGCAGAGGCCATGGAGGGGTGCTGCTTACTGGCTTGCTCTCCATGTCTTTCTTGCTTAGCCTGCTCTCTTATATACCCAGGACCAGTTGCCCAGTGGAAGTACAAACCACAGTGGACTGGGCCCTTCTACATCAATTATTAGTCAAGAAAGTGTCCCAAAGATTCATCTACAGGACAATCTGATGGAGGCATTTTCTTTTTCTTTTCTTGGTACAAAAAAGTTAATCTTTTTTTAATCAATTAAGTTATTTTACGTACTTTACATCCCAATTGATTGCAGCTTCCTCTCCGGCCAGTTCCTGGCTCCCTCTCTTCTCCTCTCCCCTCCCCTCCTCTCCTCTCAACCCCCACAACCCCATACTCCTCAGAAAAGGGGAGGCCTCTTATGGATATCGACCAGCACTGGCATATCAAGTTGCAGTAAGACTAGGCACGTCTTCTTCTATTGAGGCTAGACAAGGCAGCCCAGTTAGGGGAAAGGGACTCAAAGGCAGGCACTGTGGTCAGACACAGCCCTGACTCCCACTTTAGGAGTCCCACATGAAGGCCCAGCTGCACAGCTGTTACATGTGTGCAGAGGGCTTAGGTCTGTCACGTGTGTAGAAGGGAGGAAGGTTTGAAGGAGCCAAAGGGACCAAGGACATCACAAGAAAACCCACAGATTCAAGTAAGCTGAGCCCATAGGGGCTCATAGAAACCAGACTGTTAATAAGAGGCATTTCTTTCTTTCTTTCTTTCTTTCTTTCTTTCTTTCTTTCTTTCTTTCTTTCTTTATTTTTTGTTTGTTTGTTTTCAAGACAGTGTCTCTCTTTGTAGCCTTGGCTATCCTAGAAGTCACTCTATTAGACCAGGCTGGCCTTGAACTCACAGAGATCCATCTGCCTCTGGGGAGGCATCTTCTTAATTGAGAATTCTCTCTCTCTAATGAACCTAGCCTGGGTCACATTGACAAGAAACAAACAAACAAAACCAAACCCCGCTCCCCCCAAAACCAAACCAACAAACCAAAAAATGGTCCTGCCCAGAGCCAAAACAGTCTTCTGACACCTATTAACCTAGTTGAGGTACCGTCACTCAAAACTATGCTCAGTGGCCCCAGGCAATTCCAGCCACTCAAGGTGACAACACTAGCATGGCATCTTCCTTCTTTCTTCATTCCCTTTCTCCTTCTTTTCCCTCTTCCCTGCCTTCCTCTCCTCTCCTTTTCTCCTCCCTCCCCTCCCCTTCCCTTTCTGCCCCTTCCTTCTCTTCTCTTCTTCTCCCCTTCCTTCCTTTCATCACCACCCGTACTTTCCTTGGAGAGCCTGGACTTCACGCTGCTTCTACTATGTTGACGACGGCATTTCCCCAGCCCTTGAGAACACCCCTCTCCATGACCTGGTTCATCCTCCTGAGACTAGTAGCAGGCTTGGCTCCGCACACAGAAAAAGGAGGAAGGCGTGTGTTGTATATAAACATACACGGCATGATGTAGCATCTCTCCCAGGTTGCCCACTGTCCTCTGCCTTGGCCCAAGGCTCCTTAATCAAAGAAGAGCAGGATGTGTACTTGGCATCCTAGAAAAGCAAATCTCTCTGGGCTTCATCGACCAGGTTCTACCATAAAGGAACAAGTGATAAAGTTAAATAACAAAAGGTTTTAGGAAGGCATCCTATGGAGTCTTAAGTCACATAGCAATGCAATGTGTTTCTGTGACCACCCAAGGTCATTTGCCACATAGGATGAAAATCAGACAACCGTGTTCTGTTGAGGCTTTAGTGATGACCTGGTAGAGACAGAAGCCTGTGCCACTGGAAGGCTTTGTTCTGGTATTTTAAAACATTAGATGAGTAAACGGCTGTACTTGGATACAGGAAATAGAAATGGATGAGCCACTTAATAAAGAAAGACATGTCAGGGTAGACTTCCAGGGAAAGTTAGGTTAGAAACAGAAGTGAATGCAACCACTCAGTTTTTGTGTTGCAAAGACTTCCCCTAAGGAAGAAATCAACACTGGATCTCTGCCCGTGTCAGCATCAGTGCCAGGTTTATTCACCCTGAACGCAGGGATGGCTAGGATGCTATGGGCAGGAGACAGCCCTTCCCATCTAAGGAAACAGGTTAGGGCTTGCAGATTCCTTTCAGGAAGTTTGAGGGAGAATTTCCACGATGTCCAAATACATATTTGGTGAGATTCAGCCAAATGGAGTGTCTAATAGACATTTCCTAAAACTGGGCAACCTACAAGACCCCGGATTGAAAATGGTGTGGCAAGCCCCCAAGTCCTTCTGCCTGGATTCTTAGCTAGCTGTTAAGTGTAGAGTCTTTATAAAACCATCAGTGGTGCAGGCTCATTTGGGGGGCAGTGGAGTTACATTAGGAAAGAAGCACTTAGAAACTCTGAGGCTTCCATCCCACCTGATGCTCTGTTCTCAAAGCAGAGAACACACACAGCAAAACTTACACAGTCTCCACTGCCAATGTGGTGCTGAGGCCCAGAAGATTCCCCTTGCAGGGGAAGCAGGCCTTTCTGAGATCTTGCTTGAAACTGAGCATGAGGAAGATCTCACTCCATAGCGCCCTCCCAGGTGAGGAAAGTCTCAGAGGCAAGCACTTAGGAGGAGGCTTTAGAAGAAAACCAAGACCTGTCATCTCATGAGAGAACCAGGCAAAGAGACAGTTAATGAGAGTCCTCTTGGGGTCATTACAAACCTCAAACACTGACCTCAAAACTACCCCTTATGAGGGAGTCTAATTGGATCTGACTGGGGAGTGATTTATGCCCCAGGGTGTTATTGAAAACAATTGAACAATCAGCAAGTAATTAGAGGAGTCTGACATCTGGGTGTGATCAGCAATGCAGATAACCAAAGATGGCTCTTCCTGACCACCCTCACACTTGGCATTCCTAAGTCTGCTTTCTCTTAGAAGCTACACCGAAGGTTCCATTGTTGGTAAGGAAGGGGGTGGGGGGGATGGGCAACACACACACAATACCAAAGGGAGAAGGTTTGGGGAGAGGATGGGTACCCAGACCAAACCTCTCATAATCAACACAAAAATGAAGGACAAAAGAACACGAAATTAAGGCTTCCGCTGACACAGCAGCACACAGCAGAAGGTGCCCGAGAGGGAGCTGGGGAGATAGTTCAGAGGGTAAAGTGCTTGTCCTGAAGTAGCAGGGGCCAGAGGGCAGCACGGGATCACCAAAGGCAAGGTTGCTGCAGTTCCTGCAATGGGCGGTTTAGGCAAAGCAACGTCTGTGATGTCCTGACCCTGAAATGGGCAGCACAGGCAAACTGGTCCTTATAGTGGCATGACTTGTATGACTGGCTAATCAACCCTGGTCTTTCCAGGCACGGAATAGATAAGAAGCCTGCTACATCTTTGTTTGGCTTTATATAAAGCAGAAACGTTCTCAAAATAAAAGAGAGGGTACATTGGGTTTGGCCAAAGGGAATCT
Source organism: Acomys minous (assembly GCF_964271855.1). Classification (NCBI taxonomy): domain Eukaryota; kingdom Metazoa; phylum Chordata; class Mammalia; order Rodentia; family Muridae; genus Acomys; species Acomys minous. Next base: position 137,979,560 of record NC_140485.1, on the reverse strand, counting down.
TGGCCTGTGAACAATTTCCAGACTAGAGCCAGTTTGCAACCCCCTGAACCCCTTGAGTGAAGAGATGTTCAGGTCCTCCTGAGGAAGGACCTAGATAAAATACCTAACAGTGTTACTGTTAGCTCTTCCCAGCACACCTACTGAGAGATGGGAGGTAGAGGCAGGGCTATGTGGAAGCTCACGGGCAGCTAGCCTGGAGTGTGCAGTGTAATGGCAGGAACAAGAGAGACCCTGCCGAGAAAGACTGTCTCAAACAAAGCAGGAGGTGAGAGTTGACTAAGAAAGTGGTCCTCTGACCTCCTCATGTGTACCATGACACATGCACACCCACGCTCATCCACATGCCCACACAGCTTTTTCTTTTTTTAAGATGATTCTGGGATGATAAAACTTTAATTAGAAAAGCAAATATGTTTCAATCATTTCTCACTTTATTATCTAGAATAACTTCCCCAAATGCTTCCAATTTTCTACATAAAACCGAGCAAAGGCTATAAAGAGGACCCTCATCACAAGTAATAAGTACCTGGTAGATGTCATACTGGCTGTCACAACAGCCACAGGAGCAGCTGAACTCCTTACAGCATTCTAAAACCTTGTTGTGAAGGAGAGGGGATGACACAAACCCCAGGCAGAGCAAGGAGCCAGAACCTTGATCAATTTCAACAAAGGGTCCAAATTCCCGCTTCCAAGATCTCACTGTGCCGGGTTATACAAATCGGCTGCATCAGAGTGTTGAGAGATACAGTAATGTTCAATAATGAGGTTTTCTGTGAGACTCCAGGCTTCCACGGTGCGGTTTTGTTCTACCTGGTTTACTTCGTGTTGTGCAGCCTCCAGGCACACCTTTGGGAGATGAGTCTGGGGAAGGACCTGGCATGGTGCCTGATGGTCCCTGGGCTCACTGCTTCAGCATAGCTAATGCATCACTCTGACTAACTCCCGTGCCCTGTGTGAGAGGAAGGTGGCATTTGTGGCCATCCACTTCTGTGGCAGGGATGATGGGGACTGTTTTCTTCCACTTGTCGCTGCCAGTTCAAACTGCGCTCGCCACCCTGGTAAGGGCACTAGCCATGACAGTGCACTACCTGCCATGTGTCGACCTTTTGTCCTGTATTTTTGCCCTCTGCAGGGATAGTACAGAGCACTGGCCCTCGAGGTAAACCTTCATTACCTACTTCTTAGTTTTATACCTGGAAGGTGAGGTACCGGCACAAGCCTTCCCAGAATTCTAGTGAGGCAGCTAGAAGAATGGGATGGTTTCTGCTTTAGCCATCTAGCTATGCAACCTTAGGAAAGCTACTTTGGGCTCGTTCTTATGTAAAATGGGGTAAATGCTAATATTTAACTCCGTGGTTTATTAAAAGATTTAGTGTGTTAGAAAGCACTTAGAACAACATCTGATGTGCAGGAAAAAAAGAAAAGAAAAGGAAAACAACTATATGTTTGTCTTCAACAAAATACTCTATAAGCTAAATTTCTTTTCCTATGGTGGAAAATGAGTTTGCTCCAAATTTTACAGACTTTCCTGCCAACAGCTGTGCTTTTGCCAGAGGGAAACGGATAATGGCCCAGATTTCCCCATGTCCTCACAGAACACAAGCCACGACAGATGGCTTGTGCTTGCCCCCACGTGAGATTTGATTTCCTCTCTGGCCCCAGCATGGAAAACACGCCAGAACTGTTTTCCCCAGGAAGTTTGATATCCGCAGATTTAGCTATCTGGTGAGAATATCTATATTATGTTTTAATTATACCATTTCAGCCAGGATTGGTCCACAACATCTCGTTAGCTTTCTTCATATAGCTCATGGTTATGACAGTGGTGGTGTAGGCAAGCATCATCTGCTTGTACTTCTGCCTGAACAAAGGTAACTGAATGAGCAAGCGGACATCAAAGCTCAACCCACCTCAGACCCTCTTTGCCACTCCCCACTCCCAGTGAGGATGCTGATCCACTTGCTTGTGGTGCGGTGCAGAGCTCCGGGACAAAGTGGTGGGTATCAGCAAGTTTCTCGGGTGATCTCTTAATTGCTCTCAATAGCTGGCCTTACAGGCCCTGAGATTTAATAGAATTGAAGTTTATCTTGCCGACTTCAAATGGTTCATTTATTTTCTCGTTCCACAGTTTAGTTACTTGTATCCAGCCAAGGTCTGTGAGTCACTTGGTAGCTCTCTCCATTATCAGATCAACTCTGGCTTCAAGATGCTGGCGTGTGCCCCTGTCTTTCAGCTCACTTCATCTCACCATGTAGGCACTCAGCAGCTCTCTGTAAGTTCTGCTGGTGTGTGGTGTACTCAAAGTGTGTGCGCCTCTCAACTGATACATACTCTCTCACTTGACTGTAGCGTTTAGGCAATGTAGACAATCTTCTTTGTATAGTTGAAATCACTTCTTCATAGTTGTCTTACCTTGTTCAGTTGGAATAATAGAGCCTCATCTTCCTTTTGGCCTTGATAGGGCATCTCAGACTTGCCTTGGCCTTCTGTTGTAACTCTCTGTCTTCATGGCAAACTCTTCCTGGTGTTCTTGGTGATTTCATCCTTCCATCCCCATCCCCCGTCCCTCCTCACTCTCCATCTGGTGAGTATTTCAAAACAGAAAGTTTCCCAGTGGAAACTGACTGAGGGACACCTCTGCTGTCCCTCTGCTGCCTGCACAAGGCAGAGGGGGCAATTACAGCAAGCATCAATCAACTGGGGCCAACCAAGTGCTTACCACTTCCATGGGCTCCCAACAGTGTCTGTGGGTCCCAGGATATTCCTGCTAGAACTTTGCAGTTCAGTTCCAGCATTTTATTTTTAAGAAATAAAAATCTCAGTTTCCTTGCTGAATTTCTTGTTCTTGTTGCTGACTTTTTTAGTTGACTTCTTCATTTCATTCAAGTGTTTATTTGAGTCTTCTTGGTGGACATTATCATTTTTAAAAGGAGACTTTTGAGTTCTTTGTCTGGCATTTCAACCACTTCAGCGTCATTAGGCTCATTCACTGAGGTGTGATGATATTTTGCTGATATTTTGGAAGAGCTGTGTTGTTTTGCTTATTCATGACTCTTGTGTTTCTTTGTGTGCCACAATGTGCATATCATTTGGGATAGAATATCTCTTCCAATTACTTGGAGGTTTCAATTTCCAGTACCACTCAAACAGGAGAAAACACACTGCTCTGACAGTGGCTACAACACAGAAGAAAAAAATCCAGATACGGAAATGTAGTTAAAATCATTCGAAGCCAACTGTAACATCACCAACATCCATAGAGAGGAAAATGCAAGTATCAGGCAAACTTATCTATGAAGCTAAAAATCAGTTGAAAGAAAAGTAAAGACAATAAAAGAAGGAATAAAGGAAGGAGGCAAATAAAAGATAAAAAAGAAAAAGGAAACAAGTTTAATAAAAGGAAAGAAAAAGGAGAATATTAGGGAGAGAGATTATCAAGATGTTAAAAAGTCTGATTATACAATGAAGAGAAACTATGTCAACATACCTTAAGAAGTTTAAGTAGAGGAATAAAAAATGAAAAAATGTTTTAGAAGTAGAATGAAAACAATACTAAAATACAATACAGGGGAAAAGGGGCGGGGAACTTAAAAAAAAAAAACACAGCATTAGAGTGGTTTCTTTCACGGTCCTCCAAATATTAGAATCTTTCATCTGGAGGCAGTATTCAATCACGTTGGACTCTCTTGCCCATCCTACCACCTAGGCTGGTTAAAGGTCACTTATCTATCAGGACTGCATTTACTCTGAAAGTTTCCCTCCTTTGTATACCAGGAAACACTGATGCCACTTTCTCCTATGTGTCAGGCAGGTTCTCACGTTCTCTCAGAACCTGGATTTGTAAACCACAAGGTGACTAACACAAAGCTGAGCATTCTCTTGGTGTTTTGTATGGTGAGAGCACCCAGATCTCCACTTGGAAGCCATTTCCAGGTCTTCTAGATCCTTCTCATCAGTGAGTGAGGAGGCGGCTAGAGAAATGTAGTCATTTACTGGCCCTGGACTTCAGTGTTCTTAACAGCACCATTGTCAAACCACAACGCTGAGAGGCAGCTCTCCCACAGCTGAGCGGTCCACTGGACATGGGGTCAGGGCTGCAAGACTCCACAAATCTCCTCAGGAATCCCACAAGAACAATAAACTGGGAGCCATAATATAAGCACAGATGACCTGGTGCAGGCTCTGTGCGTGTGGCTTCACTTTGTGAGTTCATATGAACTTTGCTCCTGTTGATTTAGAGGGCCTTGTTTCCTGGTGTCCTCTCTCCCCTCTGGATCCTTCTACCTCCTCTTCTGTAGGGTCCCCTGAGCTCTGAGGGGACGGATTTGATGGAGACATCCCATTTAGGGTCGAGTGTTCCAAGGTCTTTCACTCTCTATGTGATGTCTTTCTGTGGGTCTCTGTATTTGTTCCCATCTGATGCAGGAAGAAGTAAGTGTCTCTGATGATGGCTGAACAAGGCCATGATCTATGGGTATAGCAGAGTATCATTAGGAGCCATTTCCCCCTAGGTCCCTGGACTATCTAGACTCAGGTTCTTGGTCACCCAATCAGTGTTGGGTATGAGTTCCACCTTGTGAAGTGGACCTTAAGTCAGATCAGTTATTGGTTGCTTACTCCCACAAGCTTTGTGCCACCATTGCCCTTAGCATATCTTGTAGGCAGTGTGTGACTGGCTTGGTGCTTGTGTTTCCTTTTTTGATAGTGTGCAGAGTTCCTTTCTGTGACACGAATGCTGGAACACAGGGGCAAGGAAGACTTTACATAGGCACCTGCTTGACACCTTCATGTTCAACGAGTTGTCCAAGTGTTGTCTTCAGCAATGGGGCTTTGTTGTTGGTTTGTGGAGAGCAACCTATTGTCTTGGCAACAGCTTGAGTTATTTAACAGTTCCCATGGGACCCCTTTGGCCAACAACTCAATTAGATGTAACCCATTTCCAATACTGGGAGCTTCATTTGGTGATCAGAAGTGGCCAGTTGGGTCTCTGACTCCCCCACTATTTGGCAATTTCATTATAGAGGCAGGTAAGAGGTTTCAACTGTATTAGGTTTCCATACTGCTGCTCAAACGCCCCTTTAATTTTAGCTGTCTTTCCCACCATCCCCTCTCCCCTTCCTATCCCTACCTGATCCTCCCATTCCAAACCCAAGCCCTATTCACCCATAAATATCTATCCCATTTCTCTTTTCATTACCTCTTCTATGATGATCCCTGGGCCTTGAGGGGAGGGTTGTGATACAGATATCTTAGGGATGAATCCAGGATTACATAAATTGTTTTGAAGCAACAATCCTTGGTTACAAGTGTCAATAACAAGGGTGGATATGGTTCATGGGTGGTTCTTAGGCAGATGTTGTTAGAAGTCAGGCACTCCCCCAGCCTGCCCTCAGGGACTCAGGATCATCACCCATCACCACTGCCACCAAATGCGACACATTTTCACAGTCACATGTTTTTCCTATGTGGCATGTGTACACCTTAAAAGGTCCCCCCACCATCACAGTCCTCTATCTGTCTTCTGATCTCTCTGCCTCTTGTTCTCTTGATCTTGATTTTGAAGGCCCCTAAGATTGGCACTCATTGCAAATTATGTAAAGCAGATCACATATGTCTTTTTTTTCCCCCATGGTTGGATTAAATCTGTGGTAGGAACTGGTGTTCTTTAAGGCATGCTCGTGTCCCATCATTAAGATAATTTTGGAATCTCAAGAGCAACCTGTGGATTGTGGCTCCTTTGGCGGTCGAATGACCGTTTCACATGGGTCACCTAAGACCATCAGAAAACACAGATATTTTACATTATGGTTTATAACAGTAGCAAAATTACAGCTATGAAGTAGCAATGAGAATAACGTCATGGCTCAGGGAGCAGGAGGTCACCACAACATGAGGAACTGTGTTAAAGTGCTGAGGTGTAAGGAAGGTTGAGAACCACTGCATTAGAGATTTGAAGAGGAGAATGAAGATTCTCTTCCCTTTGGGATTTCACTGGTACTACTTGTTAGCGTATCTGCCTCTAGGTTGCTTAGCAACCTCTGACATCATCCCAGCCCACCACCAGGTGTGTGCCAGACTATCAAAGGGACAAACCCACCATCACCATCTCTCTCTCTCTCTCTCTCTCTCTCTCTCTTCCTTTGGGCACCCCTCCTTCCCCCACTTCCTTCTCTCCCATGCTTCTACAATAAATCTCTCCATATTCGTATCTGTTACATGCTATTTCACTTTGTGATGTGCACATATGCCTGTGTGCATGTGTGTGTACACCTGTGTACATGTGTGTGTGCACGTGTGTGTGTGTGTGTGAAGGTAGGTCAAATAGAAGAAGAGTTGGTCAAAAACAAGTTTACTGGACTGAAATCTAGATTTGAAAGCATCAGAAATGCGTATCTATGAAGCGTCGTTCTGGAAAAGTACAGAAAACACTTAGCCATGTGCTTCGTGGCTTTCCAGCTGGACTTTTCCATGTGCATCCATGAGTGGGTCTCACTCTCATCCATGGCAGGTTTAATGAGGTTACGGCGGGAGGAGGTGCCCAGTTCTACATCATCAGAATAAATGCACATGAGATGTGACACATTACACAATAATCTGCTCTGTCTTTTAGGTGAAGCACAGAGATTTCTATAGTGAAGGCTAAACCTGCCTACCACCTCTCCCAAAAGGAAGCACAATGTAGGTTTCTTCCCTTCTTCCCTCCCTCTGTCCCTCCCTCCCTCCTTCCCTTTCTTCCTTCCTTTCTTTCCAGGGAGGACCTTCCTATGCAGCCTTATGTAGCCTAGAACTCAATGCATACATCAGAATGGCCACAAAGAAGTTTGTCTGTCTCTGCCTCCCAAGTTCTAGATTAAAGGTGCTTATATGCAAGTGATATCACTGGCCTGCTCTCAGGGACTTCACAGCTGCTTAGGTCATCACCTGTGGCTCCCAGGTTCAGCCATGTGTGTGCTGTGGAGGCAGGACTTCCAGTGGCGGGATAAGAATACCAGCCCACCTACAAAACCTTCATCCCAAAATTTGTCCTGCCTACAAGATTTTCAGTGACAAGATGGAGCAAAGATGGAAGGAATGGCTAGCCACTTGAGACCCATGCCATGGGAGAGGACCAGTCCCTGACACTATTAATGTTACTCTGCTGCGCTTGTAGACAGGAGCCTAGCATAACTCCTCTGAGAGGCTTGACCCAGCACTTGACAGAAACAGATGCAGAGACTCACAGCCAATCATTAGCCAGGGCTTGCGGAGTCCCATGGAAGAGTTGGGGAAATGTTTGGGGAGCTGGAGGGACTCCACCAGATCTACAGAGTCAACTAAACTGGGCCCATGGTTCACAGAGACTGAACCACCAACCAAAGAGCAGGCATGGACTGATCCTAGGACCCCTGCACATTAGTAGCAGATGTACAGCTTGGTCCTCATGTGGGTTCCCCAACTACTGGGGCAGGGGGTCCCTCTCAGACTCAGATGCCTGCCTTTGGATCCTGTTCCCCTAGCTGGGCTGTCTGGCTTCGGTGGGAGAGGATGTGCCTAATCCTGCAGCAATTTAAAATGCCAGGGCAGATTGGTACCCATCGGGGAGCGAAGGAGGGAGGAAGGGCTGTGTGAAGGGGGCACTGGGAGGAGAGGGGGGCTGCAATCAGCATGTAAAGTGAATAAATAAATTCATAGAGGAAAAGGGCCCTCAACCGCCCTAGATCGCTCTCTTTGCCCTGTGTCTTTTTCCTTGTCTTTCCCATGTTTCTCTCTCTACCTGGGTGTCTCTCTCTTTCCGCCTTTTCCTGTGTTTCTCTGCCCTCTCTTCCTTCTCTCCGCGTCCTCTCCTGTTCCCCCTCTCTGACTGTCTGTTTGCATGTCTGCTTCTCTCTCTCGCCCATGTCCCCTCTCCTCTCTCCTCCCCTAATAAACATCTTACAACAGGTCTTTTGGGTGGCCTAATTTCTCAGGGGTACACCTATGGCATGGCCCACCATAGGTACCCCAAATTGCACTTTTACCCTAAAAGTGTGTGCTACCACACTTTGTACGTCTCTGTCTCTGTCTCCCTGTTTCTCTCTGTCTCTGTCTCTGTCTCTCTCTCATATAAAGCTTGCAACTTTAGCACAGAGGAAAAATGTCTGATGTGCATGGTCACATTTTTTAAATATAAAAGGCTAAGACTCACCCACAACCTTAAACTCACCCCATCATTTTTCACTGTTCATTATAAAACTTTGAAAGCAGCCCACAAGACCTTTTTAAGGGATAATAGCAAATTTTCCTGAGATTCCCGACAAAGGGTGTAACCCCACATTCCTCATCCACTTTCTCTCCTTGCCACAGTAGATTCCTGTGAGGCCCTCAGCTCCAGACTTGTTTAGCTTCAGCTCTTTAATGGTGAACCAGAGATCACCCACCTCCTGGGCTCTGGAGAAGGCAGGGGGACCGTGGGGATCACAGGGCAAGTGCAGTGTCATCCCTGGAGGAATAAATAAGTCTATTCCTTTATTTTTCCTTTCCCTCCCACTGTTTTGCTTGTAAGCCCTTTCTTATAAGTTTGACCTCCTCCTGAGAAGTCTTGGTACTTTCCCAGGAAGTCTCCAGGGAAGTAACCTTCGGAGCCCATAGCAGGTACCTTGCCAATATGCGGCAGCTCATTTGTACCCTGAACCCTGACAGCTCTTCCATTTTCATCAAGATCCACTGAACACTTTTTTTGAAGCCATTTCTTCTCTGCGACTCTTGACTGCCATTGTGATGTCATGCATGACCCTTTTGTCTTATTCCAGATGTCTAACATTAACACAAAATATTGGCAATTGTGATAATTTTGGGCTCCAAAACCATTATTACTTGCCCTTCTCCTAGCCATATTTTAGCTTCCAGAGAAAGAGTGGGAATTATTTCCAGCATTTATACAATATGGGAGCCCTCAGTGAGTATAAGTGGATTGGCCCTGCCTCACCTCACATTGTGTACACACTGACTGGAGCCCTGATGACATTGTAGATGCAAACCCATGTCACGTTCCTAATATAGTAGCGTATCTAACTATCATTATGGGTGAGTCAGAGAGCTTTGAAGGAAGTTATGGAAGGTCTACTAAGTACATTTGTAGGGTCAATAGAGATTTCAGAAATATGTGCCCAGGTGTAGTGGTGTAGGATGTAGCAACTGTCTGTTATTCATCCCCGCCAACCCCAACCAAAGTTAGAGCACTTTGGATTCCGTGCACATCTGGGTTCTTGTTGCCAGGGGCAACTCTCACTCTAATCTTCTCTCATGCTTCTAATCCTGATGAAAACACTGGTTCTAAGCCGTCTGTCCTCAGCTCTCTGTTGCTGCATGACAAAATGTAGTTGCTTAAACAACCATCACCTTTTGTTATTTCTGGGACATTTTGTGGGTCTGGCACGGCATGGGATGGCTTGTGACTTCTGGGGCCTTAGAAGTAAAACTCAAAGGCAGGCTTTTGCCATCTTCCCAATACTTCCTGTCATATGTGTTGGTTGGCTGGGGTGTGAGTGGGAGCTGGGAGTCAGAGCACTCGTGTGGGAGCTCTGCGTAGCCCAGGTTTCACCAAATATAATGACTATCCCATACGAGAACTGGGAAGACCAAGAAGAGTAGCACACTTGCTGGACCCAACCTTGGTAGCGAAGCTGCACATCCTCCAGAGTTTTCTATTGGCCAGGTCAGTTAGAGACAGATTGGTGAGACAGGAAGGCAACATAAACAACCCTCCCTTCCCCTACACACACACACACAACACACACACACACACACCACACACACACACACACACACACACACACACACACACACACAGCTTTTTAGAGGTGAGCCGATTCACACTGTAAGAGTATGTGGCATGGATAGCAGATAAGTTCAACCATGCTAGAGAAATGCCTTCTGCCTGTTGCTCCACCGCACACACAGGCTTCTCCATGAAGTAACAGATCATGTTAAATGACAAAGGTGCTTTCTTAGCACACAGAACTCACAGCTTGTGGACATGTGGCAGTGCCAGGTCTCTGGTGGGATATATGAGCTCCAAAAGTCCAACAGTTCAGCCTAAGCCCTAAGAACTTGCCATCTGGAAAGAAGGAAAGCTGGCAGCCGAGCACCTCTCTCTGGCCTGCATCGGAGGCAAACATCTGGATAGCCCAGGGCTCAGAAGAGCCGGCTAAGACAATGTCATAAAAACATTGTGTTTTACTGCCCTTGATGCTTTATAAGCAGAGTCACATCTGATCTAGCAAGCAGCCTGCTGATGAGGCTGTGAACTGTCTTCCACAGACGTTAAGTCACAAAAGGGACACAGTCCCCGGCTCCTGGAAACCTTCATCTGGCTGGGGAGACGCCCAAAGGTAACAGACTAAGCAACGCAGAACCAGACAAGCAAGCAGACCATAGGCTGCCACGGCACCTGGGAAACTGCTTCTGACTGATTGCTTCACCAAATTAAGTTTTACAAATATTATACATAGCCATTTCTACACACTGGGCTTTCCTGCAGCTGAGCATGGTGTATTGAACTGACTCACTGTCCTAAGTCTCGCCTCTAAGTTCTATGATAGTTACGTAAATCACACTGGCGCCTAACTTCAGGAATACACATGTGAGGCGTCCAATGGGGGAGTGCACTGATGCTGTTGTTAGAGACCAGTGCATGTCTGAACCCCTCTCTTCCAGCCAACTGTGGCCCCAGCTCTACCCTCTCACCAGAGAGGGTTTTGGTTGCTTCAAGACTCCTTCCTCCAGAGATGTGGAGAATTCTGGAAGTCACAGTGTGCTGTACATCTGAAGTCAAACACCAAGGATTAGATCAAGGCTGAGGGACTAGAATTTCCCAGTCCTCCTAGAACAAGGCAGTAACATCACACATCAAGGCTGTACACATCTTCATGTCATCCATGGATTTTTTTCAGTCTGGCTTCTCTGCTCTGCCTACTGGAGGCTGACTGAGCCATCAGGCATTGTGAGAGGAAATTGATGAAAAGATGAGTAATAGCTTCTGGCCATGGAGACGGTTTTCACAATCTTTGTTAATTCCTTAGATAACACTGCATAGTAAAGGCTTTCTCTTCATAGCAGGCCTTCAGTCAAGCTGTGACCACTGGCTGACCTTGTAAAGAAGCCTTGGCTTGTGTTCCACTTGGTCCCAGCTCTCTTTCTTCCCAGATGGGACTTCCCAGCACACCTGGGTGCTCAGGGTGACTTTGCCCTGCTTTCTCTTTCTTAGTCCTTCATCAACAACAGAGAGTCTACAACAGAAAAAGATGCCACACACTCACAATGTGTTTAGAATTCCTTCAAGGGAGCAAATAAAACTGAAACTGCACATCTACTTGTCTTAAATCTTATTTACTCATTGAAACTATGCTTTCCATATTCTTTGAGTTTTACTTAATATTTAGGTATATTTGTGTACCTGAAGAACAAAACACACCAGTTGTACATCTAAAGTTTTATATATCTTTATGTGATATGTAGAGTGCTTTGCCTGCACATATATGCATATATATTCATACATATATATGTTTATATGTGTACACACACACACACACACACACACACACACACACACACACACACACACACGTGTGTGTGTGTGTGTGGTACCTCTGGCAGCCAGAAGAGGGAGTCAGCACCCTGTAACTGGACTTAACTGAAGATTGTGAGTTGTGAAGATTGTGGGAACAGAGCTCAGATCCTTGGAAAGAGCAACCATTGCTTTTAAGTGCTGAGATATCTACCTAGCCAGACATACATTCTCGCTGATCAGATTAAACTCCTTACTGGTTCTTGATACAGTTGGAATGTGACGGGGCCTCTGTAGGTTCATACATGTGAGCACCTGGTCTCCAGCTGGTGGCCCTGTTTGAAAAAGCTGTAGCATTTTCAGGAGGTGGGGCTCCGCTGGAGGAAGCGAGTTTCTGAGGGCGGCCTTCATGGATTATAGCTGACTCTCCTTCCTGCTGGAGTCCTTTCTCTGCTTCTTGACATCATATAACTTCTTTGGTTGCACTCCCATCTCCTTCTTGCCTTAACCCCAAGCCTAGCACCCACAGGGAACATTGTCTCATGCCCTTTACCAGTATCTCCTGCATCTTCAGTGGCATTCTTGACTTGTGCCCCTCTTGTCTTTAGGTGACATTTCAGCCTGGCCTCTTGCTCCCAAGGAAGCTCTGGGGTAGCCATCTACTCACTACACATGGTGGAATGCTTTTAAGGACAATCCTCACCAGCCTGGAAGTACCAAGGACAGGCTCGGGGTAGCAACGTAGGGATAAAATAAAACCCACTTAGGAATGAGTTTATGGTTTAGTGTTGGCTCCCACTCTGCACGAAACGTCTTCTGTCCTTGCTCACCAGCAAACCTGAGTCACCCATCAGCATCCCACTTAGACGTGGATTCTGCTGTGAAGTCTCCCTGGCCCCTCCCTAGCAACTGGTGACACAACAGATCCTCTCCTCTAAGGTGGATTGTACACATCCGTTTTCCCCACTCCTCCAAAGACTCTCTAGTCGGCAGCTATAAGGTACTTGTTCACTCTTGTGCAAGAAAGGGAAGTCCATGTGACAGGAAGTCCTGGGTTAATAAGAACAGAAGTCCAAGGATGGGTAAATGGCGCCTGTGGTGTTTCCCAACTTTCTTTGCACGGGACACCTGGCTGGTGGCGAGTAGAGTTCTGGAGAAGGGTTGCTGCATGGAGCAGCCTCATCTTAGCCTTCTGGAGTCCTGTGGCTTAGCCCAGCCAGCCAAGTGTCCCCAGCACACTGGCTCGCCTGCCTTCCCACCCTCCACTGTGTTTCTATTATTTTTGAATTCTTCTTCCCAGTCTTCGGTCCAGGCTATGGCTAGGCCTGAGACCAAGTCCCAGACTGTCACCCTTCAGGAATGCAGAATGATTCTGGTCCCAACACAGCCGCTTAATCACAGACTCCATGAATCCAGGGAGCTTATTTAGGTAAAACACAGCGTTTCCTTTTCATACATTTCCTGCTTTCTCCAAACAAACTCCAGGGGAGACTGCACCATCCGAAATTCGGCAATTTGGAACTGGACGAGAGTTGAGAGTCTGGAATTTCATGTCTCCAACTGGCTGGGGAAAAAAAAAACTTCTTTGAACTGCATAAATTTGCACTTGGCAGTGTCTTCGACTGGCATCCTTTCACTTTTCACAGACCAAGCTGAAGCTAGAAAAATGACTTTCTACTCATCACCAGCGAGAATTTCACTGAAGACCCCCAAAAGGGAAACAAGGGTCATTCTACCATGTAAACCACGGTAGGAAGAATCCTTCTGCCTGCCCAACTTCCTAGCCTGTCCCTAAGCACGGTGACACACACAGAGAGTGCACCATCAGAGGTCGCCTCAGTTGTGGACATTGGGAACTACAACCAGGCTTGACCCAGGCAGCCTAAGCCCCGACTTTGTCATTTAGACTCACTCCTTGCTTGCAAGTGGCTTCATGTGGGGCTGGAGGTGTTTGGCACATCAGGGACGAAGACTTGGCTGGGAAACACATATACGTCATGCTCCTACCGTGGCTTCTACCTTCGTGGCAGGGTGGCAGTGTCATTGGCCTGTTGACTGTCTGGCTACCTAGAGGTCCATGCGCACACCCACTGCTCCATTCCTGAGGCAGTAGAAGAAAGCAGTACGTAAAGTTTGGAAGATGTAAGAACAAGTTGAGGATGCTGGCAATACTGCTTTACGTCTAAAAACTGATGGTGTCCAACGCCCAATCCTGCTTTGAAGCTCTTGCAAGTGGGGCCTGTGGTGGTAACCTGGCGTTTGGTAGGTGGAAGATGGAAAGTCAGACACTTTGAGGTCTCAAAAGATCTTTTTTTTTTTTGCTTGAGAAGACAGACATTAGGATATTTTCTGTCCATCCTTTGGTCCTGTTCTGAGAGAATGGCCCTCCTTGGAAATGTTTCGGGCTGACACGTTGCTTTAGTTGTGGACATTGGTCCTCACCAGGATCATTGTCTTTTCAGGTTAGAATTCCTGTACCTGAGAATTCTTCCTCTGAGGAATGTGTTTGTGGGCAAGCACACTGTTGGGAAGGTGGGCCTCGGCGTTCTACAGAGTGAAGGTTGGCATGCGGCTGAGCTCACTTGAGGCAGCGTGCAAACATAGACAGCCTTGCCTGCACCTTCCCAGTTGCCTTTTCTTGGCAGTGGGTCTCCGAAGAGCTGACGTTGGCCTGGATCTGGGAGCTGGTCCCATGTGAGAGAAAGATGGGGCTACCGACCACAAAGCCAAGAGTGCACATCAGAACAGGACAAGGAGAAGGAGAAGCGATTTGACAGAAAGGAGAAATAAATCTGCATCACAGAGTCTACATCATGAGCAGTCAGTCTTTCCCCATGGGAAATAACAGGGCCAAGGAGACAGGAGGGAAGATGGAGCCCAGGAGAACCTACAAGGTGTTTGGACTATGCTGAGTGTCTGGATCTTGACTCTGGGTGGTGAAGGAGGCATTTGAAGGTGGAATCATCTCAGGAGAACAGGAAGTGGAGTTAGAGAGTTGTCTGAGAGGAAATGGGGCCAACAGTTGGAGTCGTGTTTCAGAACCATCATGATAAGAGACAGGCTTGAAGATGGACACGGCGGGGTGGAGGTTGGCGAGGCTGTGAGAAAGCTTTGGCTCACCCAGGAACCCTGTCCTAGTCTCTCCTTGCACTAATGAATGAATTAGTACCCGAGTAACTAGTCTATCGGGGACATTATTGATAAGGCCATTGCTTGAAAAGGCTCTATGTCTAACGATGACAGTCACCGCTCAGCCAGCAACAGAAAGACACAGTGGCTCCAGACACCTTTATCTGCCATGTAGGATAAAGGAACAAACCTGAAGGCTTCCAGGTCCACCTCCCAGTGAAGGACGGGCAGGCATCCTCACAGGCGAAGATGAGGTCCATCCTTTGCCCAGAGGCCCAGGATCTGAACCCTGCATCAGGATGGGGCTGGCCCTGACTGGGCCATCACTGGTGTTTCCTGGAAGCCTGATCAGTTCCTGTTTCAGCTGATACCTTGGGATGCTCCTGATGCTGGGTGGGAGACAAGGTGCAGATGGGATGTATCTCTAGAGCTTGAGTTACTCTCCTTGTTTAAGTGATGAATTTAGCTATTTTTAGGCTTTCCTACTTCAGATTATTTTGTTATTAGGATTTTTATTATACTTTTTTTCCCCTTTATTACTGGTAGGAAAATACATGTTTCACATTTGTCTTAAATGTCATTCTCTCAGTTTCAAGAGCAAGAAGGGGGTATGGTTTTGCCCGTGGTTCATTTTCAAGAAAAAATATGTCAAAATTTTAAACGAGATTCAAAAGTACAAATATTAGTTTACATTCAGAAGATAAGCTGTTCCTATTATTCAAAAATCTGTTGGGTAGCCACTGAATACTTCAATCACAGGACATGGAGAAATCAAGCTCATAGTGAACAGGAAGCGTCCTGTATGCTGGTTAACTTCTGGAAAGTTCTATGTAGCCTCCAGGGAGAGGAAAGCCAATTGATTTATCCAACCGTGAAACCCGTGAGCTACAATAATGACCAGTGTGGCAAGATCCTCCCATGTGTGCAATAATGGTGCAAACGTTAGGGAGGTGATCAACTGCTTCCTGATTGGATTCAAAGTCCTCACCACAGGGGAAAACTCATGCCTAATGCTGCAAATCTTGCCAAGAACCCGTGGCTGAGAGGCCCCAGGTCCCAGGGATGAAGCTGCTGCTATTAGTTTTCCAGCCATGGTATCAAACAGCCCTCTAAATCTGTATTTCTATCTCCATAGGCCAGGCCTTATTAGCCAGCTCTCAGACCTTATCAGAGAAGTTCCTTTGTGCACTAGAGGATAGCTAGTGAGGAGACTCACATAGCTGGTCCACATGTTCAGCAAAGTGTGGGCGTCTATCTCTGAGGCTCAGGGAACAGTTTGGAAGAGAGAGCAGAAAGATTGTAAGGGGGCAGAGGTTGGGGAAGACCTGGGTGAAACAGTGTCTCCTGGACATGAGGGCTGCGGCATGCGTGGACTTACATCATCTGTAGTTGCCTGTGCAAGACAGAAGCAGGGCAGTCAGCACTCCAGCACAAATGGAGGATGGTTCATGAGCCCCTAACCCCTAGCTGATGAGCTCCTGATAGTTGATGGCTGCTGGAGGAGAAAAGTAAGTCTTCTTTAAGGCCCCTGGTAGATTAGCCATGCTCCAGCAGATAGCCCCATACCCACGTCTATACAGGTGACACAAACTACATTCAGTGGGGTAAAGAAAGAGAGGCCATTAGGTCAGGAGGGGTAGGCTCAGATATCGGAAGAGTTAGAGCCAAGAGTAGAGAGAGACAGAATGTGATCAAAATACATTAAGACTATATTAAAAGTCTACTATACAGAATCAACCTAGGCGCCCACTGATGGTTGAATATACACATTCATCTATATGCAGCTGATAATGAAGAATGGAGTGTTAACCATAATAAGGAAATCTTGTCATTTATAGAAACATGGATTATTCTAGAAGCTATTACGTCAAATGAAATAAATGAGGTACGAAGGGAAAGTTCTCCCATAATCTCACTCATATATGATCTCACGGAAGTAAAGGTTAGAAAAATGTTTACATCTGCTGAGAAGGGCAAGTGAGAGCTCAGGGTGGAGAAGTTGGCTGAGGGGTATAAAGCTGCATGTAATTGGAAGAATATGTTCTAATATGTGCAATAGCAAGGTAGCCACAGTTAACACGCCCTCAGGTCCTCCTGTTGGTAATGGGTGGCCCGCTGGGGACTTGGGAGAATTTCTAAAGAGCTACAGAGCTCAGAAAAAGCTAACTCCTAAGGCTAAGACATAAGCCATTGCGTTTTAAAATAACAGGATTTTTAAAAAAGTTGCCTGAAGAATTTAAACCTCAAATATTTCTAATATGGTGAATCCATTAAAAAGTGGTGTACTGAGATCAAGGTTTTATAATTCCATCTATTTTTCAAGTCACTCTTACCCAGTGACTCAGAGTGTTAGGTTTAGGCAGAATGACTAATTCTGTCTCGTGTCTGGTGGCCAGTATATGTCACACCTAGGTTCCAGCCTGGCCTCTTAGAGAGGATGACACAGATGGGTCCCTTCCTCTAGTAAGACTGGCCCCACGCATACCATCCCCTCCCTTGGCAGCAAGGCAGCGTCTCAGTGACCCTCAAGGCTCCTCTGATCTAGCTTTAAATATCCACACCTCAGGCTAAAATTGTGTTCCTCATCTCTGCGTTAACATGTATGTGCTTTAAACCTTCAGTACCAGAATGAAAGAAGCTTCACCAATTCTTTTTTTGTAAACAAGATGTGGACTTTTATTTATTTATTTTTTTAGACAGCTAGTTTATATAAGAGTCTTGGCAGGCAAAGGATTTGATTCCTTACCTTCCCTCCAGACCAGTACCACAGCTCAGACTCAGGGACGAGAAGAAAGTACTTTAAAACAAGAAGATTCTAGAACCCAGACATTTACTCATGTGACTGTCAGAGGTATGAGAGCCGGTCTGCGAGGCTTGTGAGGAACGCTTCCGAGGGTGGGCCTGGCAGAGATGGAGGGAGTTGAGTGCTATCGCCAGCCTGAGGCCCACATGCATGCTGTCTTTGGCTTAATAAGTGCGGTGCTACCTTAGGTTTCAAAACTATAGCATGCTTGCCAGTACTTGAAATTGAAAGCTTTGCACTTGCACACACGTATACACACACACACACACACATACACACACACACACACATGCATGCACCCAAGCACTCATGTATGCATACACATGCACTCTTGCATTCATGCACACATGTGCGTGTGTGTTCCAGATTTCTGAAATTTCTTCTTAAGCTTCAGAGGTTCAAGTAACAACTGGCTGCTAGGATGGGCTGGTGTGAAGGATGCCGGCCTCAGATGGCATGCTTGCGCAATCCCCACCGCGGTCCATGAGTGTGCCCAGGAGTCTTCTGTTACCAGCTAGCCTCTGTGGTCTGTGGGAACCAGGCCTGACTGGGCTGCCTGCCTGTCTTGCTGTTGCATGTCCTGTTTTTAGCAGTTCCCGTGTCTGTGCTTATGTTGGTTAGCTAGTCATGGCTACTGCTCCCTTCCTTGGGACTTTCCCTTGTGTGCGCAATCACCTCTTGAGGGATTTCACCTGCGAGTGGTAGTCCTGCTTTGCTGCCTATAAAAAGGCTCTTTGGACGCCGAATAAAGGCCGCCGCCACTCTCTTAGCATGAAGGACCTGCTGTTTTATTGTGTGTTAAATCTTTAGTCCCTCACCCGTGACTCAGGTGGCACAGGCGCCACAGTGGTCATTTGACTTGGTGACCCCTGTGCTAAGCTGTTAATAGAAATAAAGCCCATCACAGATGCAAGCAGCATGTGTTTTAAAACAACAGAAAACAGTGAGTACAATTAATTTTTATCCATTTATTACTTAATTATGTAAAAATGCTGTTGGAAGAACCCTACTGGGTTTGTTTTGTTTTGTTTTGTTTTGGTTTTTTGAGGCAGGGTTTCTCTGTGTAGCCTTGGCTGTCCTAAACTCGCTTTTTAGACCACACTGGCCTTGAACTCACAGCGATCAGCCTGCCTCTGCCTCTCCAGTGCGGAGATTAAAGGCTAGAAGAACCGTGCTGTTTGAGGTTGCAATCTTCAAAGTGACAGCCACTCTGAGCTGGACGTTAGGTGTAGGACTCCCTCTCCCCTGCAGGGCCTCTGGCTCTCGGCCTGACTCCATCTGGAGAGTGTCTTTAGACATAGATGCCCCTAACCACATTTGATGTACGGCCCTTGACACAGCCCCCTGCTAGCTCCCCTCCCCTTACTTGTAGGATAATTAGGTACTGTGTTCCCGGTTATATAATAGGACCATGCTACCAAACGCAAAACAAGCATCCTTAAAGTGCCTGGTTTCGATCAGTTATGGATACCAAGCCTGGAAGCCCCCTACCCACTCCCCTAGGGTTATACAGCCTTTGTTCTCCCTGAGTAGAGTTGAACTAGCACCTGAAGCAGTCCCCGCGGTCCCCGCTGTGTTTGATCTCTGTCCTGCTAACAGCCTTCAGGTCCCTGCGTTGAGTATTCTGTTGGCTCCTCTTGCCTCGGTGGGCTGATGACTATCAGCCCACAAGGGAAGAGGAGAACCACAAAATACCGTGCAGCCTATATAAAAATAAGAAATGCAATGGTTTTTTTCCCCCATGCAAATCTTTAAAATCTAGTACTCATGTTGCTCTTGCACTGTATCCCAAGTTTCAGCTGTTCAAGGATGACTTGTTAATGGTGGGAAGGAGTGTCAGCTGCCAGTCCAGGGAGCAGGTGGTGTGGGTGGAGTCAGTCGGTGAGTGGCAGGTTAGGGTGGTGTGGGTGGAGTCAGTCGGTGAGTGGCAGGTTAGGGTGGTGTGGGTGGAGTCAGTCGGTGAGTGGCAGGTTAGGGTAGTGTGGGTGGAGTCAGTCGGTGAGTGGCAGGTTAGGGTAGTGTGGGTGGAGTCAGTCGGTGAGTGGCAGGTTAGGGTGGTGTGGGTAGTGGATTCGGTGAGTGGCTGGTTAGGCTACAATGAGGGCTGAGCTGATGACCTGATGAGCTTATGGAGGTGTTTTGGTACGTTTCTTTATGGAGAATAGAAACTGTTCAAGGGGCCCCAGTCCGGTTTTCTAATGCTTGTCACTGTAACCACATATTAGATATGCTTGCTCTTGCATCATGGCGCAGGTGTGTGGCAAGCAGGTGGGCAGGAGCTTCAGGAAGCAGCCAAATGGGCTTAGGCCAGTAGTTCTTAGCCTTCCTAATGCTGTATGTTGTGGTAACCGCCAACCATAAAATTATTCTGTTGCTGGGGCTGGAGAGATGGCTCAGAGGTTGAGAACACTGGCTGCTCTTCCAGTGGACCCAGGTTCAATTCCCAGCACCCACATGGCAGCTCACAACTGTCTGTAACTCCAGTTCCAGGGGATCTGACACCCTCACACCAATGCACATAAAATAAAATTAAGTAAAAAACATTATTTCATTGCTACTCCATAACAGTAATTTTACTACTGTTATGGATTGTAATGTAAATATCTGATATGCAGGATGTGTGATAGGTGACCTCACAGGGGCTGTGACCCACAGGTTGAGAACCACTGACTTACAGTGTGAGTGTTCCCAGTGGGGCTGTAGAGGAGGAGTGGTGAGATACTGGACCTGGGGCCCCATCAGGTTTCTCAAATGCAGGCACCTGTTAATTACAGAATGAAATGCCACTGCTTTTTGCATAAGCACGGGGTGGGTGGGGGTGGGGGTGGAGTCTGAACTACCCCTTTGTAATAACCTCTTCTAGAACATGTGAAATAGCCTCTTTCATGTCTTCTGTTTTGTACTATTTTCCACCCCTTTCATTCATCTCACATGGGTCATTTTTTTTAAAAAAAATTATTTATTATGTATACAGTGCTCTGCCTGCAAGAGGGAATCATATCACATTATAGATGGTTATAAGCCACCATGTGGTTGCTGGGAATTGAACTCAGGACCTCTGGAAGAACAGTCCATGCCTTTAACCTCTGAGCCATCTCCGCAGCCTCCTTTAATCCCATTATTCAGAGTGGCTCAATGAGGCTGAGTATCAGGTGTGGTCAGACTTTGTTCTCCAAAGGCCTTTGATGAGTAGTCACATATAGTCATGTAAACATCTGAGGGGTAGTCAGCCACCCTGCAACTCCCCACCTTCTCCCTTGCCCCCCCCAGTTCCAAGGCTGACCACCTCTTACTGTGTGTGTGTTCCGAGGCAGCTCTTCCACTGCAGAGGGTGGAATTTACCAGAACAGCAGTGCCTTACAGTTGCCTCAGAAGGGTTTTGGTTGTGTTTCTTGTTTTTGGTGTTTTTTTTTCTGTCCCCCATACCACTTGAGTTGCTGGGTCTCTTTTTCTCCTCTCTCCACACATTCTTCCTTTTTCATTTTGGTTGGTAATTGATGGTTCCTTACTTGTCAATCAGCTGAGACCTTTTACAACCATTCCAGCCACAATGTCCTGGCACCACGCGATTTCTTTTAATGAATTCCTTTTATGTGGATCTTATGTGTCCAGGAAAAGTCAGGGACAGAAAGTCACCCCAACCCAGAAATATTTCCAAAGAAATTCCCCAGGGTGTGTTCAATTAAAATGTTGTGTTACAGCCTACTGTAAATTCCATTATATATTGCACTTTTGTCTGGAAGTGCAAAATGTGCACTCAGAGGAGTAATGGTGGCTAGCAAACCAAGGAGGGTGGGGGCACTGGGCCTGAGGGACAGAGGAATTGTGGGTGGGAACAGAGGCTGTGCTCTCTCAGCCAGGGCTCAGATGCTTCAGCCATTCATTCCGCCAAATGTATTGAGGACAAAACCATTAGTTTAGAATGGAGGAGTGCATAAGGGTGATGTGCAGCTGTGTGTGAGAGAGTAGGGGTGTGTGTGTGTGTGAGAGAGAGGGGGGGATGGAGGGAGGGGAAGAGGGAGAGATAGAGAAACAGAGAGACAAAGAGACAGAGGGACAGAGAGACAGAAACAGAGACAGTGAGAGAGACACAGAGAGAGACAGAGGGAGAGACAGAGAGAGACAGAGAGGGAGAGAGACAGAGACAGACAGAAAGACAGAGAGAGACACAGAGACAGAGAGGAATAGACAGACACAGACACACAGAGAGAGACACAGAGAGAAACAGAGAGAGAGAAAAAAAAAAAAAAAAATATATATATATATATATATATATATAGAGAGAGAGAGAGAGAGAGAGAGAGAGACAGAGACAGAGAGAGACAGAGAGAGACAGAGGGAGACAGAGACAGAGAGACAGAGAGGGAGATTCCTAGATGAATTGCTGTAGTTGCTTTTTTCTTCTCAGAAAGTTCAGGAAGCAAGTGAAGGTGGTGTCTTGAAGTAAGCCCATCTCACATTCAGAAAGAATAATCACCCCACATCTGTATTTAGCATCTGTCTCTCCCACTCGTTATGGTGTTGCACAACAGTCTTTGAGCAGCAAGTAAAAGGGTGGGGACAACTCTGAGAATACCAGCAATAAAAGAAGGCATGTCTCAGGGTCATTTAGGAAAGTTCAGCATTTGCTTATTTGCAAAAAATGTGGCTAACCCTTAAAGAAGCCAACATGGCCCACTGAAGGACCACAGGATGACAACACCCTTAATCAAGGCATAGTGGAAATTTTTAATGTCAGAATCCTGAGAAAGAAAAGTAGATGGAAGCTACTGATAACCTGATGTTCCCCAATGACCTCAGGCTTTCTGGATACAGGAAGGATGCTGAGGTATCCCCAGGAATCCCACTTGCCCTGGACATAGAGCAAGGAACCCAAGTAGCAAGGCTGGGTAGGGTCTACTGGTAGGGTCATGCTGTCTACTGCTCATAGCTGGGAAGGAAAAGGGAGAGGATGATGATGATGATGATGATGATGATGATGATGATGATGATGATGATTTCTGTGAACTAAGCAGTGGTCTGCACACTGCTCATCAGAGGCGAAGTGGGAAGCCCATTGACACACCAAGACAGCAACATAGACCAGAGTCAGTGGGTCAGGGCAAGTCACAAGCTGTGCAAATCCACGCTTGAACTCCAAAGGTGTAGTATAGCTGTGTAAACACACAGAACACACATTTGTCCCATCCCGCAGCACTCTTACTAAATTATCATCCAGTGAAATTTGCTGTAATTTATCTTTTCACTTTCATGAGGACCTAGTAAAATGTGTGTGTGTGTGTGTGTGTGTGTGTGTGCCTGTGCATATAGGGAAAGATAACAAATACACAGAAGTAAATATACAAGGGTTTCCAACAATTTGAGGCTTGCCACAAACTTTAACTTTATAAACTTGAACTCCATGATCCTGCCTTGAGGGTCCTTATATTTACTAAGAAGCCCCATCATTATAGGAGCTCACTTAGGGATGGCCTGGTCTTCAGTTAGACAGCCAGTCATGAATAGCACGGGTCACATGTATGCCTCCTCCCAGAAGCCTGAGACTTGGACCAAGCGAGGCCTCTCCTTCTGGACTCCCAGAAGTGAGCTGAACAGTGAACTTGAAACATGAATCCCACCTGTTCTGAATTCCCTTCCGGAGCAGTTGCAACAGATGGTGCTGTTTATAATCAGTGCACTGGGATGTAGTAGTGGGCATGACAGACATGGGGGAAAATGTCAACAGACATAGCAGAATATTATCCTGCGATGTTAGAGTGAGTTAAGTGTGTCCCTCAAAAACATATCCTAGACACCTAAATCCTGGTGTCTTATTTTTGGAAATATTCCCCATTAATCCAATTACATGAAGATGAGGTTATAAAGGATTGGTTGGCACAGACCCCCACATTCAGTGCTGGTGTCCTTTAAAGAGGTGAGCACACTGGGATGCCGAGGCCGACAAGATGCACAGGGACCTGTGGCTCCCTCAGTGCTATGGTCATGATGATGGAGCCTTTCAGTTCTGCTTCCTCCATCTCTGACGCCATGTGCCTGCTTTCCCAGTGGCTGCCAGGGCTCTCGTGAGCAGCCGTGGCCGTGTTCACGTCTCCCTCCCGTGCTTCCCCAGCTCTCGTGCTTCCTGCATGCAGCCCATGATTTTCAATATAAGCTAGCTGTGAGTTCCTCTCACTGCAGGCCCAGCCACCCGATGTTTTCATGGCTTTAACTGGGGCCTTTCCCTTCTCAGGTAATAAAACCTGAACATCCAGCTGAGACCTCTGGTGCCCTGCGTGGCCTGTTGGCCCCGTATTCCCTAGCTGCAGCTTGCATTTCTTATGTCTGCGCCCTTTCCTCAAGATCCTTCCATCCACATCAGCATGTGGAGTTCACCCAGCTCCCCCCAGACCTTGCGTGTGCTGTTCTTCCGCTTAGGGACTGAGCACCAGTCTCACTCCCACTGTGAACTCAGTGATGTGTGGTTACACATTCGTTGGCATGATTATCTGATAAATGCCCATTTCCCTTGCTGTATGCTAACTCCACAGCAGTAGGGCCTGTATTGGTTTTGGTGTCCACTGACCACAGTGTCTACATGGTCAACAAAAACACTTATTGATTGTTGAAATCTTCCAATAAATGCACCCAAGTCTTCCTCCTGGGTAAGAACACTCTGAGGCCAACAAAACAGAACACAAAAATCCCTACCACATTCCTTCTACCCCCCTTCTTCTCATGCACCTCCATCAGACATTAAAGAACTTATCTAAGGTTGACCAAAAAAAAAAAAAAAAAAAAAAAAGGAATTTAAAAAAATCTGTCAATGCCAGGCCCCGGCTTGTGGTATTACTAAGGGATGAAAACATTTACTGCAAGAAACATCTTAATAATAAGGAAAAAAGTCATAAAAAAGGAAGGTGCCATCTTTGTCTTATAGGCCTTGGTAAACAGGTATCACGAGCCCTTTACAACAGAACAGTTTTTGTCATGGCCAATGTAGGATGCCCTGATAAAAAGGTAACTGAGAGATGGTTTAGCTGTTAAAATGTGTACTGCTCCTCCAAGGACCCCACTTGGGTTCCTAGTACCCATGTTGGGTGGCTCCCAACTGTCTATAATTCCAGCTCCAAGGGATCTGACAATGTCTTCTGGCCTCTGCAGGCATAGGAACATGTGGTGAACACAGACAGACAGACACACACACACACACAACACACTGGGTGGCGGGGGCAGGGGGGAAGAATTGTTCATGGCAAGGTATCAATAGGAAAAAGGAAATTTCTTAGCCCAGGAACAAGAATAGCATTTCCAAAAGACACACCTTTAGTTCCTGTTCTTTTTCAGCGCTAGAACACCGTGACCAAAGCAACTTGTGGAAGAGATGGCTTATTTGGGCTCACAGTTCTAGAAGGTGGGCTAGAGTCCGTGATGGTGGAGATATGACAGCAAGCAACAGGCAGATAGGCATGGGGCTGGAGCAAGATGCTGAGAGCTCACATCCCGAACTAAGAGCACAAAGTGAGACAGCAACTACAAATGGCAAAGTCTTAAGCACTCAAGTTTAAACTTTTCAGTAACACACTCCCTCCAACCATGCCATACCTACTAACACTGCCCAAGTAGTTCCAGCAGCTGAGGACCAAGGGTTCGGATACATGAGCCTATGAAGGGCCATCCCATCCAAGCCATCATGCCTACTGATGTTGCCTTCAATAACTGTCCTCTTGGGCAGTGCAGGATGCAGGTCATCTAGGCATCTGACCAGAACCCATGGTCCATGCTCTGACTGGGTGTGGCTTAAATGCTCCTCAAGCATTTAAGAAACACAATGTGTACTTACACCATAGCCAGCAGCACAGCTTGTGGCTTTAATGATAATTTCCCAAGAATAGTTTCCTAGTTATTTGTTAGTTTGTTTGTACTTCATTAGTTGCCTTCTATTTTATTGATTTAACCTGGACAGGTGTATATTCATATGCCCTTTTGAGAGTCAAAAATTGCAGGCCCCTGTAAAAGTTTTCTTCGAGAATCCAAAGAAGCTACCCAGGGTGCCAGCTTGTTCTGAATTGTATGTCGCTCCAAGCCCAATAGCTTTTGGAAAATGTAGCAGGTTCATGGGTAAACTGAGGCAGATCTGGATGACTGAGACACAAGCCAAATGCTCTGTGAAGCACTCTGGCATCTCCTACACCGGGGAAGAGGTTGGAAAGGGTTGCTGCCCAGCGTGGGCTCCTTTTCAGAGCTCCTTAGCCAAAGCTACCTCATGTCTTGCTTGGATCCCAATTTCCTCAGTGTAGGCACACTAGTTCCCAGGGTCCAGGCTTTTTCTGTGCACATATGGCAAAGTGCTACTTGGAGTGGCTTTCCTTAGAAGGGAAGCATGGCCTGGCCACTACCAACATTTAACTTGGCCTCCGTTCTAGCACTTTCTATATTTCCAAACAACTTAATTCTCATAGCAAACAAAAGTCAAATATCATTAGCACAGATTTCACTAGGAAGGAAGCAGTAGCCTGTGAGGTGTCTGGTCAGTCTTGGACCATCTGGGGTCTGAGCCAGGGCTGTGTGCCTCTTCTCCTAAAGCTCACAGTTTTCAACACGACTGGTCACATTCAGGGTGGTATTGACATAGACGAAACTCACACACACTTCTGAGCACAAGCCAGAGCAGCAGAACCATGCGGGCTGCCTGTGACTTCCTCCTGATGGACACATTAATAATTCAATATTGTCATCCTCCACAGAGTTAACCCATCCCACTCCATGAAGTAGGGAAAAGTTTTGAGTCACAAGCTTGGTGGGCAGATGGAGCTCTGTTTGGCATCATTTCCATATCATTTTGAGCTCCACTGAATTGGAAACTGAACGTGTGCACAGTTGGCTAGTTTCTATTGTCAACCTGACACACTGCCTAGAGTCAGCTAGGAAGAGGCAACCTTAACCTAGAAATTTCTTGGGCTGAACTGGCCTGTGGGCACGCTTGGGGGGGGGGCATTGTTTCAATTGCTCACTGATGTAGGAAGGCCAAGTCCACTGTGGGCGGCGTCATCCCTAGGCAGGTGGTCCTGGACTGTATAAGAAAACTAGCTAAGCGTGAGCCAAAGGAGCAAGCTAGTGAAGAACCTTTTGCTATAGTTTCAGCTCCATGTTACCCCCTTGAGTTCCTGCCCTGACTTCACCCAGTGAGGGCTTGTTACCTGGACGTATAACCAGAAACAACCTGTTCCAGTTGCTTTTGGTCATGGTGTTTATCACAGCCACAGAAAGGTAACTAAAACAACTTGCTTCCGATCCCATCCAGGGAGCATGGAAAAATGCATGGTTCCTTTACAACTCAGAGCTTTAAAACTCGATCTTAGAGTAAGTGTCCGGTGTCCCGTCCTCCCATCCATAGCCGCTGGCAGCCTGAGATTAGCGTGCAGGGGATGAAGATCCTCTGTCTCGGTTTCAATCTGCTTCTGGCTACAGCATTTAGGCATGGCTCACACTGTCTGTCCTTGTCATCAAGATGAGCAGGACAGGAGGACAGGAATAAGTTCCTTCAGGGCTGGCTAGAAGATCTGCCATTGTGTATTGCTCCTTTGTGGCTAGTGGGGGAGTCCCTGCGTTCTGAAATGGGTCTCTGTAGGTCAGACAGGAGGTCATGCTCTCCTCCGCCGCCTTCCTCTTTGTCTCCCCCACTTCCTCCACTCCTGCCCATGCCCCCCTCCTCCTCGAGAGCCACTGGCAATCCTGAGGCCAATCTGTGGCCCCTTGAGCCCCTCAAGGAATGGTACCTCGTGCTCTCATATTCTTTCTCCCCTCCTTTCCTGCTTCTCACCCTACCACCAGGTAGTAACCACCTTCTGTTTTCTCGTCACGCGTACATACATGAACATCATGTAATACTGCTGTTCTTTCCCCTCAACACCCTCTCTCCTTCCCCCTTCCCTCTTCCTTTCTCCTCCTCATAGTGTGCCTTCTATTTTCAGTTCAGAATATGAGAGGAATCGTGCATAATTTGTCTTTCTGAGTCCAAGTCTGGCTTATTTCACTTAATATGATGGCCTCCTGTTCCACACATTTTCCTGCAAATGGCATTATTTTATTCTTCATGTTTGAAGAGCGTCCATTGTGCATGTATATTCCACACTTCAGTTGTTCATTCAACAGTTGGCATATAATGTAAAATACAGTACAACTTTAAAAATCCCATAGTCTTAAAAAAGATTAACACTTTAAAAGTCAAATGTCTCTTAAAAATCTTAAGCCTCTCAACTGTAGGCTCCTGTAAAAAAAAAAAGGTAGATATTTTTCTATTTAAGAAAGGAAAATCAGAGTACAGATACAATCAGATCAAACCAAAACCAAAACCCAACAGTGTAAAAAGCTAGCATCTGCGACTCACTCATGACCTTCTGGTTCCGAAAGATTGAACAGTCCCGTTTCTCTGCCTTTGCCATCTGCCGCACACACAGCTTGTCTGTGGGCTCAGAACAGCACCATTCTACACATGCCACTGCCTTTGCTGGACATTCCATGGATCCAGCATCTCCTCAGCACCCCTCAAGCGTTAGGCCTCCATCCATACCTGAAGCTGCACCTTCACCCATGGCCTCTCCTGACCTCTCACTGGGCCAGGCCTCAGGTTCTCAGCGTGCCCCTCCTCATGTCCCCATGATGTACCACGTGGGAGCTACATGGCCATTTCTAGTGGTATCACATTCATCCACGAACGCCCCCCGTACTTCCTAGGGGAACTTTAAACAGTAACAACAATAATAGTTATTTCAAAGTTGATTTGTAAACATTGGGCCTTCAGAGCTTGGCCACACTGATTGCTCTCTCTTAATTATTAAATACTGGACACGGTGTATAGAATGGCAAAGAATAAAGTGAATATTTATGCCTGGAAACATCCACACCTCTTCCTTTTTAAGGCCCCCAGAGATGTTTGGGGTTTTGTTGTCGTCCTCAGTGTACTACTGGCTCAAATTGCTGTACGGATATTTTGGATGGATGAGATCTGAGGTCCTGGACGGCATGTCTGAGTCTGTGCTCTTATCTGTGAGCAGGGTTGAAGACGATGCACACCCACATCTCAGTCAGCGCCCTTCAACACCTTTGCCCCAGCTCAGAGGTTTGCTGCTCTTACTTCCTATACTTTCTGGGCTGCTGAGGAAAGACACTATTCTCTGTTGCCTTGGTCTATTGCTGACTTACCATTATGACAACTTTCTCTCCCCAGATGCTTTCACAGGTGAGCCAGGGTGTGCATTCTCACTCCTTAGAGGATCCCATCAGTCCTTGGTTCAGTAAATGTTATGGTTGTTTTTCTGGATTTTCCTCCTCATTCCAATAGCCTAACACTCTTTCAACTCCAAGGCATGCCTCCAAATTTCAGGACGTTCTCATCAGAATGGTGTATTTGAAAGCATAATGTTACATACAATTAATCCCACAATTATAAATACGTGGAAGGAACTGTTTCAGTTTTATGACAAAGAGGATTATAACGTAACTGGAGGAGATAAGTCTACACAATCCAGAATGAATGTCTCATAACAAGCAATGCAATAAAATCACACATGCATGTGCACACACACACACACACACACACACACACACACACAGCTGTATAGTGATTGACGTATGGTCTTTGAAAATCAAACTTTGAAAAAAAGTTGAAGTATATATATTTTGAGTGAGGCACTCAGCAAGACTATTTCTTCAGAAAGAGCTACCCAGCTTCTAAATATAACCTGTGTTATTAGAAATTCATTGTTGTTTTCCATGTGAAGCTTTCGGCTTCCACAAAAGTAAACAGTGAGAGAGAATGGAAACAATTAGGCTTGGAATTAAGCTGAATTTGGAATTTGCATAACATTGCCTGTTTCTCAACATATTTTCCCAAGTCCCAGAGCCTTTTTGGATAAAGCTGAAGCCTGTTGAACAGCGCTTGCCAGTAAATGAATGAGAAAGGGGCTGCTATTTTGGAAGCAAGAGCAAGCTTGAGTGAACTTCTTTCACCCTTGCAGAGATGACATTGTCCCTGTGGCCAGTACTTCAGGACTGGCTTCTCTCTCCTGTCACCTGGCTGGTGAGCAACCTGTGGGCACTTAGTGATGTCCACTCTTAAGTTGGAGAAGAAAGAACTTTACATTTGCCCATCTTCTTCTTGGAAACATGGTCACAAAGAATGTGACCTTGGGTGACCTTGAAGGGAAGGTTAGAGCTGTCCTTAGAAGCTGTGCTTCCTTGCTTGATCCTACCCTGAGAGCACGTTGCTAACTTTGACCAAGGCAAGAGTCCTCTGTCCATATTCTTCAGAGTCTCTGCTCCCTTTATATTCTTCTGAGGATCTACACCAAGGCTACCCAGGGTTGCCATTGTGTGTTCTCCAGATCTTAGCCTGCCTGTGCCTTTGTGATTCAGGGTCCGTCTGACCCACCAAGGAAACAGGAGCGCATTACTGTGACTTGCCAACAACACTGGAAGCGTTCCCTCTTGGGGCTCACATTAGCTGAGGAGGGCGTCTGGTCCTTATGTTCGCAGATGAGCAGCAGGGAAATTAGGAACGTTAAAAGTAGCATTGTCTCTTCAAAGAAAGATGTGTATAATCTGTTTCTCACCCAGGAGGCTGGAATTGGATGTGGTTAACAGCCTGGAGACCTCTGTGCTATCTGTAGAACCGGATAGCCACACGTGGCTCCCCTAGACTCTTACGGATCTCCGTCATCTTCCGCAGAGTCTTATCTTGAGCACGGTAGGTCAGGCCTTTTCTTAACGACATTCGTCCAGCCTTTCTTCCAGCACGAAGCTTGGCTGTAACACCAAGCTTGCCAGTGTTCTTTCCCTCTCCCAACTACATTCTGTACTTGTTTTTGCTGCATTTGTTCCTTTTCATTGTAGACCAACATAAGAGAGATTACTATCTAGTAAGAAGGGATCTTTTCTTCAGTCTCCATGACCCCCGCTACTAGGAATCTCAGCTAGAGTCACCCCCATATTCTCCTAGAAGCCTACCCTGTCCTATGTTTCCGGCTTGTCACAGAGATGCCTCCAGCCACGGGTTCTCTTCTCTCTGCAGGCTCTGTCCTCCCGCCCTCCCAGATCTGATATCCACCCTCATATCTATCTCCTGAGCTCCCTCTCCTACTTTGTTTCCTCTCTTCAAACACTTGCCCTGTCTATCCTATTTCCCCTTCTGAGTGCGAGTTCATCCTCCTCCTTGGGTTCTCCTTGTTGCTTGTCTTCCTTGGGTCTGTGATCAGGGGAAGAGGAATTTGATTTGATGAGCTGGGGTGGGTGGGTGGCTGGGGCTCCCCTTTTCTGAGGAACAAGGGAGGGGGATGGGGGAAGAAGGAGGGAGGGTAGGACCAGGAGGAGAGGAGGGAGACTATGGTTGGGATGTAAAGAGAGCTGCTGGATGGGACAAACATGTGTGTTCTGTGTGTTTACACAGCTACACTGTGCCTTTGGAGTTCAAGCGTGTATTAGTTACTTTTCTGTTGCTGTGACAAAACACCACAAACAAGGCAACTTATAGAAGGAAAAGGTTATTTGGGCATAGGTCTCCAGAAGGATTAACGTCCATGACTGTGGAGCAGCGGCATGACAGCGAGTGGCAGGCTTTGCAGCAGGAAACTGGGGGCTCACACCTTGAGCCACAAGCTCAGGACAGAAAGAGTGAACTGGGAATGGCTTGAATCATTAAACTCTTAAAGTCCCTTGGGAGGTGACACACCAGTCACCTTTCAAACCTCTCCAAACAGCACCACCACACTGGGGACCAAGTATCTCATCAAAGTACCACTGAAGGCAGAGTCTAAAAACCACCGTTTAAGATAATATGTTTAAGATAATAGCTCTGATCAGGGTGTAGCCTGGGCTGGGTATTCACCATGTCTGGCTTGTGTTGTCTTTTTTTTTTTTTTTTTTTTTTCAGCTGAAACTCTCTGGAGAAACATAAGGGAGCCATGTCATTACTCTCTCATTCTTTCAGGCCATGTAGACAAAATTCTCCTCATTTTAACAGCAAATTCTCACCAGAAGGGTGTCTGCTCTTTCTCCTTTGTACACACGGCCCATGACCTTGAGCTGAGAAAGTAAGAAAAGCACGCTGTCAGCTGAGCATGTTCAGGCATGTGCCTCACACATGCACGTGCTTTCTGATGTGAGTGTGTGAGAACGCCCCTGTGTGACCCTTGGGCTTTCTTTGTTTAAGCAGATAATTCTTATCCTTTCTTGGCCACAAGGAATAAGTCTCTCTGTTCTTCTCTGTTCTTTTACCTTGTCTTCTGACTTCACTCTTTGCGTTTGCACTTTACCCAAAGAAAGCCCCCTCCACCCAGTCATGTGGTTGTTTCCTGCAAGCATCCAAAAGGCAACCCCATTCCCATGCCCGCCCAGATTTACTTTTCTTTTGCTTCCAGTATCACTCACAGGACGAGCACCTCAGATCAGAAGAACACACATTAAAGGGAGTCCTCCTGCCCAACTCCTAGCAGGGCCTTGTGTGCTTTAGAAGTTCAAAAGGTTTTAATAGTGACTGGTAAAATTCCTGTTGGAAACCCAATATGCTTGACAAATGGTCCTGGCTTTGGGCCTCTTCTGAATCCCCACAAGGCAGAGCTTGCTTGGACTGTAGTGACAACTTAGGGACTGGTCCTTTTCCAAGTTCAGTGTAAAACGGAAAGTTTGCTAGCCCACCTCACCTACCCCATACCCTCTGTGTCCCTTTACTTTTAAGTTCCTAGTTAAGGGCACAACTTCAGGAGTCTATTGTCGCCAAGCTAGGCAAGGCCTCTGTGTGCGTTTGGTGATGGGGCGAGGCCAGCTGTGTGGGAACAACACAGAAGCACTTGAGTTCTCGCTGCTGGGCTGTTTTTAGAGTCTGGATAGTCTTTTCAGGGAGCTTTAGGTTGTACCACATCACACGTCAGGACACACAGACAGAAATAAATCTTCCTCATGTTACTGGGGGTCTGCTCTGTGCACTAAACAAAGGGAAGGAAATAGAGCTCCCAAGGTGTGGGGCCTGGACACTGCCTTTGATTGAAGGGTGGATTCCCTAAGAGATCTGAAGTTTCTTGGGTTGGCAAACTTTGCTTTTCATAAATCTGTACTTTTTGAAATGTCAGGTTGCCATAGATCTATGTCACTCACCTTGGCTAATTTGGAGGCTTGGAAATCCTGGAATCCTAGTTATTGCATTCCTCAGCCAAGCTCTTCCTACTGCAGCCTGGGGGAAGCACAAGTTTCTTGTAAAATCTTGTCAAAAATCACTCATTTTCCTGTATAGTGCCTAAAGACGAACAGCATGGTAGCAAAGAGAAATGTATGAATTTAGACTTGGAAAATGAAAGATAAAATCTGACTTTTCCAAAGTCCTGAATGTGACTTTGAGGCTTTCCTTTTAACCGAACTATTTAGTGCTGATCCAATATTGTGTGGTGAAAATCAAGATGCATCCATTTCCTTGCTCACAAATTCAATTGACACACATTAAGCACGCCGATTTGCATGCTACTCTCTGCCCAAGGATACATGGGCACACGCCGTGATGCAGACTTGGAAAGGTACGGTTGTGTGTGGGGAAAGATGCAAAAATAACAATCAGAAGCAAAGCAACTAAATCAGTGTGGCAACTTCTCTGCCGTAGGGATCCACTTAACGGAAGTAATACTATGCCCCAGAAATAATAATATACCACTTTTGAGCTTGGGCCTCACTCATTTGTATCCTCCCAGAAGCCCAGGCTAGACCACAGAGTTACGGGATAGTTTATGGGGAGAGGGAGGCTACAATGAGCAGTGCTACCAGAGAAACTGAGGACCATTTTTGGGGATAGACTTGGAAGTAAGTTTAAGGCAATTTCATTAAAAATTGGGGGAAAATACAAGAGGACAAGCAAGATGTGAAGCTCAGCAGTTCCTGGGAAGGAGATGATGCAGAGGAAGAGAGAAAGGCATGCCTTTAAAGTTAGAGCCAGGAAGGCTCAGCAAGGGAGATTGTCACCCTCACGAAGGAGGAGTTTCTAGAACATGCTAGTTGGTTTCTTATCAGCTTGATGCAAACTCATGTCACCTGGGAAGAGGAAACTTCAGTTGAGAAACTGCCTCCACAAGATTGCCCTGTAGGCAGGTCTGTGGGACATTTTCCTGATTAATGATTGATGTAGGAGGGCCCAGACCACTGTGGGTGGTCCTACTCCAGGGATGTGGTTATGGATTGTATAAAAAAGCAAACTGAATGCGCCATAGACAGAAGACCAGTAAGAAACACTGTCCATGTTCTCTGCTTCAGCTCCTGCCTCCAGATTCCGGCCTTAAGTCTCTGCCTTGGCCTCCCTTGATTATGACTCTAATCCATAAGCCAAACAAAACTGTCCCCGTCCCAATTCTTTTGGGTTAGTATTTTATCACAGTAACAGAAGTAGGACAGATATTGGTACAAGGAGTCGGGTAGTAATGTGACAGACCTGACGATATTGCTTTGGGGAGGGTTGTAGAAGTGTTTGGAACTTGGGGCTGGAGAAACCACTGAGCACTGCATAGGCTGTTTTGTGTGAGCTTAGAAGGTAAGATTGTTAAAAGAAGGCAGACAATGGAGCCTCTGGTCAGCTGAGGCTGAACAATCAGCTGTGATTGACAGGACACCAGCACAACTGGCTGTGATTGACAGGACACCAGCACGATCAGCTGTGATTGACAGGACAGCACAGTACTGAAGTGAACCCTTGGCTCTCTTAGGACAGTTGATGGTGATTAGCTGGGCATGAATATGTTGTGATTAATAAGAGACCAGCATGATTGGGCTGAAATCTTATGGGAATTACTTCCTCAGGCTCAGCACACAAAAGCAGTGGTGGTTGTGGGGGGTGGGGGGAGCAAAGCTGCCTCTCGCGGTGCTGCCAAACTTGGTAATATGTAAGACCCCTCCATGTGTGGTGACTGTTCTTGGTCTCCAACTTGACTACATCTAGAACTAAAACCCAAAAATGGAGGGCACACCTGTGAGGGAGTTTTGCTTAATATGAGGTATAAAGATCTGCTTCTAATCTGGATCTTTGAAAAAGGAAGACACACCTTTAATCTCAGATCTTTGAAGATGGGAAAAGACATACATTTTTAACCCAGACCTTGAAATGGGAAGATACATCTTTAACTTGGGCCATAACTTCTGCTGGAACCTATATTTGGACCTGGAAGAAGGAAGCTTTTGCTCCCTGCTTGTTTCCCCTTGCCTTGCTAGCAAGTCCATTCTGTCACAGGTATTAGAGCCTACTTCTTTGGGATTCCAGTGTCTACTAAAGACCAGCTGAGACATCCAGCCTTGTGACTGAGCAGCTGCTAGATTTTTGGACTTTCTGTTCATAGCCAGCCATTATTGGATTAGCTCGACTGCAGCCTGTAGAGCATTCCAATAAACCTCGTATATCTACCATCATATGTAATATTTTATACAACATATTATATATTATCACTATATTATATAATATAGCATAATGTAATGTTATATATGTTATTTATATATTATATATGGAGAGACTCATTCTCTAAGTTCTATTCCTCTGGAGAACCCTGACTAGTACACGAGGTGACTCTAGCTTACGTTAGGTTGACAAAATAACTAGCCATCACAGCATGCTTGTTTGGAGAAGGCAGAGCTAGATCATTTGATGCAGGAAGCTGGCATCAGACGGGGGCTCCTTGGCTTTGAGTCACACTAGAAGTGTGGCTGCACAGAACAAGGCCTTGGCAAGGCAGCTGGAGCTGGGACATAGGCCTGTGCTGAGCCAAGCATGGGTGGGCCCTGGAGCTCACAGGAAGGCTGTGGTCACACTCATGTAAAGGACCCTGCCCGGATCCCAGAAAAAAAGGGTTGAAAGAGAAGCTACACCAAGCCTGGAACTACTTGGCCGCCTTCAAAGTCAGAGGGCTTTCTCCCACACTACCCACAGCGCCAGGGACAGCACCTGCCGTTGCGAACACGCCGAGAGCTTTAAGCCTGTCCTGTGCCAGGAAGCTATTCTAGCCTGCATTCTGTAATAATGCCTTACCAATTTTTTCAGAGGAAGTCTAGACATAAGATGTTCAAAAGCCTTGGGCCCATGCCTTTATGTGCCTGGGCTCAGAGTGCTTGCTTCTGTGTTGGGGGAGAGCAGGAGACTGTGGTCCCACAATCCCTTTCAAGGGCATATCTCCTGTGACTTCAATACCTCCCTCTAGGATATACCTCTTGAAGGGTCTGTCCTTCCAACCCAGTATGCCAACCTGTAACACATGGATGTGTGTGGTGGTGGTGGGTGGTGGCATTTATGGTAAAATCCAACCTAATAGGGGTAAGGGTGAAATCTGCATTGGCAGCGTTGCCTATGAATAACAATAGTCTTCAGATAGGAAAAACAAAACACTGAGCCTGGGCTTTAGGAAGAATAAAACCTGAATTTCCTGCTGGTTTTCTTTCATCCTTGTTCAAGTAAAACTGTGTCCTATAATTCTGTTGGGCCCCCAGAGGGTCAGCTTTATGGCTGAAGAAGAGAGGGTGGTTTCTCTCTGCAGCAAGCCCTGGGGGTGTCAGGTGACAGATGACTGGAAAGGCCAGTGGGGAACATCTGTCAGGAGTGGTAGGCTACCATCAGGAAGACCAAGCATCCACCAGATTCCAGGAAATTGGAAATGAGGAGAGTCCATGCTGAGGGAGGTGACAAGAAGCAGGAAGCCGAGGCTCTGAGCTGTTGCCTGCTAATGGCGCCGACTTCCACTGTAACTCGCTCCAATTTCCTTTGTTGTTGGAGTTAGACATGTAAACACACGGTCTCCAAGGCTAGCTCTACCGCTTGGAACATTTGTTGGATTTAACACGGCACCAGGACCCAACCATCTTCCAACCGGGCCTTCCACAGAGCATGACACGCACACCACCGACCTGGACCATTTCTCTAAAGTCCTGACAGTAAAGAGAAGATCAAACAGGGAGCAGGACCTCAGGGCAGTCCCTGCGTGCGGACAGGAGCATTCTCCCAGGAGGAAAACACTTTCTGTGACCCTGCTGTTTGACTATATCCAAGATACCTTCCCTTCTGTGCTTGTTTGTTTTGCTAAGAACACTGGCACTGCTGTGATGGTGGCCTTCAAGGGGACGCCAATCCATCAATTGAGCCATTTCTTCATACACAACGAGTTTGGGGTTCCGGAACAGATGTTCCTGGTTTTCAGAAAGAGAGGGAGCTGTGCTTTGGAAGTGTTTTTATGCTTTATCCTTGAGCATCAAAAGGAAGCATGTGAGTCCGAACACTAAGGTTGTCACAAAGCATTTTGTAAAAATTATCTGTGAACTGGTGAGATGGGTCAGTGTGTAAAGGCACCTGTCACTAGCCCTGATGACCCAAGTTTAATCTCTGGGACCCACAGTATGGCAAGAGAGGACTGATCCCACCAAGTTGCACCCTGACCCCCACGCCCCCCAATGATGTAGCATGTGTGCCCCCACAGCAATAAATAAATGTAATAAACCGTGGTAAGAAGAGTCTGCTTGGGATAAAGGCATTGGTTACTTTTCTGTTGCTGTATTAAAACCCTGTGACCACGACACCTTATAGAAGGAGGGGTTTATTTGGACTTTCCATTCTGGAGGGACACAAGTCCATCTTGGCAGGGCAGAGGCACAGCAGCAGTTTGTGGGCATGGTAGCAAAAGAAGGAAGTTGAGAGCTCACATCTCGACCTCAAGCATGAGGCAGAGAGTGGAACTGGCAGGAGGCTTTAACCTCTCTCTAGCATGGCTGTGTCACTTAGCCCTCCCCAAACTGCGACACTAACTGGTGACCAAGTGTTCAAATTCCTGAGACTACGTGGAACATTTATCATTCAAACAAGCACAGGTAGCTTCTTTAAAATTGTACTGGACTTCTAGAAGAGTCCAGCTTGCAGCACCTGTGCTATCTGTGGCTATAGCTGTGTGTTTGGTGGTTCTTACTGGTGACTTTGGCTACACTGTGCTAGAATCTTCTCAAGCAATTTAAGTTACACTTTCTCATTGCTCAGCAATCACAATATTACTCCTTCCATCCCACTTTAGCTCCTTTAATATCTGTGTTAGTCAGACAAAAATCTGAGAGAAACAATGAAATACGAAGGTAGCCTTGCTTTGGTTCTTGGCTTCAAGGGTTATGGCTCATGATAGGGTGGCTCATTTCTTCCTAGGCTCCATCAAGAACATCACCTTGGTAGGAACTATGGCTAAGGCTGGCACCTCATGGTAGCCTGGAAACAGGATAGAATCCCTATGCCAGTAGCTTCCTCCTCCGTCCCTGTTGTCCTGTCTGGGGCCTCAGCCTATTGGATGGTACCACCCACATTCAAGTCTTTCTCCCTCCTTGATTGGCTCTCAGAATGACTTCAGATATTCCCCGTAAGTGTGCTCTACCAAGCCACCAGATGTTACCCAGTCCAATAAGTTGATGATCCAGGTTAACCTCAAACTCGTTATGTGTGTAGAAATGGCTCAGTTGATGGATTGACATCCTCTTCAAGGCCATCATCATAGCAGTGCCAGTGTTCTTAGCAAAACAAACAAATAAACAAACAAGCAAAAACCCAAACCAAACTTGGTACTGACCTAAAGCCCATCATAATCATCTTCCCTAATTCAACAAGCACAGATGGATATGCTATTAGGCAGAATTACATCCTGAGATTACTCCTAACTTGTCCTTGCTACCAATTACGTACTCATTCTTTTGAACACATTTGAGACAACTGTATGTGGGTGGGTGGCAGGAGAAAGTATAGATCAACATCAAACAAAAAGATCTGATATATCACCCCCAAAGTCACCTTTGGAATGAAGCATGAACACATCGAGAATCTGTGTGCTTTCAAAGACAGTTTGATAAGGGTGACCCAGTTTGAGATTTGGTTTTCCCTATATATATATAGTGGAAAGAACTATAAGAAAGACCCACATGTTTTAAAATGAGAACTAAAAAAAATGGGCAACTTGTTTTAAAGATGTGAGGTGAAAGATTTACTGTGATTCTACTGTGATTGTAGGGATGCACTACCCGTGTGTCTACATTCCCCACAGTCTTGAGATCCATGGAGCCAGAAATGGAGCAATTTCAAGAGCAACACTATTAACTTGTGTCTTGCTCATTCCAACAGCATGGTAGCAGTTAACTTTCTGATTGCCATGGCAAATAGCTTAGAAAACATTGTAAGGAAGGAAGAGCTTATTTTGGTTCACAGTTTGAAGGGATACAGCCCATTGTGGAGGGGAAGCTGTGGTGAGGAACTTGAGACTGTTGGTCACCCTGTATCTGCAGAGAGGAGGGGGAGGCGAGGGAGGAGGAGGAAGGGGGAGAGGGAAGAATGTCTGTGCTCACCTCCCTTTATCCTTTTCATACAAACTAGCATCCAAGCCCTAAGAATGGTCCATGATTAGTGTACATCTTCCTACCTCAATTAATCCAATCTAGAACTCTCTCCATAGGTATGTTCAGGGGTTCACTTTCATGATGATCCTAAATTTCATTAGGTTGACAGTATTAGGCATCATAGGCATCTATGCACATTTTGGAAGTACTGTGTGCAGTACTATAGGCATCTATGCACATTTTGGAAGTACTGTGTGCAGTACTCATTGCCCGTGTGGATCTGCGGGCCCCTCTCTTGTTTTCAAAGAACCATTGCCCAGTGTTTGAAGGGACAGGACTACCATATGTCATATCAGTGCTGTCACAAGTCTAGCCTGGGGTGAAGTTATCTTTTCTAGAATTACTGGCCAAGTTGGTTGAGTTGAAGCTTAAGAGAAAGACTCTGAAATGAAGGCTCTTACTTTTATTACATCATCTTGGTTGGTGTTGACCTGGTAACACCCTACCCAAAATCCTCAGATATCAAACAACAAGAAATCAGGTTTTCTTTGACTGCTAATAGCTAACAAGTAGGGTTTCAGAGCAAGTGCAAACATCACTTGTTTCCAGAAGAAACTTATTTTCCCCCAATATTGTCCCTATTTTTATAGACCATGCCATTGATATATTTCTGCATGTAAATTTCTACTATAATATGGCTTTGGTGAATTAAAAATATTTTTCAAAATTAAAACTTTTATGAATAAGGCAGCTATGAATATGGTTGAGCATATGTCCCTGCTATGTGGTAGAGCATTTTCTGGGTATATTCCAAGGAGTGGAATAGCTGGGTCTTGAGGAAGCCCTATTCCCATTTTTCTGAGATAGCACCAGATAGATTTCCAAAGTGGTTGTACTAGTTTGCATTCCCACCAGCAATGAAGGAGTGTTCCTCTCTCCCCACATCCTCGCCAGCATGTGGTGTCAGTTGAATTTTTGATCTTAGCTGTTCTGATGGGTGTAAGATGGAATCTCAGTGTCGTTTTGATTTGCATTTCTCTGATGACTAATGAGGCCAAGCATTTCTTTAAGTGTTTCTCAGCCAATTGATATTCCTCTGTTGAGAATTCTCTGTTTAGTTCTGAGCCCCATTTCTCAATTGGGTTATTTGGTTTGGTGGTGTTTAATTTCTTGAGTTCTTTATATATTTTGGATATTAGACCTTTGTCAGATGAAGGGTTGGTGAAGATCTTTTTCCAGTCTGTAGGCTGTCGCTTTGTTCTCTTGACAGTGTCTCCTGTCTTACAGAAGCTTCTCAGCCTCATGAGGTCCCATTTATTAATTGTTGACATTAAGGCCTGGGTTGTTGGTGTTCTGTTCAGGAAGTTGTCTCCTGTGCCAGTGTGTTCCAGGCTCTTCCCCACTTTTTCCTCTAACTGATTTATAAAATCCTTCTTGTATTTCAGCACCAT
Organism: Acomys minous; assembly: GCF_964271855.1. Lineage (NCBI taxonomy): Eukaryota > Metazoa > Chordata > Mammalia > Rodentia > Muridae > Acomys > Acomys minous. The sequence continues at coordinate 137,939,314 of NC_140485.1, read as the reverse complement.
TCCAATACGAAAACATTTTGCAGGAATCTGAACATAGGAGTTTACAAAGACATAACAACACACCCATAAGGGAGGGGTAATTGTATCATGCCCAGGACTGAGGCTGATGGAAGCTTCTGGAAGCTTGCTCCTGAGAGTTTGACACAGTTTGAAAGAGCAGTAGCCTAGAGCACAGAATGATGATAAGCCATATGGCTAGATAAAGACACATATTCTAGAGCCCTGCTCTTCCACGAGTGATCTCTGAGATGCCTTGTAAATCAGGTACCTTCTGTGAGCCGTGAGTTCCTGTTGTGTGCAGTCAGGACTGGCTATGTGGCCTTTCGCCTTTCCTATACACTATAACATTGTGTGTGAGTGGGATGATGCTGTGAAGTTAGCATTGAAAAAGATCCTAGCTTCTGGAATCTTCCCACAGTTTAGACATCACTCCCCAAGGCCCAGAGCTTCCATCCAGGTTCACTCTGTCTTCCAGAGACTTGAAGGGAACCCCCTCTCCTCTTCCCTCACTTTAGAGTGCTTTTCCATGTGTTCTGAGTTCTCTGCATCCTTAGCCCCTGCAGGACTCAAGGGCGGGTACCCTTCCTTTATGCCTCTGCTGAGGCTGCTTCCCGGGATTTGCTATGACTTGATCCTCAGCTGACTGTGACACAATGGCTATCAGCCATGCCTGACTCCACCTAGACACCACAACACATACAAACAACACTGGACACCCAGTCACTCACGTGCACAAGGCTGACAGCAGGCAGGCATAGCCCCTTGATGACTCTTGACTCACCTGTCACACCAGTGACTTCTGTCCTCTCCCTAAATGCTCAGTATGCATTTCAGACCATGTTGCCAGCACCTTCAGAGACCCAAGGATTCAAGAATTCCTGTAGGGATAGATCTCAGACAAGAGTCATCTTGGTCCATACAGTGTTGTCATGAAAACAACAGAAAAGTACCCGGTGTGCAGATTAGATTACAAGAGTGTTGTATCTATGTGGGAGAGCAAGGAAGATGTTTTCTGACAGTTTAACCCTAGAACCAGAACTTTGGAGCATTATGTGAGCCAAGTCCACAGGCATGTCTTCCCAGGACATCACCAGGCTGTGAGAGCAGCCCGAGACCCTCCTGTGCTGCCCCCCATCCCAGCTCTCTGACTCTCTTTTTCTTCCCAGAACATGGGCAGTAGGCTAAACATGATGCCAATTATTAAGAATAGTGAGGCAACGGTTTAAAAGATAACAGGCCAGCGTTTCCTCATCACGGGACACAGCTTCCAGCCTTACATAAGCATCCTTTCATCTCAGGGATATGGCCAGGCTCCAGGGGCAAGCACGTCACCACAGCAGGGGATAAGTGTTTCCTCTCTCAGAGAAGTCTCTAGGAGCACTCCTATGTAAACACATTGAGCCCCGCCCCCTGTGGTCCTGAGTGGCTGGCTGATCCTGCCCTTAGATGGATTTGTTTTCTTCTCAACTGACTGGGGCAGGAGTGGCCTCTGCTTGTCCTCTTTTCTGCAGGTACATCCAGTGATGCTGGGCTGTCAAGGCCTGGCATGTCCCATGGATGTCACAGCCCCTTCTCCAGCTCACCTTCCTGGCAGTCAGTGGAGAGGCAGCCTTCTGTTCTTGTTTCTTGCCGTGCCACAGCCATCCAGCAGATCGCCAGAGAGTCCAGCAAGCCCAGTAATGGAAACTCAGCTGACGAGTGGAAGGCTTCCAATACAAATTTCCCTTTTCTAGCCACAATTTTATAGGACTTTGCAAAAGTGCGCATCAGCACTTCGGCAAAGCAAGCTGTACTCTGACAAGAACCCAGCCTCGTCGCAGGCTGTAAGTTCTCGTGTTGTTTTTAATGGTTTGATCATTTAACCAAGCACGTTATGTCCTTGTAACCCTATCTCATGCCATAGAAGGAGGTTAGAACACCAGGGTTTCAGGAAAATCTGTTTGCCACATCAACGGAGTTTTAAGGAACTCTTGGTGCATTTTATCCTGTGTTGTCAAATACTGACCCTTTGTTAACATCAAATCCCTGGCTGGCTGAGCTTCCTCTTAAGTGACAGGATTGGAGTAAGAAAATATTAGTAGCCAAGTGACAGGCCTGCATAAAATTAGGGCGAAGTGTTCTTTTGGATCCACTGGGTGATTCATAGCTCTCGGGCACCTCAGGCTTCTCTTTACAATGACAGAATTTTAACCTCCCTGTACTGCTCAGGACAAACCTCAGAGCTCTCAGGGGCAAACTGATTTTCTTCCCTTGGTCTTAAGCCTTCAAGGTGAGTCAGACATGGTGAATCTAGAATGCACTTTAGAGTTGACACTGAGAATAACTCTAGTTGACATCTTCTCAAGTACGTGCCCGGCAGGACCTTGACCAGAGAGATTGATTGCCTTGATCTCAAGGTATGACTGATCTTCTGCAATGGGACCTCTTTGTGGGCAAGGCTGATGTGTAATTATCTTTGTATGTGGTTACCTCAAAGGGTGGGTTTTGTAACTGAGTAGAAGCACACACTAAAGACTATACAAACCCCACCCCCACCCCTAAAGGCCTCAGAGGCTGCAGCATTCCATGCCTTGGCCTCAGGTCACATAGCTGCCCCTCTTGGAAGGACACAGCCATTCCCACTGTGGCCTCAACTGCCGGAGCAATACCTTCTCTTCCTTCAAGCCTTCCCTGGGCTCCTTTCCTTCCCTGTGCCCTCTGGAAGTCGACCTCACCGGAACTGCTTGTCTGTGCCACAGAGGCACCAGGGCACCTTGGGAAGTCTGACACCGGAACTCACAACATTTGATTGTACTTACATGTTCACGTGTGGATTCCATTTCTCAGTCTCCATGACTGCTGATGTGCTGGGCTAGGGATTTCTCTGCTGGGGATGTTGTCCTAGGCATGCAAGCTGTTTAGCAGCACTCCAGACCTCTGTTAGCTACATTCCCTTTGCTTGTACTTCCCCAGAAATGACAGCCGGAGTGGCTGTCAGATGTTCCCAGGGGACAGGTTTGTCCTAATAGAGAACCACTTCATGGTCTTAAAGCTCAAGGGGACAAACGGAAAGCTGTGCTTTTCCTTTCGTTTGGGACACAGTCCCTGCTCTTTGGTGGGCATTCTGGAAGCAGTTCTTGAGCTGGAACCATTGAGTGGAACCAATGGTTACGTGTCGAGTATCTTTTGGACAAATGCTAACTGTTCTCTTCCTGCTCTCTGGAATTCAGCCATGGGTAGTGATGATGTCACTGATGGTGTAGCCCTGTAGGGGTCTGTGGAGCAAAGCATGGCTGACTGTAAACTCAGGTTGACCTCTGGGATTGCTCATGTTCAGTGAAGTTTGTGAAAATTCTGGAGATGGGTTTGCTTCAGATCTGGTCACCTGACTCATGATCCTTCTTATGTGCCAACTCCACTTCCTGGAGCTTGCTGTGTCTCAGCCCCCTGACCTCTCAGATAGTCTAAAAGAAACATGGGCTCTTTTTCCATCATACACCTCAACCACTACCTGTTTCTCCTCATTCCCAGGGCCGCTTGCTATGTCATTTCCATCGCCTCTTGATTACGTTATCTGTGGACAGCATAGCAAAGAGGTGAGCTGAAAGGACCTGTTCTGACCAATGACTGAACCTAATGCTCAGGATAGGCTTAGTGAGTAGCACGTCATCATGAGTGGTACTTAGTGGGCCATGGCCATCTTGTAAAATTGTTGTCATACCAAGGATTCCTTGGTAGGCATTATCTCCTTTAAGACCCACAGTACTGTAAGAAACACATCTTGCATCTCAGATGGGTAATATCCATCCTTAGTGACATCAGTGGCCCACTGGGGTTGGCAAAATGATTCCTGCTAAGGACAGTGAGCCTTGACAAAACTCTCAATAGTCGATAGGCTCCTGCACTTTGCAAAGTCTGTTCCCACTCCTCCTCCTCCACTCCCTTCAATCACCATGGTGATATGTATCCCATAGTATGATGGCTGATCCTGGCAGCCAGCTTGGGAAGAGGAGTTGAGGAGCTGCCTCTGTCAGATTGGCCTGTGGGCATGTGGAGTGACATTTTTTTGATTGCTGACTGATGTGGGTGGTCCAGCACACTCTGGGTGGTGCCACCCTGGGAAGGTGGTGTTGGGATATATATATATAAGAAAGTCAGCTAAACGTGAGCCTGGGAACAAGACAGCAAGTAGCATCACCACTATGGTCTGCGCTGCAGTTCTTCCCTCCAGGTTGCTGCCTTGAAAGGCTGCACCAGCTTCCCTCAGTGATGGACTGTGACCCCTAAGCCAAATAAATCCTTTCCTCCCCGAGTTGGTTTTAGTCACGGTGTTTATCACAGCAACAAGAAAGAAACTAGTACACACAATAAGGACTGTGCTGTTTGCTGCAAATAAGGACTGTCACCTCCAGTGGCCATGTCGACCACATATGCATCCATCTATTCACCTGTCTGTCTGTTCAGTCATTCAACAGACACTACTCAATTCTGTCATGTTGAGCATCTGTGCAAAGACCTGGCATCAGATGACAAATGAGAAAGCCGCTGTCCCAGCTTGCAGCTTTGGTTCTAGCGGGGGCGGAGGGAGGGGGAGAAGGAAGACAGATGAACAATTGTGGGAATAAATGAAATCAGTAAGTAGTGCACCCTATACCATCAAGGCAGGGACGGACTCACAGAGAAGCAGGGCTTACATGAAACTTCAGGACAAGCAGGGCCCGGGAGCAGGAGCAGGAAGGAACACATGCTGGTCTCCAGGACCCTCTTGGAGTCTCTCTAGTAGTCAGTCTCTGAGGTGGCTCAGGAAAGGACTTTTCCTATAAGCAGGCTCTAGAAGTGTTCTATCGCACAAGACTCAGGGAGGGCACGCCCATGTCTGCCCAGTGGCTGGACATAGCCATTTAGGGCCCAGGTCTACAAGCCAGGCAGGTGTGAACGGTGACTGTGGGATCAGGCAAGAAAATGCAAACGCTTCAGGACTCCCCCTCCAGAGCCTAGGGGTCTGTGCGTTCTGGCTCTGGTTCACGTTTCCCATTTTAAAGACTGTTCCGCTGTAAAGGAACTCTAGTACTTCTGTTCATCAGCTGTAGCGTGGGTCAAAGTTGGTGATAATGGTTTCTGGTATTGCTGGATCTTGGTCTATTTAGTTAGAAGAGCTTTTTTGCTTCTTACCAGTAAAGCCTAGATCACCCATGGCTGCTCCAGCATCTTCAACACTCTTGAGCTCAGAAAACTCATTATGAAAATTGATCACAGAATGGACTTTCCACAGTCCCGTTTAGTTGCTCAGGGGTGAGCCATCCCTGCCTTTTACCTTTGCATCGCACCAGCATGCCTGAACCCCTGAGCTGTCGGGTGAGGACGCAGCCCAGCGCACGTGGCTCCAGACCCAATACGATGCCCAGCTTCTCTATGATAAAAAAACAAACAAACAAACAAACTGCTTCACCTTTATAGGCAGCAGCTTGAAATATATGTTAGCCGAATGGTAAGCTCCAAGGGCTGGATGCTTCACTGAACTACAGGTCCCTCAGAACCGGTCTCACGGCAGCACCAATAAACCCTGGCCTTGAAAAGCTTGTAATGTGCTACGGAGCTGGTGTTGGAAGAAACTGTCAAAACACTAAAAACAGACCGAAGTTAAAAATCTGGCCTCCAGACCCATCAGGAGTTTATCCATTCTTCCTTGTATATACACAGAAGTGACCTCACATGGTCCCGTGCTAGTGAGAACAAAGTAATAGGAAAATGATGACGCGGGCTGCCCAGACGTTCCAGAAACAGAGAGGGTGGGAAAGGAGCGGCCTTAAGCATAACAAAGCACCCTCACTTCTGTCTTTGAAATTCCCTTGAGAGAAGTCATTTCCACTATGTGTTGTCATTACTTTATTTGATTTCTGCAGCCCTGGGCTTGGAACTCAGTGCTTCCTCCACACTAAGACCCAGGTCTGAGCTGCACCCCGCCCCAGAGTCTTGTCTTAGCTGAGCCCAGCACTGAGTTGGGGATGTGTGTTTGCTCAGCTGGGAGAGGTCAACAGGTCTCTCACCTTGGGAGTTTCCAGATTTGGTCCTTTGGTCACAAATGATCTCTGTAGGTACTCTAGCAGTTTCCACAAGACTGAGGTAGGCGTCCAGGGTGAGACTCCAACCATCGAACTCAAACAAAACCATTGTGTTTTCATCTGTTATTGATATCAGTGTGTTGATTTGGCGCATTGTGGGAAAAAATGTTATTAAAATGTTACTCTCCCTCTCTGTCCTCACGATGAAGTCCAAATTCCCAATGAAATTGGTGATTGACCAAGACCACATCATTAGTTAGTAGCAGAACACAGTAAAATCTTGCTCTTCTGGGTCTCTTTATTTTACAGATTTATCTAAACTTCAGATTTCAGGACTTTCTGATTAAGCTCCCAGATGCTTCTTCACAGTACTACATGAATTCATGATAAGAGTTGACTGGGGAAAAAAGATTCACTGAAAGTTCACGTGGCTTCAGCTCACTCTCAACTAAGAGATCTTGTAATTACCAAGCTACTTCAGCTTCCTAAGCCAAGGCCCACAGGCACACACCCAAACAGAGCTCTTCAACTTGGAAGCCCTCTGAGAAGTTATGCAATCTAACCCAGAGGTGGATCTGAGGCTTAGTTAAGCATGCTGATCCTGATCGATTGGTAGTGACTGGGGAAAAAGATTCCAGGACCACCCTGGCCACATAGATCTATAGAATTGATTAGTAATGTCTGTCATGGTGTGGGAGGGGATTATGGTGTGGCAGTCTCACCCTCATCCCTGGCTTTTCTGAAATACTACATTTGGCTCACAAATTACCTTAGAATTGCTCTGGTTTTTTTTTTTTTCCCAATCAGGCTGCTAGTTTTCAAAGTTAGGGATCATGCCTGAGATTCCTAGCAGATTGCTATACACAAATCTAGTTTCTAACAACTATTAATGGTATAATAGCTTATAGCTGAGTTGAAGTAAACCAAATAAATATAATTATGTTGACTTAAACAAGAACATTCAAGTAAATACTCAGCAGAGAATGCATGCCTGCTCAGAAGCCAAAATTATTTTCACCAATACTTTAAAATAAAAATTTATTCCAGATTGAATCTGAGACTATTTTTCCAAAAGCTTTCTCTTAGAATTAAGACACAGTTTCCAAAACAACTTTTTGTCTGTAGGATATGGAAGCATACAGCACAGAACTAAATTAAATCTTAGAACAGATTAGATTTTATACTCTTGGGCTGTTGGCAGCTGCTGACTTATCAGACATCATGAAGAATGGGAGTGAAGATGGCGGGAAATTGGTGTTCCAATGTTTCTGGAAGGAGATTAGCAATGGGGATGAGCGGAGCATGGTGGCAAACAAGTGTAACCCCAGCATGTGGGAGGCAGAGGCAGGAGGATCGCTGTGAGTTCTAGGCCAGCCTGGTCTACAAAGTGAGTCCAGGACAGCAAAGGCTATGCAGAGAAAGCCTATCTCCAAAAACAAAAAAACAGGAGAGAGAGAGAGAGAGAGAGAGAGAGAGAGAGAGAGAGAGAGAGAAAGAAGAAGAAGAAGAAGAAGAAGAAGAAGAAGAAGAGGAAGAAGAAGGAGGAGGAGGAGGAGGAGGAAGAGGAGGACAAGGAGGAGGAGGAGGATGAGGATGAGGACGAGGAGAAGGAGGAAGAGGAGGAGAGAAAAGAAAAGGGAATGAATAGAATTCTGACAGGAAGCAGATCCACAGGTGAAACTGCTTCATAATGCTCTGTTTAATAGCTATACTTGTACTTGAGATTTATTGTTTCAATTTTAAATGTGAGTGAATGTGTGTGTGTGTGTGTGTGTGTGTGTGTGTGTGTTTGTGAAGTGTTGGGAGAAGCCAGAAGAGGGCGTCAGAGCCCACAGACCTGACCTTACCAGCAGGTGTGAACCCCTCTTCTTGGGTGCTGGGAACTGAAGATGGGTCCTCTGCAAGAGCCGCGTGAGCTCATGACTTCCGAGCCATGTCTCCAATCCCAGTTATGGTACATTTTTGGAAAAACTAGCTTTCCTATTTTTAGAATTTTTCTCGTAGCCGTCCTTTTAGGTTCCTGTTCTCAGTACCAAGTGGAGAAGGCCAGAGGGGGCGTGGTGTGAGGTGAGGGCAGAGCCTGGCCGGCTGGCTAAAGAACCAGCCCTTCCTCAACATGCGGAAAGAGGGGGCGAGGAGTTGGTTTTCCTCTTCTCCAACATGGATGTCAAGGAAAGATCTCGGGAAAGAATTATTTGTAGGTAGTACCTGTAACTCTCACTCATGAAGGAAACATGAAGGAAAGCAAGCCTATCTTTTAGCGTCATGCCTCTGCTCTGTGGTGGCACAAAGGCAGCCTCGGATACTTAGATTCTTCCTCTATCTCTGGACTCGTGGCAAGACTGTACCTGGCTGTCCACGGTCCCAGTGCATCATGCTCGTGGGAGGGAGGCTGGGAAAACCTGAGCCTCGGCGTGGTCTGTCCAGTGAATGTGTGCCTTTTATCTTCCTGCCCCATCACGTCAGTCAGTATTTACTTCACCATGTGCACTTTGACCTGAATTCAAAGACAACGTACTGCAAACTAAGCTGTGCTTCTAAAACCATGAAGGAAGGCGTTCAAACCTGCCTACTGAGGCGAAAACATAAAGTCGTAGTTTGCTTCCTAACACTGTAGTGGACACCTTAACCTGAACCAACTTCAGAGGCAAGGGGTCTGGTGAATCTTCCACTTCCCAGGTTGCCATCCACCACTGAGGGCAGTCAGGGCAGGAACTAAAGCACGGAGCATGCTGTCCCCTGCCTTGCTCACCCTGGCTTGTCCAGACTGTTTTCTTATACAACTCCAGACCACCAGCACTGGGGTGTCACTGCCCACAGTGGCCTGGTCCCTCTCGAACATCAAGAAAATGCTCCCATGGAGTTGTCTACAGGTCAGTCTGACAAAGGTATCTCCTCAGTTGAGGTGCCCTCTTCTCAGATGACCCTAGCTTATATCAAGTTGACCAAATAAACAACAACAACAACAACAACAACAAAAAACCCTAATCATCATACCTAGTAAAACTGGATGCCAAATCATCTGTGTAGTAAGTATAAGTGATTGGCGGGGTGACCCCTTGAGCGCCACCTTCCTCACTGGTAAATCAGAGAGTTGGAATCTTCCACTTGTCCAGCCAACCAATGCTAGTTCCCACTGAGTCTCAGACCCTGGCTGGGAACAGGAATTTAGGCTGACCATGGAGTGAGGCCTTCAGACACCAGGCAGATGAAATCTAATAGCAAAACACACCGAGTACAACAAAAAAAGCTCAAAGATAATGGGGAAGCCAGGGTTCTTTTTGATTCCCACGCGCTATGACTTTATAATGATTTTGTCACTATCTTCCACTCTGGGGTCACGGAATCCTGACAGAAATAGGGAGCTGTGGGCAGAGACTGAGGGGCCCCGAGTTCTTCCTATTAAGGTGCATTTGTGAGCACCTTGCTCAGCTCCTTTCCTAAAGCCTTTCTGGAAACCAAGACTCTGCTGAACTTAAGCGATTTTCTTTAGCAAGAACCCAGCTTTCTCACACACCCTTTGCCGTTAACTTCCTCCTCAGTGGCGGCAAAGCTTTCAAACTGCATCCTGAGCTCCCTGTCGCCATTGCCTCTCTACCTGTCAACTGCTTGTTGTCACCACCTGCCCACAAGGTTCCCCCCTTAGCTTATTGCTTGGCCTTCTCTTCTTCAGAGATGCTTCTGGTTATGAGAAATGAAGTTCAAGTGATAAACATTAAAAAACAACAACAACAACAACAACAAAACCTTACAAGACCTCAAGAACCATGTAGGCGAGTTGTACTAGTATTTGTGTTAATATTCCTGTGATGTTTGCTGAACCTAAATGTGGTGGTTTGAATGAGAATGACCCCCACAGGCTCATGTATTTGAACACTTGATCTCCAATTAGTAGGAACTGTTTGGGAAGGATTAGGAGATGTGGCCTTGGTGGAGGAGGTGTGTCCCTGGGAGGTGGGCTTTATGCCATTCCTAGTTTCTCTCTCACTCTCTCCTACGTGTGGCTAAGGATCTGAGCTCTCAGCTATTGCTCCGGCACCATGCCTGCCTGACTGCTGCCGCGGTCCCTGCCATGATATTCATGGGCTCTCCCTCTAGACTGAAGCCCAGTAAACTCTGTTCTGTACATTGCCGTGGTCATGGTGTCCTACCACAGCCATAGAGTAGTAACTGAGAAAGTACGTGCTCTGTGTTCAGGACTCCAAACAAAGGGGAGACAGCAAGCACAGCCACAGTTCCTCCAGCTCCAGTGTTGAGCAGAGCCCCTCTAGCTAGCTCCATGCCAAGTCTCTGAGGTAATTAGTGCCTGAGTAAATCATTGTCAGCCTGCAGGACTGCAAACTTTGGCCAGATTCTCCAAATCAGTCAAAGCAAACATGAAGAAACAAGCTCTGTTCTGCTCAGATTTCATTGTGAAACACAAGTCTCATGCTTTCTAAAAGGAGTTTTGTTTTTTTTTAAAAAGCAATTGTTTGTCATTTGGTTTGTTAAGAACAAAATTGAACTCAAGACTTGGACGTTTAGTGTCTTCTGAGTCACTTCCTAGGGGTGTTTCAGCGTTTCCCTAGTAACATTAATACTAGATGAAGCACAGCTTTGGTAGCCAGATTTGAGAACTTCTCAAGTCAAAATAAAAGTTATAAGCGGAGGGATTACGGTGAGTAGGAAGAAAGTGTTCCACTTCAAGCAGCCATGAACACGGGACTCTACAAACACATACAGACTTTATAAATCTAGATACTCGTGTGGCCCAGGGACAGAACACTCAAGGACACAGCCTAAAAGCCAAGTGTAAATAGAAAGACGTCCATCCTTGGCTGGCTTCCCTTGAGGGATCATGAGACGACCTAAACAGAGGGCCCCGCCTTCTAGAGCCAGTTACTAAAACCCTCTGCCCACCAAGTCTGTCCCCTCAGTGTCCTGACCCTGATCCTCAGTCCACTGACCATTGGGTCCTAGTTGTCCCCGCCTCCTTCCTCAGTCATCCCCCCTCCTATGTCACCTCTCTTACAGAACTGTGGTAAGCAATGTCTAAGAGATGGACAGTCGTGTGAATTCTCTCACTGCTCATGTCTTCTCTAAGAGTTTTATCTGGATTCTTTTGGGCTTAAGTTGCAGTCCATGTGACTTATACACAGCAGCTACTGGGAACTCAGCTAATCGCGGTGTTGTGTGGTGAGCTGTCTCAGGATAGGCTGGGCTCAGGGGCTCAGCTTCTGCTTCCTGGAGCCTGCTTCCCTTCACACAATGAGCTATGCTTTACTATGTGTAAACTTAGGTTTCTTCCAGTTTCTGGGAGATGACGGAAAGGAGTATCAGGTGCATATCCTTCAGCTACGCCTGGGTGGAGGGAGAGGCTCGGTGCTCACTGGCAGCACTGCAATTATTAGCATCCTGAGTCCTAAATGAACAGATTCTGTCATGTGCCAGGCTCTTTCCACACATCTGCTCCTGGATCCAAGTGAAGGATGGTTCCCTTTGGAGAGCTCTGCCTAAATGAGAGAAGTGGATTCTGGATGAGGTTAAGCATCAGACATCAGCCAAGATGAGCTAATGAGTTTGTGGTACCAAAGAACTGCTAAGCAACAGGAGAACCACAGCAGAACATACACTTCTGCTCCAGACATAGACACAGACACCACACCACACACATACACACACACATACCATACACACTACACACACACACCACACTCACCACACACACACACCACACCACACACACAACACAACACACACACACACAACACACACATACCACACACACTACACATATACCACACACACACCACTCACACCACACACAACACACAACACACTTATCTCACACACACACTCACTACACACACACCACACCACACAACACACTCACCACACACAAACACACACACCCCACATATACCCCCCCACCCCACAAATACCCCACCCCCACCCCACACCACCACACCACACACTCACCACACATACATACCACATATAACACACACACACACACACACACACACACACACACACACACACACACACACACACCCCTCTGATATGTTCTTTGAGGCCATCTAGAAGCCAGGACACTGCTGGACCTATGACAGCACTTACCCAAAATCCCACAGGAGTAAAGGGGGCACTGGGTTCCCTCAGTGGACAGAAGCTGATAGCACACCTGACTTCTGATGACAGAGAATCAGAACACTATGCATGTTACCGCTGTGTCCACTCATTGATGGAGATGGTAGTGTTCATCACAGAGCTCTGGACACCATGGGCCTTCCTGTAAAGGTCACATGGGCCGTCCCCACCCTGCGGGCAGATACATGTCATCATTTACGGCTGTAAACCCAACCTCAAGAGGATGACAGCATCTCAGAGACAAAGACTCCTGTTTTCCTCACCACCTGCAGCCTCCAATATCTAAAAAGAGTCTCAGGGTTGTCAGATCTCAATTTTTCTTCCTTCCAAAAGAGGAAAGACAGGAGCTGGTGGGAGGTGTCGCTCTCCTCATGATGCCTGGGTCTGGAGGGGCCGGTGTGCTGTCACAGCTCCTGTTGATATGTCTTGGCATCTGATCAGCAGCGCAGGCATGCAGGATGATGGGGGGTATTTGTGTAATTTGCATGATGATGTGGGAGCATTTGTGTAATTTGGTGTGTTTAATGAGTATACCTCTCATCTCCTGGTAAATATTACCATTTCAATTACATTTCAAATTTGGTAACAGGTTTTGTTTCTTAATTAGCAGTAACCAGAGACTGACCCCTTTAAAATTCCTTTTTCAAACAGGTCTTTCTGCATTCTTGCCTACTGTTCAGACCACGCACAGTGGTACAGGAGTAATCATGGTGACTCAGTCTACAAGTTCTTCATCGGACTTCTACAAATACCCGTAAGCAAGCACCACTGCTTGGACATGCCAAACACAGCAACCGTGGTGCTCTGACCTCACTGTGTGCTGCTTCATGTGCTAAAGGGTTATGTAAGCAGTGCTCACTCAGGAAGAGGTGTGCCCTCGGAAGCCAAAGACAACCTATGGGGCTTTTCCACAGAGATGCCGAGAAAGGTTTGTCATTTCTATCTTATATACATTTTATTTCAGCAAATAGGTCAAAATTTTAAGAAATTGTATAATGTGACAGAGAGTTAAAAGAGTTTGCATGAGTGACATCTGTCGTATGCTTGGAAATCTTAGAGGGGCTAGGTGGCCTTTCAGGGGAAATGGGTGGTCGTATTTGTTTTTATAGGTTATCATAGCTGAGACTCGGGATAAGGAACTCTGTATATGGATCACTTGTAAGCAGACGACCATTCCTGTTGGCAAAAATGACCAAATATTAGTGAGGTTAGAATTTCTGACTCAATTCCTATTATTCCCTCTTTCAAAAAAGTGTGACTTTGGTCATTCTGTTCTGCTAGGACGGAGCCTCTCTCTGTGTAACCGTAGTTGGCCTTGAAGTCACTACGTAGTTCCAGCTGGCCTCAAATTCATGGCAATTTTCCTGCCTCTGCTTCCCAAATGCTAAGATAACAAGCATGGGCAGTTATATCCATCCAGGGGCCCCTCCACCAAGTACACACACCAAGAAATGGCTGGAATGACAGAACTTAAGTCAACCAACAGCAGATGGCTGTCACTGTAGTTTCAAATTTCCACTGACATATGGATGACATTCAACATGGAGGAACAGATGAGCACAAACACACTGAGGTTGAGTGTACGCAAGCATGTGAGCAAAGCTTCTGTGTGATTAACGAGCCTGTAACAGTGTCAGGATGTCTGCCGCTGTGGTGCACGAGACGCGGGAGGCCAAATGTACTTGCAAGCAGATGTGTGAGTAGACTTCAGAGCTTAGAAAACCAAAAATCCATTCATCAAACGGAAAATCTGCAACTAGTAGGAATGCTTTCCATATACAAAACATCCTCCTAAAGGCTCTGTAGGGTTCCTCTTGAGCTGCTGTGGTGCTCATGGGGAGCCCTCATGGGTTCAACACATCATGCCGAGCAGAGGTTTCAGTAAGTTGCTCTGATCCCCTGGAGCTGGAGCTACAGGTGCCCGTGGACTGCCATGTGGGTGCTAGACATGGAACCTCGCTCCTTTAGAAGAGCATCTAGTGCTCTTAACCTCTGGGCCACCTCTCTGGTCCCACTAAGCCAGTGGTTCTCTACCTTCCTGGTGCTGCAACCCTTTAATATAATTCCTCACGTTTGATCAAGGTATTTTATCACATCAATTGCAATGAAACCAGGACCGACATTTGGTGTTAAGGCAGTGGGGCCACTGCTCTGATAATTCTGGCCTTTTGGATTTGGAATGTTGGGCTGGAAAAGCCACTGGGTGTAGAAGCTGTTCTTGCAGGAGCTGGGAAGACAGCCGTGCAGCTGGGCTAAGGCTCTCTACCCATTGCCTCCGCCGGCCACTTCTACCGTGCTCCGCTCCGCTCTGTTGGCATCTTCTCAGGAACTGTGTCGCCTAGCCTAGTCAGGCTAAGGTTGAGTCCTAGTCCTCCTTTGCCCACAGGCAATGGCTCGAATTTTATACCAGTTTCCCAAACTGTCTCTCTGCTGATTGGATTCTGTCTTGTGCAAGTACAGCTTGGCAGTGAACCTGGAATTTTGTTGTATGACACTATTTCCAGGGAGATGTGAACAAGTCTACTCACCCCAAACAGGAAACTGATGACAGACCAAAGTAATGACACCATCAGAGTGCATCTTGATCAACCAATGAGTTTATGCAGGCAAACACTCACACACATAAAATAAAGACAAATCATAAGTTTAAAAACATGAAACCTTCTCCTCTTGTCTGCTCATATGCATATTGGCCATCCTAATGTCAGTAGTGAGACGTCTTTTTAAAAATATTTTAGGGCCCAGAGATATGTCTCAGTTCAATTCCCAGCTCCCACAGGACAGCTCACAACCTTCTTCAGTCTCATGGGATTCAGCACCACCTTTTGGCCTCATGGTCACTGCATGAATGTGGCATGCTAGGCAAAACAACGCCCCATACACATACAAAAATAGTTTAAAAATATTTTACCAGCCAGGCGTGGTGGCCCACGCCTGTAACTTTAGCACTGAGGGAGGCAGAGGAGGCCCACGTGAGTTTGAGGCCCACGTGGTCTACAAAGTGAGTCCAGGACAGCCAAGGCTACACAGAGAAATCCTGGCTCAAAAAACCAAAACCGTGTGTGTGTGTGTGTGTGTGTGTGTGTGTGTGTGTGTGTGCGCGCGCGACCCACCTATTTTAACTAGCTGTATGTTTTCTTATTGAGTTGAGCAAGTGTTTAACATGGTATGGAAATACACTTTTGGATAGACATAATTATCACATATTTTTCTCCCAGTACAAGGCTTGGTTGTTTTATTTTTTTGTCTTAATGGCATCATCTATACAGCAGGATCCTGTGCATGGGTATTTATAGCAGTTTTATTCATAATTAAAAAGAGCAAATTCCTGGATTTTGGAACAACATGTAGAATGTGTCTGTATGATTTATATACTATAATGTCACAAAAAAACATGAATTATAGAAAATAGGTTGCCGGCTGGAGGGCAGGAGGTAGATAAAAGGGATTAGTTCAGGAGCCAGAGTCGCTTAGTTGTGAGTTATGGTTACGTGACTTCATGCATTTGTTAAAACTTAGAGAAATATGCACTAAAGAAGATGCATTTGTGGTGCATAAGTTTCCAAACAGTATATATAAATATCTGTGCTTACAGGGGCTGTGGCACTTGGTACGCACTCTTGCAGTGGACTATTATCAATATATGGACAGATACATGAATAATATTCTCCTTGTCATTTTTCAACTGTGAACCAGGGCACAAACCGTTTTCAACGCAATTATAATCAAGCCCCAGGAATAGCCCAACTACAGATAAAGCAGAACCAAGAAAGCCCTCTAGACTGGCTAACAAGTTTTTGTGCCTCTCAAACCACTATTTGTTTCCCATTAACTACAGCATTCCCAGTGGTGAAACAGCATTTTCTGGAAAGGAGCCAAGGAGCCACAGTCACCAAATAAATATTTCCTACGTGATAAGGCAGCCCCAAAAGATTGTAAGTGGAATCCAGAGAGTGTCAAACAGCTGGGATTCCCACAGAATTAGAGCATGAGATTGTAGTTCACAAACAATATCTTAAATCTAACATTTCGTCCTCATTTTCCACTCAGTTATGAAAAAAAAAAAAAAAAAAGGAAGCTTTTCCAGTTGTAGTTCAGTTTGTCAAACAGAGTGACTGTGGACCGTGCCGGCCTGGGTGCGTTTATCACTGCAGCTCCCAGCACCCACGGCACTTCCAGTGTTTGCTGAGTTAAGGTAGGTTGGATGAATGCTAAACAAGATGGAGGCCTGACAAATTCTAGATTGGTGGGTCTACCTACGGGTGACCTTGGGGCCAGAGAGACCTGTGCCCTGGGAAAGGGCTGTTGTTGTCACTGTACCTAGAGACAGACACCCTCACCTTCATTCCCCAATGAACGTCACATGTCACACTCAGGACAGCAGGGAAGGGCTTATGGGAAACTTAGGACATCCAGCCTTGGATTCCCCTATCTGAACCCTCTAGATTTGAGCTCTCCCAAACTTCCCAGGAGTTGATAGTGGGCGGCCTTGTTAGGGTGGATGGGTGGAATGCAAGCCAGGCTTGCGTAGGGCCAAGAGGGCAGCCTAGGTGGGTGACATGCTTTGGCATTCAGTCGGAAGCAAGGAGAAGTGGGAGGAGCCTGCAGGGAATGTGCAAGCTGTAGTTACCTTGCTCTCTCAGACCGGGGAGGAGCTGCAAAGGAAGTCTGAAGTTTATTCTCTGCTTCTGAGGGCTTGATCATTTCAGTCAGTTGGATATACGAACAACAGGAAAAAGAGGTGTCATTATGTGCAAGTACAGGAGCCACATGCATTCAACCTGAGAGGGGGAGGGGACAATGGCTGAACCTTACTTATAGCTCAGAAGCAGGCCAGTTTCTGAGAAAGGGAGGCCACCCAGGAACGGGAAGATGCAACCTTGGGGAGCAAGTGGTCTTCTAGGCAACAGCTACTGTGGCCACTTCTGTCTGGGATGGCACTCTCCTGCAGCAAGCTGTGCCTTAGGTGGAAAGTACAACATTGGGTGAACACAGCCGTCCTCTGCTGTTTAGTGAAGGGACAGCCTTTCAGCGCCCTCCCTGTGACTGCAGGGCTGTGCCACTTCAGTGAGTGACCAACTGTAAATGTGCAAAATGCAATTTTAACTCACATGGACATGGGTGTCTTTTTTCCTAAACTTGATTAAATTATTTAAGGGAAACAAACACACAGTTAGACATAAACTGAGTAGATAATGTAGGCTGAACAAATACTTGATAAATTTAACTAAATAAGAACTGGGTTCTGCAGGAAGTAAAAAAAAAAAAAAGTCAAAATGACGTTTTAATTCACATTATCTGTTATCCTCTTTTACTCATAGTATGATTTATCCTTTATTCTGACCATGGGGTCCTGGGGGTAGGGTGGGAAAAAGATTCATTTCTGTCAAAAGTCAAAACAAAGAGCCATTTGCATGGACTAATCAGAGGTAAATGAGCTTTAACTTGGCCCCTGCTATTACCTAAGATAACTGCCCTAAAGTCAGGGTTGGTGATGAGGATGAAGCCAAATGCAGATTCAGAGGGAGAATAGGATTGATCAATTAGTGATGTCTGTCCCAAGTTAGGGAAAGATGAGTGGAGGCCCATGTGCTGGTGGTAAGAATCTATCTCCGCCTAACCCATCGGTGCTTTATGGGAATCTATTCTATTCTATTCTCTCCTCCCATCTCCACCCCTCCCCTCTGCAGCCCTCCACTCCCCACCCCTCCACTCGCCTCTCTTCTCCTATTTGTTTGCCTAGTAACAGAATGTTGTCTCCTTTGGTGCCAGAAGTCTCTGTCTTGGGAGCATCTCAGATAGAGAAAGGCAGAACTGTGGAAACACGAGTGCACTGGCATGAAGCTGACCTGCCATGCCATTAGGTATTTGGCAATGAGTCTCAAGCTCCTCTATGAAGTAGACCCATCAGAGCCCTTTAGAGAAGCCTCCGATTCTTAACACATCCAAAGTCAAGACCTTTTATGATGAGAACCCTCACTACCTTATTTCACTTCCCTGCCAGAGTTGAATGTCCATCCCAGAGAGGCCAGGCATTGTCTTCTGTCCCCTGGTCAGGCTGAGGCTGCCAGTTTATGCCAAGGGGTGACCCGTACAGAGGAGCAGCTCATTGGACCAGCATGCCTAGTCAGAGCCTCATTCTGCACCTCAGAGCCTGGATCTGAGACCCCTGGGCAGGCAGCTGAGAACAGCTGAGTTTCCCGAGGTCTGACAGGCATGGACTCTAGGGAAGGCACAGTGTGCCCTAAGGGTGATTGGAAGTAGTGGCCGTTCGGGTAGTAGACACCCAAGAGAAGCTGGTCTGTAGGAGAAAACTGAGCATGCGTACACGGAACAGGAGTAGAAGTTTTTCAAGCAGTAATCCCAGAACAGTCCCAGGAGACCTAGTAGCACACTACACAGCAACTCCTGGGCCGAGACCGTGGCTCTTACGTGAGTCATTTACTCACCCTTGCTGACAGTGAGTTCTGTTTTCCTACAGCACCTGGGGCTCAGCCTAATCTGAGACTGGGGCATGATCTAGGATCTGAGTGAGATGTTTGGAAAGATACTTTAAGTAAATCATGCGGGCAGAGCCTTTGAAAACGCCCATTTTATTTATTTATGTGTATGGCTGTGTGCCTGTGTGAGTTTATGTGCATCAGACCTGTGCAGGTACCTGCAGCAGCCAGAAGAGGGCGTCAGATCCTCTAGAATTGAAGTTATGGGCAGTTCTGAAATGACAGATATGAGTGCTGAGAATAGAACCCAGTCTCCACAAAACAGTTACTTTTTGATGTTGTTTTGGTTTGATTTTCTTGGTTTTTGGTTTTTCAAGACAGGGTTTTTCTGCATAGCCTTGGTTGTCTTGGACTCACTTTGTAGACCAGGCTGGCCCTGAACTCACAGAGAGCTGCCTGCCTCTGCCTCCCAAGTGCTGGGATTAAAGGCGTGTGCCACCATGCCTGGCTATATACTGTTTTTTGTTTTTTGTTTTTTGTTTTTCAAGGCAAAGTTTCTCTGTATAGCCTTGGCTGTCCTGGACCCACTTTGTAGACCAGGCTGGGTCTGAATACATAGTGATTTGCCTGCCTCTGCCTCCCAAGTGCTGGGATTAAAGGTGTGTGCCACCACACCCAGCTTTGTTTTGTTTTGTTTTAAGACAGAGTTTCTCTGTGTAGCCCAGACTGTCCAGGAACTTGCTCTATAGAGGGATGGCCTCGAACTCACAGCTGTCTGCCTGCCTCTGCCTCTGCCTCCCAAGTGCTGGGATTAAAAGTATGTGCTGCCACCACCCAGGAGCAGTTACATCTTAAGGAAATGGCTGGAGGCGCTGTGGTACAAGTCTAGGAGCTAGAGAGATGCTCACTGGTTAAACACACTGGCTGCCCTTGCAGAGGACCCAGGTTCAGTTCCCAGCACCCACATGGCAACTGGTAACTGTCTGTGACTCTTGTTCCAGAGGCTCCCATGCCCTCCAAAGACACAGACCTATATTCAAGCAAAAATCCCATACACATAAAATGAACTAAATATAATAATGAAAAATTTGAAAACATGAGAGGGTCTTTTTTTCATGCCTGAGGCTAACTGTCAGTAGTGTTGTTCTCCATGCTGAGAGAGGCTAACTTACCCTCATTCCATTCTCCTCCCATTCTCAGATTCCCTGCCCTACCACCAGCTGACCCAGATATGTGCCTTGAATAGGTCAAAAGGGAAAAAAATCAGTCAAAACTCATTTGGAAAATGCTGGAAACTATGTCTTAAGTAAATGTGCATGAATCTGCTAAAGGGCACAATGGTTCCTACCGTCACGGCACAGCAGTCCCCACCGTCACAGCACAGCAGTCACTGTCACAGCACAGCAGTCCCCACCGTCACAGCACAACACTTCCCACCGTCACAGCACAACACAACCATCACAACACAAGCCAAGGGCCTTCCAAGCAGGAAGTACAGGAACCCAGGACCCAGCTACAAAACACAGAACCCAGGGCACAGGGAGATGGTGGGCAGAAAATAAACATGCTTTAAGACAAAAGACACAAATATATGAAATAATAAATGCTAGCGTATGTGTGTTAATATATATGTATATACGTGTGTGTGTTATTGTTGTTGTTTTTGTTCTTGTGTGGTTCTTGTTTGTGTGAGTTTTTAGTGTTTAAAATCTAGATTAGCATATGCTACTTTTAAATTAGGATTTTAAACACTGAAAACTCATGGCTATACAGACTTTTCCTCAAAGGGCCTCACACACGTTTGTGGTCTATGTGCCAGGATATGGCTTCCACTTTCCTCATTTGCTTCATAGCACTTTACTTGTGTGCACAGACCATTCTGGGCTTACAGGCCCCAAACAGCAGGAAGAGTCGCAAGCCCAGGGATCAGCTTGTTTTTCAACTTTCACCATTTCACAAAGACATTCACTCATTCATGGTTGGGCTCTTCTAGAATTTGTTGTCACTCCGAGCCAGTTTTCTTTCCCTGTAATGCCCATCTACTCTGACTCCAGGAGTTGCTATGCTTTCTTTACTCGCGTGTGGGCCTCTGAGGAGGTGGAGCATCTGGTGGAAGTCATGACAATGTGGTCTCATGTTTTCATGTCTCCCTCCGTCTTCAGTGTCACCTTGCTGTCAATGGCCTCTCTAAAGTGTCACATCCAGAATTTGTACTTCTAAAACTCCAAGATGACCACCAGAAACTTGTTTGATGTGTTCTGTAATTGAATTGGAACGGACTGTTGCTGAGAGCCCTATCCATGGTGGTTTCGGTTTTGTTACCAACTTGACTGGAGCAAGGAAGAGGAGCAGTGACATGCTAGAGGCATAGTCTGCAGTGGGGCTCCTGTGGAAGCCGGCATGTCTGTCAGTCAGCATCAAAGATTCCCCCCTCAGTGTGGGAGGGTGTCGTTCAGTCAGGAAAAGCACAGAGGAAAGGCAGCATGCTTGGAGCTCTTGGAGCTGGGACATGGTCTTCAGCAAAGACAACTCTGGGCCATGAGCTCTGGACGCCATTGGCTCAGCCAGGTTCTCAGGCTGCTGGTCTTGCTCTGGGAATGACAGCCTTGATGTCTTTAGTTCTAGGCCTTTCCGCCCTAAACCCAGTTGAAATGCCAGCACACCAGGCTCTCCAGCTTTCATTTTTCATAGCCATGTGAGCCAGAAAGACAGATAGACAAACGGACAGACAGATGATAGATATCTATCTTATCTACCTACTACCTAAAAAAATTTTTTTGTGTGTGTATGTTCATGTGTGTGCCGGTCTCCAAGGAGGCCAGAAGCAGGTGTCATATCCACTGGGTCTGGAGTTACAGGAGGCTGTGAGCCACCAATTGTGGGTTTTGGGAACCAAACTTTGGTCCCCTCTGTAAGAGCAGCAAGTGCTCTTCACTGCTGAGCCATTTCTCCAGCCTGCCTGCCTGCCTACCTGTCCATCTGTCACCTGTCTCATGGCTAGGTCACCCTGGAGATCACTCCTGACTGCCTCTACTGTGCTTCTTGTCCAGTCGCTTTGGTTTTGGTCTTAGCTGCTTATCTTCTGAGGGTCATTGACGTCTAAAACTGCAAATGTTTACTTTTAGTGAGCTTCATTTTCCTAGAACACAGTACCACCAAAGGATTTCAGAAAGGACTTGGGAGGGGCGGGGGAAGTTGCCTGCATGAAACTAGACAACATGAAACTAGACAAGTTTTACTGTTTCTATAAAGTGAGAATGAGCTCTCTGAATCCCTGGGTCCTCTGACACATGCACAGTGTAACTCACATAGACAAGGATGCTTATGCTGCTGATACTAAGGCCTGATTCCAAGCTCTTCTGAGGGAGGCCATTGCCAAGGGCTCTCCTCCTGGGTGTGTTGGTAGTGCCAAGGCAAAAAGGAAAGCTCAAACACACAGGACACCTACAATAAGCACAAAGCTTGCTTCCTTGTCAGACACCACACACAGAGGCTGTCAATCCCTGTCAGACACCACACACAGAGGCTGTCAATCCCTGTCAGACACCACACACACAGGCTCTCAATCCCTGTCTGGTTCTCAGCATCACTATCCTTCTAGTGAGAACAGAGGAGGATGCCAGCTCCTCTGTGGAGACAGCACTGCAGATTATATGCGCTGTGAAGACGTTTTCTGGGTTACTTCAGTCTGGTGTTGCAAAGTACATGTGGATGCTGACTTGTGTGGAAACCAAGGCATCTTCTCCAACAGTCTCCCTTTTATGTGGGACAGCCTTCCAAAACTACTCAAAGAGTCCTACCTAGTTTGCAAACTAAAATTTGGACAAATGATTTGTCTCTCTAAAGCAGGTGTGTACAGCCTTTTGGCATTTCGGAGCGATTCTGTCGTCCACAAAGTTTACACTTGAGAACTATACACCAGACCTACAAAATATCCCAAAACTTTGTTATATGCAAATGCACAATTTGGGGGGGCATTTATACCTCCTTATCAACATGCATCCTACTGGCTACAGGCTGCTTCGAGAAGTTCTAGCACTTTCCTGGGCTGGTTTGTTTTGGTTTGTTTGTGTTTTTGCTGTTGCCCCGTGCAGAGGTCATGGTGGGATGTGAGAAAGGCACCTGATGTCACAGACTGGTCTCAAAGTTGTACACATACAGCTGTGCCCTTGTAAAGTTTTACCTTCAGAACTTCCAGGCACACAGGTTTCACCTCAGCACAGTGTGGGGCTGAAAACCACCAGCCCCACACTCCTGCACCGAGCTCCGCCCTTTGGTGGTTTGTGTCGGGAATGGCCCTCAGACCACATCATCATCAGTGCCTCTGTTACTGACACTTGCATGCAAGAAGACAAGCCTGCTATTCACAGGGCTGTCTGGGCCAGATAGGACAGACCCTTTTGTAACAGTGGAAACACAGGGTCCCTCTTGTATTACAGTCAGGGAGGAAGATGCTTCTATTTCAAGATCTTGGAGACAGGAAAGAAAGGAAAATTGAAAACGTAAACACATGACCTCAAAATCACTTTGAACCTAAAATATTCATTCATCTGGAAGCACGTTAGATAGAGAGGCTGGTGAGAACTCAGTGCGGAAAGCACTTGCTGTATAAGCATGGGACCTGACTTTGGTACCCAGTACTCACACAAGAGGCTGAGTGGGGTGGAACATCCTTGCAGTCCCAGCACCGGGGAGGCAGAGACACAAAGACCCCTGGGGTCACTGGCCAGCCAGCCTGGACTGATCTGCAGA
Organism: Acomys minous; assembly: GCF_964271855.1. NCBI lineage: Eukaryota > Metazoa > Chordata > Mammalia > Rodentia > Muridae > Acomys > Acomys minous. The sequence continues at coordinate 137,915,952 of NC_140485.1, read as the reverse complement.
CCCCAGATCTCAGTGAGAGACCTTGTCTCAAGCTCTTGTTTAAGGGGGTAGGTCCGGGAGGAGCTGCTCTCTACCTCTGCAGATGTGTCTACATACACACACACACACACACACACACACACACACACACACACACACACGTGTATACAATCCCCCCACTTCTCTCCCCGCCCCCATCTGTCTGTCTGTCTGTCTGACTCTCTCCATGCTTCAACAAAGGTAATGAAGTCATCTCCATGAGAGAGAAGCCCGGAGGAAAGCATTTGGTTTGCTGGTGATGCTGTTACTCACCAGTGTGTTCATCATGGCCTGAGGCCAGCAGCACCTACAAGAAGCACGCATACCCCTTTTTAACTGAAGCTCTATTCTGCAGAGAACTATCCCCTGGTCATCTGAGAAAGATATTAACAAACAGAACCTTTGCGCACAAACTCTTAGACGCATTTCATCTAAAGAACAAATACACATTTAGCAAGTTTAATCAATATTCTTGATGGGTGTAGATATGTATATGCATATATATACACACACACACACATATATATCAAAATTGAGAATTTACAAATAAGATTTGAGGCACTTAACCCAGGGGTGGCTAAGTCTTCAGGATAAATCTCAAGCAGGGTGTGTTTCCTCTGGTACTTTTGGTAATTCAATTCTACTTCATACAAAGAGGGGTGACGCTGAAACTCAGCTGATTTGAAGATGAGAAGAGCAGAAAGCATTCTGTGAAGCAAGCACAGCACACCAGTGCTGCTCCCCGGAGATCCCGCAGAGTCCAAATTTTGTGCCAGAAGAGTCTGGAAATCACACAGGATCCGCTCCAGGGTTGCTGTCACTGGAATGTGTGATTACAGATAAACAGAGCACAGAGAAGTGAAGTTCCAGCAAAACTGAATTGCACTTATAGTCCAGACCAAGAAATGTGGCCAATTTCTGACTGAAGAGGACCAGATGCCCTGCGTCCACCCTGTGGCCTCCTGATCCGCTGGGGCAGCGGGCTTGGAACACCGTCTCTCTTTTGCCCACAGTCCCTAGTGCAAGGTAGTCAAACAGGTTGGGACGGGGAACTCGCAGCAGGCCGGTCCTGTGGTCACCACTTTCCTGGGATGGAGACGCCACACTCGTACCAGCCCACGTAGTAGTAGGGGGTTCCAAAACCAATGTGGCCAAAGCTGACAGGCTCCTGGCGGTACTGGCGATAGTAGCCTGGGAAGGCAGTGGGAAAGAGAAGGAAAGAAGATGGGTCAAAGTCATTGGCAGGAAAACCTCTCACCCTGCAGCCACTCCCGCATGTTTCCGGCTGTAACTTGTCAGATGAGAAGCACCACGCAAAATCTTCCCTGTGGCTTAAGTTTTGCTTCATCCATTGCAGGTTTGAACGTGCCCCCCCCCCAAATTCTATAGCCGTGGGAACAGTCCTCTATAATAAATCTAAATAGACAGATAAATACCATCGGCTCTTTATTCTAGATGAAAGGCTCTGCATAAGCTTATCTTGCTGCCTATGTTATTTTAATTCTTTGAAAATTGGTAAGTGGTTGTGTTAGAGGTGTTTTTTGTCATCTTGAGACCAGCCAGGGTCATCTGAGAGGAGGACACTTCAGTTGAGAAAACGGCTCTGTCAGACTGTAGGTGTAAACCTGTGGGCATTTTCTTTATTAATGATTGATGTGTGAGGGCCCAGCTCATTGTAGGGGGTGCCACCCTGAGCAGGTAGTCCTGGGTATAGAATAAAGCAAACTGAGCAATCCAATAAGCACAAACTCCACAATGGCCACTGTTTCCATTTGTGTCTCCATGTTCCTGCCTCCAGGTTCCTGCCTCCAGGTTCCCACCCTCCTTGAGTTCCTGCTGTGGTTTTTCTCAATGATAGTCTATGATGAGGATACATAAGCCTAATAAGCCCTTTAATCCCCACACTGCTTTTCAGCTGCTGTCGGTTTGCATGGAATGCTGGGATCATCAGTGACGCACCACAGCTGTTCTGTTCCTGCCTCATGTTATCATCAAAGAGCTGGTGTCCTGGCCCTGAAGCCTCTCCTGGTGAGTTTCATGTTCACCCTTTGGTCAAGCTGGGCCCCCTGGAAGGATTCCGCTGTGCACTGTTCATGTTCATCCACATTGTGAGACTCAACTCATAATGCCTGTCCCGACACCTTCCTTAACAGCCTTGAGTGTCTGCTTCCCTTGAATTCATATGGTCACAGCGAGCCCAATTCCTTGACAAGAGGACAACCGCATGGTATGTATTTACATGTCATAGCGTCCACGTCATTAACCTTTCACACAGTTGTTTTCCATTCCTGGCAACAGAGCTTGTTTCTGAGAGCAGGGACCGGGTCTTATATCCCCCTTGTATTTCCAGTTTCCCAAGACACACCCCAAGGCCAACAAGTGGTGGAAGTACTTTAATTCCTTGATTTCTTATTTTTCACCCTGTCTGATCCAAAGTCCTTTCAACACTGATATCTAACCTATAAGGCAAAGGCAGAGCAACCATACATTTTCTCATTACAGCTTTTTTTTCTCCCACCCACCCCCAGTATATAATAGCAGCTTTGCCCTTCTTACCTTGAATGGTGGGGAGGGCTTCTATGTAAGACTGAGGGCCTGTTCTCCCGTCCAGGTGTGAATCCACAAACTGACAATGGTCTTCACCCCTTCCCCAGCTGTCTCCAATGCTGTAGAATGTGTCTGCATGAGGGGGTATCACAGGTCAGTGACTACAAAAGGGTGGCACTGTACGGCTGGCTTACCATCTAGAACAAGCTTTGGAGACTGTTTAAAATGGGAGCATTACTTAAATCATGTGTTCCATAGTTTACATGCCCTAACGTATGTTTAGTAGTGGGACTTTGGGCAACACAGGCATCTCTGATGTGTAAATGGTGGACCTTTTAATCCTCAGCTTTCGAGAGAGCATGAGGAAAAACACAACAGAGAAAAGATTAGAAGTCAGGCAGGTCTGTATAAACAGAAAAACCCAGCAGCAGGCGTATGGAGCTGTCCTTGGTGCTGAAGCTCAACTGGTGGATAGACAACCTTGTTTCCCACACTGGGGTCCTAAAGATAATAGTGCAATCTCTCCTAGAGATTTTGAAAGGAGAGAAAATGGGTGGAGGAAACAGGAAAAGTCAGGTGGAAACAAATGAAGATGGATGGAGGGAGAGGGGGAGGGAGGGAAGGAGAGAGAGAGACAGAGAGAGAGACAGAGACTATCTACTGATGAGATGAGGCAGGTAAATCTCTGGAGTTGGGGGGTGTGGGAGGAAGACTTGGTTTTGACAAATCCTTTTTTAAGCAAGAAAAAAAATTAACTGTTCAGGTCAGCGGATCCTGGATTTCATCCCTAAAATGCAGGCTATATATAGTAATCCTGGAGCAGAGTCTACAAAACTGGTCTGTGTTAAAACCCACACGGCTCCAGGCCTTAGTAGACATGTCCCGAGGCAACTGCCTCAGGCAGAAGTTTACTGCAGCCACCCAAGTCTAAGACCTACCTTTGAGGTTGTCGCTGAGGTAGATCTTATACCTTAGTGAATTACAAAGAACAACCCCCACGAACTTTTTGTACCACGTCCGCTTCACGTACTGCCGACCATGGCAGTCGGTGTGGCCGGGGTCATGCTTGAAAGCAAATGGGATCCAGATGGGTTCGCCACCTTGGCAACACAGAACACACACTCTATCAGGAAATGGGACGTGTCCACGGGGCCTTCCTCCTTCACTGGGCTTCCCTGAGCAAATGTGCATGCATCTTGTATCCTCTCCCCCTTTTAATACTAGAATACAACTGGGGTACTATGGGTTGCATCTGAAAGTGTCCCCCAAAGGCTTGTGTGTTAGAAGCTCGGTCTGCTTCTGATGGGCTGTGGAGAGATTAATGGATCAGGAGGGGCTCAACTCCATCATGGGTTAACCCATTGATAACCTCATCCCTGGATGAAGGAGGGGCCTCATGAAAGAAACAGATAACTGGAGAATGGCTTTGAGGGGGTCTCCCTCCTCCCTTGCATCTGCCTGTCATGAAGAACAGCTTTGCTCCTCATGTCATTCACCCATAATGTTACACCTTACCTCAGGCCCAGCCAGGATCGAGGGAGCCAAGTGACCATGCTCTTAAACCTCCAGATCCATAAACTAAAATAAACCATCCTCTTCTGGTTTCCTCAGATTTTTGTCATGGCAACTAAAAGCTAACTACCATATCTGAAAGGCTGGGTGCTTTTTACTGTAGAGGATTTAAGATCTTGGTATTTTAGCAAGGGATTCTCAAAGCTCATGAGCCATGGAAGCCTCAAGGAGCAGCAGCTGTATTGGCACCTTTGACCCCTGGGACACAGTGTCACAGTGCTTCAAGTCACCCAGCCTGCTCTTTTGGTCAATCCTTATTCTTGTCTTGAACTTGAAAGACAGAGCTTGCTCAGTTGATTGGGGGTGGGGGAAGCAGGAGGTAAAATGTCTTTGTACACTTGTTGCATTTTGACATCTTCACTTTAAAATGCTCATGGGGACCATGTAAACAAAGTACCTATTTTATAGGTATTGGCTCTTCTCAGCACACTATCTCAAGGAGGCAACATCTGTAGTCCTATTAAAGCATTTTCAAGTCATTTTCTTCCACAAAAGAGAATGGAGGGTGGGCGAATCAAAGTTGTCAGAAGGAAAGACATATGTAAAGTGTGCCGCCATCTCTATTTGTGAGTCGTCATAATTATCACAGACCTCACAGTCACATCTCATTCACGTTCACAGCCAGAGTCAGAACCCTCAGCCTGAGAAACTCACCTGGTGGCCTCACAACAAGCAGAGGGTTGTCTGTGGATGGAAAAGAAATCATTGAGTTTGTAACATACATTGCAGTTGAATGTTGAAATTCTGACTGTAATTAAAAGAGCTAACCAAACTGGAATAGAGAAAAAAAATATAAGATTTATTTATCAGATATCAAAGCATTCCACAGGCTTCACTCTGTGAGCATTTTCTTTGTTGACACAGAAACTGTTAGTTTCTGGAAGTGATGTTTTGAAATTGTGTGCTACAAAAGCAATTCAATACTTAGGCTGGTGAGATGGCTCAGTGAGTGAGAACCCGTGTTTTGCCCCTTGGATCCATGTGGTGAAAGCAGAGAACCAGCTTCCTGACAGCTGACCTCTGACCTCCACATGCACACTGTGGCACATGCACACACATGCACACGCACACATACTCTCTCACACTGATGTTGTGGTATGCATATACACCCACATGCATAGAGATACTCTCTCACATGCACACACACACACGGCACACACACACTCTCACATTCACATTGTGGCATGCACACACACACACTCTCTCTCACATTCACACTGCGGCATACACACTCACACACACACACTGTGGCATGCACACACACATATTCTCATTCTCACACATATGCACATTCAAAATAAAATAAATCATGTAAAAACGTTATTTAAAAATCAATGCTCTTTTTTTAAAACTTCCTATTTGGGAAAGTCTGGTGATGTCTTAAAATGCTCGGCATACTACAATATCACACATTTCCCCATTCTTTAGTGTTCACCCAAGAGAAGTTAAAATGCAAATCCAAACATTTGCATAAAGAAACTTATACCATCTTTGTAATTACCAGGCAGTAGAAAAAAATTACAGTTGAATGAGCAGATTGTGGCATAGCTGTACAAGGAAATACAGACCAGAGATTAAAGAGAAACGAAGGAGCCGGGCTTTGGTGGCGCACACCTGTAACCTCAGCACTCAGGGAGGCAGAGGCAGGCAGATCGCTGTGAGCTTGAGGCCAGCTGGGTCTACAAAGCGAGTTTCAGGACAGCCGAGGCTACACAGAGAAGCCCTGTCTCAACAAAACAAAAACAAAATCTGATTATTTGGAGAGAAGCCAGCCAAAGGAGTATACACTCTAGGGCACTTATGTCAAGTCCTAGATGAGAGCTCGGTGGGAGAAAGCAGAGGGATGTGGGACGGCAGGAGGCACCCGCTGGAGGTGACAAACACGCTGTCTGGGCAGCTGCCAGGGCTAAATAGGGCTCAAAGTCTATGGTGTTTCATATTTTAAAAATATTTATACTTTAACTGCAAAAATCACTTCAGAGGATATGACACTTGTTTTTAAAAGAAATTTTGCTTCAGAAAAGTATCATTTTTTCAGGTGGTGTTGGGGCTCAAAACCAGGCCCTCCGCTATGCTGGGCCAGCCCTCTGCCCACTGAGCTATTTCGCCAACACACTGACTTTCATAAATGCTTCACGTGGACTAAATACACAACACTCTTTCCTCTCTGTCACTCATCTTCTCCTCATCTTAATTTTTGCAGCACCGGGGATAATCACAGGGCTTCAGTTCATGCTAGGCAAGCATGGCCATTGAGCTTTCTCAGCTCAGAAAGCTGCTTTTTCAGGATGCACAACCTATTAAAATTTAACATATATAAAACCATGGAGCTTTCCCTCTGCATTTAGGATAGTCTATCGCCCTGAGTCTCCCTTGTGTTTTGTATAGATAGCTCATTCTGGCATTATCTGCTCTGTGTGATGTCAGTTTAAGAGGAAAAGCTAACGGTGTTCTTCTGGAAAACTCCAGAGCAGGCAGGAAGGAAATGACCGTCTCACAGGGGCCACCCAAGACCATGGGAAAACACATGTATTTGCATGACAATTTGTAGTAGTAGCAAGGTTGCAGTTATAAAGTGGAGACCAACGTAATTTTATGGTTGGAGTCACCACGGACGTGAGGGGCTGTGTTAAAAGGCCGCAGCACGTTTAGGAAGGTTGAGAACTGCTGCGGGAGAAGCTGATCTTGAAGTACTTAGTGCAGGCATCTCTGCGTCTTCATAAAAGAAACCGTAGATGGAGACTTGGCTACCTGGAGAAGCATCCGCCTCCCAGGTCATCTAAGGTGGATGTTTTGGAATAAAAATGTTGCTTTTAAACTCTAAAATTAAGACCAGGCACGGTTACTCGTACCTATAATCCCAGCATTCATAACCTAAGGCCACGCTGGGCTACTCTTATCTCAGTAAAACCAAAACCAACCATCCAATCAACAAGAAACAAAGAAAGCTCCGAAACTACCTTATGCTAACAAGTCAAACCTGTTTTTGGATTGAAAATGAAATTTGTTTTTCTTTTCATTAGAATTTGACCTTGGTTTCCGGCTGACCTAGCAGGGGTGGGGAGAGGGTTGGTTTTATAAGAAGAATCCTGAACAGAAAAGACTCTTTTTTTTTTTTTTTCCTTAATCTCTACCTTGCCAGTAGCTGTCATTTTGGTCTTTATTTCATTTCTTTCACGAAGGCAAAACAAAGATGAATGTGCTCGTACCTGATTCTGTAACAAATGAGACAGAAGGGCTGACTGGTCCATAGCCATGCGGGTTCTTGGCTTGCACTTTGAAGTAATATCTGAAGGGGAAAGAAAACATCGTTTAAAAGAGGCATTGATTTGACCTCATAATCATAATCATAAGACAGATTCACAACCTTACAAGCATGTTTCTATAGTAAGCTTGGAGTTGTGTTTATCTTTTTACACACATACACACACACACACACACACACACACACACGGGGCTGGGAGAGGAGGAGAGGGAGGGAGCTGGCTATCATGTTTTTCCTGAACTTTCCTATTTTTTGACAATTTCCTGAAAGGGTGTAATCAGTACAGCACAGGCACGTGACTGATGGGAATGGAGTAGAAACAAGAGGCTGACAGCTGCTCAGAGTGCTTCTCCTGGGGCATCCAGCAGGCACTGGATGACCCTCCCAGCCCATCCTTTAAAAGGCTGCTTAAGACTCAGATGCCAGTGTAAGTTCCAGGAGAGAGGAGCTGGGACAACAAACCACAGAGTGGAACTCAAATGCTAACTTAGTCAACATGTTGGACTCCGTGGTGGATTCAATAAAAATGTGGCTTGTGACTGGCAGGAGAGGACGGCCGGAGACTAACCTTTTCAGTGGAACTCCTCACAAGATAGCCATGCCCTGAGCTGTGACACCTCCAGGAAAGAAAAGCGTGTCCAGCAAGAGGACGTAGCGGGGGGGGGGGGGGGCTGAGGAGAGGGGCTTTGCTGCAGGGCCATACTGTGTCCAGGAAACAGAGAATGTTCTGGAAAGCACGGTGTTTGAGTCACTCTTTCATCAAGAAGAACATGGAGTCTCCAAGCGTTTTATTTTGTCAGCACTGATGCTCGGAGAAGAACTAGGACGGTCCCATCAGTTGAGACCACTGTTGTTAAATCTTGTGACCTCCTCACCCTGAGGCTCTATGTATCACAAGGCCCTTCCAGAACCCATGAACGGTGACTCTCTGAACCTTAGAAATAGCGTCTTCCTCTAGCTTTTGGCCATAAAGGCTGCCTCGCTTAACTACTTCAAAATTCTTCATCTGCTTGAGTCAACTATAGATGCAAGCACTGATTAAAAGTACTAATAGGTTTTAAAGAGGGGCCCTTCGCACTCAGATGGTGGCCACAAGCCGCAGGTAATGACCTCAGCTAGGCTACCTCTGGCCTGGCCTCACTGCACGCAGAGACATCCTCCTGGGGTCTTTAACACATATTGAAGAAAAAAGCTACTTGGTAAAATCTGAAATCATCCACATAATATGACTATTGATCTTTTTCATTTCAATTATTTTAAACAAACAAACAAAAGGATATGCACAATTAAGATTGCGTTTCCAAATCTGAGTTGGAAACTCAGCGTGTGTCTCTGGATTATTCATACTCTCACTTAATGGCTGTGAAGTAATTTAAGGCAAAAATCCCACAGGCAGTTCTAACAGGGGGGTTGGTGCACATCAATGATTCTAGCTGAATTTTGCAAACTCTCTTTTTTTTTTTTCCAAAGAGAAGCCATGTAAAGATTTAGAGCAGTATCTATGTTCAGGCACACAGGACACACTTGCTACCTAGTTCCCCACGTCCCTGGTGGAATGGGCCTGAGACTCCAATCTCAACCTTTTACTGTAAAATTAGATTTTAAAATATGCAGACCCCTAAGGAGTGATGGTGGGGCCTTTGTTTAGTGAATAAAGTAGAATATGCTTGTTTTAGTTAAAAAGAAAAACACAGGATATGTGACAAAAGCCACCAAGGTTTAGACTCTGGGACCTCTTTTAAGCAGAGCCATTTCTTCTCTCTCCTCAAAGACCCCCAGAGAGGCACGGCGGGCACTTGGACATTCACAGCAACTCAGGAAGTCTCTCAATAGTCAAGAAGTGAAAAATAAATAAAGGGTTTCTGCTCATTGCATCCATATTTTTCTGGCTGTTTGTAGCCGCTGTTCCCATGGGTGCTGGGGAAACTTGACCAGAGAAGCCCCCATGCTACCTCCTTTCTGCATACTCCACCCAAAGACCCAAAAGCCTATGTTTGACAGGAGGAGGCACAAGAGCCTGGATGCAGGGGCAGATGGAGCAGGGGGCAGCGGATGGAGCAGGGGGCAGCGGATGGAGCAGGGGGCAGCGGATGGAGCAGGGGGCAGCGGATGGAGCAGGGGGCAGTGGATGGAGCCCCTGTACTGCCAATCTCCTCCTCACCCTTCTTCTCTTATGAATCTTTCCATCTTTCCAGAACATTTCAAGCTTTGGGGCTTCCTCCTTCTGGAGCAATTATGCCTCAACCCCCACGCCCCGACCTTGCCTGCCTGTCCTCTGGCTTGACTGCTCCGTATGCCTTGCACCTAACTTTCTCAGAGTCTAACCTGAGCAGCCCAGGCTCATAAGGACAAGAATCCCCCCATTTTGTTCTCTCCCCAAACTTCCTCATGAAGTCTACATCTGCACTGCTTTCCCTTTTAGACACCTGCCTCCCCCACCACATCAGCACTGTACACTTTATGAGGGCTGCATCCAGCTCACCTCCATGCCCTAAACCCTGGCCCAAAATACATGGGAAGAGTTGCCTGAACGAAGTCTGGACCCAGAGCCTTCGTCGTAGAACAAGTACACATCCACCTTTAACCACCACCGCCTAAGAGTCAAAAGGGCAAAAATCCAATATGGCAGCAGCAGTTGTGGAAATAACACTGGGCACAGACGGGCGGGGCGGGGAGAGGTCAGGAGACTAAGATTCAACTTTTGTTGCTCGTGGTTATGTGATGAGCCCACTGGAAGGCGTCGTCCTGCTTTTTTGGTATATTTGGCAGCTGCGCTGTAGAAGTAATCGCTGCACGTGGTGCAGAAGGATGCTGGTTTGTCTGATTCCGCTGCTTTTGTTTCCTCTATTCAGCTTTCACAGCTATTAGAAAGGAACGTTCCCCATTCCCTGATTTATTGCTTCTTTTCCTTTGCCAAATCCTGCAATTCATAACAGTTTACGGAAGCTTGGTTCCAGTGAGCCTTAAATGGCACATTAAAATGTCACAGGGAGTGCTCCCAGCTTTGGGGAAGTCTCCTGGTAGCCTGGCTCTGGCCAGATTTTTGTGCCTTCTAGCACATCTGTTTACTGAGTCATTTGTTCCAGCCTTTGCTGTGCTCCCCCGCCTGGGGAAGCCTCCGTAAGCTCTTCACCGCAAGCCCCGTTGGCTCCCTACAGCAGAATGGTGATATGGCTACCTGGACAACCTCAGGAGGCAGTCCTGAGCTATTCGTGGAGCCCACAGGCCCGTTGACATTGTGAAACCAGCTATAGTGAAAGCCCCTGAAGCACAGACATTTAATATGCTATAAACCAGTGGTCTTCCCACCTGTATCCCACGCCCAGCTGCCTGGACAGTCATTTACCAGCACATCACTGCCTGGCCACTCGGTGCCTTATTCATGTTCATCCACTGAGAGTCATACCTCCCAAACCAGGCAGTCCAACTGAAGAAGGCACAGCCAGACACTCTCATGTGAACCCATCTGGCCAATTTTTCACTAAGGGACATAAACTCAGGCTTCCGGAACAGAGCTCTCTCTCAGCCATCCATTCTTCATGTAAAGGTAACAATCGTAACCTTTACAAATGCATGCAACACACCTTTCTAGAATGCTCCAAACATCTGCATCCCAAAGGTTAAGTGTCAGTGTATATGTTTGTCTTATGTACTGTCCCACGTATGTCGCATAGCAAGATTGTACTACTGAATGTCACCACACTGGTGACTAAAACTAACCAACCCTCTTCCAGCAGGTAGAAAAACCTTCCTGTCCTTAAGGGAAGGTACTGCTTAGGAAAAGAAGGAACAAGCCTGGTTGTCAAGTAACAACTGCAATTCACACAGTAGCTTTTCTTAAGCAAGAGACACGGTACATGGTAAGCCTTCGTTGTATCCCATGAACTAAACAAAGAGTTTAAGGAAATGGTGGGAAGGTGGGAAGCCTTCGATCAATCCTTTGTTCTGACTCACAGCTCACAGGTCTGGCTCTTTGTTTGTGAGTGACCACCATGTCCTACCTGGTGTTTGGCTTCAGGTTCTCAATGGGCAAATGGGTCACTGACGACGTCTGAGTTGACCATTTATTCCTGATGAAGTCCTCGTAAGAGGCGCTGTAGACCAAGTATCCTGGAGACAGGAAAGGGAAGAACCTGGTGAGCATCAAGGAGCCTGACCTAGTCTGCTTTTTGGTTGCTTCAGTAAACGCTGGGACCAAAAGCAGCTTAGGAGAGGAAAGGGCTTGCTTCATCTTACACTTCCGGGTCACAGTCCATCATTAAAGGAAGTCAGGGAAGAAACCCAAGCAGGAACTTGAAACAGAAACCATAGAAGAATGTTGCTTACTGGCTTGCTTCCTCTGAGTTCCTGATAGGAACTGTACCGCTCACAGTAGACTGGGCTCTTCCACACCAATTAGTAATCAGGAAAGCCTGATTCTATGGGCTGACTCTATGGGCCAATCAGATAGCAGCAATGCGCCAGTTAAGACTCCCTCAGATAATTCTGGGCTGTGTCAAGATGACAGCTGAAGCTAACTAAGGAAGAACCAAATCAGGAAGAGCTGTGATCGGGAGGGGGCGATGTATGCATACAGCCCCATGAGGTACAGCTCCAGACAGGAGGGGGTGATGTATGCGTACAGCCCCATGAGGTACAGCTCCAGAGAACCCCAAGGAGAGTAAGCTCCACTGGGAGACGGGGTGGTTCACGTCAGTATCTTCTGGTGAATCCAGGTGGGGACAGCACACTCAGTGCCTTCTGGTGTTCTGCTCACTCCTTTCTTTCTCTACCACCCTCATCCCTGGCCTCACTGGGCTCATCAGGGCTATCTGCGTCTATCTTGACTTCATGGAGAAGAAAGAAGTAGGAGGGAAACAAACATATTTAATGAGCCAGAGTCAGACAAATGTTCTGTTTCCCTATCATATGTGGAATATAGAAAGGTGGCAGATAGATAGATGATAGACAATAGATAGATGACTGATATGTGATAGATAGATAGATAGATAGATAGATAGATAGATAGATAGATAGATGATAGGTAGATAGATCATATATATGACACGAAAGCAGAAGATGGAAAGGGAGAAGGGTGAGAGATGAATATGGCCAAAGTGCATGATACAATGGAATGAAATTGTGAGTTTGAAACCCATCACTTTGCACAATGAATACATAAATACGAATTTAAAAAATATAAAACGCCCACATTTCCTGGTAAAGATATACAGTTGCAGGCATGGTGGCAAATGTCTTTAATCCCAGAACTCGAGAGGCAGGCGGATCTCTGTGATTTTTGAGGCCAGCCTGGTCTACAAAGGGAGTTCAGGACAGCCAAGGCTACCACACAGAGAAACCGTGTCTCAAAACAGAAACAAACAAACAAACTTAAAAGAAAGATACACATCTTGGTAACCTGCTGTCCTTCCTCTGAGTGCCACCAGGTCTCCCCCTCCAGGGGACATGGTCAAATGTTAGGCACCAGAGTACGTGAGAAAGTCATATCCCCCCTCAGGAACAGTCACAGGGGAGGGGAATAAGGGGAAAATTGGGAGGGAGGGAAGAATGGGAGGATACAAGGGATGGGATAACCATTGAGATGTAACAAGAATAAATTAATAAAATAAATAAATAAAAGTAATAAATATTAATAAAAAAAGATACACAGTTGTCCTTTACATGAGGAATATTGGCTGGTGACTCCCAGGCATGTGGCTGTGACTGAAAGACTCACAGTGACCCTCACTCATTTATCAAACCTCACCTATGACTGGCAGTTGCTGTCCTTGACTTAGTTGTTAAAGGGCAACAGTTATATGACGGATCTGAAACCAAACAGCTTAAAATAAGATGTTTGCTATACTTTGTCCTCTGTGCTCACCTTTTTGCCTTTAAAACTTGTCAATTACAGCAATGGGGTGATGGCTCAGCAAGAGCACTTGTTGCACAAGTACCTGACTTCAATTTCTCAGATGTATGCAAAGAGCCGAGTGCAGGCACATGCCTTCCTATAACCCTGTTGCTGGGGTGGGGACACAGACAAGAAGGCTGCTGGAATTTCTGGCCCCCAACCTAGCTTCATGTTTGGTTCCTGTTTCAAGGGAATAAGTGATAGAGCAGGACATTTGCTGTCCTCCTCTGGCTTCCCTGTGTGCATGGAGACATGTACCTACACACATGTACACATACACCTCACATATGCATCACACACACACACACTCAGAGAGGGGGGTGGAGGCCATTCATAAAGTCACATTTGAAGGAGAGATAAACATGTTTTTTTGTTTAGATCACAAGTATGGGATGAGAAAAGACTTGTGAGAGAGCAGGTGATGTTTATCCACTTAGAAGTCAAACCACCATGTGGGGGAGATTGGTTATTAACTAGCTGAAAAATATCCTTGAACAAATTATTCTGAGAGGAGGCATAAAATTGAGCCTACACAAATTCAATCAAAAAGAAAGTGCTCAATGATTTGGTTGCAGGCCTTCTCCCTCCAACATGCTATGCTTTGCAGAGATTGGTCTCACTCAGCACTGCCATGAAAGCAGCAGCTGTCAGTTACACTAAAGACTCACCCACACTGGCCCTGTGCCCCTCAACCCTTCGGCCACAGATGGCAGGATGCATGGGTGCTATTTCCTGGTCTCTTACCCTGGCTCTGGGGCCCCTGTGTAATCTCCATAAGAGAAGCTTCCCTTTTAAGGAGAAAAAAGAACACTTTTTTCTCCTTAAAAGACAGCATTGGGGTCCTACAGCAAAAGCACTGGGGGTGGAGAATTACGTGAGTGACACTCGGGATGGATAATGTTGACCTCTGACCCCTGACACTACCCCTGCCATTGAGAAACCCATTCACAGCCAGCATGTACACCTTCCTCTTACACAGCTCACGGGCCTGGAAGGAATCATCTACAAAAGAAGAGACCGTTCCTAAGATGTGCTGACTCTCTTTCTGTAAGAACTCGTTTCCACAGACTCAGTCTCAACTGCCATCTTGACAGAGTCACAGAAACTTGCAAGCACCTCAGAAGCCAACTCAGGGAAGAAACAGAGACATAGTAACAACTCAATAGAAACATTTTCACCATCCTCTCCCACAGACTCATATGACAAATGGTTGCCTGGCTGTTTGCAGGGTTATATAGTTGATTGAGGATTTAATGATATTTATTTCTCACATGAGGAAACAAGTCCCAGCTAGGTGATGCATTATTAGCTCAAGGTCATACAAACCAATCTAGGATCATAAGCCAAGACCCTGACTCCCATCCAGTGTTCTTTAACTACTCATAAGGCTCCTGAAGTTACCAATGATCCCCATGCCACGGAAAAAGATGCCCACCTTATCCGTCTTTCCTGTTGCTTGTGGATCCATCTTTTTACCCTCTCACAGACCCATGGGAACTCTCAGCATTACCTAGGACCCACCTGTTACCACATCTCCAGGGATGGCTTTATTCCAGTCCACAATGACAAAAGAGTGGCAGCCTTCCATGGCAACCACGGTGATGTTTCGGGGAACGTGCTGAGGCGGCAGGTCATTCTTCGTCAGGTCGTTTGGAATGAGTTCATCCAGGCTTTCCACTTGGAAGTGATCCAGAGCGTCAGTCAGGGAGCACGGGGCCAAGGGGTCTTTACTGAGGTATGTCACATAAGGAGCTGGAAAACACAGAGATGCCCAATTGGACTATTTTGTTTTTCTGTTTTGGAAGCAGAGTCATAGCATGTGCTCCTTGGGATCAGACCCACGATGTAGCCTCTTCCTGCCAAGACTCCAGAGACACCTGATGCTGATGCAAGAGCTCATCACTGAGGCTGGGGAGATAGATCATGGGATAAAGTACACGCTACACCAGAGTAAGGACCTAATTTCAACCCCATCACCCATGTAACAGTGGAGCAGGCATGGCAGCCACCCACAATCCCTATACTTGCTTGGATTCTTGTGATAAGCTAGCCAGCTAGACTACAATAATTGGCAAGCTCGGGGCTCAACAGATGACCCTGCCTTAGCAAATAAAGAGTGAGCGAGGAAGACACCCAACACCAGTGTCTGGCCTCAACACACGTGTGCCCACACACATGAAAGAATGCACACATACACATGTGCACACAACATACATATACATAAGCAAAGGGGACGGTCACATCCCTGCCACACACTAATAGATCCAGGTGCAAATAGTTTCCAATCTGATGGTTGCAAAATGTCTCGTTGCCCCGTCAGCGTTGATGACTATAACCCTCAAAGGGATTTACAAAGGCCCTCTGACTACAGTTTGATGTAATACAAACCTCTAGCATTCTTCCATTCCTATGCCCTCAGATTCGGAAAACTGTGAGTCAGTTAGCTGGCATTCCTGCATCACATTTCATCCCCTCAGCCAGCCTGAGGTCAGAGAAACAGACGGCAGCCTCAAGCTTTTCCCATAGGTGGCCTCCTGAAGAGTTTTGTCAACCTCACAATCCTCTCTGAAGTTTGGACCTGAAGTCAAGGCCCAAGTGGCCCTCTGCAACAGTGTTGCTCAGTTTCTTACATTCATGGCATGTAGAAGCCCTTCCTCTCTGCCTGCCACCCCACCCCCACCCCCAGGCCACGTGATTTCAGTGGCTACAAGAGGCTGGAAATATGGGAGTCCTGGTCTGGTTCCCGGTTACAGTGAGAATGTGTAGGCTCCCCACTCCCAGCCCGCAGCTCCTTTGATCGCATTCCATTCTAAAAGAAGTTAGGAATGCCAAGGAATTGAAATTAAGGCTTTACACACCCAAGCCCCTCAAATCCTCTCAACTGAAATGGCTAGAGCGCTCTAAAGGCTTTAGAAGCAGTCTGTGGAAGGGCTAGTGAAACCAACTAAATGATATCATTATGACATGAACGGCAGCAGCACCGGCACCACTAAGGGCCCCACACCTCTTTCCCTTTCTGTTATGCAACAGCCTGGAGGGATGTGAGAGTTTGGTGGACTCCCCCCAGGCCGCTGAACACCACGGCAAACACTGGCTGTAGCCCCAGGAATGCTGCCTGGGACGAAGGGCCTTGCTCTTTAACTGGTATGGTGAGCCACCCAGTCACTGCATCTCGGCTGGCAAGACGTCTTCTCTGCTCATTGGCAAGCCATTTGTTTTGGAAATAGAAAGTATGATGTTAATTTTAAGCCGCTGCTTGTCTGCACTGGGTGACATATCAATCCACCGCCTCACTAATGCAGTTCTCAAGGGTATGGGGGAAAGCTGGCTTGGGATGGGAGGAGGCGAACACAGGTCAGATGCGTGGAATTTTCTATTGAAATTGTTTTCACTGCTGAGAAAGAAGGGGGAGGATGAATTTCTAGATCCCAGTTCTTTGAGGCTAGTGGAGCTGGAGAACAAAACAAAACAAAACAGCTTTGGTTCTGCGACATTGTCATGGCGAGTGATGGTATTTGCAAAGCTGCAGTGTTCATGAGCAAGTTAAGCTCCACCCATCAAACTTGTCTTTAAAAACAACTGGCCACAGGCCAGGGAAGATGGCTCAGTGGGTAAGAACATTAGCTGTACAAGCATGAGGACCTGAGTTCGGATCCCCAGCACCCACAAGAAAAGCTGCATAGCTGTGCGCTCCTGCAGTCCATGTATTGGAGGCTGGAGACCAACAGACCTTACGATCCCCCCGGCCAGGCAGCCTAACTGAAATAGGGAGCTTCTGATTCAGTGAGAGATGCCACCTCAAGGGAACAAAGCTGAAGAGATAGAAAAAGACACCGGCTGGCTAAGGCCTCTGGGTGCACATGTGTGGGCATGTGCACCGGCACGCTCCTATGTACACACTGCTGAAGTCCCTAGCCCTCCTTTCGTCTGACTGTTGCAAATTAATGCCTGTCTAAGTAAAAGGACACACTAGATAATTACCCCAAATGGAAATTTCACCCCAAGGAAGCGGTTTCTTTTCTTTTTGGTTTTTCAAGAGAGTTTCTCTGTGTAGCCTTGGCGGTTCTGGACTCACTTGTATACCAGGCTGGCCTCCAACTCACAGTGATCTGCCTGCCTCTGCTTCCCGAGTGCTGGGATTAAAGGCGTGCCATGCGTGCAGTTTCTTAAGATGCACTGCCTTAGCCATGCTACGCTGAGTTACACCGTCTTTAAGGGACAAAGCTAACACCAGTTTCTCAGGCTGAGGAAGTGACATTTACCAACAAATCGTCTCTTCCCAGCCAGATCAAATTCCTCCTCTGGGAAGGAGCTGACCGTGCCTTGCTCTGGGATGACCTTCGGTGTGGCAGCAGTTGTCAAAGGCATTGTGCTGGTCGGTGGCCTCGTGGTCTCAAATCCATAATCTGAAAAGACAGGGAGTCTCTGTAATTGTGTGCTACCAGGAGAGGCACTGGATTCTTAGGACTCAACTGTACACACACACACACACACACACACACACACACACACACACACACACACACACACGCACGTGCGCGCACACACACACACACACCACAGACCTACCACACACCATACTACAATCTACATACACATACATACATACATATCACACACACATGTACAAATACATATCACACATCACACTACATACACACACATAGATACAAACACACACAACACATGCACACTTGCACACACAAACAAGACCTACCCCTACACCATACACTAATCCACACACACACACTTATATACATATCACACGTCACACCACACATACAGCCATACCACACACATATACAGACACCACAACATATACAGACTCTGCAACAACAACACACACACATTCACACACACAGATATACACATACCACATGCAAATATACAGATGTCACAGGCATACACACAGCCAGACCACATACCACAACACACACAGAGACACACACTCTGGAACAACTGCTTTACACAGCTACATATTGAGAGAGAGAGAGAGAGAGAGAGAGAGAGAGAGAGAGAGAGAGAGAGAGAGAGAGAGAGAGAGAGAACAAAGAAAAACATAACACCATAAACAGGGCGTTTTGGGAACAGAAAAGGGGTGATCTTCAGAACTTTCCAGCCCATGCTTGTATCCAGTGCTAGTCCTCACCTGAATTTTTTTTTCCTTTTTAAAGCCATAACTGATGACATCAGGCACAGAGATATGGCTCAGTGGTTAAGAGCAAATACAGCTCAGGCAGAGGACCTGGATTCAGTTCCCAGCACCCATAGCAGGTGGCTCGCAACCTTCTGCCTCTCCAGTCTAGGGGACCTGACACCCTCTGACCTCCATAGGCACCTGCATACATGTAGTGCATATAAACTCACACAACATACATATATGCACAGATACATAATGAGTGGATAAGTATAATATAAATAAATCTTTAAAAATCTCATCAGAAAATAAATTTTAAAACTTTTAAAAGTTGGGGCTGGGGAGATGGCTTAACAGTTAAGAGCACTTGTGGCTCTTGCAGAGGTCTCAGGTTTAGTTCCCAGTGCCCACACTGGGCAGCTCAGAGGGCCTCTAACTCCAGGTCCAGGAGATCTGGCGCCCTCTTTTGGCCTCCAAGGGCATTGCACACATGTGGTGTGTATACACACACACTCAGATATAACACATACACACAGAATTTTAAAATGAATAAATCTCTTTAAAAAATTCTAGGTACAGACTATTTCAGAGGAGACTGGAATTAGTGCTCTAAAAGGAACTAATCTTTTATCAAAACAAAACTGATCCCCCCTTCAACTGCTCAAAGACAGTTATAAAAAAAAAAGACAGTGGGTATTGCCAAGATGATGAGAAATCTTTCCTTCTTTCTAACACCTGCTGTTTTTCTTTCAAATCAGTCCTTATTTGAACATTGCAGTGGGTTAAGCCACTGAGTCTAATTGAACAACAAACGAAGAAAGCATCAAAGGCAGCATTGTTCAAGGGTTGTGGCTCAAGACACCGGACACCAGCAGATGAGAAGAAGCTGGTCCTGAGCTTGGGCTGCTGGCAGAGGTCCACACCAGGTGAGCAAGTCTCCAAGGGGAGCCGCTCACCTGCAGAAGCGATTACAGAAGAGACAAGACAACCCCGGGTCCTAAGGATGGCGACCAGGAGCAGTTGCTGTTTTTTAACTGTTGTAGCTAGCTCAGGGCCATTTTGGAATCTTGAACTATTTGGAAAGGTTCCATGATAAGTAACCAACACACGTGTAGCAGCAGCTGTATAATTTAATGGGGTGGGGGAGAGCAAGAAAGAACATAGCCTAACTACCAAGAAGCTCCTTGCTGATTTAAACCGCATGGTTTTGCCAATGATGGTGATGGTGATGGTGATGATGATGATGATGACGAAGGGGAGGTCTAGGCTGTGGCTGTACATCTCCTTGAGCTTACTGATTTTCTTTAGATCAAATATGAATTTGAGAGTGACTCGAAAGAGGGGGTAGTTATCACCACTGTCACAATCTGAACCAGACACTTATAATTAAAACGAGATCCTGTGATCAGAAAGCAAAGCATGTGCTTTGGGGGTGACCTCCGTACCGTCATCATAGACAACGTAGTCCTCTTCCATGGGGGGTGGCGTGTCAGTCTCCAGGCCTGAGAAGTCATCTAGAGAGAAGGGGGAAGACAGATCACCTCAGGCCCACAACCCTTCCTAGTGCTCTTAGAACTCTGTCCCAGAGACCAGCAACTCATCTGTCCTGCGTTGCTCCCCAGAAACCAGCCGGCAATACCAGTGTCTCCTCACTTCCTGAAGAAAGACTGTTTAGGAGCCGGTTACCTGAGTCCCGCCATCGCAGGAACAACCCCCTTCTTGCTGGCAGGGTCAAAACTGAGTTTTTGTTCCCAGAACCAGCACCTATGCAGCGTCTCTTGGGGGTTTCCTGTTCGTCTGTTGACCATCAAAGGGGAAAGGGAAGTTGCCAATTATCTAAACTGAGGCACACAAACTGGAGATGTTTTTGCCTGTTGTGACTTAAATTCACTACGTGCAGCTTGCCAGATCCTTCGTTCCCTTATCATCTGGTTTGTTGAGCCAAATGCTGTACAGCTTTAAAAATGTTGTACAATTTCTCTGGGGGGGGGGGAGGGGTCACAGTTCAGCTCCCAAGTCTGTTCTGTGGCCTTAATTGATCAGTAGCAGCCTGAGTACAGTAAGATTTTTGTCATCTGCTTAAATACTAAGATGAACATTCAAAGACACAGTCAGCTCCCGAGTCTGAGCTGCTGTCCCTGACTGGCTAGTTTTTGCTGATTAATTAGAATAAAGATCTTGCTTTGCTGAGCTCTTGTGAGCCTGGGTTGTTTTGGTTTTTCGGACCCCCAACAAGATCATCAGGACCACCAAAATGGAAGCCACGCCTCCTCTCAGAGAAGGGCAATCCAATACCCTTTACTCAGGAGCATAAACACCGCACCAGGCTCTGTGTTCCTAGAGCTCTCTGCCACCCTCCCAGTCACCTCCACCCTGGAGGGACGGCCTCCTGTG
Organism: Acomys minous; assembly: GCF_964271855.1. Lineage (NCBI taxonomy): Eukaryota > Metazoa > Chordata > Mammalia > Rodentia > Muridae > Acomys > Acomys minous. The sequence goes on along the minus strand of NC_140485.1, from coordinate 137,895,126 downwards.
CTGCTCTCAGAAGCCTGGACACACAAGCTCAGAGCTCGGCCAGGAGAGGGAGGCCCTGGATGGAGACAAAGATCCCTTCCCCAGGGAGCTTCCCCCTACCTCTCTCTTGCCATCAGAATAATCTAGAACCAGGGTGGTTTCCTGCCTCTGCTTCCTTCTAGCTTTGTAGCCTGCACTACCAGAGTTTCCCCGTGCTTCTCTGTGTCAGCCAGGGCCATGCGCTGGTGTGAAGCTCTTCTATTTGGGTTGAAATGCTATAATTCCTGCAACTGTGGTGATTTGGTTCATAGAAGTGAAGGAACTTGCTTCTCCTTGCCTTAGGGGACCCTCCTAATTGCTACGACAATGTCATTCGCCTGACATTAACTGACTCCATGGTAACCCCTAGCAGTGGTCAACTGTGAGCTGAAAACGGAAGGGTTTCTGCCTCCTTCCCTGCCACCCCTTTGTGCCCTAAAACTGCCTCCACTTGTAAGCAGATGGTAGGCTCGGGATTTTACAGAGAACCCTGTCTGCAGCCACACTTCCCAATTAAAGGACCATATTGTCTTAAGCCGTTCTTTCCCTGATGACTTTTACTACCAACTCAGGAAACTGGTACCTATTAGATTCTGTGACTTGCATATGCACATTGAAACTGATGTATGTTCTACCCACACAGCTCAGAGGAACGCCTCTCTCCTTAAGACCTGAAGCCCAAGGCCATGGTGCAGAGCTCCCCAGACACAATGCCTTCTTGAGAGGGCCTAAGGGGACAACAGGAGGAAGGTGGATACCAGAAGCCTTCTGAACTCTGGGTGTCTCAGTGTCTGCTGTGTGAATAAATTTTCACAACACACCTTTGGGGTAATCGTGTTTATCACACCCAATGCTGGGGCTCCACACTGAGGCCCTGAGAGGATTTATAGCGTCCAGAAGGCACACAGGTACTGAACACAGGACTGGAGCTTCAGGCTCTTCTGCCTAGAGCCTGTGTGTTTGTACTCCAGCAAGCCGCCTCTGCTTTTTAGAGCTGAACTGTCTGGGATCCTCTGCTTGTTTGACTGACCGTTTCAAGGTGAAACAAAAGGGAAATGAGTATGTGAATTCTCATTTCCAGGAAACCAAATGTATCAATCCGGCATTAACAAAACAAAACAAAACAAAACTGTTTTTTTTTTTAACAGTCTTAAAAAAAATTCACTGATCTAATTTACCTAGCAACGTCTGAGTTTAACAATCCTACCAGTTTCTTTGGAGCTTTCAGTTAGCATTACATGGTGGGTGTTCCGTGTCAGAGCACCCTACAGCAGAGGGCAAGGGTACTTCTTCTAAACACAGCATCTTCTAATCATAGCAGCAGGATGCCCAGAGCTGCCCTCAGCTGCCCAAGATGGGCTCTAGCATCCTTAGGGCGCTAAGCTGTGCTTGAGGGGAATGCTAATCAGGCCAATTTCAGATCACTCATCCAACCAGGGACAGGATGGTCACCTTGTGAAATTGTCCCAAGCATGGTTATTATTATTATAATGTATTATATCCTCAGGCCAGGGCAAGATCAGCATGCCTGTATCCAAGATAGAGAATTACTTCTGAGCCAATTCAAGTCTGCTTTGGGGCTCATGGTGCCTGAAGTTTGGGGTTATTTGTCATTTTTTTCTACCTCTTCTCCCCTCTGTGAATTTAGCTTTTAGGAACATGGTGTGGTTTTCTTATTGATCATTTCTATTATGTCCTTAGGTTGAAAAGGGAACAGAATGTGCATTTTTAATATCCCAGGCCAAACAGAACAGGGAGTTGCAGAGCTTCCTTTGTGGATTCCCACACTCATGACAGCTTCTTGAGATGCTGAGGTCACTGGTACCTTGCAGGAGGTTACATGCTCTTTTTATCTGACAACTTAGATCACATCTGTTGTGATGACCAACACAAGGCCTCTGGCACAAGTGAACATCCCACTGAGGAATTTAATACATTTCTAGAACCAAACAAAATCAGTTTTGTTTTGTTTTCTTTTAAGTTACCACCATCTTCTCTCCAAGTAAAATGATCTTCTGTGAGTAATGACTGTACATCCACATCCCGTCAGAACAGATGACCACTTGACTCTGCCGTACAAGATCATCAGGAACCATGTAAAACCGGGTATCTGATAAGCCAACTTAGACCCCAGTCAAAACTTTGACCTTCAAATAAGGTTTCCGGGCATCGACATGGGGGTGTAGCCAAGTCTTCCCAGTACCTCATGTAAAAAAAATGAATGTTTGATGTCTCCAAGGAAATAGGGCTTCAGCTCCAGAGACATGCAAGTAGCTTTTAAAAAGTTTGTTGGGTCCACTGCAAGCATACTCCCATTATTCTCTTTGTAGTTTCGGTCAGGAGGGTGAGCGTGGCAGGCTGGAACTGTTTTCTATGGTGTCGAATGTGCGTCTCTCCAATATCTAACAAGGTCACGTGACAAATTCTTGAGTGTTCAGTTGGCTCAAAGCACTTCCCAATTACGTGCAGTCACCGAATGAATCTGCTGTAGAAGGAACCTGGAAAAGAGAGGTCACTGGCTTTTACCTCCCAGGTAGACAACCCAGAGCGCCTGTATCCTAAGACAAGTGCCTAAAAAAGATAACCTGCTACCCTGCGCGATCAGAGACATGAAAGAAACTGTATCTCAGTTCCAGGGGTTCGTTACTGAGAGAAATCAATTCTGTAAATAAATAAATAAATAAATAAATAAATATCCATTGTCTCACTGTGTGTGTGTGTGTGTGTAAAAAGGGAGGAATAAATGCAATCATGCACAGAAAACAAGCATGTAATGTGCATCTATGGCTGTGGGAAAGTACGGCATCCATAACAAATGAGGAAGTATCCATAAATAACAGAATTTCTGGCACGACTGAACGGCCCAAGGTTATTCCTAGGACATTTCTTGAAAGCAACTTGCAAAGGAAAGGAGGAGCCATGATCTAACCAAGGGAGCCAAGACTTGGATGTTAAAAAAAAAAAAGATACTTTAAAGAGTGCTGAAACAAATACCAAGACGTTACAAATGGAAAGGAACGGCCTATGGTCTGCCGAGGCGGGGTGAGGGGAGAGGTCTGGGAAAAACCCCTCACTGGTATTCTACGCTACCACCAGTGCCGGCTTCCAAGTCATACTCACGGCAGCATGACCGCTCAACACCTAGGCTGCGGAGCGCCACAGCCCGGATGCCGTCTGGCTCACGTTAGCTGTGTCCAGAGGGAGCCACAGTGGGTACACAGTGAGTGCTTCTACTTAGCACAACAAAGGAGGTGATGGAAGGCAGAGCTAGGGCAAGGATGAGACCCAGGTGCTCCTGTGGGTTCTATAGAGGAGGCCAGGAGCAGGCTTTCCTCCCCTGATGCTGAGTCTCTACTGGGACCATCTCTAAGGGCCCTGACAGTGTTAAGAGAGCATTCTGCAACCGAGGCCACTACAATGTGCTCAGTTGACAGAGAACGAGTGTGTAAAATAATTGTTGAACTGGCTTTTCTAGAGCAATCTGACTCTCCTACTTCCAGATCTCAAACTACCCTACCTTTGGGACTAAGTTTCTGCACATGTGGTTGGCCCATGGTCGTAAATGTTAAACCGGAAGTGAGTGGACAGAAAGCCATTGGAGCCCACTGTCAGAAACCCAGATAGCAAGACCATGTGTTAGGCCAGTGGACCAACTTGGTGACACAGAGAAAAAAAAGCAACTCTGACACGCAAAATGGGGAGGAAAATAGAAAGAATAAGCTAACAGTAGAAGGGAGGGGAACTTTGAGGGGTGATGGATGTGTCTTTGGTCCTGATGATGGGATGTGTTTACTCATCCCAAATTCCTCAGACCGTGCGCGGCTCTTCCTACATCAACCACACCTCAGCGAAAGGGTTTTAAATTAAAGTATAAAACAACTACAACTACAACAAAAGCAAGCAAGGAAGCATTTGAGTTTAGAAACAGCTGATATAAAATGCAGAGCCCACTCACTGAAGGATTTTTTAAAATAACACAGTCCATTAAAAATGGTAGGGAAATGGGCCACTCTCTGCAAATTTTTTTTTCACAAGACTGTGTTTATTTGTACTTGGTTTCAAAATGCTGCCTAGAAGCCCATTAGTATTTGGGTTGGACTGAGGAGCCAGAAGAAGGGACACAAAAGGAACGAACACTGGGCATTTTGATTGGCACAGAAGAGCATTGACACAAATGCTAAGAAAATCTGTTGGATTTCATGCCAAATTAAAGTCTGGAATAGAGGAACGTCAATGAAATAACATGCCATGGGGCCTTTAAAAACGCAGACAAAGTAAAAATGCAAAACAACAGTGATGACAACCAAATCCTAAGCAAGCATTCTTGCTTACGAGCAATTATTAAGCAATTATCTGCTTTAGCTATAGTTCTACTGTCTAGCAAACATATTAACGCACGCAGAAGGAAGAAGTCACTTCAGTACCATGACAGTCAAAGGAAAAGCCAGGGACCGGTGAGACAGCTCAGCCGGAGGAGGCACTTGCCACCAAGCCTGATGATCCAGTCTCCATCCCTCAGACCCACATGGTAAAGAGTTGGCTCTCATAAGTCATCCTCGAAATTCTATACACACGTTCTGCCATGTATGTACCCAACCTCCCCTCCCCCTGATAAGCAAACAAGCAAGTAGATGCTTTAAACAAAGAAAGAAAGAAAGAAAGAAAGAAAGAAAGAAAGAAAAAGAAAGAAAGAAAGAAAATTCAGATTTGTACTCACTGAATGAATGTTCTAAGGATCCTGTCCCCGGTGGCTCGCTCCTCCAGTCTGCATCTCTTTGCTCTTTGCTGTGGACCTTTAAGGGGTGCCAAGTTTTCCCATTAACTTTTCACCTTTCCGTGCAAACACTGCCTGGAGAGAGGAGCCTCATTCTGAACAGTGTTGGCGTCAGATTCATCAGGCCTCATCCCAGGCGGCCCTGTTCTGCAAGGACTCCAGGCTTGTGACTACGTCCTGAGAGGAAGGCTCTTCAGTCTGTATGAGACTAAAAGACTCGGGCTTTACAGCCTCTCTGTGACTCGTTCCAACCCAAAGGAAAGGCGGGAGTCTGTCTCCTCTGTGGCAGAGGCAAAGCTCTGTCCAGCATAACCTGAACTGAAGCCCGAGAAGAGAGGGTGGCAATGCTGTTATGTCGTGACCTGGACCATCATGGCTCTCCTTTTCCAGTGGGAAGACAGGCAGATGTCAGGAGGGACCGCAGAGCCCAAATCAAAATGGCAAAGTAGGAGACGTGGTGTGTTTTTACATGGCAGAAACCTCATACTCTCCAGAGAAGCCTCATCGCTTGAGACTGGCTTTCTTCAGAGGGAAAGGTGATCACAGAGAGCTTCATTGCCCAACTCACTGATGGCTTTCCTGGAGCTCACAGAGGCACTGTTAACAGTGGGCCTCCCAGACAGAACCCAGCAGACCTGTTACATCTCAGGATCACAGAACCAACCTACCAATAGTGAGCACTCACTCTCTGTGCTCTCTGTCTGTCTGTCTGTCTGTCTGTCTGTCTGTCTGTCTGTCTGTCTCTCTCTCTCTCTCTCTCTCTCTCTCTCTCTCTCTCTCACACACACACACACACACACACACACACACACACACACACACACCAATACCTTGAGAAACTTAGTCCAAACCAATAACACTAAACTCCAGTTAGAACAACAAGAGATCTGATTTTGGGGGGGGGGTTGGGTTTTGGTTTTTGGTTTTTTGAGACAGGGTTTCTCTGTGTAAACCAGGCTGGCCTCAAACTCACAGTGATCTGCCTGCCTCTCTTCCTCCCAAGTGCTGGGATTAAAGGCGTGCGCCACCACCCCTGGCAACACCCTGAATTTTTAAATATGACCTGTGTGTATAGGTACACGTCTCACACCATATTTCCTAGTTACTGAATCTGACGACCCTGAATGCATCACGGTGTTGCCACACAAACACCCTGGGATTCAAGATGCCTCTGCCTGGCTGCCGTTCCGCCTCACACAGTACTCACCCCTTCCTGGCAGGCTCTGAGACCCACCTCTGCCTTGCAGTATGTTAGGTAAGTTGTCTACATGAGGACAAGGCTGGTTACCTTCCTCGGGGAAGCACTGCGGGATCCCATGTGAGCCCATGATAAGGTTTCCGGCTTCATCCTGCTTTTCCAGGGTCCCAGGGGGACAAGTGGGAGAAGGAGTGGTAGGTTCCGGAGTGGTGGGAGTGGTAGTTGTCCTCCGAGCTGCTCGGCTTGTAGTTGTCGGGCGCCTGGTAGTGGTGGTCCGGCGGGTGGTGGTCCGGCGGGTGGTGGTGGTTGTGGGCTGAGGGGTTGTGGTTGTGGTGGTCGTTGTGGTTGGCCGCATGGTTGTGGTAGGAGGATGGGTGGTTGTTTTGATGACCTCCAAGCCCACTAAGGGCTTGCCTCCGAGACTTAAGATGGGTTTATCCGGGGCACTGGCCAAAGGTTTGCCGTGTCTCCCCTGTCCAAAGAGGGGGAGGCCATCGGGACTCACCATTGGGGTTCCTCCCAGATCTGAAATGGAATCAAGCAAGAGATATGCAGCAAGGTGAAACAACACCCAGGACGGAAAGCTCAATGAGAACGTGTCTTCTCGAAGCTTAAGGAGGCCTATGCTTCAGCCAGCAGCAGGCAGAGGAGTAACTGGGCATGTGTGTGCGGTGGTCATGTGTGTGTGGTGGTCACATGTGTGAGGTGGTCACATGTGTGAGGTGGTCACATGTGTGAGGTGGTCATGTGTGTGAGGTGGTTATGTGTGTGAGGTGGTCACGTGTGTGAGGTGGTCACATGTGTGCAGTGGTCACATGTGTGAGGTGGTCATGTGTGTGTGGTGGTCATGTGTGTGTGGTGGTCATGTGTGTGAGGTGGTTATGTGTGTGAGGTGGTCATGTAATACCTGGTGCTGCCCAGAATAGATGGGCTTAGGACACTGTCCCTCACTCCCCCTTACAGAACTATATGAACACTTAAGTCAGAATGTGCCGTTACCAGAGAAAGCTCTGCCTCTGTTAAGGGACATAGCCCTCTGCTCCTCATTTCTACTCCCAGGGGAGAAAATATGTTAGGTTGGCCAGGGACAGCAAACATTTCCCACAAAAGGCAAAAGAGTGTGTATGTTAAGCGTTGCAGGCCAGACAAGCTATTCAGCTCAGTCCGGGAAGAGCAAAGGGCACAGTAGACAGCACATCAACAGCACATCATAGATGAGCCAGATGCCACCTAAGCAAACGTCACTGTGCCCCAGTGAAGTTTTCGTGTATGGACAGTGAACTGTGTATTTCATATAACCTCACCACACGACACACGACTTCCTTCTTTTGCAGTGGGGGAGGGAGGGAGGATCAGTTGTGAACTGTAAGAACAAGTCTGGGCTCCGAGGCCTTCCTCTGTATCACACGGCACAGGAGCCAGCCTGTGGATTATGGCTTTCTGACCCGAGCTCTAAATGCCCAAGTTGAGGATCCAACTACAGTACACATTTCTAGCGGGGGGGGGGGGGGCAGGGTGGAGCTAAAGAAATAGGGTCGCAAAACTGTGAGGAAAATGCTCTGTTCTGGGTCCCTTTGGGCTGAAAGTGACAAGACCACTGGCAACCATTAGAAGCAAGGGGCGTGGTGAAGACGCAAACTATTCCACAGCTCACTCAGCGTTTTTCCCCAGGAACCAGTCTCACTCACCCACGATGGTGCGACCATCTCCCCCGAGTCTCACCCGGAGAGGATTGCCATGCGAGTCTTGGAGGTGTCTCCCTTCCGTGTTCAGCACCAAGCCACGATCCAGGTCCACAATCTAGACCAAGACAGCACATATGGAAGGATGTACTGTGGGCAGGGGGGGTCCCCAAAATGTTCACATCTCCAACTACATGTACAGACATGTAAGCAGGCACAGAAAGAAGCTAGGAAACATTATTGTCACTATCGCTTGCAAGGCTTGTGAAATTAGATGCAGATGTATCTTGTATTGCTTTGCTTACATTGTAATCACAATTGCTTACCTGTATTATATGTAAACTGTTTTGCTCTCGGATATGCAAAAGACATCCAAAGTGGTTTTTTTTTTTTTTTTTTTTTTACCATTTAGTACATCGTATCTAATGTCGAAAACAGGAACCAGTGTAAGGAGCCATCAATTGATAGTGGAGATCAAATAAATAATGGCCCATCAGCCGCCAATGGAAGGGTATTGGAATTACATATATATTGATCTAAACTGATGCACACCCAGGTAACAGGACTTTTTTTGTAAAAAAAAAAAATGTGTTTTGTACATAAGCTTGAAAATGCCAAAGGCACACATTCTGAAAGGATATCCACCTCTGAGGGGTTACCTCTGAGATGCATTTTGGAGTAAAGAATGTTTGTCTCCTTTCCTTGTTTTTCTGAGCTGCTTAAATGATTAGATGAACAGACACCACCAATGACAAAATTGTGAAATGTTTTCATTGTTATTTATGTTAAAAATAAATTAAAATTTGATTATTGACTTGATTTTTTAAATTTCTACAATTAGTATAAAATATAGAGTGCCTGCAGAATTGTTCTACAAAATTAGAAAATTTGAAAATTTATTATTTTCCCTCCGAGGGAGAATCTTGTGTGTTCTCTGATAGTCCCTTATATACGGTCCTGGACTAGCAGTCTCCTCATCTGTTAGTGACTTTTCAGATACACGGTGGCCTGACACATTCACAGCGATCCCACGCTGAGGAACATCTGAAACCCCGTCTCTACATAACCACCATACAAAAGGAATAAAACATTACAGATCATGCTCTCAAAATCATCTCTGATCACCTCCTGGCCTTTTGCCTAGGAAGTATAGTTATTAAGACTATTTCAATCCAGAACCATTTATAGAGTAATTCTGTTTTGATTTGCATGGATCTCATATTTGGATCCTATATAATGAAATATTTCATAAAACCTCGGTTTTTAAACCTTTTCATTTTAAGTATTTTTAATTCTTTCAAAGAATATTTTCAAGCCCTGAATATTGTTTCCTATTCACTATACTCAACCCACAACCCCCCCTAAACATTTATCTTAGCCCCAGGCAGGAGTTTAGCATATTCTTTGTCTAAGCAAAAAATACTATGGTATATTTTCAATTTTAGTCAGACAGCAGTCAGATTCGAGAGATTATCTAACAAAATTATCTATTTGACTTTTTTGTTTGGTTTTACTATTTCTTTTACAAAGGATTTGAGACAGCTAACAGAAAAAAGTATATAATATCTAATTATACACTGAGCTAAAAATAAAAATTCAATACAGGAAGTAATGTAGGAAAAGCCATTCTGTAGGCTTCAGGTAACTTCTGCTGTGACATTACACATTTATCTTATTTTCCTGCCAATCAGACAAACGGAAAACGTCACAGGGAGGTTTACCAAGCCCACATCTCACTGGCCAGCTACTCAGGGAAGAAGTTAGTTACGGGGGAGAACCAAAGACTTTTTCTGGACACTGGACACAACTATACTCAAGTACCTCATATATGGGTGGATAAAACTAAAGACAGAGAGAGAGAGAGAGAGAATGTTTCTAGTGTGGAGTGGCCAGCGCATTTGCTAAACACGAGAGAGCTCCTCCACTTACCAAGCAGAAGCATGTGCCTTTTCCTCTTTCTTAAAGCTGTCCAATTCTTAGTTGGACAGAGTGAGGCACTCATGGAATCCCAGCACCAGAGAGCCTGTGAGGCAGGAAGACCTCATATTTGGGGCCAGATGGGGTACACTAAGAATTATTGATAAGAGAGGGGAAAAACAGAGAGGGGAGAGGACGGGAGGGGAGAGGCAGAGAGGAAAGGAGAGGGGAGGAGCCGACCGCTGATTTAGTGGCACACAGTGTCCATGCTTTTTCTCTCCCTGCCAGCACAAGAACACCAAGAGTGTGTGGAAAAGTTTACCCTACCCACTTTTTTCCTTGAGGGCCATTGATAATTCTTTGTCCCTTTGGTTTTCCAATACTACCAGGAGGTGAGGTCTCTTCTACGTTTGGTCTTCCATTATAACCTACACAGCAGGGAGAAGGAAAAAGAGACGTTCCTGGTAAATTCAATCCTCCCGGACTATTGACTTCATCAAACTGTAAGCGCCAACACCTCATTCCCAACAAACACAAAGCAGAATTTCAACCAATACCCTCCATGTGTCAGATAGCAAGCTCACATTGTGACGTCTACATGACCATAATATCTACAGATGGACGGTCAAGTGACAGCCTGACTGTGCTAGTGGACTGAGAACATGCCTCATAAGTACTTTAGTGCTTGAACTTTAGGGTTTTAGCAGCCCCAGTTTGGTTCCCATTGGTTAGAAGCATGGGGACGCCTTGGAATAGTGGGAGCACTCTCTAATGTGATTTAAAGGCCACCAATAGGACAGCTATTTCCAGGTGACTCCTGTCCCAGGCCTCGCTGCTGGGTACTCACAGGCTGTGCTCCCAGCCTGCTGGGCTCTGCAGCGCAGCTTGAGAAACATTTACTGAATTGTTGTTGCCGTTTGTTCTCCACTGAAAGTCTCTGTGGCCCAGCCTCACTTCAGGAAGAAGTGTTGGGGTCTCCGACATCACTGCTGGTCAGACTTAGTTCTCTCCTTCCCTCAGAGAGCAAGCGTGTATCCCATGCAAGGTGTCACTAAACACTGCATCTATTAATGTGGTCGTCACATAAAACAGTTTTAGTGGGAAACCTGATCCCAATGTGGGGCGATGCATTAAGCAAGTCAGCAAAATATATAAAATATATATATATTACATATGGAACAAGCATAAGACAATATATATTCACACACACTACACATATATGGAATATATATTCACACATATATACATTTGTTATTACTATCAGTTTCTTTAATACGTTCTACCAAGTGAATAACGGAAGCTAACATCTGGCTAGGACACATCTTCACAGGTGGAGGGACAGTTTGGGGCGTAATGGGATAGTGGCTTTCATGTTAGGACCTCAACAGCATCTCAGACATCTCCCATTGATGTGACCTAAAAGTCAGCAGCTCTGGTCTCTGAGGGTCAAACTCATCTGGAAAGCAGAGGCCACAGCGCAAACCAACCCTTAACCTCGACACAACTGAATAAACAAACAAGCGGGAATGATGTCCGTGCCAGGTTATAGTAGATGCTTAGTAACACAAAATAAGCTAAAAGCAAAACAAAACAAAACAAAAAACCACTTTTCAGAAACTGTGACAAACACTAAGCACATGCACGTTTTTTAGAAAGAAATATAAAAGGTTGGGTCGGCTTTAGGTGAGAGCAGGTTACCTGAAGTAAGCACGGGCTTCGGGGGCTGGCGCGAGACTGGGGTCCGGAACCTGCGCTGCATCCGCTGGCGCAAGGAGAGCATAGGTGTCGTGGAGGAGTAGCCGGGAGGGGCACGGGTGGGGTACCTTGGCCAGGACTGGGTGCTCGCGGTTGGACTTGCGGTGGCAGGGTTTCGAGGCTGGTACCGGGCAGAGGGGTGAGAGGCTATTGGGGGGCTGCCTGCTGGTGGCCGCCTTCCAGGGATGGTGTTCTCTTCCTGCGCAAGGCTCCCTGCCTGAGGAGCCAGCCCAGTGGCAGCCTTGTCTTCGTCAAGGTTCCTGTCTGCGTACTTGTCTCTGGGGGAAGAGGAGGAGGAAGGCCACTTTGAAACTGAGGTAGACAGAGAGTCTTCCTTGCCTTTTAAAATCCCTTCATTGTCCTCTTCCTCCTCCTCCTCTTCAGTGAAGACTGACTGTTGAGATTCGGGTGGCAGGGGACTTTTGGAAGGTGAGCTCTTCTTCGCTGGTGTGGCCTGGACCCCAGCCCTTCCAGGAACCTGAGCCCGGGGATGGTTGTTGCCAGGCCGGCTGGGTCTCACAGAGGTCCCTGTGTGGCTGGGCTGAGGTTTGCTGTCACCATTCCCTGAGTGGGAGCCCACCTGCCGAGGTTTGAAAATGGATGGGGCGGCATCCTTGGCGCGAGCCGAGTGGGCGGGAAACTGAGAATCTGGGCCCTCGATTTCAGTGCTGTTGTCCTCATAGCTGCTCTGGGAAGCCTCATCCTGATTCTTGGAAGCTGAGGGGAGCACCCCACGGGAGTTTGCCGTGTGCGGGCGGTCACGCCCTGTGTGAGCAGCGGACGGCTTGCGTTGGGCAAGTGACCGATTATGGTCCTTGCTCTGAGAACTAGAGGTCTCCGAGCTGCGACCAGGCGCTGTTCTTCTGGGAACAGTGGACCCAGAGAAGAGCTGGGATCTTGATGCTGGGGGCCGAGCAGGGGACGGCTGGCGGCTGGTAGCCCCTGGGGATGTTTGAGGACCATCCTCAGTGCTCTGTTGAAAGTCCTGTGCCTTAGAAGTCACGGGGGATTTGCCTCCAGGATGTACATCTGCTCCAGCAGCTTTGGAGTTTTCTGGGATGGGCTCTTTCCGGTACAAACTGGCCCCTCTTTGGGGGCCTCTTCTTAGGGTGTCCCAGCGTCCAGAGTCCGGGTGACTGAAGGAGGGAGGTGTATGACCACGGTCGTGGACCACGGTGGCCGGAAGTGGCTCTTCATCCTCGCCATCTTCATAAACATCAGAACCAGGCCTAGTGTGAGATGCTGGCTGCGAAGGAGCCCTGGTGAGGACTTTGGAAGCTGAGGTAGACTGAGGAGACCCAGAGGGCTGGGGCCTTAGTCCCCGGAATCGGGGGAGTCTGTTAGGATCCCTGCTGTGGGCAGTAATGGGCTTTTTCCGTATCAAACTGAAGTGTCTCAAGGCAGGCCGGGTCTGTTGGGTCTGAGCAGTGGCTTCAGCCCGCGCTCTGGTGTCTTCTTCGGCCCTATCACTATCCCCCCCAGCGTCAGTCATGTCCTCTTCCTCAGAGCCCTGTGTCATCAAAGAGGGGTGAGAAGAGGCAGCGACATCTTGGCGATCCTTCCCGCCCCTAGAAAGAGGGGATCTGGAGTGTGGTTGGGAGGGCAGCAGAGGTCGAGAGGACCCTCTGTGCAGTGGGAAATGTCTTGAGGGTTGGACTGCAGTGCTGGCATCTTCCTCACTGGTGGAAGAATGGGAGTGGCTGGCTGACGACGATGATGTTTTTGCACCCGGGTGCAAGCGGCTTTTGTCCCTGAGCGCATTAGAAGCCGCATGGCGGGTAGAGGCTGGGGTTGGCTGGGACCCGCCTGGATTCTTGGGAGATGACTGGGAAGAAGCAGCTTTGAGGTTAGGGGAGCCTGCTTGATCATCCTTCTCTTGGTCCACAGAATCATTGTCCGTGGAGCTGAAACCGCCGTAGGCAGAAGAAGCTGCCACGGAAGGTTCAACGCCCTGACGAGGGTTGGTGGCCAGCAAGGAACCACGCTTGTCAATCCCTTCCTTGCCAGGCAGCACTGGCAGGCCAGGCCTTGCTGGAGTCCTCCCAGGAGCTGGAACCCAATGACCAGATCTACTTGGTACCCTCAGGGGTCGCCTCTGGTCTAGGGTCTCCAACTTTGATGAGCGAGGATCCTCAAGGGAATCTAGTTCCTCCTCACCAGTGACTTCTGTAGACTGAGGATCCGGCTCTCCCATTTTAGGGTGAAGCTGGGTTTTCCTGGGCACTGCACCATTAGCCAAGATTTTGTTCTTTAAGTCAGGGAGCGCATCCTTGGCATTTTTGGCTGGGGTCCTGTGTTCTGAGGAAGCTGCAGCTTTGGGAGCGGGGGAAGAAGGCTGAGGTTTCTCAGGTTGCCAACTGTCCCTCCCATTCGGCTGGGCACTGGCCTCAGTGGAACTGGCTGGAACAGATTTTAAAGAGCAGATGTCAGAGGCGAGTTAAGAGTAACCACCCGCCAGTCGGAGGTGTTCCAAAGTGCTCACTATAATTGAGCACTTCTAACTCCTTAGAATAGCAAATATGCACATTCCCTTTTATAACATGTTCTTTCCTTAAGTTAGATTTTTTTTTACTTTATTTTTTCCTCTTGGTTTTTTATTATTATTATTCACAAGACTGAGATTGTTTAAATGTCATAACTTATATGAAAATAAGCTACATTGAAATAAATTAAATGCCACGGAGACGTGCTTCCGACATGGCTCAGGTAGGATATACAAGCCCAGGAAATAAAGCCAGGCAAAGGCAAATGAACAGAGCAGATTCCCAGACTGCCCCACCCCCCAGAAAAAAAAAGTCTGCTCTGCACTCAACTTTTTAAAAAGCCAGAGCAGAAACAAAAAAATAAGATTAAACCCCAGTGTTTGCTCTTCTGTGTCCCGTTTACCTTTGGGAAAGAATGGAAAGGTGGTTGCTGAAGGCGACCGAGCACAGTGGTGTTTGATCTGGAATGTGTGAGTGGAGAGGTTTGGTCCTATCCCTTTCAAAATACAGCAGCATGTTCGCTATTTTGAAGTCAACACCAGCAGCTGGAATAGGCCCTACCCTGAGGGCCCAGCCGGGGTGAACAGCACTGTGGAGAGGCCCTAACACCTGAGGGAACCTGGGGCAGACTCCACTGTTTAAACAGAACTCAAAGGTGCCTCCCAGATGTGGGCATCCCAAGCCGATTGAGAATATATTCACTAGATAGGCTTAAAGCAGGCTACAGCCACACCAGAAGATACACTAAATATTTATTATATGGCCCTACTTTGTATATAGATATCTATATAGACTGGATGTTTTGCTTTAAATAACAGTTCTCGAACGTATGTGTGCATTGAATCAGGAGGTACCACAATTATCATTTGAAAGACCATCTGGAAAGAGTGCTGAGATACAGTCAGCCCTCTGCACCCACGGAGTCTGCAGCCACAGATCCAGCCAATCTTGCCTGAAAAACGTTTGTGAGGGGAAAAAAGTGTCTGTATTGACCAAGTACATGCTCATTTCCCCCTAAATAGCACCGTGTTCACAGAGCATTGCCACTGTATCGCTGTGTAAGTAAGCTGAGGTGAGCTCAAGTACATGGAGGAACGTGTGTGCAGGTTCTAGGCAAACATTCCTGTTTCACAAAAAGGACTGCGGAGCTACAGAGCTGGTATCCTTCGAGGTGTTGGAACCAACCCCAAAGTACTGAGGGATGACTATCAGTCACCGGTTTTGTAAGTCAAAATCCTAAGTGGAGCTTTCTTAGACTGGCCAGCAGTACGTCACCAGTGTGCGTGGCTGTTCTTAAGGCCGCATGACCTATACTCAAGGCTCTATTGAAAGGGAATCTGTACAGCGACAGGGGGAACCTAGAGGGAACAGGCACCTTTTTTTTTTTAGCGTCTTCCAATGTGAAACTGTGAGCTGTCACAGGAGACAGGAGGGGCATAGTGAAGGAGACAGCCACGCATGTCCAGAAATGACGAAGAAGCGAGAAAGGAAGCACGGCCCACCCGCGGTCCACCCAGCTCCGGATCTGCATGAACCCGTTGGTTTTAATGCTGGTCAGACAAACCCTGACAACTGAAAGCCTCCTGAGTGACATTGCACTCCAAAACAACAAGAGGACAAAGCGAAGGTGTTCCAGTGCTTGCAGCGGAGGGCTAACAGCTGAAATGTCCCATCAAGCTTAGAAAAGTGTTCTTTCCCCTCCCCATATAAGCCCCAAGTTACACACTAACGCTAGAGTAATCATATAATTAATCTGCTGATAATAGTGTAAATAATTATTAATATCAGTGGTAACATTTGAGTCTTTGGAAAGATTGGTTTCAAAGGGATCTAACAAAATATTTTGGAAACAGCTGTAACAACTGTGCAAGCTCAGCCCTGAGAAATCATCAACTGAGTGTTTCCAAACCCAGAAGCAGGAATCCAAGTAACACAGAACAAACCAGCAATGAAGAGCGGGGTGGGGTGAGCGAGAACGCACAATGAATGCTTACTTGTTGGTATAGCGACAATGAAGGCTTTGGAGTGCGGCCCGGGGCCTCTCCTGTTTGTGGCCCGGATTTTGAACAGATAGCGTTCCCCAGGCTGCAGACCATCCACCAGGGCGGAAGTAGTGTGTCCAGAGAACGTGAGGGACTTTGCTCCGAATGGTTTGAGAGCCGGGGCGTATGAGAGAATGTATTCTGAAATGATTTGGCAGATGGTTGGAAGGAAGAAAATGAAAACGCACCTGTATCCAGCAGACAGACTGTGCGGGCAGCATGAATCGGAACACACATTGCTTGAAGCTAGCGCCCTGGCAATGCACACCTGGTCAACAGCTGCAGCAGAGGGATGGGGGTGCACGGCGAGCTCACACTCACTAGAGCCCCTTCATTTTAATCAAATGAAGCACATGGGGTGGCTGGGGGGAGGGGTAGGGGGTGGGGGGGCTGGGGGGAGGGGCAGGGTGACTACCTTTATAAAACTGACCAAACGTATTTACACTAGCTTTTGTTTGACTTTGCATTTATTTAACAGCTTCGTGTGGTGGCTGTGACACACCCCAGCCTAAGAAACCAAGAGGCTCTGAAAGTGCTGACTCCCAGGGACTGGTTCTGAATAAACCGCTCCTATCAAGTTTCCCTTACCAAGTGGAGTGACTTTTAGTACATTAACTCAGAAAAGTGCCACGTGTTCCATATAACGTCACTCTTGTAAGAACTATAAAAGTTCTTATTCACTCTGTGCTGATGCGAATATTTCACAGAGTTTAAAACTGGGAGGAAAAGCCACACTGATAGAGCCGCGTGGTTCCCAGCGCTTCCGTCTTCTGTCTATAAGCCTTTGAAAACCATGGGCGGTACAGGGGAAGGAGCTGTTTCTTTCGTTACATGTAAATTATTATATTTATTCACATTTTAAACTTAACTCTTATTTATAATTACATCATTTTCCTCTTTCCTTCCCCTTCCTCCTACCCCTCCCCGAAGTGGTCAGCCCTGAAATCATATATTGAGCAGGTTGTGTCTATATATTTAGAAATACATGCATATAGATGGACATGCAAAAACAATTAAACACAAAGGCACATTTCACAGTGTGTTTTAACGTTCAGCAAAAAACCGTGTTTGCCTAGTCTCTCAATGAATTTAATCTTACCAAGTTAATATGAGAATGCTCTCAGAAAAATAATGTGAATCACAGAAAAACCAAGCCATTACCCGAGGATGGGAGACTGTCTCCTTTCTCTAAGGTCTAGGCTTTAAAAAGCACACTAAGTAAAGCAATCTTTCAGCCAGAAACGCCTTGGCATCGTCTGCTGGGGAAGCACAGCGCTCGCTTATCATGGAACTAGTTATTAGCGGTGACCAAAAGCAAGAAGTGAGATCACGCCTATGCTACAAAGCTGCCTTCTTATGGTTTCTTAATGGACTGAGAAATCTGGAGAAATGTTTAACTATGTCAAAATGTGCATGCTCTTACTGTGCTTTATGTGTCTCTGACGTAGCAAATGCCCCCAGTTAATTATGAATTTTAACCACACAGTTATACCCATATGGAACCTAAACAGGATTAAAATATGTAAATCTTCCACCTATAAGAGCTCAGGAAGCCGGGCGTGGTGGCGCACTCCTTTAATCCCAGCACTCGGGAGGCAGAGGCAGGCGGATCACTGTGAGTTCGAGGCCAGCCTGGTCTACAAAGCGAGTCCAGGACAGCCAAGGCTACACAGAGAAACTCTGTCTCAAAAAAACAAACCAAAACAACAATAACAACAAAAAAACACACACAAAAAAAACAAAAACAAAAAGAGCTCAGGAGTTATCTTTGTTTCTGGCAATACTTAGCTGGTGACATGTGGTTCCTTCAGCATTTGCTGTGATATAAACTAAGACACAGGTCAGAAAAATGATGAGTCAGTAGCATGAAAATAAATTCACCAGAGGGACAGTAACTGCCATTTTCAAAAAACTGAAAAATCTAGTCAGCCAAAGAGGTATCTTTCTCCCCCCTTTCAGAGGCCATTCCAGCCCCGCAGTCCTTAACACCCAGGGAGCCAGGGAGTTAGTGCTTATGTTGGAAAAATCACAACTTTAAGGAGCCAGCTAAAAACATGCTTATTCATATAAATGTGTATATAGTTAGAGGCTATATATTCTCTTCATCAGTTTCTGATTTGTTCCTGTGGGGGAGGGGACGAGCTAGAAGAAGAATCCATTTTTTCTGAAATGTGAAAACATTAAGTATGGAAAATGCTTTGCCAGTTATCTTCCTGAAGCTCCATTGACCTAGGAAAAGACACGCTCACTGCACGTGAGCCAAGCTAAGCTACAATTGAATGCAAAAAACCAAACCACTCAATAGTTTCCATCAGGAAATTCTCAAAGGAGCCTGGCAGTGGCCTTCTGGGTTTCTCTAAGCCTACCCAAACTGTTCATGGCTTTTGGGTGTACCAGACTTAAATTTTCCTTCCCCAAACCTAACGACAACAAAGATTCCTTTCTCTAAATAAAGGTTCCATCTGCCCTACCATGAGGGCACATTTGTAGGCAAAGCCAGGTAAACTCCAACATGAGTCTTTAAAATGTCCAGATTTCTGAAACTTTTAAAGGTACTTTAACATTGAAATTGAGAGATCCCTGTGTTTATTTAGCAGTCCAAAAAAGACTACTATCAAACTTCATTATCTGCACATATCTCCTTCTATTTTTATTCAAAGCTCCAGAATCTTTTTTTTTTCCTCCCTGATTTTTCATTATTTCCTTGACCCAAATAAATCAATTTAGGGAACAAATCTACTTTCTGGAAATTATGACTTAGGGTTTTCAGCCCTGTTAAAAGTATTTATGGTCTCATTAAAGATCTTTATAGTCCCAACAGACCTCTGCTGACTTCTCTTTTCAGGATCTCTCAGACTTGACAGAAAGCTCTAGAATTAACACAGGGTATAAAGGTTATGATAGCACATGGTACAGTTAAAAAAACATCTCCAGGGTGTCTGTCCTGACGATCCTGCCTATATAAAGATGACAAGAATAACTGGCAGGTGACTACCTAGCTGTCAAATAATGTCGACTTTCATGAAGCCTTTGTGTCTCCTGGGCGAGCACCTTGCTATGCATTTCACTTGTCTAGGTTTTTTGTTTGTTTGTTTGTTTGCTTGCTTGGTTTTGGTCAGAGTCACCGAAGAGGTATTTCTCAGAAAGGCCACCCAGGGAGCAGGGAGGAGATACCTACCTTTGACTTTCCCCTCGGACTCTGGCAGCGCGTCCCAGGATACAGTGACAGCTGTGGCCCTGCCACTGACTGGCCTCACATTCAGGTTCTCAGGCGCTGTGGTGGGAGCTACAGGATGACAGGGGATCAGACATTTCACAAGGCTCTCAGGGGCCTCCTGAATGGAAACAGAGACAGGCCCCTCACACACTATTTGCTGACGAGATAGTGTGTTCATTTTGATGAGCATGAGATGGCTCTACACCAGCTTTTCATGAAGTCACTCCCGCCAACCCCCTACAGCAAGTTTAGACACATCTAGAAGCAGGCTTTTAAGAATTACAATTTTTTTTTCTTCCAGCTAAATATTGTAGTATTAGAAGTTCAAAATACGCAACGTCCTTTTAGTATGACTTCTATTGTTGTTTTTGACAGGGCCTTAACCCTGCCTGACCTAGAACTCAATATGTAGACCAGGCTAGCCTCGGACTCACGTCAATCCACCTGCCTCTGCATCTCAAGTTCTGAGATAAGAGTCACGTGCTGCCATGTCCAGTCTATACAACTTGTGAAGATGCAGCATTAGCCATTATTGAATGATAGCCTTGAGTACAGAAAACCTTTTATCCAAACTCAAATATAACCCTAACTTCCGGAAGACTGTACAATAAAAGCTAAGCCCTTAGAGACATCTATGGCTACAGTTTCAACTTATGCATGCTATACACTGGCACTTGAAGGGTTTGGCGTGACAGAAGAACACTTGGCTAGAAAAGGGCTGTCAGCGTGGACCCAACACCACTGCTCCTCAGCCTCTTACATATCTCGCTCTCCCTTTTAACAGTTATAAACCCAAGCTCCAACTCTAATTATACATACAAAGTCTACTAAGACTTATAGATGGTGAGACTTTAAGAGCTGCCCATGCTGCCCTGTGTCACCACTGACTTCTTGAATGACACCACATCTCAGTTTAGGAGTTGATCCTCAGTTGAAACCCCAAGGCCATTTCAGACACAAACCAGATTCCGGTGTTCTCTGGAAGGTGGATGCGCTCCACTTGCCGTCTCGTTCACCCTGTGAGATCCGGACTGCGAATTCATACACTGTGTCTGGGATCAGGCCGTCCACCAGTACACGCCTGTTAGAGACTTGCTTATAATCCCACCTGGCCGACTCCCCCTTCTCGCGGTAGCGCACTGTGTACTGTCTATGAGAAAACACAGCACAGTGTCATCCTGGGGACCAGAGTCTTTGCAGCTGAGTCCCGGAGCCCTTGCTGTTTGTCTTTCCCCCGAGTAAGTGGTGATTTTTAAAAGTAATCGGGGGAGAAAAATCTAAACTTTGGACTATATCATTGACTCTAAGAATCTGTAGCAAGGGTCCCAGCCATGAAATATAGAGTGTGTTGCTGTCCACGACTAAAAATGTCCCAGTGCTCCAAGGACCAGAGATGACAAAAGGAAAGGATAAGAAGGGGAGGTGGGTGGAAATTGCCAGCTCCTAATTTCCTTGTGATGTATGTGCACATGGGCTGAAGAATGTGACAGTAACTGGTACACACACACACTTATACACATATACACACACTCACATACATACACACACACCCACACACACTAACACACACACACACATGCACACACTCATATTAGGAGAAGACATCAGTTGAAGACATAACACAGTAAAATAATGAACAAAGCAGTTCTTCTGAGGAGAGTCCAGCTTCCCCTGGTTTTTCCCAAGATGTTAGAAGCCAAAGCCCAGAGGTAATCGGGGACGCGTCCCATTTGAGTTCCTCAGTAGAAACGGGTGTCATTCTACTGCAGACAGGCACGGCCATCCTGCATCTACCACGGATCACAGCTTATATATGTTATATTTCTCTTATTTTAAAGTGTGTCCCCCTTTCCTGCCATAGATAGGCTCGAAACATAATACACAATAGCCAGGCTACCAGATCTTTGCCTTCTTCTTAATTGTATAAACTATGAAGCCTTTGAACAATTTTTAAAATCTATATTCACCAGTTTCTATGCAATGTGGAAAAACGTAAAGCTCATATAAAGATTATTCAGACCTGATGAGCTTGGGGTTGTCAGGGAGGGGTTGGAGAGACGGCTCAGCATTTAGGAGCACTGGCTGCTCTTCCAACAGACTCAGGTTCAGTTCCCAGCACCCGGCGGTCTCTAACCCCAGTCCCAGGAGATGCAGCATCCTCGCTGGCCTCCATGCACACCACTCTCGTAGTTGATGCACAGACACGTAAGCAAGTGAGACACCCACACACACAAAAGTTAAAATAAAAAAATATATTTTTAAAAAGGGGGAGTGCTGGTAGGATGGCTCAGAGGTCAAGGGCATGGGCTGCTCTCCCAGAGGACCCTGGGTCAGCAGCCACATGGCGGCTCACAGATCACAGCTGTCTGTAACTGCAGTTCCTGGGCATCCAACACTCTCAGACATACATGCAGGCAAAACACCAATGCACATAAAAAAATAAATAAATAAAAAGGGATTTTTTTTAAATTGAGGGGTTTTTTTTTTCTGTTGCTACCACAAATGGGTATAAAAGACAGACCAGGACAATATGATGAGCAAAGAGAGAAGAAGATGTTGTTACTACACACACCAAACAGGACCTGGCACAGCAGAGAGCAGCTAATGTCTACTGAGAGGCCATGTGTGTGACATTGGACAAACATCTGCCACTCTCCCTAAAAGTCCATTCTGCCTTGACTCCTCAAGAAGACTCCTCCCACAGTGAACTCTTCACAGAGGGAAACCGTACATAAACATGGCAGAGGGAAAACAAACAGGAGATTTCCTCACGTAAGACAAAATGGAGCTGCTGAGGTGTGAGGTCCTGTCCTGTGAACGATACTCCAAGGCCTGTTTGATTTGCAGAAAACTGGTGGCCACAGAATACTGGACCATCAACAGCAAAAGAGGGGTCCACACCCATACAGAAAAAAATAAAATAAAATCAGGCCAAAGAGATGGGTCAGTGTTTAAGAGCTGAGCTCTTCGACAGGACCCAGGCTTGGTTCCCAGCACCTGTATAGTGGCTCACAGCCCATCTGTAATTCCAGTTCCAGAAGCTCCGGTGCCTTCCTTTTGTCTCTGTGGGCACCAGTCACACACATAGCACACACACATGCAAGCAAAAACATTCATGCACAAAAAGCAAAATTACTAAGTCTTTGCAAAATTAGAAAAGAAATCACTGGACTCGTTCCAAGACCCAAGAAGCTGTATTTCTCACACATTCGGATAAGAAATGAGTGTGTGTACCTTGACGCAACAGCTCTCTTCTGTTTTTCCACAAGAGGATCCACCCAGGCCACGAGCACGGACTGAGATGACATAACCCGGACACTGATGTCTTCAGGCACATCCAGGCCATCCTCTTCTGCAATGACAGTGGGCACGCGAAAGGGCGCCTCGTACCATAGGCTCCACACTGACTTCCTCCCGCCAAGCCCTGCCTAACTTTTAGCTGCTCGTGCTTGATTTTAGGGTAAGATGAGATGAGCAGAAAGCTAAGTGATCATTTTGTCTGTATAAAAGGGGACAAATCTCCACTCTCACTTTCCCCAACCATAGCCCGGGAGGCAAGCAGTTCGCTTTAAAACCTGCCTGAGCCAACCAGCATGCAGAAGAGTGTAAAGGGGTCGCTATACCTTGGTAGAAAGCACTGCATGAAACTCAGTGTTTGCTCATTACATGCTGTAAACTTCTCAGAAATAATAAGCACATGAGCAGATACATGTCAGGGGAAAGAACCGTTCACTCTGTTATTCATCAGAGATTGTGATGCTAAATAAAAATGCTGCTTTAAACAATGGTTATGAATCTCATGGGAGTCAATGTTCTTCCTAAGTTAGAGTATGTGGTTGCATGGCAGGTTAAATGTTACAGATACAAGATAGAGTTGAGTTTGCCAATTTCTTACTGAGAATTATTTTTGTCATCAAAGAGAAAAAAAAAAAATACAGCCCCAAAGCTTGCCATCTGACTTTGGTCTCTAATTAAGAATCACAAGGTGTCTTCAACTTTGCTTGTAAGTCTCTTTCTTTTGTTTTGTTTTTTAGACGGGCCATTTTTCCCCCCAAAAGAATATGGAATTTATCTAAGTGGGGGAAGTTGGGGCAGACTGTTAGAAAAGCCATCTGTTTTCTATGATAGTAATGAGTGTGTGATACAAATGAAATAGCCTCAGGAGGGATGCCAATCCCTCCATCTCATTACAGCCAGCATCATGTGGAAAGGCAGCATTCACACCAGACTATCGCTTTCACCAACTGCATCCTTGGAAACATACCTGATTTCTTGCGCTTTGTGAGGGCAGCCCTATAGACGGGCTGACTCTGCCCCTGGGAGTTCGTGGACTGTAGGGAGACCACATACACCGACTCAGAGGCTGTGGACCAAAGAGCAGGACATGGGACAGTGTCCTCCATCCCCAGGAGCCTATGAACCCTACAGAGCTGATAGCCCCTCCTCTGCCCCTGCCCCGACCACGCTAAGCATTTCACATGTCTTTATTCAGTCACTATGCCATGCAAAGTGGCCCCTATCACTGTCTTTGTTTTGAGGGTAAGGACAGCCTCAGAGGGATGAGGTGACTGCCAAAGTTATAGAGTATTTGGGCCCTGTAACCAGCTCTACATCACTTCAAGGCCCAGGGCTCTTAACAACTTCAGCTGATGAAGGAGCAGGCCCTAGGCAGCCACCACAGAGATACAACAGACAGCATCCAGCCCTACACGCATATTCCTCTCTGGTTATTACTGACACCAGCATCATTACCTAACGAGCCCAGGGCACCCTGCACACACCCCATCAGTGCAATCCGTGGCTGACCCCATTCCCAGCCTCGAGTATATGCTGCAGATATATTTGTGTTTCACTTCCCAGGGGTCTCCCATCTGGCATCTTGCTGTGAAGGTCTTCAGACTTGCTGGTCTTCCATCATTTGCCATCCCTTCCTGGAGTCTGAGCTTGTCATCTCTTGTACTCCTGAGGCCCCTCCCACTTCAACTATCACTTCCACATTGCTGCACATCCCAGGGATTCCACTGCCTCAGAGACCACCGATAATGTGATCAGTGATCAGCCAGGGGTGGGATTCATTGCTGATGGACCTCAAGCCAATCCCTAAGGTTCCTCAATGTGTGCCCACTTCCTGCGAGGCCCCAACGGCCACCGGCATCTCTGTGGTAAACAGAGTTAAGGTCCTCTGCAGAACAAATTGCAAAGACAGGCTTCCAGGACACAGCAGACTCCACACCCTCATCCCATACCCTGTCCTGAGGCAAGCTGCTGTTCAGGCCTTCTCTTCACAGGAGCCTACTGTGGGAAGGTTGACGAAATGACAATTCAAAAGATAACACACTGTAGAAGAAGCCCAAGAAGGGCCTGCCCTGTGTGATCATACTGAGCCTAGAGTTCACGTGCACCTTAGGTCCAAGTTTGCTCAAGTTTAGGCAGCAAAGGAGCAAGATCATGCCATCTTAGGTGAGCAGAGGTGCACTGCTGAAGACGTGAGAAACTAGCAGGCCCAGCCACAAAGGTCAGGGGGATGCCCAATTCTGTTTTAGTGCGCGCTGTGAGGGAGACTTGTAAAGGAAACGTTCCACCTGAACACCACTCTCCTGCAGTGTCAGACAGGCAAAGGGTGTCCCTGCTCTTTGGCTCAATAGCTGCGCAGAGATCGGTCCACATCATCCAAACGCTGAAAAGCCTGCACAATGTGACCATCGGGTGGAGAAGGGGCAGCTCAAGAAGGAAGGACTGAAGAGATTCCAGATTATTCTGCGGTTTCACACCACCAAGTCTCTTTTCCCCACATCTGCTCTTCACAAGGCACGCCTAGCCTGGATCCTCCCTCTGCTTCTTTGGCTCTCTTGACATTTCTGTCATTGGAGATGAAAGGTAGCCGGTTTCTTCTTGCTGAACCCTGAGCTTTGATGGCTCAGAGGCCCTGTGTGGTTCAGAGGGGCTTGTGCCATCTTGTGGGGACCATGGAGATACAAAAAATACCACACAGTTGTCTCGTGCTGGAAACACCCAAGCAAAAGGCTTGGGGGGAGGGGCAGGGGGAGAGGGGAAAGGGGAGAGGAGGAAGGGCATGGGGAGGTCCAGCAGGCAGCTGAACACAGCATCTGACAATACAGAGACTTCTGGGATACTTCAGAAAAAGGAATGTGGCCATCTGCCCAGGGTCTTCGCTAGTTCAAATCCGAGCCGCTCACACTACAGTGTGCTCCTGGGAGCCAGGACTGGGTGGGGGTCCTGGGGACTATAGGATTGTCTGCCTAGACTCCATAAGGATGTACTTATGCCCTTAGCCAAGTAAGCTCGCCCAGCAAACCAGCAATATTAGCCACTAGGCTTTCTTCCCAGAATGCTGCTCTCACCCAGGGCTGTTCCCTGAGCTTGGTCAAACCACTGTGCCTTGCAGCCTGGCTGTGAGTCTCTTTTCCTTCAGCGTGTTGACCCCACTGTCACTTCTTACTGTCTTCTGCATGCTCCTTACCTATCTTGGAGAAGAACTTAGCTTTTACAACAGACATACCAAGCAAGAGGTACCATGCGCGTTTCCCTGTGTTACACTCTTAGACACCGCCACAGGCCTGTGGGGTGCCCCTTTTGCTCCTTCCCACCCCAGCTTCTGTCCCCAACAATGTCAATCTCCACTTCCGGCCTCCATGCCCCTGAGTGATGTGAGCCTCCACCTTAACTGTCTATACCATCGAGTTTGCAAGAACATGAGAGGCACTCTATTAGTGATGAGATCAGATATTTTACTAGAATCTTCTGAACAGGCCCAGTAAGCCCTAGCCTGTCCCTTGGTTGAGTCCTGACCCATTAGGAAATAAAATCAGCATGAACCACAGGGACCCAAATACTTATCACTGGTAAAAGAGCACGTAGCAGGGTATGTACCCAGGGGTCTTCCAACTTGATTTGAGCACAAGACAGATGGGTTGCCAGGACCCTGGCACCCTGGACCCTGATTCTCTGTAGCCTGACTCGCATCCAGTTCAACAGGTAGATTAGGGGATGGGGCAAGGGTAAGAGTGACATAGCCATTGGCAGTTTCTCAGGGCCTAGCAGCATCTCCTCAGGACATGGCTTGCATGCCTGTCTAGCTTGCCAGTAAAGGTTGAGACCTATTAACATGGACCACACAGTCTCCCCTGATGCCAGCAGATGTGCCCACTGGCTTTCCATAGCTAATGAATACAGGACCATAAGGGAAGGGGGATTGCTTTCCCTCTCCACCACACTTCACACCTGGGAAAGTGTCCTGGCTCAAAGCATCTGTGTATAGAAACAACTGACATGACAGAGTGGTCCTGCCGCTGAACAAACGTTAATATGATGGAGACCACAACGGGATGGGACAAAGAGATATAGCCAAAGAGATGTAGCATCCCCACAGGCTTAAGCGTTTCAGCACTTGGCCCCAATCTGGTGGCGCAGTGGAAGGTGGTAGACCCTTTACAGGATAAGGCTCGCTGCAGGAAGTGCATCACCAGAGGCAAGCCTTGGGAGGTTTAGAGGGGGCCCTACTTCTGATTTACTCTGCTTCTTACTAGGCCAAGATTTGAGGAGTCATAGGAGCACCCTTCTGCAACCACAGAGCCTCCTGCTGCCACGCCTTCTGCTCTATTGAGCCCCATCTCCTCATCCGTGAGCCAAAACCGCCCCTTCCTGCCAAAAGTTGCCCTAATGGGGTATTTTGCCATAGAGAGGGGAAATGCAGCGAATGCAGGGCACAGCTGGGAAATGCACCGCTCAGCTGGACAGTGTTCTGTCTTGAACAAGGTTCCAAATACCAAAGTGATGGAAGCGTGGCATAGAAGGTCATTTCAAACTCACCAAGCTTTTTAATTTCATGTGATCTCTCATCTCTGGTCAAAGGGACATAATTCATCTTCCGGCCACTTTCCCCATAGCCCAGAAGAAAACCACGAGATCTGCGTGGACTCTTGGCTCCGGACAGGCGTGGTGCCCTCCATGCAACGGACAGTCTGTCGTCTGAGGCTCGGATGCGCATCCGCAAAGGCTTGTTGGGCACTTCCTTTTCTTAAAAGGGACGCGACACACAGAAATGATTAAAGGGTGTACCACATGGAGTTTACATTATGTATGCAAAATCTCAGCAAAATCTCAGCTCATATTGAGCCTCATCAATTAATCATTGGGCTTAAAACGCTTTTTTTTTTTTTTTGTAACTTATTCTGTTGAGTTCCAGGGTGGGTTCTATCCACATGGGCTTGTGTTTCATGCCAAGAAGTCTTGTGAACTTAAAATGAAAACATTCCATGTGTAGGGCTGCCAGCCACAGATCTTGGAAGCTTTATAATGTCACTTTTCATCTATTTCCTTTCACCCTCTTTATGCTAGACAGGCTATATACTCTCTGGCAAGGGCTAAAGGTAACTATTAAAATACAGCAGAGTCATTAGGAGCTATTTATAACTGGCCCCCAGAAGACTTCTCCTCTGTGCTGTTGAAAAGATGGCTTTCCTTGCTTTAATGAGCCAAAGACTAACCTATTTCAACCTGCAGTCTCTATTCCCACCCCATGTAAGTCTTGTTCCCCGACAAATTTTGGCTCTGCCCCACCATTGCCACTATCCTCAGGCTTTCTTACTGACCTGGAATGTTCCCATTCTTAACTTTCTCAAAGTAGTGTGTCCTGGAGACAGTAGCTAGAGTTTAGAGTTTTGTTTTGTTTTTTTAAGTAAGAACTGCTATGTTGAGGAACAAGGTTTATGAATCACATGACTACCATGTTTGCCCATTTCTAACAGCCCTCACTTGAGGATGCTGCTAAGCAAAAGAGCATCTCTCTAGCTGTATCAGGCAACTGCTCCCAAGCATCCCTTCTTAGCCATCTACATGAACTCCAGCATCAGTTCTGAGTAATTCTATTAGACTAGAAATTCCAAGCTCAGAAAATATCTGAAAACTAATGCCATGAGTCGGCTTCACCAACACACACGAATAGCCATTTCAGGCTCTGCAATGTCTTATCTCCAATGCTCTACATCTAAGCGAAGGACCATTTGTGGGGTGTCCGGAGTTACTTAATGAGCCACTGGAAACCCTTCCTTGAAGGCATCTGAGAACAATATATAGGTTATAACAAAAGTTTTCCCCAATATACATAAGTTATTGCTTATGTATACATAAGTTTGCTGGAACAAGCCAGCAAAACCCAACGGGCATGGGTCCTCTGTGAGTCCAGGAGAGGCATTTGCTGCTGCATAGGACAGTATTGGCTTGCACTTGTTTTCCATCCCTGAGTCCTCCCAGCCATGCAACTTGAAGGAGACCTGGTGTTCCCTGGACTATTCTGTCCTTGAGGATAGCTGCTGGTTTCTTCTTGGGACAGACAGATCTTCATTTGGCAACTGCTGTACTCATTAGCAAAATGCTGAGCAGTGGTAAGCCAAAGTCCCTTGGAATTTTATGGCGATGGGGTCAACAGAGGAAAGAATGAAGGTCTTCGTCAAGACCACACAAGTTTGTTGGCTGTACTGTATATCCTGCCTGGAGCTCCCATGCCTACGGCAGAGACGACAGCTGTCCCCGTGTACTGCATGGTTCCTGCCACCAGCAGTAGCCAACGTTCAATCTGGAGCTCTAGAATGGGTTCAGGAACCCAGAACAGCTGGTAACTCAACACAATGACCTATGTTAGATAGAACTTTAAAGTCAGGTGTTGAGGGGGCGGAGAGTGGGAAGACCTCCTCCCATCTCCCTCCTGGTTGTCCACAGGGACTTTATTCAGTGTCAACCAAGGATGGGGACCAGCCCATTTTGATCAAATACTCTTCTCTGTCTAAACTCACTCCATAATCCTTCTCACCAGCTACCCTGTCTCCTCTGCTTATGAGTATGAAACAAGAGTTTGGGTCTAGACAGGCTCCTTACAGAGTGGGCACACTGTACAGCCCCCCCCCCCACTCTAAAAAAATCTGAACTGCTGTCTCCTCATGCAGAAGAGAGGACTTTGGCCAGAGGCTATTCCCAGGACAATGGGAATGTGGGTAAAAGCCTCAAAGAGAGAGTCCACCCCTTCAACACAGCCCACCCCATCCCCCTGCCATCTCTCTAGGCTTTGATTTTCAAGCACCTTGAAACTTTCTTTTCTTTAATATTTTGGATTCTGTGCACTGTCAACTATCTTTGGCAGATTATCCAGGGAGCCTCCCTTAAAGCTCATACATGCACCAGGAAAACAGTCCATATGGTTAGAATTCATCTGCAATTAAATTATTTAAGTATTTTCTTTAAGCTGTGTGCAACTGCCTCACAAAAGTGCTCTGAATTTTTCTAATAAATTCTGTAGATCTTTTATCTTGAAAACAGGAAGTCACAACTGCCAAGAGCAATCAGGCTCACACCCACCAGGGCAGAGAGTATTTATTTCAGAATTGGCAGGACATACTCTGCCACTCCAACCCTCTCCCACCTCTACACCACATCAGTCTTATCAAAACAGAGTCAGGTAAGTCATAGGTAGGGCTGGTGGGTCACAGAAAACCTGTGACAGTTATACACTGTCCCCACTGCCAGGTGTAGAACAAAAAAAGTGGCATCTGGCTGTAGACCAGAAAGCCAGGCAGGACTGGGCTGTTCCTCTTGATTTGTAAGTCAGCACATTTCTGAAGTTGTATGGAATCAATCACTTTTTTTACCATGAAAAAAAAAAGACAAAAATTCCATAAAATGTTTTGCCCAGGTATAATTCTCTGCTAGTTAAATGTGATAGGTCTTTAAATCAGGCTAACCCAGACTCTGGGCTCAGGGACTGCATCTTACTGGATGACTCCAAGAGCACTCCTTGGCTACATCAGAGCCCTCTTCTCTGTGACTGTGTATAACAGCCAGGTACAGAGCTTATGTCTGTAACCCCAGTACTTGGAAAGATATCCATGAACTGAAGCCTAGCCTAGGCTACAGAACGAGCTCTGGAATAGCTTTGGCTACAATTGCCTCACCAGCTTATATCCCATGAACCCATTCTTCCTGGGAAAATTCAGACATGGACCCCTGAACCATCTCTGAATGGATTCACAAAGCCCTTCATCATACACAGTATTTATGATACAGTTGTGTGTTGCTAACACAGAAACATACTCTGGGAAACGTGCTGTCAGGTGATTCCATTGTGTGCATGTTTTATGGCATGCTTACATACACTACAGTAACTATGACATCACTAAGTGACACAATCCTGAGGACCATGTTTATATTCACCACCCATTGTGAGGCCAGTGTCCACTCCAATAAATGACTCCACTACGTTTAGTTCTTTACTAAATGAGTATTGGGGTGGTACTTAAATAAGACCAACTGCTTAATAATAACAAAAATGTCCCTTAATTTCTTTATTTTGGAACAGGTCTATCAGACTCTCACTCACTAGGGATACATCCCTCTAATAAACACCAGTAGCAGACAAAGACACTGAGACGCAAAGGTCAAGGAGACACTGCAGGGCTGGATGGCCAACAGGCACCAAGCAGGAGTTAGATTCCGCTGTTGGATCCATGGTCCTCGCTCACTGTGCTGCAGCCCTGACTCAGAAGCCCCTGGTGGCTGCACTGTGAACATCCCTGTGGCCACACTAGTTTAAATACTGCTTTAACGCTAGCATATTTAATTTATATACTAATTTGCACTGTATAACATCAGCATAACACTAGTTATACACTAGCATAAACACAGTGGGAGAAGACCACAGTGCCTCCTGAATGCTTCAGGTAAAAGATCTGGTACAACAGGAGTCACAATCACCTCCTCACACAAACTATTGGTTGAGATTCCCAAGGTCTGGCTCCTCTTGGGGAAGTCAGCCAATTACATTTGTCCCACTGAGGCCTACTCATTGCCCTGTCCCTTTCATGTTAGAGGAAAGTTCAATGCTCTAAGAAAGGACCATCAGATGAAGATCCAAGTCCCTGGATCACCATGTAATTGGGTGCATTGGCTGGCTTGGCCAAGGAATCACTCAGAACCCAAAGTACAGAAAGGCCGCACACAGACAACCCGCCACCTTCAGAGACACCAGAACAGTGCCTCCTGGCCAGTGCCTGGAGTGAGGAAAGCATTTGGAGAGAGTGAACGAGGAGGAGGTCTAAAAAGCAAAACAGTATTTTGAAAAGGGGGACAGAAGAGAGGGGAACCTTGACGTCCTCCGGGTTCACGGATACCAGGTGGAACATGACAGGTTACGGAAGCCAAAGAGCCTTCATGAGAGACAGAAAGCTAACTTCAAACACTCCCACAGGGCTCTTCTTCTGGCTCACTGGGCCTGTGGAGTATGTCAGAGACCTGCCTTCCTATTTCTAGGGTGTCCTCAAAAGAGGAAGCTACCAGAAGCCTGCCTGTCAAGAGAACAGAAAGCGAGGTTGTAGTCAGAGGTGCCAAGCTTCCAGAATCTGAACCCTCAAATTGGCTCTTGACATCTAGTAAGCCGTCAGCAGTCAGAGGCAAGGCAAACACCTTGTACTACCCTGGGGCCACTCAGGATGCAGCACTTAATCACTTAAACAAATTTTCCTCAAGGTTTGCACAAGATGGCCAAGAAATTTACCGCAGTCCCCGCACAAAGCCTAGAGTACTGCTGCTTATGCACAACTGGTTTTATCTTAAAATTCTCAAGATTGCATTTGAGTTTGTTGGTGTTTGCTTTACAATTACAAATAAACTTTTTTTGTGCCTGATCAGAGAAAGGGGACTCCCACTGGAGGTGTCCACTTTTTCTCATGCCTCTGCTGGTTCCTGGTCATGCCCTGTGGACTCAGGTTCCTGAGGGCCTCAGTCTGAGTGACTCCATAAATCACAATCAGGATGCAGTCTGTTAGTCAGTGGGTGGCTTTGTTACTGGCTCCACCAGAGTTGAATATCAGTGACTCTATCAGTGCCAGCATCTATTTCACCATGCGGGACTGAGGTCCTGCTATGCTGCAAGATGCCAAGTCATCCACAAATTGCAATGCATTGATAGTAGAGGATTCTGCACTGGTCAGTGAGGGAGCCCTTGATAGTATGGCAAGAAGCAAGAGGCTCTCCAACTGCCTGAGTGGATATGTCTGGGTTTTCATTAGCCACAGACCTTCCCTGGGACTCACACTGAGTAGACAATCCTGATATTTCTGTGCCCCTTTAGTGGCCATTATCTATACATCCAAGAGACCAATGCTGGACACTAATATCCATGTGATCCATGTGATTCTGACAGCAACATCACTATTTCACTTGTAAAAAGAGATCAAGGTTAGCCCTTGCCAAGTCCAGCCTACTGGCTCCCTCCTGTTTCTGGGATCATGTGGCTTCTCTGGGTAGCCAGCTGTGAAGTCTCTCTATGCTCCTGATGGGTGACTCAGACCCTACGGCTGCCGTGGATCCATCCCATATCGTGTTAGTTTCTAGCCACACTTCCTGGCAGCTCAGAAGGGCATCAAAGACAAAGGGGCGGTAATCCTTTCCTGACTTTAGTAGCTGATACTTCTGGGCCCCTCAGGACAGCGTGGGGACAGGATCATAGACTATGGAGACTAAGAGGGACTTATGTGAAATATTCTAGGGAAACTCATATCTCCGTTCAAAGTTTTGGTTTTTCTCTGAGGTAGTTTTCATGGAAATTTTCCTTCATTTGCTTCAATCTGGGTTTTGAATGAAAAACAAGACATGCATTTTCTGAAAATAAGAGGCCTGACTTTGTTGAATGGGGGCTTGGTTCCTTCAGCTAGCTTCACCTAGTCCCCCATTTGTAGTAAAAATCCAGTTTATAAATGGTTTGATAGGCAGGAGGTGTTTTTCCCATACTGGCATCAGATTTCTCAGGGATCCTGGATAATATAGTCCAGGATGACAGTCCCAAACTTTCTTTTTTTTTTCACTTTTAGA
Source organism: Acomys minous (assembly GCF_964271855.1). Lineage (NCBI taxonomy): Eukaryota > Metazoa > Chordata > Mammalia > Rodentia > Muridae > Acomys > Acomys minous. The sequence goes on along the minus strand of NC_140485.1, from coordinate 137,862,162 downwards.
CTTTGAAAGGAAAGCCTTTGGCAGACACAGGGTCAGAGAAAGACCAGCACATGGCCCCACTTGTTGGCTTCCAAACAAGTGTTGGCTTTTATTAAACCATAGAGGTCCTTCTAGAATGTTCATCAAGGCTGCATGAGCAAGCACAGAGCAGGCACTCTGGCCCTGGCCTAGAAGCAGCCACTCCCATGGCAAGAACCATGAGCCAAAAGCAGACCTCTTTTCTTTATAATTTATCCAGCCTCAAACATTATGTTTTAACCACAAAATAAAAGCAATTAACCAGGTAGGTCAACAAGAAGAGGCTAAACTGGTTTTCCGTGATTTCATGGTTAAGTTATTTCAGTGTCAAATTATTTGTGCAAGAGTATGTGTCAACCTTTTGAACCAGGCATCAGGGAGGCTGCTGGAGGAAAGGCTCCAATGAGGAATCCAACCCCAAATTTTCCCTGGGGTCTCATTGTGGTTTAAAGACACTCTGTGAGTGAAGCTATCCTTCAAGAGAAGGGGTGACTCAGCTTTCCCCAAATCAGGGAGAAAGGGAGATGGAAGTCACCCAAGGAAGATGAGGTACGTCACCCCAGGAGAGCAAAGTGCCTGGCAGAAAGGAGACAGCACAAGCCAGGAAGGAAGCTGGTGGAAGTGGCTACCTTTTGGGCAGCTTTCTTGGAAAAGACATAGCTAACTGTGTAGGGATAGACAGATTCTGTGAACCAGCACTGAGGACCCAGACTGAGAGACACAGTTGTGATGGATGAGATAACACAGATCAGCTTAGTTCTTTATTTTTCTCCCCTAGTCCAGGTATGAGGGGCCAAAGAGGGAGCACCGAGCATTGGGTGGTCGTGGTCAAATTGGTGAAGGCAGTTCAGAGAAGGGAGGTGCTCCGAGTGCATGTCTGGGTTAAAGCAGAAAAGAAACAAGCAGAGAAGAAAGGCCCACAGAGCTGGGGCCTGACAAGGTCTGGAAGCAAGCTTGTGGTATAAGAGACAGAAGAAACAAGGACCCCTTCCAATAGACAGAGGGGTTCAGAACTCCAGGTTAAGTAGGGATCAACTTTAGCCTAACTGTAGATCTATGATAAGGTCTAGCAGTTAGAAAGTAGGAGGTGGGGCTAGCAAATGAGCCAATCATCATGGCCGCCTGGTGTGTAAGACATACCACTAGACCATCTTCCTGGACTAAGGGAGCAGCTCAAAGGTCAGCAGCTATAACCAAAGGGTTATAGCATCTGGACCATAGTTCTGATGGCAAAAGCCAGAGAGGAATGGTCCACACCACACCCAACTTAGATGAAGCTACCATTGAACTACTGAAAGCATGAACAACCTTCATAACTAAAATACAACACAAAGACGACATGAAGCAAAAAGACTTAGTGTCAGTTCTGGGTTCACACTTCAATTCCACAGCATGGGGGAAAAGTACACGGGACTGGGTTTGTAGGAAGCCATGGGAATTATTAAAATAGATATGAGCATGTTCTGCACTAAGATTGCCTAGGCTCTAACGTGGTTTCCAACATACAATGTTGGCAAATACAGAATAATTGGCCCAGCTGCATTGGTGGGCTACTCACTATCAAAGTTGGGACGTGGCACAGTCCTGACCCAGGGGCCTGCCTCTATGTGACCTTGTTACTCCAGAGACAGCTGCTGAAGAAGCTAAAACAGCAGTGAAGAATTCTGAGATAAATGATAGAAGCCAGTATTCTAGAAAATGAAAAGGCTCAAGACATCCCTTCCCTGGGATCAGAAGAGGGCGATATAGGCTGACATCTCAGCAGGGAGTGTGGGTTCTGCATGAACAACAGGGGCAATGTGGTAGGGAGGGAGAAGTCGAGGCTGCTGCTCAGGGAGTGTATTTTTACATAGTTATCACTTCTGAGTCTAAAACCTTTCATATTTGGGTGAGTGACCAGACTCAGAGTCACTCGGGGTCCTGTCCAACCTTCTAGGACTTTCTAGAATGTTCCTTATCCTGCTTCTCATGTCACTTCACCATCTCAGCCTGATGGTGCAGTCTTATCACCAGGCTCCACCATCTGCTTATTCAAAGTTACTGTGCAATTTTTTTTTGCCCAAATAATTTGCATGTCATTGCATCCCTCAAAATTCATATGTTAATGTCTTAACTCCAGAACTTCTGAACAGAACTATATTGTAGTGTTGGGCCCTTAAAGACGTAATCAAGTTTAAATGAGGCTATCAGGGAGTGCCTTCACTCAACCCAACTGGTGTCCTTTCCAAAGGAAGGGGTGTAGACCCACAGATGTGTCTCTTTTCTTGTAAGACGGAGAGAAGTCTGGGTGAGGCCATCAGCAAACACAGAGAATTCTCAGGGTTCAACCTGCTCACACTTTGCTCTTAAGACCCTCACACTGTAGAACCACTGGAAACACATCTTGTGCAAGCTCTCCCAGCCCCCACTGGCAGCCCCCGCCAACACCAGTCTGATGCCTTGAGGTTCACTTAGTGGCTTCCTGGTTTGGTTTTCTTTCCCATTAGTGTGTACCTTGTGTGCCAATGAGCCCTCACCCATCTTGCCTGCAAAACCACGGGCACTGAAGGAATAGATTAACAACTAAAGTTCTATAATCGGGCAAAGGATATTTGGATCTGATAGGTCTAAGCCAGCAAAAGAAGGTCTTCTGGAATTTGAATTGAAATCCTTGTTGGTTTTTTTTTTCCTTCAGCAGAATAAAGAATGGATTCTCCTCTGACTTCAAAAAAAAAAGGCTGGTGGAGAACAGACACCAGCATCTAAGACCAGCCAGTGCCTGCAAGGCCTCATGCTAGTGCTGGCGCTGACTCAGCATTATCTATCTGTGTTTTTAAAAGCAAATTCTTTCCTCTAAATGAAAACCTGCACCATTCTGAATGCTTCTTTTGTTTGACCAAATTATCATCCACTTTAACCATTGCTCTGAATAAGAAATGCTGTTTGTTTTTTTTTAAGTCTCAAAAGCAAAAGGTCTAGGTAACATGTCAATCAGTCATGAGTACCTACAAATTCTTATTATTTTCATTGATGATGAAATGTAGAATTTCTGAACCTGTGCTCTACAGATACCATAGAGGTTGTTTAGTTTGGTGTTTTGAGGTCTGGACTACATCATAGGCTGTAAGTTCATAGGGGGATCTCTCTTCTAGCATATTTTATTTGTTATATATGGCAAATGGAGAGCATGCATTCTAACAGAGAGCTTTGGTAGTAAGAGCTCCAAAAGCTCCTACAGGAAAAAACAAAAAACAAATAATGTCATGGTATATAAACCATCAATGAGTTAGAATATGTATTTTTTTTTATTCCCAAGCCCTAATCTGTAACACTCGGGAGGCCACATCACACATGTAGAGACAGGTACACAATAGACACTTTCAAACCCACTCATACACACCCATTAGGGGTGGCAGAAGAAAAAGATTGTCTGTAAAAAAGCAAGAAAATTCCCAGTTTAAAACTAATGTCAGATCAAGAGTATAAAATAAACACTTAAAATACGATTATGATATTCAAATACAAAGCACAAATGTATACCCACGAGTAAAATGTCTGTGTCTGATTGGTGTGTAATATACGTGTGTCTTCAGGAGTAAACATGTCTGAAATAAGAGTCCTTCCCTAAGTTGCCCTTGGCTTAGGTGTGTGGTCATCCCCTCTCTATCCAAAGTTTAACTTTCCTGGGTTCAATTATCTGTAATTTACCTGCATTCCCCCCAAATTAAGGGGAAAGTCCAGAAATAAACAATTCCTAATGAAAGTGCTCATTGTTCTGCAAAGTATGCGGACTCTCATGTTATCCCACCCATCGTCCCCAAGATACGAATGATGCCTTCATCCAGTGTACCTGGTGTATATATCCTGGCCCCTTGTTAGTCACCTAATAACTTTGAGTCACCAGATTGGCTCACTGCGGGTCCTTTTGTTCTAGTAACATCTCCTTACACGTAGAGCCCTACTACCAGTACCACAATGGCTAATTTGTCTTATTGTGTCTAATCACTGGCATGTTATATCAGCTCGCATCACCCTGTGAGAAGAAGAGCAAACACAGTGCAGGTGGCTATTCTAAGAGGCAGGAGGGAGACGTCATACTCACATTACTAGCATACTACTACTATATAATAAATAAAACTACTATTGTCATAACTTTTTGACTTATTATAGATAGTGTTAAAGTCTTAATGTGCCTAAGTTATGAGTTCTAAATGGCCTTGGGTGTATAAATGGAGGGAAAACATGATGCGTATAGAACTTGGTACCATTTGGTTCTACGTGGCTCTTGAAACATGCTCCCTGCAAACAAAAAGACTTTCTATACTGCCCGTGTGTGGCTAGTTTGACCCTCAGTCACTTCTTTCCTCTCCCAGTCCTCTCCTGCCCCTCATACTCTCTCTGATTCAATTCTCACTCTGGAGAATAGCTCCCCAAACCACCTCTAACTCCTTGTTCCCTCTTTCAAGTTTCCAGCCCCTCTTCTCTAACTCACTTACAAAACATTCCATCACAATACCCAGTCACCTGGAGCCTTGAATACCTGAGGAAGAGCATGTTGCCTTCCCCCACCCAGTTTCTTTAACTCATTTTTTCCTTCCACCCCCTTTTCCTATATAAAAGACTTTGGCATCTGTCTGCCCCAGAAAAACTGATTTGAGAAACCTGTTTTGGTCATTGGCCTCTGCATATACTCACCTTTCTCTGAATACCACGACCCAGTCAATGTGTTTCAATGTATGGTACACAAAAATAAAGCGTAGATCTCTGCCCAATTGCTTTTGAGCTACTGCCTAACCACATTCTGAAATAACTGCATTCTTATGCAATACTTTTTCTTACCATCAATTAAATGTCTTCAAGCAACAGCTCATAAGAAATAGCAACTCTTCTGTCAATAAGTAAAACAATATGACCAGACAACATCCATGTCCACATGGCAGCACACGTAAAAGCAAACATGGAGCAGAGATGGAAGGCAGAGATCTGGCATTTCACAAAACATTCCGGAGTATTCCAAGAAAAGTACAAGACTCGAGGACACACAGTGGCCAATGAGAACCATTGTTTTTAAGGATCCCAGTCAATTACAATTATAAAATTCCTAACCGGCCAGTCCTACCATCTCAGCCATCATATTTGCTTGTTAGCAGGTGACAATCTCCAGATGAAAACACAGATGCTGCCCACATGGGGACGGGGAGGAACAGGAAGCTATGAACAACACCAGCTACAGTCTGGGCCGCCAGCATGTGCATTAGTTTAGCGATGAGAACTAGATGAAGGTTTGTGAGCACATGTGTGTGACAGAACCACAGCCCTCTTGGGAGATGTGGCTTCAGTGAAGACATGGACTAAGTGAGCAAGAAGTACCTGTGACGGTCTCATTAAATGGTCCTGGACCCTTAATAGGAAAACCATCAGTCTTGATCCATTCACCTCCTAAATCAAGGAAATGCAACTGGATAGTTAGAAACAAGGTTCGTGGGAGTCTCAGAAGTTCAGTGACATCCCTGGTGACTAGTCAAATGGTCTCTGAGAAATATCGCACCTAAGCTTTTGGGACAATACAATCAGTTGTATGGTCTGAACATGGCTAGTTGAGCTGTGTTGACAAACATCAAACAAAATGTTCATAAACTGCATCCCAATATGGGAAGGGAAAAAACACACACACGTTAAAAAAACAAAAACAAAAACAAACACCTCTCTCCTAATTTTCCATCTTTGGTCTTGCCATATAAGCCTACAATGTGAGAATCTTTTAATCATCCTAATTATAATTTTTAAGTTACATTTACTTATTAAGGATGCGCACCCCACACTGCGCCGTGTGTGGCTCAGAGGGCAACTTCCAGAAATCTACTCTCTCCTTCTACTGTGTGCGCCGCAGGGATTAAATTTAAGCTATTCGGCTTGGTAGCAGGCGGCCTTTACCCCCGGATGCATCATCTCACCAATATGAAGAAGCCAGGAGAGAGGGCCCCTCCCTCCCCAGTCTAATCAGCGATGCTCAGCCTCCAGGTCAGACTTACCGGGTGGGCTCTCAGCTCTGTAAACGGGGCGGCTCACTCCGCTGGGGTTCTCTGCAGTGACCAGCACAAAGTATACCACCCCCGGCTCTGAAACACACGGTTCACATCAAACCAGCACCTCAAGCCTCTCAAAACGCACACTTCATTCATGAACCATCTCACTTACACCAGTTACAGCCAAACGTAAAGACCCAAATACAGTAGCAAGTCTAGCAGCAGTTTTCTCTTTGGTTTTACTAACCCTGCTAACAGTCTGCCCATGCAGCTGAAACATGGCTAGCCCTAAGGATGCCAGCTGTATTTAATACAAAGTGCAGGCCCGTGTAACAAACCTGGATTCCTAGGCCACTGGTATGAGAAGACTGAGTTTTGTAAGATGAACCCATCAGGGGAATTGGAGAACTCACTGATCACTTTAGTACCTGAACATTGTGTCACAAACTAACACTGGACATGGAAGCTCCAAAGGGAAAAATCCAGAAAAAAAAATCAATGAAATCCATAAAACTCTTTATTGCTCTACATAAAGCTTCATGGAATTTTTCTTTTTCACAATAAAATGTTCCTTCAGGCTATGTCTGCATGTGGTTTTTGACTATTTCAACCAAAAGAAAAAAAAAGATAGAAAAATATTTCCTGGAATTCTGAAAATGCTAATCTTGAAATAATTAGGCTTTGCTTTTTGACTTTGGTCTCAGGGTCAAAGCAAGTAGCAGAGGTCGCCTTGGCTGGGCCCCTGAAGCTGTTGGGATTCAAAAGAATCAGCCACAAAGAGGACACACCCCAAACTGAAGAGTTTTCAAACCCAAAACGGAACAACTCCAATTTTCCTCAAAATGAACTGTCTTGGGACAGGTAAGCGGGAAGGTGGTGGCAGGGGTAAGGGGTTCCTTAAAGAGTTAAAGTCTGTGGGTATGAGGGAGGACGAAGGGTTGGAGAGATAGGAGTTTGTCCTGGTTGAAAATGCAAGTGGTAATGGCATTTCTCAAAGTCAGAGACATTCTTTTAAACAAAGCCTTATTCAGTCCCCAAGCCAGAAAAACTATCTGGGGCACCTGCTATGTTCAAGCCTGATGTGGCTTTTGTCCCTCTGTGGCAGGAGCTGGTAGCATTTAGGGTCTGGCAGAACCTGCAGAGCTAGTGGTAAACCATTCCAGGTCCCAACAGGACACAGAATTGTGCTTTGTCAGGCTTTCCTCACCCTGGGATCATTGAATTCCCCAGCAATGGAGGCCACATGTCTCCGACTCTGGCCAGTTAACCCATCATTTACTTGGGAGACACTGGCTAGTGGGGAGTACAGCTCTTCACTGTATGCTGTTCTTCCCTACAGAAATCACAACAACCACAGCGTTTGAGCAAACGTGGTCCTGCTCCCCCCTTTGGTCTGATAGCATCTATGCTTAACCTCACAGCGGGACTGGGAGCGGGAGCCACAGAGTTCAGAGGACTGTGTGTGTTTAGCTGGAAGCGGAAGGGAAGCTGGCTGCCTCTGTGTCTGTTTTACACACTTTCTGTTCAGTTACCTGAAGAATACAGTGGTACCCAGCAGAGGGTAGAGAAGGAATAAGTCTGGGAAGTCAGCCCTTGATGCGGAGGGATGCACTAGGGGTTCATGCTACAACCAGAATGCGACCATGGCCTGGAGGGCATCTGCTTTTCTCTAGCTGGCTCTATGGCTTCTCCATGCCTCATCTCAAGGTCGTAGCCTAATACAATGGCAGGAATTTTAGCAAAAGAGGGTACAGAGGTTCCAACTCAGAGCCAGAATCCACACCCGCTAGAGCTGTACCTTGAAAGACAGGGCGCACTGGGTCAAGACTTAAAATGTTCCCAATTTCTGGAATCAACTGAAAATAAAATTTCAGAGAGTGCAAAGGTCATGCACGTCTTTCTAGGTGCCTTCACAGGAACACGGTAGAGATGACCTTGGGCAGCTCAGGCGTTCGGGGCCCCAAGCCCTGTGCAGCTGAAAATCTGCAGATTACAATTTTGACCTTCCCAAAACCTTAGCTGCTAAGAGTTTGCTGATGACCGGAAAGCCCGTACATAACAGACAGTGTCAAGTGACACTTATTTCCACATCACATGTATCTACCATATTGAGTGAAAAGTAAGCTGGAGTGTGAAGATATAGTTTTTTAATGAGATGCGTGATTTGCTGGGGAGATGGATTGCTCACACACGAAGGAGGCTGACATCATTGGACTTAGTTTTCTGCAGTCACGATTTAACGCTGCAGTCTTTGTTTGTATGTCCCTCAAAGACGAAGGGTGCATTTCTAGCATAGTTTCTGTTGCTGTGATAAGACACTGACCCTAAGCAACCTAGAGGATGAAAGGGTTTATCCAGGTCATATTCTGTCACTGAGAAAAATCAGGACGGGAACTCAAACAAGAGCTTGAAGCAGAAACCATGGGGGAATGCCACTTGTCACTTCGCTCTCTGGCTCAGTTTTGGGGGCTTGCTTATGTTTACTTAGCTTCTTTACACATCCCACGATCAACTGGCTAGGGATGGTGCTGCCCACAGTGGGCTGGGGCCTCTCACATCAATTAATACTCAAGACAGTCTCCCGTAGGCATGCCCACAGGCCCACATGACCCTGGCAATGCCTTAGTTGAGGCTTCCCCTCTCAGATACCTCCAGGCTGTGCCATGCTGACAATTAAGGCTGGGCAGTGGTGGCACACACCTTTAACAGCCGCAAACGTTGATGCACAGTTAGTTACGAGTGGGGAAAGAGTGTGTCTCACTTACCCACATCCTCAATAAGGAAGGAGTGCGTCTCTGCATTCACCTTGATGTACTTAAGACTTTTCAGTGACTTCCCATAGGCAATGTTGTAATGCTCCACGGGTCTACTGGTAACATCGTTGGGTGGGTCCCACGTGACCTTCAGGCCCATTTTAGTGGACAGCAGTTTCACATGCTTTGGCTTCAGTGGGTGGTCAACTATACAAACAGTGCAACTATGAACTTGACAGCAATGGCAGGCTGGGAGGGTAATTTCGTGAATGTTCTCTGATATTGTTAGCAAGGCATTTGATCTGCCTGATCCTAAAGGCCTGAGTTAAGTCATGTTTGCACAGCATCGCAGCGTGACAGCGAAACAATCGCACCAGGCCTACATGCAGTCCCGTATTTTGGATAACTGTGGGTGGTAAATTTAAACCAAATGGGAAGAAAGTCAAAACATACCCTTGGCATTCTGTGCCTTGATTAGGCAGACATGCTGGGGCAGGAAAAACAAATGAGTAATTTCACATGTCCTCCAGAAGCATTTGCTCACTACCTATGTATCCAGTGTCCTGTGTGTTAAGTCAAACAAGCTTTAAAGCCTCTATAAAAAGGCAGCATTATGATCAAGATTAGGAAGATCAAGATGAGGAGACAAAGTGTTCATTTCCACAAAGAAAATAAACCAAGGCCATGTCACACTCTCGAAGGGGATGTAAAACTCTGACTTTATCTATATATACCTAACTTTTAAATTGTTCCATATTTTCAAAAAAGAATGGTTCACTAAGAAGGACCATTGTACAAATGAGGGTATAGAATGATGGCTCAGTGCTTACAAAAGCTGGCTGCTCTTGCAGAGGACCCATGTCTGTCCCCAGTGCCCACATGGTGCACACTTAGCTGTAGCTCCAGTTCCAAAGGATCCGACACCCACTTCCGGCCTCCTTGGGGTTCACAGTGCACGACCATGGTGCTCTTGCATAAATGCAAACCAGAACATTTATACACATAAAAAAATAACTTTAAAGTGCCATTGCATCTTCAAGTATGAGGTCTTAAAATCTTCATTTTCAAAATTGCCAAGCTAATATGTAACATTTTACCTGACAAAAATCACTGCATAGCTGGAGCTGTGATGGCAAGAGTGTCAACAGGTGCTGGATATTCACATAGAAATTGCAACAGCCAAACAATATTTTCAGCTAATTCAGATAATAACATGACTACTCAGTAACATGAGGCACTTTCAGGGAGAAAAGAGTAACCTAACGGGGCAGAGAGAAAAACTTTAACTTTAATAACATGAAGAAAAATGCACTTAGAGGGAAGGGAAGGCGACGTTTTCATGAGGACACACGCATGGGTTAGCTTGTGAGTTTGAAACCAATGAAACATCTGAACAGGACACACACAAATGAATGTGACATTCAGCACTCATGAACACTGCCCCACAGCCTCTGGAGGAGAGCATGCTGGAAGAATCCACAACATGAGGAAAGAGGATGGGTTTGATGCTCTTTCAAGCACTAGAAGGAGGGGAGAGTGTCCAGTCTGGGGACAAAAACAAGATGGTAAATGGTGTGCATTGGCCACAATCCACATGTGAGCAGCCTCCCAAAGCCCCATGAGGCAGAAGACACAGCAGTGAGCCATCTGCAAACCACAGGGAAGAATCTCAGCTGCTTCCTGGCTGTGAGAAATGAGCCATACTTGATTCTCCCATCACTCCAGCCAGAAAACAATTATTTTGCTGTCTAGAAAGAAGAGCCGTCTACAATCGCTCAACTTTACTTCCATACTGTTTGTCTCTGTTAGCCAACTACTTTCTTTTTGTTTTTTGTTTGTTTGTTTTGTTTTTTGAGACAGGGTTTCTCTGTGTATCCTTCGCTGACCTGGACTAACTTTGTAGACCAGGTTGGCCTCGAACTCAGAGATCTGCCTGCCTCTGCCTCCTGAGTGCTAGGATTAAAGGCGTGCGCCACCGCTGGCCAGCTGTTAGCCAACTTCTTGCTGCTATTATATCTGAGTCAACTCAGAAACAGGAGCTGCTTTCTGTCGGTCATAGTTTTGGATGTTTCTATCCATGACTGCTTGTCCCTGTTGCTCTTACGTCCATGATGAGGCAGCCATGGTTCTGGACTCACATGAAAGAGCAAGGCTGCACACCTCGTGATGGCCAGGAAGCATAAGAGGATGAGGGTGGATTCTAGCGTCCCTTCAAGGACAAAACTCTAATGTCCTAAACTCTCCCATGAGGCCTTACCTCTAAAAGGCTCCACAGCCCCCCAACACCTCCATGAGCTAGAGAGCAAGCCTTTAACATGGCAGCTCTGGGGCCTCATCTCCACCACAGCAGCCTTCTAAGTTAGACCTCATGTAAGAGTCCTTCTCCAAATCAAAGGTGGCCAAGGTCTCTTCCTGCTTTCTGGGACAAAAGCTGTAATCGACCTTCATCTCTTTCTTCGGGACATTAGCATTCATGTGACAAAAGCTATTTCTAGAAATAGCTTTAGGGGAACCCTAACGTCAGGTCTCAGAAGCAGTCCTAGAATCAATCTAAAATTAAGGTTCTTCAAAACTCATTAGGCCGACAGACCACCTCCTCTTCCTCCCATCACACACTCGTCCAGTGAAATGGAATCTTTGACCTGATTAAACGTTCTCATTTTCTGGATTTCCATCAGCTTTGGTATTTACAACTGACACCATTTCCAGCACCTCCTAATGAACATCACCCATGGATAACTAAGACAAGAGGATCAGGACGGTGAACAAGAGCAACCTCGTGGACCATACTAGCCCTGCAACAACCCCCTCCTCCATCAACGCCTGGGTACCAGCCCCGTATGGAGCGAAGTCAGCTCTTCCAGCAAGTGCACATCATTATGCAGATTCGGCTCACAGTAAGCTTGTGCCTGGGCTAGAAACATGATGACATGAAGACCTAAGGACTATAATCTCTAAGTGTGGAGCAAGGCCACACATGGAAAGTGGTTTCTGAGCCGGGTGGTGGTGACGCACGCCTTTAATCCCAGAATTTGGGAGGCATAGGCAGGCAGATCTCTGTGAGTGTGAGACCAGCCTGGTCTACTCTACAAAGTGAGTCTCTTACACAAAGAAATCCTGTCTCAAAAAGCAGAAGGAAGGAAGGAAGGAAGGAAGGAAGGAAGGGAGGGAGGGAGGGAGGGAGGAAGGAAGGAGGGAGGAAGAAAGGAAACGTGGTTTCTAGAACTGCAGTCTGGTTTCCAGGCCCTGGATGAGAAATGAATGTTCTGAGAGCATACAGCTGAATACAGAGGGCCTTATTTATTTATTTTCTTATGAATTTTTTTGTGGCACCAGGGATCAATCGCAGGGCTTTGCACTGCTAGGCAAGTGCTCTACCGCTGAGTTATATTCACATGTTTTTCTTTTCTTTCTTTTTTTTTGGGGGGGGGGTAAGGTTTCCAGACAGGTCCTTACTACGTTGCCTGGGCTAGCTTTGAACTCATTCTATAGCTCAGGCAAGCCTTGCCCTTCCCACTCTCCTACCGCAGCCTCCCAAATAGCTGGGGTTATAGGCCTGAGCTCCCAGGCCCAGACTCTTCTTGAGTGCCTGGTGGACAGCTGAAGCACACGGACTTTTAAAAAAAAATTTAGTTTTCTATTCAGTTCTCATCAGGGAGGACCCTGGTGTAACTCTGAAGGCTGTCTGTCCCAGGAGCTCTGTCTGTTAGGACACAAACTCAAATGCCAATGCCCGTGGTATTATGATGGGTAGTGGGGGATGGGCAGAGAGGTGGGACGCTGACAAGCAGCTTTCCAAGGGCATGCAAAATGAGGAAGTGAGCTTAAGCCACAGATGAAGGAATTTACAGTTAAGCCCGAAGAATTTCCTGTCTTCGACCTGCCCCATCCCCACCGCGGTACCACCATCCCGGGCTGCCTTTGAATACAAGACCTATGGGAAGGAAGAGGCTTCATCCTAAAGCTGCAGTCAGCTGGGGCTCCAGCAATTCCGTGCCATGGCAAGATTTGCCAGCAGCTCACGCCAATAAACGTTTGTCTAGACTTGAGAATATTGCGCCAGGCACTAAATAGCAAGACGTTGTTCTGGTGATCTTGCAGGTAGCCAGCCCTTGCCACACTGTGTGTCTCAGCTGCTACCAGATGTCTACTTGCTCATTTAGGAATGCTCCTTCGTACTAAGACTGACTCCTTACTTTGATCTGGTCCCAAACCTCAAAGGCTTAACCAAAAGGACTCCAGGAGGGCTATGTGCTTCCAAAGTCAATGGGCAGACCCCAGGAGCCCAAAGAATTGAGCCATCGCTAGCCAAGGTACCAAATTCTACATTCTGGCCCCTCTACAATGACTCCCCTTGGTGTGGAGAGTCTTCAGCTTCTGGGAACAGACCTTCAAAGCTCTCCAGTGGTAGTCCACAACCTTAAGCCCAAGCCAGAGCTAAGTCCTTAGAGCCAGCCTGGCCAAGGTCCTCAGTGCCCCTTCCAGAGCAGGCAGGGCCCAGAAGCTGGCTTGCTCCTGGCCTTCCTGCTCCGATATGCCTTGGCATTCAACATCAACTCCGCACTGGCAATGGGTGAAAGGAAGGGACTCTGACAACTACCTCAACCCAGGCTTCTCCAACCCAAATGCCTCCAAGGGCCAGGAAGGTGGAGCAAAGGATAGCCTAGGGGTTTGGGGTTGCAGTCTAGTTGACAAAAGAGACTCCAGGAGGCTACCCTCTGTCAGGTACTCACAGATCCTTTTCCTAAGAAGACAGAAATCGTTTCATCTTATACTGCACTTTGTTTAAATAAGATAACGTTGGGGAGGAGATAGGCACATACACACCATGGGGCGTTTATTGAGGCCTGAGGACAATTTTCAGGAATCGGCTCACTCCTCCAACCATGTGGGACTGAGCTCAGGTGATCATGATTTGTGGCAGGTACCTGCACCCACTGAACCATCTTACCAGCTCCAAGACAGAACTCTTAGTGTTTGGTTACATATCTCAATGTTTATGCTAACTGGCAATTAACTCCACTTTTTAAAAACAGTATAGGAATGTGCGCGCACACACACACAATCAGTAGGCCAGGCCAGGTCCACTGTTGGCAAGTCATCAACCTCTATCTTGACCCCAGCAGAGATCCTGCAGTTGTTGACCCAGACAACCAACCAGCATCCTTCGGTCCTTTGCAGTACAGAGATGCCTCTGTGAGTAGGGCTCCATTTGGAAAGACTACAAGAGATGAGAATCCATGCTGGACAGGCTTACGGGTAGAGAGGAAGGACATAGGATGCTATCCAAGCTTAGCAACTAACAAAACTAATGACTTGCATATCTACGCATGCTCTAACCTCTACACACACTACAGTTCTGCGCGAGCTGCAGACTGACCTCGCTGTCTCACTGTTCAATGCCTATGTCAGCAATAGCTGCCTGGGGCAGGCCCTGAGATGGAGAACGATTGTATGAACAATGGAAACAGATGCTCAGAACTATCTCTGAATCCCAGGCCAGTCTACATTGGGCAGAAACATGGGTTTTTTTTTTTGTTGTTGTTGTTGTTGTTTTTTGCTAATAAGAGTTGCCTCGTAGAGAGCTGTGTCTCAGAACACAAAAACACAATGCCCAAAAGCAGAGTCAATAAAATGAACCAATGAAGGCAGGACCCATGGAGTTGCCATGCTTAGAAAACCCGATTCAAAGCTATAATTGAATCCTTCTAGGCTTTGTTTCTGGTTTTGTTTTAATGTAGTTGCTTCATCAGGTAAAGAGAGAAAGGAAGGTGTGCCTGGAGAAGCATCTGGAAGGATGGTAGGGGGAGAGGAAGAGGGTAGAGCCAGGGAATGGTTTCCAGGGAAAACTAACCCAAAAAGAAAGAAAGCAGAGATTTTCTCCTGTTCAGCCCACTTCCTTTGAATTGCTCCACTGTAATTTTGCTGTTGAATGATTTTAGCCAAAAGTGTTAAAGCACAGAAAAGTGCTGGCCCAGGCCAGCATCCAACGAGTATTCGATAAACGGGTGAATGTTTAAGCTTAGCTAACAGGCAGTTTGCCATCCAGAAAGAAAGGAACGCTACCTCAAAACCGGTCACCATCCCAGGGCCTGCCCCAGACAGCTTCTGCTGACAGGGTCATTTGAGATTCCAAAGTTAAAACCCAGAGCTGTAGAGAAAAACCACTGAGAAAATATCGAGAAAGAACTAAATATTTTCTGAAGCAATTAGCCATATGCTAGTGATTTAAAAATAAATACTCTCTAATTCTTTGATAGTCTCCCAAGTACTTACTAAAGAAATCGATGTAACTGAAAGTTCACTTAACTGGACTTAAACAAACAAACAAACAAAAACTACATTTGAATAGTAGATTTGATTGATTCATTTTTTTCTCCAAAGTCATGGTCATACTGTGCTGTAGCAGCCATGCATTCATAGACCCACCACCTGCAAGTCTCCGATAGCAAACAGTATCTGTGTGCGAGCAGCAGAAAAGAGCAGTGTGTTTCTACCGCATTAATAAGTAACAAACCAGGCATCAACTTTATTTTGTCTGACTGGTATGTAAACTAATTTCTCTCTGTATTTATTTCAAACATCCAAATTCAGCACCAAATGAAAAATAGGTCATAAGTGAAAACACCAAGTTCACTGATAACACTGAATCAGAGAATGTGGCCACCACTGTCCTCTTCCTGTCTCAAGCTCTGGAGCTTTAGACAAACCCAAAAGAGCTTCTGAGGGTGCCAAATCCCAGGGGGACAAGGGCCTGGACCATCCTAGGGAGCTGCTTCATGGAAGCCGCGGGAGGAGGGGGATAAGGGGGTGGAAGTTGAATGCAAGCTGCCACCTAAAGGCAGGTCCTGGAGCTTCAAAAGCCACCAGCCCTGACTAACAGAAGAAGTCAAGCAGTATAGTCCTCTCAGCGCTGTATGGAGGAGTATGAGATAGAAGAGAAGCCGGTGTCACTTCAGCGACGCCCCCTAATAACAGAAGAGAAACAAGAACAACGTTCCCTAACACATAGCCCCAGCTGCTGTGCTGTCCCTGCCCACCCTGGGCATGACAATTACTCTATGGCGAGGCTGCACTGACTCCTCCAGGTAAGGATCAAGATGACCTCACTCTATGTTCAGGAGACCCCTGCAATACCCACTGTGGCCCAGCCTGTGTCTTCCTAGGATTGGGAATGGAGATAGTGTTTCCTAGGCCCCGGGTAGACTGTGAAGTGAGCAAAGCCCAACTCCAAAAACCAAGGTGAGCTCTAGGCTGAAAGTCCTCCCCCCTGAGCCTGTCCTATTCTGATCTCAGTGTGTGTGTGACGCCCAAAAGAGCTCAGCAGAGAGTAAGTAAGGAGATGGTGTGACATCCTGAAAATGCCCCGGTTAGGTGATACCGACAAGACAAACATGCTCCCATGCTCAGGTACGTTCATCTCGTCACTAAAGTCCCCAGGACAGTTAAAGCGATGGCATGAAGCATTCTTTGTCTTCTAGCTTAAAATCAAAAGAAACACATATCTAAACATCAAGACTCCCCCCCCCCCCAGCTTATTGCTCCATTTGGCTTCTGTTAGAGAAGGTTCATTCAAAGGCCCAGATGAGGGCAGGGTTCTCTCCTTAACAGCAACCTCTGCCCTCTCCCTTAAACTGGTACAGAACCTTCAGTACACCTTAAAGCAGCAGTTCTCAGCCTATGGCTGGAGATCCCTTCATGTGTGTGTGTCTCGGGGGTGGGGGGAGGGGAATGGAGAAAAGTCCAACAACCTTTCCACGGGGGTCACATATCAGCAGACATCCTGCATGTCAGATCTTTATATTACAATTTATAACAGTATCAACATTAGTTTTGAAGTAACAATGAAATAATTTTACGGTTAGGGGGGCCACCACAACAAGAGGAGCTGTATTAAAGGGGCGCAGCATCAGGAAGGTTGAGAACTGCTGCCCTATAGTTAGAGTAAACTGAATATAGAATCTGCCAGCGACTCATTCAGTTAGAGACCCTGGGGTCTCTGTACGGCTGTGGGCTTAGGAGGAGCCGTACAATGGTCGCATCTTTCTTCTGTCTATCCAGTAAAAGCCTCTCTCAATTCTGTAACAGACCTGTGACCTTCCCCTAATATGCCCTATTCTATTCTCTGGACCTATTCTAACTGGGGACACACCAAGAAGCCAGAGAGGGGGTTCTGAGACTTAGGGAAGCCCGATCTTGCTGTCAGACACCGAAGGAAATATAGATCCGAAATCATGATCTGAGCAAACATCTTTTCTTTATACAGCACCTCGCCTTGGATACTTAGTGGTAGCAATTCAGACTAACTAAGAGCTCTGGGTGCAGCCGGGCATAGTAGTGCATGCCTGTAATCCCAGCACTCAGGGAGGCAGAAGCAGGTAGATCACTGTGAGTTTGAGGCCAGCCTGGTCTACAAAGTGAGTCCAGGACAGCTACTGCTATACAGAAAAGCCCTGCCTTGGAAACAGAACAAAACAAAAAGCTCTGGGTGCTAAGGGTCCCTGAAGCCAATCCCTGGACTTCCCATGGTCTGACTCCAAGAAATAGTGAATTCTGAAATTTAAATGAGCCCAAAGTCGGATTCTGCCACTAGTGTTCAGGCACTGGTGGACTAGGGTACTGTTAATAAAGATCTTCTGTGAAAATCAAAAGCACCCTTTGAAGGGTGCATTCGTATGCAAAAGCTGCCAGTGAGGAGCCGCCCAAAGCAAGGAGGGCCACCAGCAGACAGAAGCTGCCGCACTCAGAGAACACCCACTACAGAAACACAGGAGGCAGGCGGGTCCAGGGAGCAGGTGAGGACAGGCTTGGGTACAAAGAAGGCCCCAGAGCAATGTTCACGGCTTTTGAAATAGGTGAGCCACTTAAATCCCAAACACACTAAGTATTATAATTCTCCAACAGTGTGAAGTCTGGGTGTTGAAAGCTCCCTGCTTCTTCTTTGAAAATCAAGTTCTACCATCCATTGGAAACACCTAAATGCTTCTGGGATTCTCTAGTGAAGAAAGCATTAATTTCAGCACAACCACTAGAGTGTGTGTGTGTGTGTGTGTGTGTGTGTGTGTGTGTGTGTGCACGCGTGCGTGTGTGTGTGTGTGTGTGTGCGCGCGCGCGCGTGCATGTGTGTGCGTACATGTGTGTGATAAAGGACAACCTTGGGTGGTTACAAGCACTCAATGCACAATCATGAGGACCCAAGTTCAGATCCCAGCATCAATGAAATGAGCCATACAAACACCTGTCACTCCAGTTCCAAGGGAAACAAATGCACATGTTTGTGCACATACCCACATGCAGATACACACAAATAAAATAAGCCTTATGTTTGAAATAGTTCAGATCGTCCTGAACTGCATAGTTCAAGGAAAGCCTGGGATATCCTGTTTCAAAATTTAAAGTGACAACAACAATAAAGAAATCACTAAGGAATTCTTAGGGCATGAGGACAGCAAGTGACAAAATTAAAATCAAACACCTAAGTCAATAAACTAAATTTGTGCCCAAGAATACTCTTAAAATAAACCAGTCTTAGGCAGATCAGGGCCCAGGGGTCCTGCTCAAACTATGGCACCAGCCAAGGACAATATGGGCAGTAAACTTCGAACCCCTACCCAGATCTAGCCAATGGACAGGACATTCTCCACAGTTGAGTGGAAAGTAGGGTCTGACATTCACACAAACTCTAGTGCCCCATATTTAACCACGTCCCCTGGATGGGGAGGCCTGGTGGCACTCAGAGGAAGGATAGCAGCCTACCAAGAAGAGACTTGATACCCTATGAGCATATACAGAGGGAGGATGTCCCCCTCAGTCACAGTCATAGGGGAGGGGAGTAAGGGGAAAATGAAAGGGAAGGAGGAATGGGAGGATGCAAGGGATGGGCTAACAATTGAGATGTAATATGAATAAATTAATAAAATATATTTTTAAAAATGAAATAAAATCAATCAGTCTTATCTCCCAAGATGTTTTCTGTTGGATTATCAGTCCTATTCAAGTTTCCTAAGTAATTTATAACAGCTTAGCAACCTGGTGGAATCTGAGACTGCCTTGATAAACGCTGCCTATGGACCACTGCAAGGCCATTGCCCACTGCTCTGTCCCTTGCTTTCCCTTGCCAGAAAGCTAGAATGCCAAACATACGAATGCCCGGCCTTTCAGCTTCCCCTACAGCTAGGATACACTTACAAGTGAGCCCGGCCCATGACACAGGTGAGGAAATATGCTGTCACTATGGAAAAGCTACTTAAAGGGACCCTTATATGTCTTTTTTTTTAAAGCTTCCTCTGTTTCCACCTCCTGGAATGTCACACATAATCCCCAGACAGGCATCAACCATCTAGCAACTGTAGGTGACAAGTGGGAGATGATGCAATGGCAGAATGGAAACAACGGGACGATCCCGGGCCCTGTCTACCTTACCAAACCCCAGAACCAGTCTAGGTCTCTCTGGTCCCAAGTTTACAACTGAAGAGATAAACAATCTCCTCATTTGTTTATCCACTGATGTCACAAAGGATTTGGGGTTAGCCACACCGCTGCTTGTGGATTCATAATGTCAAGTCCCTTCTGACTTTAAGTGAGAACTGCTTTCACTTGAACTTGTTCCTGTTGACTTTAGGGGTCCACTCGGGAAACGCCACTTGACAACATCAGCCCATTGACTTGAGTATGTGCATCTGTCCCCAGAACACCGAAACCAGAAACAAGAGTGAACGTAAGCAACAGCGCTGGCAAAATGCAACCACTAGGACCTAAAGCTCTTGGGTTTGTGTTTAGAAAATAACATAAATAAAAGCTACTGTTTCTGGGGGGGAGAGGGAGGGGGACGGAGTAAAATCCATCTATGCCAATAGCTTCCCGGAATGGATTAAGATAAGTTGGAGGGATTTGGTGGATGTTGTCCTTGTAACAACCATAAGAGCATACGCCACTGTGAAGAGCAAATGCTGGGGGCTGTGGAGGGAGCACAGCGCTGCGCCTGCCGCTGACAGTGCCACAGACCCACGGGAAGTCAGTGTATGGGATCTTTTGTACATTCTTCAAATTCAGTTTGCAACCAAGAAATGATTTCTGAAAGAACTGCCATTGTTCGCTGGTCCGACTCAGACTCCGCCCACTACAAACTGCTTGACATGCCAGCCAACACACACACACACACACACACACACACACACACACTCTCTCTCTCTCTCTCTCTCTCTCTCTCTCTCTCTCTCTCTCTCTCTCTCTTAAAAAATGCATTTCTTTCCCAAAATGTGAAAGTCACTGTCTAACTATGTTAAACACTTGGACATTGCTGTGTCCTCGGTCGCCACTCATGCAGCCCTGAGAGCTCCTGGGAAAACTCCCTTAGAAAAATGTCCTGGACAGGGGCTTGGGATGAGGTCAGATGGTGAGTGCTCCCCTACTGTGCATGAAGCCCTGAAGTCGATGCTCAGCACCGAGCCAGCCAAGGGTGATGGTACATGCCTGCGGTCCCAGCACACGGAGGCAGAAGGACCAGAAAGACAAACCCATCTTTAGAAAGATGGCAAGTGAAAGGCCATCCTGGGATACAAGGCAAAACACTAACAAGGGAGGCCGCGTAAGTGTTGTTAAAAAAAAAAAAAAAAAAGAGCAAGTGAGAAAGAAGCCAAAAAGACCCAGTGACAATTCAGATTTTTAATGAATTGGGGGAGTGGGATGCAAACCATATAATGAACAAAAAGGTGTGTCTGTCTGTCTGTGTGTGTGTGTGTGTGTGTGTGTGTGTGTGTGTGTGTGTGTGAGAGAGAGAGAGAGAGAGAGAGAGAGAGAGAGAGAGAGAGAGAGAGAGAGAGAGTAGTCTTTAAGAGGAAAGAAATTAACCACTGGTTGATAGACACTCTCATCAGCCACGTCATTCATTCATCCAACAGACATTTTTTGAGCACTGAACAGTATCAAAGGCTAAGTAAGTCACTAGGGATCCGGAAGTGCCTAGAGAGGCTTTGCCCGTGGTAGCCATTTTCTCTCCGATCCCTTTGCGCCCTGTGTTTCTCACTCTCGTATTCCTCCAACTGACCATGAGTGAACTGAGAGCTCAGCGGGTAAGGGCTGATGATCAAGCCTGGACCTGGATGAAATCATAGGCACTGCTTGCAAAGTTTTTACAGGTAGAGAACGTGGGGTAAGGGGTGCACACGTGTGTTGCCTGCGTGTGTGTGGTGCTAAGCCATGAAGGGGCTAAGGACGGGATTAGGTACACAAGACAAGTTTTGAACTGCTTGACCTGCTGATGAGGCAAGTTTAACAAGTCCTAGTATAGGAAGGACCTTGTTTATAACCACACCCCTTGTTAGCAATGAGGCATTTCCATCCGCCTGCCCTCAGGGACCTAGCCTGCTGCTGCCTGGTGTGGATGCTTAAAGGGCTCCAGCCACCACAGATCATGCTGTCACTCTCAATGTCTGTCTGTTTGTCTGTCTGTCTGTCCTCTCTCCTCCCACTTTCCCCTCCCCTTCTCCCCCTCTTATCCCCCCTCTGAGATGGCCTTTCCAGTTCTCCCCTCGCCCATAAGCCTCTTGCCCTAAAACAGTCGCATGGCGTAATTGCACCTTGGCACACGCGCATCTCCCCCACCCTGACCCGTCCGCGGCTTTATCCTAACACCCCTGATCCATTTTGTGATAGGCACCGCGTTCACAACAACTGCGGCTTCCGGGAAGCCCCACTTGAGTCCCACCCGCCACGGTGTGACCGACTCATTCCTCTGCAGCCAACCACAGGAGGACAGACCCAGAGAGGGCACGCTGTTCTAGGTTCATTTCTTCAGCTGGCGGTTCCAGTTCACAGTCTGACATGTAGGGAGGGCAAGGCGGCAGGAATTCAGGAGAGACGTCACATCCAGTCAAGAGCGGAGAGGAACGAATGCATGAGCACCGTGTTTGTTCCCAGCTAGCTTTCTCCTTTCTTATACTGTGCAGGACCCACAGCGTAAGGAATGGTGCTGCCCACAGTGGGCTGGGTCTTCTTACATCGATTAACCAGGACGACCCCCCACAGACCTGCTCACAGCCCAGTCCAATCTAAATAATTCCACACAGAGCTCTGCTCCCATTCTGTGTTGTACCTATTAGAAGTTAAAACTATGCAGGCCCTGGAGCAGAAATGTCTGCGCTGGCATTTACATGTAGCCTAAGGGAGAAAACCAGGTTAGTTTCCAGACATGCAACCCGAGGTAGCCTCCAAGGGAGGACTGCGGGGTTTCTAAGATTCGAGTCCAAATCCTAGGACAAGTAAATGCTAGATTATGCCTTTGGGAGAACAGTTTACTTTAACAGCGTTAAACCTGGTTCCCACGGAAAGGAGACAAGAGTAACACCAAGTTCACATGGTATCCATGGAAACCAAGTGTAAGCACGCACGTGGAAGAGCCCATTATGAAAAGAAAAGGAAAACAAACAAAAAGTCTACCTACACCACATCTACAGCTTGTGTTTTATTGAGTGTTCTGATGCCACAGCAGAAAACTATAGTGCTGTCTGTTTTTAACCAGTATTTACAGCTCTCCAGTTAAGTTGTTTCCCTTAAAGTGTAGCACAATATACGATATATTCTGATTATTATAATTAAGATAATTTGCAATACTCACCCTAGGAACAAAAGTAAAGCTTGTGTGTTGGGGGGTGGCAGTTACCAAGACTATGATCATGGGGGACAGGGATGTTTCTTATTCTCCCCCCGTGGCCCAGCTGCTTTGATTTTGGCCCGGGCCTACAGAGGTACCAAGACTACCCCAACAGCTAAAAGGTTGTGAACCCCACCTTTAGACTTAGGTTTCAAATCTCTTTTTATTAATATTTAATTGGCAATTGCTGCCATGTCAATCATGTCCTTTCCATCTTAATGTCTACAGGCAGCTCCAACGAGGGCCAAACTAAAACACTTTACAAAGCACTGCACTAAGGGAAGAAAGCAGATAACTTGACGTTTGTGCTCATTTTCTTCTCTCTTTAAGGTCCAGCCACCAATAAATAAATCCCTTTTAATGAAGCCCATGGAATATGAGACTGCCTCGGAAAGGCCAGGAGCGCCCTCTATGGGCCACAGAGTGCAAGCGCTGCCGAGCACTGGGTCCAGGGTGCAGGGGGTTTTTGTTTTTGTTTTGTTTTGTTTTTTAGATTTTATTTATTTATTTACTTATTCATTTATTACATATTCAGTATTCTGCCTACATGAGTGCCAAGTCTTAAGCTCCTAGGAGGAAGGGGGAAAGGGTGTTGGTTTATGTAAATAACCAATAATTCCAAATATTCAAATACACACTTTAACGCTGGTGAAGATGTGCGGGTAACAACAGCCACAGTTGCCCCCCTCCCCCCATTACCTGCTCTCCCCAAGGCACCGAAGTTCCCAATTTGCTCTGTATCTTAATAAATGAATTCCATGCGTTCACAAGTAACTACATAGCAGGCCTGTTCTTTCCTTTTTTTTTTTTTTTAATCGCTTTAAAGACCCACCCCCCCCCATGTTTTCTAATTAAAACAAAAGCTACTGATAACAACAGAAGTGTTATTTCAAACCTAAGCCCTGAAATTTCATAGGAAACAAGACAGAGGTCCAGTCCCCAGTCAGCCTCCGGAGTATCTCCCAGAATGTTCGTGCCCAGATTCCTTATTCACACCCCTTGAAGTTGGCAGAGTGATGGTTCCCAAAGAGCTCCTGAGTCCCCAGAGCCAAGGAAGGTGGACACTCAGTAGCTGGAAAAGGAGGAAACCCAATCGTGCCCCAGGTCTCCCAAGGGAGCACAGCCCTGGATTTTAGCCCCAAGAGACCCAATCTGGTCTCCTGACTTCCAGTACTTTGTGCTAATCATTCCTACTGCTTTAATCCAGGAGGTGTGTGGTGATTCCTCACAGCAACCATAGGGAAAGGCTGCATGCCACACCTACATCCCTCCCATTGACAAGGGATGGGCCATTATGACTTCCACGCAGATAGGACACATTGGTGACAATAGGGAAGCCTCTAGTGATGGCTTTCTACTGACACACAACGCATTGTCACCCTGC
This sequence comes from Acomys minous, assembly GCF_964271855.1. Taxonomy (NCBI): domain Eukaryota; kingdom Metazoa; phylum Chordata; class Mammalia; order Rodentia; family Muridae; genus Acomys; species Acomys minous. The sequence goes on along the minus strand of NC_140485.1, from coordinate 137,838,351 downwards.
GATCCCACTACACCCTCTAATTTTACAATAATGCTTTCCATGCTCACAAAAAAAAAATGAGTGAAACGGGTCATCCATCGGCTAGCTAAAACAAAAGGGGGCCACTTGCTTGTAAAGACAGGAGTGGGAAAAAAAATCAACAGTGAGCTGAATCAGGCGAGTCACAGGGAAGTCTTTAAGGCTTCCAAAGATGAAAGGATCTCACAGACCGAGTCTATCCACAATGGAGATTGCTGAAGGCCAGCTGAGAGGTCACAATGCTGCTAACATCTGACCCAGGCACCTGGACTTTTAACCTTGACTCGGCTGTGTATCCCAGGAACTGTAAAACTCTGTGGCCCCTGGATTCCGCTCTATCCTATAACTTACAAGGTGCCCATAAAAAATTATGCTTGAATGGGCTTTCATCTGTCCTTCCCTACTGTACTAGGAATGATAGCAATTTAAGAATTGATCAGTTTATAATGAGGGTATAGCTCACGATGGTGTTTGCCTAGCATGTATAAGGCCCTGTGTTTGGTCCACGGTGACAGACAAAAATCATAAGATTTATTTTTAGAAAATAACCATGGGGCGGGAAGGATGATGGGTCAGCTATGAAGAGAGACCACTGCTCCTGCAGAGGACCCTGGCTGGGCCCCCCGCACCCACATCATGGCTCACAACCATCTCCAACTCTAGTTCCGGCAGACCTGATGCTTTCCTTATTCTCCACAGGCACCAAGCACTCACATACATACGTGCAGGCAAACACTCAGACACGTAGAAAATTTTAACTTAAGAAAATGTTTAAACAACTATATGAAGCCCTTAATGTGTTGACACAAGGCAACGTTTTGGAAAAAAAAAAACTGTTTTCCAAAATAAGAAGGCATCATAAAAGGAGTGGTGACCCTTGTTATGTTTTGACAAATCACCTTAGCAGAAGATAGCTGGAGCCTAATCTGCTCACTCATTCAATCCACTGTGGTATTCGGTCTCCCTCCCACAGACGCAGAGCACGGGGGGGGGGGGGGGGTGTCTTCAGAGCCTTTGTGGATAGCTTTGGGAAATATTTCACACTACACCCGACTCCTCATGGGGCTTCTCTAAAGGCTGGCCATACTGTAGAATCTGAAACTACGTAAAGAGTTTTCACATTTCTGTATACCAAAGCTGCATCGGTCTAGAACAGGCGTCTGTGTCAGCGGTACAGCATTTACCTAGCAAGCACGAGGCCCTGTGTTCAGCTCTCAACACGATAACATGTTATGTGGGTAGAAGATTCATTCAAAATCCAAGATAGGCGATAGGTCACATGTGTTTGCGCGCGCGCGCGCGTGTGTGTGTGTGTGTGTGTGTTTGTGTGTGTGTGTCATGTGCACACAGGAATGTGCACTTGCACACGGAGGCCAGAAGATTACCTCTGAAGTCTGCTCTCACCTTCTTCCTTTTGGGGGGCAGAGCCTCTTGTTTCTCTTGCTGCACTGTGCACTCCAGGCCATCCGGTTCACAACAGTGAGTGATGTTCAGTGATTCTCCCATCTCCACCTCCCATCTTGCTATAGGAACCCTGGCTTTACAGATGCATGCCGCCACACTGGGCCCCTGTGTAATATTTTGTACACTAGCCATGTGGATATACCGTGTTTCGTTTAAAAATCACATTTTCATTCATATTGGTATTAAAATCCCATTTATCCGTATTGCTATTAAAACCACATTCATTCATATCGCCAGTCATAAGAAAAGTTTCCAATATAGAGAAGTGTCTGAGCCTGCTAGCGGAGAGACAGTTTAGCAGCATACAAGTTTTAACTTTAAAAAAACCCATTGCATCACTGACAAGAAATACTTACAATTACTTTACTAGAGGCAGCAGGCTCACTTTGTTTATTTTTGAAGAAAAAAAAATGTGCCAGAGCTACTCAGCAACTACAGTTTGTCTGTAGTCCCCCCCTTTTTTAAAGTAAATAGAACATTCCACTTAGAAAGCAAGTTGATCAGCTGCTGACTCTGAGCCACACAGGTGTCTCTCGCTGGGGTTAAGCACTGTCAGCGTTTTCAGCATCCCTGCCTTGACTCATTGTCAGATGCCATTTACTACACCTGGCAAGCCGTGCGCCTTCCATGTAAACTTCAATGCAGGAAAGAGGCAAAGGGTGTCCTCATATGACTTTAGGATGAAGTTTGGCCTTAAGGGTTTATTGAAAGGATCTTTAACTTTAAAAAAGGAAATAAAGATCACCTCCTAGGCATCCCTGAGTGTCCACAGTAAATGCACCTGTGAGTCCAGTCCTACAGACTGGGGAGCACCCCCAGTATTTTAGTGTTTGCACAGTAGCCTATTGTGGCAATAGTGGAGGAAGGGCATGTCTTGCTTGCTTGCTTGTTTGAATCTGTCCCAAGTTGCAGGGCTCACTGAGATCCTCGGTTGTGTGCATGCTGCAAGGAAAATGTCTGGTGCTCTGCGGTCTGCTACCGTCAGCACAGCTCTGAGTAATTTGCCTTAGAGAGATGCTGGACCCAACAGAGGAGGGATGGGGCCGACAGCCACCACACGCAGGAAGCATGAATTAGTCTGCCCCTGGCCTTGCCTGGTCAGACACAAAATTCAAGCAGCTGCTGCAACGGTGGATGGCAAGACAGACAGCAAGGCTCCTCAAGGAGCCCGTGGAATAAATTACATGCTGTTTCGTGATTTTTTCCCCGGCACAGGAATCATCTGCAGGCTGCTGTGCCCGCCTCTTCCCTTCGCTAATTGAACTTAAGTATGGTAAATAGGCACTTTGAAATGTGCTTGTCTTCTTTGTCCATTTCTAGTCTGGTCATCATTTTTACTGCAAATCCCACGTCAACACAGTAGAGAGGAGTGCCAACAAGCCTTCCAGTTCCAGCATTCCACAGCACAGTGATTTGCAGAGCAGAGCGCAAAAGAGTGGCTGGCAGCGCTGCAGAAGCCTCGAGGATCCCAAACAGCCCTGCCTTCCCATCCTGCAGGTGACTGTGGAACCGGAAAGGAAGGCGGCTGGAACCACCTAAACGCTCGCTAGTGCTTCCACTTTTAGATTGTTTTCTGTAAGAAAAACTCTTTCAGAGCTCTAAAAACTTTAGCTTAGCAAGAGGGAAGACATGGGGCTGTGCGTGGGGAAGTTGGAAGACTAGAATACATTTATTCTGTCAGGCGGTTGTATAAAATCTGAAGTGAACACTTGCCTTAAGGTATGAAGAGGAGAGAAAAGACCCCTACACTGCCTGTATGACCCTTTTAGGAAGAAGAAACTCAGCGCGTGCCAGCGTATGTAGCATCCAGTACCACCAAACAATATGCATGATAGAGATACCACCAAGGTCCCAGAGAAGTCTTTCCCTTTATCCTTGCAGGGAGAGCAATGCAGACATTAGCATACAAAGCTAGTAGCCCTTGTTGGAAAAAAAACTTAAAAAAAAAAAACTTTTTGCCGCCCTGCTGGGGCTGCACAATACAAGAAAGAAAGAAGAAAAGAAAAGAAAGAAAGAGAAAGAAAGAAAGAAAGAAAGAAAAGTCCGGTCCTTAGGTTCCTACAAATTGATGTCATTAACTAAAAGCCACAGACAGATTCCATCTGTGGAAATGCACGGGTGGAGGTGGAAATCAAGACACCAAGGACATGGGGATGAGAGCTTGTCTCTTTCTTTCTCTCTGGGTGAAACGCACAAGAAAACTGACAGCCAGCCAAGCCTCTCGTGCTAAGCAAGCATCCGTCCACCCAGGCTGCAGCCTGAGCCTTGGAGAGGGTGAGGTTCTCAGGAACGCGCTGACTGTCCGGTTTTCCCCCCCTCCCTCCTCGAAAGACAAATGTCTTCTTCCAGCGGCAAAGTTCCCAAGCCTGGCGCTCAGAACTTCAGCTGCTGCTGGTCCTGAGTTATAAGCCTGCCTGCCTCTCTGTCTCCCTCTGAGCGCTCCCCAGTGACAATATCCTACCTCAAGACAGATGAACGGGATGACAGAAAGAAAAAAAGTCCACACCCCCAGGAGAGTATAGCCAAAGAAAGTGTCTCCTACCCTGATGCAATGCCCAAAGTCACTGCTCTTTCCTTTGCCTGCATCTCCAGGGTACTAAGACAAGTTCTACTCCCAGTTCTCTTGTGCCATCCGTCCCCAAGCCCATCTCCCACACGCGGAGCTTCCACAGTGCCCACACCTAGCGCTCCCTGACTCCACTCACAAGGATGCACAGGTTAGTGACAAGACAGGCACGCAGGCAACACAGAGCCAAATGACAAGCGGCGGGCAGAGAAGACAGGCGGACGGACCGCGGAGTCTGGCACGCTCGTACCTGGGGGCCCCTCCAAGGAAGCTACAGGGAGCAGCACCGCTAGCAGCAGCAGCAGCGCCGCCCAGAGCAGCAGCGGGCGCGGGGACGCCCTGGCCTCGGGGACCATCGGGAGCCCGGGATGCGCGGGGACCGAGCGTGGGTGGCCCGCAGTGCGCTGGCTGGAGCGAGGGGATCGCAAAAGCAACGCCGTCTGGTGCCTGTCGCCCGGCGTTCAGTGTCCTGTGAGAGCCCTGGGCGATCGCTCCTGGCCACGCAGCGCCGGTGCCGCGCTCCACCACTGAGTCCACCCTCTGCTGCCTGCCGCGCCTTTTAGCCACGCTCCTGCGCCCCCTGCCGGCACGCTCGCGACGGGGCCCCACAAGGCGGGCGGGGCGCTGGGTGGGTGACCCAGGAGTCCCGGAACCCCACTTGGTTTTGTGAAATTACAAGCAAAAAATCGGTAGTCTCAGCACCAGGAAAACTCCTCCCTTTGTCTAATTCTTTAACACTTTCTGGCCCGGAAAGTTGTCCATTGCAAACAAACGGTGCCAAGACGGGGCGTGAACTTGGTCCCCTTAAGCCCCTAACCTCTTTGCGTGGTTTCAACTTAGGGGACCCGGCCATACAGTGGTCTGCGGGCTCGCGGTATCTTTCCCACGGAGCCAGAGCGCTTGAGAAAGGGTGATGAACTGTACTAGACGCCGCAGCTCCTGGCTGTCATTTCACAGGAGCGCGTGATTCCAGTTGAAACGGAAGCAGGCTTAAAGAACTCCGCAAAAACCCCAGCCAGGAACTCTTTGACCTCCTTTTCCGTAATTTAAACAGGCCCTGGGGTCCTGCTGTGCGGGATAACAGCCCGAGTTTTGATCCAAGCCAGCTGAGACTCAAGCGGTGTAGGAGCGCCCCTGGAGGCGACAAAGACGCGCGCTGGGGAAGCGGAATGCTCTTTTTGCAAACCAACCTGCTGCGACCGAAAAGCTACAGAATTATGGAATAGGCTCGCCGACGTGGCAAGCCCAAACTTGACCAGATTTGTTTAACTCTCCGGGAAGGAAGACACGTCAAACAGTGTGTGGAAGGATGGTAATAGAACACGGAATCTTTAAAATCTGAAACAAAATCACAAAATCAATCTGCAATGAAGTCTCCAGGCTCCCCAAGGAGGACGCTCTTCCCTTATCCCTAAGGGCTTTAGATTTCCCACAGGTCAGTTAGTTGCACCCTGGCTTTGTCTCCCCAGCCTTTTTTTTTTTTCCAGGAGGGTCAGGTTCCCTCCCAACTCTCAACTGTGACTTCCAAGTTCCGGAGGCTCTTGCTAGTCTCAGTCCGAAGTGGGAATCTCTCTGGGTGGAACAGAAGAATCTTCTCTCCCTCTTTGGCCCATAGATGATGAAGGGCAGTGGCCATAGTTTGCTGAAACTCAGCCTTTAAAATGTATGGCTCTCCTCATCACCGGAGGCTGTGAGCACTAGGAACCTCACGGGGGGGGGGGGGGGGGGGGCAGGGTGGAGGTGGGAGTGAGGGAACCGGAAGGGGACAGGACAAGTGTGATTGAATTGAGCATTCTCGGAGTTACTAAAAAGGAGAGAGGGACTTGATCTACATTTAAGGGAAGGACACGTGACCACAGACTGTGGGCTATAGCCACAAAAGGGAAGCAGTCATAAACCAAAGGATACTAACAGCAGCTACCAACAACAGGAGAGGCAAAGGACCACTCTCATGAGGGTCTGTGCAGGCCTGCCAGCCCTGGCCGTAAGTCCAGCAGGCCTCATTTTAGACCTGCGCCTCAAGAACCTTAACAGGAGAAACATCCAAAGTTTATGCCACCCAGTGTGTGATGCTCGGTTATGGTGGCCAGAGGAGCCTAATACAGTAGCCAAACTGTGGCTCTGGCCCCAAGGGATGCGGCCTAAGGGAAGAAGAACTCCCACAGAAAGCCACCAAAACAGGGAGAGTGCGCTCCCCTGCGCTCAGAACTCTGAGCAGGAGAGAGACCAGAAATGGGCTCTCCTAACCCAGAGAAGTCAGAGCATGCAGCTGGGCCATCCCAGGATCATCTGGAAAAGATGGCCAAGATGACTGCATAACTAACGGGGCTGTGGAGAAAAGAGAATGACAGTGCACAAGTCATGCTGTCCTCAGCCTGCTCCCTGGGACTTTCATCATTTCAAGACCTCACTGCTCAGTTTAGGCTCAATAAAATTATTCCATGACAATCTGCAGCAACTCAGCAGACAGTGTTCCCTTCTTTTAGCATGAGACACACACACACACACACACACACACACACACACACACACACACATATCTATTTCCCACCCCAGAAGGCAGCTCCTTAGACTCTTCAGAGGGCACAGGGCAAATCAATTTCCAGGATTAGAGTTCTGACAATCAGAAGTCAGCTGAGGGCTGCTGAATACTCATTGAAGTAACCAATGTTTACAAGTCCTGATTCAAATTAAATACAAACTTGACCCAGGTGTTGTAGGCTTAGATGTTTTAAACCTACTTTATTTAGGGTTCTTAAACACTTTAACCCCTCCTATAACCCCCCAGCCAGAGGAAGGGGAAAAAGAATGTTAATAGGAAAAAGGGCTTGTGGACCTGTTTAGATGTAGTTCTTTGGGCCAATTCCACTCTGTGTTGTCAGAATACCAGCAGTCCAGTACAATATCCAACACCAAACAGCCCAGGAACCTAGAGAGGTGCCAGGATTCAGCAGAAACAGCAAGGCTCCCCTGAGCCATCAGCATGAGTTTGTAGAAGCAGCCATGACCAGCCAGAGTACCGTGAGAAGTTCTGTGGAATGTTTCTCTCCGTGAAGCAAAGACCAGCGAAGACCAGCAAAGTGTTACCTGATGTAGAAATGGCAAAAGCGTTGACTCGCTGTCTGTGGTTCTCTTCATGCTCCGTTGCACTATCACGCGCCTTCTCACGTGTGTCTGCCCCCAGCAAAACATCACATGCCCTCTCACAAGCCAGCTTTCAGCAAAACACCAGGTGACCCAACTGAGTCTTCAAAGAAACCAGAAACTTTCACATCAAGGTGTGACCGCACAGGCCCTTCGTGCTAGCACCTGGAAGGCAGATGCAGGTGGATCACTGTGAGTTGGAGAACAGCTTAGTCTATGTAGTGAGATCCTGTCTTCAGAAAAAAAAATTTGACGATGAATATTTAATTTTAAAGTCCTAAATGAGATCTTTAAGGTATCATAACTTTTAGGGAGGGGTGTGTGTGTGTGCGTGCGTGCGTGCGTGCGTGCGTGTGTGTGTGTGTACACCAGAGATTGACAGCAGTATCTTCCTCAGTCACTCACTACCACCACATTTTGTTGAGACAGGGCCTCTTACTGAACCCCGATCTCACTAATTTATCTGGACTAGCTGGCCAGGGAGCCCCTAGAGCTTTTCCTGTTTCTGCCTCCCCAATGCCGGGATTTCAGGGTCCTGTCACCACACCTGGCATTTTCATGGGTGCTGCAGATCTGAACTGGTCTTCGTTCTTACATAGATGCACTTACCAACTGGGCCATCTCCCCCCCCCCCAACTTTTAGGTTCAAAACACACAAGAGGAGAAATCAAACTGGCTTAAGAGTTATTGTCATCTGTCCTGCAGATGGCCATCTCAGAAATACAGGCGTGCTAACTTCTTCCAGGCTGGCCTCAAGCTCACCAGGTGATGAGGATGACCTTGAACTCTGCTTTTCCTGCCACTATCTTCCATGTGCTGGGATTACACATGTGTCATAGATGTGTGTGTGTGTGTGTGTGTGTGCGTGTACCTTGTGTGTCGTATATAAACCTTGTTCTAATTTGGCCCCTCCATCATTGTATTGTCCCCTCTAACTGGTCCCCTTCCCTTTTCCAGATAGTGTCCCATCTGCTTTAATTGTGAGTGTACTCAACTACCAATGCAACTACCTAACACATTCTACTATCTTTTCACACATTTTCTTAACCTCCTGATTGTTGCTTTGATTTCAGTTATCAAAATAAAACCAAACCTGGGTTTAGTGTCACAGGACTAAGATTTCAACACTTGGGAGTTGGAGGCGAGAGGATCAAGAGTTCAAGGCCAGCCTTGGCTACCTGAGATCCTGTTTCCAAAAAAAAAAAGGAAGGAAGGAAGGAAGAATATCTCCCTGTGGCTGTGCAGATCATCAACTGCAGAACTTTAGCCCTCTGCCAGCCTGCCTCTACCTTTATTCTATCATTTGTCCCCAGCTTCGTGCATCAGTGTGCTGCGTCCATATACACTGCCTCTGGTTCTAGTTATGTTATAAATAACCACACATCAAAAGAGCTCAGCACTCTCCTCACACATTGTCATGGTGTTACTATGTGGCAGGGCGGGGATTAAAGCGCCATTCTCATGCTTCCCGTGGGTAAATGGAACAAGTCTCCATGGCTATGCAGAGCAGACTCAAGGGAACAAGTTCTGAAAGTGCACATCTCGTCCCTTTCGTCGGACATCCAGTCCTGTTCAGTCTTGGGTTTGGCTCTTTAGTTCCTCTGAAAACACCGTCTTTGCAGATGTATCTCATGGTGGCAATAGAAGACACTGTGCAATGCCCATTACACAATGGTGGTGCACACACAAGTCTTTAGAGGTTACATACACATACACTCTCTCTCTCAACACACACACACACACAGAGAGAGGGGGGGAGAGAGAGAGAGAGAGAGAATGTGCCTAACATGCTTGTGGTGAGTGGAGGGAAAAACATAATTTCATCATGACAAATCAAGAAGGTGTGTTTCTCTGGGATTCAATAAAGAAACAGAAAAGACAAAAAAATTGGTAATATAATAGGCTCATCCATTCCTCTTAATTCTGTTGATATGGGGGGAAACCTGTTTCTATCTGTCAATAAGATAACGCCTTGCAAAACTTTTTTAGAACTTCATTCATTCTGTCCTTGAAAGAGTTTCAGCATCGTGTGGCGTTTACAGAGAGACCAAAGATCCAGGGAGACCAGCACATCTTGGGTCCTCTAACCAGTGGGCATGATGGCCCAGCCAAGCTTTGACTCCAAGATCGGGCCTCTCTCCACCACGCATGACAACTCGGAATGTGATCAAGGCAGAGAGCGCAGATAAAAGTCTATTTCGATTGCCCCAACACCACTGTAGATTTGAGAGAAACACTCTGTTAGCATTCAAGTGGAGCCGGCCCTCTCTAGCCTGCAATCACACAAGCCCTGGGTGCTAAGTCATTTATCTTCTCAGAGCTTGGAAGGGATGGGAAAGAAAAGGCGTTGGGGGTGAGGGAAGCTCTGTCCTGCAGCTCTGTCACTGCCCACAGTGAGTTCCTGACTTGCTCCCATGCGAGGTTGTGCCAAGGCAACTATCCTCCTTAGTACAAGTGTGATGGGGGCTGGTGAAACAAGAGGATTAGGATGTCAGGTTCCCAGTGGGTCTCTAGGACTCGCCAGCCATCGAGCCTAAAGTAATTTGCAAACCCCAGGCCACTGAGAGACTTTGTCTCCAATAGCATGGTAGACGACTCAGGAAGAGCATCAGCATTGATCTTTGGCTTCCAGGTACATATCACACACACACACACACACACACACACACACACACACACACACACACTGACACTGGGAGCCCACACACAAACTGAAAGCCAGAGACTTGGGTTCTCCACTTCTGTTCAATGTCTCAGGCCAATGAGGCACACATGTTCCAAAAGAAAGTTGACAGTCCAGCTCTGCCATCTGTGCTCCTCAGTGGGCCCTTGGTTTGGACTAAATAAAGAGGGATTGTACAGCCATCACCTCCCGTGCACACTTTCTACTGAGCATCTGTTCTTGTTTCACGCAGGGTGCTAAGATCTGAGCACACAAATGTGGACAAGACGGATCGATCCCTCTTGACTCAAAGAGCTGCAGGCCAAACGCCGTGGATCAACCAATCGATCAAAACCAAACCGCAGTCCAGTGCGATGGGTGCTGTCCTAGGCGATGACGCTCAAAGGAAAGTTTACACACATTGCCTCTCTTCCTTCACTCTGTCTTCCCCCAAGGAGGTGTTTGGCCCCAGTTGCACAACACCATGCTTGCTTCCTTTAGGTCAGTGGCTCCCAACCCTCCTAACGCTCACATTGTGGTGAGCCCCAACCATAGAATTAGTTTTGCTGCTACTTCATAACTGTAATTTTCCTAGTTATCAGTCGTAATGTAAACATTTTTGGAGATAGAAGTTTGCCAAAGGGGTCGAGACGCACAGGTTGAGCCACCGCTGTAGGTAGACACAGTCGCATTTACTCTAATCCTAAGGAATTACAGGGAGCACAGTCTGAGTGGGAGACACGGCTGAGTCTGAGTAGAAGCAGAGCTCTACAGTCCTTAAGTTGTGGTCACAGTTTTCAAAGTTGGCCCATTTACCACACTAGAGAAACACATGTCTGGCTGCCTTCCCAGGCTGCACTTCACTGACTCCCAGCCCCCTGCTGAGAGCAGCATACAGCCATGAAGCAAGGCCCCATGATAGAGCCATGTACACAATCCTAAGTTGCTGGGTCATCCAGAATATACCCCCCCCAGCCCCATGCTCTGCTAGTCCTGCATGCCTCAGACACTGTGAGGACAGCCAGGCACTTGTCCTCAGAATAGGAAAACGAGTTATTGGTTCAGTGGTCTAGCTGTGTACCTGGCCTACAAGGAAAGCACAGGCCCATGGTCACCTATGAAATGACATCAGAATCAGCTGGCAGTTGACTGGGAATTGGCTGCCATCAGCCCAGTGAGCTGCCCTGTGGAAAGGGCAAGCAAGACCCTCAAGCAGCCCTGGCACAATGATCTTTCCCTTCACAAATGTTCGCCCAACATGATGAGAGGTAACCACCTCTTTCTGACTGAGTTGTGAGTGGCTGGGAAGCTTTCACGCCTTCTCCTCTGTACGCATGAGGTGGTGCTTAGCAGTTCATGAGGTGCTCATGAACTGTCAAAGAAGACATTTTACAGAGATAGAAACAAAGTGTTTGTATCCAACTCATATTTATTCAGTCAGTGAGCCTACAGCCAGGGGAGGTCGACCAGATGTCCCATGGACAAGCCTGGCGATCTTTGCATCATCCCAGAATTGAAAGAATGATTCTCTAACACGGCATTAAGAGAAACCGAATGTTGGCTGGGAAGCATCAGGACATGGCCCCTTTTATTTCTCATTAGTATTTCTAACCTCCAAAAAAGGGCTATTTTCCACACCTGTGTGTTTTAGCAGCCCACTCAGCCAGCCATGGAGGCTGCCTTCCCTTACTGTTCTCTGTTATTTTTGAGACGGAGCCTCTCACTAAATCCGAAAGCTCAGCGATTAGCTAGACTTTGGGTCAGCAAGCCCCAGGGATCTTCTCTGCCACCCGGCACCGGAATTGCAGGCATGCTCTGCCATGCCCAGCTTTTACAAGGATGCTAAGGGCTTGACTCAGGTCTTCATGGCCTGTGTAGCAGGCACTTTACGCACAGAGGCATTTCATCAGCACCATTCTGTGGTTTTTGTGTCATCTGAATTAAAGCGCGTCTCTAACGGCTCACAGGTGATTCTTAGCTGTTGTTTACAGAATGCTCTGGGGGAAAGAAAGGGGGCACCTGAACTCCTTTCTAGTCTCTTCCACCAGGGGAGGACCTGTCTGTCTGCCTCTGCTTTAGTCATGACTTAATGACTCCCGCAGCACATTCAGCTGCAGGACGTCCCTTCCCTGCCCACCCCCGAAAGCATCTACCCGGTCCAGCTTCTCTTCACACACCCCAAATACTCTTTCCCCAACCCCCCTCTGTAGTCTAAGCCTTTTCCTACCCCTCCTCCATGAACCCCACAAAGATTCATCAGCAACCTGGCTACTCAGACATGGTCACTTCATGACTTGGCACTGGCCCTCTGGCCCTTTTTTCTTTCTTTCTTTCTATCTTTCTTTCTTTTTTTTTTTTCTTTTCTTTCTTTTTTTTTTTTTTTTTTTTTTTTTGCCTTCAACATCCACCAGAGTCACCCACAGACCTCTCTTGGGCAGGGAAATCTGCCTGTACCCACTCTATATACCAAACAATTCTCCTAATTCTCCTTTGTAGTTGATCTCATGGCTGAGGAATTACAGTTTTCATTGAAGTTTGTCTTTGCCCCTCACTCCGGCTTGGCTACACACTTCATGAGAAGAGGTGCCATGTCTGGTGTGTTTATGTTGGGAGGGGCAGGGTGTTGGGTTTTTCCGAGACAGGGTGTGTCTGTGTAGCCTTGGCTGTCCTGGACTCGCTTTGTAAACCAGGCTGGCCTCAAACTTACAGCAATCCACCTGCCTCTGCCTCCTGAATGCTGGGATTGCAGGAGTGTGCCACGGCTCCCGGCTGCCATGTCTGGTTTTGCTCAGAACCTGCATGATTGTCAGGGCTTCCTCACTCTAACAAATAGCTGGGGTGAGAAGCCCCGAAGGAGGAGAACGTTGTTTGGCCCCCGATGTTTTTGGTTTTGGTTTTGTTTTTTCCTGTAGCAAAAGAGCACTTGATAGTAGGAACTCACAGTAAATCCAAATCATTCATGTCATGGACAGGAAGCAAAAAAGGAGCAAAAAGAAAGGGTCAGGGCCTCACCATCCCCTTCCAGGGCATCTAGCCAATGACTCCAGAAGCCCTCAACTTGGCCCTACCTCTCGAAGTTTCTACCACTTCCCAACCTGGGGACCAAACTTTAGCACATAGACTTTCAAGGGACATTTTTCGATCTAAATTAAACACACACAATGCCTTACATCCTTAGGGCCTAACACAAGCCCTGCCTTGAAGCAAGGGCATGGAAAAGGCTTCGGAGTTCATGTACGCACATTCTTTATTCAGTAGTTCAGGATTGGTAGACTGTCTCTCTGCAGGAAGGCGGTGTAATCTGCCCATTCCACCTCAGCTCACCTGCTAGCTATGGTGAGCACCTTACATGATCCTGTGAACCTGTAGGCAGGTAGGTGATTTGGGGCAGAGAGACCCTGCAGGAATCACATTTAGAAACACTCCGGGTGGTGGTGGTTGTGGTTGTGGTTGTTGTTGTTGTTGCTATATATTTTTTTATTATTACTATTATACCAGTGCAGTACATCTAGGTGTGTACAAGAAGCTGTTTGCTTATTTCTAAGCTGGAGGGATGGGATGCAATTACTCATTCATCTGACTTCTTTCTTTCTTTCTTTCTTTCTTTCTTTCTTTCTTTCTTTCTTTCTTTCTTTCTTCATAGTTGGTGACACCCTGTTCCCTGCTTCCTTCCTTCCATCACAGTTAGATGCAGATTACCTTGGGGTATGCCATGCAGACATGGCATCTTTGGACCTCAGGGCAGCTACGTCTTCAGTGTAGTTTGACGCTGGAGGATTCCTGTGTTGGAGGTTGATTTCCTGTGGTGCAATGTTGAGAACTGATGAGAATTTTCAGAAGCAGGGCCTCGTGGGAGTCCTTCTGCTCCCAGGGATGGGAGAAAAGTAGCTTTCATGGGACTCAGGGATAATGCTCACAAGAGAGAACTATAAAAGCCCGAGACAGACTTACCTGACAGCATGAACTGTCACTTCCACGTGAGCTTACCCCATGATGCCATCCCATGAAATGGTTGAGAAGACAGAGCCGATACTGAATCCCTAAAAACTTTTTTATAACTTCATGGATTTTCTTCTTTGAAAGAAGACATTCCCAGAAGACCTACTACATGCAGAACATTACAATAAACACCAAAGGTGCAAATGTGTGGCAGACATGGCCCTCTGAAGTGTGACTTAGGTGTCAAGTCAAGGTTGCTGCGGCAAGGTGACCATTTTGCATATTGCAATGGTTAGTAAGCTCGTAAACAAGGCGATCGGCCGAGCCAGATATTCTTTTCATTTTGTTGTTGGCATGGTCATAAAGCCTGATGTGAAGGTACCATTGGAATGTAAATGTCCTAAAGCAAAATGCCTTGTTAGAACTGTTGCCAAGAGAGAAAATATGCAATGTATCAAAAGCAACAAGAAACGTGAGACTATTGAACCACTCATCAAATCAAGTAACTATCACGGGTCTCCTGAGAAGGGCTGGCTCACCAGGACAAACTCCCTAAGGACCAGAGTCCTCCATCAAAGGAACCGGGGCCAGCCCCACACCCCACGGCTCACCTTCTCTCTGTGGATGCAGATACTCTGGGCTCTCATCTGTTCAGGGTGGTGTCTTTGGTTGGCTTGATTTTGTTTTCCTAATGCATGGAAACCACAGATCTTCAGAACTTGGCCCCTAACCGTCCTCTAGATGCAGCATTTCTGTACACCCCCTGCTCCATCCAGAAAGTCCTGGCGAGCCTTGGGTGGATGAAACAGTTATGGGCAGTGCAATGCTCTCCATCACGTCTCCCTGTGCACCAGAAAAACATTTAGGATGCTATAAAAGCCTTTGTCTTCATGATGAAAATTACTAGAGATGGAGCTGGAATGAACAGAAAACTGGTTTACAAAGATGAAATAGGATCTGACTTCAAAGGCAGCTTCAAAAAGAGAGGGGTGGGCAGGGCAAACACAAAAGGAAGAAAGGAACACGATATTACTTTCTGAGACATAGACATCTGAACACACACACACACACACATACACACATACAGAGGTGTGTGTGTGTGTGTGTGTGTGTGTGTGTGTGTGTGTGTGTGTGTACATGCAGAGGCACAGCTGAAAACCAAGGGGAGATGGAACAGGATCCATGCATAAAGGCATCTTTGAGGAGTCATTATTTTTAATATAACATTCTAATAAGTCTTTAAGAATTTCACCCACGCCCACCATGTATTTGGTCACATTTGCCCTCTGCCCTCCCAGCAACTTCTTCCCGGTGCACTGCCTCCCTACTTTCCGTCCTCTTCTTGTTAGTTTAAATAGCCCAAGTGAGTCAGACTTGTACTGCCCGTATATCCTCAGGCCTGACCCATCTACATACTAGGGAGTAAATCCTTCATGAAAACTAACCCCTATGCCCCATACACACTCACACACACACACACACACACACACACACACACACACACACACACACCAGCCATCAACTGTCAATATCTCTCAGCAGGGTGGGGGCGGGGTGTGGGTATAAAAAAAGAGTAATCATTGAGTTAGGCCTTGAAGGAAAGACAATTCTCTGGGAAGTGGTGATGACAGGAGGGATCTGGAGGGGCCCAGGCAAAGACAAAAGCAGACTTACTTGAGCATGTGCTGGCCAGACAGAAGGCTGCACGCAAGCGACCTACAGGTACCGGTTGTGAAAGATACGCTAGAATTCATCATGGAAGCACTTAAAAAGGAAGACTGAAGGCGAGAAGAAGCCACTGACAAGTCCTTACAGAAGAGCAGGCAATGTAGGGGAGGCAGGATTTCAAAGAGGTGACAAGCTACGCAGACCGAAAGACTTTAGAACCATATTTAAAAATACTAGGTAGCTGGCTGGAGATCAGAGAGGTGGAAAAGAATAAAGGTATGGAGGGAGTTGGCAGAGGGGGGCGGGCTGGAGAGATGGCTCAATGCTTAAGAGCACTGACTGCTCTTCCAGAGGTCCTGAGTTCAATTCCCAGCAGCCACCTATAATGTGGTTCACAACCATCTATAATGTGATCTGATGCCCTCTTGTGGCCTGCAAGGGTACAAGCAAGCAGAGCACTGTATACATAATAAATAAATAAATAAATCTTTAGAGAGAGTTGGGGAGGTGTTAAAATACTTCAGGTCAGACATCATGAGGGCCTGAGTGAGGACATCAGCAGAGAAACAAATCCCTAGACAGCATCTGTGAAGGTTTAGCCAAATATCACATATGTGTCAAGTGGCTTAAAGGGATCCCATGATTAATATCTAGGCCAGTCATGGATAAAGGGTGATCTGACACCTTCTGACCTCTACACCAGTCTAAACCCTTGCGTGTCCTAGGTCAGATATTCTCCTAACAAACACAGAATTTCTTTGGAGTAAAACTATCCCAACTTAGGCCCTCGGACCTTCCACTATTTAGGGTCAACCGAACACGTCATCAGAGAACCCTTAAAGAAGCAAATACCATGAGAAGATGCCACAGAAACAAGGCAAGGCTTCTCCATGCTTCCTATATTAAAACTAATAAATTCAAAGTACAAATTAATGTTATGCGACTGTAGAAGTAAGAATAGAATAAAATGAGTAATGACTTAAGCACGGCTAAACATAACAAATAAAATCATTACTATGGATAATACACTCTAAATAGTAGACTAGACATGGCAAAAGGGAAAATTAGGGAAATGAAGGACTCCTTAAGAAACAGCTGCCTGGCTGGGCAGTGGTGGCGCACGCCTTTAATCCCAGTGCTCAGGAGGCAGAGGCAAGTGGATATCTGTAAGTTCGAGGCCAACCTGTTCTACAACATGAGTCCAGGACAGCCAGGGCTACACAGAGAAACCCTGTTTCAAAAAACCAACCAACCAAACAAACAAAAAGAAACAGCTGCCTGGTGCTCGCTTCGGCAGCACATATACTAAGATTGGAATGATACAGAGAAAATTAGCACGGCCCCTGTGCAAGGATGACACACAAATTTGTGAAGTGTTCTGTATCTTTTTGGACTCAGGGATCTCTCTTTGTTCCTTTATCATTCTTTCTTAGGTTTGGAGATGGAGTATGAAAAGAGAGAAGGGGGAATGTGGAGGTGTATGGAGAAAATATGACAAAAAGTGAATTGTTGAGTCGATCCCTCAGCTTAAGGCCTTAACTGTGCACACAAGGTTATTTTTAATTCATTGGTATAGAAACGTATATGCTGATGCAAAATAAGTTTAATTTCAATACATTGGTTTAGAATTCGATTTTAAGATTATTCTTCACACATACACTATATATATATACTATATATATACTATGTATATAGTATATATATACTCTAATATGAGGACTCGTATCCATGCCACTCAAGTAGAACACAAGGTTTACCTCCAATACTTTGAAAATGCTACTGCAGGCTGTTTAGCATAAGTAAGTTAGACAAGTTGATTGTCAATTGATCAAATCGTGGTCATTTCGATTACTAGTCTATTTATGCCACAAGAATATACATCGTAGATGTAACAGATAGATAGGATTCTATAGATGGATAAGGTAAAATAGTTAAGGCCTTCAAAAACCTCAGAGACCTACAGAATATGGCATTTAAAGATGTTGATGTTGTTCTAAAGATTCTTTGACAACAAGACAGGTTAACTCCTGGCAACACCCAGCCTGCCTCAAAGAGGATGATGAGCATCAAAGAACCTCCTTATGGAGATGGCTTCAAATGTAGCAAAAACAGCCACTGGGAAAAATGTCCTCATTTCTACCACAGACAGAATACTGCCAAAATTAAAAAAAAAAAAAAGGGGCAAGCTTGGATGCAGACAGAGTCGACGGCCAAACTCTGCCAAGGCAGGTAGGCAAGTCCTCAATGGTTCCTGCCTCACAAATATGTCTGTCAGATATACCGTGCTAGACGGATGAAGATGATGCTCCAACCTTTTAGAGAGCTATAGGTGACTGTTCAGGCAGCAAATTGTCTCTGTCATTATTATTATTATTATTATTATTATTATTATTATTATTATTATTAAACTAGGAAGCTGCTAACCTGTACTTCCTGTTTACTCAGGTAATTAATTTTACTCCTCCTCAAGTCTCTGGTGGGGTTGAAGACCAAATAGTTGAGTGTCACAATTGAGCCTAGTTGTTTGGGGATTGAGATGTCTTTAGGTCTAGATAGATGTTTTAAGTTGATAGAGATGAGATATGATAGATATTGAGCTACATTAATAAATTTAGACTCATCAAGATAGGAAAATGTTTTCTTCAGGGTTGTCAAATACAAACAGCTACAACACTATGAATGTAACATGAATGTAATTCCTGAATGTTCTGTGATTCTTTTGCTGTATATAGTTTGTTTTATGTAGGTGTCTTAATATAGATGTAAATGTAAAAAAAATTTAAAAAGAAAGAAAGAAAGAAAGAGCTGCCTGGAGTGGTGGGTGGCACACTCCTCTAATTCCAGCACACTGGAGGCAGAGATAGGCAGATCTCTGTGAGTTCAAGGCCAGCCTGGTCTACATAGTAAGTTGGAGGATGGTCATGCCTATGTAGTATTGACAAAGGTGTTCAAATGAACTGGCTTTGTTCAGGAAGATAGTTGGGAATAACTAGATTTTTGTTATTGTTGGACATGGCAAAAAATTTAAGGGCAACAACTGAAAAATAAAGAGCATACAACTTCAGAACCAAGAGGAGTGGCTTTCACTGTCTCTTTCTCCACTCTGGGTAGGTAAACTAGATGAAGCAGCAACATTGTGGCAAACGTTTGCCATGCACCTAGAAGCCTGACTGTGCGGTCCTATCCACAAAGTGCATCAGTCTCAAATACACGAGACCCTTTTTAGAAAATATGACCATAAGGTGGGTCAAAAAGGAGCAGAGTAAATTTCACACACTCACACACTTGGAATCACACAGACTATGTTCTCTTTTTATTTTTAGATGAAATATAAAGTCAAAATTAAAATTTTAAACAATTCTTTAAAAATTAATCAATGTCAAACAGAACCTTTTGATGCTAAAAAAATTGAACAATAGTAAACTTTCTGTATATAGGAGCTTATGAGATGTTAAAAGTATAGTCACAAAGATGAAGGCACATGCACACATAGAAATTTAAAAAGCAGACAGCATATAGCTTTGATGTTTGAATATGAGAGAAATATACATCTTTAAATTTTTGTATTTAAACATGTAAGAAACAAAAAAAAGCTAGAGAAGCACAGATAAAGACTAATGGGACTTTAAAAGCAAACTTAACTATGAAGCGGCAGATACTAAAAAGAATAATTCTGGATTGTTGTGCTTATTTTATATGATTAAAATTACTTCACCAAATATGCTGGCAAATTTGAAACACTGTGTACAATTTAAAAATTCCTGAGCTGGGTATGTTGGTGCACACCTGTAATCCTGGCACCCAGGAATTGAGGCACGAGTATCAAGACCAGGAGCTACAAAGCAAGAGCCTATATGGAAAATCCAATGGCTGGGGATGTGGCTTGGTGGCAGCTCAGTCACCTAGAGCTCACAAGGCCCTGGAGTCCATCCCTGACATTCATAATAATAAACCAAAAAAAAAAAAATCCTAGAAATGATAGTCTCTAAATTTGACCCCAGAAGAAAAGAAGTCCCAAATGGTCCTAAAGTCAAACTTGATAGCAAAACTAGATAAAAATGATATGATGGCAGGAAATTAAAGCAGGTTAACTTATGAGCTTTGGTACAATACCATTTCAAAATTAACACATCAAACCCTGGCTAATATTAAGAAAATGAAAACATGCCCAAATTCTCCCAGTTCTAGGAATTCAGAGGACACTTCACAGTAAGAGTAAATATAATTTACCACTTTCAGGGGAGTAACTATATGGTCTTCATTTGACTTAGAAAGCATTTGATAAAATTCCACATCTCCTCATGTTGAAAAAAGAAGAGATTTTTACTAAACTTACAACCCAAGGGAGACCTCACAGACCGATGCATAGTTTCAACCAGGACACCCCTGCAAGCTGCCCTGAATTGTGAACCACAGGTCACAATCATCAGTCCTATCCACGCTGCACCAGAGGCTTCAGCTCACGATCCTCTATCTCTTCCAGGCACTTGGCGACTCTTCGCGTTGTCAGTTGCGTGGCCCAGCACATGAGAGCCAGTCTTTCCACACGTCCTAGCAACAGAACAACACGGTTCTATTTACTTAAGCAATCTTCCTTACCGGGATCCTATAAAGCGCATGCTGGCTGTTGATTTCATCCTGTCTGATGTGTTCATTCACATGATTAGGGTGGGTCTCAAAGTTTGTGAATGGCACCCTTGCTCTTAGGAGAGAAGTGAGGCCCCACGTCTAGATCTGAAAATCCCTTTCCTCTGGGTATTTTCCACTGTCTTTAACAGTGTGGCCAAAAAGTAGGCAGGAGTAAGAAAATGGACACATGTCTCCTTTTCTGAAATAGTTTGAGGAGCTGATTGTGGGCATGACTTCATTTCCTCATGCTGTTCTCAGGACACACGGTGCTTAGTGACTCAATCCCCAGTGCAGCCCACCCTTACGTAGAACTCACTTTTTGCGTAAGTCTCCTAGGAATTTCCCTTTACCTGACACAGGCAACCCTACACGCACGGTCTACAAATGTACTGCTATTTCTGGCCCAGTTGGCGAGTCTGACTGTTTTCATGTGCTGTCGATTCAAATCACAAATTGCTCTACTTTCACACTTGGCTTTTTCTGATGTAACCAGTAAACATGTTAATTGAAGAAACTTCTAATATCATGTCAGGCCATCCTTTTTGCCAATATTTGTTGATTACATCATTGTTTATAGTCTCTAAGGTGGTTGTGTAAGAGTGCTGTATCCAATCTTGTGTCTTAACATCCTTGTGAACCGCCCCACCTCTCAGCAAAATTAATTCGACACTAGGTCATGTCATCAACGGGTGCCTCCTACAAGTTAATACAAACCAGTTGTGCTCTGGCAGTAACAAATGAGTTAGTTGTTGGCCAGTCCAGTGCCATAGTCATTGTACTAAAAAACAAACAACCGTGGAGAAGTCAAAGTCGTGGATGGGGGCTGGGGAAATGGTTCCGTGCTTAAGAACACTTGCTGCTCTCGAAGAGGACCCGAGTTCTGTTCCCAGCACTCACACTGGGCAGTCCACAACCACCTGTAACTCCAACTGCAGGGGATCTGATGCCCTCTTCAGGCCTCCTCAGGGCACTTACGCATGATGTTCCCAGACAACGCATACACATGAATAAAAACAGATAATTAAAAAAAAATAGATAAAAGTGATATTGTGTTAGGGAAACTGAGTTAGAGAAGACTCTCTGTAACACAACAGAATTGTTAACAGTAAATCAAAATAGAATAAAGCTCAGATTTTTTCCAGCTGTTGCTGGAAGTGTCCATGCTACCTCAGATTTGGGGGGAAATGAGGGTATTTGTTGAAATAGTAAACAAACATGACATTTAATATTGTTGGGGAAAAAATCAAGAAATTAACTAAGCTTTTAAAGAGTGTTAGAATAAAGAAGCTACTTTTCAAAAAAAAATAAAGTCTAAATTACACAGGTTGGGAGACCAGGACCTAGGAAAGCCCTAGGGTGGAAATCTAGCCAGCTTCTCTCAGATCCTTGTTTTGGGACATACCACATCCAATCATTTTCCAGTTTTCTATTAGATTTTTTCCAATAGATTTTTCTGTTAGCTTATCCAAGATTCATGTTCCCAGGGAAGAGCATATGATTGGTTTAATTGGATCTCACAACTCCTATCTCCACAAGAGTGTGAGTGTCGAGCTCTCTTTCTTAGGGGAATGGGAGCGAGGTGCTGGCTTGTTTTATGTTAGCTTGACACAAGTTAGAGTCATCAAAGAGGAGGGAGACTTAAACTGAGAAAATGTCTCCATAAGATTGGGCTATGGGCAAGCCTATAGGGCATTTTCTTGGTGACTTATTGGGGGTGGGGCAGCAGCTCATTGTGGGTGGGGTCATCCCTGGGATGGTTGGTGGTCCTGGGTTTTATAAGAGATCAGGCTAAGCCAGGTGTGGTGGTGCACGTCTTTAATCCCAGCACTCCAGAGGCGGATCACTGCGAGTTTGAGGCCAGCCTGTTCTACAAAAGCAAGTCCAGGACAGCCAAGGCTACACAGAGAAACCCTGTCTTTAAAAAAAACCAAAGAAGAAGAAGAAGAAGAAGAAGAAGAAGAAGAAGAAGAAGAAGAAGAAGAAAGAGAGAGAAAGAAAGAAAGAGAGAGAGAGAGAAAGAAATCAGGCTAAACAAGCCATGGGGAGCAAGCCTGTAAGCAGCACCCTCCATGTCCTCTGCATCAGATCCTGCCTCCAGGTTCCTGCTCTCTTTGAGTTCCTGTCCTGACCTCCTTAATTGATCAACAATGATGTAGAAGGGTAAGCCAAATAAACCCTTTCCTCCCCAACATGGTTTGGTCATGGTGTTTTATCACAGCCATAGAAACTCTAGTAGTCACAATTTAAGAAGAGCAGTAAACCAAAGTCAGTACTGCTTCATTATCAGCTCCCCTGGGAAAGAGAGATGCTGTGGTTGGAGGCCAAAGAGCTCCTACTCAGCCCATATTGAGAGCAGCTATCCAGGAAGCACCACTGATGTGTAAAGTGGCACATAGTCCATCAGTGGGGAAGAAAGTTGTGTAGCTATCTACACTACAGATTCCTAGGCATTGTGAATATCAACAAGCTGACTCAAGCTGCAGTGTAACCATTAACATGCAGCCTGACCCACTAACAGGCAGGCCCGACTCTACTTTGGAGAACATTTGAAAGGAGTTCTCTGTACAAGGAACACACTTAAGGTCAGTAAGACGCTGCTGCTCTTTTAAATATGTTCATTGGATAAAGTTCTGACTCAGAAAGAAACTCAGATAGGCAGAACTTCTGAGGCCACTAAACAGCGAGAGAGAGAGAGAGAGAGAGAGAGAGAGAGAGAGAGAGAGAGAGTCTCTAATCCTTTCAAGCCAAAAACAATGTTGATTCAGTAACCAAAAATGCCTAATCCTTTATAGCGATAAGAATTCCAAATCTGATGTAAAATTATTTTCTTAATCCCTGCTGCATTTGGGAACATGCAAACTAGTAAAGCCTTTCCCCCAGCTTAGACCTACAACAGGGAAGGCTTGTGGAAGCCTTCTAGCTGAGACTCTTAGTAGCAGGGGTCATGGAGACTAAAGAGGACACCCTCTAGCTAGATAGGACTCCCAGTGTAGGGAGGGGAGCACCAACCCCTACAAGATGTGCAGGGATAAAGATAGAGCAGAGATTGAGGGAATGTCCAAACAATGCCTGGCCCAACCTGAGACCCACCCCCATGGGAGAGCGCCAACCCCTGACACTATTAGTAATACTCTGCTATACGTGCAGATGGGAGCCTACCATACCTATCCTCTGAGAGGATCCACCCCTCAGCTGGTCAAAACAGATGCTAAGACTTACAGCCAAACATTGGGCAAAGCATAAGGAGTCTTGTGGGGAAATGGGGGGAAGGATAGAAAGACTTGGAGGGGACAGGAGTTCCACAAAAAGACCAACAGAGCCAACTAACCAGGGCCCAGAGAGGCTTGAGGAGACTAAAGCACCTACCAAGGACCATGCGTGGCCTGGTTCTAGGCCCCGCCCCCTACACATATATAGCTGGGTCTTCATGTGGGCCCCCTAGAAAGAGGAGCAGAGCTGTCTCTGACATGGACTGTGTTGATCACTTCCCCCTGGCAGGACTGCCTCAGCAGGCCACAGAGGAAGAGGGTGCACTCAGTCCTGATGGGACTTGATGTGCTGGGTTGGGTCAATGGGGAGGGGCATAGGGAGGGAGGGTGGGATCAGGAGAGGAGGAAGGGGGTTACGACCAGGATGTAATGTGAATGAATGAATAAATAATTTCTAAAAATGTTTCCTGCCCCACAGGAATAGTATAGGCTGAACCCCCCTATAAAAATCCCACTTTGTGGAGGCCTCCTCAGAAAACCATTCACAGCATCTCACTTGATGTTGGCTAAGTGGTTTTTTGGTTTTGTTTTCCAGATGACCAATGATGATGACGTCCCTGCTGTTTCTCCAGGAGTTTCCCCGGTGTAGACATCCCATTAGAAATCAGATCCATCAGACTAGGTTTGGACCTCTGACTCCCAGATCGGCTGGGCAAAAAAACCGAGTGTGGTCTTTGCAAACACACATCCTTGCACCATCCGGTCCCCAGCACTTCTCTGGCTCCTGCCTCTGAGTAAGGAGACTAGTGGATTGCATTCTGGCCAGTAAAAAGTGCAGAGTAAAATACTGGGCCATTGTTAACTCCTTGCCCCTAAAACATCCACGGGGCTCTTCTCGCCCTCTGGTGGTCAACGTGTAAAAAACCCAGCAGAGGATTCTTGGGCCTTTCAAATAGCTGAGCGGAAGGGTGAAAGGCCCCGAGTCCCCAGATGGCTGTTGGCCTGGCTGCTTTACATACCTCTGTGACAGAAATAATAAGAAATGTACTTTATGATGTATAGGGAGTCATTGGACTCTTGGGGTTGTAGAACTTGTCAATTTAACAGTGTTTAGAATCATCTAGGAGATACACCCGTGGGTGCCCTGCGGAGGTAGGGGGCGGGGCAATAGCCGAGGGACGTCCCACGCTCAAGGTGGGCAGCGCCATCTTGAAGTACTAGACTGGATAAAGTGAGACAGAACACCAGCGTAAAGCTCTTTCTACTTCCTGGCTGTAACGAGCAGCATCGAGTCCCTGCCTTCGTGCCTGTCCTGCCATTGGACGATACCCTCAAACTGTGAGCCAAAAATAAGTCCTTCAATCCTAAAGTTGCTTCTTACCGGGTATTTGGTCATAGCAGTGAGACAAGAAGCTAACACAGACAAGTAGTGTGAAGCTACTAATGGCTAAGGCGATTCTGCTTACGCGGTAAGAAAATACATGAGGAAGAGCGACGGTTGAGCTTGACCCAACAACTTTATGGCAGCGCATATCTAAGTTTGCTTCCCAATGGCAAATATTTACAAGCTGATCTGCAACTGGACTCCAGAGCCTCAGGCTTTGGGGACTAAGCGGTTGCAAACAGTGCTTGCTGCTGCTCATCTCACTGTCTCAGGCAAGCACAATGGCCCCATTATCCCAGTTGCCACTTTCTGATCCACCTATTTCATCACGCTTATTTATAACCTCTAAGTCAGTGCTCGCAGCACACAGGGGGTGGTTCCTGGACAGGGTGTCCCCGCCCTCATCCCCCCCCCCTCCTCCACACGGAGCATGTTCCAGTAGAAAAGCTAACAAAGCAGCTGCCAACCTTCTTGCTTTAGCATTCATTCAATAAACATGCACCACTGTGACATTTCCCTGCCCCTTGCTGGTGAGCTCTCTCCATCAAATGGCCGCCAAGCACAGTGCTGAAGGCCAGCACTCCTGAATGCAAGGCCTCCTAAATGTGTGTGTTAGGGACAGTTCATGCAGCAATAATATATGCAGCCACTCGGTCAAAAGTTCTATAGTGAAGAGTAAACTATCTATGTTACATAAACTGCCTTTAGACAGAACTACTACCCATTTTAAAGCAAGTCACAAGGGGCTAGGGACCTAGGGAAACACCTCAATTGATAAAGTGCTTGTTATACAAGAGTTGGGGGGCTAGAGAGATGGCTCAGTGGTTAAGAGTGCCACCTGCTCTTCCAGAGGTCCTGAGTTCAATTCCCAGCAACCACATGGTGGCTCACAACCATCTATAATGTAATCTGATACCCTCTTCTGCAGATAAAGCACTCATAAGCAATAAATAAAATAAATACATTTTTAAAAAAAGAGTTGGCTGCCCAGCATACTGTAAAAGCTGGGCATGGCCTTTGCACGTCTGTAAGCCTAGCACTAGCTAACCTGTGAGCGCCGGGTTCAGAGAAAGACCCTGTCTCAAAAGCTAAGATAAAGAGACTCCTAGCCTTCAGCCTTGGTTTGTTTTCATACTTACACTAAAGGAAAGTTCCTGGGAGCCATGCCAGGTCAAACTTTCATCGTCACCCTTGCAAAGATGGGCCAGTGGCCCCGCCTCTGAGAGTACAGCCCTCCCCTCTCTGACTTCGTCCTGGATATTTCCACTTGAATGTTATCAAAATTCTGTTATGTTACCAAAATTCAAATGGAAGTGCCCGATGCAACTTTCTATGGCATTTCCCAAACTCTGCCCTACGACAATTAGCCCTTCCTGTTTCACAGAAATAGGCAGTGGTCTCCATTCTAGAAGGCTCCCAGACACAAAATCTTGGAGGCGATCTCTCCCTCCTTAACCAACCCTTCACTCGGCTCCCTCAGGCCTGGAAGGATCTCCTTTCTTTGCAGTCTTCTCACCCCACCCCCCACCAGACTCCCCATCATCCCTAGACAGGTGCCTTTCTTCCCAAGGCCCCTCCCCTCTTCCTAGCCTGTTCCGTACTTTAATATAAAACTAACTTCCCAAACACCCCTAGCAAACGCCACACGGCTGATCTGCTGTGTGCTCCCACTCGCTTGCCTTTGTCTGCTTCTCTGGTCCAAGCCCAGACTTTTACAGCCCGTTTGCCTTTCCTAACTGGGTGTCTAACAAGGCTCTCAAACCTGCCACTTTCAAACCAACCCCGTCATCTACTGTCCTTGTTTTTCCCATGCTCCCGAGTGAACGTGGGTAATTACCCAAGACACTTCTAGCACCACCAATTAGTACAGGAGAAGTACTTTTAAAGTTTGAGATATTTGTGGGTAAAGATCAACTGTAGACGTGCCATTACTTAGGACCACGATCTACCAGAAACTCACAGTAACTAGTAATAAAGCCACGCTAGTTGTTATGAATACATTGCACCATTTACTCTTCGTGACAAATCTGTGAGGTCTCATCACTGTTCCCGTTTCTCAGGTGAGGAGGCTGAGACTCTGACACTATCCGTCTTAATGCTATAATTTTCAGAGTCAGTCTGATTGTTGTAGACTTCAGGGACCTTCAGAGACTAAGAGTATCTTGAGACCTCTTGATAAGAATGAAGATTTTGCATAAAAGATGTAGCACTGCAGTCTAAAGGGAAGGTATTCTTACAGAGTTGGAGTCTTGAAAAGAAGATCTTTATTTTGACCACAGAAGCAACCTGTTCTTAGCAGGACAAGAGCATAGACTACTGGAGTCAGCATTGCAGGTTACCATTGATGCACCTTACCCAGACCATGGAGGCTCAAATCTCTGTGATCAAGTCCTTAATATTTTTTGTTTTTCGAGACAGGGTTTCTCTGTATAGCCTTGGCTGTCCTGGACTCACTCTGTAGATCAGGCTGGCCTCAAACTCCCAGAGATCCACCTGCCTCTGCCTCCCTGAGTGCTGGGATTACAGGCGTGTGCCACCACGCCCACCTAGTCCTTAATATTTGTGTGTGCATGTATGTGTGTATGTGCCTAAAATATCTATAAATAATTATAAGGTGAAGATAGATAAATGATGGATAGGTAAGTGGGTAGATAGATCTAGTTAAAGGATGATTATTGATCTAGATTATTGATAGATAAATAGGTAATTAGTAGACAGATAATTGATATATAGATAAATAAGGTAGATAGATGATTGATAGGCAGGCAATAAGTCAGTAAATAGATGATAGATAGATAGATAGATAGATAGATAGATAGTAAATAGATACTTGATAGATATACATAAACATGATTGCTAGGTAAAAGATAAATAATAGACAAATGATAAGTAGATGATAAACAAATAGATAATTGATAAGTAGATGAATAATAGATAACATATTGATGGATGGTAGACTGAGAGTCCCAGAGGGAGCAACCGTCTAGGAACCAAGCCCCCGCCTGCCCTTGTTTACCCTTACAGAAGGTCAAGAGGCCCCTCAGTGTTGGGAACCGATCAGGGGCTCTGTTAATATGACACAGATGTGTCCATAAAAACTAAATCCCTGTGTCTTTTACTTCCGAACCTCTGGCCTGCCTCAGCTTTGTTTAGGAAGCTGCTCCAGGTAGGCCAGCTCTAACCAGCCTTGGGTTGGGGAGCACAGGGCCTCTAGGCAAGCTTAAAGCAAAGTAAGCCAAACCAAAGCATAAAAGGAGGGTGTGCTTTTTTGCACAGGATTTTTCTTATTTATTGGCTTAACTGACTCTTTAAGAAAAATTCCCTAAGGGCCTAAGATATTAGGGTTTTCATACAAGAATATGCATGCATGCCGGCACCTTCCTGAACCCATACACGTTTAATATGACAGCTACCACAGGGTACATTCTTGTAGCCCTGTTTCCATATGTCCTGTGTGTCTGGGACAGGTGTGGCAGTCCTCAAGTAAAGCTTTATTTTCTGAGCCTTGCTTAGTTTTTTAGTCTAGCAGGAGGAGGAAGGCACACTCCCACCGTTCCCATGGAGACATTTCTATGTTTGAGGAAGCCTAGATGGTGGAAGGGCTTTGGAGAAAGTGCCTTTTGGCCCTCATCTCTTCCCTTCCCCTGAGTTCCCATGTCCCTGACTGGAGCATCTTCCATGTGTTCTGGGCCACATTTAAGGGCACAGGGCACATTTTATGGATTTAGCAGCCTACAGGAGTGCTAGGCTTGGAACCAGTTTGCTACCTGCTTGAACAGTGTGGGGGTGGGGGGGAGAACAAACGGATTTGAAACAATGCCCTGCCCTCTGTGGCTTCCAGCTTTCTCTCCTCAGCATTTTACAGCTTCCAGGCAAGGTCCTAACTTGTTCCTGGCTTACTGCCTGGCAAAGGACCCTCCAGGACCCTGGCATTGCTGGGAATAACCCCACATAGATTACACAGGTTCACATGTCACAGTTTTTGCCACATCCTAAATCACACCTCACGGAAGCATATCCTACAATGAAAACGTGTGCTGAAGCAATTTATTGCTGTGAGGGTGGCACTCCCGGGAATGAACAGGAAGGGAGCAAAGAGGAAGCAGGCTAGGCCAAGGTCAATCTCAGGGAAAGCCCTTGGAGGCAGCCCAGACTGAGTCCCCAGGAGCCCTGTGGGATACATGGCTTCCCTGGGTAACCCCCCTGCCCCCCACCATGTTCCCATGGCTGGCTCAGGGGATCTGGGCCATAGGCTGCTCCCACACCCTGAGGATAGCCCTTTAAGTGAAGAGGGTATAAAGAAATGGGGGAGGGGGCGTTCCCAGGGGCACCAAGCAGAGCCTGGTGTTGACAAGTACATCCCACACCCTCCATCAGACTGGGCAGGTGATGTGCAAGAACTCTGAGCAGGAAGGGCAGGGCCTAGAATCAAAAGCTGGGGGTTGGGAGGCTGTGTGGGCACAACCAAAGCTCAGAGAAGAAAAGAGCTGCTACAAACTTCAAACAAGGTGTACACCCCTCTGGCTCACTGATATTCTTCAAGACGTGAAGTCAGGCGTGGTGTGGCTGGATGTGTGATGGCTTCAGGCCAAGAACTGATCAAAAGTAAAAACATTATGCAAAGTGAATAGCGATCGTGAACAGGCACAAACACCAGTTGTCACATGCCAGGACTCAGGGAAGTGAAGGGATTTTAGCTGAAATTCAATTTATGGGTGTTTGGTGGTCTAGTGTGAATTTCATGTTTATTCTAGTTTATGTATTGACTAATTTTTAAAAAATAATCTCCTAAGAACTTGAGGCTGAGGAGATGGTTTGGTGTAACCACAGGAACCTGAGTTCGCATCCCTAACTAACACCCACATAAAAAGCCAGACCCTGTGGCAAGCCTCTGTAACCGAGCACTTTGGAGGAGGGACAGCAAAGAGGACAGATACCCGGAACGTGCTGGCAGGTCAGCCTAGCCTCTCCATAGGCTCCAGGTTCAGTGAGAGAGCCTGTCTCAAAATAAGAGCATGGCGGAAGAAGTCCAATGTTGATCTCTGGCCTTCATGCTCGTGCGTGTGCGCGCGCGCACACACACACACACACACACACACGCACCCATGCACGAACACATACATACACATTTAGATCTTCTTTCCCATCATTCTGTGTTTTAAAAGGAACCCTGATTCTCTAGACAAGCAGTCAAGGGAGACGTGAGAGCCTTATTTCTGGCTTTGAGCTGTCCTTCTTCTCCTCGTTGGAGGAAGCGTGTCACTGAGTGGGGGAGGGGATTTGAAGTTTCAGAAACTGAAGCCAGGCCTAGTAGCTCACCACCTCTTCCTGCTGCCTGAAGATCCAGATGTGGAACTCTCGGCTACCTCTGCAGCACTGTGTCTGCCTGTGTGCCAACATGCTTCCTGCCATGATGATAAGGGAGGAAACCTCTGAATGCAAGCCAGCCCCAGTTAAATGTCTTCCTTATAAGACCTGCCATGGGCGTGGCATCTCTGCACAGCAGTAGAACGCTGACTAAGACATCCTTGTTGTTAATTTATCAGTATGACCTAATAATTGCCCCACATCAAGCACCACTTGTTGTTAAATTACCAGTATTTCTAATAATGTTTATAATTAGGCCTATAATTATTATTACAGCAGTATTTTCTAACCCACTGGCAATCAAGACAACTGTTATATTTTTAAAATAGCCTTAGTTAACCTGGGGCAGGGCAGATATTAATACCCTAAACTACTTCCCATAGTGGGGCAGGTATCCCATACCTGCCCCAATCCCATGCCATCTGCTTCTAATAATTTCTATCAAGCTACCTCCCATCCATAATCCCAAATACTTATAATGTTCTTCATCTGGGCCAAATCTCCATCCACGCCGGCCATGTGCTTCTCCTCCACCTAACCCATGATGGCGCTGCCTTCTTCTCCTCTGGTCTCCTTCCCAAGATTCTCTCTGTCTCTCCAAGACCAGAAGCGTAGCCACGCCTACCTCATTTGTTCTGCCCAGGTGTGAGGGCTTTTCACTAATTAGTATCAAAATACATCAGACCAACCCCCAACACATCTTCATCCACTCTCCTCCTCCTCCTCCTCTTCCTGCCCCTCCCCCCAGCATCTCTGAGGAAGAACCCTGCCTCAGCTTGCTTCCTGCTGACTTCGCTGAGCCCAGAGACAGACAGGGTTCTGCAAAAGGAAATAAGGACGGACTTTGTTAAATACGTAAATAAATAACTCTCTAGTTTCTATGAACTACACTCTTGTACTTTTCCTCCTCTCCTGAGGAAAGCTTGAGTCTGTCCCCGTGGGAAAGTCACCTGTGATCTTCCCTGTCTCCACTGAGCCTCAGGGCAGGTCTTGCCTCTATCCTACCCAGAAGTTATGACCGGGATTTGAGGGAGGGCACACTTGGCCACTTCCTCTTTGGCAGCGATCTGGGCCCCAAAGTCACAAGCAGGGGAAAGCTCAGAGATGAAGAAAGGGTGGCTCATGCCTGAGGTGCCAGGACTTGAGTGGTGGAGACCCCAGAATCACCTTGTGTTGAAGGCCTACCTGGGTTACCCAGAAAGTTCCACACTGGGCAGCGGTACATACACTCAGCGGGGGGCGGGGACTAAGGAAGACAGGGAGGGGGCACGGGGGAAAAGAATTAAGGGGGAGGTTAATGCTTGAGTTGGAAGCAGGAAAGAGTGGTAGTTTTACAAGGACTGTGCCTTGTCCACCTGCACCTCGCCTCGCCTGGAGCGGGCATTATATTCAGTACCCTTTCCAGAGACACTCACCAAACTGAGCTTCCAGAAATCCTCAGGCCTTTTCCGTTTCTTTACAGCCTCAAACAAACTTTCATTCCTACTGCAGTGGCTGCAGGCCACAGTCAGTGTGTCGCCAGCAGTTGCAGCTCCTCCTGCTCCTGCACTCCTTGGGCCAAATCTTATCAGAAAAGCTGAACTAGCAACACTCTGAGCCACAAAGCCTTTTTTCCCTGTGACCATCTCATTTGGATGGTTTGGGGGAACTCCCAGGGAAATAGCAACATGTGTCTGAAATTGAAAAGGGATGAAATAAATAAATCAACCTGAGACTCGCGGTCCAAATTCAACCACATACTTTCCATTCCACTGTAGCGAGCGATGACAGTAATAAATACTGAGGAGAGAGGGAGAGGAGGGGAGAGGAGGGAGGGAAGGAGAGGAAGGGGAGGGGAGGGGAGGGAAGGAGAGGAAGGAGATGAGAGGGAGGGGAAGGAGGAGAGGGAAGGGAGAAAGAGAGAAGCCTCTGAAAAAAAGAAAGAGGAGAAAAGAGATGGGGAGGAGAAGAAAGAGGGAAGGGGACAGAGAGGCGTAAGGAGGAGGCAAGAGCCTGGAGACGGGAGAAGAAAAGAGACGACAGGGAAGTGAGGAGAGGGGGGATTTCTGAGAGCCCAGGGAGGGGAGGGGGAGGGACAGTATATTGGTTGGGGTTTAGGTTCACAGGTGGCATCCTAGCCCCTCCCACACTCCACAGACCACACCAGCTCTGTGCCCCCTTGGCTGCCTCAATGGTGGGATTTTTGAATCATGTCTTCCCTGCACCTCCCAGTCTGAGATGGGTCGTCTTGGCCATCTAATGGGCCAACTGACTGACGGGTGACAACTCCAACACCGGGTCACAGGAACTTTCTCCTCGCTTGGCTTTGGGCTTTGGCTCTGAGTCCTGTGAGAGAGACTCTGCTGGGACTCAAAGCGCACTCATTCTCAGGGTTTTCCTTCACACACACCGCCCCCCACTCCACTTGGCCATTTTGTACTGACTTGACACCAGCTGCTGGGGAGAGGTAAAGTGTCCTTCCTTGTCCGCCCCACCCCACCCCCATCCCCCACACCACTGCGAAACTTGGTCCCGAGTGGCTCCTTTAACTGTGTCCAGCTCAGTCTGTTGCCTGCTGGGGCATGACCCATCCTCTGGTACCCACCTGGGCTCTGTTAGACTGCGCTTGAACCAGGGTCCCCAGCTGCCATCTTTGCAGCCGGGAAGGGAAGGTGGCAGCGGGGGAGGGGTCGTCGAAGGTTTTATAGGGCAAAAAAGGGAGCCATAGGGGTGAAAGATTCCATCTGCAGATCTGTCCCCTGCAGCAGCAAAGTTGTAAATACCAGTGGAGGGTGGTATGTTGATCACCCCAGGAGCTGCCCCACGCTGCCTGGGGAGGATGTTTTCTGCTTGGCAGCTTTACAGTCTGGAGCTTCTCAGCTCACATGAGGCTTTTTAGCTCATTACTGTTTCACGTCTGCCTCTGTAGGCCCAGAGGTTTGACTTCAAAGACCTCTTTCCAAATTCAGAACAGAATGCCCTGAGTTGGGATGCCTACGTTTGGAAATGGGGCAGTGTTCAAACAGAGCCTATGTTAAGTATTGTTCAGGGTCTGAAAAACCCACACTATACACAAAGCTGCCCCCGCCACACTGCACCCAGATGCATACAAGCACACTTGTGCACACTCGCACGCATGCCCAAGCAGGCACAGGCTTGTGTGGCAGAAACACTGTTGGTGAGTACAGCCCCACCAGGAAGGGACCAGCACCCTGGCTAAGTATGATGGAAGCAGGCCACTTCCGGAAGATAGGGGCCCCGCCCATAGTGGGGCAGATCCAGATCTAAAGACTGGAAATTGCTCTTGCCTTCCCTGCAGGACTCTGCAATACAAGAAAAGTGGTGACAAACATTGGCACTCTATACTGTCGGGTCTGGTGCATTGCATTGACACACTATTTCTGGGGCGCAGGAAAAGACACCCCTGTAGTGACAGTACTGGAGTTTTGGGTTCTTTAAAAAAAAAAAAAAACAGAAATAGTATGAGAAATAGTATTGTTTTAATCCCAGGTGTGGAAATATGGGGCCACTTCAGGCTGTCCACGGCAGCCGACTAGGATCTGCCTCGTGCTGTAGCAGAGGTGTAGTTTTGCCAGCTGCAGACAGTTTCTGTGATTATGTGATGTTTGCAATTCTGGGAAGTGTGTGTGTGTGTGTGTGTGTGTGTGTGTGTGTGTGAGAGAGAGAGAGAGAGAGAGAGAGAGAGAGAGAGAGAGGGAGGGAGGGAGAGAGACAGAGAGAGACAGAGACAGAGACAGACAGAGACAGAGACAGAGAGACAGAGAGACAGAGAGAGATAGGGCCCTGAGAGGCGAGTAGTTGTTGGTTATTGGGGGGGAGGGAGGTTGTGGTTTGTTAGTAGTCATGCTCAAAGGAAAAAAACAAACAACAAACGGGAAAAAATAGATTCAGGGATATTCTCTCTCTCTCTCTCTCTCTCTCTCTCTCTCATCCTTCTTTTTCTCCTATCTAGTGATAAGGCATGAGACTGGGGAAAGGGGAGAAGGTAGGAAAAAGAAGAACCCACAAAGTAGCACAGACCAACTGCACACCCCTATGTGGGATATCTTGACATGTTGAACTACATAATCATCCCTAGCCGTCACCCCTGCTTCTGCACCGTTGTGCTTGGAGGGCTCCCCTAAGGAGCTCCCTCTTACCTAAAGACTTGTCCTTCGGAAGCTTAGCTCTTCAAAAGAAAACCAAAGATGACAACATCCTCCCTAACCTCTAGGGGACCTCGCCCCCTCCAGTGCTGAGGAGCCCATTGCCAGCCCTAAAGTGATTTCTCCTTCTCTAGTTGGGGACACGGTCTCATTCTCCCCTAGGAAGGGGGTTCTCTTGGCTCTGGCTAGCTGAACCTTCCTGGGATTTCCTCACTTTGTGTGACGGCCCGTGCACCTGCATGTTAATGCAATTGTCTACTTTCCCCCTTGTCTATTGTCGGTTTGTTTTGACAAACTCAATTATCAAAGCTCCAAAGGGGAGGGGAGGTCCCCTTCCACACGCACTGTTAGCTACTGCTCTGTGCACTAGAGCACTTACAAGGCCTAACATGTAATTATATGCTCTCCTTGGCCAAGGTCTCACCAGTCCTTTTATGCTGTTGAGAAAGTTGGTGTTGGACATGAGTTGACATGTTGGATTATCTCATTTTCACTCTGACAACACATAAGACACAGGTAAGAGCTGGAAAGGCGGCTCGGGGACTAGGACCACGTGTGACTCTTGCAGAGGACCCAGTTTTAATTCCTGGAACCCTAATGGCCACTCATGAACATCTGTAGCTCCAGCTCCCAGGTAGCCAACAGGTGCCATCTTGTGGCCTCCTTAGGCACTGCACACACTGTGTACTTAGAGGTAAACTGCTCATGTGCATAAAATAAAAATAAATACATCTTCTAAAAAATACATAGTTTGGGCTAGAGAGATGGCTCAGAAGTTAGGAGTTCTTGATGCTCTTCCAGAGGACCTGAGTCCAATTCCCAGCATCCACATGGCAGCTCACAACTGTCTGTAACTCCAGTTCCAGAGAATTAAACATCCTCTTCTGGCTTCCACAGGCACCAGGCACACACATGCTGCACAAACATACATTAAAAAAATATGCATGCGCGCACACTCGCACACACACACACACACACACACACACGCACACACAGTTGGGCTGGAGAGCGCTCTGTTGTTAAGAGGACTTGTAATTGCAGAGGGCCTGGGTTTGATGCTCAGCACCCACATGGGCGCTCACAGCTGTCCGCAGCTCCAGTTCACAGGGGATCAGATGCCCTCATTGGTCACCAGGCACACACATGATGCACATACATACATATAGGCAAAACACCCATACACACATAAGCCTAAGAAAATTTAATACACTCTTATAAATAAATGGTAAACAACTTAGGCTTATAGCGCACAAGGAGACGCAGCAGATCTCCCTTCTCTGAAGACTCAGTTGTCACCATATTTGTAACCCGAAACGTTACTGTAAGACTGGAGGTGCAGCCTAGTCGGCAGAATGCCGGCCTAACACGCATAAGTCCCTGGGTTCTCTCCCCAGCGCCATAAAGCTGGCATGGTGGTGGAGGCAGGAAGAGCAGAAGTTTGAGCTTGGCTGTACCATGAGTTCAAGGTCACCCCGAGACACATGAGATCCTGTCTGTAAAAAAATCAGCCAGGCGCGGTAGCTCATGCTTGTAATTAAACACTGATGAGATAGTGGGGACTGCCACAGTTTGGGGATACCTTGGGCTACATAGTATGATCCAGGTTAGCCTGGGCCAAAGTGAAACCCTGTATCAAAAATAAGGAAAGAATGAAGGAAGGGAGGGAGGGAGGGAGGGAGGGACGATTGGGGAGGAGGGAAGGAAGAAAGGGAGGGAGGGAAGGACACCATGTCCCCATACATTTTATCCCAGCATATCATTAAATCTATCGTGTTTTATAATTTCTTATTGTTGTTCATCTCTTAGCCTGCCTAATTTATGAATGAAATCTTGCTACGCATGCATATGAGTCAAAGTAGCATACCATTCACAGGGCTGGGATTGCCAGAGACTTCAGGCACATGGGGCAGAGGAGTGGCTGAGCATCCCTCTGTGTGAGATGCCTTCTGCATCACTGTCACTAGAATTCAGTGGGCAAAACTAAAGTGAGGGTACTGGGGTGTCTCTGGAACAATTGTCGCTGTCGAACACAGCACAGGGCACACTTAACACTAAAAAGCCCTGTGTGCTGCTTCCAAACTGCCAAGCCCCTATTGGTACAGGAAGCCCCCACTCCCCACTTTACTGAGCCCCCTAAGATTAAATTGTTGTGTTTAGCACCACTGTGGCCATAAACACAAACACAGGTGTGTGGCCAGAACTATCACGCAGCCTGTGGTTAGGAACCGGTCACCTTCACAGTCCACATCTGCTTATATTTATTAGAGGGTCACCAACCCTGAGACAGTATTCGGGTTTTCACAAATTTATTACAGTAGCCAGCTGGGAAAACATTCTAGCCACCAGACTCCTGCTTTAAAAATATTCCTATCTGATATGTGTGGGGGCTCCTTAGAAACGTCCCTTGCAGTTCAGGGATTGACCACCAGAGAGAACCACAGTTCCATCATGAGAAAGATGGTGTGCCCTGTCCCTGTTGGCAGAGGAGCTGGGCCCCAGCACCACGGACCATTATTTTGCCTAAATAAGAGAGGGTTTTTTTTATTATTATTATCTGTGCTTATTGAACAAACTTTGAGTGCAACGTGCAAGAAAAAGATAAATGTGCTACGTCCCCCAGGCTGGGGACACCCACAGGATTCTGTTTGGAGTCTCTGTTCCCTCATAAACACACATTATTCTTTCAAAAATAAAATGACTGCACACCTATAAAACCCAGGCCCTTACCAGGTCCAAGGCCACAGAGAGGAATCCACACAGCCAGTGCCCTGTAAAAACTTTACATGCCATACACTGGAGTGGGCATATTGTGCATATTCACAGGCAACCAGAGGCCTCAGAGCCCCCACAGAGTGGGTCATAAATAATGTCCTCTGGCTCCCAGGAAGCCCCCACAAGACTGAGGGGAAGGGGTGTCCCAGATCACTTGTTAATCCTGCTGTGTCTCTGTCTAGTAGTTGAGGGAAAGGTCAAAACTCACACCTACAAAGCAAGCTGGGAAA
Source organism: Acomys minous (assembly GCF_964271855.1). Classification (NCBI taxonomy): domain Eukaryota; kingdom Metazoa; phylum Chordata; class Mammalia; order Rodentia; family Muridae; genus Acomys; species Acomys minous. The sequence continues at coordinate 137,801,154 of NC_140485.1, read as the reverse complement.
GTAGCTGCTCTGGATACCAAAGACAGAGGTCATAAATCAAATGCGGGTATAAGCAAAGATGGCCCGGGCTTCTACGGAAAGACAGGCAGGTGCAGAGCAGAACACAGATGAGCCAGTCCTCCAGGGCCACATGGCAGAGTGCCACACCATCAGGCTAAAGCATCAACCTTTGTCTTCTTACAGCTCTGAGTCAGAAACCGGAGGTGGTGGCTGCATTGATTGCTTCTGAGAGCTTTGCTCCTTGGCTTGTAGAAGGCAGAGCTCATCCCTGCATCTGCCTGCCGTTGAGTTTGCAGACACATCTCTGTCCTGGCCTCCTCTTACAAGGACACCAGTCATGTCAGATGAGGGCTCGTCATGTGGCCTCATTTGAACTTAAAGTCCTGAAAACTCTGCTAAGGTGTGGGTACAGTTTTTATGCCCCCAGGGTTCCTGTATGGATGTCTACACTGTCTCTAAATCTCCACCAACACAAAGGCCACCTGCCAGGCAGCCTCACCCTGGGCTTGAACTCTTATGTTCTCCCTGCATTCCCACAGCAACATAGCTCTCCTCCAGAATATTGCCCCCACCCCGTGTTAGAGTTATTTGTACACACATCTTGCCAGTTGATACTACACTGTGAGTTATTGGAACTGTTACTTATAAAGTTTCCTTCCTTCCTCCCTCACTTCCTTCCTTCCTTCCTTCTTTCCTTCTGTGACCTCACAGGAGATTACAAACAATAGCTAGCATGTGTTAGCCAGCAGTCCATTGCTAAGAGTCTATGCCATGCCCAGCACGCTCGCCTAGCTGGATTCCTTGCTGTGTGGTCTTAAGCTAGCCTCTGTGGGCTTTGGTTTCTTTGTAGATAACATGAGAATAAGAACAATATTGACCAACTGGTATTCCTTAAGAAAATAAGTTAGCACACGCTCACATCCCTAGGAAAGTGTCTGACACTTGGTAAATATCAGTATTATCCCTTCTGAAGGCAGATTTCTAGTGGGCCAATTCTAGAAAAGGACCATTCGGTGCTGTAATTAACAACTCTCGCCAGCAGGAGGCGCATGGTGCGCGGAGAGTGTAAGCGTATCTCTTCAAGCTGGAAACTAGTGAGAGGAGGGTCGAAAGAGAGGTGCGCTTCTAAACATCAAGAAAACCCGCCAATATAAAGGCCGCTCTAAGGCCCTCTGGAAGAGGGAGTTTGCAAGTTTTTCACACACTGCTGTCCAGAAAGAGCAAGCAGATGCCGCGGTGAAGAGATGAAGGATATCGGAGCAGGAAGGAGGAGCCAGGTAGGGCAGGAAGGCAGCAGGGATGCATATGCTGACAGATGAGGTCACATCCACAGTGGGAGATCAGTCCTCCCGGCCTCGTGCTGTCCCTCTCCTGTTTGTTCCTCAAGTCTATCCTCTGGCCAAATCATTCATCTATCTCCCTGAACCCCAATATCCTTGGCTTATTACCGACCTCCCCATCCTACTACTGTCTCTAGGTCTAACTGGCCTCCTCCACGACGCCTTTCCAGACCCCTCTAGACCACTTAGCTTTTCTCAGTGGCCTCTCCACTTCTCCAGCGCCTTCTCCAGCACGGAGTCTCTGCAAGGCCCACGTAGTACCACGATCGATGAGAGAGCTCTCAGCTGTTAAATCATCCTCCTCCACCTACTAGGAGGTCAGCCAGCTCCAGTGAGCCAAAGAAGGGTGCACAGAGCTAGCACGATTCTCAACCTGTGCTAATTACACACCCACTTTGTCTGTTCATAGAAATAGATAGCTTGGATTAAAAACAAAACAAACAAAATCTACTCTGTGCCAGGCTAGCTCTGGATAGGAAATAAGACACTATCCCCGCTGATGTCAAAGGCAAGCACTCAAATATGACTTTAGATAAAGCACCGCCCACACATTTGTATAAACAAAATAGCGGGCATATTTTGAGTCCCAAGAAAGGGACATTTACTCCTCACCCCCCCCCCCCCACTTGTCTCCCAGTTGGTCTCTGATGGTTTCACTTCCCTTCATGAGGAAATAAAGTGTCATAAGAGATGTGGTTTAGAAAACTATCTCTGACAGGAGCAAAAAAATGCAGGCAAGAATACATCTGTCGAATTTACAGGTGAGGGGGTCGCTCACTGAATTACCTGGGTACCTTTGCCACCATGTGGCTGTAGTAAAAAGGAACCATCAATCAGAAGCAAATAAAATAAATCACAAAAGCAACAAGTAGTTGCGCTATGAGGGCTGTTTAAATTCTTCTCAGCTGATCAGCCTAAACTTGAGATTGTTAAGGCGCTCACCTGTCCCGAGCAGGACATACATTTGTCCTAACGTCTGAGCATTCAGCACAGGCAGGCCAGGTGCTGCCCTCCCCCCCCCCCAAGGGAGCTCAGGATTTCCCCAGAGCTCATGGTAAGCCCGGATACATCGGCTGCTACCCCAGCGAGGCCCTGGACGATGACTCGCACAGATGCTGAGAAACTCAGGAACCCCAGATCTGAACGCCTAAGCTCTTGCCTGAAACCTTTTGCAGGGAGTGAAATTAGATGAAATTACAGCTGCATGACTGTGGGATCAAGAAGACGCTGTTGGATGTAGAAAAAAGACTCCGGGCAGCGGGCAGCACTAGGAAAGCCAGAATGGCTTCAGAAAGGGGAAAATTCCTGCGGTTACACCCGGGAGCTCCCCCAAAGTCCGGATTCTAGGCTACCTAGGACACTAGTCCCTGTCTGCACAGGCAGAGCAGAGAAGTCGCGCGGCCCCTCTGAAGGTCCAACAGAATCCACTGCGGCCTGTAGAGGGCAACCTTGTTCCTCTCCGAAGGAGGCTGCCGGAGGACTCGGGGCTGGAATAAGGTCTTTCCCAGCCTTGGGAGGCCCCGCAGTCTAGACAGGTTCTGCTTTTGCACAGCTGTTGGGAGTCCTACAGGAAAGCCACGGCAAGTGGAGGGGGGCGGGGAGGGGTGGAGAAGCAATCTTCCCCGCTGTCTCTCCTCCTATGGCAGTTAAGGTCGTGCAGTTGTGAAGCCCCACAACCCCTGCGGCCTCTGAATCATAGGTGATACCAGGGCATCTGTAGAGGGGGAGACGGATCCTAGAGGAAGGAAGGTCAAGGGCACCAATGGCTCGCACAGCTCTGACCGCTGGTGGCTTCTGGTCGCTGAGGCAAGATGGTAGTAGGGTGGTGGAGTGGTGGGGGCATCGATGAGAGGAAAGGAAGGGAGAGGAAGGACGGGGCGGAGAACACAGCGCTTTAGGGATCTATTTGAAGCCTCAGGCAGTGGAGAGCTGACTGTGGTCAGAGGGGCTGGGGAATGCAAAGAGGATGTGAAAGATGACGGTGGATTCTCTGGAGCAGTGACAGGAACTGACTCTCATCAGCTAGCACTTGTACGCCATGTCCCCAAGTTCCACAAACAACAGAGAGACTGGCGGGCAAGGCTGTTAGTAGAGTCTCTAAGGTGAGTGGCCTGAGATAACAGCGTCTTCAAGCATCCTTTGTCATCTGGGTCTCCCTCTCCCTCCCCCTTCCGCCCTCCATCCACACCCCGCCCCCTTCATCTCACCTGTCTCTTTCAACGTAAGTGATTGGGGAGCTGGAGATACGGCTCAACAGTTAAATGCACACACTGTTTTCAGAGATGACCCTAGTGTCGCTCCCATCCTGGAAGCCCATAACTACCTGTAACTCTAGGGGAATCTGACATACATATAATTAAGACAAAAAAAAAGTGTGTGTGTGTGTGTTAAAGATATATGATTAAGGTTGTTTTCAATTTACTAGCAAGGAATCAAATACTTGAATCTAAATACTTTGATGCTCCAGCGTCTCTAACCCTCAGGCCAGGACAGCTGTGAATTCGGGCCAACACAAAATCATAGACATAAAATACTGTGAGGAAAGGTCTTTTAAAAAAATAACTGGATTGTGTGTTTCTGGAGCTTGAGTGTTAGAGATGAAACAACACAGCACAGCACGGGAGGCTGAAAGGCTGAACAAGTGAACATCATCTTCAGGGCTCACAGTTCAAAGGCTACAAGGTATCTTAGATGCTGAGGTACATCACAAACACTGGGCAGCATCCACCCTCCCTCCGCAGGAGGTCCTAACAAGATAGCAAAGTACAATTCCACCCAAGTCCACCCTGGTCAGCTAAAGAGAATACTGGGTTTCCTCAGGGAGCGTGGGGGTGGGGTCGGGGGAGGAGTTACTGCAGCTACATGAGAATGGTGGCTCCCCCATAGCTGCATAGATGGAGCCCCTCTCAATCAATCCCCCCACCCCCCCACCGCAGCCTACAAGTTCTATTACCTCTCAAGATCATAAGGCCGCTTGCAATTAAAGCAGAATGGTATACAAGTGGCCGAGAGGAGTAGCTAGACTGCCCCCTCCTGGGCGAGAATATGTCAGCAGTCAACAAGCATTTGGATTCCTGCAAGCGGGCGGGCGCAGCTGATCTGATGGGGCGGGCAGAACCTCATTCTACAAATGTAAGCTAACATCCCGGGAGGGAGGGAATTGAGAGGTCCAAGGATGGTCAAGAAGCCACGTGACGTTAAAGTTATTACCTGTTCCTTCTGAAGGTGGATTCAGTGCCTGTCTCCCATAGCAAGGCTCGGCACCACCAAGATCGGGTCAGGTGCTGCCAATAATTAGAGAGTAGAGGCTCACGGGAGCCTCTTGTCTTTTTCTAAAGATGCGTGAAAAAGAAATCTGTCTTGCCAGGTGGTCCGTGTGTTAACTTCGAGTAGACAGCCCCTGAACACAAAATGCTGCACATTCCAGGAACTGAGGCTGGAGATGATAAATGCTCCCTGGCTTAATCACAAGCAAATGGCTTTCCTGGGTCTCCTGGAGGAGAGAGAGAGCCACCACCCTCTGCTTTTAAAAAATGAGGGGTCTACTGTTTGCTTCAGGGACCACACCACCCACATGTCAGGGGTGCCATCAGTGCCATTTAAGGAGTCTGTGAATCATACTAGCCGTATCTTTGAATCGACCCAGATTAGCTGAGACTTAGCTTCATAGATGCTGTTATGATTTAAAAGATAAAAAAAGAAGATAAGATAGTAAGATGGCAGGCAACAGATATTATATTATATGAGGTTTATTAAGTGAGTATGGGGAGAGAAAGAACTAGAGCAGGGGTACCCCAGAGAGAGAGACAGAGACAGAGACAGAGGAAGAAGAAGAGGAAGAGGAGAGAGAGAGAGAGGAGAGGGGCATAGAGAGAAGGAGTCCAAAGGAGGGTTTGTCCAATTATATAGCCCTGGGCAGGGCCACGCCCCCATGGCAGGTAAACAATGACATCACAGGTAGGCAGACTGAAGCAGAATGCTAACAGATGTACCTATAGTAGGATAGCCAGACTGCCAGCCAGAGAATGGTTTTGGGGTAGCTGTTGTGTGATGGTACAGTGGGCAATGCTGGGGAGGTCAAAATGAATATGGCATGTAGAAACAGGTGAACAGGGCAAAGGGGTGGGTGTTCGAGACAGGATGGGTGCTGGGCAAGCTAAGAGTAAGGTACCAAGTGAGCCCTGGGAAGTTTGAGAGGCTCCAGCAGGCGATGGAATGGAATTAAGTTCTGATAGACCAACCAGAGTCGGCCATTGTAGAGGAGAGTGCTCCAAGTAGAGCGGTGCCCTGTCGTAAAACCCATGAGACTTTAAAGTATACCAGGAGACGCTGTTTGACTTGGTGAGCCTACCCTGACAGGCCCCTGAGAAGGATGAAGACTCTCCTGCCTTGGATGCAGCACGTTATTTATATATTCATGAGATCCCTATAAAAATGGTAAACCTTAAAATATGAAGAGCAGTGTCGGATCCATTTGAGAATCAGTTTAAACACACACACACACACACACACACACACACACACACACACACACACACACACACACGCTCTGCCCTTCTCCCCCAGCCAGAATCTAACTCCTTTCCAAGACATTTCCCCCAAAGCAAACAAAGTGCCTCAAAACCAGGTGAGGGTCTGCTGCCTCCACCTAGAGCCTGCCTCTACCTCCCCACTTAGCTTCGCTTCCCAAACATTACAAGTCTTTTCCACCAAAAGATGTGATGTCGCAGTGCTCAACCCACCCATGCCCAGCGCCTGCACAGGCTAGACCTGCAGGCGACTGGGTTTTGTTTCCTGTCACTCACGCGTGTGTGGGTGTCCTCTAGCCCAGAGGTGTTTCCCCTGAGCCAACTCACCCCACAGCAAATAGGGGCTGCAAATAGAACATTCCATCTGGCCTTAACACAAGTGGGAGGCTCGCAGATGATGATGTGCACAGTGAGGCCAACAACTGGTTCCTCAGACATGTTAGTGCCAGCATGCAGAGCCGGCTGATGGTCTAGCCTTGCCCTCTGTCCACTCTGCTGCCTTCTTCTCTGAGCTTCTTTTCTGTTTCTAAACAAAGTTAGAGATTTCTGTCCCAGTCGAGAGAAGGATGAAAACTAAAATCAAGCAGGGCATAAGGGTGAAAGTGCTTTGAACTCTGAACCTTCTAAAAACCCATGCATCATCATCACTGCATAAAAACATATCACAGAGTAAGTAACATCCTAGGACAAGGGAGGGAACAGCACTTTATTTTAACGCAGGATCAAAATATCAACGGAGTAAAAAAAAATTTAAAGCTAGACACCCATCTGAGAGTGTCCGTTGTCAGTTATGGTACCATGAATGTGCTCATTGCATTTTTCAGCTTTGTCGAATCCTGTCCTCTGGCTGGCATACAGCAGGTGCACAGCTAACATCCCCATCTGTCCAAGAGTGCTCCGACATCTAAAAGGCTGTAGTGATAAACAGCGAGCCCAGGCGGGCCACCCAGGACAGCAGTTGCTCACTGCTCTAGTGTGGGAGCTGGATGGATTCCTGCCATTCCCTTGGCTTCCCCCGCCAGCTGTTCTCCCCAGCCCCACAGCTTACTGGCTTAAACCTGACCATGGTGGGAGAGAGAGGAACGGCTGTGGAATTGGATGAGACCGTGTGTGTGTGTGTGTGTGTGTGTGTGTGTGTGTGTGTGTGTGTGTGAAAAGAGAACACAGGCAGGCAGGACAATGAGGTAATAGGTGTGTAAACAGTCTGGAGATGGAGGTGGGGCATATGGAGAAGGAAAAGCCTCACAGGACAGATTCTGGCTCCAGTCCTTCCTTCTGCTTGATAGCTGTGGGGTCACTCATGGCCTGCACTAAGCTGTAGAGTGAGTTCAAGGCCACCCTGATCAATTTAGGAGGAGCTCATCTCAAAATAAAAACTAACACAGAGGTCTGGGCTGTAACTCAGTGGTAAAGTTCTTATCTAGCATGTGTGAGGTTCAAACATGAGTGTGTACGTGCACGTGCACACACACACACACACACACACACACACACACATACACACACACACACCATTTGAAAACAGATAGTAAGAGCCGGGCATGGTGGTGTGTACCTTTAATCCCAGCATTTAGGGAGGCAGAGGCAGGTAGATCTCTGAGTTCGAGGCCAGCCTGGTCTACAAAGCGAATCCAGGACAGCCAAGGCTACAGAGAGAAACTCTGTCTCAGAAAAAGAAAAAAGAAAAAAGAAAGAAAGTGGATAGTAAGAGAGAAAGATCCAGCAGAGTTGGAAATATGCTCTGAACATATTTCATGTATAAGAAAACTTGTGCACAAACCTGAGGGGGAAGATGTGTAAAGCAGTAGGGTCTGTGGAGAACTGAGGGTGCCATGCTTTCCACAGAGGAGTTCTCTGTACATGGAACTCCAAGCCTTACAGAACACTAGAGCCACATACCAGCCCTGGGCCCAAGACAGAACAGCTTTCCACTTAGGCTTTACACGTTCAACATCAATCTCACTGCACTTCTGTTTGTTTGGTTTTGGTTTTGTTTTGTTTTATTTTTCCAAAGATACCCAGAGCTTGACCACCAATTCTTCCTTTATGCCAAACCTGCAGTGGGCGGAGGGGAGCCCAGATGCCCTAGAGGCCTACCTGGGCACTCTGCTTCCCTGCATCCCTGCCACAGGCACCTCTGACACCCTGCCGCCCCCTCTCCAGTGTCTCCACACAGCTCACACAGACAGGAGCTGGCCACACACCAAATCACTCCCCGTGTCTTGGGAGAGTGAGAAAGTTGCCAGTCTGCCCCGCTGTCCACTGGAAATTTGTCACTGGTGGAGAGACCACGGGCAGAGCTCTTTCCGTGCAGCAGGTACTGGCTACGTCACACATTTCCTACTTGAGTGACTTTTAAAATTTCCCCTCCAGCGAGAGCCTTTGTTGTGAAACCCAGTTAACACGAGGTGCTAAATTTGGGGTTTTCTTGTTGTGTTGTTTTTTTTTTTCTTTTGATGACATCACTCATTTTAGGTGTGTGTGTGTGGGTGTGGGTGTGTGTGTGTAGGAGAGGGGCGTTAAAGGCCCTGTGATCATACAGCTGTGCTGGATCTGGGAAGAATGAAGAAGAGAAAGGGCTCGGGAGACAGGGAAGAACGGAGAAGGGCCGGAAGAGAAGAGGGTGGCTTCCTCCCAGCTGTTTGCCTGACAGAGCAAAGCGCCTCATTTGTCCTTTTCTCTCTTTTTCCTTCTACTTTCCTTTCCTGGGTGTGGTCTCCTGTGTGTCCATACTCGCTCAAGTCAGATGAATACGAACCCCTCAGATTGATTTACAACCCTCCTACTGAGAACATCCAGCTATTTCTCCAGTGTCACCAGCAGACCCATATCAGCTGGGTGTTTATCATCGCAGGGGGCTGGGACGAGCTGGATTGGAGTTTGGCACCAGCACCAACACTGTGTTTAAGTAGGTATGGAAGGTGGCACCACTGGCACTGGAGAGAGTTTCAGTTTACTGGCTTGTGCTTTCGGACACAGACACAGGGAGACTTCTGACTGTTTCCACAGCCCTCCCTGCCCCCTCACCTGTAGGTTAGGTGATGCAGCAGGCTCTTAGGGGAGTAAGGGAAAGAGCAAGTATCTCTTCTTTTCGGGCCAACGCAAAGACTCACAATGGATGAGATTATCAGTGTAAGCTTTTTAAATAATAGGAGTGTGTCCTTAGGACCCAACATACCAGTATTTGAATGTTACATTTGAATAAAATCCAAGTTTTTCTATATAAAAGATTTGCCTGGGATATGCCGCCGTTAGGATGGAAGAGCTTCCAGAAGTGGCGAGTGATTTATCCCTCAGGTACAAGAAAATAACCAGTCACAGCCAAGCGTGGTGGCGCACGCCTTTAATTCCAGCACTCGGGAGGCAGAGGCAGGCGTATCGCTGTGAGTTCGAGGCCAGCCTGGTCTACAAAGCGAGCCCGGAACAGCCAGGACTACACAGAGAAACCCTGTCTTAAGAAAGAAAGAAAGAAAGAAAGAAAGAAAGAAAGAAAGAAAGAAAGAAAGAAAGAAAGAAAGAAAGAAAAAAGAAAGAAAGAAAGAAAATAGGCAGTCATTTTCCCCCCCAAGCCCGGTGCTTTGAGTTCAGAATTAGGCACTAAAGGTAAACTGCTATATGAATGTGCCGTCGTCTGCATCCCTCCCTTTGTTTTCAGCTAAAACTTTACGATGCAATGCGAGCTGGGCTTACTAGGAAGTATTTCTGCCCTTCACTTTTATCCCTTAAAATATGCTCCAGGACCTTGGGGTAAGCATGCCCAAACATGTGTCCACCGGTCTTCTTAAATCATGACCTTAAACTGGGCATGCGCAAGACTGTGCTCCTTTACTGAGCAGACTCAGGAATGGACCAACCCCAGTGCGAGCTTGTAAAGGCTCCAGGAATTAAAGTCCCTGCTTCCTTTGTGGGAGAAGGGCATGGCTTTGGGGATAACCACCCTGCTCTTGCCTGCTGTGTGAAATAAATCTCCCCCAGGCTGTACTTATCCAGACTTCACACTCAACAAGATGCAGACCCATTGTCTCCATCTCCATCTGTCCTTGGGGGCTCAGTAACCTTTAGCGGGTGCTGAAACCCCAGTCACAACCCGCCCAGGCTTTCCCCTGGGCTGTGTCATTTATGGACAACGCTGGGGGCTGAGGCAGTGGGAGGTGTCTGGTGGGTGGAAAGGCCAGAGAACAGAGTTGCAGAGAGAGTGGCAAGCTGTCGCCAGTGGCCAATGCAATGACTCACAAAGAATGACATTATTAATGTTTGCTTTTTAAACAAGAGACCCAACACACCAGTATTTGAGTGTTACATTAGAATAAAACACAAGTTTTTCTATGTGAAGCATTTGCTTGGCTTTTGCAGTCTTTACGATGGAAGAAGAGCTTTTGGGAAAAACAAGACAGTGGATAGCAATTGCCGTCTCTCCTCCTTACACACACACACACACACACACACACACACACACACACACACGGCAGACGCACACCAACATGAACGCTAATACACATACGTATGCGCACACGTGAATATGGACACATAGGCTGGCACTCACAAGCGCACACGCTCAAAGTCACACTGCCTGCTGACGTGGCCTGTCTCTACCAGGTATGAGTGAAAAACTGTGATTGGAGCTGCTCTGAGAAGCTGAGCAATCCCGGTCTGTGGGGTCTGATCCTGGAGTCAGGTCAAGAATTACGGCGACCTCGCAGATAACGTCAGATCCGCACTGCCGCTGAGGAAGCCGGGAAGAAAGCCACTTGAGTGAGAGTCATCCGTTCAGATTTTACAGCAGGCTAAAGCTGGTCTTTTTAACCTTTGGGAGAAACCTTTACTAATAAAGAGGGTAAGAGAGTCCCAGTATTGATCTTCCCAATGGAGAGCCTGTCTGAGGAAGGTTTGGTCAACTACCTGCTGCCTCTGTTTACCTCAGGGTGTGATATGAACATCATCACAGTCATATGGGGATGATGTGCAGAAGTTGGGAAAATATTGTCTCTGGTTAAGTCACATGTTATGACATTCAGAGCCCCAGAGCCCCTCCTGGAAAACACACCAAAATGTTAAATTCTGTTAAAACAACAAAACCAAAAAACAACAGACAAACCACCTGAAAGCATCTCTATTGCATTAAAACAAAGCAAAACAAAACATGTGTGCTATCCCCACTCCTAGAAACTCTTGGCATGGACTTGAGGGTCACTCATGACCTGCTCCCCAAAGCAGGTTCGTCAACACTCACTTCGCTCTGTTTTGAAGTCCACACTGGAAGAGAGCACTGCGTGCTCCAGCCTCTGGGACAGGGAAGGAGAAGCCATGCAAGGTGCCGTGCTGCCCCCTCGCCTCCTGTTCCTAGGATTCTGTCTACTTGTCAGATAAAAAGCATAGCCTTACAGAATGTGTGCCAACCTTCCAAAACCTCCACACTAGAAGGCAAGCCGGGGGCTATAAATGCAGCCAGGGGTCTGTGGGATTCAGCAGAGGCAGACAGGCTTTAGGGTCATAGTCAATGCCAAGTGAAGCCCAGGGTTGGGGAGAACAGCCATTTTGTACAGATGATGTGACCTACAGGAGGGGGACCTGAAAGTATAAAACTTATGTTTTATAGGGGAAAATTATTTACATATTTTATACTTTCATTCAACTTCCCTTGAAAAGCTCTAATTTAAGCTCTATGGGAAATGTGCCACCGTTTAAAGACTTCTCACACCTACCCACCAGAATTATTTTTTGACAAGATTTCAAAGAATTCAGAACCTCTCTGGCCTCCTCCCCTGTATCCCAGCCAGGATGTGTTGTTCTCAGAGTGCTGAGAAAGCCCCAGGGAGATGAACGCTGCTGGGGAACTCCTGCCCCTGTGGTTGACTCTAGGCTGCCTGCCTGCCACACTTACGCAGAACACAGGCAGCTTGTGTCTGAAGTGTGCATCGCCGAAGCTCGGGGGCACACGTGAACAGGTTGCTCTGCGGCCTTGAAGTCAGGGGGAGAGGAACAATGCAGGGCGGGGAAGCCACCATGTGGAAGTGGGCAGCCATCTGTCGTAGCCCAGGGAGCCTTCCCCAGACCCAGCACTGCAGTCTTGCGAGGCTGTGTGCCAGCATTACTGGTGTACTGTGTAGGTACGTGTGTGCTGAGATTCATGTAAGCATGGGATATGAATGTGGAAGTCAGGATAACTAGTGTCAGTGCCCATCTTTAACCTTGTTTGAAGCAGGGTCTCTTGTTGTCAGCCATTGCTTAAGACAAGCTCGCTGGCTCAGACTTGCACAGATTCTGAAGTCTGTCTCCCTAGAAGTGCCTTTCCCACTGAGCATCTCCTCAGCCTCCTTATTCCAACTGTGTGTGTGTGTGTGCGCGCGCGCGCGCGCACGCGCGCCTTGTGTATGTATGTGTGCATGTGTGTCTGTGTGTGTCTGTGCCTGTGCCTATGTGTGTGTGTGTCTGTCCCTGTCTGTCTGTCTGTGTCTCTGTGTCTGTGCCTGTGTGTGTGTCTGTGTGCATGCATGTGTGCATTTGTGAGTGCGTGTGCGTGCATGCACGCATGTGTCTGTTTGTGTCTATGCCTGTATGTTTCTGTGTCTGTGTGTATATGTATATGTGTCTATGTGTCTGTGCCTCTGCCTGCATGTCTGTGCCTGTGCATGTGTTACGTGCCTGTGTTTCTGTATGTGCGTGTGTGTGGTATGTCAAGCTACTATGTGTTGGGGAATTTTATGCAGTTTGTCCAATCGTAGTGTAAAGAGGAATTTTGCTCTGTTTCTTCTTGCCACTGGGGTTACCTGGGATATGGCAGCCTGTGCTCCAGTGACCAGCATCTCCTTGCAGGAAGACCAGTGGGTCAAAAGCATCTTTTGGCTCCATGTACTAACTGTAGCTGGTGCTCCAAGCGTCTTTAGTTCCTGGTCTATGACCTGCATAAAATCGGGTATTCTTACCCGAGGGACTAGAGCAAGGGTTGACAGGATTGCACACAGCACTTCGGGTGGGGCTGGCATGTCATGCTTTCTATGGACTGGAGACAACTTCTGATGTGCTTTCCAGGAAGGCTCAGGGACTTTGTATGTCATAGTACAAAAAAAGCCAGGGTGGAGAAACTGCAGTCTCGTCTATCAGCCTGAATTTAAAGAGTTTTCAGCTAATCACAACTGGTGTGCACTGAGGACTCTGCTCCACCCTGCTTGAGTTAGAGACCAAGCTGGAGATGGCTTGATGAAACAATAGAAATTTTCAAGTCTACCAGCCTTGACAGACAAGAGAAGGAACGAACCTGACTTCAGAGACAGAGACAAAAACAGTTTGGCCAAATAGCAATATGTTTGGGAAATCTATCTATTGAACCTAATTTTAATGCTAACTTGAATTTTCTATAATATATTCTCAAGATATTCACGGAAACCTTCAGATTTGTAGTCTAATTAGAAAGAACTATTCTCAGGAAGCTGTGTTGAGTTTATAGGCTGATAGTGTGATTTAAAGAAAAAAGAAAAATATGGGAAAAGGCACATGGCACTATTTTTAGATCTTTGTGAAAAAACAAAACAATCCAAGCCTTAGATCACCTCTAAAATTCATTGACAGAAATGCCACACCCTTTGCCTCCATGACCAAAGGGAACTGTTTCGGTTGCTTTTTACTATAAATAATGCAGGATACACAGAAGCGTGTTGTAACCTACCCCAGTGGTTTTGAAACACCCCTTTACCCTTGAAGCAATAGCCACTCACATTGGTGACAACTGTCCTGAGACCTAACTACAAAACTCAAAATCCCCAAGGCCCACGGCGAGATTAAGGTAGGGGGCCTGTATTTCAGAGACCAGTAGAAATCCGCAGGCAGCAAGAGAAGACCATTAAGCCCAGAACAGAGGCCTCAGGGCCTAGGTCCCTGGACTCGTGGGGACCCAGTTCTGGTGCTGACCCTGTCGTGCACTTACTATATGTTAACTACAAACCTCATTGAAGAAATTTCCAACTTAAGGCCTTTATTTAACATATAACCAACATTTAACTAAATTTATTTTGTTCTGAAAAAATAATTTGTCAAAATTCAAGTTTTAGAATGACGCAGACACAGTATCAACATAATTCTTAAAAACACAAATTATGGAAGTGCACCGCTTGCATTTTCTGTGGAATTAAATGAATGGTGTCAGGCTGGTGTAGATTTGCTGTAGACTAAGCCAAGCATCCTCTTATGCCAGTTGACCTAGCCCGCCTTTCTCATTTTACAAAGGCTATGAGCTCAAACAGCATGAATTTGAACAACTTACATCCCTTGCTGCTATTGGCTAAAATACCAGATGCCTGTTTATTCACCAGTTTAAAATTCCTGATGCTGACTTATTCAACGTGTTCCAAAAGAAGTCTTAAGGCTTCCCAGAAAGTAGACCTGAGAAACACCTCAAACTTAAAATGTTTTTACTTCATGTGAGGCTCTGTTCAAAGCTTTTTACTTCCTTCAGTTCTGGTGAAAATTCCTATTAGGTCAGAAGTGAGAGGCCATGTACTCCCACAGCTAGTTCCATGAACCCAAAGAGAGAGACCACCTATCCAAATCATCATGGCCCAATTAATTAAATCAAACCTTTTTAAAAATTCATGTACATGGGCTTGCTTTCTCTAAAACTGGGGTTCAAGAGGCCAGATTGGAAATGAATAAGAGTTTTTATATTTCAGGTTTCCAAATGGGTGATCTGGCAGGCAAATCGGTGGGGTTATAGGAGCAGGCATAGCAGGTGGGTCATAACAACCTCCTGAAACAGAGAAATGACTGCAAATTAGTCATAACAATGTAGTCATAACAAGGTGGTCATAATAACCTTTTGAAACAAAGCCATGGTTGCCATTTCCTGGAACAGGCAGTACAGGCCATTTGTAGTTAAGGTTACAGGTGGGGCATAGCCCAATCCTCAGGAAAGAGGCATTTAATCACAAATAGGAATGAGCCAAATTTGTCTTTACTATGAGAGGGCTTTCAAGTACAGGATGAAGGCAGGCTGACTTATCATCTTCCATAGTCCACTCCTAGAAGCAAGTCAGCCAACTCTAGCCTCACCAAAGAGAGAAAAACTAAGATTCAACTTTCAATAGAAATCAGCAGGACAAGTATGGAAAGGAGAGAAAAGGAGACCAGGGCCGAGACCCAGGATGCCTCAACACTCACCTTTTCAATGTCAGTGAGTTGGTGCCCTGAGTTCAAACAAACTCATGGGATAGCGAAGGGCCATGAACTCATATTTGCATTTGTTCTGGTGTGAAGGGCCCAGGAATGCTTTGACTCCTTCATGAACTCCCTGGGCCTCTGCCACTGAATGCTGCTGCTGGGCACACAAGCAACTGTTTGTTTGTATGCTCAAGAGGTGTTTGGTAGGCATCTGTCCGCTGGGTTCTATTCTGAGTACTACTAGTGATGAGAAAAAGAATCCTGCTCATATAGCATTTATCTTGTAGTACAGGGATACGATAAGCATAATAAATCATCTAGCATATCAAAAATTGCTATATGCTATGTGGCAGGAAAGGAAGTTGGGTAAGAAGCTGGCAGTTGCTGGCGGGGATGGGGCAGGGATGGAGAGATCTGCCGCAATATTAAGCAGAATGGCCTGTGGGGGCTCTTACTGCAAAGGGGAATTTTGAGAAAGGCTACAGTGTACCAAACAAACACCTAGGGCAAAAATTCCTGGTGGAAAAAAACACCAAGGGGCAAAGTGTGAAGCATGCCTGGATTGATTCAGGAGCAGCAATGTCAGGTCACACCAGGCCTCCTTTGCCCTGTCTGTTTTGTCGAGTGGACTAGGAGGCCACCGAAAAGCTTACAGAGACAAGTGTGCTGGCGGGGGAGTGGGGGGGGGAGGGTCAGGGAGGTCATTCTGGCTTGTATTGCTGCAAATAGCCCAAGGCTCAAGGGAGACACCAAGGGCAGAGAGAATTGTGGGGTGGCAAATGCAGAAAAGCACCCTGGGAAACTGCTGCTGGAGGTAGCATCTGTGGATTCAGTGAGTACATCCTGAAGGCGTGGCTACCTGTTGAGATAGAGTCGGCTGCTGGGGACAAGGGGGCAGCAGGAGGGATGAAAACACTCTGGCCCGAGGAACCAGGAGGTAGAGCAGCCTCCAACCGAGATGAGAAAGCCTGAGTGGTGAAGGGTTCTGGGACTCTGAAAATGGCAGCTTGGCACTGGGTATGTTAACCTGAGATGATGTTTGATTGAGCTTGTGAAAGAAAATGCCTCCCTGTGGGCTGTCACCTGTGAGCTGTCACCTGTGAAGTAGAAAGTTAAGCCAGACATCAGCCATGTTGGTGAATGAACTTGGGTTCGTTTTGGCCTGTCGCAGGAAGTGAAAAATTGGCATTAAGTTTGATTATTCAGTCTTAAGTAATTTTTCTTGATGTTGCCGGCTTGATGAAAAAGGGAGCCTTCAACCCGCAAGAGAAGATTCTCTTGGCCGTGATGAGAGAGAGGAGCGGTGGGCTTGAGAAAGCCTTGTGAGGTCCCCGTGCCTCTCATCACGCATGTCCTCACTGGAGCTACCTGAACACGTGGGGTGAATCTGTCCATAGAGAGGGTTGGCTCTGAGGATCTGCCCACAACCTGGGGGTTCTGAGCAAGGCCAGGTCACTTCCAGAAATCAGCCTGAGGCCATTAATGGGGTCTTAATTTACCACTATTATTGTATAGCGCTCCCTCCACTGGCAAGTCCCAAGCTTGAAAAAGGAGAAGACAGTTAAAAAACAAGGTCTGACTCAGAGGGGGGAGACTAGGAGCAAAGGCCCCGCCTTGGGGTGCTTGCGCTTCTGAAGCCTGCGCGCCTGTGCACCAAATCCCAGCTTTACCTGTACTGTGACCCTGTGCTCCACACTGGGACAGTCAGCTCATGTCACAGAATGCCCCCACAACAAACCATCCTGGAATGCAGTAACTTGCAGAAATAAGCATTCGTGTCTTGCCAGGTGCCTGCCTCAGAATATGATGGTCACCCACAGCTCAACAGTGTCGCTTATTCTCCAGGGTCAGTAGGGACACTATGAAATACTTGGTCGGGTTTAACTGTTTTTAATTTTTGTGTTTTAGTTTTTGGTTTTGGTCCCAAGGATAGAACACACACGGGGCCTTGCACACGCTAAACAGGTGTTCTACAGCCAAGCTACCCCCACCCTGTGTTTCTAAGGGCAGCATATGTTCAAGAGGGAAAATCCAAGAGCCAAGCCCCTTGGATTTTCCTCCTTATGGACACTCACACAGTATTTCCCAATGGGCCAGCTGGCCCAAAGTCAAGAGTTAGAGAACAAGTCCACCCAAATGCAGAGTGTGGATACAGAGTGATAGTAATTAGGCAGCGGTACACGCCATCCCAAAGGCCCCGAGGACCATGGGAAACAGGAAAGCTCAGGACCACCCTCAAATACATCGGTGTCATCAGAAGCACGTCACCAATACCAGAAGTACGTCACAGCCAGGATCTAGGTCCCCGTAAGTGACCCTGTGCACTTTCTGCGCATGTGCCAGGTCATTTATAAAAGGGGGACTCACTCCACCCTCGCTCTCTTCTTCCTTGTGTCTCCCCAGAGACCACCTCCATATACCCCCTCCTAATGAAGCCTCCTACGTGGGTCTGCTTCGTGGTGTGATTTGTATATCTATTACGTAGTTACAGCCGCGCACTCCTAACAGAGTCCCACTGCGGAGGAATGAAAACTGAAGGCAGTGACTAACATGTATTATTATGGCTACTGGTTCTTAATGAGGACGTGAGGAGGAGGAGGGAGACTTGTCCAGTATCCACCAATGTCAAGTGGACAGACGGAGACATTCCAATCCAAGAAGGCATGTCCTTGGAACCCAGGCTCTGACACAGCGTGTGTAGACCAGGTCTAGCCAAGAGTCCATGTGATTCAGAGAAGGAACATTGCAGGTCAGAAACAGATCTCAGAAAGGCTAGAGAGAGGAGCAGGCTGCAGCCAGCTTAGGCACATCCCACCCAAATTATATCTTCTTACGTCTCCATAGATCACACTAGCTGAAAGCCGTGGAGAGTGCCTGCTCCCCTCAAGAGTAGAGTCATAACTGACACGTTTGTGTCCCCAAATGGAGAAGTTATTCCCCAAAACTTTTTCAATTTTTCATAGACTTATCAAGATTTTTGCATTTTTCTCTATCATAAGGAATGTCTATGTTTTCAAATGATTTTCCCCTAGGAATGCAAAAATTACAGTCTTTATGCATAAAAATACACTTTAAATATACTGTGGCATTTTGCATTGAAAGCTGTTTGATAGAAGATTTTTCTGTAACATATTAAGCATATTTGAATATGTTTTGAGGTAGATTTTTTTCAAACTTATGGAATTCTATTTTTTTTAATTTTACAAATATTTTGCTTTGATTTTGAGACACTTTTTTAAAAAATCAGAACCTAAAAACTATACCATTTTCATATCCAAGACAGGAATTTGCTTTTAACTACTCCAGGCAGTAAGTAATTTTGCATGACATGGGTAACAGTAAAGTCAGTAAAATTTGTTTTCATATTTTGAATAACTATGCATTGTGCAACTGCTTGTAACACCAGTGAGATGGTGTGTCTGATTAAGACCGATAAGGAGAGTGACTCATGTTTAAGATGCTTAGCCTCTAAGTCCTAACAATAAATTTTCAAACCCATTGTGGTTTGAGTGATATTTCTGAAAATATCAGTGAAATCCAAGCATTTATCTTCTGTTGGTCTGTTTCCTATTCCCGACCAAATCAAATCCAAGACAGATTGAAACAGCAACTTAAAGAAGAGACCAGTAAAAAAGACACGGCCACCACATTTGAATCCAAGAATAGACTGAGTTACAGCATCTCTCTGAGATGAAGCAGCACCCCCTTTCATAGACACACAAGGGGCTGGCATGCACCAGGGTCAGTGGAGTGACCCCACCCTGATTCACTACACAGCTTCCGCCCCATTTTAACTCAGCAGCAAGTAACTGCAAGTAAGAACTGGCTGTAAAAGGCTTTGAGTATATTGTGACTGGCTGGCAAGGCGGCTTCTTGGGCAAAGGGGCTAACCTTCAAGCCTGAAGGCCTGGGTTTGATGCCTGGAACCAAATGTAGAGGGAAAGAGTGGACTCCCCAAAGTTGTCTTCTGACCCTGAAGACACTCTCTCTCTGTATCTCTCTGTGTCTCTCTCTGTGTCTCTGTCTCTGTCTCTGTCTCTGTCTCTCTGTCTCTCTGTCTGTCTGTCTGTCTGTCTGTCTGTCTGTCTGTCTGTCTCTCTCTCTCTCTCTCTCTCAAACACACACACACACACACACACACACACACACACACACACACACACACACACTTTTTAAAATTAAGTAACAAATGACGGGGCCATAGTAATGGCTCTGCAGGTAAAGGCACTTGCCACCAAATCTGTCAGTCAGAGCTTGGTCCCCAAAAGCCACCTGGTGGTAGAGAACTAACTCCTGCAAGTTGTCCTCTAACCTCCACACGCGTGCCATGACACATGTGACACTCCCACACACACGCATATACACAAACACACAGAAAATATTAGATAAATTAATATATTTAAAAATATGAAAACACAGTGATTACAAAATAAGGATCAGCAATGCCTGGATCCATTACTTAACAAAAAAATTTTTAGTAATGAAAAGTTGAAGTACATCCAAAAATAAAAGCATAGAAAACCTAAAAAGAAATTAAAAATTAGGAAATGTAAAGGAAAATTCAAATTTTTAAAATGTTAAAATTAGAAATGTGTCACACTCTTCTATTAATCAATCTATAAAAGATTTAGCTTGAACTTATTTTTTAAATAGTAATATATTTAAGAAAAAAAATCCAAGACCTTTATATAGAAACCTTAATCAGGGAGCTAGTGAGAGTGTTCAGTAAAAGAGGAAGCTTGCTGCTAAGCCGGGTGAGCTGAGTTTGGTGCCCTGAACCCACAGAAAAGTGAAAGGCGAGAATGACTCCACAAAGTTGCCCTCTGACCCACCATGGTGCCACAGTACATGGACATCTCATACAATAAGTAAATAAAGTATAAAATAAAAATATTTTTTAAAGGAGCCTAGCTGAGGCTCTTTTAAGTAAGTTGAGTTAAAATGTGAAACAAGCGCTTGAACTGGTGAGAAGTGGACCATGGTCACTGGTAAGAAGACGCTGTTTCTTCACAAGTCACTTTAATTTCTGTGTAGATCGAAATCTTCAGGTGATCTTATTAATCAGCCTGCTTATTACATTCTTCAGCATGCTGAAATGCCCACAAGCATTTCCGAAGAGAAGCAGAGGAAGACGGGGCCCGGCACCTCCATCTGCCACAACAGAACACAAGCCACAGGAATCGTGGTGACAGACTTCTTCCGGGCCCGCGTTATGGGTGATTGCTTCTTTTCTTACAGCTCTTTTTTTTTTTTTTAAGTCACTCTTCCTCCGCAAAAGGGAAACATATAAATATATGTAGTTACTTGAAAACTGAGGAGACGGAGGAAAAGAAACTAAAGGAAGAGCCATGTTTTCAATAATGCAGCCAGAGATTCTCAACCTGTGGGTTGTGACCCCTTTGGCAAACTTGTATCTCCAAAAATATTTACATTGCCATTCGTAACAGTGGCAGAATTACAGTTATAAGGTTGCAACAAAAAATCTTTTTTTTTTTTTTTGAGGATCACCATAAGATAAGGAACTGAATGAAAGCGCCACAGCATTAGGAAGGTTGAGAACCACTTAGTTCCAATGCAACAACAGAAAACCCACACAGTCACTAAGGTGAACGCCTTGTAAATTATCTGGTAATGCTCTGCTTCCCCTCAGAATATATTTTTACACACAGAAAGATGCACACATGGAAAGGAATATACATAGTATCAATAGATTTCAATTTCATCATGCTCACTGAAATAAAATATCATGATGGCTGGACTAGTTACAAGTTCAAATGAGGCTCACTCACTAACAATTTTAACCCTTTTTCATCATTTTTTTTAACATTAAAAACTCTTCGTAGCTGAGCATCATGGCTCACACCTTTAATCCTAGCACTTGAGGCAGAAGCAGGCAGATCTCTGAGTTCGAGGCCAGCCTGGTCTACAAAGTATTAGGACAGCCAGGACTACACAGAGAAATCCTGTCTGGAGAAACAAGACAAATGAAAATCCTAACCCTTTGTAGGAGTTGTTTGTTTTCATGGTGCTGTGGCTAGAGCCGTGAATACTTGGTAAGCACCCCAAATTCTATTCTTAAAGTATATGACAGTTAAGTACAATGGAATATTTTGTTCTACAGCTGTGTTCTAGGAATCAACAGCCTCATTGGGAAGAGCTCATCATTTTATCCTCTTTCCCATAGGAGATGAGATTTCTGGCTTGAGGTGCCAGATGGTGTCAATTATCGATGGCGTGGCAGGGTCTTGGGGTGAGTGTGAACTTTGGAGCCGGTTTCCAAGGCCTTTGGGGAAGGATTTTTATTACTGAGCTCTGTGAGCTTGGACAGGTCTCCCTTGCCTGTGAGATGAGGTGACCAGATGCCCCCTTATAAGAAACCAGTAAATATTTAATGGTAACGTGTCAAGTTGGTTTATTTTCCCTAACCGTTTATTTAAAAACTGAAATGAAGCTGGGTGTGGTAGCACATGCTGTATTCACAGCACTCGGGAGGTGAAGGCAGGGGCACGGGGAGCTTAAGACCGGCCTGTGATGGCACAGAGTAAGATTTACATGAGACCTTGTCTCAAAAGTATCTATGGTTTTGAGTCAGGGGTTCTCTGTGCAGCTGTGGCTGCCCTGGAACTCACTCCAGGACAAGCTGGCCTCACACTTAGAGATCCACCTGCCTCTGCATGCACCACCTCCACTCAGAAAGAAAAAATAATAATTTAATGGCATGAAGTAGATTTCAGAATAGTAAAGGGTGTGTGTTTTCAAGTCCCGGTACATTTTGCACCTCCACATATTTCTTTGCTCCTGCTCTGCTTTTCACAGTGACACCCAATTGTAAAGATGATGCAGCCAGGCAGGACAGCCCTAGGACGAGTCACTCTGTTGAACCCTGCATCATGAGGAGTCACTCAGGGAGAAGCTAAAATACAGAAGATACAGGGAGAAGCTGAACTACAGAAGGAAAAGAAGACATCAGGAAGTCTCGGCAGCCACTCCAACTCCTCCCACCAAGGCTTTCACCAGGGCTGGCTCTGCCTGCAGATTCATGGTGAGAGAAAAATAATGTAAATAAGAGGTAGAAGTAAAATACAGGGACTAAAACCCCACTCACTCCATCCCCTCTGCGTGCGTAGTGGCCACTGGGAACTTACCTGGGACACACGCAAGTCAGGACAAAAGGTCCTACTTAGCACAGAACTGAGACAGTATAGGCAAGGCAGAAACCGAAAGGTCCCGTTTTTGCCCCAAATCTAGCCGGTGACCGAGATGACACCACTGTGCCCCCCACCATGCTCTCCGCTCTTCCTAGGCAAGGTTAGCGTTCACGCGGACTCATCCTGCCTGAGCCTGTTCACTCCCTGCATCGTCCACATTACCACAAAGATCCCTGCATCGTCCACATTAATTACCACAAAGA
Organism: Acomys minous; assembly: GCF_964271855.1. Taxonomy (NCBI): domain Eukaryota; kingdom Metazoa; phylum Chordata; class Mammalia; order Rodentia; family Muridae; genus Acomys; species Acomys minous. The sequence goes on along the minus strand of NC_140485.1, from coordinate 137,778,724 downwards.
CCAATTACTGTAAGGGTGCATCTCCTCACCTCACTTCCGTCCCTCTGAGTCTTCATCTCACATCAGCTCCGTGAAGCACCAAGATCCCACATCTTCTCTACAAAGACCTGCAACTGTGCATTGTGCTAAGAGCGCTACTGCAGCGCCCGTCCCACGCTCCGCGCACCGAGCCTTGGTTCGGAGCCCTACCCACGCTGTCTCTCCTCCCAGGAGCCACCTAGCCCCCTTACTCCTTTTGTGGGGAAGCTACTTGTTCTTTGAGGGTTCACTGAGCCTGTCATTACACGAAGACCCATGCCAGCTCTTGTGGGTGGCCTCATGCCTTCCTTCCGTCGCACTCTTTAGAACACAGGTGTCTCCAGGACAAGGCAATCGAGCTCTCTGGGACTCTCAGAAGCTGGAGCTCCACCGAGCCTCACTGAATAAGTGAAAGAGCGTTAGCTCAGCAGTGCCGGTGAAACAGCCAGTTGGGCCAGAGGCGGCCAGATGGCTGGACACAGCCCCACCGTAAGAACAGATGGATGATTCTGCCAAGCCTGGGTTCAGTTCCCGCTGCCAAGAGGTCTTCAACATTAGATACCAGTTTCTTCCTCAAAAAATGCTGATGTCTGTGCTAATGGCAGTACCACCACACCACAGTGGTCAGAAGGCTGAAAATGTCAAGATTGGAAAACACACATGACAGTCCTAGCTGTGGAAATGCCTCCAAAAGACCAATTTTTTCAAAAACCAAGGCGCTAGATCCACCGGTGCACAATTTATTACTCCCTTTATCTTCCATTAATCTCTTGCAAATACAAATCCAATTTCATACGTGCTGTCTTGGTTTAATGGAAGGATCCCATTATCCACTTCCGGGAAACGAGGGGGCAGCCTATGCCTGGCTAGAAGATGGGCAACCAAGGATAGGTTGGCCCTGAAATCAGAGGCCTGGAAACCCCATGGTTTACCACGGAAACCATGACAGGACCTTCGTGTTGACACCCAACCCTTCCTTTCCTCTGCTGGGCCTCCCAAGCCCCTCAGGGTGGAAGGACAGAGGCCAGTGCAGCTGGAAGCCCACTCTGCGGTTTGACTTACACTTCCCTCCCACTCGCGGCTGAGTGGGTTGCACCACAGTTACTCAAGGGCTACAGCGAGCCGGGGAACTTACAGGCCTTGACATCTTCTGAGTGTCCCGAGTCCCCTGATGAGTGTTAACTAAGGCTGAGATGATTCCCAGCAATGAGACTCACTTCTCCTCTGAGCCTGGGAGTGATTATTGCTTTTGAGAGTAAAAGCAGGTCTATTCTCCCGGCGGCCACTCCTTTTAAGACAGTGGTTCTCAGCCTTCCTAACACTGCGACCCTTTAACACAGCTCCTCATGTTGTCATGACCCCAGCCACAAATTTATTTTGTTGGTAATTTTTGTACTGTTATAAATTGTATTGTGGATATCTGATGTGTGAAAGAATCATTCGACCTCCAAAGGATTTGCAACCCACAGGCTGAGAACCACTGTTTTAAGATGTCGCTAGTGCTACCTTCTTTTAAAGAGGTTCAAAATATGCTCTTGTAGTGACAGACCTAAAAAAGTCTTTTTTTAAAATGAAGATTATTTAATTATGAAAATTATTTTTTAAAAACTTGGAAATAAAAAAAAAAGCACACACAGCAAAGGTAGCCAGACCCAATTTACAGTTCAATGAACTTCTACACAGTTAGACTAGGCACTTAGAATGGACTCGGCATTTCACATTAAATTTTACACTTTGAGTTTTTTATGCATTTATCCACTATCAACAACAACAACAAAAATGTGTGACAGAATTAAAACTAGAAAAGCAATTGGCTTAATCTCCACTTGTATAACTTGGGTCCGTTACGTGCTTTTGGTCTCCCCTCTGCCCCTCATGTTAGCCTCCTCCATGCTGTGCTGCAGCCCCGTGCACATTCACACACACACACACACACACACACACACACACACACACACACACACGTCATACTGACTAGATCCCACGAAAGGCTCTCTAACAGGCCTGATCATGGCAAGCATGGCGCCGGCAAGTTTTGCCCTCTGCTCTCCTCTCTCCCTCGCTAAACCATGAGATCACATTCCTAAAGCGAGCCCCACCGTCTATTGCCCTATTTAGCCACTCACACGTTCCTAAGAGAAAACCCCAAGGTCCAGCATCAAAATTCGTTATTTGGTTACCCTGGCTAACCTGTCCGACCATCCTAGCACAGACTTCCCATTTTCTCCTCAAACACACACTCCTGCAGAAACACCTGCTGCCTGGCTCTGTGTGACCTAGAGGCCCCCCACACCACACCCCACACCACACCCCACTCCACACCCCACTCCAGGCCCCTGCTTGTCTCTTTGGGGTGATAAATCTCCTTTGTGCTGAGAATTTGGTATCTGGGTGTGCTCTGTACTGACTCCGAGGAGCCCCCTTTTACCCTATATATGAGAAAGAGCATGTGGTGTTTTTCTTTCTGAGAGTTTGTGACCTTGCTTACTATTATGTATTCTAAGTCCATGCATTTTTCTGCAGTTTTTTTTTACCTTCACTTTTCTTTCAAGCTGAATAGTATTCATATATATATATGTATATGTATATATAATATAAAATTTATATTTTATATAACATATACACCAATTTTTCATTATCCATTTATCTCTTAATGGGCAGCTAGTTGCTTCCTTTTTTCCTGTAGTGAATAGGACACCAATAAACGATGGTATATAAATATTTTTAGGATGAGATGGCTGAGTCATGGGGCTTTTTTGTTTTTGTTTTTGTTGTTGTTGTTTTGTTTGTTTTTGAGAAATTTCCACAGGGATTTCACAATGGTTCCTTTCCCTCCATATTCTCTCCAACATTGTTGTCAGATTTCTTGATGACAACCTTTCCAGCTGGGGTGTGGGGGTATCTCAAAGTTCTTCTAATTTGCATTTCCTGGTTGCTAGGGACATCAGACACTTTTTTAAAATAGCCATTGGCCATTTATATTTCTTTCTTTTTTTATTTTTTATTTTTTATTTTTTTTTAGAGCAAGTTTAATTTCCTATTTGTTGATTGGAAGTTTGGCACTTAATTTCTACGATTCTTTGCAAGCTCTGGATATTAGCCCCTGTCTGAGGTGGAGCTGGTGACGTCCTCTCCCATTCTCGGGCATTCTGTCAACTCTGATTGTCTCTTTGGCTGGACAGAAAGTGGCCACAGCGTAGCCATTTTACTTAAGCCAGTACCTTGAAATGGATCTTCCCACACGGCCCCCTGACCTGTTGGCAGCAGAGTAGGCTTGCTCACACACCTTCATGCCTCGTCAGAACATTCACACAGCTCTGCCTCCTGAGCACAGCTCCGGCGCCCCAGTGGCTGTGCTGTCTGGTGCAGTTTGCACACCCAGACCGCACCTCGTCTCACATGAGCACAAGGCACAAACTACTTCACTCCGTTCCCAAAGCAAAAAGCCATGTAGCCATGCATGGGAAAGGACAGACAGCTGCTGTGTTGGGAAGCTTTTCATGACGTGGGCCGGGGCGGTGAGCTAGCCTAGCCCCAGGTGTTCACTGAGAGATTTTCCATCTAATGGAGAAGGCGCTATGTGTAGAATATATAACCAGCCAATCACAAAGAGTTGTTTGGAACATTGTTACAAGTCCCCACAAATGGTTCAGCTATAAGTAGGTGGCACTGGAGAAACCAGTATGATTAATCCAAAAACCTTCCAAAATCTGAAGTCCTCCAAAATCTAAAGCATAATGTTAAAAAGGGCCTTACAGGAACACTGGAGCAAAGCCAGCACATTTCAGAGTTCAAACAGCGGCACGTTCACAAAAACAACCAAAAGTCAAAGGAACTTAAGGTTCAAGGATGAAGTCGTTATAAAAGTGGAGGGGGCGGTGAGGGCAGCACAGGAATGACGCAAAGACTATGAGAAAGGAGCCCGGCGTGGGAAAGGAAACGCCAGTGTTTTCCAGGCTGCGATGGGAATGCCAAAGGGAGCGGTGCGGTGGCTCCTCCCTGTCAGTCAAATGTTCTCGGCACATGGTACTTCCTTCCTCTAGAACTTTCTCTCACCCGGGAAAGTCTCCCCCCACTAATGCACCATTTCCCGCCGCGAGCCTTCGGGTTCCGGCCCAGTTGACACCTCTGCAGAGAGGTCTTCATTGCCACCTAATCTGACATCTTGACTAAGCCAGTGGGCGGGCGGCAGGAAGAGGTGGCACAAGCCGGTGGAGGAGTTGGTTGCGCACAGCACCGGCCCCTGGGCACCCCCACAGCCACGCTGCTCAGGCCAGCACTGCTTCTGCTTTTTACTCAGAAGAATGCCTGTGGGTACTGAAGAACCCAAACCTCCATAGGCTTAAACTACACAGTGTGGATCGAGGAGAGTTGTGTAGGAAGCTCATAAGATAGCAGACACTTTGTGGTGACTTGTCCTGTGCCGCCACCCAGCTCCCCCACCCCCGCCCCCGCGTATAGTAGGCATTCATCAAATGCTAACTGAACAAAGGAAGTCCGACCAATCCTAGCAAAGCTTTGCAGAGCTTTGGGGGCTGCCTGGAGGATGCTGCTACTGCTGTCTGAGCTTTAAGGGCCAAATCCCAGAAGCAACGTTACCAAAAGTCTGTGGCTGGTAATAGGGTTAGACCAGGAGCAGGACACTCTGTTCCCTACAGTGTGACTACTTAACTACTATGCTGTGTGGCCTGGCACATAGTCCTGGCCCAATACTATAAATAGAGATTTTTCTGTCTTCAAATTAGTTGGAGCCCTTCAAAGCATTGCAGTATATTCACAGATTAATTCCAGTTGTTAATATGAACTTTTGTTTTGTCAGACCTGAGAATGCAGGAATCATTTTATTCACATTTTCTTCATTGGATTCACTTATTTCCCTGTTTTAAAAAAAATAAGAAATCTCACAAGCAGTAGTACGAACTGTGTGGTTCCACAGCTAACAATAAAAACCAAAGTTGCTGTTCACTAAATCATGAGGCATTTCTGGAGAACACGGGACTGGAACTCCACCAAAACTTATCTCACCAGAAAAAGCCCCCACTGTGGGCTCCGTTTTGCTTGCTTACTCGCTTTATTGGTTATTGCTTTGCCATCTCCCTTCACATTCCTTGAAGAACACCTGCAGCGCGAGAGCCTACAGAGGCCGCCTAGGAGCCTTGCACTTCTGGGTGCCCAGTCACGTACATGGCTCACTCCTGCTCCTTAGCCTGCGCTTTTCAGGAGAAGCCAGTTTGTCGTCTGCTTGACTTAGATTGGACATGGCTCATCTAAAGATAATTATCCACGTTCACACACACATGCAGGAAAACATATGCACACACATGCATGCACACACACACACACACACACGCACACATACACACACATACTGTAGTTGGGTAAGAAATAGATATGTGACTCCATTCTGACAAATGAAATGCCAGGAAATTGTCTCTATTAAGTGTGTGTGTGTGTGTGTGTGTGTGTGTGTGTGTGTGTGTGTGTGTGTGTTTGTCATCCTTCGGCCCACTCCATCTCCTGTGCATGTGGTCTCCAGGGAAGTGGAAGATAGATGAGCAACATGGCAGCCACGTGCCACATGGGGGCCAGAAGCCACAAGACAAGCAGTAAGATTCGCTGCCGACTGTGGGAAGCTCTGGCATTTTTGCCTTGCGTGCCTCTTTACTCCCAGGCCTCTGCTTCTGTGGCTCAGCACCACCCTGATCTGCTCACCCTCTCCCATCACCTGTGCTCTCACTACAGATGGTCAGGCTCCATGTTTTCCTTACTTCCCCCAGGTCAGGCTGGGCAAATTATGAAGGAAAACTAAATAATTGTTTAAAAAATCAATAAAACACATGGATTTCTCTAAATGTTTCTTAACTGGCACAGGTAGAACCAGAAGGCTTGTATAAGATCAGGATATAATAGACTGACATATTAGACAATTATATAAAAACCTACCCAGGGACTGGAGAGGAGGCTGGGTGGTTAAGACTGAGTGCCGGGGACTGGAGAGATGGCTCAGCAGTTAAGAACACTGGCTATCCTTGCAGAGGATTGAGGTTCGATTCCCAACGTCCCGTTAGTGGCTCACACCCATCAATAACTCCAGTTCCAGGATGTCAGATGTCCTCTTCCAGCCTCTACTGGTACCAGACATGCACATGGGACAGAGACATACATGCAGCCAAAAACCTATACGCTTGAAAAGAAATGAATCTCTCTCTCTCTCTCTCTCTCTCTCTCTCTCTCTCTCTCTCTCTCTCTCTCTTTGTCTCTCTCTCTCTAATGAGTACTGTTCTGGCACAGAACTGGAGTTCAGTTTCCAGCAGCTCACACCTACCTGTGCCTCCACCTCCAAGGAGATCTGAGGCTTCTGGTCTCATCAGACATCTGCATGCACACACACACACACACACACACACACACACACACAGAGAGAGAGAGAGAGAGAGAGAGAGAGAGAGAGAGAGAGAGAGAGACAGAGAGAGAGACAGAGAGAGAGACAGAGAGAGAGACAGAGAGAGAGATCTTAAAAATGGAGTCCAGAAGTTAAAGAATTCAACTTGTTGAAGAAAAAAAAAAGAAAGAAAGAAATGTTAACTTAACCATCTTTAGAGTTTCTTAGAAAAACATCAAGGTCAGATAAGAAAATAAAATAGAATGGGTGTTGCCACATTCTAATAAGAGGTCAAAGAAATTGCTGAAGCGACATAAAAGTTTGATCACTGAGTGCCACATGAGTCAGGAAGGAAATTAACAGAAGCCAAGCAAAGATGTGCAAAGAGAGGCAGAGAGCACACAGGATGATCTACAGGGACACCGTGACCTCTGCAGAGCACACAGGATGATTTACAGGGAGACCATGACCTCTGCAGAGCACACAGAATGATCCACAGGGAGACCGTGACCTCTGCAGAGCACACAGGATGATCTACAGGGAGACCACGACCTCTGTAGAGCACACAGGCCGATCCACAGGGAGACCGTGACCTCTGCAAAGCACACAGGCAGATCCACAGGGAGACCATGACCTCTGCAGAGCACACAGGATGATCCACAGGGAGACCATGACCTCTGTAGAACACACAGGCAGATCCACAGGGAGACTGTGACCTCTGCAGAGCACACAGGATGATCTACAGGGAGAACATGACCTCTGTAGAGCACATAGGCAGATCCACAGGGAGACCATGACCTCTGTAGAGCACACAGGATGATCTACAGGGAGACCGTGACCTCTGCAGAGCACACAGGATGATCTACAGGGAGACCGTGGCCTCTGCAGAGCACACAGGCAGATCCACAGGGAGACCATGACCTCTGTAGAGCACACAGGATGATCTACAGGGAGACCGTGACCTCTGCAGAGCACACAGGATGATCTACAGGGAGACTGTGACTTCTACAGAGCACACAGGATGATTTACAGAGAGACCGTGACCTCTGTAGAGCACACAGGTAGATCCACAGAGAGACTGTGACCTCTGCAGAGCACACAGGATGATCTATAGGGAGACCGTGACTTCTACAGAGCACACAGGATGATCTACAGGGAGACTGTGACCTCTGCAGAGCACACAGGATGATTTACAGAGAGACCGTGACCTCTGTAGAGCACACAGGTAGATCCACAGAGAGACTGTGACTTCTGCAGAGAGCACAGGGGATGGAGCCAGAGGGAGACCATGACCTCTGTAGTCACCAGTTGAAGAAAGGAATCAGTAAGGTATCATGGATGTGACCACAGGAAGCAACCGGCTCACCTAGCCTGGGAGAACAAAAAGAAGAAACTGCCCTTCATAATAGCTGTGTTGAGAACCTTGCAGAGCAGAAACTATACATATGGGAAGCAGCTCCCTGGGGTGAAATCCTGGCAGTCAAGAAGCCAGTGCTCAGAGGACTACCATATTTTTCAGACTATAACATGCAGTTTCCCCCCAAAAGTGAGGAGGAAATTAGGGTGCGCCTTATGGTCCGATTGCTGTTTTTACTGTTTTTATTGTTTTACTGCTCTAAAAACGGTGCGTCTTATGGTCAGGTGCGTCTTATAGTCCAAAAAATATGGTAGGTGCCAATTAGGAGGAGCTCATGATGGCCGACATAGTGACCAGACTGACAGAATTGTGAACAAAACTGGAAGATGCTATTGGATGAAGATGCTGCTCTCAACGTGAAGAAAGCATGCCTCAGGGGGGACTGACAGGAAGCTGAGAGAAGAGCTGGAATAGGGCCCACCAGGTCTACGGTACCTTCTCCGTTCCTTCCATGGTGGGTTTGGGATTGAGTGAGGCTTACTAACAGAAGTCTGTCTCGTAACTGATCCTCTTCCCCACACCTTTCTTATGTCTGAAGCACCGAGAATTTCATGTTTCAGGTTAGCAGTCTCTCTTATAACACATGCGCGAGCACACGCATGCACGCACGCACTCAGAGACTTTCCCACCTTCCCCCTATGAAGGAGGAAATACAACACCCCAGCAGTTCAACCGTTGTGATTTCCTGGGACACAACTCTCCCATTATGAAGTCATCGTTCCTCAGATTCAGCCACAGTCTTGTCTGAGCATGTTATAGCCTTATGACTAAGATCATCTGACAGCATTTGTTCCAAGAAACGAATAGAAAATAAGAAATGCCTTACAGACATGCGTGTGCTCGTGTCCACACATGCTATGAACATGTGAGCTGTGCTCGGTCCCTTTAGTCTTCCTCTCTTAAACTGGTCATGAGCCTGTGGTTGAGACTTGTAACTTCCTCAACTGGTGTTCTGTGTCCTCTGTACTCAGCTTGCCCTCAGCTTTCTGAAATTCTCTACACAGTGGGTCCATTCTCAGCAACTCTGGGATCTAAGTCCTCAAAAGTCCTGCATCCTTCCTTCTTGCAAGAGTTTTGATTTTACTTTCATAAGACAGGAAGTAAGGAGGGACAGTCCAGAGAATCCCCCAGGTTCCAGAGGGCCATCGTTAGCCTTGGTTATGTGCCAAGAGCCCAGTTTCCTCTTAGTGACTGATCACATGATCTGCCCCGTGCAGAGGGTGATCCCCTTCTTCCAGTGACATGAGGACTCTCACATGGTGACTTCTCCTCTCCCAATCAATGGGGCCATCATTGGGGCCCCTCATGAAAGCACCTCTCCCTTCAAAGCAAGATGTCCCAAAGAAATTCAAGTTCAAGACAAGAAACTGCTGGGTTGTGGTGGTGCCGCTCGCCTTTAATCCCAGCCCTTGGGAGGCAGAGGCAGGCAGATCTCTGAGTTTGAGGCCAGCCTGGTCTACAGAATGAGGTCTAGGACAACCAAGTCTACACAGAGAAACTCTGGAGAGAGACAGAGACAGAGACAGAGACAGCAAGAGAGAGACAGAGAGAGTGAGAGAGAGACAGAGAGAGAGAGAGAGAGAGAGAGAGAGAGAGAGAGAGAGAGAGAGAGAGAGAGAGAGAGAGAGAAGAAAGAGGAGGGAGGAGGAGGAGGAAACAAAGTTTCTCCAAGGATAACTGAGCTTTCTGACCCAATAATATTAGCTACACTGTGAAGAGATGCTCCATTGCCTGAGGCACTGCCAACATTGGCCTCTCTGGGCATCTTGGGTGTAGAAGTGACATCCAGGTTGCACCACCATCTACTCCTGGCTACGAAAATGCACATCCCTAGAAGAGCAGTGTGGTACTTCCCAGGAGCATGTGAAAACTGTCCTCCTGGTAGTACTGTGTGTTAGGGGTGGGGTGGGGTGGAGGTGGAAGAGGTTGAAGCACCACGCAGAGTCAAGTCTGCAGGATTTCATAACCATCTGTGAGTGAGGCAAGGTGTTGTTACATTAGGAAGGGCTGCACCACAGCTCGCATTGTGCAGAGCCCTCTCCGGAACCAGGGTAGGGGGCCACCTCCTCCCTGCCCCGGCCAATCACAGCCTTCCTCCCTGACTCCATGTTTTAATGAACATATGCCTACAGTGGCTGTAAACAAGGGCACAGTTTCTTGCGTGGTTTCTGGCACTCACACCACTAGTTTATAATCATATTTCACAGCTTATGTGTTCAGATTCTGTTTCGTACCCTCCCCCAAAAAAAGCTTACAATGGATTTAAAGGGATTAGCCTGTACCCCTGAAGAGGAAACGTTAACCATTGCTTGGTTTTCCTTTTTCTTCGAATGAATTAAATGCCATGGCATCTTACTGGATTGATGGCCTTTGTCCTGCTTCCTACTGAGCTGATAGGAAAAGAAAAAAATCATGCACCTGGCTTGTAGTCTATGTAGCCACCCAAAATAAACAGCACAAGTGTTCAACAAATATGAACTACCCTGGGCTGCAGCTCCCCTTCAGGAAGTGGGTGTGTAAAAGTCATCCTTGAAGAGATCAGAAGGCACAATGGGATGGTGCCTGAAGTTACTGAGTGGGGAGCCACTCAGAGCATTGAGACCATATTATTTAAAATTTCGAAACTTGCCAGGCAAGGTGGTGCACGTCTGTAATCCCAGCACTTGGGAAGGCAGAGGCAGGCAGAGCTCGTATGAGTTCGTGGCCAGCCTGGTCTACAAAGCAAGTCCAGGACAGTCAAGGCTACACAAAGAAATCCTGTCTTGAAAAACCAAGCAAGCCAAACCAAAACCAAAACCAAAAACAAAAACAAAAACAACAACAACAAAAAAGGAAAACTTAGGAGGGGACTTTCAGTGGCACTTTAGTGTGAATTAAAAACACTGAGCCTGTCTTTTTGCTTTTGACAGGCATGAGCAAGATGCCAGCGCTGGACTTTCTAAATGCCTTGGGTGGAGAGATGACAACCAGGTCACGGAGTCAGAGAGGAGAAGTGTGGGGAGGAGGAGGAGCTGTGTTATTTGCAGAGGGTGTGTGGCGCCAGGCGTGTCAGCCATAGAGACAAAAATGTGCCTGGAAGAACAACGCCGTCCTCCTTGCAGTGTCTGTGCCCTTGATGTACTCCAATCAACTCTCACAAAGTAGAATTATGGAGGTGGGGCTTGGGCTTCCATTTGTTTTCAAATAACAGTCTGTGTTGGCATGGTATGGGTGCCCTTATGGGACTAAGTCGCCACTGCGGTACGGGCTCCAGGGAAACACGTGGAGACTTCCTCTGTGCCTAAGTGAAGAGTCGCCTTAAATCTCTACCATCTAAATAACCCAGGTTGCCCTGGTACTGGTGTGAGAGGGCAGAATGGAATGCAGCCATATTTCTTCTTTATTGTCTCAGGCGAAAAGTGTTGTTATAAATACGAATACTTAGGGCTGGCAGGTCAGTCTGCCCTAAAGAGTAAGTAGGCTTTCTTTAGGCAGCGATGAAATCCCTTCAGTGTGCCTTCGGGAGAAGAGAAGAAGTGTTAGGATGACCCGCCGGCCCTCCCTTTCCTCCCTAAGCCCCCACAGCTCCCAAATACGCCAGAGCCCTCCTACTAGCATGGTGGAGTGCCTCAGGATGGCTGAGATGTTTTGAAAATACGCCGAGGCGAAATGGGATTTATGAGCCCGTTTTGCACTCCCTGGCTATTCCATTCCTCTTACTCAGCTCTGATCTACTCAGAGAGATAAGGGCACCCTCTCCCTCCTAAACGGAGGGATGATGGGGGCCATCCCCCACTCTGGTTCTCCCGATTCTCCGCTCCCTGCCAAAGCTACAATTGTTTTCGGGTCACAGCTCATAAGCTGAGCTGAAACCAGGCATCTCATAGAAGAAAGCCTCTGTGAGAGCCCTGAGAACCCTGCTGCTGGGCTGGACGGTCCCTGTAAGTTCGGAATTTGTTTTTCCTAGCTGAATAGAGGTTCCGGTACGGTCATCGGTGGTGGTCACAGGAGCTGGAGAGGAGACTTTCAAGTCTGTCCTTGTCCAAAGGGAATGTTTCAAACCCTCTCTGCACTCACACGTCCTTATTTTCTTCAAAGCTCCTGATGCCTTTAAATCATCCATTAAGTGCCTGCTATTGGCCTGGCGTTATGCTATTCTTTTGATCTGTTAAATTACATTTTTTATTTACTTATAACAACAAAGCTAGCGAGTTCCTAAATAAAAGGAGGTGTCCTTTCACTGACTCTTGATGCTTTCAAACTGAAAATAATGGGGAAAATAATGACCCTGGTTTGTTATTATTGCTTTCATAATCAAAACACTGTGATAGGGTCTGGGTGGGCTCTGTTCTCTTCCAACTCTACAAAGGATGCTATGTGGTCAAAGCCATGTCCAACCTCAGCCCGGGTCCTCCTCCACTTGGCACTGTGAGCCTGGTAGAAATGGCTCATTTGTGGCCGTGTTTGCCATGTTAAAGCCAAGGCTACTGGAGCCTCCTATTTGCAGAGTCTGCTACTTCTTGATTTCCAGGTGTTGTCTGAAAACTGAATAGATGACCCAGCTGCTAAACCAGAACTTGCCAGGTGTCTCACAAGGTAGTTGGTTCGACTTGGAACACTGCCGCTGTACCCCAGCTGAAAACTCCAGCAGTCAAGCAGGACTCAAGACCTGACATCCTTGTTCTATATGACATGTAAGGAAAAGAATATGGGATGAAGTCTTGTCATTTGAAGCCAATGGATGGATGAGTTGGGCGTCTCTACATTGAGATGCAGTGACAGTGAATGTAGCTCACTGCCAGTTTCAGAATGCCAGTTCCCCATGAAGCATTGAGTGGATGAACGTAGGTACAGCTTCTCCTTCAGGCACACGGGACACCATGTTGCCAATGCGTGAGCCCATCGCTTAGAACGATGGCTACAGAAAGAAGAGCTGCTCCCGTGCCAGTCTCAGGTCTCCAAGAAGAACATACATGAAATGGGGGAGGGGTTCCCTGTATCTCCATGTCATGCTCCTTTTGAGATTTGAGGGTCGTCCTCTGAGTTCAAGAGTGTAGGATGATGATTTATACACAGCTTCCTGGTGCTGCTCTCCTTGGCACTGGACATCCATGTCTGCTGGGTCTAAGGGCAAACCCCCAAAGCTTAGTGCTTGTCCCCCCACGTAGAAGCTGAGGGTGATGGTACTATGATACAAGTTTCTCTCTAACACTCCTTGCCTTGCCGTCCCTCACGGAACACTCTCTTGGCTCTAGAAGTCTCCATCTTCAGCCCCAGAGGACCAGAGCCTTCTGGCCCACAGCCTCCAGCCTCGCACATGGTCACAACCATTATGCTATCATGTGTTGACTTGAATCTCTCTGATCTTTCCCACCCATTTCTCTGAAGCTGTTGTTCTCTCACTGTCTGAACCTCACCTATGCCCTCACCTAGTAGACAGGAGCCATTCGGTAAGGTGCCTCATGGAAGCAGGACTCCCTGGTTGCCTCATCAGCCCTATCCTTTCTGGTCCAGCCAGTCATTCCCACCCCGCAGCTCCAGTTCCCCATGGGGATTTAGAAGTTGCCAACAAACACAAAGACTCGTATAGACAACCTGGTCCTTTCTTTTTCCATTTTCCCTGGGTAAATTATTTTTGTTTCCCTATCTGGTTGTTGTTGTTGTTGTTGTTGTTGGTGGTGGTGGTGGTGGTGGTGGTGGTGGTGGTGGTGATGGTGTTTTAAGTGACTGTAGGGACTGGCAAAATGGCTCCATGCTTAAGAACACTTAACTGCTCATGCAGAAAATCCAGGTTCAGTCTCCAGCACCCATTTGGTGGCTCACAGCTGTCAGTCAGTTCTAGGGTACCCGGAACATGCTCCTGACCTCTGAGGACTCCTGCAATATGTGCACACAGGCATGTGCATATCCAGACAAAATAAAAATATTTTTAAAGTAACTGTGTCTCCCATATAAAATGTTGGGGCATTAAAGGAGTTGTTGCCACCACATGTTGAAAAATGAGATGGTTTAAAACAATATAGTTGATCCAAAACTTCTAGCCCTTAGCAGGCCTGTGAAGTCACTAGCTGCCAACTAATTTTGATTGGGGGAGGGGACAATCAAGGTCAGTAATAGGATGACTGATAGGATTAAAACCGCCAAAGTTTCTGATCTCAGACGATAACCTAGAAAAGACTTTTCTCACCTCCCCTGGTTTGCCTCAAATTGCTCTGGCAAAGCAGTTAATGTCAGGGAAAGCGGATGGTCTCGGGCTGTAGAGAAGACACACTCCCCCTGCAGAGTAGGGGCAGGAGGAAGATGGCCTTTGCAGGCCCTAAAAATGCCCAGATTGTGGCTGAGAAATCCAGAGTCTCATCCAAGAACCCATCACCAGGATAACGGAGCTGGCTCCCAGGGACTCTGCAGCCACAGAGCCAGAGCTGGAGTGAGAAGTGGTTGGTTTTGGACCACTTCCCTTCACTTGCTACAGGGTTCAAGACAACGTCTTTCATTCCATTCTTACCGTAGTAGATGGCTGTGCTCCTAAGACAGCCTCATAGCATCAAATCATGGTGCAGGTAAGAGCCAAAAGAAATGATCAGTGACACAGTCTCTGGTCATCCAAGACTCAGAGCAAGTCTACACCCTGTGATGCCAATAGCCACAGTCCCTCAGCACCACGCCAAACACTGTTGTGAGCACGTGGCACAAGAATCCCCTATGTTCTTTCTGACACAGATGCCCTGGCATCCTGTGAGGTAAGTCTTTCAAAACAGGTGGCACCAACATGTCTTCTCTCTCCATAAATGCTTCCTTTGGGTTGCTACAGCTGGGTTCTCTTACTGCTGTGGGAAGCCCTGTGCCCTCCACTTGTAGGGGATGAAAAGATCTCTTACAAAATCACTTCCCACGGGTGGAGGATGGCCGTGCCCAGTGACCTGTTACAGCCACCAGAGCAGAGGTTCTCAACCTGTGGGTCGCCACAGCTTTGGGGTTTGAATGGCCCTTTCACAGGAGTCGCCTAAGACCATGGGGAAACACGGTATTCACATCACGATTCGTAACAGTAGCAAAATGACAGTTATGAAGTAGCAGCGGAGTCATTTTATGGGAGTGCGGGGAGGTCACCATAATGTGAAGGGTCGCAGTGTTGGGACACTTGAGAACCACTACCCTAGGGTAACACAGAATCACCTAAGTGCCTTCTTGGTTCCCCAGCGGACCTGTTTCTGATGGGGGACCTGTTTCCGATGGCAGGCCAGGGAAGGAGCGTGTACCACGCTTTCCTTAGCGCCCCGTCTCAGGCTTATACTGAAGAGCGAATGAAGTCCTAAGCCGGGCAGCTGACCTCCAGGAAGGTACCAACAATGTCAGAAAGTGAACAGCACGGGAACCGAGGAATCTCTCGTGGACTCTAGACAGTGCACCTTTTCACTAGAATGCTTTTTTCCCTAAAACCCTGCCCTCCATCCCCACGCCCACCCCCCGAAAAAAGTACAGCATAAGCTACAGGGACCCAAAAGCACACTGTGACGTCACTGTGGAAGGGCTTGGGTGTCAGCCTCAGCGAGTTCTACTTTACCCTAAATTGACTAAGATGTATTCACCCCTGAGGCCATGTAATTGGCTACTGGGAAGTTGATGCCGCTAAAATTCAGCAAGGGGAATGTTTGGTAGCAGTGTAAAGGGAAGCCAGAGACCAATAATTACTCAATGCCTTTGCACAGCGTCGATAGCTGGCATCAGGGATGGGAAGAACTAAGTCTCTAAGTACTTGTTGTGGACGGATGGGACCCGGATTCTATCTGTAGAACCACATTTAAAAAGCTGGATGTGACGCCAGGCTGTGATGGCACACACCTTTAACCCCAGCACTAGCGGGGCAGACGCAAGGGGGTCTCTGTGAGTTGGAGACCAGATTGGTCTACAGAGTGAGTTCCAGGACATCCAGGGCTACATGAAGAAGCCTTGTCTCAAAAACTCTAAATACACATACAACACACACAAACAACAAAACAGCTGGATGTAGTAGGGACACATTTTTGGTGGCAGGTAGATCCCTGGTGCTCACTAGCTAGCCACCCAGCCTAGTCTACTTGGCAAGTTCCAAACCAGTAAGAGATACTGTCTTAAAAAAAAAAAAAGAAGTGGACAACCCCTAAAGAATATCAGCAGGGGACCAGCCTCTGATCTCCACACGCGTGTGCACACAGGTGCAAGTGTAGTGTTGTCTCAGCAAATGGAGACACGCATTCCTTTTGCCACACAGAAGGCGGATGACAATATCCCTAGAGAGCTGTGTTGGTAAGGCAGGTGGAGCCACCAGCCCTTGCTGGCCAGATAATCTGCTCTGCTCATCACTCAGTGGCTGTCATCTTGTCACCCACTTGTGCTCCTGTTGTTAGTTTGCTCATTTCTTCTTTGAATCCCGCATTGAGTCAGCACGAGTTAACACTGTCATGGGCATTTCCAAAAGACACCAGGCTTCTCAGCGGCAGCCAGGGGTGGGACTTTTTGGCTAACACTGTTTACCCATCTTTGAAATGAGACCCGTATTAAAAATGAGATTCCTGTGAAGGCATTTTGTTTTTAGTGATATTCTGCTGCATTTTTTTTCATTTGCCCATTACTTTCTGAAAATCCTTTTCTGAAGTTTCTCTGAACTGCTGTCAGTGTATTTCACTTTGTTTCTTTATTGATAGGAAGGAGTAAGGGCGTGGGAAATCCCATTGGTAATTTCTAAATGTGGATATTTTTTAAAGTATAAGCTCTTAGGCCTTGTTACTTTTTAAATGCAAACCATTACTTTTTAGGACTCTAGGGTCGACCTTAAGCACTGGTTCTCAGTGCTCTAACACCCTTAGAAATTTTAAACATATTAGTGGAAGTAGTTTTTATTCTCTCTAATTCTCTAGAAAAATATTCCCAATAATTTGGTTTGAGTTTCCTTGGGTCCTGTGTGTTTAAAATCTGTCTGGTTGATTCTAATGTTCAAATGTCCTTATAGTACCCTTGAACACAACCACCCCAATGTTCAAATCAGCCTGCTGTTGTCTGGAGCTTGCAGAAGCAAAGCAAATTTCTACCAGTGGTAGTTTTCTTCTGCTAAGAAAAGAGTTCAACTTGTTACAATCTGAAGTTGTCCATAATTCTATGGGTCTAGTGGCGCAAGCCCCATTGTCCCAGCTACCCAGGAGCCCGAGGCAGGAAGACCTCAAGTTTAAAACCCAACAGGGTTACAGAGTGAGTTCATGGACAGCCTAGATAACTCAGGGAGACTCCATCTCAAAATGCAACATTTTTAAAGGAATCAAACTCAAGTGACAGAGCACTTGCCCATTCTGTGTGAGAAATCCTGGATTCCATCCTAAGTATAAGGATGGGGGAGGAGGGAGAGAGAAAGAGGGAGGGAGGGATGGAAGGATGGAATGGGGGAGAAACGTGAGGGAGATGTAACCCAGACCTTCACCCCACACCACTCAGTGCAGTATCCATGGTAACTATGGGTCCCCCACTTCCTGTTCCTTAGGGAGAGACTGGCTGCCCCTGCCCAGCTTTGGACAAAGGATTTCTCTTCCGTCTCCTGGCTATCAAAGAACAAGAGAAATACCAAAGAACTAGCCACTTCCTCAGTTCTGCGGCCACCTTTCCCCGTCACTCTCCCATGAAACTTTTCTAAACCGCTCCTCCACCGAGGCAGCCAGGACAGCTCTCTGCCCTCTTGGTCACACCCAGAGCTGTGGCTTCCATGACAGGCCACAGAGAAACCAGACTCACGGCCACACAGGAGATGGGTTCTCCCTTCCCTTCTGAACATTCTAGAAGCCATGAGATCCTTCTCTTACTCCCACAGGACTCTGGGCTATCAGAATGCGCCCATACGACGATGTGTCCTCACCAAGAGCTGCAGGGTGATGGCCAGTGAGTGGCTTGTACCCACACATGGCCCCTGCAGGAAGTCATGTACCCAGAAGCCTCTGCTGAATGCCAGCCACATGCCAGGGACCTTAGGGATGGGAGGGATCGTCAGTGTAATGAGATGCGGATGGGCAAACCCCTGTGCGAGACACCTCCAGTGCTTCGTTCTTAGCCATGCTTGCAGGTCAGAGGGTCTGGAAGTCAGAGTGAATCTTGTTCATCATAAAAGTTTAGTGCGTTGACTATGAAGTTCTCATGGTTTTGTGCCAATCCCTACAGAGTAGATTCCCCCATAATAAATGGGGGGGGGGTGGAGCATAAGCCAGTTTTCATCTCTCCATTATACTTGGCTGTGAAGTAAAAATAAGACTACCACAGACCAGTGCGGAGAGCTGGGTGAGGCGCCCTAGGACAAACTCGAAGACCCTCTGCCCCATGAGCTACGCAGATTTCTCCGTTGCCTCAGAAGAGACCCAGGCTCCAGTGTGACGGGGTGTCCCAGATGCAGGCCCTCTGGGATGGGGGCAAGGTGCTTCCTAAGAGGAGAGTGCAAGAACTAAAACGTGTGAATCCCTGTGCTCAGGGGTCACTGCAGAGGCACCACACAAGGTTTAGGAATCTTCCTCCTCTGCTATTTTCCAGCCTCTTCCTAACTGACTGAAGTGTGTGTGTGTGTGTGTGTGTGTGTGTGTGTGTGTGTGTGTGTGTAAGAAACTTAAACCGTGGGAGGAAGATCTCCCACTGGGGAGTCTATGGGAACCTGAGCAATATTGAACTCATCTCCTTGCACTGGCTTCTACAGCATGGGTGAGGGGTTGCAGGGGTGAGGGGTTGCAGGGGTGAGGGGTTGCAGGGGTGAGGGGTTGCAGGGGTGAGGGGTTGCAGGGGTGAGGGGTTGCAGGGGTGAGGGGTTGCAGGGGTGAGGAGGAGGGGTCAAGGTTAACAGGATTTGTTATTTCCGCCTGGTGGCTGGTTTCTTTTGACAATTCCACTTTAGGGCTGTGAGGCATGGCTTCACTGTTTCTTCCTGGGCAGATTTTTCATCTCTCTCTCTGTCTCTGTTTCTGTCTCTGCCTCTGTCTCTCTCTGTGTCTCTCTCTGTCTCTGTCTCTGTCTCTCTCTGTCTCTCTGTCTGTCTCTGTCTCTGTCTCTGTCTCTGTCTCTCTCTCTCTCTCTCTCTCTCTCTCTCTCTCTCTCTCTCTCTCTCTCTCCTCTCCCTCCCTCCCTCCCTTCCTTCTTTCCTTTTTCCTTTAAAACCCACCTCTTTCCCTCAGAATGGCATCATCTTCTCCTCCAGTGGCCCTAGCCCTTCTTGGGGAAGCTGTGGGAAGACCCCGCTGCCTACCCTCTGATGCCTCTCCTACTATGGAAGCTGAGGAGAGTTGGTGTTGGAATCAGCTGAAAACAGGAGCCTTTGGCTCCAGTATGAAACAGGCCACACCCTTCCTGGTTGGGTTTGTAAGCAGCTCTTATTGGGCACTGGCAACTGTCCTCAACTCCTGCCCTTAAGCCTCCACATTGTCTTCAGAATTCCCCTTCTGTTTCTGTTTGTTTGTTTGTTTTGTCTGTCTGTCTGTTTTTGAGACAGGGTTTCTCTGTGTAGCCTTGGCTGTCCTGGACTCGCTTTGTAGGCCAGGCTGGCCTCGATCTCACAACAATCCTCCTGCCTCTGCTTCCTGAGTGCTGGGATTAAAGGCATGTGCCACCATGCCCGACCAGAATTCCTCTTCTGTTGAGAAGTGAGCTGTCTTGTTTTGGTCTGTCTGATCACTTGGTTTTTTATCTGAAATGCTTCCAATGAGAGAAAACAGGAACCAAGTAACTTTCATTTAAGGAAGTAGAGGTCCTGTTGGCCTATCACATCAGGGAGACTTTTTAAAATGAGAAGAAAAGAGCCGCCAAAAAAAAAAAAAGTAATTTCCCTCTGACAGTTATTTCTGAATATGGACCTGAGCAATCCCACTCAGGAAAGTGGGAGTTCCACGCCAGGTACATGCTCAGAAAAGCACGGCACCTCTCTGGATGGAACCAGACTGGACCACTTTGCATAAACACCTTCAGTTTTGTTGCTCACCCTGTGCCCTCCAGGCTCCCAGCAGCTTTCCCAGCCTCTGACTTCAGAGATGAGGCCCAAAAGCTACTGGTTTAAAGCTTGCTTGCCTCTTTGTCTTGTCTTTTTTTTTAAAATATTTTATTTAATTTTAATCTATGTGTGTTGGTGTGAGGATATCAGATCTTGGAGTTACAGACAGTTGTGAGCTGCCATGTGGGTGCTGGGAATTGAACCTGGGTCCTTTGGAAGAGCAAGCAGTGCTCTTAACCACTGAGCCATCTCTCCAGCCCCCTCTTTGTCTTGTCTTTATCTGTTAAAACATTGGGTAGCCCAGACAACAGAGACTGCACACACTTCTGGTCAGCTAAAGACACATATGAGTGCACACGTCTATACACGTGGGTGTTTAGGAGCTCAGTGGTGCTGTAATCCTTCAGCTCCCCAGAAAGTGGCACCGGGAGGCAGGACCATTAGGGAGCTAAGTTAAACTGATGGCACATAGAAGGACATTTGGAGAAAGAGACACGCCTGGAATGTGTGCACAGAGAGGACACAGAAAGAAGGCTCCCGTCTCCAAGCCAAGGACAGGTTTGCCAACATCTTGATCACATATATACGTTCCAGAACAGAGGGGGCAAATTTCTGCTGTTTTAACCATTATGTTTCTATTGTGACTGTTATGATGGCCCTAGAAGATCTCTGTCTCTGTATCTCTCCTCCCTCTCTCTCTCTCTCTCTCTCTCTTTCTGTCTCTCTGTCTCCGTCTCTGTCTCTGTCTGTCTGTCTGTCTGTCTCTCTCTCTTTCTGTCTCTCTGTCTCTGTCTGTCTCTGTCTGTCTGTCTGTCTCTCTCTCTCTTTCACACACACACACACATACAGAGAGAGAGAGAGAGAGAGAGAGAGAGAGAGAGAGAGACAGAGAGAGAGACAGAGACAGAGACAGACAGAGACAGAGACAGAGACAGAGACAGAGACAGAGATAAAGAATGGTAACCTTGGAGTAAGTAGTCACAAGGCAAAGCCTTCTCCTCGAACCTCTGCTACAACTGCTGAGTGCACGGTGGTTCTGGAGCCCAGCGGAAGCCCTGTGTCCACACTGAGGAGTCTCGGCCCTCCCTCTTCCACTCTCTGGGATGTAGTGGTCAGCATATGGTGAACCTCTCCACTCCACAGAGGTCATGGGGATGCGGGCCATTCTCCTACAGTGAAGAGCACCCAACATTTCAGAAGCTGAACTGACATTACCTTGCTAGAATGTGTCTGTCAACAGTAGCCAACGACTTAAAAAACTGCAATGGCAAGAGCGAGACGTGGCCAGCACTTCTTCTGTGGAAGCCATGTTCTCCAGTTTCCTCGGGCACCTCACACACTGTGGAGGCTCAAGAAGTATTCACAGACCCACTACAGATGGTATGAAAACTGAATTTCCAGGTATCCCAGATCTGCCCTTCAAGCTACCATAGAAAGCCCTCCTTTTCTGGAGTTTGTAAGGTCCTGCTCAAAACTTTGAGGTTCCATTAGGATGTCCCCAAAGCCTCTTCTGCATTGCTTGTACCCGTCAACTCTTTTTCACATCCATCTCTGGTTGGGTTGTATTTGACCTCTCTACCATATACTTTAATGTTTATTATCTTTTCCAACTTGCACGGGGGTGGGGGCATGGTATGAGGAAGCAGAGTCTCACTGAGTAGCTCAGGCTGGCCTCAACTTTACAATCCAACTGCCTCAGCTTTGCTAAGCTACTGTCTCTCACCAGCACAGTGGAGTTCATCATCCAGAAAACACTTAAGAATGCATAAGGGAGGGAGGCTGGGAAAATGGCTCAGTAGGGAAGGGCACCTGCTGCCGAGCCTGACAACTTGAGTTGGAGCTTTGGAGCCACTGGAGCAGGAGGAGAAAAGCGACTCCTGAAAGTTGTCTTCCGACCCCTACACGCACATGCTCACACACATAAATAATAAATAAACCACCATGCACACGGTGCATACTGTAAAGAAGACTGTGTCAGTGACTCACTAAGATGTTTCAAAATAAAACTGGATGGCTGAGGTGGAGGAGAGACCGGTGTTTTTCAACTTGTTCGCAATGTTTTTCAGTGCTAGTTTGGTGGTTCATGTGCAACTGTGACCCTGATTTAGAGTGATTTTTGTTGTTGTTGTTGTTGTTGTTGTGGTTGCAGGCCTCAGCCACTAGGATAACAGACACCTGGAGGCTGAGTCTGTGAAGACAGTGCCAGTGTCTGCTTTGTCCTGACTCCTGAGTAATCGTGGCAGGGGCTGTGTGGGTTTCGTTTGGGCTTACTCGGGCAAGTCTTTGAGATGAAACTCCTCACTTGGGCCCCTCAGAAGGAAGGACTAGCATCCTCAGGGTTTGTCTCTGGGCTGTTACACAGATAACAAAAGTAGAAGCTTCAAGGCCACTGGAGGCCTGGGCTGCAGGCCTGCAAGACATTCGCTCTGCTACATTCCCCAAGTCACGAGACCAAATGGCTTCAACGGCTGGGGAAGTAAAACCCTGTCTCTTCACAGGAGCGGCTGCAAAGACTAATGGCCACATCCACTTGACCACAGGATTGCAGCAGATTTGGTTGCTCTAGCTTCTCATTTTATGAGCAAAGAAAAAGAGGGGAGGCAGGCGGGGACTGCGTTGGGGAAGTGGTGCCTCTGAGGTGATGAAGTCCTCGGTGGAGAAAAACTGAGACTTTTATCTTTTCCAGTAAGAAGTGACCTGCCGTTCGCTAGGTTGCCTGGTACCTGTGGTTGCAGCGAGAAAGAACCCAGGCACAAAACTGCCAGGTCAGTTTACCCAGAGAACTGTTGCCAAGTCATGGCTGTCAAGCCTAGATGCCTACTGGAATTCTTAGTAGTGTGAAGGCCGCAGTGCAGCCCAGTGGAGGATCACTTATCTAGTGCAGGCGAGACCGTGGTCCAGGCCTGGTACTACCAGGGATACTGCTGGCTGAAGATGTAGCGTAGGCATTGTGTGTTGGTTTGTTTCCCCAAAGCTTCTAAAATCCAGCAAGGAAGCGGGAGAAGGAACGATGTCAACATTACCTTCACTCATTTGGCAAGAGCGAGGCAGCCAAATGCCTTATCTACCATGCCATGTGGTCGTTAGTGTGTGCCCAATACCTGTGGTAAAAACCTAAGGGGGCATGCACTGTGTCCTCATGGATGGCATGAAGGAAGTTTGCCTTCCATTGTCTGAGGAACGCAGAGTGCCATTTGTGGAGGGCTGAGTGCTGACTGAGGAGAAGCCACAGAGGACAAACAGGTGTCTCAGGCTCAGCACACACCGGAAGTGGGGCTGAGTCGCTGGAAGGGGAATGCCATATTTATTTGGAGGAGGGGGAGATAAAGTTAATGAAGTCCATTTAAGGAGATCTTGGACTCTAAGTGAGCTGAGTGGAGACTATCTGTTCTGTCACTGAGTCACCTAACAAGTGTCCTGGTGACTGTTTTTTTAACCAAGAAGCTTGAAGGGTCCCTTTAGTACAACCCCCACATGTGTATCTAGCAAGATGGGACTGACTGAGCACTATGCTGAGGAGAAGAAATAAGTCCAAATGCACATGCAACAAAGTGGGATTCTGTCTTCTGCCAGGGAACCTGACTCTCTGTTACTCTCAAAAGTCAGCTTTTGTGAATTGCACACAGGATCCTGAGGACTCGAATCCCAGGTCAGAATGAGTTTCTCCATCTTAAAGGCCTGCAGTCTAATTTGGGAAATAAGACGTAAGTGTGAAACCAGCAACGAAACAAGGAATAACCAAGCAACAGAACTGCTAAACTCCCCCGCCCCCCCCCCCCCGCCCCAAATAACTAGCAAAACACACCAGAGTAGCCCTTCGAGTATGGCTCTGAAGAGCCAGCTGCCCCAGCATCTCTGGGAGGCATGCACATTTGCCGGCCCACCTCAAGCCTCCTGAAACAAGAGCTGTGGGGTGAGGCCTGTTTTTAGAGTTTCATGAAGCCTCTCACCCAAAAGGCCAGCATGCACACTCCACTTTGAACAGCACTGCACAACAGATTTGAAAAATGCCCGTCATCGCGAGACTTACCAGAACCAAACATGGCACGGTATTGAGAAATAGCGGCTGCGGGGCTGCGGGGCTGCGGGGCTGCGGGGCTGCGGGGCTGCGGGGCTGCGGGGCTGCGGGGCTGCGGGGCTGCGGGGCTGCGGGGCTGCGGGGCTGCGGGGCTGCGGGGCTGCGGGGCTGCGGGGCTGCGGGGCTGCGGGGCTGCGGGGCTGCGGGGCTGCGGGGCTGCGGGGCTGCGGGGCTGCGGGGCTGCGGGGCTGCGGGGCTGCGGGGCTGCGGGGCTGCGGGGCTGCGGGGCTGCGGGGCTGCGGGGCTGCGGGGCTGCGGGGCTGCGGGGCTGCGGGGCTGCGGGGCTGCGGGGCTGCGGGGCTGCGGGGCTGCGGGGCTGCGGGGCTGCGGGGCTGCGGGGCTGCGGGGCTGCGGGGCTGCGGGGCTGCGGGGCTGCGGGGCTGCGGGGCTGCGGGGCTGCGGGGCTGCGGGGCTGCGGGGCTGCGGGGCTGCGGGGCTGCGGGGCTGCGGGGCTGCGGGGCTGCGGGGCTGCGGGGCTGCGGGGCTGCGGGGCTGCGGGGCTGCGGGGCTGCGGGGCTGCGGGGCTGCGGGGCTGCGGGGCTGCGGGGCTGCGGGGCTGCGGGGCTGCGGGGCTGCGGGGCTGCGGGGCTGCGGGGCTGCGGGGCTGCGGGGCTGCGGGGCTGCGGGGCTGCGGGGCTGCGGGCCGGGAGGGATGGTGGCTCTCTTAGTAAAGAGCTTGCTCCAAAGCTTGAGAACTTGAGTTTCGATCTCTAGCATCCACATAAAAAGCTAAGCACAGCAACATACACCTGTAATCCAGCCCTGGGAACCTGGAGCTAGGAGGCCCACGGGGCTTGCTGGCCAGCCATTCTAGCCAAACTGGTACATTTTAGATTGAGAGAGAGCGAGAGCAAGAGCAAGTGAGAGAGACAGAGACAGAGACAAAGAGACAGTCAGAGAGACAGAGTAAGAGAGCACATGCCTCAAAAACTAAGGTGGGGAGCAACTGAAGATAGCCTGTGTTGATCTCTGCCCTCTGCCTGCAAGAGTACACACACACACACAAAACAAACAAACAAACAAACAAACATTTGCTCACAGTTTTCCAGTCAACATCTGAACATCAAAGAGAGGCACGTGCTTACACAACTATGTCTAATGATTTCAAGAGTTTCCTATGCAATTTTATGGACGAAGGGCTGGAGGAGTCAGCCTCGGGTTCTTGTTTACGGTGGGAAGAGCCCAGGAGTAGTGGACCCCAGAGATCACAGCTGGGGCCTGTTCTCTGCCACTCCAGGAGGACCCTGGCAAGAACCAGCTGGGCAGTTGAGTATGTACGTGACTCCCACAGACAGACTCCATGTGCCCCCCCCCCCCGCCACACACACACACACACACACACACACACTAGGATTGTTCATCTGCTTCCCTCTGGGGGCCACCGTATCAGGCTTATTATTGCCAGGCTGTCTTCTTGTGAGAAACACTCAACAGCCCTAACTCCCTCCCCAGTAGCACTCTGTGGCTGCCTATGCCGCCTATACCCTGAATCTACCACCAGGGCCCATTGCTAAGAGTTCCCTAAGTAAGACTCAGAACTTGAGAAAAGAGCCACACATTTCAAGTAAAATACTTTTTAAAACTTTAAGGAGGGGGCCGGGCACAGTGGTGCACCCCTTTAGTTCCAGCAGAGGCAAGTGTTAGTTTGAGGCCAGCCTGGGCTACACAGTGAGCACCAGGGCAGCCAGGGATACGTAGAGAAGCCCTGTCTCAAACAAACAAATAAATAAACAAACATTTAAAGACATAAAACCTCTGGGTGATTCTCTACCTCCACCCCTACCCACCAGACAAAGGAATTAAGTACTAAGGAAAACAAACAAACAAACAAACAAACAAAACCTCTCAAACTAGACTACAGTTTCCACAGTTTCGCTCGGTTTCCACATTTTTCATTCAGACTTTTACAAATACCACGTATGAATTTTGTAAGATACTAACAAAAAAGATCACTTGCGCACTTCTCTAGTGTGTTTGCTTTGTTTTCCTTCCAAAGGTTACTCACTTACACTGTAAGGGTTGGTATTCAGGGTTGCTGTGGTAA
This sequence comes from Acomys minous, assembly GCF_964271855.1. Taxonomy (NCBI): domain Eukaryota; kingdom Metazoa; phylum Chordata; class Mammalia; order Rodentia; family Muridae; genus Acomys; species Acomys minous. The sequence continues at coordinate 137,752,823 of NC_140485.1, read as the reverse complement.
GCTGTCTGCAATTGTGGTTTCTTTGCTCTATTTTCCAGGTCAAAATGGGCTCAGAATATTTAAAGGGGGGGGGAGATTCTTTGGTTCTTTGGGTGATATACACTGTGAATTGAAGCTCCACCCTTGGCACTGTGGAAGTCTGAAACATCAACAACTCAGATCCTAATCACCCCATTGCAGGATGTTTTATTTCTAATTCTTCATTTGGATCTCAGTAACCAAGAAAGGCAATTTTAAAAGATCATTTTGTCCTAACCTTTCCTGGATTTCAAGCCAGCTTTCTGAATACACAGAGTTCTTCAAATATTATTTTATATTGAGGCCATTTTATATTCTGACACAAAGATAAATTAACTATTGAACTATCTGAGGTGAAAATGTAAGCCCTGAGCTCTGGTGTTGCAGAAACACAGGCGCTTGTGAGGACAGGGGACGGTTCTGCAAGAAGCTGTGATGCTGTGCATTCTTCAGGGGACTCTCGGATCCCAGAAATCCTCAGAGAAGTTTGGGCAATCCTTGTTTGATAAAGAATTAAAATTGGGTTGGAAGACAGCCTTTTTCCTACCAACAAGAGAGAGGAGGGCTGTGGACTTTATTTATTCTGGCCTAGATTGGGCCTCTATCTGCAAATCCCTCCTGAGCCTTGGGGGCTGTTGAAAACCTTCTTGCTGTTGTATACTGCCTCCCCATCAACTGTCCTAGAAGGTTCTTAGGTGATAAGCATCCAAGAATTTACAGTATAAAGAAACTTGGGAGGCCAGCATCCTGTGCAGCCCACAGAATCCCAAGTTCCCCCTTAAAGGTGAGAACCAAGGCCCAGTCTGGCTACAGGACCTATAAGGTTAGCCAGCCTGTGGTTGCTTCCCAACCTCAGACCTTGATGCTGAGTCTTGATTCCCAGGGCCTTTCCTGCATCATCTAAAGAGGACATGCCTGGAGCAGTGGGGAGTCTGAATTTCCCATGACTTTCCCAACTGGGCCATCTCTCCAGCCCTGCGATTTTTAATCTTGGGATCCTCACCCAGAGATTGCAATGTTCTCATTTCTTCAAACAGTCTTTGTAGGAAAACAATGAAGTGCAGTGTTGACTACTGGGTGCAAAACACTGTTCTGCCCAAGAGGGAAGAGCCTAGAAGAGTCTCTTTGCAGAGGAGATGGAACTTCAGCTAGCTCTGGGCTAAGGATTTCCACCAGGCAGATGTTGGGGTGAACATCACATCAGTTTATCAGACGCAGGGAACTAGGAGATGGTTTTCAGTGGACAACAGTGGGCTCCAAGAACATGGCAGGAGCCAGGAGAACATGGAGGAAAGGCTGCCTTTTCCTTTAAGATAATCCATGACTTGAACCTTCTAGAAGCTGAACCAATCAGCCAAATGTTTCTCCTGGTTAGCAGCAGGACACTGGGGTGGTGCTGGAAACTATGAACTCTTTGGGAAAGCAGGAACTTGTGCAGAGAGCAGTCGATGGGACTAAGGTGAAGGAATGCCGGGATCTGAGCCTCTAGGTAAGTGGTCCTCAACCTTCCCAATGCTGCAACTCTTAATACGGTTAGTTCCCCTTGTTGTGGTGATGCCCCAACCATAAAATTATTTTCAACGCTCCTTCATAACTGTAATTTTGCTACTGTAAATATAAATGAATAATAATTAAAGGTGACATAGGAAGTCTATCTGATAGGCAGCACCTCCTCGTTCCCCCCACCCCACCCCCAGGGCAAAGGTCATTAGACAAGCCCTCAAGGGGGTCGAGACCCACAGGTTGAGAACTCCCCTAGGTGGTCCTAGGAAGAGAAAAAAGGATCCTTGCTCAAAATGAGGAGACTAAATATTGAGCTGGTGCTTCCCGGGTAGGCAGGGCATCCCCGGTAGGCAAGGCAAACGGTTCATGGTAAATGCTTCACAAAGTCTTGTGCACCACAGGCTGGGCAGAAGTGGTCGCTGAGACTGGAAGTTGGAAAGGGAAGGAAAGGCCTTCCCCACAACACATACACACACACACACACACACACACACACACACACCCCACAGTGTGTAAGGCCCGAGCCCCACAGCAGAGCCTCCTGTCCTTCCACACTGACCACAGTGAGAGCAGAGCAGGGTCTGGGGCAGCGAGCAGGGTAGAATCAGGAACCAGGTGATGAGAGTCCTTTAGAATGGGAAGCAAGATTTCCAGTGTGGTTCTCATTGAGGTTTCCTTCAACCCTGCGAAAGCCACCTGGGTTCCTTCCCATCAAATGAAGGCAAAATGTTGTCATGCAAGAGGACACAAGCTTGTTCTTCAAAGAAATGGGCTGGAGAAAGAAGATATAAAAACAAATAGCTCGTTTTCATCTTTGAAAACTGTGACAGGGGCTAGAGGGCTGCCTCGGTGATTAAGAACCGTGAATTTAGCTACCAGCATCAACACGGAGGCTTGCATCTATAACTCCAGTTCCAGGGACTCTGACGCCCTCTCTGTAGGTACCAGGCACACATATACATGGCCCACATACATACACACAGGCAAAATACCCATACACATAAAACAAAAATAAATCTTTTTTAAACCTTAAAAAAAGAAAAAGAAAAGAATACTTCCAAATCTCACACTGCCTTTACAAATGTTTCTAGTGCTAAGAAAACTGTTATTGTGAACGTTTTAGAATCAGGCCTTTCTTCTACAGACAGCTCTGTTTCAAATTCTGCTCCTGCTGCACAGCATTTGGAAAGAGCCACATCAGTGACAGAATGTTTCCTTGGTGCCACAGCCAGGACATCCGCTGATGGTAGCTCTCAAGCAGTCGTACAAAGGCATCTGTTAATTGGGTGTTGACCATAAGGCTTTGCAGGGGCACCAATGTTGATGAATGCCTAACCTTTGGGTTCAATTATCAACACTTGAGTCCTATAAAAGCTGACAAGTTTCTGCTTCAGAAATGTGAGGTCCCAACCTACTCTTTTCTAGTGCCATGGTCACTGCTGTATTTTGGCCCTAATACCACAACACCTCCCTTGGATGTTGTTGGTCCATTGTTGGGAGTTATAGATATATGCAAAGATTTGCCAATGTAGGGGTCTGGAGAATGACTCAGTGGGTGAGAGCCTCCTACACAAGCATGAAGAGCTCAGTCTGGATCCCCAGCACCCATGGAAAATCCAGCATGCAACATGCTCCTGTAACCCCAGTGATGGGCAGAGGATGGACAAGGGATTCATGGCCAACCAATCTAAGCAAAATGATGGACACTCCAAGTTCAGTAAAGAGACCCTGTCTCAAAACAAGATAAAATGGGGGAAAGAAACCTAACTGTGGCCTCCACAGGCACACCTGAGCGATATCATGGCATTCCATACCACACACATACTTACCACATACCACATACACAACACATACATGTACACACAAAGCTGTTGGTGTAGCTGTTACTGCAAGTCACCACACCGCTGATTGTGTGGATTGTATGTTATTTATTTATTATTAACGAAAGTGATATGGGGGTTCTGAGGTTTCAGGACTGTGTCCTAAGTCTCTCTTCCAAGTGTTCCCCAAGAAGCCCTGGCTTGATAAACCAGGTATAGATGACTTACTGTCACTCACAACTGAACCACTTGAAGAGTTACCCTGAGAGGAAGCATGGGATGATTTGGGGCTCAGGGTCAGAGGGCACAGCTGAGTGACTTGAGAAGGTATGACTAGAGGAACTCTAGCTGTCCGACCTGTGACACAGGAAGACACACTTCAGCACAGTGTGCTGGGAACTACGTGCAGTTTGAAAATACCCAGCCAAGTATGCCGCACACAAGAAGGTATTAGGTATGACTTAGCAGGCTCACATTTTAACCTCAGAACCATGAGCAGAGTTCATCGTAAGGCCAAGAATGGGAGCCAGTGTCCCGAGAGCAGTGTACACCATTGTGCTGAAGTCTTCTGTTTCTAGAAGAGTTGAGCTGGGTCTCTTGGGGGAATATACCACAGAGGCCAAGTCTGCAAGTTGTACATCTTCAGAAGAGAACTCAGGGTTAAGTTGAAAGCCTTTGGAAAGTAGGTTCCATTTCCACAGCCCCAAGAGACTTCTGCCTGGTGAGAAGAGGAGGCCTTCTCCAGAGCAGCAGTGCCTTTGACACCAGAGAACTCTAGGAGCAATCCTGCATGGGAGTGCAGCTGGGAAGCTGTCTCAGGGGCTGGATTTAACCTCCAGCACCAAAGGCATAACAAGCATCTAAGACAAGTCAGCAGAATGCCACCGAGCTAAACATCAAATTATTGGTCAGACATTCAAAGCCATAGTCCTGAGGTGCAATGCCAGTTCATGTCCACAGGAGACATGATTTGGTCCGAAAGAAAGAAAGAAAGAGATGGCGGCACAACAGACGATGCCAGATCGGAGGGTGCTTTGACGTGCAATATAGTTTATAGCATTAGGAATTCAACCACTTCTTTTAAGCTTCCAAAGATGCCAAGATATTGACAAGCATGTGACCCTTTTACTCCACTTTGCAAAACTGTTGATGAGTGCACCTGTGCCAGTCTGGCTGCCTCCCACTGTATTTCACAATAAGCCTAAGGCTGTGGTTCTCTATGTAAGAAATATAATTCTCAATGGGAAGTCCCCTAGTTCCAAAGAAAATGAAGTTGCTTTTGGGGGGTAATCATTTTTCAAAGAGGGGAAGTCATTCCTTGGTCTCTGTTCTGGTTTTATGGCAACATCTCGCCCCTAGGTGTACCAATTAATGTCTAGTCCTGGTGGGCAGAGGGGACGGTGGGTGATGAGGATCAGCATTCAAACAGGATACCCAAGGCAGGAGCGGGGGGGGGGGGGGGGGAGGGCTGACACAACCTCTTTAGAAAAATAAAATGTTTACACACAGAATAACAAGATTTCTCACTTGCACATACCACCTTTGACATTAATCAGAGCTTTCTCCTATGTTTGATATGTCATGTTTTCCACCCCTAGTACTTTGTAGAAATTTTTACTTTGAAATGGGGTGGGGATGGGGCGGGCTGGGGTTTGGGGGAGGCGCGCTGGGAAAGAACCCTCACTGCCCTAAAAGGAATGAGGAAGTGAGAGCTGGGCAGTGTCTGGCTGCCTCTGACTGGGTGACAGCCCATGATGTTCCTTCCGGCCCCAGTAATAGACTGAGTTTCCACCTGCCCGCCCCCGCCACATATAACGCACAACACATGAGGCTGAGGGCTCCAGTGTCTTGCCTCAGTGGGTGGATTCCTAGTGTCAGAGTGTCATGCTGTGTCTCCCATTTTCCACAGTTCACTGGAGGTAAAAAGAACTCTGGCTGAAGACCCTTCCAGGGTAAGTGCTGTAGATTAGCAGGACAGGTCCTGTGGGTCGTGGGTCTTGGGTCCCTGAAGCCTCAGGGACCAATGCCGCTGAAAACAGCTCTGCCGAAAAATATGTATCTTAGAATGACTTAAAATGCAGACTGCTCGGCTGCCATGTGACAGCTGCAACTTGGGGGTTCAGGAATTCTGCAAACGTTATCTTTTCTTTCTATATACTGTAAGCAGTGTCCTGGAAATAAATTTCCTTTTTTCTTGGGTTAGATGAGAGTGCAAAGCCTTTGATATAGTACATATGAGCTCTCAAAAAGGAAAAAGTGTTAGTTGTTGTAATTTGTATTCAGACTCTCCTGGTGGGAGTGTAATAAGGAACAGCAAAGTGCTGGAGCAGTAAAGACATCTGGCTTAGGGAATTGAGGATGAACTTTCTCATCTGTTGTTCTTAACAGTAGGCGACAGTAATATTATCTTATTTCATGGAAATGTAGGAATTTTTATTTCATTTGGATAAAATAAGATGCAAATAAAAAACTGGGTGAGATTCTCATACTGCTGTTTACTGTAGGATGGGTTTTAAGTGAAAACTTTTCTATCCAGTAGCTTTAGGTTCTGGGGGAGAGGTGGTTGTTTGTTTGTTTTTGGCAAACTGACTCTGAAATGTGACTGGTTATTCTACTTTGTAACTCTTTTCCTTTATGATTTATTGTAGACATAATCAAAGACTCAGGATAGAGAAATACCCCTTGAACTGTCAGCCCCAACTCCAATGAAGCTGATAAGCAGCACTGATGCTGTACGTGAGTCCTTCACGCTCACCCATTGGTCTCGCCCACAGACCAGAGCTGAAGGACTGTCACTAATGTTACTTCTCCCTCTCTTCCAGCCAAAAACACTTAATGCCAAGAACATGGAGACGTTAATTGAATGTCAGTCAGAGGTAAGAAAGTGATGTTTTAAACTTCTTATTCCTTACTGTGAGAAGATAGAAAATGCTCTTTTTTTTTTTCTTAATCATTTGGGTTGTTTAATTATCAGTTGAAAATGAACATCAGATTATAAATTAAACACATCTATTGAAACCCACAATAATGATCTGAGAAGATGAAAGACAGAATCAATGCAGTTGATTTGATTTTTAAGATGACTAAAAGGTTGTATGTGCATTTTTGGACGGGGTGTCTTCTTCAGTCACTATTTTAACTGAAATACATGTTTCCAGGGTGATATTAAGGCGCTTCCACTGCTGACATCATGTGAGAGTGAAGACAGCATTTGCCAGCTAATTGGTGAGTTTTGAAAACATACTGATCTCTCTGGTGAGCTGCTCTCGGTTTGCAAAACCACAGAGCTTTGCCTTTACTAGGAATTTGTTTTCTGAGTGTTCCGAGAGACCGCAGAACATTAACCCCTGAATAGAACAAGTGCTAGAGGAAGGGAGACTCTGTCTGTAGCCAGTGCCCGCCCGGCAGGGGGTTCCCAACCAGGCTGCCAAGTCTCGGGCCTTGTAAGCCCTGGGTTGGAACCTTGCACACACTGAAGAAACACACCTACCACTTGCTTCCTTCTCTAGCGGAGACCGCATCTAAGAGCCCATGAGGCGGTTGTTGTGATCCTCATCCCCAGAGAATCAAGCATCCACTGTTCTTATTCTTTTTCATAACGCGCTCCATTACGGCAGGCATCAGATCTGACCGCCCCTCCCAAAGTGTCAGGATGGACCACATCGTTCTTGTCTTCCTTCCACTGCCAGTACAAAATATGTAAAAACATTTGCCAGTTGTTTAGGAAAATTGTTTAAAATTAGAAGTGTGGGGGGTGGGGCGATAGAAGGGAACTTTTGGGACCCAGTACCCGTTGCACACAAGTTTCCTGATTGTCAGAGCAGTAGGATACGGCAGAGTGCCAAGCCGGGGTGCCCGCCTTCCTGGAGAACCATCAATTAGCTCCTGAAGTGAAACCTCCAACTAGGTGACTGCAGGATTCCCTGGGTGATGTAGCCCCCTCTAGTGGTGACCAGATGCTAGGATCTTGAGCAAAATACTTCCTCTCTCTGTAACTTGCACATTAGATGGAATAAATTTAAATTATATCCATTTATTCTCTGTAGTCATTAGGAATACACTATAATGGGTGGTTTTGACACACATGGTTGAATTTTGCTAGTTTTCTGTAGCTAATGGCTGTGAAGGTAAAAACAGGAAAGGTGTGGCCTTTGAGGAACCTGGTGTTGATGTTTGGGGACCGGCTGCCTTGGAGACAGTGTGGTTGTTGGGGGTTGGTTTTTCTAGATCACGGGTCATGCTCTTGGCCTCGAGTTTTCAACAGTGTTTGGTTTTCGGTTTTGTGTTTTTGGGGTTGGTTGGTTGTTTTGTTTTTCATGGCATACTACAGATAGGATGACATGGTCAACACCAGCCATGTTCTCGTTTGGATCTTGGCGTATTAGCGCTGATTTTTTTTTCTCTTTATCTCCTTGTTTCTTTGGCTATAGAAGTTAAGAAGAGGAAGAAGGTGCTGTCCTGGCCTTCTCTCATGAGGAAGCTCTCTCCTTCATCTGACTTCTCTGGGTCATTGGAACCAGAGCTCAAAGTGTCACTGTTTGATCAGCCCTTGTCAACCATCTGTGGGGAAAATGACACGCTCCCCAAACCCATCCAGGTAGGTGTGCGTTGACACACAAACCTACTTCCCTTTTCTGTGGGACCTGGAAAGTCTTTGGGAAATCTGCACAGGGTGGACTTTGTCTTTCATAGCCTGGCCCTCCTGTCCAGCGCAGTATGGAAGCTGTTTGCTGGCTGTACTCATCAATATGGTCTGCATGATGGGCCCTCCCTCCCTACAGACTTGTGGGCTGTAGACGGTGAAAGACTTAGAATTTCAGCAGAGCAGGAGTGGAGGATGTCTGTGGAGAAACTAGTGATCCTGTGAAAGCATTTGAGAGGAGAGACAAGGCACAAAATAATTTTCAAATGTGCAAAATTAATGCTTTCACAATTTGCCTCCTCTAAGAAAAATGAGTAAAGGGGCGTCGTTGGTAGCGCCGCCTTCAGTAAGCATGTAAGCCTCTCCCCCTGCAACAGGAGTCTGCAGAAAGGTCTCCACGCATTAACAGCAGCAACGTGGATGTCTCCAAGTGACTGTTTTCTGATGTTGCGTGCGTCTGCTCCCGCAGGACATCCTCGCCATCCTCTGCCTTAAAGGCCCTGCAACTGAGGGAATATTCAGGAAAGCCGCCAGCGAGAAAGCCCGCAAGGAGCTGAAGGAGGAGCTTAACTGTGGGGGCTCCGTGGATCTCAACCAGCTCCCCGTGCACCTCCTGGCTGTGGTCTTCAAGGTGAGCCTGCGGCGTTTGCAGCAGATGGCCTGATGGGGGCGCGCTGACAAACTCAGCAAGAAACCGGGACACCTGGCACTGCTTCCAGCCAGGCACAGCCCGCTGATCTGGGGGGTTGAGGAGGAGGTAAAAGATCTCACAGCACGATGCAAACAGATGGCCGCACCCCCTTTCTCCCTTCAGGACTTCCTCCGAGGGATCCCCCTGAAGCTGCTCTCCTGTGACCTCTTTGAGGAGTGGATGGGTGCCCTGGAGAAGCCAAGCGAGGAGGACAGAATCGAGGCCCTAAAGCAGTAAGTCTTCTGTCAGGAGCCAAGGTCTCCATCCTTGCTCCTACATAAAACTGCAACAGCCTCAAGATTCCTGACTCAGAGAAACTGGGAGGCCCAGGGAGTCTGAGTGGAACTGTGCGTCTGCTCCAGGCACCGAAGCTAGAGTTTCTGCCCCTCCCCTTGCCCTCAGAATACTAAGCTTATGTGGATGTTTCTACTTCCACATAAAATCCTTTGATAAAAGTAATGCCAAGAAAGGAAAGAGATCCATGTGTTGAATTCACTTCATTTTTTGAAATACCAAAACTTAAAGAATCTAATTATCACTCGAACAATGTTTACATTTAAGTACTGCCTTTCCCTGCTTTAATAAGCATGCTTTTATAGACTGATTCTAATGATTTTTCAGAATGCTAATCAAAATAGGTGCTCTTCACCTGGAAATTACAGGCCAAAAAAGTGTGAAAAAAAATCAGTCTCTGACACAGTTTTTGGCATTTTCAAAATGTGAGGCAGACTAGGATGGTTGCCCAGACCCTGCTTCACAGTCAGCATGTGTGTGTAACAAAGAGGGGAAGCTCTGGCGTCCCAGTTAGGACCACCTTGAGGTTGGCTGGCCCCATTCCATGACAGCTGCTGCAGCAATATGAGCACTTCACAATGTCTCTTGTGAAAATGCACCTTCCTCGTTTGAAAGGAAGTCCGGTTTGGGTAGAACTTCTCGAGAGGCCATGCTAAAGCTACATGAAAACCATCATCCCTCAACTTTATTCCAGGGTTGCCAACCGCCTCCCTCGGCCCAACCTTCTCCTGCTCAGGCACTTGGTCTCCGTGCTGCACCTCATCAGCAAGAACGCCGAGGTCAACAAGATGGACTCCAGCAACCTAGCCATCTGCATCGGGCCCAACATGCTCACCCTGCAGAATGACCACGGTCTGTCCTTCCAGGCACAGAAGGACCTGAACAGTAAGGTACGTCCTGCCTCTACAGGAGAAACTCCCTGGTCGTGAGCTCACCCCCTGGCAAAGCCGAGCACTGAACGGCTTCTGCTTTGAGTTTCTTGAAGTAACTCAGGGGCCACAGTGGAGGTCTGCGCTGCAGGACGTGTCTCTCGGGGACATGCATTTGCTGAAGTGCAGACGTTATGCATGCTCTGTTGTCCTGGGAGACAGATCACAGCAGCAGACACTTGCAGGGCTTCCCCACCCCTCCCCACCCCAACCCCCACCCCAGCTGGAAGAAACACAATTGTTCTTTCTCTCCTGTGTATCACATTCTGCCTGTTCAGCTAGACGTCTGGACAACTACTTCCTTAAATGAAGTCTTCAGTTACTTCAAAGTAAAAGTTGCTTTTTTTTAATTCTGAAAAAAAAAATGTGTGCCTCAAAAAAGCCATATAATAATAAAGCATGTTACTGCATTAACCCGAACAGGTTAAGATGCTGGTGGAATTCCTCATTGACAACTGCTTAGAAATATTTGGGGAGAACATTCCGACACATTCCCGCATCACTTCTGATGACTCCCTGGAGCACACTGACAGTTCAGGTACGGAACATTCTGACACTTGATTGTGGCTCTGGGGAGAAGTATGTGCCAGTCACCAGTGCTCCATGCAATGATGCAAAGCATGCCTCCTGTATTAGAAGCAGGATTCGCCTTCACAAATCAGGATTCTGTAAGGAAGCCATTAGCCACGAAGCACGCTGTGATTACCCGCAGCACGCCCTCACACTGCCGTCTCTCTGGGTCGACCTGTAACTTTCTCCCTCCTATTCTAAGTCATGAATAACTCTTGATTCTGCCAAGTAAACGTTAGCTGTGGGTTGGAGTAAGGAAAGTCCAGCTCTACAGTGGAATGTGAGTTTAGTAAAGTGGAAATTGATCCAATACAAGAGCTACCCAAAGGATCAATCTTGTGAGTTCAAATCAATAAACTAAAGAATACTGTCACTGTCATCTTCCTTCCCTTGCATCTCTTTCCCTTCCTCCTCCCTCCATTTCATTTTTCCATTTTCTTACCATTTAAAGATAATTTTAGACAGAAACAAAGTTTTAATGTATTCAATTTATTGTCAAAATCAAGCCCCAACACGCCTCCACCAGATCACCATAGGCAGAAATAGGGTGGTCTGTCTGAAACAAATACTGCTGTTAAGGAGTCTGGACAAAATGTTCAACTCTTCCTTAACTTCCCCAGATGTGTCAACTCTGCAGAATGACTCAGCTTACGACAGCAATGACCCAGACGTGGAGCCCACGAGTGCCATCACCCCTGCCAGCAGGCAGCTGGAGGGCTCTGCTGCCACAGTGGTTGGCCAGGAGACCCTGGGCCCACAGGACACCTGTGAGTCAAGCTCAGAGCCCATGCTTAGCATGGTAGCCAGGTTGAAAAGCTCCATTGGCCAGCAAGACAGGCGGTTCTCTGAACCCAACATGTCACCCTCCCAAGAGTGCCTCATGGGCCAGATGACAAAGCAAAAGCTGACAAAGAGTGAGGATGGCTTCACCATGCCCCAGGATGCCTGTTTTGAAGGTGATGAGGCTGAAGATCCCTTTTCAGAGGAGGTCCTCCCAGCAGCTGAAGGCAAACCCAAGAGACCAGTGGATCTGAAGATAAAGGCTGCAGACCAAGGTTTAGCATTGCCACGGGGACCCGTACCCAAAGTTTTCTCCAGTGTCTCCCCGGGGGGATCTTTGGACAGCTCACCTATGCCTTCTCCTTCCTGTCCCAAAAGAAACTTCTTCACCAGACACCAGAGTTTCACCACAAAGACAGACAAGCTCAAACCCCAGAGAGAAATTCGAAAGCACTCCATGTCGTTTTCCTTTGCTTCTCACAAGAAACCCCCGGCCCAGACCTCAGGCACTGAGTCTGAGAAATCCAAAGACTTTTCTAGAGACCAAATCAGGAAAGATTTGAGGAAAGAAAGCCAGCTTGCTGGCAGAATCATCCAGGAAAATGAGTTGGAAATCCAAAGCCAAACAGCTCTGGGCTTCAGCTTGTCTGGAACCTGGGCCCTCTCAGTCGACAACATCTTCCAGCTGGTTGATGTGAGGAAACCAGGGAGCCCACCATCTTATGAAGAGGCCATGCACTACCAGACAGGGGGACTCACGGCCTACGGTGGCCAGACTGTTGCGAGTATGCGAGCAAAGATGCTCAAATGGAGCACAGCATCGCCCCCTCTGCCTTCTCACCACAGCGAAGGGACGCCTGGTGGACACAGCGTGTCTCCCATCACTGAGCACTGGAAACAGAGTCAGACTGTCAGTGTCTCTGTAGAAACTCAGGGGAGATCTGAGCTGCACCGACTGAGGACCATGTCCGAGTCCATGCAGAAGGCTAAGCTGGACTGTCTCAGGAGACAACACAGCCATGTGGTCTTTGAGGTCGACCAACTCCAATGTGCTAAAGAATCCTACATTTAGGAGAGCAGGCCTTGTGCCATGGCTAACTCGCATGTGAACATATGACTGCACAGAGAACTGCCTGTTGAGTCTATTTTCCAAAAGTCACGAATAAGCTCATTCAGAATGTCATGTACAGCCGTCCTCTATGAGGACGGCTTACATAGTGACACCAGATTGTGTGTGTGTGTGTGTGTGTGTGTGTGTGTGTGTGTATGTAACTGGGTTTGTGCAATATGCAGTAAATGTATAAAGTGTATTATATGCAAAGTATTAGATGCGAAGGGTACTACATACATCTCTTCATGCATGCACTTGTGTACTTTCTATACATTGTTGGGTTTTTGTCCCAGGTGCTTGTTTCTATTATTAGAAAAAAAATCTTTTCTGAATGCCATGCCAGTGCTCCCATTTCCACGCGCTGCATGCAGGTGGGAATGTCTAAACTTCTGATGTAAGTTTGTCCTCCTAAGCTGGCTTGTGATGATCAATCAGCATAGCAGGAGGGAGTCAACTGAAAGGCACTGTACTCAGTGCGTGAGTTGTCCGCAGCACTGGGTGAGGCTCTTTCAGTAACCTAATGGAATGTGGGGGCTGTGGTAGAAATGCATTATGTTGCTATTAATTCACGCTCTGCGCCTCTGTGGTTCAGTGAGGGCTTATGCAGCCATGAGCGATGTACCCATGGGGGTCGTATATAAAACTCCAGCGTAGTTTCACTACAATAAACTGCTATCCTCCTGGAGAGAGTTAGAGAGCTGGTTGTTTGCTGTCATCTCCTTTGCCTTGAGGGACTCCATGAGAACACTATCCACACCTAGTCCATTCAGCCAGAATCTGTTCACAACACGGGCACTGTTCCAGGTCAACACACACACACCTTGGGAAGCTTGGTGGAGGAGATGTAGTCTCTGTTCTCTGGGGATTTGAGCTACTTTTTTTTTTTTTGAACAAGCAGTCATTGTGATATTAGAATTTTACCAGTCATCGACCAATACATCTATCCAAATATTCTAGAGTACTGGGCTCTAATCTTCCTAAATACATTGATTTTTATAAAACACTGTATATACTCCTGATTGTGGTGTTGTCTGGCTACCAGGTAAAAAAAAGACCTGATTCTTTCTCAGAGGTGATTTACTGAGAATTTTGTTAGTTGTGTTGTAAACTGGATTGCCCAAGTGACACAATTAAAACTAACACGCCTTTAATCCCAGAACTCGGGAGGCAGAGGCAGGTAGATGTGAGTTTGAAGCCAGCCTGATCTACAAAGTGAGTCAAGGACAGCCAAGGCTACACAGAGAAACTCTGTCTTGAAAACCAAGAGAAAAAAAAGTGTCCTAATAAGCAGGGCACTAAGAAGGCAGAGGCAGGCAGATCTCTCAGTTGGATGCCAAGATGGTCCACAGAACAAGTTCCAGGACAGCCATAGTTACATAGAGAAACTCTGCCTCAAAAAACAAAAACAAAAACAGAAACAAAAACAAAAGCCCTATTAAGAGCCTGGAGAGGCTCAGCAGCTTAGAGTACTTGTTGCTCTTGTAGAAAACCTGGGTTCAGTTCTCAGCACCCACAGGACTCCTCGAAGCCACCTGTAACTGCAGGTCCAGGGATGGCCTGGATGGCCATCTGATGCCTCATCTATCCTCCAGGCATGCACATGCGAGCTTGCAAACATGGAGGCAAAACATAATACATAAAATAAAAGGAAATATGTTTAATGCTCTATTAAGCACCAATAAGAAATCAATCTGAAAGGGCAAGCCATCCCCTCTGACTGGTAAGTGAATAAGAACAACCCTCCCTAGAGCTGAGCACTATCACAAGGGTGGCTCTATACCTCCACAAGCCAGGCACTGTGCTGAGTCTTTCAGTATTGGGAAAAAATTATCTCCCACCAGGTTCTTAGTGAGATAGATGAGTGCATAGATAGATAGATAGATAGATAGATAGATGGATGATGGATAAGGTAGATAGATGATTAATAGATGATAATCGGAGAGATAACAGATGACAGTTTAAACACATACAAATATAAATATATCATTTATTTGGGACAGGATTTCCCTGATGCCCAAGCAGTCCCAGAATGTGAAACCTTCCTGCCTTAGCCTGCTGAGCACTGGGATCACAGGCTGGCATTACCACAATGACTCCTAGTAACTTGCTAATGAGAATCAGAGCATTGCCTCCAGTAGCTACCCAAGAGGACAAGTTGGAAAGCTTTGAATGTATTCCTACTTTACTAGTGACTTGACCTCTGTGTGACCCTTCCTCGGGTCCTGAAAACCCTCCTCAAACGTCTGTTTGTGCGCTTATTTATTTTATTTAAGGCAGAGTTTCTCTGTGGAGCCTGGAACTCACTGTGTAGACTGGACTGACCTGGAGCTCACAGAACCCGCTGCTTCTGCTTCCCAAGTCCCGGGGTTAGAGATGTGCACTACCTTGCCTGCCTAGTTGCCCATAAGGCAGTGGCATGAGACTGAAAGGCCTGCAGCACAGTTTGTGGTCAGATTCCTACACCTCTGGTGCTAACGTGCATGTCACTCTTGCTGAAATCCTTGACCAGAGAGAAGAAGGCACGGCGGCCATTTCAAATATTACTTTGGTGTGACCCACTTATTTCCATGTGATCATCCACTGATGTTTCCAAATTGGATTTCCTAATTGTTTCCAACTATGTTCATTCGCAGCAGCTGCCACAAGAGCAGTACAGCTGGAAGGGGGCACCTAAACAGCAGACATGCCTTGTCTGTGGCTCTGGAGACTGCAAGTTGGAGACTGAGCTGTCAGCATGGTCTATTCCATGTTCCTATTTGACCTAGATGGTCAGCCTGTGTCTCTTCCTGAGAAATTATCTTTCTTCCTATAAAAAGGGGGCAGGGGGAGTGTCACACAATGTACTGTAATTATTTCCAAAGACACACTTTGTCCCCAACCCCAGAACGCAAATAAATTGCATCTGACCTAGATAAGTTGGCTTAGGGAAATTTAACAGAGTTGGGAATGTCTGCCAGAGACAAGAACAATTTCCTAAATCTTAAACCCAATAAACACACAGCACAACAGTAGGGCCCATGGCAGTTGACTCCGCAGCTGGGTTTTGCAAGATGAATATGCCAAGCAATGGCTGATGGGCTCAGTGCTTCCCAGCGCTGGGGATGGGAACGGCTAACACTGTCTATACTAATGCACACTTAAAAGGATAACTAGATAGATGCCCAACTGTGATCTCACTGGGAGAGCCGTCAAAATATGCTTTCTTTCGGAATGGTCAACATGCAGGAAGCCACATCAGACAGGATCTCAAATAGATGAAGGTTCTTCACTCATTGAATTATGTGGTGGTTTTAACTCTTTGTTTGCAAAAGGAGAGGTACTGAGGAGGCCAAAGTATACACAGAGCTGGCAATGAGTCACTTTTAGCAACGTCTTGAATGTAGCCTGGCACACTGTATTTTGTCCTCTACAGAATACAAGTTAAGTACAGGGGCCAGGGAGATGGCTCGGTGGGCAGAAGTGCTTGCTGCATGAGCACGTGGACCTGAGCTCGGGTCTGGCACTCACATACAGAGCTGGGTGAGGCTACCCCTGCCTGTGACCCCAGAGCTGTGGAGAACCAAGGCAGGATTGCTGGGGCTCCTGAGCCCCGACAAGGGGTTGTTTAGTTGGCTTTCTAGGTTTTTGTCGCTCACTACAATGCAATAAACTGATACATAAAGACTCTATTTTGTAAAATCTCAGCCAACACAAATCAAAGCCTTGAAGAAAAGGTAAATGATAGGAAAGTGACCCGACTTACTCTACGCCATGTGCAAGAAAACAGCTGGGATGGCGGCTCAACCAGAACCGGAGCAACAGAACGGAGCAGAGGCAAGGCACTCAGCACTCGGCGCTGACAGCGGAGCAGCAGGAAACACGGAGGCACTTCATACACGGCTCGAGGTGAACACGAACGGCTGTCCGAGGAAAACCATCCGAACACTGGGACACCATGTCACAGTGCATGGCCAGACTGGATTCTAGAAGGGTGGGAGATTTAAGCATGGGAGGTGACAAAGTCAGAGTTCCAGAATAAATGGGGAAAAAAATCTTAGATAACCTCAGAAGAAAACAGGCCTTTACAACATGATTTAAAATTTAAAGACACAGAACATACGTTAAAAACTTAAAAAACAAAAATCTTTGTAAACTACTGTAAACCAGTAAAAACTAATGAATAGTTTGTACCTTGTCTGAGATCTCCACACGCTGCCGTCCATCCCTATTAAATGATAAGGAAAACAATAGTAAATATGTGCTTTAGCCCTGAGCCTCCAACCCTTAAACTCGCCCTTGCCTTTAAACCATATTCTTCTGCCAATAAGTACAACCCTAGTTTCATGATCTGTGCCAGTGACAATGTGGGGGAGTCTGGCCTCATCCCCTTCTGCTGCAAACTGATGTGAGGACAGGACTGGGCAAGGCATGAATGCATGTAACAGTAGAGGCCCAAGGCCCCAAGATAGATGCCTGGGATCACATCTGAAACCTGCCACTTGCCACCTGACCCTGGAGACACTAGTCCGCAGTCTGTGCCCAGGTCCCCAGCTGCTAGAGGGTGACAACTATGCAGGCCTGTTTTGATGCTGACTGAGATGACACACAGCCAGGGTTTACAGAACCCCATAGGTCTTCGGTGACTGTCTGCTTTCTGGGTAATTCCCCAAACAAAGTAGCTTTTTTTTTTTTTTTTTTTTTTTTTTTTTTGCCATTTCAACCTAAGGGGCTTCAGAAGTGCACCCTGTATGGCTCAGGCGCTTCATGCACAATTCAGCACTCTCAAGTATGAAAGAGGGAGTATTTAACTTTGTTTAGATAGCAAAGGCGGAGAAGTCGCACAACTAGGAGGTAGATTTCTTCTCTTACAGGGTAATCTCAACACAAATATCAAAGATAGCCCAATGTCAACTCTTCCAGCACTGAAGAAAGAGGTAGAGATAGCACCTTGTGAGTTCAAGGCCAAGATGCTCTACATAGTATATTCCAGGCCAACAAGGCTTGCATAGAAAGGCCCTATCTTAAAAGAAAATAAAAGTAGATATCAAATATAATATTATAAAATTCTCCTTTGGCAAAAAACATTAAAATTCCTTTATAAGATTTTTAATTAAAAATTATTAAAAGATCTGCTGTTAATGCTCTGTGTGTGTGTGTGTGTGTGTGTGTGTGTGTGTGTGTGTGTGAGAGAGAGAGAGAATGTTTGCCTCCCATGAAGGCCAAAAGAGCATCTGTGATCCCTCATGAGCCTCCCAACATGAAAGTGCTAGTAACTGAGCCCCACACTTCTGTAAAAGCAGCTAGTGCTCTCAATTGCTGAGCCCTTTCTCCAGCCTCCTCAATTGAAACATACAGGAAACAAAAATATTAAAAGTAGAGAGATCAATACGCTAATTCTTAAGAAAAAAAAAATTAGCTCCACACATTCTGTGCATTGTTAGCGTGGCCCTAATTCTTAGTTTTAATTTAACTATATAATTTTAAAAGAAAAAAAAGCAAAAATGAAACAAAGCAAACCCTTTGCTGTGTTTGCACAGGTTTTTAGGACGAGCTTTAGGAACTCAGAGCTCTTGGTTCCCGTTCAAAATGGCGTATGCCATTTCACCTTTCTCTTTTAATATATAACTCCTGTATAGAATTCAAATTGAGGATCTAGAAAAGGGGAAATGAGGAAGCTATTTTAAAATATTGAGATTGTTCATAAAGACTTGTCTTAGGCATGCTGGGGTGGTATTTTCACATAAGCATTTGAAGTGAGTTCGAGGACCTCTTGGTTAGCAAGAGGTCAGTTCTCAGAACATTTACTTCCCTTTGTTACTTCTTCTCCTTTATTTTCACCTTCTGTGCTCACCAGTGTGGTCTAATCTGAAGGAAACCAATCTGGGATAAGACTTAAGTCTGATTCTCACTCTATGTAATAGGAAGAGTTCATTTTTATAACTGCTTATGCATCTGTATATCCTTGGTCCTTTGTCAAGATAGTAAATTAATTTATTCTTACATTGGCTTATATTTTGGTCAATTTTCCTGAGGTATAGCCATACAATAAACCTTGTCTATTCAGAAGGCATGGGGTGGTTGGTTTTATCTTGCATAGACACCTAAGAGAGCACTGCCACAATCAAATCATGGAGCACAGTGTTATCAGTAAATACTTGGTGCTGCCATCTTGGTGTTGCTTGGTTTGGTTGACTAGTTTACTCTAGTTAGCCACCATAGTGGGGATTACTAGTATCTCATTGTGGGTTCATTTCAATTTTCCATTGACTAGATAATGATGAACATCTCTTCCTGTGTTCATTGGCTATTTAAAAATTACCCAATCTTGGACTGGAGAGATGGCACAGTGGTTAAGAGCACTGTCTGCTCTTCCAGAGGTCCTGAGTTCAATTCCCAGCAACCACATGGTGGCTTACAACCATCTTTAATAAGATCTGGTGCCCTCTGCTGGCACAGAGGTATATGTACACACAGACTGCTCACATACATAAAATAAATAAATCTTTTTTTTAAATTACCCAATCTTATGCCCATTTACCTTAAAACGTAAGTATCAAGAGGCATTGTGTGTTCTACAAAGTCTTTGGCTTGTAAGGTTTTGTCACAGTGTGTGGTTTGTTTATTATTTATTCATATTACTGCAGGTGGGCTTTGAGTTCTCAAATGCCAAGACCATTCCCAGTTAGCTTGATCTCATGTTTGTGGATCAGATATAAGCTCTCAACAACTGCTCTAGGGCCATGCTCACCTGCCTACCTGCTGCCTGCTTCCTGTTATGCTGGTCATGTGGCTGTGGTGTCTTATCGCAGCAATAAAAAGGCAAACAAGACATTCCCTTTGTGTGGCTTCAGCGCCTTTGCCAAAACACTGATAGAGGGCTACGGATGTGTTCAGCGACGGAACATTTGCCTCGCATGAGAGAGGTCCAGCAGCCCACCCACCAAAAGTAAACGGTTTGCTTTATAGATAAGTAGCTCCCTAGGGATTGTATTCCATCTCTTCAATCTATATAACTCTCCTGTTTGTATACAGTGTGCTGATACTGGAACTTCAAAGGAAGTTTAAACTACATCACAACCTTTTCCTTCTTTTTGACTATTCTAAGACCTTCTATCCTTATACATTTTCAGTTAAGTTTGCCAACATCTAGGAAGGTTTGTCTTGTTTTGTTTGAGACATTTGCTTGAGACAAGGCATCTTATAGCCTGGGCTGGTACAGCAGTCATTATACAGCCAAAATTGACTTTAAACTTCTGATCTTCTCACAGCCCTGTGCTACCACAACCAGCATCACACGGTGCTGGGGACCCAACCCAGAGCTTCTTGCACACTAGGCAAGCACTCTGTCAACTAAGCTACATCCCTGGCCTACGATCTAGAAACTTCAATTGGAGTTTAATTTAACTTCTATGTCAACTGAGAGAGTTTGTACCTCAAAAATATTGATGTTGCCATTCCATGAAAATAATGGTTTGGGGAACTGAACCAAAGTCCTCATACATGTGAGGCAATTGATATAACAGTGAACTATACCCCAGCCCTCATTTAGCCATTTTAGAATTTCTCTCAGAAATTATCTGTGGTTTTCCATGTCCAGCAAACATTTATTATCAAATTTATTCACAAATCTCTTTAGTCTCCAGGAGTGACAAGACATTTTGGGAAAAAAAATTCTCTCTCCTGTGGTATAGTCAGATATCAATCTCCACAAATTGGACTTGAAGCCATTTTAGAAATGATTTGTGTAAAACCCAAGTAACAGAAGGAATATTGTACATGCAAGTCAACACCTGGGACAATTCTTAAGCAAGAACAGCTAGATTAGCCATAGCAGCATAGAAGATTAGGGATCTCTCTAGGGCACGATGCACACATTTACGATTTGCAGTTATTTTTGCTACTAGGATCTGCTGTCACTTTTGTTGACCAGACAAATGATTCCTATGTTTTAATGAGTTACTGGGCAGACTTTCTTAATAAAAGTCCCAAAGGAACAGATTTCAATTGTAAATATTTCAGTGAGCTTTGAGGCCTGGGGAAGTTTACTGTTTGAGCCTTATAATATAAATATTCTTAGGAACAATCCAATTCAAGTGCCATATCATACTATAAATCATTTCCAACCACAATGAAAACCCTGTAACACTTTGCTGCAAATACTCAGATAGAAACAGCTGGAATTGTTGGTGAAACATCAGATCACTGCCGTATCCCCTGACAGCACGGGCCCCCTGTGCATGCTCCTGAAGAAAAGGGGCGCTATTCTAGGCTAGACCCCCATCCTATATTCCTTCTGTAACAAGTCTGCTCTATTTTACAAATTCTGAAGTGTTTTTTAAACCACAGAATAATCCCATCAATGTTTTATCAGATATTAAGACAAAGAAACTCATGGCCTTAAATTAAGACTTCCCAAGCCTGAAAGCACTTCCATTCTCCCTGTCCGTGTTTCCTGTGTTGTTAAACTGAGGCACACAGCTGAGGGCTGTACTGAGGTGGCTATAGCAGAAGAGTGCCAGTGAATGAAATCAGAGTCACAGGCCTTATCATAACCTGACAATAAAAAAAAAATGTATTCAGGTCTCAGATCCTTTGACAAAAATAACTCTCATTTTCAAGAATAGAAAGTGTTAAGGGGGGTTTTATGTCTTCTTACAAGAAATTTCCATCCACTGGATGTAAATTTTACTTTTCATTCAAAAACACAACATGTTTTGGTACTGAAAACTTCCCGAGAAGCTGGGAGCTATGCTGCAGACTCTGAGTCACGGTTTTGCTCTGACTGGTGAGTGTGTGCTCCCTCTGGCTCTTACTAGAGAGAATCACTGAAACCGTTAGATCAAAAGGAAATGATCGGAACATCCTGTCTTGCTCTCAGTTCTGTAGGAAATCGAAAAGCACCAGGTCTACAGTTCTGAGTATTACCACCGGCTTCAAGGAACTGGGCAGAACATCAACCTGAAAGGCGGCTCCTTTGGGCCAAAATGAAGCTCAAAGGCCCCGATGTTTACATGATTCTGGAGTTTCTCCATAGGAAAAAGAAATGCTTGCAAATCAAATTAAGTCACAGACACAGATGCCTATCTAGGATAAAAAAAAAAACTGAATAATAAACTTAAGAAGACTGAAAATTTCACAAAAATTTCCACCTGGATAGAATACATCTCTATCAACCTCCCGATACACTTCTCTAATGCTCCTTTTTCTGTATGTTTTAACTAAACACTAGTTTAAGCCATTTCTCCCTAAAATGTTTCCTATAGAAAGGACAGCTGTTTTCTTTCAGCATGGTTAGTACTCAGGGTTTCTTTCAACATTATAAACTTAGGGGAGTTTTTAATATGCTTTAGCTTTTGAAGTTGGTAATAACATGTAATGTAGATCATCAATGTGGAAAAATCTGTCATGCATTTTTATTCAGGAGCTGGAAAGCCTAGGGAAACATTCCACAGACCACACTCTGATGCTTGTTGGCCTTTCATGTCTTTGGCCCTCTCTAAATAACAAACTTCTCTCTATCTCGCCCTTCTGTGGCACTGCTCTCTCTCAGCCATCTAACCTAGCAACACGTGGGCACAGGAATTTCAGAATTAGCAAATCCAGAACAGAACTCCTGACTTCCCACTCCACAGATGACTGCATCTTGGTGAATTGTATTATTGCTGTGTCATCTCACTCAAGCCAAAGATGTGGTGACCATCCTGTATCCATCTTTTCCTCACCCCACATCTGGTCCTTTATCACCTGTTCTCATTTCATTCTGCTGCAATGGCAAATACCAGGACCAACTAAGGGAAGGTAAGGGCTTATTTCATCTTAAAGGTGAGTCCATCATCAGGGCAGGAACCATTGAGGAATGCTGCTTGCTGGCTTGGTTATAGCCCAACAGTGGACTGAGCCCTCTTCTGTCAATGGAGGCAACTAAAACAATCCCCCACAGACACACCCATGGGCCAGTGTGACCTGGGCAACCCCTTGATTGAGATTACCTTCTCTGATGACTCTAAACTTGTCATCTCAAGCTACGAGTTAAAGCTAAGACACTGTGTTATCTTAAATCTCCAATATATTCCAAACACACCTCGTCTATATTTCCTACTATTATTCTAACTCCAGGCCCTTCCCCTCTCTAAACAACTAAAACACCTTCTTAACTAGTATCTTACCCTCCACCCCGGGCAATCCACCCTTCACACAGCCATTAATGACCTCTGTAAAGCAAGCTCAGGTCATCTCATCTTTTCCTGTGTCCACACCTCCCGTCCTAGCAGTCCTGCTGACTTGACTGCTCTCCACCTCTGACACTCTCAAAGCTCACTTCCAGCTCCTCTCCCTTGGAACTCCTAATTCTGGCTGGCCTGCCCTCCTCTGGCTCCTCAGCATTACAGGCTTGCTTAGAAACAGTGACTTGGCCATCACCGTCTGCCTGGACTGCTCTCCCAGCAAACGCCATGTGCCCGAGTCCTTCCTAGTCACGCAGGTCTCTGTTAACTATTACTTGCTTGGGCCTTTTCTACTTTTCATCCAAGGCAGCCACCTGGGCACCCACCTGTAACATCTCATCGTGTTTCACCATGGCAGCCACCTGGGCACCCACCTGTAACATCTCGTCGTGTTTTCACCATGGCACAAGGGCTTCACTAACATCTCCTTCCTTTTCTCAGGTTTACTCACTGATTATCTGCCACGCCCCCATATTAAGAAGAAAGTTCCAGGTTTGGCTCATGGCTATGTCTGGTGCTCAGTGTTTGCTGAGCAGCCAACTTCCCAAGCTCTCTTCTGTCTTCTGTTATCTGTACTTGGAAACATTTTGAAGCTATATCCAGTTGTTCAACTTCTTCACACACATAAAAAGAAGAAGAGATGCGCCTTCCTTTTCCCGAGTAAAATGCATATGGAGGCAAACATGTCCATGGGCCCTACTCAATGCCCCATGGGGAGCAAAAGATGAAATGTGGCTAAAGGCTATATGAGCAAAGCCAGAGGGAGGGATCAGAAATGTCTTCATGGAGAAAACAACAGGAGGAGCTGAGATTTGAAATGTGGGCCAAAAACTATGCAGAAGAAGGAATAAGGAGAAAGCAATGAGCAACACGGCAGGGAGGGGGCATACAATATGATACGGCGCTAAGATACAAGGGCCCAACTCGGCGAGGCAGTGCTAACGCACTTGAGAGCAGAAGCAGGCAGGAGGCAGACAGAGGCTGTCTGTGACACAGTTGAAGGACCCTGAACCCATAAGCAATATGGTAACGGAAACCCGAGGAGAGAACAGCATCATCAGAGTCCCGCTTTAGTTATGACATTCTCTGGCTCCAAGGCAGAAAGGAGGAAGATGATCAAGCAAAGGCTGGGAAGAACAGTAGAGATGCAAACACAGAGGATGCAGCTGTGCGGCATACCTGTAGTCCCAGCACCCGAGAGGCTGAGGGTGGAGGATTGTGAGATTGAGAGACTTTATCTCTAAAAATGGAACATATTAAGAATAATAAAGAACTATTTGGGAGGCAAGAAAGGATCCAGGACCTTGTGGTTATTGAAATAGGAGGATGGGAAGAAGAAAAGGAGAGAGCGAAAGATAAGAGCCAGAAGGCTCCAGGACGGGATACTTTGGTGTGGTGCTAGGCCCAAACAGACCAGCACTTGAGTCCTACTCCAGTCACGCTCTTGCTTATGGCTTTGCTAAGGTAACTTAAGGTTGCAGTTCTGCCTGATAAATGGGAATGTTAGAATTTGCATCATTACAGCTGAATGAGTTCACATGTGTAAAGTGTGGAGCATTGTGTCTGCTGTGTTAAATTCCCCATTACTACTGAACTTCAAAACTATCACCTCTGACCATGGAGGAGCTGTCCGTCCTGTCCTGCTTGAGCAAAAGGGCCCACCTCCTCCCTCTGTCATTCCAACTCTTCCCTTCCTGGGCCTCATCCTCCATGACCCCCCTGAGTCAATCCTATAAGCATACACACAAACAAGTTCTCCATTGAAAATAGAAACTTTTCTCTTGGTCCAACTTGTCTATGTCTACGGGACCATTTCTTTTCCTTCATAGCAAGTCTGCTTGGCTGCAATTTCTCTCTTCTCCCTCCCTTCCAAACACACTACAACTGAGCTTTCTCACGCACACCCACACAGATCGACACTTCCCCCTTTCCTCATGTTGCCTGACCTGTGAATGTTAGAAATCATGGTTCCTTCCCTCTGCTCCAAACACTTTCCTCCCTAAGCTCCCAGGTAGCCAGACTTCCTGCATGCCTTCCATCTCTTTGACCACTCCCTTTCAAGTTCATGCAAAGATGGAGGCCTGCTGACCATCCTTGGCTTTCTTGAGGAAGGACAAAAGGACCTATGCTTTAGGATAACAGCAACCAGGAAGAACACAACAAAACGCAGACTTGGATGTCTGAATCCTGCCTGTGAGGCCATCTCCTACTCTACCTGCAATAGGGGTGTCTACTCTACAGTCAGATCAAACCCGTGAGCTGGGGAGGCACTTCAGGCTTGAGCACTTGCCTGCCTAGCATACGTGAGGACCTGGGTTGAGCCTCAGCATCAAAATGAGTAATGAATCTAATCTTCCCTGGACAAAAGTGTCAGCCAAGGCACCTGGGCAAGTTTTTCTGCACACTGTGCAACATTTATCCTAAGGGTCATCTTTGGCTGCTGTCCTTCTCTCCTGGCCATGTCCAGTCCCTCTGTTTCAACATTCAAGATAGACCCGGCATCTTCTCACATCTCTGCCACCCCTTGGCCAGGCAAACTGGGTAATAGGCTCCTATCAGGTCTCCCTGCCTTTGCCCCATGGCAGTCTATTCTCATTGAAGAAACTGGAGTGGGGTGGGATCTTTTAAATCAAATTGTCAAACCTCTACTCAAAACTCTTCAGGGCTTTTAGTCCTGGAATTAATGCCCAAGCCTTTGCACTCAGCAGGACACACAATCTGGTTAACTGACTTCATTTCCTCTCTGCTCTCACTGCTCGCTGCTCCGCCCACTCTTACTTTCTTGTCTTCAAACATGGCTAATGTGAGAACTCTATTCTTGCTGCTGCCTTGATCTAGAATGTTCCTCCGGTCCCAAGTTTCATTGCTTCACCTCCTTCTCAGCTTTGCTGGGATGTCACTGTCTCTGCATCCTCCCTCAGTCTTCTCTAACCAGCCTAAAATTCCTGTCTCCCTAGACCTAGCCTTCCACGCTGAGTTGTTTTTTTCTCCTGGTTCTTATAATGTCCAGTTTTCATTCCCTTGTCTTTAATGATTCATCTATTAGACTATAAATCCCACAAAGGCAAGAATGGTCTGTTTATTTTTCTTTTACTTCTTTGCCTCTAGTTTCTAATGGCCAGTGCCTGGCATGTAGCAGATACTCAAAATCCTCCGGCTGGATCATGCATTTCAGACCATCCAGGACAAACACGCAGATATCTGGGATTGTTACCTGAGAGAGACGCTACACAAAAGATAAGATTGTTATTATCACAAATACATACGTGCTTCTGTAAGCAAAGAAGGAAATGAGGTTTCCCTCGGAGCCAAACAAAGAGAACCAGACTGAGGACATAAACCTACAAAACTTTTAGTAGCTATCGCATACCTGATCACTCCCAGCTGTGGCCAGATGGCACTATTGGCTACCCACTCAGTACCATTTCTCCCCATGTACGCAACCAGCTCGCTCCTCCCTCCTCCTGGAAGACCGGGTGCTGAAACCCCAGGTTACCACTCTATCTCTGAACTTAAGTGAAAGAATGTTGTATTATTTTGACTGTTTGGAATTGGTTTCCTGTTTGGGGGGGGAGGCGGGGTAAAAACACTGATAAGCTGTTCAACATTTCTATGAAATACTGCCAACTTTCCTATAGTATTTCTACAAATCATCTACACACACGCTTCTGGGTTTCTATTATTTCAGACTTTGGGGGCTTTGATCACAACCACTTTTTAATTTTGTCAGTGTGTGGGTGTCTGAGGCATATGTGTGGGGCTCAGAGGACAACTGTCAGGAATTCTCTCTCTTACTGTGGTCTCCGGTGCTCAGACTCTCGCTTGCTTGTCGCCCCTGAGCTACGGCCCCATCAGAGCCTTTCTAAATGTTCCTTTTCCCAGACGCTAACCTCAGCATTATATTCACTTAATGACACTTTCTCACAAGTTTCCTCAAAACTAGTCAGATCGAAAGTCTTTAGCAGTGTCTGTCGATGGCATTTGCTATACACTTTTTAGTATACTTATACAATGGTGAGTCTCTGCTTTAAACTGTTAGCTGCATTTACCAGGTACAGTTCGAAATACTAAAGCTTCATCAGTACTTTCAACTCCTCCTCCCAACTCCAAAGGGATAGATTCTGATGCTCCCACTTTGTAGACTTGAAAAATAAAAGCGTGCGTGCACAAAAATCTATAACCACTCACCCACGTGTTACTGGGCTAGCACACTGGAGAAGCACCATTAAAGCCTAGGCTGCACTTAGCTGCACTGAAGGTGTAACTGCAAACCCAAGAAATTAATCACAAGGTATGCATACACTTAAACAAAACCTTAACCTCCCTAGTTCTAAAATTAGATCTTAAAATGTTCCTGCTCTTGGGCGCCTGAAGGATGAACGTGTAAGGGAACCCAGTCAAATCAGCAACCTATCCAGCCCATTCCCAAAGTCTAAAAGGTGACCCAAGTCAGGGGTCCTCTAACGTGCTGGCACCGAGTGGAGTTGTGGGGAGCCATGCCAAATTCTGCCATGTCTGAAATCCTGGGCTTAGGCTGCATGCTGTGACCTTCGAGTTGCTGACCTTTGCCTCACCAGGTCTTGTGTTCTAGGCTATCCTTGGACTATTTATCTTTGAAAGAAGTAGGGAAGTCTCAACTTGGAACCACCCAGAAGATCAAGGAAATTCTTACAGGGAACTACTCAGAGAACTAGGAAGTTCTACAGGGAGCGATTCAGGCTATTGTGTTCTTCTTGCCTTGGGAGCTAGGGAGAGAGGGATCAGAATAGATCCTGTTGACCTTACTATATAAAGTCTTACTCGTCCGCATTAAAGAAAAACCTTAATCAGAAATTTCCTGACTTGATTCGTTATTTCTCGCGTCTCTGTACCCTACACTCAGTCCTCACTCCCTCTTTCAGGTGAACCCTGATTCTATTTTTCCCGCGGCAATCCATGCCAGGTAGCGGAGGAGGAGCTGGGAAACAGGAGACAGCCCGCCCCGCCCCTGCCCCAGCGCGTAACAGAGCTGGGAGTCCAACTGCAAAGGGCTTGTCACCGCCCGGTAGCGGAAAGCGTGGCGGCGCGGCTTGAGAAGAAACAACCGAGGACGCCCCTCAAAGAGCAGGAGCACGTGGGCCTGCGAGAATGGCGCTGACAACAGCCCTACCAGGCGTCGTCCCGCAGCAGGACCAGATGGCGTTACCTCGGCCCCAGTGGCCACCACCAATACCGCCATGGCCGCCTTGCCGGCCGAGAAGCGGCCACTGCGCAGGCGCGCCCGAGGACCAGCAGGTGGGCGGGATCACGAGCCGGAAGTGTGCTCTCCTACAGGCCTTTCCGGAAACCCGGCGGGCCGTAACTGCCTGGAGTTCCGGCCTCCAGACGGAACTTCGCGTCGCTGGGCAACCGGAGCGGGCGCGGCAGACTCGCTCTACGCTCCAGGGAGAAAGCCTACTGTAGCAGCGACTAGCTGCGCGCACCTCCTCGCGTCGCGCCCGCTTCCCCGAGAACCGCGTCCCCGCGCATCGCGGCATCCCTGCCCTTGGCACTACTTACACGTCTCCGGCTCCCACGACTCCTTAACCCCCACCTGCTTCCGAGTCCCCCTCCACCGAAGGGGTGGCGGTTCGACCCCTGCCATGGCTTCGGCGATGACAGACCACAACCCTCGGGCCTCCCGCACCTACACCTACACCAGCAGGCCCCGGGCCGTGCCTTGCCAGCGCCGCCGCTACCGGGACAGCCTCTTGCAGCCGTGAGTGACCCAAAGTAGCTGCTGTGTGGTTTCCACTTTGCATCCCATCTGCTTTCCCTAGTCTACACTGAGTCAAAACTTCCTGCCCTAAAACAGCACAACTGTAGTTAAGAGGCACAGCTGGTCTGAGCCATGACATGGACGCCACCAAACAGCACTCTGGGGTGGTTCCATCTCTCCATCATGCATATGAGGAAAGGGAAGCACTGAAGTACGTAGGCAGCTAGCCACATAAAGGTCTTCTCACAGCAGCCTGGGTGGAATTAGGTTAGCCTTCCATGCAGGACCACAAAGCATACTGTTACCCTAGTGACTATTTGCAAATATTCAGGCCTGTATACGTAATAAAGACCACGGAGTTTGTGGTTCTCTTAAAGGGCTTTCTCCAAGCTTCATGTTTCGGAATAGCAGGGCAGAGAGTGCAACCTTCGAAGGTCGTGGTGCCACGGCTGTAATCCCAGCACTAGGGGGAGGCAGATCTCTGTGAATTCAAGCCCAGCCTGATCTACAAATCGAGTCCAGAACAGCCAAGGTTACACAGAGAAGCTCTGTTTCGAAAAAGCAAACAAACAAAAGGAGTGCAGACTTGGTGGTAGCCAGGAACTCTGCACCTTCTGTTCACCTAGAACCCTGCCTAACACAGGAAGCACTCAGCCTAACTTGGAGTAGTGACACGGGCCTGTTACCCTAGCTCACTCAGACGCAGACGCTGTAGGATGGATGGACTTTTTTTTTTAAATAACTAGTTGATTTTTATGTTGAAATAAGGTGTTGACTAAATCAATGTATCAAAGCAATGCAAACGCATAGTGAAATGTAGTAGTTACTTACAGAGGAGACTGATTAAGACCTTTAATCGTAGAATGGTTATGTTAAACGTATACTGGGGGGTGTCCTTAGCTAAACTGGCTGCTGAGTGACTATATGACCACATCCAAAGAGTGAGTATTTTTTGGTCAATTTGACTGTATTCTACAAGGTCCTAATCCAGTCTTGTTCAAAAGCTTCTATATCGACCATAGTAAATAACTTTCCCAGATAACACATGGCTAGACTGGATAACAGTACGTTTTAAGGGGATAAAGATTACAAATTATCTTCGTTAGATGCATGACTGGACTGAATCCCAGTATTATGTGTAGGTATGAGAAGCCAGTTTCACCAGCACAGAAATGGGAATATTTCATTTTTCTCTCAGAGAAACTGAAAGTTTTAAGGTTAATACAAGCCCAGTGTAGTTTGGAGACTTCTGCCTTCTTGTAGCATAATAAACTGTAAAAACTGAAAGAAAGCATTTGAACACAGGTTTTCTCATTCATAAACAAGGGGTTTTTAGCAGACTGAGCACCCCTAATCTGGAAGCCCAAAACTGTTTATGTGTCTGGGTGTGGTGTGTGTGTGGTATGTGTGTGTCTGTGTCTGTGTGTCTCTGTGTTTGTGTGTCTGTGTGTGGTGTGTCTTTGTATGTGTGTCTGTGTGTGTGTGCCTGAGGGTACAGGTGTCAGTGGAGCCCAGAAGAGGGCATCAGAGCCCCAGAACTGGAGTTGCAGAAGGGTGTGAGCTGCCTACCATGGGTGCTGGGAACCAGACTCTGGCCCTCTGCAAGAGCAGTATGAGCTTTTACCCTTGAGCCTTCCTTCAAGTCCCCAAATCTGAAGGTCTTTGAATGCCACGATGCCACATTATGTAACCAGAATACAGGTACAGTAAATATATATATATATATAATTACCTCTGGGCTGTGTATGCAAGGCATATATGAAACATGTTTATATTTAAGTCATTTATGTGCAAATATTCTGAACCATGAGAGAAAATATGAAGTACTTCTGTCCCAAGTATTGCAGGTAAGGTTACTCAGCCTATGCATACCTTGTGTATTTGTTGATAGGGAAGTGATTACAAGCATGTACATACAGCTAAGGTCACCTGTAGGCTTGTGCCCAAACCAAGTTAAGACACCTTTGTTTTACAAATCTGTTAGCAAAGAGCATGTAAACTTTCTAGTGTTTTTAATTCAGGGAAATGAAAATTTTGTACTGTACCTTCTATTTGACTCTGATCAAATGAAGCTTAGAATTTTCATGGCTGACAGAATATTGACAGCTCCCTAGAGATATCCTCACAGAATGCCCAGGACCCGGGAATGCATGGCCTTGGGTGGTCAAATGCACGCATCAGTATTGCTAAATTTCCAGGTTAAAGGGAGGCAATTGTCCAGGTGGGGCCATGTCAGGGAAACCAATACAAGTGAAAGGAGGCAGGAGGACTGAGTCAGAGGTGTCGTGAGGACAGGAGCAGAGGGTAGAGTGGGGCTCCGTCAGTTACTTCTCTCTGGTTGCTATGATGAAGTGCCGAACAGAAGCCAGCCTGACAGAGGAAGTTTATTTCAGCTTCCGGTACAAATGGATGGAGTTTATCATGGCGGAGAATTGACATCACATTGCAGTCACACAGCAGAGAAAGACGGGTGCTGATATTCAGCTTGCTTCCCCTTTCTATTCGGTATGGGACCCCAGACTGTGGAATGATGCCATCCTCAGTATCTGTCCACAAATCCAGTCCGACAAAAGGTACAAGAAGGAAAACTCTAACCCAAGGAGGCTAACTACACCCATGAAAACACAGGAAATTATTTCACAGGAGCAAAACCAAAAGAAGGGAAGAGTGCACACACACACACACACCACCACCACCACCACCACCACCACCAGACACCAACACCAAAATAACAGGAGTTCTACAGTTTTATTAGCCACTAAGGCCTAGTCGTATAAGACAAGACTGTTTCAACAATAGCTGGAGGAAAGCAGCAAGGGAGCATGTGTCGTCCTCTCTGAGAGCAGACGGAATGATACGAGGTCTCATCGTCCAGTGGTCTCTCACATCTCTGGAGGTGATGGGGAAAGAGGGTGTCCTTTTGCAAGAGGCCAACTGGGTGGGGGTACCAAGGGTTAGCAGAGGCCTCACCCTTGCCTTCTGCCTTGCCTCACCCCTTCTTTTTGCCTTCTCTAAACTAGGCCTTTTCTTCTGTACTGTTTTTAGTTCATCTTTACATTCTCATACCAGTGACAGTAAATTTTCTTAGTTTAAATACACAAGCAGAGAACTGAAGCTCCGTCCATCCTGTAAGGTTTACGTTCAGATTTAATTACCTGTGCAATGGGAATTGTTCCCATTTATTGGACACTGCTACGGTGCCAGATATGGTAGCCCTCACTACAGCTCCGACACGTAGGTGACATCGCTGTCATTTCCCGAGCCACAGTCTATACAGAGATCAATTCAACAGTCTGTCCCATGACTCCTCTTCCTTCTTCTAGGCCACTGTGGGCCAGTTAGCTGTACTTGGAAGCGATTAGCGATTAGTTTAAGCCAGTCTGTGCAGTGCTGGGTTGTAGCATGTTGACACACATGCTGTAGACGATGGCAATGCACATAGGAGCCTACCAAATACTGAGAAAGGCAGGCACTTCATGTCAAGAGAGAAGCAAAGCATGCTGGGAGGGTATAGAAGAAGGCCACCATCCCTACAGGGGCACGAGGAAGTGTGGTAGGACGTGAGGAAATAGATGAGTTTGGAGAATAGGAAAGAGAAGGTTTTCAGAGAAAAGACATCACATGCTCAAAACTTCCATTTTAAAAAAAGAAATGAAGTCTGTTTGAAAACTCTGAAAGACCAGTGTGGCTAGAAAACAGAAGACCAAGGAAGAAAGGGACCCAAGTAGCATGGGAAAGCTGCGAGAGCAAGCTGTGTGAGGGTAGAGAGCTACAGTCAGCTTTCCCTTCTGTGCTAGTGGTGCTGGAAGCAGAGGAGACAGAGGGAGAGGAAAGGTGATAGCAGGGGTCGGGAGAGCTTTAAAATTATCCTTGTTGGTGGTTTTCAGCTTATAAAAGTAATACATCTTTATAGGAACAACAGAAAAGCCAGGTATGGTGGTGCAGCCTTTAATCCCAGCACTCAGGAGGCAGAGGCTGGCAGATCTTTGTAAGTTCAAGGCCAGCCTGGTCTGCAAAAGTGAGTCCTGGATAGCCAGGGCTACACAGAGAAACCCTGTCTCGAAAAACCAAAAAGAGGGAGAGAGAGAGAGAGAGAGAGAGAGAGAGAGAGAGAGAGAGAGAGAGAGAGAGAGAGAGAAAATAAAAATAGTGAACTAAAAACAGTTAATTATCTCCTGCTCACTTTTGCTTCCTCGCTGTTTAGCCATTGTCTAGTTCTTTGTACAGTTAAAATGTCCCCTATTAAATAAGCTTTAAATATATTTCCTCCTATTTCCATATTTGTACAGGCACATACATATTCATAAGGAGCATCTGAAGGAATCCATTTGTGTCTAGGGCATTCTTATGACTTATACCCCAATCCTCCCTTTCTGCCTGTTGACCCACTCCTGTCCGTAAGGCAAACCATGCTATCAGTGTTGTATGCATTTTCCTGTAATTTTAAAAATCATAGCTTATTTATGGATACCCACAACAGCTGTGTGTGTATGTCTGTGTCTATGTGTGTGTGTGTGTGTCTGTGTGTGTACTCTCCATCACTGAACAGAGAGACCAAGAACACTAGCAGAAGAGAGAGAAGATTTAGCTTACAGTTCAGAGGTCGTGCGTGGTCATTTGGCTGTTTCTGGGGGTGCAGCAAGCATCATGGTGGAAAGTGTGTGAGGAAACAGAAAGCAGAGGAGAAAATAACAGGAAAGAGTGAGAGCCAAGACATACCCTTCAGCATCGGACTTCTAGTGACTTCATTCCATCCAGTTAAAGCCAGCTTTTTATGATTGCACCTCTCCATAGTCTGTTCAAATTTGAATCCGCCAGTGGCCTATAAATTATTGATGGAGTCAGAGAACTCTGCAACACCCTCACAGACGTCACTGATCTCCAAGCCAGTCAAGTCGACAAGATAACCATCACAGTTTATTTCATAGCAACAGTAACACACACAGGTCCAAACCTCTTCTGCCCTCTTAATACCTGGAGTGCTCAGTCAGTTTCCATAGCATCGTGGTCATGTAGAGTGTGGGTGTAACCATCGTGAAAACTTTGCACCAATGATACTCAGCTTTTGCTACAAAGAGTGAGGTTTGGCAGATAACTGTTTGCTGGCCCTTTTACTTCTATTAGGAAGGTTCTCGGGAATGTAATTATTAAGCCATACACATTTTTAATGTGAGCAAATGCAATATACCTGTCTTCCAAGAATATTTAAGCATACACATTACCCCTTTATCAACATTTGGTGTCATGGATTGTGTTGTTTTGATAGTGGCAACCCAGTATTTTCCCTTATTATTTTTATTACAGTAGGAGGCATTAACCAAGTCAGTACTACTTGGGTATTTCTCTGATAGTCCAGGTAAAAGATGGTGATGGCAGCGTGCACCAAGTGGGTCTCGGGAAGGCTGGGGCTTGCAGTCAGTACTTCTTGCTAGCTATAGGATGGGGAGGGGGAGGGGAAGGCAGTCACAGGTGACTCCCAGCGTTCTTGGATAAGTCACAGCTGTGTTTATTGGAACCACTTAATCAACTTGAAGTCAGAATGAGAGGATAGTTCAATTGTGAAATTGTCTTTGGCAGCTGGAAATTCCTAGAGTTGAAAGTCCTAAGCTAAAAAATAAAATTGGTCTGTAGATTGTAACTGAAGCTTTGCACATAGATGAGTCATCTAAGACAAGGGTTCTCAACTTGTGGGTCACATGTCAGATATATACATCATAACAATAGCAGGATTACAGTTGTGAAGTAGCCATTAAATAATTTTGTGGTTGGGGGTTACCACCAAAAGAGGAACTGTTTTAAAGGGTCACAGATTATGGACAAGAGAAAGCTGAGCCTTAGGAAGTACAGACAAGTAGCTGGGAAACAGCCAGAAGACTAGAAAGGAGCGTGTTCCCGTGCAGAGCACAAGCTGAGACCGAGTAGCGTGGACAGAAACACATGCCTGTATGTTCCTGTTCAGGAGAGGCTTGGGGACGGGTCAGCAGCGGGTCCTTTCCATTTCTCTTCTGCTCAAAGGAGTAATAGTTCCCAACATGAAATTATTGTGAGTGATAAGATTTGTAGTCAAGTGGTGGTGGCTTACGCCTTTAATCTCAGCACTTGGAAGGCGGAAACAGGTGGGTCTCTGAGGTGGAGGCCAGCCTGGTCTATAGAATGAATTCCAAGGCAGCCAGGGCTCTATAGAGGAACCCTGTCTCAAAAAACAAACACAGGGAAAAATTGTAAGGTCCTGCCATGTAGTGACTATTACATAAACGGTAGTTCTGTCTCCATATTTTATGGCCTGTACCACAATTTCTTGTGTACATTTTTAGATATTTTATTTCAGTGTGTATGTGTACATGATGTAAGAGACACAGGTTCCATGGAACTGAACCATCTGCTGGGGACCAGCCTGGGTCTTCTGGGAGAACAACTGCTCCTAAGCACCAAGCCATCTCTCTTGCCCCTGTAACATATTTTTAATCCACATTCTACTGAAATGGGTTGACTTAATGATATAAATACTATAACACTCACTTAGGATTTTCTGTTTTACAGAGCTGAAGAGCCTTTGAACTATGGAAACATAATGTATGACAGAAGGGTGATCCGAGGCAACACTTATGCACTGCCCACAGGACAGGTGGTAAGCAGGCTGCGGCCTTGTCCTGGTCTAATTCTGTAGTGCAACAGCACGACGCACACAGCAGCTAGAAAAGGGAAAGGTTGTTTGGCTTACGCTTCGTCACTGAGAGAGTCAGGGCAGGAGCTCAACAGGAACTGAGGCAGAAACAATGGAGAGATGCTGCCGTCCATCTGACGTGCTCAGTCCACCTGCCTACACA
The DNA here is from genome assembly GCF_964271855.1 of Acomys minous. Classification (NCBI taxonomy): domain Eukaryota; kingdom Metazoa; phylum Chordata; class Mammalia; order Rodentia; family Muridae; genus Acomys; species Acomys minous. The sequence goes on along the minus strand of NC_140485.1, from coordinate 137,717,699 downwards.
GCCTAAGCATGGTGCTTCCCACCTCACGTCAGTCTCCTGCGGACAAGGCCACAGGCTAACCCAATCTGGGCAGTCCTCAGTCCAGCTTCCCTCTCCCAGCTGGCTCTGGCTTGGCGTCAAGTTGGCAGTAAGAACTAACCAGGACGGTTGTCCAACAGCCTTCATGTAATCTGGTGAAGATCAGGGGTGTGTGTGTGTGAGTGTGTGTGTGTGTGTGAGAGAGAGAGGGAGAGAGAGAGAGAGAGAGAGAGAGAGAGAGAGTGAGTGTGTGTGTGTGTGAGAGAGAGAGATTTTAATCTGTCACCTAAAACATTTATAAAATGAAATAAATTACTTGAAGAATGAAATTTTAAAGGCATAGAGGCTGGAAGTATAGGCCATGATAGAGCAGTTGCCTGGCATGCACAAGGCCCTCATTACATCCCCCCAAGTATGTTTGTATATATGTGCACATGTGTGCGTGCATTAGATATGTATGTGCATGTGTGCGGGTACATATGCATGTGGGTCCAGTGGTACTTTCAGGAGCTAGAAGGGAAAGGAGTTATTGCGTGATGGGCCCAGAGTTTCAGTTGAGACAGTGAACAGTCTGAGGGGAGCAGTGGTCTAGTCACAGTGGTGTGGATGTACTCTGCTGTGGAGCTGTGCACTTAGGGATAATGGAAGTGGCAGCAGCTTGCTGTCTTTGCAGTGTACTAAATAACCCTGCTTTCTTTACTCTGATCTAAAGCGTGAATCCTTTCACCAGCCAGTATATTCCCCAGCAGGAGAAAAGAAAAGTGGTAACTTTCACATTATACATATTTTCTACAATATGAATAATTAATAAATAGGCCCTTATTTTTTTCTATTTAACAGATTCTAGTGGACCATCGAAAAGTTTCAAATCTTTGGCTTTGGATTTTTTGTATTAAATTGTTGCAGATCAATTTAAGCAGTTTATAGACATCACTAGTGTGAGGCCGCTCTGCCTGGTGTCTGACACATTGAGTTTTGTTTATATTGTCTCATTCTCTATCTACTACTGAGACCATTTAATCTAAAGCTCTGAATTATGTATCTTTTCTTTACTCAGTCAAAAACTCAGGACTGTGCATTGTTTTTGTTTTTTGTTTGTTTGTTTGTTTTGTTTTGGGGGCCTTGGGAACGTAGGCTTTGAGGTGGGTTGTTTGGTTGGTTAGTTTGCCTTAGTTTGGTTCGGGTTGATTTGGTTTCCCTGTGTATCCCTGGCTGTCCTGAAACCCACTGTATAGACCAAGCTGGCCTTTAACTGGGAGATCCACCTGCCTCCCAGGTGATGGAATTGAAGGTGTGCACACTGCCACCTGCCTAGGACTATTGTTTTGTTTTGTTTTGTTTTGTTTTGTTTACAAGCTTCTCTAGACAGTTTTGGTGCAGCCAGCTCTGGAAAAGCCCACATATGGGACCTCGACACAGTGCATCGCTTTTGCGGTATAGTGAGCACAGTATACCTAGAACAAAAGTAGAAAAGTAAAGAATCCTTCTTAAAAACGTCTTTAGTCAAGTAATCAGCAGCTTCCTATTAAAAAATCTGCCCTGAAACTTCCTTTTCCTCCTTCTTAGGACTAAAAATCCCCTAAGATGCTCTCAGAAACCCTGAAAGATTCAAGGATGGAAGCTGCAGGCTGGCCAGGGACTGTGGGACTCAATTGAAAAGCAGCACAGCTGTGTGTCCCCATGTCTCCTTTCTGTCTGTCCCACAGCAGGTTCAGGATGCTGGAGAAGCCCATACCAGCCTGAGATACAACCCCGAGGAGAAAGGGCAGCTTTATGCCCCATACTTCAGCCAGACACTAAAGCTAACGCTGCCCTGCCCCTCCCCCGCCACAGCGCCAGTGAGACTGGGTTTAGGAGGCGGCACTCCCACCCCACATGGAACAAGACAAGGATGCAGATCTCACGCACACAGCAAGAGAGTGCAAACCCATCCCCATACCCCCTGCTCTCCCACTGCCCACCCTTACCCAGCCACAGTGAGCTAAGTAGTGCCTGAGGACACAGGCTGAGTGCTGGTAACAAAACCAGTGGGGAGCTCAGTTTTCTCATAGCAACAAGGAAAAACAATGTGGTAAAGTCAGTGCTTCAGGAGCTTGCAGCACCTGCCCCCTGCCTCAGCAGAACTACACTGCCCTGCACCACTGTCAGTAGAGCCTCACAGAGAGTTAGGCGCCCATCCACTCAAACATGTACCTACTGAGCAGGGATAGCTCCCACTGAGAAGGTGAGGAGCATCTGAAGCCTCACGGCAGAAAGCTCAAATCCCTAGCAATAAAAACCAAAACGAGGCCAGTCTCTTAGGAGATAAAGCAATCAAGATGACAGTACATGATGCCTCAGACGTAGGAATTGTAAGACCTTAAAGCAGTCAGAAATATTTTAGCCAGAATTAAAAAATTATGAGTACTTTATGCAAATGAATAAAAAAAAAAACTCAGCAGAGAAAGGGGAATATAAAAAATGAACTAAAATAGCCAGAATAAAAAGTGCACCAGACAGACAGTGGTGCATCAAAAATGGTTCTACTCAGAAGAAAACATACATGTGAAGCAGAATGTACTTAAATAAATGTTTGAAAATCCCAGACTTGTCAGCACACTTCAGATTCACGAGATTCCGGGCACTATTAAGTAAACCCAATGAGGAATCAAATGCACACCAAGCTGCGTCAAAATCTATCCTGTGAAAATGAGAAATCAAATGTGCACTGAGCCACCTCAAAATCTCACTAAAATGTCTTGAAAGGAGCTGAAGAGAAATGGTACATTAACTGAAAAATCACTGTTAGCAGGCAGGCTTCCCATGGGGAGCTTTAATTGTCCAATGCCAAGCCATTTATTTGGGCTCAAGGCATTTGTTCCTGGAATTTTAAGATATGATCACTCTATATTCAGAGTACACATTTGATTCTCCCACCTAAAAGAAGTAGCCAGCTAGGTGTAGCTCTGCCTTTTTTTTTTTTCTTTTTTTTTTTTTTTTACCATGGTCACTGGATCGAGCTGTTCAGTATCAATATAATATTGAAAACAGCTAAAAGTTCCTGAGCCCTGAAAGTTAGACATATCACAAGTGAACGCCAGAGGGGGAGTGCACCTCAGTAATAGAGTACTTGGCCAACGTGCATGAGGCCCTGGATCTGACCCCTGGCTCTGAAAAACAAAAACAGATGCCAAGTCAACATGAAATTATAGGCACTCACTATGCCCATAGAAATGCAAGAAAAAGAACGTAGAGAAATTTAAAACAATGGGCAAATAGAAAACAAAAATGGCAGCCTACACTATCATATGATATGATCATATCAATGATTTTGTTAAACATAATGGTCTGAATGAAGCAGTTAAAAGTCAGATGTGTGTAAGGAAAATCCCTTTAATTACATCAGAGGTATAGGGCTGGAGAGGTAGCTCAGTGGTTAAGAGCACTGTCTCCTCTTCCAGAGGTCCTGAGTTCAATTCCCGACAACCACATGGTGGTTCACAACAATCTGTAATGTGATCTGATGCCGCCTTCTGGCAAACAGGTGTACATGCAAATAGAACAGTCATAAAATAAATGAGTAAAATCTTTTTTAAAATTATGTTAAAGGTAAAAGAAAATATAATATGCAAACATTAATTCTTATATTTATATAAAGGTTCATGTTTTTTAGATTTTGTGTATGTACATGCATGTAGATGCCATTGAAGACCAGAGACATCAGACGTGGAGCTGGAGTATGGGTGGTTGGGAGCCACCTGAAGGAGAGACAGATACACAATTTAACTGGACAATTTTACTAAAGATATAAAAAATACAAAGCAAAGAAATAGTATGAAAAGCTCTAAAAGGAAAACAATTGGCCTACAAAGGCAGAAACAACAGCAGAATATCAGGTCTCATCAGCAACCCTCAAGGCCTGGAAACATGTATGCTACAAGCCCTGAAAGAAAGAACTACCAGCCACGGCTGCTGTCTCCAGGAAATCTGCCTCCTAAGATGGATGATAAAATCAGGACAACTGAGAGCAAGACAGCTGTTGAGAAGGTACTTAGAGAACACTGTACTCAGTGGAGGAAGATAGTCTCATCACCAGAACACAGGAAAAAAGAACTCTCACAGCAGAAGTAGATTAACAAAGGAGAGTTAGGACGGAATCCATGTGTCCAACACATTAAACAAGAAAACCCCTAATACTAATGGATAACCTAAGACCAACAAAACAGCCAGTAAAATCACAAGAATTAGTAAACATCCCTCAGTAACCTGGTATGTAAATCGATTCTACTCACCAATAAAGAGCTACAGACTGGCTGATTGAATTAAAAAAAAAAAGTTTCGACTATCTGTTACTTCCAAGAAACAGCTCACTTGTCATAGTTTAGAACAAAAATCAGTTTAAGTGGAAAGCAAAATAAGCTGGCACAAATAGCTTTTCTGGTATGTGATAAAGCAGACTTAAAACTAAGTTGGTCAGAAGAGAAAAAGAAGGCCACTGTGCATTAGAAAAGCAAACAATTGGGGCTGAAGAGACAGCTCAGTGGTTAGGAGCACTGACTGCTCTTCCAGAGGTCCTGAGTCAATTCCCAGCAACCACATGGTGGCTCACAACCATCTGTAATGAGATCTGATTTTTTTCTTCTGGTGTGTGTGAAGACAGCACTCATAATAAATATATTTTTTAAAGTGAACAATCCACTAAGATGCAACAGTTATAAATACGTATGTGCCAAATGTTTCGTAAAACAAACACTAAAGGGCATAGAAAGCCCAATGGGTCCACAACAATAATGGTGGCCTCAGTACCCCACTCTCATCCTTAGATAGGTCATGCAAACTAAAAATCAGCCAGTTTCAGGAATAAAGTGTACCAAATGGACCTAACATCCACAGAATACTCCATCTAACAAAATGGACTGTGCACACCCTCAGCAACCGCTTGAACTTTCTCTAAAATGGACACATTCTAGGTCACAGAGAAAGCCTTAGTGAATGAAAAGAGGTGTGCTTTTCAGTGGTACAACTAGTTTGAAAGCATTCTTAAAGCTGTGATTTACCTCTCTAACTGGAGTGCTATCTGATCTTTTGTGTCTTGAATTTCTCTTTTTTAAATGCTCATGCATTCACTAAATTCAACATTTTTAAATCATAAAAAGATAAAAAACCAAAGTAATTTTTTATTCCTTATCAGATCATAGTAGAATAAAAGAAAAAACCTTATAGAAATAACAACTTCTTGAAGACTGAACAATACACTCTTGAATGACACAGTGGTCACTACAAGCAAAATACCCATATACATAAAAATAATTAAAATAAAATAATGAAAAATCTTTAAAAAATGGATAAATTCCTGGACACTAATGACCTACCAAAGTTAAGCCATGAAGAAGTGAGTAATTTAAACAGATCCATGGCAAGTAATGAGATTGAAGCAACAATAAAGTTTCCCCAAAGGAAAGGTAAGGCTGGGTGGAGGCACTGCCAAAGTGTAGCTGACCCTGAAGAAAGCCAGCCTCAGTATCCCACCGAGCACAAGGGAAGACTATCAGACCTGCTCTAGAGAGCCAGGATTGCCCAGCTGCCAAAGCCAGTCGAGTACACAACAAAGAAAGGGAACTGCAAACCCATTGCCCTGAGGAACACACACCTAAGTTGTATTCAAGGACACATGAAAAAGATGAACCCTGTGACCAAGTTGGTTTCATCCCAAGGAAGCAAGGTTGATCCAGCATGTGCAAATGAGTGACTGTAAAAGGACATGAATAGGTGTGAGGACAGAAAGCATAGGATCAGTATGTACAGAGAACACCTTTGGTAAAAGCCCAGCCACTGCCCTTCCTGCCAAAATCCCTGAAACTAGGAATAAAAGGAGCATGCCCATAACAAACATGACAAAGACTAAATGCAAAAAAAAAAAAAAAAGCCTATAGCCAACATTAAGTAAATGGAAAAACAGGATCCAGGCAAGGACATCCATTCTTACTCAGTATAATACTCAGTCTTATCTAAAGCAGGGAAGCAAGAGAGAGAAACAGAAAGCACATACGGGAAAGGAGCAAGTCAGAGTGCCTGATACTTCAAGGACCCTAATGATGCCACCAGCCCTGATAAGCACTACAGACTTGCAGAGAAAGAAATCAGGAAACAATTCCATTAACAATAGCTTCAGAGCATAGGAAGGTTGCCAAGAAAGTGAAAGATGTCTACAGTTAAGAAAGAAAGTCAGCCGTGGAAGATGGGAAGGCACATATGCTCATGGACTGCCGTAATCAGTAATGTAATGGACAGTCATAGAAGTAATGTAAAAATGTTGATCATCACAGGTGATCCAAGGACTCCGTGTAATCCTCAACAAGATCCCAAGTCATTCTTAACAGAAATAGAAAAGCAATATTAAAATTCCTGTGTAATCACAGGTACCAAAGCAGGGCCACTTGGGGACAGGGGCGGGGGTAGAGGGGGGCGGGGGGAGGCTGAGGCAGAAGGAGCATGAGATTGAGGCTAGCCTGAGCCACATAGACCTTGTCTCAAAGAAACTACAAGGGAAAATTTGCAAATGGATCATGGATTTAAATGTGAACCTTCTGTAATCATGGGGCAAGCAGAGTCTGTATTATCCGGGAGGGTGGTAGGCACAGAAACAGTTGGGCTGATGAAAAGCCTTGTAAGGACAAACTACAAAACATCACAGATCACACTCCAACAGGCAAACAGCACATCTGGCAAAGGTTTTATATTGAAAATATATATTTCTCAAAACTTGAAAGCTAAAAAATATGCAAACTGACTAGGAAACGTTAAAAGTTGTGAGCAGATCTTTGCCAGAGAAAAGACTGGTGACAGACCCATCAAAAGATACAGCATTGACCATTAGGGAAATACAATTTGAAACTGTGGTGACATACCTACTGCACACCTATTACAACACTAATATTTAAAAGCTGACAATAAGCCAGCCCTGCCCTGAGGACACCCTACCCCCACCCCTGTGGGTGAGCCAACCCTGCCATGTTGACACGGGAGCAGGCCCTGATCCAGGGCTCTGAGTGGACCTCACCCCAACATCTACCTCATGTATAACCTGCTGGAACACATGAAGGGGCCGGACCTGCAGATTCAAAGATTAAGAATCTCCTTGACACACAGCAACAATGGGATGTCCAACAGCAGTCCCAGTGGGGATCCAGTAACAACAGTGTAGGCCTCCAACCAGACCCATGACTCATAGCAATGAACATTTGAAAGTAAACATATGTGGACAAAAGGCTATACTGCGTGATACACTACAGCTTCTGTGACAAGATTTTTTCTTTTTCTGTTTGTTTTATTTTACTGGGGGGAGGAGAGGGATTTTGGTACATGACGTGTAAATCATAGACATTCAATAAGAGTGAAAAGAAAAACCTGACAATAAGGGCTTCAAGGGCGCATAGAAAGATACCCTTAAATTTACAGTTGCATCTATGTGTATCAAGTAGAAATGGAAACTACATATGAGCCTGTGCAGAAACACTCATAGCATACAAAAGCTGAGAACATATCTTTTCATGAGGTAAATAATGAAAAACAAACCTGTGTATCTATCCAACCAACTTGTACTGCTCAATGAAGGCAGAGTTGTGGGCTCAGGGAACTGGAGACATGTCTCAGCAGTTGAGAGGGCCTGAGCTTGGTTCCTAGCACCAGTGTGGGGTGCCTCATAACTCTTGTGACTCTAACTCCTGGGGTCAAATACCCTCTTACAAACCCCAGCACCTGCATCTACATGTGCACATCCCCACAGCTGCTTTATGCTGATTAAAAGTAAAAACATGAGGGCTAGGAGATGCTCAGTCAGTACAGTGTCTGCCTTGCAAGCCAGAGGACCTGAGCTGAGCGCCAGCCCCCACCTGAAAATGCTGGGCTAGTGGAGCACACTTGGAATCCCCACAGTGAAGATGGACACAGGAGGATCCCCAGGGCTGCCGCCCTCCAGTCTAGCCTATTGGGTGACCTCCAGGCCAGTGAGAAACCCTGTCTCAAAGGTGGTAGTGGCCTTTCTGAGGATGACACCCAGGGTTGTCCTCTGGCCTCGGTACCTGTGCTCACGTACTCCAACCCCACACTCACAGGCATGAACATGCGCATACACAAATATACACAGTCACAAGATTTAAAATGTGTTTATATCTCAAATTTTAAATATTGAAAATTTTCATGCAAAATACTATCATTTCCCTTTTCCTTTTATAATTGTCATGAGTTAAAACAGGCAGTGTTTTCAGCCCTCTAGTCTAGTTATTTTGTGTACCAGAAGCAGCTTTCTTTGGAATCAGGCTGTTTTCTCTTTGAACTGAACTTCTAAAAATTTTGAGGGAAATCTATTCCATTGAATTCAGATTTTAAAATTCCTGGTGGTTTTCAATTCCTTAACTATCCACAAAAGTTTACTGTAACAGGACAAAGATAGCAGTTCTACTAAGAACCAGAGAAACTGATAGTAAAAGTGACTGAGGAAAACCAGGTGACTAGCTAAGTCTCTATACCCGTGTGTTGCAGTGTGGGTTCACGGTTAACTTTGCATCATCTGACCACATTCTAGCAAAATCCCTGCATCTGGTCACACCATCGTCACACCATCAATCATCAGGAGCCTTGGCTCACACAAGCTTAGGTGTTAGCCAGGAATGGCTTTGTCTATGGCAGACTCTGTCTGCTTTGAGAACTACTGTCTGCTATTTCTGAGCCTTGTCTTTCCCTCTCAGCCTGGGCAGCCTGACCCTCTAGAGCTTCAGAAGCAGCAGCAGGCCAGGAGGAGGGCACTTGCCAGAAAACGAGCCGAAGAGCAGCTCCGACCAGGGACACCTGAGCCCGTGGAGGGCAGAAAGCACGTGGATGTGCAGACAGGTACGGGACCATGCGGCTGACATCGTGTCTTGGCTGTTCATGTCAGTCCACTGGAACTTATATGTGTTTCCTTTATATTATTCATGTATCCAGTGTGTTTGTCAATCTGCCCCCAGTTATGTGGTAGGTAGGTCAGTTTAGTTAGCAAATACATAGATCATACATTATTACATACATAAAGAAAGTGCTAGAAGTGGGGACTTAGATTTGATAAGAGAGTTTCCTGACAACTAAGTCTCTCCTAGCCCTTCCTTTCCATGGATTATATGCCCGTCGTAATCAGGGTAACTGTTGCTGTGATAAAACACCGCAACCAAAAGCAACCTGTTGAGGAAAGGGTTAATTTGGCTCACACTTCCACTGAAGTTCATCACTGAAGGGTGTAAGGACAGGAATTCAAACAGGACAGGAGCCTGGAGCCAGGAGCTGATTGATGCAGAGTCCATGGGAGGGTGCTGCTTACTGCCTTGCTCCCCATGGCTCGCTTAGCCTGTTTTCTTATAGAACCCAGGACCACCAGCCCAAGCATAGCATCACCCACCATGGGCTGGGCCCTCCCCCATCAGTCACTAAATAAGAAAATGTTCTACAGGCTTGCCTATAGGCCCATCTTACAAAGACTTTTTTTTTTTTCATTTTTTCAAGGCAGGGTCTCTCTGTGTAGGCTTGGCTGTCCTGGACTCACTTTGTAGACCAAGCTGGCCTCAAACCCACATGGATCTACCTGCCTCTGCCTCCCGAGTGCTGGGATTAAAGGTGTGTGCCCCCGTGCCCGGCCAGAGACATTTTCTTAATTGAGGTTCCCCCCTCTCAAATGACTCCAACCTGTGTCAAGTTGACATAAAATTAGCCAGTTTCAAAGGAGGATTATTACTCACAGCCCAACATATGAGTCCTTTTCTTTTCATCAAGACTGAGAGGAGGGCATTGCCGCTCTGCTTGGACATTTTATTTGTCTTTCAGAGAGAGTGAACCCACCCATATTTAGTCACTGGCCTCACTCCTCTGCTCGCCATGACTTTGCACACAGGTGCTTCTAAAGCAGGTTCCAGGGTTTGCTGCTTGTCTCACTCTACTCAGCTGTAGATAGGGAGCCGAAGAGGCCCTGACTGAATGTTTAAACACAGGAAGCATTGAGTGAGGGAGTAACTAGAGGAGCCCTGACTGAATGTGCAGACAGCAGAGGAGCCCTGACTGAATGTGCAGACAGCAGATGCAGTTCTCAGTAAGTGTGTATTGTTGATACGGGCACGGCCACCTCAAGGACTAATACTTAAGACCCACGGGAAACTGGCAAAGGTTCTGCTCTGAGTGTGAATGCTAACAGTGTGCAAGTATGTGCTTACAAGGGATTGACCAGTATGTGCAAGAACTAGCAACTGCAGCTTTCTCCTCGCAGGTGTTTACGGCTGAGACTACTTGCTACAGAGACTAGCTCACCACTTCCCACCCCACCCTATGCTGTACATAACAAATGTGCTGTGTTCCTGGTTGCTGTGATTGTAGGTGCCACTCCACCAGAGCAGGCGTAGCCCACCTGACCCCAGCCTTTCTGTACGTGTGTCAGTCCTTTCTTCATCCCCTCACTGCCCCAGTCAGGGTTTCAGGCCCAAGCCATTTTCTGTTGACAGAACCTTGGTAATCTGACAACACTTGTCTTTTGTTTTTGTTTTTGTTTTTTTAGACTGATGTAACTTGCAATTCTTCTTCTATCCAGTGAAGGCCATGAGCAGATTCACCAAGATTATTTCTGAAATAAAAGCAAAAAGAATAAACTACACTGCTCCTACCCCCATCCCCCACACACACCCTGATCTTAAGGCAGGCCTAGAGTGAGTGAGTGTCAGTGACCAGCCATCCTTGTGATTCTGGTGGCTAAGGTCTAGTGTTGCTCTCAGGTGTGTCAGAAAGCTGTGAGTGTGGCCAACAAGCTCAAAACAGGTTTTGCTGATTGTGTGTGTGTGTGTGTGTACACGTGTGTGTGTACATGTTTGTGTGTGTACACACGTGTGTGTGTGTGTGTGTGTGTGTGTGTGTGTGTGTGTGTGTATACACGTGTGTGTGCCTGTGGATCTGAAGCAGCACTTCATCATTCTATCTGAATTCCTTCTTATTTACTGTTGCCTCTGGCCCTTTACCTGTTACTCTTGTGTTAAAACAATTCTATGACAAGTAACTTTGATCCCTTTTACACATGAGGAGACTGAGGGCAGAGAGCTCTATCTCCGCTGGCTCCAGTGTTCAGGGTTTGACGCCAGTGTTGGCAAGTTCCTCACATGGTGCCACACTGCCCTGCCTCATCAAGTTACTAACGTGGCTGCAAGCATCTGTTTCTAGGTGTGCATAGAGATCACCAAAGAGCAAGGTGGTTTGCTGCGTGGTTCTTAACACCGCCAGGCACCCATCACACTCCCTGTTGCAGTCAGTGCTGCTGTCAACTTTGCATCTCAGTCGCACCTGTGCTCTCACACTCTCCTGTAGTTCCACTTGGCAAGGAAACGTTCAGTGGGTTTTAGCCATTGAGTAAATGTTCTTAGCTGACTGTCAACTTTTACATGTGTGACTCTTAGCTCAGTGTGTAAAGTGAGCCCCATATTTGAGCACTTTCATTCTAAGGTTTATTTTCTAGTCCATTGATTTGATAATGTTTTAGTTTCAGGGTTATTTTATTATTTTAATTTTTGAGTTGAACTCATACTCACTGTTGATCCTGAGTTGGCCGTAGATGTGAGATCCTCCTGCCTTCCCTCCTGAGAACTGGGATTCAGGCATGTGCCACCATGCCTGGTAACTTAATTCTGTACATTTCAAATACATGTTTGTGCCTAAAATAGACCATAATTGTAAGCCCGCTTGTACATAATGTTCCTTCTAGAATTATACCTTGAAGAAATTGCTGACCGCATAATTGAAGTCGACATGGAATGCCAGACAGATGCGTTTCTGGACCGACCACCAACACCCCTCTTCATTCCTGCCAAAACTGGCAAAGATGTGGCCACACAAATACTAGAAGGAGAGGTACAGTGCATCCTTTTGGCCTCCCCGCACCCCCTGCCTTCAAAACAACACGAAAAGTAGGCTCAGGTAGAGCGCCATGGAGGCAAGAACCATTCCACATTCAGATTCACTTCTGGATTTCTTTCCGGATATTACCTATAGTAGTTTGATCATGTAGATAAAGAACGGGTCCTCCTCATGAGGGCCAGGTAGCCATAAGATTTCCATGCTATGTGAAGACATTCATGTTTCAGATAGTAGAAAGTCTTCCCTGGTCAGATCTCATCTTTATAAGTTTGGTTGGTAACCATATTTTTTCACTCCCTGTAGATACATAAGCACAACCATGTCCCCATCTCAAAACTACATCAGGTTTCCAGGCCATTGTCAGCACATCCTTATAGTGCATTGATTGTCCTAGTTCCTCAGTTTCTTCTATACCCCAGTGTCTCGCAGCTGCTGTTGTCCCTTTTTCACCAACATTAAGGAAATTTAAAGTCAAAAAGCATTATTTAATCTGTCCCTGGGGGTCTTTACCCTTCTTTTGTTTAATAAGCATCTCTTTTAAGGTATAATTAGCTCTTTCTACAACTGCTTGTCCTGTAGGATTATGGGGTATGCCAGTAATATGTTTTATATTATAATATGCCAAAAATGTCTTCATCTTATTGGATACATATGCGGGAGCATTGTCAGTATTAATTTATGTAGATATCCCCATAATTGACATTATTTCCAATAAGTGTGTAATCACACAATCAGCCTTTTCAGAACTTAAAGCAGTAACCCATTGAAACCCTGAGTATGTGTCAGTGGAATGATGTGCATACCTTGGTTTTCCAAATTTTGCAAAATGAAACACATCGTCTGACAGATTTTATTCCTTTTGGTATTACTTCCAGCAAGCAATGGAGTTTGATTATACAGAAAACATGTAGGACAATTTTTAATTATTTCTTTGGCTTGTTGCCAGGTGATAGGGAATTTTTTAAAAACCTTTATTGTTAATAATGATGTTAAGATCATGAAATTTTGAGGTTTCTAACACATTTTCTATTAGCAATTGGTCAATTTCCTTATTTCTTTGTACCAGTGGACCTGGTAAACCTGTATGAGACCATCTACTTCTGTTTGTTTGTTTGGTTGGTTGTTGGTTGGTTGGTTTTTTGAGACAAGGTTTCTCTGTATAACAGAGCCCTGGCTGTCCTGAACTCTCTGTAGACCAGGCTGGCCTTGAACTCACAGAGATCCACCTGCCTCTGCCTCCTAAGTGCTGGGATTAAAGGCATGCCACCACTGCCCAGCGAGACCAAGACCATCTACTTCTGATGACCTGTTGCAATTCCATAAGAAATAAAGTCAATTCTGAGTTTATCAGAAGTAAATTCAGCAGTTTATATGCAAAACTACTCCTTTTGTATATTGACAGTCAGTAATTATATTAAGAGATTCAGGAAAATCTAACAGCACATACGGATTGCATACAATTCTGATTCTTGAACTGAGGTATACGGGCTTTTGATCACCTTGGTTATTTTATCTGACTTACACCTTGCCATTCCCATCTTCTTTGCATCAATATAGAATGTTGGTGCCTCTAGAATTGATGTTCTCTTTATAACACATAGAGTTCATTTTATAAACTGTATATGTTTGCTTTTGGGATATTTGTTATTAATTTCTCCCAAGTAGATTGACAAGCCCTTGCCAATCTTCACTGATTGCCCACATTGACATAATCTCAGCATTAGTAAGAGGCACTCTATATGTCTGTTAAGCACACTATTTTGATTGTTTTTAAGTATGCTATTTGATTGTTTCTACTTTCTGACTAAAAAATATAATCATTACACTTTATTTACACATTCATTCTTGCTGACATGTTTACTCAATGTGCGTATCTAAGATTTGTACCAGATAAGGAAGACAACTACCTTTTATGTAAGAGTCCACTCTCAGTGGCTGCACAAGTCACCTGTGGAGTACATAACTTTTATGAAGGGACTTTATGCTTTAAAAACCCGAGTGACATTTTCATCTCCATGTGGTATGCATAAATAGGACAGTTTATGGAATTAAAATCAGTGGCCACATGAGTAATGATGTAGAGAAGGGAGAATAAAGGAACTTTTAAAAACTCATTAAAATTGATAAAGTAAGTTTTCAGGCTCTGCATAGAAAGTTTTGACTCAAGTCACTTTTTTTTTTCTCAAGTCACTTTAGATATGTACTGTTCTTGCTCTTTAGTTCATCCAGCTGTTGTTGAAGAACAGTCAGTCAATGATTAGCAGAAAAAAGACAATATGAAAGACAGGGACATTTTCCTTTAGTTTCAGAATTCTGTCTTAAAACCATTGAGTGTAAGCTGGGCATGATGGTGCACGTCTTTAATCCCAGCACTTGGGAGGCAGAGGCAGACAGATCAATGTGAGTTCAAGGCCAGCCTGGCCTAGAGTCCAGGATAGCCAAGGCTACACAGAAAAATCCTGTCTCAAACACACACACACACACACACACACACACACACACACACAAATTGAGTGTTAAAGTTCATGTTGATAAACATAGATTTATTTGATTACATTAACTTAATAGGTTTTTCCTATAGCCAGAATGTCCTTCTGTGTGCCTCATAGGGTTGCTTTGAGAGTTAAAAACACAGTGGCAGTGCACTGCCTGACACAGCAATCTTCTCTTGTCATTCGCCGTTACGTTCTTATTATATATACACCCGGTTCGTGATTAAAATTCTGTTTGCCTTCTTTTGTGTTTAAGCTCTTTGACTTTGACCTTGAAGTCAAACCAATGTTAGAAGTTTTGGTGGGGAAAACCATTGAGCAGGCCCTTTTAGAAGTGATGGAAGAAGAGGAGCTAGCCAAGCTGCGGGCCAGTCAGTACGCATATGAAGAAATAAGGAATGTTGAGCTGGCCGAAGTACAGCGACTGGAAGAGCAAGAGAGAAGGCACCGAGAAGAAAAGGTAGAGCTGTCTGTCTGTCTGTCCTGGTGTTTTACTTCCTCTCATTTCTTTGGGATTGAACCCAAGGCCTTGTGTGTACTGGTCCCACCCTCTATTTATGATACCCAAAACAGTTTCTTAGTCTTTGGCCACTTAGTACATTAAAATTTATATATAGCACCTAGGGAGCTTTTTAAATAAATACTTATTTATATGAAGAATGTAGCATAGTGAGAAATGTTCCTGTGAAAAGACCTACAGTCTTGTTGCTCAGGTCTCCCCTGTGGGCCATAAATCTCTTACAGTTGACCTACTTCTGTTAACTATCTGAGTCAGCTTCCAAAGCTCCCAGTGAAAGGCAGGTTCCTAAGTTATGTGGGTCCCACTGGACGGTGCTATTAAATACCAAGGGCTTGGAAGGAGTACTAGGGATAGACATACCTTGATTTGAGCTGGAGAGATGGCTCAGAGGTTAAGAGCACTGTCTGCTCTTCCAGAGGTCCTGAGTTCAATTCCCAGCAACCACATGGTGGCTCGCGACCTTCTGTAATGTGATCTGATGCCCTCTTCTGGCCTGCAGGTGTAACTGCAGATAGAGCGCTCATATAAATAAAGTACATAACTAAAACTTTCAAAAGAACAAAAAAAAGAAAAGAAATACTTTGATTTGCCATCATCCCATAGCAAGAAGATAAGGAAAGAGGCAGGAGATGCTGGGGCTCAAAGGGGATAATCAGCAGAGGGCTGAAGAGAAGGCCATGTCTGTTTCTTTGTGGCCAGGCCCTTGTTTCCAAATTATGTTTTATGAGTCTTCAATAAGAAAAGTTCTGTAACTCATTTTAATAAATGTATCAATAGCCTACAGCTGGAACAGGCTGCACTTGATCATATTAAAGGGTCTTTCTGGTACTAACTGTGGCTGGCACTCTTTCTTTTACACTGGATAAACAAAAAGTAGTGCCAGAACACTTCAACCAGTGGGAATGATTTCCCACAGAGCTCAAATTACTGAAAAGGAAATGTGTATTTGTAGAAACTACAATAGTAATCTACTGGATTTTATACTTCCCTCCAAAATTAATAATTGTTAATGTAAGAACACACCGCTCCTAGTGAGAAACATTCCTGTGTAGGTCTTTACTTACATATAAAATAGACACTGCCTGCAGAAGCTCTGTTGAAATAATCAATAAAAATCTTTTCTGTCAGGAAGCAGATCATGGGGAAAACCTAGAATATAAGTTATCTAGGTTCATATTGGTTTTTAAACCTTGACGTTTTTAAACATTGTTTGAAAAATATGTTAATGCTTCCACTTCTATATGGGCATATAGAAAAGCATTCATCAGTTTTATAGATGTTATGTGACCTAACGGACACAAAAAATAAGCTTTCATTGTCTCCAGAGCCATTCAGCTTTATTAAGTCAGAGTTACTAAAAACAAGCCAGATCACTAGTCTGTGTTCTTTGATGGAAGATACATAAGAAATAATTTTGTATAAGTTCTACTTTATGATGTTACTAATGAAAAATACATATCATTATCTAGCATGGCTTTTTTAGACAAGGCCTCCCCCTCGTGTAACACAGGATAGCACCTAACCTGCCATTCTCCTGCCTCAGTCTCTCAAGTACAGGAATTCAGCTGCCATTATCTTTTTTATGGCATACATGCAGTTAAGCAAAGAAATTATTTTACTTGAAAATGAGTAAGAAGTTTCACCTTAGGCTCCTTTATTTCTTCATAAACTCGATGCCCACTAATTGTGTAAGCATATTACATCATGGTGAATCCTTGACAGACACTTTGCTTACTGTTGTTTTGCATCTGCCAACTCATCCACATACTCAGCCTCACTAGTTCCAGTGCTGAGGGACAGAGTCCTCAGATCTCCGTATGCAATGACATCTTTCTCTTGGCAGGAACGCCGTAAGAAACAGCAGTGGGAAATCGTGCATAAGCACAACGAGACAGCACAAAAGATCTCGGCTCGTGCGTTTGCTCAGCGGTACCTGGCTGACCTTCTCCCGTCTGTCTTTGACAGTCTCAGGACTAGCGGCTACTTCTATGACCCAGTTGAAAGAGGTGTGTGGAAGCTTTTGTTAGATTCATTCTTTTATAGTGAGCATGTTCTAGCTGGTTCAAATATATTTCACATGTGGGATCACTGCCCTAACTTTTCTTTCTAGGCCAGGCCAGCCACAAACTCATGATCCTTCTTCTGCCGCCTCCTCCTCCTCCTCCTGGGTGCTGGAAATACAAGTATGTACTACCATGCCCTACCTCCTGGCAATTTTTATTTCAAATTAGAACTTTTATATTTCTGAAACAAAAAGACAATTATAGTTAAGTACTTTTTTTTTTAACATTTCATTTTTTTTATTATGTATACAGTGCTCTGTCTGCATGTACACCTGCAGGCCAGAAGAGGGCATCAGATCAAATTATAGATGGTTGTGAGCCACCATGTGGTTCCTGGGAATTGAACTCATGACCTTTGGAAGAGCAGCCAGTGCTCTTAACCACTGAGCCATCTCTCCAGCCCAACATTTCATTTTTTAAAGATTACTTATTTACTATGTTTACAGTGTTCTGACTACACATATGCCTATACACCAGAAGAAGGCACCAGATCTCATTATAGATGGTTGTGAGCCACCATGTGGTTTCTGGGAATTGAACTCAGGACCTATGGAAGAGCAGTCAGTACTCTTAACCTCTGAGCCATCTCTCCAGCCCCCTTAGTATTGTTTATAATAAGTATCATGCATTCTTATTACTATTATTAGATATCAAAAGTTTAAACATTTAAAGCATTGTATTATAAAGGTTAATTTAGGATATTAGCATCTCTTTCTTGATAAGCAGGACTATAACAGAAAGACTGGCTGTCAAAAACATGAGTTTAGGTCCAGCTTCCTCATATTTGAAACGAATTTTTTAGAAATTAGATCATAAAGTAACATGGAATGTTATATGCATAGATTCATTTTATCAGTTGTTTCTCTAGAGAACCTGGCCATCACATATTTTGGCATTAGATGTAGTTCTAGAGCAACAGAAGTATAAAGATGAATGTTTTTAAGGATCTGGAACATTCCAAGCAGTGGTGGTACACACCTTTAATCCAGTACTCAAGAGGCAGAGGCAGGTGTATCTGAGTTCGAAGCCAGCCAGGTTTACAGATTGAGTTCAAGGACAGCCAGAGCTACACAAGAAAAGCCCTGTCCTTAACCACGCCCCAAGGTTACTAAATGCTCTCCTAGAAGATGGAGAGCAATAAAACTTGTGGTGTGAACTACTTGACAAACTTATTTAGACAAATGCATCTGGTTATCTTGATTGACCTACTGTGAGAAAACAAGGATTTTAGTGACTCTCTACGTAAAGCTTTGACAATTTGTGGAAAATAAGAAAAATAACTATGCTGGTTGGTTGCTTCTAGCATCTCTGGATAAACTGACAAAAGAAAGCAGTGAGTTCCCTGATAAGATTAACCAGCTGCTAGCATCTCCGGTGATGAAGGATAACAATGAGTTTAAAAAATTGATTGGCTCTGATAAAAATGACTGGCTCCAGATATGTATAAAAGTCTAGAGGTTTCTAAGCTTTTCTCCAGCAGCCACAGAGCTCAAGCTGCAGAAAATCAAACTGAAGCCCTTATTATAAGATTCACTGAACTCAGCAAAAATTCAGGTCTCAGCTTCAGGGTGTTGATGGCTAAAACACAGGCATTAATGGGTAAAGAATAACATCCTGTGATTTGGGATGGAGATGTGTGGGAGGGACCTACTGAGGCTGAGAACTTAGAACTCAAGCATTGATCTCACCTGAGAAAGTCTCCACCCTTCGCAGAAGTAGTCGCCCCACTCTGGGTACCAAAATCTGTATTAGTCAGGGTTCTCTAGAGAAGCAGAGCTGATGGGTAGGATGTGTCTATGTATATAGAAATGGGATTTATCAAGAGTGGCTTATAGGATGTGGTCTGGCTATTCCAACAGTTGGCTGTCTCCTGGTGGAAAGTCCAAGAATCCAATAAGTAGTTTGGTCCACTGAGCTGGATGCCTCAGCTGTCTTCAGTATACACTGGAATCCTAAAATAGGCTCTAATACAGTGAAGGGATGCACTTGCCACGGGAAGGAGGGCAGGCAAAAAAGCAAAAGCTTCTGCCTTCCATATCTTCTGAATGTGTTCCCTCCAGAAGGTGTGGCCCAGATTTAAGGTGGGTCTTCCCACCCCAAATGATCCAGTCAAGAAAAAAATCCCTCTCAAGTGTGCCCACTGCTTCTGTTCTTGTTAATTCCAGATGTAGTCAAGTTGACAACCAAGAACAGCCAGCACAGATGTGTCCAGGTCTCATGCTGACATGAGCTGCAGCGCCATTGCTCTGCTGCCATCCTAGCTTGTGTTCTAGCTAGGTGTCACTGTGACAAAAGGCTGGAACAGTCAGCTTAAAGGGGTAAAAGATTGAGTTTAGCTCAAGGTTTCAGGAATCTCAATACATAACCAAAGGTAGCCATTTAACGCCATTGTTTCTGGGCCTGGATGAGGACCACCTGGGAAATGAAAGCTGTTTCAGTATATTAAAGGGATGGCTCCCAGGATACCCATCAAGAGGACACACTCCCCAATAATGTACTTCCTCAACTAGGCCCCACCCCCCAGCACACTGTCTGCACATGAGCTTTGGGGAACTAGTTAAGCTCCAAACCATAACAGTAGACATCTTACTATTGGTCACAGAGAACAATAATGTTTATGTTATATAGTTTAAAACTTGAAAATGACAATCTTACCTGCTATGTGTCATATATAATAGGAAATACAATATTCTGTTACTCTCCACTATCCCCCTATTAAGTAACCTTGTGGTGCCCGCCCCTAAGAGCAGCGTAGACCCTGTGGGCACTCTTGTTAAAGGGCTTGCACAGCGATGCTCCACTGAAGCGGGAGAAAGTCTCTCCTAATAGAGGCACCTACTTCATCAGCGGTGCTCTCCAGATGGCCCTGCTCAGATACCCTTTCGGCTGATCGATGTCCATCTGCCTCCTGCATCAAGGGGAGGCGTTCTTTTTCCCAGCAGTGCACCCCACTAGTTTTCCCCAGGCTTGCATCCCACTTGAGCAGAGTTTTCCTAGAGCAGCACCTTCTCTCTGCCCTCCCTCCCTCCCTTGTGTGCCAGCTCTGTTTTGACTCAGTGGGAAAGCTGCTTCTGCTGCAGTAGAAGGGAAGTGGAGCAGCACGTGTGTAAAGAATGTGGCTGAGACTGCACTGTGAGTCTGTGCTGAGGAGACCATGCTGCTGTGCAGCGTTGCCTTAGCGCAAGCACGTTCTGTCTGGAGGATCTGCAGAGATGACTTACTGAGCTTCTTTATTGCAGACATTGAGATCGGATTCCTTCCATGGCTAATGAATGAAGTTGAAAAGACCATGGAGCACAGCATGGTGGGAAGAACCGTGCTTGACAGTAAGTTACTTTATATAAAAGCTCAGTGGGGAGGAAACGCTAGTGTCAGTGATGGCTCTTAAGCCCTGAGGGTATCAGTGTAGTAACATGGGTGCGGTTTTCACCCTTTCTTGTTCTGGTTTTCCTGTGATTTCATCATATAACGTCTTCTATTGTTGCTCTGAAGGGTTAAAGACTGTAACCTGTTGAGAGCATTGATTGACAGTTGTTGTATATGCTAAATTTATAAAGGCCAATGGGAAGGGGAGAGGCCTAGGTGATGCTTCTGCTCATCCAGCAGGAAAGTATGGAAACTCACACTGACCTCTGAACTTTTCAGTGTTGATCCGTGAAGTTGTTGAAAGAAGGCTAAATAGTTACGAGCGTAAGGAGGACACACAGCCCTCTCTGAGGTCGGATGATGTGTTCAGTGGTCCTGACACCCTGACTGATCCCTCGGTGAGTTTAGAATTACAGGAGCCAACCTCATCCCACACCCAGAAGCCACTTGCAGACACAGACTCCTCACAGAAAATACCAGCCCAAGAAAGGAAGCCCGTGGAAGAGAGGACTCCTTCTTGGCAGAGTGTCCCAGCAGAACTGATGGAGTCTGTAGGGGAGGAGCTGCCACAACCAGAAGGACCATGGGAGCCAGGGAGCCACTCAGCATCTGGTCAGTAGTAACGCAAGCAGGGTACTGGTGCACGTGAACCAGATGTTAGAAATTATGTGATATTTAGACACCAAATCTTTTTGTCTAATTGGCTGAACAAATCAATTATAATTTAAAAAAATAAAGCTA
The DNA here is from genome assembly GCF_964271855.1 of Acomys minous. Lineage (NCBI taxonomy): Eukaryota > Metazoa > Chordata > Mammalia > Rodentia > Muridae > Acomys > Acomys minous. Next base: position 137,696,604 of record NC_140485.1, on the reverse strand, counting down.
ATAAAAATGACACTTTTCATTTATTTAACAGAATATCCGAAGGCCATATTGTCGTACTAATAAGATTCTTGCCTAGTCACTCGTTTCCCATTACTGTCATTTATAACTAGTAAATGTATCTTTTCTTAATCCCTCTCATTTTGTGGATTAATTCCTTTTTGCGAAGTCTCATATCTCGTGTTAGCTAATAGTGTTGACAGCCAATAAGCTTGTCTTCTCTGAGGCAAACCAGCCTACTCAGTCGGTAAGGAATACCTAAGTGATACTGGCGGCTAAGGTGACATCCCCTGTAAGGAGCAAACACTGAGCCTTTGTTTGTATAAAATTGAACAGCCACCCCTCCAGCACCCGCATCTGACAAAGGCTTGCTCACTGCTCTGGACAGGCTACCTTCTTGCAGCTCTCTTTTTTCCAACTTCACCCATGAAAAATTTTCAGGCAGCACCAATAAAAATAAAAGCCGTCTCCATCCACCACACACAGCCTGTCGGCTGGAAGTGCCCAGGCCTTCTGTGGGCATTTAGGCTCATGCATGCTTCCACACTTAGAAAACATAAACTTTTACTTTGTAACTAATAAATATGTGCTTATAAATGTTATTCTTTACCAAGTAGAATGCCTTCTTTCCATACTAGTTTACATCAATTGCTTGTCTCTTAAAAGTGTGGCAAGATGGTCAGGTATTGTAGATGGCTGTGGTGTACAAGGGAGTCACTCTTGACTCTTAGCTCGTTGAGACCATTTCCTGCAGTAGTGAGGAGCACAGGTGAGCATCTCCATCCCGTGACTGCTGGCAGTAGCTGAGGTCGGAGTCACCATGCAGGCATCCGGTCTAGCCTTAGAAAGCTGGAGGAGATAGAATCTGCAGTCATGACTTCCTTGCATATCCACTGTCACTTCGTAGGACCAGTGCAAGAGTGTGTATGTGATTATAAATATAGAACGAGTGTACCCAGCTGCCCATGCATTACATCACAATACTGTCATGTGATCATGTTTATATCTCCATCTTCCTTTATCAGCCAGCAGACATGAGCAGGAAGCTGCTATGTGTTGGGTACCAAGTGAGACATACAGACCTTAGGGTAAATAGTCCTGAATAAGACACACTCCCTTTCTCACAGTCTAGTAATGCAGCTGACTTGAGTACGTGCTAAAAGAAGATTCCAGAAATATAGAGTGGCTTGCAGCAGGCAACAAGTGTAGTTACAGGACTGTTACCAGAACCTTAGCCAGGGCCCTAACCTGATAAGCATCCTTCTCTTACCTCTGACCTCTGCTCTTGTGAGGCACAGGCTACAAATTTAAGTGAGTTGGTGCTCTGTAGAACTTTAAACATTCAGGTCACACTTGCTTTCCCCTGCTGGGTTAGTTTAGCCATGTTAAACAGTCTTTATTATCATTCTAAAATTTATAACATACTGATTATAGCAAAAAACCCAAAAACTTTGATTAGGGCTGTTTCTAATAAAATATGCAATTAAATTTAGTAAATTTAATCGTGAATACAAAACTTTTATTTTCATAATTTAAAATTTATTACTAATTTTAAAATATTTACAACTAATTTAATATTAAGGCTAATTGCTTTCTACAATGGTTACTATCCTTTATAAGATGTAGTCTATGCAACATTTTGCAACATTTGACAATTTCATACTTGTATATAACCCTGCTCTTTGACAATGTCATACTTGTATATAATTCATTAGAATTACTAATACTTCTCACTCCCACCCCATCAACCCTCTCTTCCTCCCTATAAAACCCTTTCCCAAATTCACGTCTGTTTTGTTTAGTGAGCCAGAGGTTATCAAGGGCACTGGGTAGCCGTGGGTTTGGAACTGTCAGTTGGAGCCTGATGGGCTCACCATTGGGTACAACTGAAGAAATGACTTCCCTGCTTCCAGAGTCTCTCAGGAGCCAGTAGGGGTCTCCATAACTGCTGACAGGGCCAGCCAGTCCTGTGCAGCCCCAGTGCAGCTGTTAGGACAGCGGTGTTGTAGCCAGAAGGTGGCATTTCACAGCCTTTGTCTGTCCTCCAGCTCCTCCGCTCGTTCTGCCCCTGTTCTGTAAGGCCCTGGGCCTTTGACGTGGTATAATGTCCTGTGCAGGCCTGAGCTCTCGACCGTCAGTTATTCTCAGCACCTGAGCAGTCCTGGGTTACTTCACTCTCTGCAGAGAGAGGCTTCTCTGATAAAGCTTGAGCGCCCTTTGTCTCGTCTGTGGGCATAAACAAAGACAGTACAACACTGCTGGTTCAACTAAGAAACAGTAGTCAGTCCCCTCTAGGGCTTATGACTTCCCGCCACGTGCCTTTGACTGCTTTGCAGATGTTTTGCTAGACATACAAGGTATGCTGTATAATTCCATAATTTATGAAATATATGTAGATCCAGAGACTCCACGTTGAGATAGTCTTATCCTTGTTATCACCCTGTTCCATCCTAGGGAGAAACAAGGAAAGTGAGAGGTCAAGTATTGTACCTGACAGAAAAAGAAAATAGTTTTATATAGTGTGGAAGCAAATGTCTTAAGTGAAAAGTTTGCATTTCTGTCAAGTTCATGAAGACTTACCCCAGGCACATGCAGGGTACTCTGCAGACAAGGACCAAGCCTCACCAGAACCATAAGCAGCTGCACAAATGGCGGATGAGTGGACACCTTCAGCCACTGGCTTGACCAACATTTGCTTACGCTCCTGCGGGTGGTGAATGTGCGCTCACCATGCAGAGACTGGGGTCTCAGTGTTAATTCCCACATAAGCAAACAGAGACAAGCTACAGTGTCACTTTCCTCTACTCAGCACCATTAGGTTTGAGCTATGTGCGGGACACTAACATGCTCTGAGAGTCCCTCCAAGAACTTGCAGGATGTAAAATGGCTCAAGCCAGGCTTTCTGCAAAGAGCTAACCCTCACCCCAGAGAGAGACTTTTCCTTTTCCCAGAGTTTTCCTTTGTAAAATGGGGCAAAGAACTCATTTGTTGGCCCTCTGTTAAATGTTAAAATTATATGGAAGGAGAAACACAGGATTTGAAGCATAAGATTCCCTTTAAAGCCACACTGAGGGGGTCACAGCTGAGAAAGGGATACTTTTACACACATCTAAATGGCGTGTACCTGTTCCTTCTACCCCTGCAAAGGTTCAGTTTCTTATGTTGTCAAAACATCAACCACTTCAGCCATTTTTATCTAATTTTGATTCCATGTGCTCTGCCTCTGATAGGAAGTTGCATGTGCTCTCCTTTACTCATTTTATGTGTGTTCTGTAGCTCAGTAGCCATGTCAGGGCCTCTGCAGAGCCTGTGCTTGGGTGTCAGTTCCTCACTGATGGAGCCAATAACCAGCACCAGTCTTCCTACCTGCTGCCTAGAGTGAGTCAGAGTCTGACCATTCTACTCAGCTTTGAAAGTAGAGTTCAAAACAAATATTTGTCGATGTTTTGATTCATGAATTTTAGAAAATAAGCATTTTAATGTGTGTAAATTATAGTCCTCTAACAGTTTAGATTATATTAATATTCATATTTACCACTAGGGGCCAGTAAAGCCCTGTGCCAACGTTAACTCGAGCTCAACTTCATAAGTCCATAAGAAAGCTCAGCACACAATAAAATGTCATTGCGTAATGTACCACATTATTCAGCCATAGGGAGAAACGGAATCATCACAGCAGTAGAAAAGGGATGCAGCTGGTTGATGTCACTCTGCTAGGAAAATAAGACAGACTCAGAAAGTCAGATGCTGGGGTTTTTCTCTTACTTTAAGTTTGTGTGTGCATCTGTGTAAGTCTGTTTGTGTATCTGTGTGTATATCTGCCTGAGTGTGTGTGTGTGTGCGCACGCACGCCTGTGTGTAAAAAAGGCACTAAGAGGCAAGGAAGTGATTTTAAGAGAGGTTCGGGAGTGAGGAAAGAATGATAGGAGGTGTGAGAGGTGAATGCAGAGAGGACGGACACTATCCCAGGGAAGGAAGGGACCAGCACAGCGGACACGGGAGGAGAGGACAGACACTATCCGAGGGAAGGAGGGGACCAGCACAGTGGACACGGGAGGAGAGGACAGACACTATCCGAGGGAAGGAGGGGACCAGCACAGTGGACACGGGAGGAGAGGACAGACACTATCCCAGGGAAGGAGGGGACCAGCACAGCGGACACGGGAGGAGAGGACAGACACTATCCCAGGGAAGGAGGGGACCAGCACAGGGGACACGGGAGGAGAGGACAGACACTATCCCAGGGAAGGAGACCAGCACAGCGGACACGGGAGGAGAGGACAGACACTATCCGAGGGAAGGAGGGGACCAGCACAGCGGACACGGGAGGAGAGGACAGACACTATCCCAGGGAAGGAGGGGACCAGCACAGCAGACACGGGAGGAGAGGACAGACACTATCCGAGGGAAGGAGGGGACCAGCACAGCGGACACGGGAGGAGAGGACAGACACTATCCCAGGGAAGGAGGGGACCAGCACAGCGGACACGGGAGGAGAGGACAGACACTATCCCAGGGAAGGAGGGGACCAGCACAGCGGACACGGGAGGAGAGGACAGACACTGTCCGAGGGAAGGAGGGGACCAGCACAGCGGGACACGGGAGGAGAGGACAGACACTATCCCAGGGAAGGAGGGGACCAGCACAGCGGACACGGGAGGAGAGGACAGACACTATCCGAGGGAAGGAGGGGACCAGCACAGCGGACACGGGAGGAGAGGACAGACACTATCCCAGGGAAGGAGGGGACCAGCACAGCAGACACGGGAGGAGAGGACAGACACTATCCCAGGGAAGGAGACCAGCACAGCGGACACGGGAGGAGAGGACAGACACTATCCCAGGGAAGGAGGAGACCAGCACAGCAGACACGGGAGGAGAGGACAGACACTGTCCGAGGGAAGGAGGGGACCAGCACAGCAGACACGGGAGGAGAGGACAGACACTGTCCGAGGGAAGGAGGGGACCAGCACAGCGGACACGGGAGGAGAGGACAGACACTATCCGAGGGAAGGAGACCAGCACAGCGGACACGGGAGGAGAGGACAGACACTATCCCAGGGAAGGAGACCAGCACAGCGGACACGGGAGGAGAGGACAGACACTATCCCAGGGAAGGAGACCAGCACAGCGGACACGGGAGGAGAGGACAGACACTATCCCAGGGAAGGAGGGGACCAGCACAGCGGACACGGGAGGAGAGGACAGACACTATCCGAGGGAAGGAGACCAGCACAGCGGACACGGGAGGAGAGGACAGACACTATCCCAGGGAAGGAGACCAGCACAGCGGACACGGGAGGAGAGGACAGACACTATCCCAGGGAAGGAGACCAGCACAGCGGACACGGGAGGAGAGGACAGACACTATCCCAGGGAAGGAGGAGACCAGCACAGCGGACACGGGAGGAGAGAACAGACACTATCCCAGGGAAGGAGGGGACCAGCACAGCGGACACGGGAGGAGAGGACAGACACTGTCCGAGGGAAGGAGGGGACCAGCACAGCGGGACACGGGAGGAGAGGACAGACACTATCCCAGGGAAGGAGGGGACCAGCACAGCGGACACGGGAGGAGAGGACAGACACTGTCCCAGGGAAGGAGGGGACCAGCACAGCGGGACACGGGAGGAGAGGACAGACACTATCCCAGGGAAGGAGGGGACCAGCACAGCGGACACGGGAGGAGAGGACAGACACTATCCCAGGGAAGGAGGGGACCAGCACAGCAGACACGGGAGGAGAGGACAGACACTATCCGAGGGAAGGAGGGGACCAGCACAGCGGACACGGGAGGAGAGAACAGACACTATCCCAGGGAAGGAGGGGACCAGCACAGCGGACACGGGAGGAGAGGACAGACACTGTCCGAGGGAAGGAGGGGACCAGCACAGCGGGACACGGGAGGAGAGGACAGACACTATCCCAGGGAAGGAGGGGACCAGCACAGCGGACACGGGAGGAGAGGACAGACACTATCCGAGGGAAGGAGGGGACCAGCACAGCGGACACGGGAGGAGAGGACAGACACTATCCCAGGGAAGGAGGGGACCAGCACAGCAGACACGGGAGGAGAGGACAGACACTATCCGAGGGAAGGAGGGGACCAGCACAGCGGACACGGGAGGAGAGGACAGACACTATCCGAGGGAAGGAGACCAGCACAGCGGACAAGGGAGGAGAGGACAGACACTATCCCAGGGAAGGAGGGGACCAGCACAGCGGACACGGGAGGAGAGGACAGACACTATCCCAGGGAAGGAGGGGACCAGCACAGCGGGACACGGGAGGAGAGGACAGACACTATCCCAGGGAAGGAGGGGACCAGCACAGCGGACACGGGAGGAGAGGACAGACACTATCCGAGGGAAGGAGGGGACCAGCACAGCGGACACGGGAGGAGAGGACAGACACTATCCGAGGGAAGGAGACCAGCACAGCGGACACGGGAGGAGAGGACAGACACTATCCCAGGGAAGGAGGGGACCAGCACAGCAGACACGGGAGGAGAGGACAGACACTATCCGAGGGAAGGAGGGGACCAGCACAGCGGACACGGGAGGAGAGGACAGACACTATCCGAGGGAAGGAGACCAGCACAGCGGACACGGGAGGAGAGGACAGACACTATCCCAGGGAAGGAGGGGACCAGCACAGCGGGACACGGGAGGAGAGGACAGACACTATCCCAGGGAAGGAGGGGACCAGCACAGCGGACACGGGAGGAGAGGACAGACACTATCCCAGGGAAGGAGGGGACCAGCACAGCGGACACGGGAGGAGAGGACAGACACTATCCCAGGGAAGGAGGGGACCAGCACAGTGGGACACGGGAGGAGAGGACAGACACTATCCCAGGGAAGGAGGGGACCAGCACAGCGGACACGGGAGGAGAGGACAGACACTATCCGAGGGAAGGAGGGGACCAGCACAGCGGACACGGGAGGAGAGGACAGACACTATCCGAGGGAAGGAGGGGACCAGCACAGCAGGACACGGGAGGAGAGGACAGACACTATCCCAGGGAAGGAGGAGACCAGCACAGCGGACACGGGAGGAGAGGACAGACACTATCCCAGGGAAGGAGGGGACCAGCACAGCGGACACGGGAGGAGAGGACAGACACTATCCCAGGGAAGGAGGGGACCAGCACAGCGGGACACGGGAGGAGAGGACAGACACTATCCCAGGGAAGGAGGGGACCAGCACAGCGGACACGGGAGGAGAGGACAGACACTATCCGAGGGAAGGAGGGGACCAGCACAGTGGGACACGGGAGGAGAGGACAGACACTATCCCAGGGAAGGAGGGGACCAGCACAGCGGACACGGGAGGAGAGGACAGACACTATCCGAGGGAAGGAGGGGACCAGCACAGTGGGACACGGGAGGAGAGGACAGACACTATCCCAGGGAAGGAGACCAGCACAGCGGACACGGGAGGAGAGGACAGACACTATCCCAGGGAAGGAGACCAGCACAGCGGACACGGGAGGAGAGGACAGACACTATCCCAGGGAAGGAGACCAGCACAGCGGACACGGGAGGAGAGGACAGACACTATCCCAGGGAAGGAGGGGACCAGCACAGCGGACACGGGAGGAGAGGACAGACACTATCCGAGGGAAGGAGGGGACCAGCACAGCAGACACGGGAGGAGAGGACAGACACTATCCGAGGGAAGGAGGGGACCAGCACAGCGGACACGGGAGGAGAGGACAGACACTATCCGAGGGAAGGAGGGGACCAGCACAGCGGACACGGGAGGAGAGGACAGACACTATCCGAGGGAAGGAGGGGACCAGCACAGCGGACACGGGAGGAGAGGACAGACACTATCCGAGGGAAGGAGGGGACCAGCACAGCGGACACGGGAGGAGAGGACAGACACTATCCCAGGGAAGGAGGGGACCAGCACAGCAGACACGGGAGGAGAGGACAGACACTATCCGAGGGAAGGAGGGGACCAGCACAGCGGACACGGGAGGAGAGGACAGACACTATCCGAGGGAAGGAGACCAGCACAGCGGACACGGGAGGAGAGGACAGACACTATCCCAGGGAAGGAGGGGACCAGCACAGCGGGACACGGGAGGAGAGGACAGACACTATCCCAGGGAAGGAGGGGACCAGCACAGCGGACACGGGAGGAGAGGACAGACACTATCCCAGGGAAGGAGGGGACCAGCACAGCGGACACGGGAGGAGAGGACAGACACTATCCCAGGGAAGGAGGGGACCAGCACAGCGGACACGGGAGGAGAGGACAGACACTATCCCAGGGAAGGAGGGGACCAGCACAGCGGACACGGGAGGAGAGGACAGACACTATCCCAGGGAAGGAGGGGACCAGCACAGCGGACACGGGAGGAGAGGACAGACACTATCCCAGGGAAGGAGGGGACCAGCACAGCGGACACGGGAGGAGAGGACAGACACTATCCGAGGGAAGGAGGGGACCAGCACAGCGGACACGGGAGGAGAGGACAGACACTATCCCAGGGAAGGAGGGGACCAGCACAGCGGGACACGGGAGGAGAGGACAGACACTATCCCAGGGAAGGAGGGGACCAGCACAGCGGGACACGGGAGGAGAGGACAGACACTATCCTAGGGAAGGAGGGGACCAGCACAGCGGACACGGGAGGAGAGGACAGACACTGTCCGAGGGAAGGAGGGGACCAGCACAGGGGACACGGGAGGAGAGGACAGACACTATCCCAGGGAAGGAGGGGACCAGCACAGCGGACACGGGAGGAGAGGACAGACACTATCCCAGGGAAGGAGGGGACCAGCACAGCGGACACGGGAGGAGAGGACAGACACTATCCCAGGGAAGGAGGGGACCAGCACAGCGGACACGGGAGGAGAGGACAGACACTATCCCAGGGAAGGAGGGGACCAGCACAGCGGACACGGGAGGAGAGGACAGACACTATCCGAGGGAAGGAGGGGACCAGCACAGCAGGACACGGGAGGAGAGGACAGACACTATCCCAGGGAAGGAGGAGACCAGCACAGCGGACACGGGAGGAGAGGACAGACACTATCCCAGGGAAGGAGGGGACCAGCACAGCGGACACGGGAGGAGAGGACAGACACTATCCCAGGGAAGGAGGGGACCAGCACAGCGGACACGGGAGGAGAGGACAGACACTATCCCAGGGAAGGAGGGGACCAGCACAGCGGGACACGGGAGGAGAGGACAGACACTATCCCAGGGAAGGAGGGGACCAGCACAGCGGACACGGGAGGAGAGGACAGACACTATCCGAGGGAAGGAGGGGACCAGCACAGTGGGACACGGGAGGAGAGGACAGACACTATCCCAGGGAAGGAGGGGACCAGCACAGCGGACACGGGAGGAGAGGACAGACACTATCCGAGGGAAGGAGGGGACCAGCACAGTGGGACACGGGAGGAGAGGACAGACACTATCCCAGGGAAGGAGACCAGCACAGCGGACACGGGAGGAGAGGACAGACACTATCCCAGGGAAGGAGACCAGCACAGCGGACACGGGAGGAGAGGACAGACACTATCCCAGGGAAGGAGACCAGCACAGCGGACACGGGAGGAGAGGACAGACACTATCCCAGGGAAGGAGGGGACCAGCACAGCGGACACGGGAGGAGAGGACAGACACTATCCGAGGGAAGGAGGGGACCAGCACAGCAGACACGGGAGGAGAGGACAGACACTATCCGAGGGAAGGAGGGGACCAGCACAGCGGACACGGGAGGAGAGGACAGACACTATCCGAGGGAAGGAGGGGACCAGCACAGCGGACACGGGAGGAGAGGACAGACACTATCCGAGGGAAGGAGGGGACCAGCACAGCGGACACGGGAGGAGAGGACAGACACTATCCGAGGGAAGGAGGGGACCAGCACAGCGGACACGGGAGGAGAGGACAGACACTATCCCAGGGAAGGAGGGGACCAGCACAGCAGACACGGGAGGAGAGGACAGACACTATCCGAGGGAAGGAGGGGACCAGCACAGCGGACACGGGAGGAGAGGACAGACACTATCCGAGGGAAGGAGACCAGCACAGCGGACACGGGAGGAGAGGACAGACACTATCCCAGGGAAGGAGGGGACCAGCACAGCGGGACACGGGAGGAGAGGACAGACACTATCCCAGGGAAGGAGGGGACCAGCACAGCGGACACGGGAGGAGAGGACAGACACTATCCCAGGGAAGGAGGGGACCAGCACAGCGGACACGGGAGGAGAGGACAGACACTATCCCAGGGAAGGAGGGGACCAGCACAGCGGACACGGGAGGAGAGGACAGACACTATCCCAGGGAAGGAGGGGACCAGCACAGCGGACACGGGAGGAGAGGACAGACACTATCCCAGGGAAGGAGGGGACCAGCACAGCGGACACGGGAGGAGAGGACAGACACTATCCCAGGGAAGGAGGGGACCAGCACAGCGGACACGGGAGGAGAGGACAGACACTATCCGAGGGAAGGAGGGGACCAGCACAGCGGACACGGGAGGAGAGGACAGACACTATCCCAGGGAAGGAGGGGACCAGCACAGCGGGACACGGGAGGAGAGGACAGACACTATCCCAGGGAAGGAGGGGACCAGCACAGCGGGACACGGGAGGAGAGGACAGACACTATCCTAGGGAAGGAGGGGACCAGCACAGCGGACACGGGAGGAGAGGACAGACACTGTCCGAGGGAAGGAGGGGACCAGCACAGGGGACACGGGAGGAGAGGACAGACACTATCCCAGGGAAGGAGGGGACCAGCACAGCAGACACGGGAGGAGAGGACAGACACTATCCGAGGGAAGGAGGGGACCAGCACAGCGGACACGGGAGGAGAGGACAGACACTATCCGAGGGAAGGAGGGGACCAGCACAGCGGACACGGGAGGAGAGGACAGACACTATCCGAGGGAAGGAGGGGACCAGCACAGCGGACACGGGAGGAGAGGACAGACACTATCCGAGGGAAGGAGGGGACCAGCACAGCGGACACGGGAGGAGAGGACAGACACTATCCCAGGGAAGGAGGGGACCAGCACAGCAGACACGGGAGGAGAGGACAGACACTATCCGAGGGAAGGAGGGGACCAGCACAGCGGACACGGGAGGAGAGGACAGACACTATCCGAGGGAAGGAGACCAGCACAGCGGACACGGGAGGAGAGGACAGACACTATCCCAGGGAAGGAGGGGACCAGCACAGCGGGACACGGGAGGAGAGGACAGACACTATCCCAGGGAAGGAGGGGACCAGCACAGCGGACACGGGAGGAGAGGACAGACACTATCCCAGGGAAGGAGGGGACCAGCACAGCGGACACGGGAGGAGAGGACAGACACTATCCCAGGGAAGGAGGGGACCAGCACAGCGGACACGGGAGGAGAGGACAGACACTATCCCAGGGAAGGAGGGGACCAGCACAGCGGACACGGGAGGAGAGGACAGACACTATCCCAGGGAAGGAGGGGACCAGCACAGCGGACACGGGAGGAGAGGACAGACACTATCCCAGGGAAGGAGGGGACCAGCACAGCGGACACGGGAGGAGAGGACAGACACTATCCGAGGGAAGGAGGGGACCAGCACAGCGGACACGGGAGGAGAGGACAGACACTATCCCAGGGAAGGAGGGGACCAGCACAGCGGGACACGGGAGGAGAGGACAGACACTATCCCAGGGAAGGAGGGGACCAGCACAGCGGGACACGGGAGGAGAGGACAGACACTATCCTAGGGAAGGAGGGGACCAGCACAGCGGACACGGGAGGAGAGGACAGACACTGTCCGAGGGAAGGAGGGGACCAGCACAGGGGACACGGGAGGAGAGGACAGACACTATCCCAGGGAAGGAGGGGACCAGCACAGCGGACACGGGAGGAGAGGACAGACACTATCCCAGGGAAGGAGGGGACCAGCACAGCGGACACGGGAGGAGAGGACAGACACTATCCCAGGGAAGGAGGGGACCAGCACAGCGGACACGGGAGGAGAGGACAGACACTATCCCAGGGAAGGAGGGGACCAGCACAGCGGACACGGGAGGAGAGGACAGACACTGTCCGAGGGAAGGAGGGGACCAGCACAGGGGACACGGGAGGAGAGGACAGACACTATCCGAGGGAAGGAGGGGACCAGCACAGCGGACACGGGAGGAGAGGACAGACACTATCCCAGGGAAGGAGGGGACCAGCACAGCGGGACACGGGAGGAGAGGACAGACACTATCCTAGGGAAGGAGGGGACCAGCACAGCGGACACGGGAGGAGAGGACAGACACTGTCCGAGGGAAGGAGGGGACCAGCACAGGGGACACGGGAGGAGAGGACAGACACTATCCGAGGGAAGGAGGGGACCAGCACAGCGGGACACGGGAGGAGAGGACAGACACTGTCCGAGGGAAGGAGGGGACCAGCACAGGGGACACGGGAGGAGAGGACAGACACTATCCGAGGGAAGGAGGGGACCAGCACAGCGGGACACGGGAGGAGAGGACAGACACTATCCCAGGGAAGGAGGGGACCAGCACAGCGGACACGGGAGGAGAGGACAGACACTATCCCAGGGAAGGAGGGGACCAGCACAGCGGGACACGGGAGGAGAGGACAGACACTATCCCAGGGAAGGAGGGGACCAGCACAGCGGACACGGGAGGAGAGGACAGACACTATCCCAGGGAAGGAGGAGACCAGCACAGCGGACACGGGAGGAGAGGACAGACACTATCCGAGGGAAGGAGGGGACCAGCACAGCGGACACGGGAGGAGAGGACAGACACTATCCCAGGGAAGGAGACCAGCACAGCGGACACGGGAGGAGAGGACAGACACTATCCCAGGGAAGGAGACCAGCACAGCGGACACGGGAGGAGAGGACAGACACTATCCCAGGGAAGGAGACCAGCACAGCGGACACGGGAGGAGAGGACAGACACTATCCCAGGGAAGGAGACCAGCACAGCGGACACGGGAGGAGAGGACAGACACTATCCCAGGGAAGGAGACCAGCACAGCGGACACGGGAGGAGAGGACAGACACTATCCCAGGGAAGGAGGGGACCAGCACAGCGGACACGGGAGGAGAGGACAGACACTATCCGAGGGAAGGAGGGGACCAGCACAGCAGACACGGGAGGAGAGGACAGACACTATCCCAGGGAAGGAGGGGACCAGCACAGCGGACACGGGAGGAGAGGACAGACACTGTCCCAGGGAAGGAGACCAGCACAGCGGACACGGGAGGAGAGGACAGACACTATCCCAGGGAAGGAGGGGACCAGCACAGTGGGACACGGGAGGAGAGGACAGACACTATCCCAGGGAAGGAGACCAGCACAGCGGACACGGGAGGAGAGGACAGACACTATCCCAGGGAAGGAGACCAGCACAGCGGACACGGGAGGAGAGGACAGACACTATCCCAGGGAAGGAGACCAGCACAGCGGACACGGGAGGAGAGGACAGACACTATCCCAGGGAAGGAGGGGACCAGCACAGCGGACACGGGAGGAGAGGACAGACACTATCCGAGGGAAGGAGGGGACCAGCACAGCAGACACGGGAGGAGAGGACAGACACTATCCCAGGGAAGGAGGGGACCAGCACAGCGGACACGGGAGGAGAGGACAGACACTGTCCGAGGGAAGGAGGGGACCAGCACAGGGGACACGGGAGGAGAGGACAGACACTATCCCAGGGAAGGAGGGGACCAGCACAGCGGACACGGGAGGAGAGGACAGACACTATCCCAGGGAAGGAGGGGACCAGCACAGCGGACACGGGAGGAGAGGACAGACACTATCCCAGGGAAGGAGGGGACCAGCACAGCGGACACGGGAGGAGAGGACAGACACTATCCCAGGGAAGGAGGGGACCAGCACAGCGGACACGGGAGGAGAGGACAGACACTATCCCAGGGAAGGAGGGGACCAGCACAGCGGACACGGGAGGAGAGGACAGACACTGTCCGAGGGAAGGAGGGGACCAGCACAGGGGACACGGGAGGAGAGGACAGACACTATCCGAGGGAAGGAGGGGACCAGCACAGCGGACACGGGAGGAGAGGACAGACACTATCCCAGGGAAGGAGGGGACCAGCACAGCGGGACACGGGAGGAGAGGACAGACACTATCCTAGGGAAGGAGGGGACCAGCACAGCGGACACGGGAGGAGAGGACAGACACTGTCCGAGGGAAGGAGGGGACCAGCACAGGGGACACGGGAGGAGAGGACAGACACTATCCGAGGGAAGGAGGGGACCAGCACAGCGGGACACGGGAGGAGAGGACAGACACTGTCCGAGGGAAGGAGGGGACCAGCACAGCGGACACGGGAGGAGAGGACAGACACTATCCGAGGGAAGGAGGGGACCAGCACAGCGGGACACGGGAGGAGAGGACAGACACTATCCCAGGGAAGGAGGGGACCAGCACAGCGGACACGGGAGGAGAGGACAGACACTATCCCAGGGAAGGAGGGGACCAGCACAGCGGGACACGGGAGGAGAGGACAGACACTATCCCAGGGAAGGAGGGGACCAGCACAGCGGACACGGGAGGAGAGGACAGACACTATCCCAGGGAAGGAGGGGACCAGCACAGCAGACACGGGAGGAGAGGACAGACACTATCCGAGGGAAGGAGGGGACCAGCACAGCGGACACGGGAGGAGAGGACAGACACTATCCCAGGGAAGGAGGGGACCAGCACAGCGGACACGGGAGGAGAGGACAGACACTATCCGAGGGAAGGAGGAGACCAGCACAGCGGACACGGGAGGAGAGGACAGACACTATCCGAGGGAAGGAGGGGACCAGCACAGCGGACACGGGAGGAGAGGACAGACACTATCCGAGGGAAGGAGGGGACCAGCACAGTGGGACACGGGAGGAGAGGACAGACACTATCCCAGGGAAGGAGACCAGCACAGCGGACACGGGAGGAGAGGACAGACACTATCCCAGGGAAGGAGACCAGCACAGCGGACACGGGAGGAGAGGACAGACACTATCCCAGGGAAGGAGACCAGCACAGCGGACACGGGAGGAGAGGACAGACACTATCCCAGGGAAGGAGGGGACCAGCACAGCGGACACGGGAGGAGAGGACAGACACTATCCGAGGGAAGGAGGGGACCAGCACAGCAGACACGGGAGGAGAGGACAGACACTATCCCAGGGAAGGAGGGGACCAGCACAGCGGACACGGGAGGAGAGGACAGACACTATCCGAGGGAAGGAGGGGACCAGCACAGCGGACACGGGAGGAGAGGACAGACACTATCCGAGGGAAGGAGGGGACCAGCACAGCGGACACGGGAGGAGAGGACAGACACTATCCGAGGGAAGGAGGGGACCAGCACAGCGGACACGGGAGGAGAGGACAGACACTATCCCAGGGAAGGAGGGGACCAGCACAGGGGACACGGGAGGAGAGGACAGACACTATCCCAGGGAAGGAGGGGACCAGCACAGCGGACACGGGAGGAGAGGACAGACACTATCCCAGGGAAGGAGGGGACCAGCACAGCGGACACGGGAGGAGAGGACAGACACTATCCCAGGGAAGGAGGGGACCAGCACAGCGGACACGGGAGGAGAGGACAGACACTATCCGAGGGAAGGAGGGGACCAGCACAGCGGACACGGGAGGAGAGGACAGACACTATCCGAGGGAAGGAGGGGACCAGCACAGCGGGACACGGGAGGAGAGTGTAGGAAGAGTGAGTAAGAACAGTGTACGACGACATAAATGTTTGAAAAGACGACAATAAGCCCCACAGTTTTGTTTGCTGATTTAGTAACTTGTAGGGAAATCATTTAAAAACACATTGCAGTCCTTGGAGACCCAGACTTGCATTGAATACTTAGCTTACTCTAATGTTCTCTGCCCGCTCTGACAGTGATTATTGTAGACTGGACTTCTGCTATACTCACTAACCTCTGTCTTTCTCTGATCCTGGCTTGGTTTTGTTTGTTTTCTGAGACAGTCCTGCAGTTGGCCCTGTAGACCAGGCTGACCTCATACTCACAGATCCGCCTGCCTCTGCCTCCGAGTGCTGGGATTGAAGGCGTGTGCCACCGTCACCCAGATGCTGGATCCTTAACAGATGGCCAGTCTAGTCAGCTACTCCCTTTGTATTAGCACATGTCTATGGTGCGCCATGGCACCTGTGTGGAGCTCAGAGAACAGCTTACAGGACTCATTTCTCTCCCTTCACCTTGTGAGTCCCAGGGACTTGTGGCAAGCACCTTCACATCCGGAGTGACCTCACGAACCCTAATCTTTCTTTATTCACTCTAAAGAGGAGGAGTTTTTACTTCACGAGCTAGAAAGCAGTTCCTTCCTATTCAGTTCTGTCTCCTGGCCTAGGCAGTCGTAAATGCTTAGTCAATTATTTACCCTTGACATTTGTCATGAGGAGTTCTCTTATAAAATATTAAAAGCTATGCCAAAGCCAGGTAAAGGCACCTGCCATCAAGCCTAACACTCTTGAGTTCAAACTCTGAGACCCACACAGTAGGAGAGAGATGACTCCCACAAGTTGTCCTCTGACCTCCACATAGGTATTGTGATGTGTGCATGCACACAGACACATGTACACTAAACATAAACATGTCTAAAGCCTTCCCATTTCTCACCTTAGTTTGATCGTATCAGCATGTTCATATACCCCAGTAAATTTCTTTTTTCCTTAAGTATTCTCTGAGATATCACTCTTCCCAGTTTCTCCTCCTACAGCACAGCTTTACAACCTCTCGCTCTCTACCCTGTAACTACAGCCAGGAAACTCGTACTTATCCAGGCTCCTCTCGTGTCTCTGAGCCCAGATGCTGTTGTAGCTCTAACCTAGCTCACTAAGGAGTACTCTAAGACTCTTATTCCCATGATTTAGATAGCACCAACTCGCATCCTCTAGCTCCACTATTTACAAACAGAGCATCTAGAACAGTGGTTCTCAACCTGTCATGACCCTGTCACAGGGGTCACCTAAGACCATTGGAAAACATAGGTGTTTACATTGTGATTCATAACAGCAGAAAATTACAATTATGAAGTAGCAACAAAAATAATATTATGGTTGAGGGGTCACCACAACATGAAGAACTGTATTAAAGAGCTGCAGCATCAGAAAGGTTGAGGACCACTGGTCTATAATATAGCGAGACAGCCAAAATCATCCTGAGTAAGTTCCGCACACAGAGCCATGAACCCTAGTGGCACTCTAACAGATGGCTCTCAGTAATAACGCCATAGCAGATTAAAGACAGTGACATGCAAGGGAAAGTGTTTGCTGTGAGCAAGCCATAGAGCTACAAGTCGCAAGAGAAAAGGCATGGGGAGATATGTCTTAAAGTATAATAAATGTATTGGTATATATAACAAAACATTCTTCAGCTGGCCCTAAACATACCTTTACACAGCACAGGACAGGAATTACTACATGTGGAGGGGAGCCCACCACCACCACCTCAAATGCTGGAATAAGGACCTCTCAAAACCTGCTCCTCCACAAAAGCAGTGGGAGCAGGCGGGCAAAACTAACCCACAGCAACGTGTTTGAAAGACTGGACTTTAATGGAAGACTTGCAGCAGTGGGCCTGCTTGTCATTGGAAACAGCAAACTTGATGGCATTTTCCCTGTCTCAGTCTTGTTTCAGCCCTGCAGCTATGGAGACCAGCAGACTCAGTAGCCTAGCAGCCACTGAAGGGAGCAAAATAGGTTCAGTGTCCCTCAAAGCCACATTCCAAAGACACTTGTCACTATTTGACTTTGGGTCAGCTCCCTGGAAAAGCCCATTTTTTAGGGCCTGACTTTATTTGATTTGACTCAGGGTTTGCTCATTGACAAAGGTTCTAACACCCGGGCATTGTTGTTAAGTAAATTAACTGCAGTGAGTGTAGCATGACATTTACCTAAGATGGAAACAGCAGCAGGAACAGTAAGAGGGCAAAGAGCACGTGAGGAGATGCCCACGGGGAGCTTTGGGCGACTGTGCATGCCCAGGAAAGACGTGAGATGGCAAGGTTTCACTCATCCATGACTGACCTTGAGGATTGACACAAGTAGGAATTGAAGGCATGCCACAGCCCATGCAGAGGCTCTCAGCAGACGGTGGAAGAAAGTCTCCAGGGGTTGGTGGGTAAAACCACTTGCACCAAGCATGAGACCTGAGTTCACTTCCCCAAGACCCACCTAATGGAGGGAGGGTACTAACTCCTGCATGTTGTCTTCTGACCTCCCTCATGCACTCCCCTACATGGCACGCGCGCCACACACACACACACACACACACACACACACACACACACGCACACACACACACACACACACACGCACACACACACGCACATACACACATGCACTCTCTCTCTCTCTCTCTCTCTCTCTCTCTCTCTCTCTCTCTCACACACACACACACACACACACACACACACACACACACACACTTATATAAGAATTAGAAATATCTTTGACAGGAATATTTTAATATGTATTCTAACTGCTGACCCACTAACTTTACTCAATAGACCCCAGTGGCCATACATAAGAGAATTTGACAGCATTTTTGCAGGAAGGATATTATAAAAAATAATTTTTAAAAAATTTAATGCAATAAAAGCACAAAAGTAAAGGTGGGACAAGAATCTGTCTTACAAAATATTACATTATCCTTACTCAAAATGTCCATTACCAACCCCCCAAATTAACAAAACATACAAAAACAGCAAAGTATATCCTACAAAAACAAAGACAAACGAAAAGAAAAAAACAAAAAAACGAAAAACCAACGATGTGGTCTACCTGTAGAAATTGTGTGAGGAAGTCCAGATTTTAGCTCACCAGAAAAAAATGCTTGAATTGTCTACATGTTCAAAGAGCTGGAGAAGACACTGTCTGAAGAACTAAAGTATGAGAGTGTGGACTCAGCAAATAAACTCAGTGAAAAGTCAGAGCCAGTGGCGCAGGAGAGATGGTGCAGAGGTTAACAGTGCTGGCTCCTTTTCAGGGGCCCACAGTTCAGTGCCAGCTACCCACATGGTGCCTCACAGTGGGCTGCAACACCAGTCCCACGGGATCTGATGCCACCTTCTGGCCTCTTCAGACAACAGGCACACATGTGGTATACAGAGGTACATGAAAGCAAAACACAGAAAATAAAAATGAAATCTTAAAAAATAGTCAGAAACAAGAAGAAACAAGGAAATTCTGGTGTTCAAAAGTACAGACACTGAAATCAAAACTTTTCTTCAGGTCTTGGTTTGATCTGCAAATAAAGAATCCCTGAAGCTGAAATTATGCCAAATAAAATAAATACACTCCGAGGAACAGGAAGAAAGATGAGTGAAGGAAAATAAACAATCTGGGAGACTTGAGCAAGACCATCAGACATACTAAGATGTGAACAGGGACTACCAGACGGAAGAGAAAGAGTCCAGAAGGCACATGGCTAAAACCTTACACGTGGTAGAAAGTACTGGGTTTCCCCACATCTAAGAGGCTTGGTGACCTCTCCATAGACAAGACACCGTGTGCCGATGTGCCGTAGACTTCCAGGGACCAAGCAAATGGTGAAGGAAGCAAGGCGGACATGACTCATGTGCGTGTGCTCCTCCGAGTATCAACTGACTTCACAGTGTAGTCATGTGGGTCAGAGGGCAGGGAAGGCATGGGCGTATTCAGAGAGATAAAGACTGGGAGTCAAGAATTCTGTCTAAAGGACAGTGAAACTGCACTTCAAGATGAACAAAACAAAAACATTGCCAGATAGTAAAAAATTGATCAGTCCCAACACACCACATGGATACACTGCACGTATGTACACACATGCACACAAAAGAGCTGTGACTGGTAGCCCTACCCTGTAAGAAATATTAATGCTAAAATGAAAAGATAGTAACTCAGATGCACACAAATAAAAAGCATCAATAAACCAGGCGTGGTGGCGCACACCTTTAACCCCAGCCTCAGGAGGCAGAGGCAGGTGGATCGCTGTGAGTTCAAGGCCAGCCAGATCTACAGAGTGAATTGCAGGACAGCCAGGACTACACAGAGAAACCTGAATCAAGGTGAAAAAAAAGAAAGAAAAGAAACTGCATGATAAAGCAGTCATCATAAAACTACCAGCAATAGATAGGTGGAGAAACAGGATGATTCAGAGGAACATGTGTTATGCTATTAAAATTCAGCCTGTATTAATCTGAAGTAGATTACATTCAATTAAAATGTGAGCTGCAATCTCCAGAGCAGCCACTAAGAAAATAATTTTTAAAGAGAATAGTAAAAAGGAAGCAAAGGATTGTGTTGTGTCCTGGAAGACACGAAGTTAATGCAAAAGGGGCAATAGCAGAGAAATAGAAGCATCAAAATGCTAAGACCTGAGGGAAACAGCACAGTGGCAGCGGAAGTCATGACCAATCACAGTGACTTAAACACCCCAGTTAGAAGGCAACAACCAGCAGAGTATAAAATAGGGTAAATCAACCATACTGTCTATAAGAGACCTAATCTGACACACTCGGGCAGTCTCTGTCTAAGGTGCATGCCTAGGAAAGACCTGAAATACAGACACAAATAAGTTGAAGGGAAAAGGATGAAAAACGGGACAAAAACTGATACCAAGCCCAAGCTGGAGCAGTTCTACCAACTATAGACTGCTGACAGATTCCATCGCTGTGACAGACCCCTGCAGGAGTTCACACTTGAGTTTACAGTCTTAGAATGTTGCCATGCACAACGTTCTGGGGATTGTGTTAGCCAACACATTTACTAAAATCCTCAGCCCCACTAATGGTCAGCGCAATGCAAATCCAAACCACAGTAAGGTGGCCCTTTACTCCAGTAAGGTGGCCGTTACCAAAAGACAGAGATAAGTGCTGGCAGAGGAGAGAAGCAGAAGGAAGCTCTTGTGCGCTCTTGCTGAGGAGGTAAGCTATTACAGATGTTACAGGAAGAGACTGGAGGATCCACAGGGGAAAAAACAGATCTACTGATGAGCCAGCAGTCTGACACTGGGTATTCATCCAAAATTTTTAAGATGCATTTATTTATTATTTATACAGTATTCTGCCTGCATGTGTGCCTGCATGCCAGATCACATTATAGATGGTTGTGAGCCACCATGTGGTTGCTGGGAATTGAACCCAGGGCCTTTGGAAGAGCAGACGGTGCTCTTAACCTCTGAGCCCTCTCTCCAGCCCGATGAGGTGAGTCTTAACGCATCACCTGCACTCCCATTATAGCCCTCCTCGCAGTAGACAAGATGCCAAGGCAACCGAGGGGCCCACTGAAGGAAGAAGGGATTCTTTTAATAGGGTTTGTATGCATAATGTCGTATTCAGCCACACAAAGAATGAAACCCTGTCACATGGATAGTATTAGAGGTACCATGTCACATGCAACAGGCTCAGGAAGATAAGTACATGTCTTCATGATAAAGAAGCTGAAGTTTTAATCTCCTAAATGAAGCGACCCTCCCAGGGTTATTGGAGGGTCGGAAGGATAAGGGGCAGGAGAGAGAAAGGCTGCCTATTGGATACCAACTACATCTGTGGGGATTTTTAGGGTTCACACGACACAGTTGGGAAATTATAGATTATAACAGTTTATTAGACATTTGTAAGTGGAATGTAAAAGAACAAAAATTTTTTAAGATTTTATTTATTGTATATGAGTGCTCTATCTGCATGTATGCCTGTATGCTAGAAGAGGGCATTAGATCACATTATAGATGGTTGTGAGCCACCATGCTCTGGAAGAGCAGACAGTGCTCTTAACCTCTGAGCCATCTCTCCAGCCCCAAAATATTAAAAAAAATATATAATAATAAAGTTAATTAAAGGCTTCCAACACAAAGGTATGATAAATGTTTAAGGATATAGAAATATTAATTATTAATGTGATCATTACAGATCACGTATGTGTATCAAGTTATCATACTACCTCCCATAGATATGTAATTTAATGTCAATAAAACATAAACTTACCTGTCATAAGATATATTCTGAAGAAAAAAAAATGCATCCTATGCCAATAAGTACCAGCTCCTGGAACTAGCAATGGTGACTTTCTTTGTTTTTCTTTTTGTTTTTGTTTTTGTTTTTGTGTGTGTGTGGCTTTTTTGCAATGGTGACTTTTAAACAGCTGTTAGAAACAAAATGAAGTGAAAAATAAGAAATCTCAGCATTAGCTGGGTGGTGGTGGTGCACACCTTTAATCCCAGCACTCAGGAGGCAGAGGCAGGCAGATCTCAGTGAGTTCAGGGCCAGCCTGGTCTACAGAGTGAGTTCCAGCACAGCCAGAGCTGTTACACAGAGAAACCCTTCTCAAAAAACCTAAAAAGAAAGAAAGAAAACAAAAGAAAAGAAAGAAAATAGTCTCAGCATTAAAGAAGGAACCAATTGGTATTCTACAGCTGAAGAGCAGGGCCAGCCTCCCATGTCCACTGAGCTCAAGGGCTGCTACGCTGTGAAGCCTTCCTGGCGACCCACACATTGCTCATGGGGAGAAAGAAAACTAGTTACCGAAAGAACAGACGCACGATAGTTTCCTCACTTCCGCAGTCAGTGGCTGTGGCTGAACAGAGCCAGGCCTTTTTGATTCCAGGAGAGGAACTTTGGTCCTGCACCCTTCAGAGGACACGATCATCCCTGCTTTGCCACAGTCAAGTCTTGAGACGACAAGCGTTGTGGCTGGAGTTGTGAAACAGCTCCTGTGAATTCCACCTGTGTTTACTTGACTGCTTCAGGCTGGTGGCTGCAGCAGCACCTGTGGAGCAGAGGCTAGCCCGCCTGCCCCTTCGCTGGACCGCACATCTGCAGAGGGTGAGTCCTGGAGAAGCTGACTCTGAGCTCATTGTTCAGCGCCAGATCCAAAGTAGGTAGGCCTCATTCCTAGATGTCCCGTCAGCTCGGCCTCTCGTAGCTGTAAAGCTGCGCTCCATGGCAGACCGACCACGGCCACAGGGCCTGTTACATCCATCAGTTGACGGTTACCTGTGGGTCCAACTCCACGATTTGTACATGTCCAGGCTTTTATCTCATGTCATATTTCACGTTTTGTTTCCTATTGATGTTTGATGATTGCAGACAATGACCATTTAATTTACTTTTTTCTTCCACACAGCTCAGAGATCTAGCCTCGTAGGTATGTGACCTGCAGAACCACGCAGAACCCAGTATTCATAAGGGTTCTCAACAAACCTTACTGTTCTATATTATTGTCTTAAAATTCTTTTTCTTTCTTTCTTTCTTTCTTTTCTTTTTTTTTTTTTTTTTTTTTTTTTTTTTTTTTTTTGGTGTTTGGTTTTTGTTTGTTTTTTTTTTTTAAAGAAAGGGGTTTTCTTTGTAGCCCTGGATGTACTGGAATTCACTCTGTAGACCAGGCTGGCCTTAAACTCACAGAGATCTGCCTGCCTCTGCCTCCCACATGCTGAAATCAAAGGTGTGCAACAACGTGCCAGTGTCTTAAAATTCTTATTCTTTAAGTCAGGGGCTCTGTGTTTCATTTGGCACTGAGATCCTGAAATTGTGTGGTCACAGCCATCCAGGATGTCTGTGCGGCCTCGTCCAGCCTTCTTTTTCACTCCTTGCTTGGCAAGCTGGTTTTTCTTCCTCGCCACTGATGTTGACCCATATCCAACCTGGCAGGACGGGCACTCCCATGACTGGCCCTGAGTCACAGGTGGCCAGTCCAATCTACTGGATGTCTCACTAGCCATGGGGTCCATAGAACCAAGAAAGAGGCCACTCCTAGAATGGGGGGGCCTTCCATATGCCAGCAGAAGGTCCTGCCATTACAAAGGGGGTTGCTTGGCCACAGTGGGCCCAAGGGACGACCATGTAGAGCCGCAAGAAACAGCCAGTGGCCATTCTTCCTTTAGTGGACACTAGTGTGTGAAGCCGAATATAGCTGGCTTCCCGGAAACCGTGAGAACGGGCTGCTACAGGGCTTCCTGTGGCATCCTGACGAGATGGGCGTGGCCTGCTCAGTTTCAGGGCCTTAAGTCCACTCCCAGCAGTCTGTTCCACGATGTTATCAACATTTATCTGCCAGTTCTTACCAGTTTCACTAGCCTGTGAGGCCCAGGAGGACCAAGACGCATTTTGTTTGAATTCACAGTATCCACACAAAAGGGATCTATAATGTTGAATGAGTAAACGAAAGGAGGGTTAGCCAGGTAATGTTGACCTTACTGTGGTCAGACTTTAATTCATTTGTTTTCTGTGTTTTCCTAGCTTCTTGATCTGCAGGTAACAAGGGCTTCTGGCTTCCTGCACAAATCTCATTTTTAGCTCACAAATGACAGCTGCTCAAATACCCATTTCGCTGACTTTTTGCTTCATAGGACTTATAGTTCTGTTGTGTTTGCTGGGTTCTCAAGTCCTTCCCGTGGCTTTGATTCTCCTTGAATTTGCTCTCCTTTGAAATGGGTCACTCAGTCTGTAGAGTGCTTACCTAACAGGCATTAGGCACTGGGTTTGATTCCCCACACTGGATAAAGTGGATGTAGTGTAGGATCAGAAGTTCAAGGTCATCCTCAGCAACTTAGTGACATCTAGGCAGCCCTGGCCTATGTGTGACCGTGCCTCGATACTAATACTACTACTACTAAACAGAGCTGGCTGCTGCGCCAAGGGGCCAGCAGTGGTACCACATGAAATTCATCAGCCCTGGTAGCCAAAGGGACTAGGTCCCCAGCTGCTAGTGTCAGAGCAGACATCAGTGAGCGATTCAAAAGAGCCTCAGCCAGCTCCCCGCAGGAGCCGAGGCTCATGGGGCCAAAAGACACACAGCTGTGTCTTGTCCCACACTTAGCACTACCCTTGAAGCTTCCCGTGGCTGGACACGGCACAGAACACTGGCAGCTCTTCAACAGGCTTCACCCTGCCCTGCCTTCTCCCCCACTGCTTCGGGCAGACAGTGCCTTCCCAACAGGAAGAGGCCAGGACAAGGCACAGAGTTCCAGACATTGTCTTTGAGCCGAGAGCCAAGGTTGTGGTATGCCTACCACCTCACCTAAAGGACCTTGATGGCAGATTGTCCCTGCCTCTGGCCCACTGGCTTCCGCAGTGAGAAATAGCAGGCATCTATAGCAAAGCAGAAAGAGGAAGGGCAGACAACACCTGGCTGCAGCTGGCTGATGGAGAAGGGATTCTAGCCAGATGAGAGTTGGGTGTGCTGTTTGTGTTTTTTATGTTTATCTTTTGTGTTTGTTTATTTATTTATTTATGCTTTTTAACCATAATTTTTTAAATAACCAGAAAAGTTGTAGAATCTGTCCAGGATTTCATCTAAGGGGAACAAGGAAACAGCTCTCTGGATGGTTAAAATTGCTGCCTGCTCCCTTCTGGGGTCCAGCCTGTCCAATAATGTGACCACACCATGTAGAACAAAGTGATTTCGTCAGCCAGTGATGAAAGTGAAATTCTCACACTGACATCTGTTGTTTTGTTCTCTGTTTCACAATCATTTATCTTCTCTAAATATAACCCAAACAAAGGGCAAACAGAGCACTGGGTCCCTAAACAGACAGTGCCACCAGGCTGCCACCTTACCACGGCAGGTTTTAACACTTGGCATCCAACAGTATCTCAGCAAGCCCTTTAATATTATAACTGAAGCCACTGTAACCCATGGGAGAAACCAAGTGTGGCTCCTGGCTCCTTTAGGGTGGCTCCATAGAGGTTCGGACACTTCCCTGTATGACAGGAACTCGGAGCATTTTTCATAATGCTGAGTTGAGTTCACTTATAGTAGCTGGAAGTTTTATTCTTTATCTTTGTAGAGCTACACCAGGTTATGTTGTTTTTAAAAATTGAATGGAACATTATTATCCCGAGGTCATAGACAGGAATGAAGAAGGTAACTAAGGCTCTCCAAGGACAAATGATACTTTAAGGGTTAAGTTCTGAGATCTGACCATAAGAGAATTACATTAAAAACATTCATGAGCCCAGAGATGCAGGACAGGCAACCACCATGCTTAGATTGCAGTCACATCATAAGAATCCAACACCAGTGTGCAAACACGGCGTCCGCCAGTGTCATAGGCCTGGCCTGCATTATCCAAACAGCAAAGTCATAAAATGCTATGGTTTTATCTCCACAAGGCCTAGGAATATGCCAGTATTATCTCTGATGGATTATGCAGACTATTGCAGAACACTGTATATGGTTAGAAATGCTAATTTTTATCATAAGAACTGCTGCTTCGTTAGACTAACTAGATCTGAGCAACTCACAGATTTTGTTAGTCCACTACACAGCTAAATGGATCCATTTGATGAGTTGTATTTTTCAAATAGCTAAGTGTAGAAGTAGCAGTTCTTTCAAAAGATTGTCTACTTCATAATGACTAATTGAAAATGTGTATGGACTCAAGTTGTTTTTGTTTCACTCCTCCTCGTGAGTAGTAGAAAAAATCATTTTGTTCTCTCTTGTGTTGACTGACATTTCTAGAGACACTTGGGATAGATCTTGAGCAGGAAATGACATCATATTTATACTTTTTATGGATAATTATAGCAAATCTATAAAATTTTGGAAAAGAATGGAAATAAGGCTAATTTGTTAATATTCAAATTGTTGAGACACAAGGGTAAGGCTTTGCAAGGGTAAGGTGCTGCCAAATGCCAGGACCAGAGACACAGTGGAAGGAAAGGAAAGATGGTCATTTATGAGACAGGATAGGGAGACAAAGCTAAATTCTGGTGAATAAACTAGGCTCTAAACTTGTCTGACTTTGCACTACAGGAGTGGAGATGTGACAGTGTGTCCTCTCCTTTCTCAAGCCTCACGGTCAGTGAAACAGACGCCAGTCAGATGACCTTGTAGTTTCAGAAGCAAAAAGCAAGTGCTGGTTACCTTCTGCTTTAAACATTTTTTCCCTAAAACTCTGTGTGCCAGAACAAAGGTGCATCAGGCACAAAGGCAGCTCACTGTCTGTGGTGCCATAAGTGTGTGTGTGTGTGTGTGTGTGGTGTGTGTGGTGTGTGTGTGGTGTGTGTGTGTGTGTGTGTGTGTGTGTGTGTGTGTGTGTGTGTGTGTGTGTGTGCTCACCTCAAGCTGGGAACGTCCCCTCTGGTTTCTGAGATGATAGCAGTGATCAAAATGGACTTGGGCCCCGCCCTCTGTGATGTGCTGACACTTGGGGACAGCCAAGTTCCCTCCCTGCTGTGAGCAAAGACAGTGGGAGATTAAAGAACAGGGTGTTGATGCCAGTGACAGCAGCAACTGGCTTGCAAGGGAAGGAAGATAGCAGCTGCCATCTTGGACCCTGATGGGTTTGAGGTGTGGGAAAACAGTCCATACATGAGGAAGTAAACTGCTCAGTGACAAGTGTTTGGGCAAGAGGCACAAGGTTGGTTCTGGGACATTGAGCGATGAAGAAGAGGAAGGCGTGGGATGAACCCTCAGAGGTTGGGAGAGTGGAGGCAGCCACAGGGGACAGCTGTAGAATACAGGTGAAGCACAGGCGGAGGAAGAACAACAGGCAGGAGCTGAGAGGAACAGGGTGAGGAGCGGGACCATGGCGGTGACTGACAGCAGGAGCTCTTGAGGAATAGTATTCTGCCAGAGTATAAGAGGAAAATCATGTTCTCCGTGAATGCATGTCAAGGCTGCCAGTTTCAGCAAGAAATCCTTAGTGGCTGTGGGGATTTTGTTCTGTTTTGTTTTTTGTTTTGTTTTGTTTTGGTGTTTTTTGTTTATTTAGTGCCTGCTGTATTTAATATATCATTTGGGAGAGAGTTGTCCTTTTGTTTTTCTGCCATATCACTGCTCCAAAGAAGAAACTTCTGTGAACAGAGTCACTCAAAGCTATTTTGTGATCCTCAGAATCTGTGACTATGAGAGCTCATGGAAAAGGAGACTTTGCAAAGAGATAATGTGATGGAGATGGAAAAGGGGCCCTAGATTGCCCAGTTTCTTTCCCCCACTTCTAGGTCACAATGTCTAAAGAAGCAATTTAAGGAAGGAGGGGGCCAACCTGGGTTTCTGTTTAAGAGATACATTCCAGCCAGGCAGTGGTGCACGCCTTTAAGCTCAGAACTCAGGCTTAGACAGATCTCTCAGTTTGAGGTCAGCCTGATCTACAGAGTGAATTGTAGGACAGCCAAGGCTACACAGCAAAATTCTGTCTCAAAGAGAGAGAGAGAGAGAGAGAGAGAGAGAGAGAGAGAGAGAGAGAGAGAAGAGAGCGCCCATTGGTCTAAAAGTATGAAATATGGCTTTTTAGCACATATTAAAGTGGCACACACCTTTAATCCCAGACTTTGAGAGGCAGAGGTATCTGAGTTTGAGGCCAGCCTGGTCTACATAGTGAGTTCCAGGGCAAATAGAGCTATATAGTGAAACACCATCTGGAAAAATGGAGGGAGAGAGGGAGGAAAGGAAGGAGGGAGGGAGAGAGAGAAAAAAATGTGGCTTTTGTGTGTGTGGTTGCAACCAACAGAGTTGCTATGCTTGGATTTTCCTAAGAAGTATTTGTAAATTAAATGTCTCTAGTTCTAATGAATATCACTTCAAACTTCATATATGTACGTGTGGATGTTCATATGTATAGGGGTGCTTATACCTGTGTGTGCATGCCTGTGGAGGGACTCTTCTTGTTTCATTTCCACTTCGTTTACTGAGGCAGGATCTCTTACTGAACCTAGAGATAGCGGCTACCCTGGGATCCTGGGTCCCTGCCTCCCTAGCACTGGGATTACAGGCTGGCCGCAGTGCTCTCTTGGTTTTTATATGGGAGCCAGGGATGGAGACTTGCATAGTAAGTGCTTTGTTCACTGAGCTGTCCCCAGCCCCTCACTCCACACTTCCATAAGTCTCAAATGTCTGGGTTTTGGGGTTTTGGTTTTGTTTTTTTTGTTTTGTTTTGTTTTGTTTTGTTTTGTTTTTTTGTCTTGTTTTGTTGGTTTTTTGAGACAGGGTTTCTCTGTGTAGCTTTGGCTATGCTGGAATTCACTCTGTAGACCAGGTTGGCCTCAAACTCACAGAGATCCACTTGCCTCTGCCTCCCAAATGCTGGGATTAAAGGTCTCTATTTCTCTAATTAAAAAGGCAAGAGTTTGGCAGAAATGGCTCACCTACTTCTGATCACTATATAAATAAAGTAGTATGCAGACAGGCAAGCAGACAGACAGACAGACAAATAGACCAATCTTGTTTTCTCTAAGGGAAAAAAGCCTTAAAATTTGCAAATTATGTAAAGTATATAAATCTGTTATTTCTAGCCTTGTTTTATTTCTTGTGTGTGCCAGCTGTAACTATTCCTAACAAAGCCATAATATGTGAAATTAATGAGAACAATTGTAAAGTTTACAATGATATTAGAGATCCATTCATTACCTCATCAGAATCGATTCACTATTAATCACTCATAAAGTGTAAGTCGTTACCTTTTGTTTCCAGGTTTGAGTTTCAAGAAGGGAGGGTCTTGTTTCACAGCCCAGTTGTCCTTGACCTTACCATCTGATGCCTCAGTCTCCCAGACAGTGGTTTACAGGCACAAGTCACCACTGTGCTGCACGTGTGCTGTTTCTACCGGGCTGGATCCCCTCGCCCTTGTTCACTGAGCTCTTGGCTGGATGCCAGTTTCTGAGGAGTGGGGTTCATGGGAGATCACATTATCTGACCACTACTTAGCTTTCTTCAACAAATGGCTGCCCTTCATTGATTCATATATTCCATGTTTATGCCTTACAGGTGTCCGACGCTGTCCCAGACCAAGACTCTCCCTTGTCGTCAAGAAAATTTTAACAACGGCTTTAGAAACCATTGGCATACTTAGGGGGGAGGGAGAAACTAATGTAAAGGGTTTTTGTTTTCTTTTGTGGTTAATTCATTTACCTATTGTAGATTATTCATTAAAACATTTTTAAATTATCATTTTCAATTGTTAGAAAAAGTCATAAAGCACCATCTGCTCTTTTCAGAAGGAAGAAACAACAGCACAAAAACAGCCTGTGAGGTGTGACAGTCTCCCACTGTCTGGGGGTTGGGGGTTGGGGGCTGGGGGGAGCTGCACACTTAAGAACCAGGAAGAGAGCACAGCTGACATGAATGCTTTGCCACCGACTTAGTCAACAAATACTTGAGTAGTGTGTGCCATGTTTTGGGACCGTCGTGGTGACTTAGAGCACAGCAGTGAGCAAATGGCCGGGGTTCCCCACTAACCCACAGATCCTGAGCACTGTTCACAGGCCTGCCTGCCTCCCTGGGCAAACCTCCTCAGCCTCATTACGGCAGAGGGGAGCCACTTCTACAGAAGCTGTTGGTTGTTTGGTTGCTTGACTTAGGAGCTGAAGATAACATACCCAAAGCCACATACCAAAAAATACCCCAAACGTACTTTATTTTGCTTACATTATATGTAGGGTGGTGTCTTACCTTGGATTCTCTGGCACTGAAATTCCAGAAGATTATAAACTGCCATGTGAATGCTGGGAATTGAACCCTGGTCCTCTGGAAGAGAAGCCAGTCTTTTTAACCACCAAGCCATCTCTCTAGCCCCATTAAAAGTACTTTCTTGTTTAGTTCTGTGGGTTTGGTTTGGTTTGGTTTGGTTTGGTTTGGTTTGGTTTGGTTTGGTTTTGGTTTTTTGAGACAGGGTTTCTCTGTGTAGCCTTGGCTGTCCTGGACTCTCTTTGTAGACCAGGCTGCCCTCTAACTCAGCGATCCACCTGCTTCTGACTCCTGAGTGCTGGGATTAAAGG
This sequence comes from Acomys minous, assembly GCF_964271855.1. Taxonomy (NCBI): domain Eukaryota; kingdom Metazoa; phylum Chordata; class Mammalia; order Rodentia; family Muridae; genus Acomys; species Acomys minous. The sequence goes on along the minus strand of NC_140485.1, from coordinate 137,665,885 downwards.
TATGCACCACCACGCCCAGTGTTTGTGTCGTTTTCTAAGACAGATTTTCTCTGTGTAGCCCTGGCTTTCCTGGAACTCACTCTGTTGACCAGGCTGACCTCGAACTCAGAGATCTGCCTGCCTCTGCCTCCTGAGTGCTGGGATTAAAGGTGTACACCACCACAGTACTTTATAAAACAGTAGTTTCCCCCCAGTGAATACAAGTTATGATTCACCCAGTCTGGAGCACCATCTGAATGTTTTGTTCTTTTTTAAATCTTCTTAGAGTTGTGGGATGTCCAGTCACAGAGGAACGTTAAAGGCCTCTGCATGATGGCTCTTCTCCCAAACACCAGCCTGCCATTTTCATTTTACCTAATTCTCAGTATTAGAGAAAACTGGAAGTTGAACTGAATATATTAGGTGATGAGACCAGACTCTAGCCATTTCTTCCAGCTCTGTGACCCCCAAAGATCAGAGAGAGGGATTTATAAGCAATCGTGCATGGCCCTCAAGGGGTGTGGCTTAACTGACTCCACCTCTTCCTCAACCATTTGCTGCATGCAGGGTAAATGGGAGTTCAAGGCCATTGGAGGCAAATACAAGAAATGTATCTCACAATTATCTTAATTTCCTGTTGTAGTAACACTCTGACAAAAGCAACCTAAGATAAAGGGTTTGTGCTGGCTGTCGTTCATGGATTCAGTGGCGATCGGTGGACATGGTGTGCTACATAAAATGGAGAAAGCTAACTGGACATTAGCATGGCATCGTCTCCCTTTGCGCCCTGCCTGGGGGTACAGTGTGCCCAGCTGTCTCTAGCTCCTGCCTCCTTGGGCCTCCCCATTTGAGATTCTAGGAAAGAAGCCCCTGCGAGTTGATTCAGTTAAAATCACTGTCATCTATGGAAAAGAGTTAAACCGCCCCCCCCAAAAAAAAAACCACACATATACGTGACCTGTTTCATCACAAAAAAAACATGGACACAGGACTTAGAATGGCATTTCAGGAGAGAATTGATGTCAAAGTAACATCTGGTAGACAGGGAGCTAAATAGGAGTGTCAGAGAGAGAGGACCCTCAGGCTGAGGGAAACACCAGCAAGGAGGGAAGTGAGAGAGTGAGAGAGGCCCTGACACTGATTGGGTGAGGAGATGAAGTTGGAGTGAAAGCCTGACCATGATTGGGTGAGGAGATGGTGGAGGGCGGTCCTGACAGTGATGGTTGGGAGGACCTGGGGAGGCTGGAGTGAGAGCAGAGCATTCAGTGGGTTGAGGTAACACCTACCCTGGATCTCACAGTAGAACAGGATGAACTCTTGAGCTGAGGGTGATGGGAGTCACATGCGGTCTCTAGCTGAACTGGGAATGAAGGATAACTAAGGCTGTCGAGACAGCTGCACCAGACACATGCAGAACCAGAGCCCTGTTCAAGATGGCGGCTCAGAGACCAGCTTACCAGGGCTGCACCGATGAGGACATCCCACTCAGTGCTCCCTGTGAGGTCCCAGTGTCAGAGCTTAGGTTCAAGAAAGAGAGAGTAAAGGCCTGCAGGAATAAGCAGCTATGAATTTGTGATGGACAGTCAGCCTGCAGCGGGGCCTCATGGGAAAGATTCAAAAGAGCCGTGAGCTGACCATGGAGTAAGGAGGGCTGAGAGCCCTGTACAATGCCACTGAAAGTCACCTACTGGATGGGCTGTGAGAGACCCTGTGGTAGGCACCAGAAGACATCCATGGGAAGACAACTCTCCACAAGGAAAAGAGCCTTAGCCAGTAAGCCCCATGAAGGCCTTAGTGCAGAGCAGCAAGAGCCCATGCCAGACTGGCGCCTCAGAGAGCAAGTTCTGCTCCTACTGAATACAAGCAAACCCAGAAGGGAAGCAAAGAGCTGGTGTGAAGCCAGACCCAGCATGAGTGAGGCCCCCGGTGGCTTGGGACAGGCATCAGTCAGGCAGAGGTGGGAAAGAGCACACCCGAGCAGACAGAACAAAGATGCAACTAGACATCATAGATGGGGCCCGCCCTACCGCTGCAGAAGAACACTGTTGTGACCCAGGGACCAAGCACTCAGCGAATGAGATGCAAAGTCATGCATTAGGTGCAGGCACCCTGACAGGAAAGAGTCATCAGGGAATGAGAGACAACAGCAACTGATAGCAGGATCTGAGTGTGACCTTGAATGACTTAGCCAGGTTCCTATGTGCTCAGGCTTTCTCTAATGATTGCAAATTATGGAGAGAGTGGAGAGAGAGAGAGAGAGAGAGAGAGAGAGAGAGAGAGAGAGAGAGAGAGAGAGAATGCCCTGATGCATTTATGTACCTGTAGTCTCAGCTACTTGAGAGGACGAGACAAGAGGATCACTTAAGCCCTGAAGGTCAAGGCCAAGCCTGGATAATAGAAAAAGAACTAATCTCTAATAGATAGATAGATAGATAGATAGATAGATAGATAGATAGATAGACAGACAACACTATTCTGATTATTCCCAGAGGAGATAATGTCAGAAAAGTTGTATTGTGAAAAGAAGCCACTCTAAGACACCATGGAAACATTGGGTTTTGTTTCAAGTACAGATTGGGTAAGAGGAGCCTCAGAGACTCTGGCCTCTGTCTATGGCTGGGCCCCATAGTCTCCCCCACTTCTCACCCACTGACAGTTTTAGGGGAGCCTAACTCACCAAGAAGACAGAAACCCCCGGGGTCTGCAGAACTCTTCAGCCCCCCGGAACTGAGCTGACATTCCAGCTGCCTGAGCCCCGACTTCAGCCTCTGAGGGGCTTCCAGGAGGCCTTCCCTCCTATCCCTCTTCAGGTCCAAAGCAAAGGCTCCAGCCAGAGCCAGTGCCTCCTCCCTCAGACTTGGCGGCTCCCTGAGTATGGGGCATTTGACTTCACTCCATATGCTCAGTCACACCAAAGGAGATGTGCTCTGTGGCCAAAGCAAGGAGCAATAACCCTGAAAATTAGGTGTCTGCAGGTATAGACAAGGGGTACTCAAGGTGAGGGCGGGGGTTGGGGGGGAGGTTGGCGTTCAAAGCCAGAAGAGGAGACAGGGCAAATTGGAAATTAGCTAAATAAAAGGAGAGATTAACCATAACCATGAACATGTCTAGTGTCCCAGAGACAGAGAGTAAAGTGCTGCACTCAATGACTCCCCGCATGCACACCCTCCCCAACCACTGTGTGACACTAAGGGCATCATGCTGAAGAAAGGAAGGACCCACGGTTATCACTAGGCTCTGCCCTTTCCCAAGTAATGCCCTGAAATGTCAGGGCACTCTTCCAGTAAGTTCCCTTTTCATTCAAAATAATTACAGTCGGTTTCTGGAACTTGAAACCACACCATCCTATCAGATTACAAGTGGATTACCCCAAAGCTAGCATAGGTGTGGGAGGGCATGAAGTGCCATGAATGAACAAACCTCCTGGGAAGAGTGATGTCACGGTTGACGGAAATCGCTGATTAATGACCCCTTCTCCCCCCGACCAGTATCTTCCCAGGCAGAAACACTTTGGTGATCCCCTTTGACTATTTTAGCCTTAGCTCAAATAATACTCTCCCAGGCTGCTCGTACCTTCATGGTTTTTGCACTAACAGAATCTAACCATACTTTCAAAGGAATCTTGAAAGTATTGTTTTGAATGAGGTGACCCAGATTTTTTTTTTTAAAGACAAATCACATGTACTGTCTCAAATGCGTATCTTAGCTTGGAGAGAGAGGCAGAGACAGAGAGAGGAGGCCATATGCCTGGAGGGTGAGTGATGAAACATGTGAGAAGAAGACAGGGAGGAGAGAAGAACAAGAGGAGGCAGGAGGCTGAAGAAGAGGAGGAGGCAGACGTGTAAACAGAAAGAGATTGACCGGAAATCCCACCATGAAATCTAACACTTTACATGCTAAATTAAAAATGGCATTTACAGCGGGCAGTAGAGGTGCACGCCTTTAATCCCAGCACTCAGGAGGTGGAGAGAGGCAAATCTTTGAGTTCAAGGCCAGCCTGGTCTATGGAGTGGGTTCCATGACAGCCAAGGCTACACAGAGAAACCCTATCTAAAACTGCCACCACTTGTCCCCTGTCAAAAGGGCATATGCTTAATTTTTTTTCTTTAGATTCTAGTGATGTGGCGTAGCTTGAGTTCTAGAAACTGAATTTGGGTCCTCTGACAAGCAGAAAATGCTCTTAACCACCCAGCCATCTCTCCAGCCCACTTTTCTTTTATCAGAACTTGATGTGACTGAGTAGATGGAAGGACTGAGCAGGTACAAACTTGATTCAGTGAGTGTGGAGAGCTAGGAGGGATGGTCATTACACCATAATTTGTGACAACCCAGGACACTAAAAGTCAACACTTTGTTTTAAACAGAGTCTTACTATGTTGCCCAGGCTAGCCTTGAACTTATGGTGACCCTCTTGCCTCAATAACCCTAGAAGCACTGAGGTTGAAGGTGTGCTCTCCCATGCCCAGCTAAAATCAGTACATTTTGGGTGGAATGTTCTAGCTCGTGCCCTTTAGCTAGTAAACCTGAGCAAGCATTTCAACAGCAGGAGGTTATCTACCCTTCACCTGAACTGGAAAAAGACCCCACAGCATCATGGTTTTGCCATAATCCTTACAGCAGATCCTCCACTAACTGTGTACTTGCATCTGCAAGAAACCAGACTATCTTTAGCATAGCTGAGGATGACCTTGAACACCCAATCTCTGGGACTGCACCTCCCAAGTGCTGGGAGTGCACACACCACCAAGTTTGGTTTCTGCATCCCTAGGGATGGAACCCAGGCCTCCCTTCCTGCTAGGCAAGCAGTCTACCAGCCAAGCTAACTCCCATGAGGTTGAAAATAAAGATCAGCCATTACACTGTATGCATAATTTTCATCTGGCCTCTTCTACTCAGAAAAAAACTATTTTGAGTTTTACTCATATTTTTCCAAGCACAATAATTCATTCTTTCTTGTTGCTAGACATGATTTTATCCCATCAACGAACCTTAACTCACCAGCTGAGGGATACTAATGCTTCAGTCTGAATAGTCATGCCCCCTAGAATGCATATCTTGGAACCTAGTGCCCAGTGTGATAGTAAGAAGAGAGGGGACCAGTGGAAAATAATGAGAGGGCTCTCCCACTCAGGAATGAGATTTGTGCCTTTGTAAAAGAGGCCTCAACAAGCTCCCTGCCCGCTTCTTCCATTCCATGTTGGGGGGTAACATGGAGAAACCTGGTGCAGCAGTAAGCCATCATTTGTGGAGCAAAGAGCAATCTCTTACCAGACAACCAGCCAGCAAAGTCATCTTGGATTCCTCAGCCCCAAGAAATATGAGCAATGCATTCCTGTCCCCTATAAATGATCCACTCTAAGGTATGTTGCTATAGCAACCTAAAGGGACTAAGACCATGTGATCTTATTACCCAGTCCTTACTACAGAGATGAACTTCTTATTCCTATTAACTGAGTGAGTCAAACAGGGATGCTGACTCATTTCCTCTCTCATCTAAACTGTGGACTGCTCTCAAGTGTGGCAGGACACTCCCAGCAGTGTGTCAGCTAGAACATTGGTAGGAGGTTCCTGTCAGTGAGAAGTTCCTGGGAGGAAACAAGCAATCTTGTGGGTCACCGAGCCTCACCTAGCTGTGGTGTAAATTTCTGTGGTCATCTTCAAATTGGACTATTCTTTCTTTCTTTCTTTCTTTCTTTTTTTTTTGTTTGTTTGTTTGTTTTGCTTTGTTTTGTTTTTCAAGACAGGGTTGTAGCAGCTCTGGCTGTCCTGGAACTCGCTCTGTAGTTCCAGGCTGGCCTCAGACTCACAGAGATCTACCTGCCTCTGCCTCCCAAGTGCTGGGATTAAAGGCGTGCGGCACCACACCCGGCAACTATTATTTCTTTTAGAATACCACAGGTCCTAAAGAAATAAGCAAGTGGCAACTGATAAATGATAGATAGATAGATAGATAGATAGATAGATAGATAGATAGATAGATAGTAGATATGATGGCAAATAGATGATAGATTAGATAGATTAACAGACAGATAAGTAATATCTTATTGACAGATTATTATTAACAGATTATTAACAGGCAGATAATTAATATATAGATGAAGATAGATATGAGATGATATATGAGAGGGAGGGATGGAGGGAGGAATCTTACTTAGGGTTTTTATTTCTGTGACAAAACACCACGGCCAAAAAGCAAGTTGGGGAGGAAAGGTTTTATTTGGCTCACACTTCCACATCACTGTTCATCACTGAAGGAAGTCAGGACAGGAACTCAAACAGGGAAGGAACATGGAGGCAGGAGCTGATGCAGAGGCCTTGGAGGGAGAGGTGCTGCTTACTGGCTTGCTCCCCGTGGCTTGCTTAGTCCCCTTTATTATAGAACCCAGGACTACCAGCCCACAATTGGCTGGGCCCTCCCCCATTGATTACTAATTAAGAAAATGCACTACGGGGGCTGGAGGCATGGCTCAGTGGTTAAGAGCACTGCCTGCTCTTCCAAAGGACCCAGGTTCAATTCCCAGCACCCACATGGCAGCTCGCAACTGTCTGTAACTCCAAGATCTGACACCCCTACACCAATGCACATAAATTAAAAGTAAATAAAATATTTTTAAAAAAAAAGAAAATGCACTACACATGAAGGCATTTTCTCAACTGAGATTCCCTCCTGTCAGACAGACTGACAGATAGACAGACAGATCTAGGCATGTGTTCATTCCTCTAATCCCAGTCCTTGGGTTGTATGGGTAGAGGTTCAAGAGTTCAGGGTCATCTTTGGCTACATAGCAACTTTGAGGACATTCTGAGCTATAAGAAGCCTCTCTTCAAATAAAAGAAACATACATCCATATGTATGTAGATATTAGACATCTCTTGGTGTTCATGAAGAACTGATTCCAGGCCCCTGTGCAAATATTAAACCCTGTCACACTCAAACCCTTAAGTAACATGATACCGTGTTTTCACATGAACTACACACATCCTTCTATAGATGTTAAATCATCTCAGCAACCTATAAAACCAAACAATTTATAAATGGTAAATCAACAGTGGCCCTGCATTGTTTTTAGAATAATGAAAAGCACAAAATCTCAGTGCAGATGCAAGTATCTGACAATATTTTCTATCCTTGCCCCGTGGAATCTGCAGATAAAGAAGCCACAGAGAGAGAGAAGGCTAAGTCTATGTGGATGTGGAGGGTGGGGAGAGCCTTGTTTTATGAGATTCTTATCAAGCATTGCTGACAAAGTTCACATGAAAATGCCCTTGGCGCCTGTGCATGACTGTCCTGAAATAACCACTCAGTCCACATCACTCCCAGGGTTCGGCTCCAGTCCACAGGGAATGGGCAATTTGATGCCACTCGCAATGGTCTTCCATAGTGAAAGAGTCATCGTAAACTATTTCTGTTTCCAGCACTGATCCTTTACCCTAGCAGTCACAGCTAACCATGCACATGCATTCCTTAAGCAGCAGTAAATTTAGAAACTCCCCATTTGCTGCAAGGCCTGCATCTAAGGCGGACTTTCTTAGCAAGATTCCAGTGAGCTAAGCCAGAGAAATTCTTCTCTCTCCAGCCAACAGTAGAAATGGAGCTGCAGGGAGAAAGAAAAAGAGGAGGAGGAGGAAGGAAAGAAAGGAGACAAGAGAAGGACAGAGGGGGAAGAGAGTAGGAGAGGTTTCAAATAGCTCTCTCCCCTAGGTCTTTCTTTTGACCAACAATTTAATTTAGGTCCAGTGTGGTGATGCATATCTTTAATCCCAGAACTCAGAAGGCAGAAGCAGGTGGATCTACGTGAGTTCCAGGTTAGCCTGGTCTACGTGGAGTTCCAGGACAGAAGATGAAGAAGGAGGAAAGACGAATTTAATTTAAACAGACTTTAAATGCCTATCACCTTGTTTACATTTCAAGTGGTTGGGTCCAGAGAGCTGCTTAGAAGCTGTGCATGCTAGTGCAGCTTAGACCACACATCTGCCCCTGGGAGACATCTACAGCGTCTGCAGCAGTTAAGGAAAAGGCTCTCCCTAGAAAGAGACTTCTGGACAACCTCACAAGTTCCCTTATTGATTTGGCATTCTGCTACCTGACAAGAAGAGTGGACTCTGCAAGGACGTTCCCTCTAAAGGTGATACCTGTTCAGTTTTCTACCTTTAGTCCAAGTTTTTTTTTTTAAAGTGCCATCAAATTTATGTGGTGCTTCATGAGCTGTCCACCACCTGGGGCTGTAATAGTTCTCTATTTCCTGTGATCCTGTGCAGTGTCCACTGCCAAGGAGGGCTCAACAAACAGCATGCTGTTTGGTGAACAATTGAAAATACTCTTGGGTGGGTGGAAGATGGATAGATGGATGGATGAATGGATGGATGGATGGATGGATGGATGATGGATAGATGGATGATGGATGGCTGGGATGGATGGATGGATGATGGATGGCTGGGATGGATGGATGGATGGGTGGATGGATGGATGGATGGATGATGGATGGCTGGGATGGATGGATGATGGATGGCTGGGATGGATGGCTGGGATGGATGGATGATGGATGGCTGGGATGGATGGAATGGATGAATGGATGGATGGATGGATGATGGATGCCTGGGATGGATGGAATGGATGAATGGATGAATGGATGGATAATGGATGGATGGATGGATGGATGGATGGATGGATAATGGATGGCTGGGATGGATGGATGGGATGGATGGATGGATAATGGATGGATGGGATGGGGTGGATGGATGGATGAATGGATGGATGGGAGGGATGGATAATTGATGGCTGGGATGGATGGATGGGATGGATGGATGGATAATGGATGGATGGATGGATGGATGGATGGATGGATGGATGAATGGATGGATGGATGGGATGGATGGATGGATGAATGGATGGATGGATGGATGGATAATGGATGGCTGGGATGGATGGATGGGATGGATGGATGGATAATTGATGGCTGGGATGGATGGATGATGGATGGCTGGGATGGATGGCTGGGATGGATGGATGGATGGATAATGGATGGCTGGGATGGATGGATGATGGATGGCTCGGATGGATGGATGGATGGATAATGGATGGCTGGGATGGATGGCTGGGATGGATGGATAATTGATGGCTGGGATGGATGGGTGATGGATGGCTGGGATGGATGGATGGATGGATGGATGGATGGATGGATGGATAATGGATGGCTGGGATGGCTGGATAATTGATGGCTGGGATGGATGGATGGGATGAATGGATGGATAATTGATGGCTGGGATGGCTGGGATGGATGGCTGGGATGGATGGATGGATAATTGATGGCTGGGATGGATGGATGATGGATGGCTGGGATGGATGGATGGATGGATGGCTTCTAGAGCTAGGAACAAGAACAAATCAGAAATAGAGTGTAGGCCAAAAGAGATCCAGTGAATTAATGACTGCTAGACACAAAGGAATCTAGGTGAGAGTTTGGCTGGGGGACTGCAGTGCAGCTTCTGTGTCACAACTACTGTGGGGTTTGTCCTCCCAGGGCCCCTCTAAAACTCTTGTAGTGAGTCCAGGACAGCCAAGGCCACACAGAGAAACCCTGTCTCAAAAAACAAAAAACAAACAAACAAACAAAACCCCTCTTGTCTCCTTGAAGTGAGAATTTTGGTTTCTTTTAAAACCCAGTTATGCCAGGCAGTGATGGTGCACACTTTTAATCCCAGCACTTGGGAGGCAGAGACAGGCAGGTTGATGTGAGTTCGAGGCCAGCCTGGTCTACAAAGTGAGTCCAGGATAGTCAAGGTTACACAGAGAGACCCTGTGTCCAAAAAAATCCAAAAATAAATAGATAGATAGATAAACAAATAAAACCCAGTTATGTAATGTGAATATGTTTTTGTTTTAATCCCAGGTGTGGGATATGGGGCTGCTTCAGATTGTCCACAGCAGCTGACTATGATTTGTCTCATGTTCTAGGAGGGGCGTGATTTTTGTCAGATGCAGAGAGTTTACATTTGGAATTCTTGAACTTCTGTTTTAATTAATTAGTTTAAAAAAAAATTTTTTTGAGACAGTGTTTCTCTTGGAGCCCTGGCTATCCTGGACTCACTTTGTAGACCAGGCTGGCCTCAAACTCACATAGATCCACCTGCCTCTGCCTCCTGAGTGCTGGGATTAAAAGCATGTGCCACCACACCCGACAGTTCTCAAACTCTTGGGAGGGTATAAATGTGAGAGCCCTGAAAGGGCCTGTGGTGGCTGTTGCTCCCACTGCTGCTGCTTTTGCTGTTGCTGGATTGCTAGGTTGCTGTTACTCTGAAGATTGGACTTCACACCCCTAATCAGCAGGAAGTAGTCTAAAGAGGACGACGACATGGTCTTTCCCCTCTAAGCTTCTTTCTCACCTACCTAGTGTTGGGAGATTGCAAGGGATGGAGTGGAGAAGGGTGGTAGATATAGGAACCCAAAGAAAGTAGCCAAAAACCCAGCTACCGCTCCCTTTTTCTTTCCTTTCCCTTTTTCCATTTTCTGTGTGAGTTCTATACATGGGTGTGTTTAAGTAGAAGAATTAGGACGGGAGCAAGAGATGTGCACAATTAAGCACCCCTGGAAGTGTGGTGCCTCGTGTGGGTGTCTCAGCTCTAGTTCAAGAAGGTGATTAGAAAAGAAGCTGTTGACTGGTTAAACATCTTGGCACAAGCCTACAATTCCAGCACCTGGGAAATAGAACAGGAATTATCAGAAATTCAAGGCCAGCCTGGGCTGCATGAAACTGCCTCCAAAAAAAAAAAAAAAAAAAAAAATGTCGATCTGTTAGCCAACAGCATCCAGGAGCAACCTGGTTCCCACAGGATGATTTGCTCTCAAGTGCACCCTCTCCATCATAAATCACCTTTCTGTCAGCCTGTTAGGCCTGGCTGTTCCTGGACTCCAGGGTGACTGATGGTTTAGGGCGATGACTTCTCTCTGAACCTTTACCTTTGAAGGAAGAAGGATGATATCATGACTTAGGGAGACAGACCTGTCTCTGTGGAATAGCATGCCTGTGCAGAGTCAAGCAGGGGTCAGAGTAAAGGACACACATGTGACACGAAGGCAGCGAGGCCAGGTTTGCATCTGCTCCTAGTTACCTTGGGGGTCCAAATGAGGACTGGGTACTTTTTATGCAAAGCCGTGTCTAAGTGCCTGGTACTGAGACAGTAGCACGGTCTGCTGTGAGTAAACCCTGCATGATGCCTGTGCCTATTATGTACCAAGTGTCCTGGGGCGACCATTGCTGTGATGAAACACCACGGCCAAAGCAACTTGGGGAGAAGGGGGTTTCTTTGGCTTACACTTCCATGTCACTGCTCATCACTGAAGGAAGTCAAATAGGGCAGGAGCCTGGAGGCAGGATCTACTGTAGAGGCCACGGAGCAGTGCTGCTTACTGGCGTATTCATCAAGCTTTCTTATAGAACCCCGGACCGCCAGCCCAGGGGTGACCCCACCCACAATGAGTTGGGCCCTCCCATATCAATCGCTGATGCAGAAAATGTCCTGTAGCTGAATGTTATGGAGGCGTTTTCTTAACTGAGACTGCTTTCAGAAGACTGCAGTTTGTGTCAATTAGACAGAAAACTAGACAGGACAACAAGGTTTTTTTTTGCCAGATCTAGCACAGCGCTGGGCCCACGATAAACACCCAAAGTGTAGCATGGATCAGAGCACATTCAGAGCAGCAAGGTCACTACGTGGAGGTAAAGAGTGACAGGTGTCTCACCTACTCTGTATCTTCTGTGGTGAAGAACTGCTATACGTTTTTGAAAATAGGGCTTTGTGTGACCCTCACATCGAGGACTGTGCCACTGTCTACATAGAAGAGTGGCCAGACCATGAGAGCTGCCACCTGGGGTGTCCCAAGCCAGCTCTACCACCTGTGAGCTGTCATTGTCCCTGGACTAGTAGTCTGCCTCAGGGTGCCTGTGCTCCCTACCTTGGAATGGACTACCTTCCTCATGGGGCTTTCGTGAGAGTGGAATAGGTCAGCAGGCAGGCAGTACCAGAGCCTCCTGCCTCCTACATGTAAGTGTGGCCCATGCTGGTCCTGGTGCGGATGGTCCTGGTGTGGAGCCCTGGGGTTTGCTGGTAAGCACTGGGTGAAAGGGAGTGTTTTCCCAGCAACACAGGCAAGCAGGCTGCTTGGCTCCCTCAGTGGTTACCCATATGGCTTTGCTTCTTCTCAGCTCATAAATGTCAACAGGAAAATGGCTCCAAATAACCTGCAAAGGTCTTTACCGCCATAGCCCTTCCTGGAGGAGGCTGACACTATGGAAATGAACCAACTTTTCTTTCCTCTATACCATCTTTTAAAAAAAAACTATTGTATTTACTTATTTGAGTGTTGTGCATGAGGAGGTCAGAGGAAATTTTCCATGAGTCAGTGCTTGTCCTCCACCACGTGGTTTCCAGGGATCAAACTCAGGCAAGTGTCTTTATCCTCTGAGCCATCTCCTCAGCCCCTCACTGTGGTGCATCATCTTAGCCAAGCCTAAAGTGTGGCTATTGACACAAACATACAAAACATCGTTCTTGCTTCAAAGGAAACAAGAGATGGGTTATTTCTGGAGCCAATTATGAGAGACTCCTGCCCAGAAATACAGACTCAGGTTATGCCTAACACTGTGTTCCAATGTGGTAACAGGTTCATAAAGGGTTGTTGATTTTTCTGTTCTAGAAGCTCTAGAACAATTTTATTAGAGTTAAAGGAAAGTGTCCATAGCAACCAAACTATAAATCTCAGCAACAGCCTGGAGAAGAATAGAAAGATGAAGGAGAGGAGGCCACACTTCGTAAGCTGGTGTGGAGGTCAGTAGCCATGAATTTGGGGAGGAGGCTGGAGAGAAAGAGTAAGCAAGCTCAGGGTGTATGTAAAAGAAAAGCTGTGCCTTTCAGAGTTAGGACCTGCCCCAATTGCTTGGCTTATAGGTTGTGCTGGAGGATAAAAGTTCCAAGAAGCAAAAGTCAGTTAATTCATTAAAGGGATAATTACCCCACCCATCTCTCTAGCATGGCTTAAGGTGAATTTGCCTTCCTAGTGCTTGTCCTGCCTTCCTGAGGTGTGGTCCTCAGCCCCAGGTCCTTGGCTCCACTCAACTGGAATGTTAGGTTCCACCCCAACAGAGACTCTACTCTCTGGACTGGCCCTTGCTGCTACTCTAACACTTAGACGAGACACACACACACACACACACACACACACACACACACACACACACACCAAAAAAAAAAAAAAAGAGGTTAACTCAAAATTTATTTAGGGATCAGAGCCCTCAAACACTTCTGGTATCTCTGGCCTCTGGCAAAGACAAGGCTGCCAAGAGACCCAAGGATATTTCTGGCCCTTATCTGAGAAAGAAACTAGTTACTTTTTTCCTAGGGTCTTTTTACCCTACCCTAATTTCTACCTTCTATTCTCATCATTTCCAAACTCTGAAGAGGTAACTCTTATGGCCACTATGGAACTGGGACAATGACCAATCTGGTTTCTTCCTGCTGAGTGGGGGTATCAGGTGTGGCAGCCAGGGTGGCCCTTCAGTGGGTCTACCTAAGACTCTCCAGGCACATCAGGGTGGCCCTTCATGTAACAGCCAAGTGAAAGAGAAAAGGGAGTCCCTGAGTGGTACCCACAAAGAGACGTGAAGGAGAAGTAAGGGCAAGAGTTCTGAACATGACAAGTCCTAGACAGGGCACCAAGAGAGGTCAGAACAAGTAATAGTTATCAAATGTTCAACTCAAAGTTCATGAGGATTTCTTGATAGGATTACAAGAGCATCCATTCATTCTGTTCCCCCTTGGTTTTGTTAATTTTTGTTTTGTTTTGTTTTTGCTTTTGTGTTTTGAGACAGGGTTTCTCTGTATCGCCCTGGCTATGCTGGACTTACTCTGTAGACCAGGCTGGCCTCGAACTCACAGAGATCTGCCTGCCTCTGCCTCCTGCGTGCTGGGATTAAAGGTGTGTCCAACCATGCCTGGCTTCCTCCTTGGTTTTTTATATGGCTTTTTTGTTTCTTTGTTTGCTCTTTTTTTTTTTTTTTTTTTAAATATCTGCTTGTTTTTCCTGTTTGGGTTTTGTTTTTGCTGTTGTTGTTGTTGTTGTTGTCGTTGTTGTTGTTGTTGTTGTTGTTGTTTTATTCCAAGTCTAAGTTTGAGAGTGATGAAATCAGGTTTGCTTTTAGCACTTTGCCAGTTCTCTTGGAGTGGCTAGAATCAGCCTAAGGCTCGCAGATGGCTTCTGGAGAGGGAGAGAGATAATAAATAAACGTATCCATCAACTCTTACGTTAAAGCAGCAGTGGGCCTGTCTTTCTTGGTTGCAGTTGGCACTATAGTGTTGAGGCTGGGCCAAGATTATGATATCCTCTCTCTGGGCTCTTGAAGCTTTTATATTAACAGAACAAAGAAAGTCATAACTCAAGGTGCTTTTCAAATACATCAGCAGAAACCTCAGAGAGGCGGGTTGTAACAAGTTGAGAAAGCTCTGCTACAGGCTGTATCTGCTATCCAGTGACATCCTTAGCAGCTTGGATCTGGGAAAGCTTGTAGTTGTCTGGTAAGCTAATACATCCCCAAAGAGTTTGTGTGATGTTAGGTCAGACACACGCGAGCAACAAATGGCTACTGAGGGAGCTGAGGATGGCCCGAGGTAGCCTGGCTCTGTATCTGACAGTCCAGCTCTCCTGCCTCACTGAGTTCTAGTTGATCAATCAGCATTATGGGATGCAATGTAGATGTAGCTGGAATCATCAGAAAGGACAAAGCCTCCTCCATTGAGGAAACGCCTCTGTTCACGGTTTTTTTTTTTAAGCTCTGTTTTATTTGGGGTTTTGACACTTCTACCTTCCTTCTACCACCCCTTAGCCCTGGGTATGAGAAAAAAAATGTTAGTGGAAAGAAGGAGTGGAGACCCCACACACACACACTTCCCCCAGCTGTTTAGGGTCAATTGGGTTCTTTTGGGGCAATGCCAATCTTCACCAACAGCAAGCAGTCTCCTCTGAGCTGCTGCACTGAAATGTTTCTGTCAGCCATACCATCAGTCTCTGGTCTCTCCAAACTGCTACACACCTCATGCCACACCTCATGCCACACCACGTGCCACACTCTCTCTCTCCAGGCTCTCCTATTTATCTTCCTCAGAGTCCTAGGCCACGCCCATCCCCATGCCACATGAGGCAGGCTGTTACCAGCTGGCAAAGACCATGCAGGAGGTAGTTATCAGCTGTGGACATGCTAACGCCCAAACTAAAATTCCACACTTGGGATTAAAACAAAAACTGAGTTTACAAAGAAACCAAAACTTCCATTACAGCTTCCATGAGGTCCAGCTGTAAGTCGTTTTCTCAATTAGTGATCAACAGGGGAGGGCCCAGCCCATGGTGGGTGGTGCCATCCCTGGGTTGGTGGGCCTGGATTCTATAAGAAAGCAGGCTGAGCAAACCAAGGAAAGCAGCACCCCTTAATGGCCTATGCATCAGGTCCTGCCTCCAGGTTCCTGTCCTGTTTGAGATTCTGTCCTGAATACCTCCAATAACGAACATCAGTGTGGACACACACACCAATTAAGCCCTTTCCTCCCCAACTTGCTTGCTTTTTGGTCATGGTGTTTCACCACAGCAATAATTACCCTAAAACCATGTGGCTTCTTTCCTCTTCTTTTCTTTTTCTGGAAGCTTGAGTTCAAAAAGCCAAGGATTCACCAAAGAAATACTCATTGAAGAGACCCATTTGGGTCAAATCTATCTCTCCTCCCTTGGCCACGTTGCCTGTGCCACACTTCCCTGTTTGCCACTGCCCTAGGCAAGGTTATGGTCAAGATGGAGTTCTTGATAGAGGGGCCAAAACCTCCCTTCTTGGATTGTAACCCAATGGAGAGATGACCGTGTCCTCCACATCCAGGAGCCAAAATGACCACCCCCTCAGCCTGTTCTGTCCCCCAAGGTGGAGACCAGCAGTCTCCACAGAAATCTCTCCTTTAAACCAAGGGCTGCCTCAAATAGAGCTGCACAGAAAAGAAAAGCACCGCAGGCCTCCTGGCCGATGCAGGAGATGGACCTGTGCTTGCTGCATGGCTGCCCCAGAGGGCTGTAGAAAGGGCCAAGTCCCCAGACCCGCAAGCACACGGACGTGGTGTTCCACATCACCCAGAGTGCTCAGTGTTTTATAGAATGAATAATTAAGCCTATGGCGAAGAAAAAAAAATCTAACTGCAAAGACAGACATACAACTGAACATAAAGCTGGAAACCAATTTCTTTATTGAAACAATTTTTGAAAGGCCTGTATAACAAAGATCTGATTGATGTTAGTGGGAAAGGAAAAGAGTAAATTCTCCTTCCTCGCAGAGAAATCCTTTATTTTATTGTTTCATTTCATATCTCACTTTCTTAGATAGTCTCATGTAGCTCAGGGTGACCTTGAACTATGTAGCCAAAAACAACCTTCAGCTCTTGACCTTCCTGTCTCTGGGTCTTTAGTGCTGGGGTTGCAGGTCAGTTAATACAATGCTGGGGCTCTAACCCAGGGGTTCACACACACTAAGTAGGTTGTTGAAGTTAATATATATATATATATATATATATATATATATATATATATATATATACACACACACACACACACACACACACACACACACACACACACACACATCAGTGCTCGTTTCTCTTAGCTTATTTCTTATCCCAGCTATCACACAAATAACTGGGATTCTTTTTATAACACAGGGCTTCACAACACAATCTCGAGCAGGTTTAAGTCTGTCCTTAACCCTCTATGCTATTTTGTCTCACTCCTCCCAGCAAACATCCTAGTGATACATGCACTCTGTAGCTTTCCTTGGCTCCAGCTCCTTCCTCCTGATCCTCTGTGGACCTGTACCAGTGGCTCAATACCCTGGCACAACCCTCTCTTCCTCTCCTACCTCCTCCCCTGGCTAGCAGGAAGTCCAGCCCTATTTCCTCCCTTGTTCATCAATCGGCTGTAAGCCGCTTTATTGACCTATCAGAGATAATTGGGGAGCAGAGTTTACACAACATTTAGACAGAAAATCAATCTTATCCTTTCTTAAGTCTCTAATGGAGTTGAAGGCCAGATAGTTTAGTTTTACAATTAAAATTAGTTGTTTAGGAGTTAAGAAGGTATTTTTAGGTTTTTCTGTTGTTAGAGATTGATTTAGGTACAAAACTTTGGACTCTCAAAGATAGGATAGATAATATTTTCTCCTAAGTTTCCAAATGCATATGGGTTGGACATTACAAATGTAGATCTTGTCTGATAGTTTTCATAAATGTTCTATAATTGTTATTAAAAATTAGTTTTTTTAAAAGATTTATTTATTTATTATGCATTCAGTATTCTGCCTGCATGTACACCTGAACTCTGGAAGAGGGCACCAGATCTCACTATAGATGGTTGTGAGACACCATGTGGTTGCTGGGAATTGAACTCATGACCTCCGGAAGAGCAGACAGTACTCTTAACCACTGAGCCATCTCTCCAGCCTGGAAAATTAGTTTATTATTGGAGCCTTTTAATGGACTTAAAGGGCGAAACAAATGCTCTTGTGGACTGTGTACAGTTTACCCTTGTTCATTAAAATGTTGATGTCTCCACCCCACTCTCTAGATCAATCCCCAACATTGCATTGTGATGTTTATTCTAAGTATCTCCAGTTTCAAGCTTATGTAAACATGTCATCTTTATTGTTATCAATAAAAACAAAGTAACTGAAGTTGAGCAATAACAGAGAACTGGGTGGGAGGGACATCCTGGCCTAGTGAGGGGAGGAAAAATAGAAGGAAGGAGAGGATGGAGCCATGAGGAGATGACTGGGAAACACCAGGAGAAATAAACTGGGCCTAGGAAATGGTTTAAAAGCAAGTATAATGTGGGAAGTCTGAATGGGAAGAAACTATACTATCATGGAGCTTAGGATGGAGTAATTATCGCTCAGTGTTGTGCTATAGGCTAATTAAATAGATCCTGGTCTCCATGTGGTCATTTGGGTATAAAACTGGCTAAGGAGTAACTGCTGATTTCACTAAAATAATAATTCAATATTAAATATTAATACTCTTTCAACAGTAAAGTACTCTATCAACTGAGCTACATCCCTGGCCCCAGGAACCTCTATTCAAAAATTTCTAAACAGAAATCCTTTATTGCTCCACTCCTGAGCTGGCTCACAAACCCAGGGGGTCATCTTGGTGAGACATACAGCAGCCATGTCCAGTCTAGTGTGCCCAGAGCCACATGAGAATGGTATAACATTCTACCACCTCCATCCTCAACAGCCTGTCCAATGCTTGGATTGCAAAAAAAGTAGCACCTTATAAATGTAATCGTGAAGAAGAAAGAAGCACTTGGCTTGGATGATTTACAATGCAGATGTGGAGAAACAGCCCCCACCTGGCATCCTAAGGTGACGTGACCCTAGCAGCCCTGGAGAACAAACTCTGAGGGCATGTACCAGCCTTAATTAATAGCTAACCATATCATACTGGAAGCCTGCTCTCCTTCAGTGGAATTTTCCATTAGGCTGGCTAGCAATATCTGATGCCAGTAAGATATAAATGGAGTTGAAAACTCAAGACTTTGAAAGTATAAGAAAGGAAGGCTAAAATGGAAGGGACAGAGGCCACACAGTGCAACACAATATTAACACCCCGACATCAGGGATCACTAAAATGCATCAGTCAACATGTTCAAAACCCAAAAGTCATGAAAAGCACTGCATTCTCAGGCCTGAGTGAGCCATTCCATGTGAGGAGAAACAGCCCAGACCACTCAGAGGAAACTCTCTGACTCAAACTCACGTCCAAGAAACCTTTTCAAGGCCTCCCAAGTCAATGGCTGGATTATCATTCAAGGCCCATCCACCCAACCTTCTGGAAATGAGTCTCCTCAGGAGAAGTATGCCACGAACAGGGTGCAGTGTGTCTCCTCAGGGGAAGTGTGCCACCAACAGGGTGCAGTGTGTCTCCTCAGGGGAAGTGTGCCACGAACAGGGTGCAGTGTGTCTCCTCAGGGGAAGTGTGCCACGAACAGGGTGCAGTGAGTCTCCTCAGAGGAAGTGTGCCTCGAACAGGGTGCAGTGTTCTGGACCTCATTTAGTTTCCAAACTCTTTTTTGACAAGCTTCTGCTTAGCTTATGCTACTGACACGGGTCATAGTGGGTTTGTTTCCATCCTGGAAGGTTCTAGCAATGCAAAGGAGATTCAGCCTGAGAAGCTCATCGCAGAGGCCGGAGAGATGGCTCAGTGACTGAGAGCACTGGCTGCTCTGGCAAAGGACCTGGGTTTGGTTCCCAGCACCTACATGGCAGCTCATAACCATCTGTCACTCCAGTTCCACGGGGATATTGAGGCCCCTTTCTAGATTCCGCAGGAACCGCATACACATACGTGCAAGCAACCATTCATACACATAAAACAAAAAAAAAAATTTTTTTAAAGCTCATAATAAAATGCCCCTCTGCTTCCGAGTTGTAAATGCGAACAATAAAAGGGTGTTATGAAAACATCATTAAATTCTATTTTAAGCAGCCGGAGTCAAGGGATGAGGATGAGTTAAAGTAAACGAGAACAATAAAACCCCCAGTGGAGCAGCCAGGAGAAGTTAGCAATGCATTTGCACAATGAAACCAGGCTGTTGGTTTCCTAAAGCAACGCAGTAACCAGAAGCCAAGGATCACACCAGCGGCGGGCACTTGCAAGGGAGGAACACAATCCTTGCATGGTGACTGGCTCTGTGTCTGTCTTCAGAACCCTCAGGCTTGCAGACCAAGTCCCACCTGGAGACACATGCTGACAAAGATGCCCAGGATGTGCTCTGCCTCCGCCCCCCCCTTCATCCCCGCCCCAACTCTCTTCCACTTTCCTTCTCCATCTCCCTTTCTACATTAATGAGATATAATTAGGTCTGAGCTATGTTTCTGAGGTGAATTAGCGAGCAGACTTTGATGCTGTGATGAGGCATCAGGACCAAACACAGCTTGAGGAGGAGAGGAGCTATTTCAACTTACAGGTCACACACAGTCTGTCACTGAGGGAAGTAAGGCAGGAGCTCAAAGCAGGAAAGTGGAGGCAGGGACTGAAACAGAACCACAGGGAGCGCTGCTTACTCGCCTTGCTCCCCATAGGCCTTTAGGCTGCTTCCTTATATACCCAGGACCACCTACCCAGGGGTGGCCCCGCCCACAGCGCTCTGGGGCTTCTCACATCAATCATTACCCGGCCAATCTGATCTAGGCATTTCCTAGGTTGAGGCTCCTTCTTCCCGGAAGACTTTAGTTATTATCCAGTTAACAGAAAGTAAGCAGCACAGGGCTCTCCTCTGTGTATACCTTTTTGGACTCAGAGCAGATACTCCTGGGCCTGTGTAGTTCAGAGACCTTGAGGAAGGGCCTGTGACACCCACTTATAACCCGAGTGGCCCTCGTAAGGGTGACTTGTACCATTTTTCTTTCCCTGACTGGAGCACTTGCTAAGGTCAGAGCCAAGCAGTCTGGGCTTTCAGATATCAGATAAGGATGTTGATTCTGTGGGAGCCACAACTCTGGTGTTATATCTGAGACAGTGCAGGCACACCGCACATATTCACACATGCACAACCATGTACATGCTCATGCTCACACATGTGCACATGCTCAAACATGCATGCACACATACACATATGCACGTATGCACGCTCAGTCATGCATATGTTCTCTCTCACACATACATACACCAATAAATGATTTTTTTCAAATAATTTATCTATTTTTATGTCATGTGCATTAGTGTTTTGCCTGCATATATGTCCATGCCGGGGTATCAGATCCCCTGGAGCTGGAGCTACAGACAATTGTGAAATGCCACATGGGTGCTGGGATTGAACCCAGGTCCGTCTGGAAGAGCAGCCAGTGCTCTTTACCACTAAGCCATCTCACCAGTCCTGGATGATTTTTTTTAACTCAATGCTCTGGCCATCCCAGGCCCACATTCCCATGAGAAGGTAAGTGGAGCTGGTTAATAGTGCCCCACGGAACATGTTCCCAAGTCTTCATTGTTGCCTCCTGGACACCAGGGACACTTCACAAACCTACATTACCAACCAGCTGCTATAGAGGTGACCATGGAAGCCTTTGACGTAAGCCTTAAAGTTTGGCTGGGATTGAGGAAAGGAATGATTATTTTCTCCCAAGGCAAAATTACCCTTTCCCTTGTGGCTATGGCTGAAAGTGTTTTCATAGCTTCTCTTGACACTTACACATATGTGGAGGGTGGACAGAAGATGCAGCCATGACTTTCTCTGACAAGCTGCAGCTGGTTTGTCCATGCAGAGGAAACAATGAATGGTCTTCTGAGTCCTCAAGACTTTAGAGGTTGGCTTAGGACTTCAGCAATGTCAGGGAGGACACTGGTCTCCAGTCCAACAAGGACAAATGCCTAACTCGCTGATGGGTCTCGGCGAATGACGTAATTGTGGCTGCACTGGCCCAGCAGAGCTCTGGCTGCCAGCAGGCTGGACATTGATCTAGTGTCACCAGAGTAAGGGGCAGGATTGAGGGGTGTACTCAAAATGATTATCAAATTAGGGTAGACTCTGAGTAAACTGACCTGACAAGGTCCTTGCTAAAACTAGGCTCTTGAAGATAAATCCAGTCGTGAGGGGTGCCTAGTTGGAGAAGTCTGGCTAGTTTTTTGGCCAGGGAGGAAATTTCTGTGTTGGGTTGGAGGTTTGGGGACAAAGGCAAGATGGCCTGGGCCAAGAGGTCCCCATTCTTCTCTTCTGACCAGGAGCTCTTGCTTTCAAAGGCCTCCACAAAACACTGGGCAAAGCCAGCTCCTAGTTCCAGATTCTACAGGACACTGAACTCACCAAATAAGGCAGTAACCCCAGCACCTCACCATCACCACAGCACAGCTCCCCCCACGCCCCTTTAAGAGCCTACAACTTCACTGACCCCCTCCTGTGAGGTTGGTGAGATGCCTCCCAATAAGCCTGCCTTTTTACTATAAATTCGGCTCAATTCAATTCATTATGTTATCAGAGAAGCCATTCACATAGCAGGCAACCCAGTTCTTCTCCCACAGTTCCTGGGGCTACCATGGGAAGGGGAGAGGGGAAGTGGGTGAAGGAAGGGAGAGATGGAAGGGAGAACACACTGAAAGACAGGACATGCACACCTTTAATCCCAGCACCTGGGAGGCAGATCTCTGTGAGTTCAAGGCCAGCCTGGTCTACAAAGGGAGTCCAGGACAGCCAGGGCAACACAGAGAAACCCTGTCTCGAAAAAGAAAGAAAGAAAGAAAGAAAGAAAGAAAGAAGGAAGGAAGGAAAGAGTAGCAAATGAGGAGAGAGATGCTTTCTCTCACAGTTTTCATCAACAGTAGGGAACAGGACACTCCTCAGAGGGCCCACAGTGCTTCAGCCCACTAAGTCTCTACCAAGGTGGAGCTCAGCGACTGGACACGGCAGCTACAGTGTCCAATATCAGAAGTACCAGGCTATATAGTTTTGTGATTTTACCACAATAAGAAAACTACCAGGATGTCTAAAATGAAAAGGCTGGTGGATGACGTCCTAAAACCCCTCACATTCCCTTCATCAGAATGTCACTGCACTGGAAACCACTGGGGAGGGGCCTTCCCAGAATATATCTTTCAGAGGAGACTCAAAGAGAAGCAGGCTCCCAGGTAGCCAGAAGCTCACGGAGCTAACAACTTTCCCCAGGGAGAACGGACAGAGCAGAAACTAACATTGTTTCCTCTCAGCAACCATCACGGACTCTACACTCAGGTAACATGACCAAGGTTCTCCCTTATCTGAAGCGTGCACTCTCTGGGCCTGTGGGAGCTCAGAACACAGGAGGGAGGGAGCAGATGGGCATCCAGTCGAATGAGACGTGATTGACAGTGACAGGAGCCAGCGGGCATCAAGCAAGCACATTCTCTGTGAAACACTCCATGTGAATCACTTTTATAAGTATTGACCTGCATAATCCCCGCACAGCGAGGCAAGTCCTGAGGTTAGGGCGCATCCCTCACCCCAGGCCTCCGTGACGTGACACTAGGATTTGAACCTGTCTCTGCGAATGCAAGAACGCAAGAGAAGAATGAAGAACGAAGAAAGAGAATCAGAAACCAGAGAGAGAGCAGAAAAACAAATCAGCAAATACCCAAGTGACCGCAATACCCTCTAAGGACGGGTCCAGGCAGAAGCAGGGCCCAGTGCTAAGCTCTGTCTACAGGAGACTGCAGGATGACAGTGAAGGTGGCATCTCACTGAATCCTGACAGCCCAAGTTCAACTGTACCATGGCGAGCACTGTAGGACAATGAAGAAAGGGAAGGATGGACATGCCCCCACCAGGAAGCCACGCTGTGCAACAGCGGCCAACCAAAACAAACCCCTTTGATGTGGAATTGTACTGTAGGGCCAAATGGAAAGAGGAAAGCCACCAAGGAGCCCAGACCGGGAATCCTCTTCCCACGAGATGTGGCAGACAACGCCTGGCATGAACCACACTTCCAAAATCTGCCTCCTCCCCAGGGCCCCTCCGTGCAGCATCACTAGAACAAAGGCCACACTGTTGGTGCTCTCGATGTGCCCTTCCTGCAGCCAACGTGCTGAAGCACATTTGCAAGTATAATCTGGCCAGCCATGTGCAGCAACCCTCTAAAGGGACAAAGCATGTTCTGTGGCCATCGCTGTGGGTTTCCCGGGCCCGCAACTGCAGACACCACATTCTGCGTTGCTCCCGTGGCTCCCAAATGCCGCTGAGAACAAATGCACTCTGAGCAGAGCGGCTCCGCAGGGAGACCGTTTTCAGTCCCTGTACTCCAGGTCTTTACCTCCCTTCAGTTAGCTTGCTATTCTGACTAAAACTATCCGAACAGAGATCAACTACTCTCTCCTTTCCAACGCCCCCAGCAAGAGGAAGGTCTCTCTCTCTCTCCTCAGCTTCTAACTTGTAAAATCACAACACTGGGCATCAGCATGATGTGAGACCAAACGGATCATAGGAAGAAGAGAAATGAGGGAACAGTGATATTTCTTTTTCTTTCCTTATTTTTTGCCAACAGGTGTTCAGATTACCCCGAGATAGCCCCAGAATACAAGAAAGGCCAGAAACCAAATTCAAGATAACAGTTTACTAGAGAGCACCCCAGTCCCTCTACCCCACCCCTACCCCAGCCTCAGCACCCTCATCTCCTCCAGAAAGTCCACAGGGCTGGAAAAATAGAGACTATGAAAGAAATAAAGAAATCCTCGACTTGAATGGTAAACTGAGGCCTAGTTAATGGGACTGTTTGAATATGACCCCCAAATGATCCCTGCTCCTTTAAAGAAAACCCTTGCTGGAGTTGTTTTTGTTTTTTAATGGAAATGAATCGAAAATACATTCAAATATAATTTACACCAAGATAAAGTGACTGAACATTTAAGAGTGAAAACAATACAACTGACTTCCCTGTTCAGGTTTTACACCACTGCGCCCGCCCCCCACCCCCCGCCAAGCATTTGGGGGGAGATGCCAACACTGAATTGAGCTGGAGAAAGTGTGAAACACGAAGGAGGGGAGGGAGGCTTTTAATTCCATCTGTGAGAATTAAAACCACGGAGGGGGAGCCTCGCGCCTCCTGCCTAGATCTCTTCCTACCCAATTCCTCCCGGTCTCACCTCCCACCTGCAAAGCCCCTCCTCCCGCAGACCTCAGGGAGGTCAGCGCGGTGACGTGGCACACACCCCAGGTCTCCACGGCTCCTGTGCTATGCCTTTTTAGATGTTAATTCTATGATCCGCTGGAAGGCTTTGAAAAGAAGCTCTTAAGTAATGAAAGAACCCACTGGGGTTTAAAGTCCTGGCAAGCTGATACCGCTCAGTCCCAGAAACGGGACAAAAGCACGCTGCAGAACGGGTTTGGTCTGGAATTAAAACCCGCTCCGAGGGGAAAATGTTTGCACTAGAGGCAGGTGTCACTTCCAGAGGGAGCTTAGCAAGGGGCCCCACTTCCCAGGATAGTTTATTTAACTCAAGAGGTTTCGTTCAGGGCCCCATCCTCCTCATCCCCCAAACACCAGAAAGAACTGCCCGAAAAGTAGGCAATATTTAAATATTTAAGATTCCTGCGGAAGCAATGAAAGGTTTCTATGATCGCATCGGAATACATTAAGTTTCATTGTAGAACTAGGTTTAACCAAGCTTGTCCACATTCAAGCCTTATCATGGAATTTTCTTTCCATCTGCGACACTGGAGAGTTTCGAAACCTGTGTTTGCTGGTCAAAGGATTAAGGAAAGCAAGGATGAGTCACGGTGGGATCTGTTTACACAGCGAATGACTGAGATTGGAGGCCGCACCAAGAGGAGGATCCTCTCAGGGGGACACACGGGCCCTGGGAGGACGTCGTGGCAGCCACAGACACCCCAGCTAAGCCCCTCAAAGGCTGGAAGGGTTCAAGTGACCTCTCTTTCCCTCCACCCTTAGAGGTCACCTAGGTAAGCCAGATACTATTAGGCCACCATAAGTGCTGCCGTATGTAAATCCTATGACATGCTGGCCGCAGTGTCTCCTGAATTGTTTCTCTGCCAACCTTCTCCCCAGGTCTAGGCAAGTGAGCCACGTGTGACTTTCGTGTCAAAGGACCAAAATTTCCACCTTCTAAGTTGGCTGGGAAGGGGGGTTGGGGGGTGGGAGGACCTTGGAGGGGTTGGGGAAGGGGAAAACATGATCAAAATATATTGTATGAAAAAAAAAAGTGTTAGCCAGGGGTGGTGACGCACACCTGTTATCCCAGCACTTAGGAAGCAGAGGCAGGCAGATCACTGTGAGTTCGAGGCCATCCTGGTCTATAAGATGAGTCTAGGACAGCCAAGGCTACACAGAGAAACTCTGTCTCGAAAAAACAAAAACAAAAAACAAAAATTATTAATAAAAAGAATTCCGCCTATCAGTCATGCTAGTGCCACCATTTTCTATGTCCCGTGAGGAGCTATGAGTTTGACCACGCGTGGGAAGACCACACCCATCACTTCACCTTTCCTTACCTCCAATCGTCTTCCCCTACACTTTGAGCTACCTTGCTTCTTTATCTCATAAATAGCCATAAACCCTGGCCCTGGAGAGGTGCATTTGAGACTTGCCATCCCATTTCCCCAGGCTTGACTCATTCATAAATAAACCCAGTTTGGTGCTGGAGATGGCTCAGCTATGGTGTTCTGTCATGGTGACCCAACTCCACTAAGACCCTAATGCAATCGGGGCATGCACAAACATGAAACGCTACTAAGAACAGTGTTACTAAATGGAGATGCAGAGGCAGGAGGATTTCTGTGAGTTCGAAACCATCCTGGTCTACATAGTGAGCTTCAGGACAACTAGAGCTACACCGAGCGACCCTGTCTAGAGAATAAAACAAAACAAAGAAGGAACAGTGTTATTTCTGTATGTTATCATGTGAGCCCTGTCAAACTTCAGTAAAGCGGTAAAAACGTTTCACTCTCTGCCTCAGCCTACCACCCACAGACTGGTGAGCGTGTGCTGTGGGGGGGGGGGGGGGCAAGGTTTGCACAGTGTACTCCAGGGAGCCTCCAGCCTCTTTAGCTCCACTGTCCCCCTCTAGCTAAGGCCAGGGTCGTACCAATTCTTCTACCCTCACAAGTCCAGTAAAGACTTTACCAAGCCATCAGCAATGTCCATGGACTCTGTCCCTACTCATATGGTAAATTCCATCTTAAATTCTCCTGTGCCATGAAAGTAGCAGAGTATGACAATGCTTAGAAAGGGAGTGAGGAAAAAAAAAGAAGGAACAGGTGGGGAGGGAGGAGATACATTAAAAATGTGCTGGTGCACACCTTTAATCCCAGCACTTGGGAGCAGAGGCAGGTGGATCACCGTGAGTTCAAGGCCAGCCTGGTCTACAAAGCAAGTCTAGGACAGCCAAGACTACATACACAAACCCTGTCTCGAAGAACAAAAAATAAAAAATAAAAATAAAAATAAATAAAAAGTACGGTAGAACACCATGGGATTATGGGTGATTTTTTTCTTTGTATTCTAAGTTTTAAAATTATAAACATGCATCTCTTCTTTAATTAAAAGGAAGGTGTTTTGTTTGTGTTTTACAGCACCTAAGCCACATTCTCTAGCAGGAAGTGCACACAGCTCTCAACACATCCTGTTTAGTTTTTATCTTGGGTCAACCTGCCCTGGACTTGAGTGATTTAAGTAGTTTCAGATTTCATATTTATCCGGACAGCCAAAAAAGAGTGCTGAGCTCTGGAGCCCACATAAGCAGAGGGCGTGGGCTCTGCTGTAGATGTGAACAGAGCCTTGTGCCAAAGAGAAATTTGAATGTGCTTCAGGAGAGTCCAAGAGGGTTTCTCTGAGACGCCAGTTGACCAAATCAAGGGTAGATGCCACCAGCACAGGCTTAAAGGCAGGTGTAAGTTAAAAACCATCCATCATAAGCAGAAAATGTTAACAAGAGCCTCCTCTCAGAATCTTGGGTAGATGCTTAAGGCAAACTTTTGAGGAAAGCAGAGGCAGGTGTATCTCTGAGTTCAAGGCCAGCCTGATCTACAGAGCAAGTTCAGGACAGCCAAGGTTACATAGAAAAACTCTGTCTCCACACACACACAAAAAAAATCCCAACCGCCCCCAAACAAACAAACAAACAACAAAAAAAGGACAAACCTCCAAAAAAAGAGAGGGCCAGAATTAATGAAATTAGTAATGAGAACACATCCCAATGAAATCCAGAGGGTTAGTACGGAATTCTTTGAAAACATAATTTCCAAAAATACTAGAAAATCTTAAAGAAGCAGCTAAACTAAACTAGCTACTAAAGTTAAGTCAAGAAGACACCATCAAGCCGGGCGTGGTGGCGCATGCCTTTAATCCCAGCACTCGGGAGGCAGAGGCAGGCGGATCGCTGTGAGTTCGAGGCCAGCCTGGTCTACAAAGAGAGTCCAGGACAGCCAAGGCTACACAGAGAAACCCTGTCTCGCAAAAACCAAAAAAAAAAAAAAAAAAAAAAAAAGAAGACACCATCAACTTAAGCAGACCCCCTAATAGGCAACAAGAGTGACGCAGTAATGAGCCTCCGGGCAAGGAAGCTCAGGACTGGATGGAGTCACTGAGGGAGTGTGTCCAAACTTGACAAAGAGAACAAAAAAATCATGCTCCCCTAACTGGTCCACAAAATAGGGAGGGAAGGAACACTACCAAACACATTCTTCAGTACAGGAGCTCTCTGACGATTAAAGCCAGGCAAGCACTATGAGGGATAAAGTTATGCTTTAAGTTTGAATTACTTGCCTAAGAGATCTGTAAAACAAAAATGCCTCCAGCCTGTAAGCCCCACTTGGCCGAGGACAGGTAACTTCATGGGATTCAGGGGGCTGCTGTTCAGGTAAGATAGATAGCAACCCATGTGTTTTTGCTTCTGTAAACAAATTTGGCTGCCCCCAACTGCACAGGAAGTGCTTGATGGAACATAGGTGGGAGGTACACGTGTAGTTGCCCCTGATTGGCTGAAAGCAGGAAGTATGTAGCTTTGTGAGGTCTGCCTCCATCTAATGTAATTTGGAGCACTACTCTGGGAACGTCAGAATCACCTGGCCAGTATCCATTGGCCCAGCCAGGATTTAATAAGGCTTGCTTCAAATTTGGCTCAAATGGTGTGGTACTGATCTTATTCTCACCCCATTAGCAGGACACAGCAAAGAAAGAAAACAGTCCGTGAACACTGGTGGAAAAAAAACAAAATTCAAGAAAATACTTGAACTCAAGCTGAATTCAAAATCTACCAAGAAGGTCACACAGCACAACCAAAGCTGGTTTGGGACACATGCTGCAAGACCTTGCAATGAGGGAACGAGGCTCTCCACAGGATGGAGGGCACCTTACGGAGGCCCTAAGACAGTCGTTGTGGAGTCCGAGTCACTGAGGGTTAGTGTTTGACTAGACATGGATGGTCCACAATAAGGAAAGAATCAAAGAAACTGCAAACGCAAGATGAAGGAAATTCAACCCACTTCCCTGTCCTTTTCCCGTCTCATCAACCAGACATCACAGTGAGCACTTACTATGCGGCAGACCCTGAGCCAAGGACAGGAGGGAGGAAGGAGATGCGGTGGCACACGCCTGTACGCTCAGCAGTCACACGCCTAAGACTTCAAGGCCGTCTCAGACTATATTACCACCATGACCACCACCTCCACCACCAGAGAGCCAGGGGAAAGAAAGAAAGAAAGAAAGAAAGAAAGAAAGAAAGAAAGAAAGAAAGAAAGAAAGAAAGAAAGAAAGAGAGAAAGAATATCTTCCCTGGAGACTGACAGCCTAAAGCAAGAGAGCAAAGACAGTCAGCTGTACTGCTGACCTGCAGGTGAAGGCCAGCACTGAACACACCAAGCTGCCGAGCAAAAAGGAAGGTCTCTAACCCCACGTGACTTGCCATCTACACCCACACCCCTGGCTGTGTCAGAACAAGCTGGCAAGGCTTCAGAGACTGGAAAATATTCAAGGCTCAAGGATGTGTGAGGAGAGGCCTCTAGATAGAAGGAGCTCCACGAAGCCTGTGACTTCATAGCAGGAGCCATGGCAGAGGCCCCAGGCGGCCCCAGGCACCACCTGTGTGATTAGACCTCCGCTTCTTGCCTCCCTCCTCTCACTGGGCTGCAGGTGTTGTGAGAATCCCAGCTGTGGGAGCTGGGTTTATACTTTAAAGCGCACTCCCTTATTTTGCAGACTGAGTCTCCCTTGGCTCTGGCTCTGTCTTCATACCTCTCCACCTGTTCTGCCAACAAAGCGGGGTCATTAGAAAGCTAAGTGATAAATACGTAAGAGTGTGCCAATAGAGACATGGGCTGGTGCTAAAAGCTGCCAAGGAATTTATGTGGCTCTTTCCTTCTAGGGTTATTTACATTCTATAACAGAAACTCTTTTTTTAGACAGGATCTCACTGTCTTTTTTCTTTTTCTTTTTTTCTTTTTGGTTTTTCAAGACAGGGTTTCTCTGTGTAGACCTGGCTGTCCTGGCCTCTCTTTGTAGACCAGCCTGGCCTCGAACTCACAGCGATACGCCTGCCTCTGCCTCACAAGTGCTGGGACTACAGAAACTTTTTACAGCCTCTGGTAACAACAAAAATAGTGGACCAAAACAATAGAAAACCAGAGAAGAATGAATGCTCCGAGGGGGAGAGTTAGGGTACAGAAGGGCCCCTGTAACAGGGAGTGAATGCTTCCTCAACTTTCACCTCCCCCCCCTCAAGCCATCCCCCCTTGACCTCTAAGTCAGTTGACCCTGTGCTCAAATCATTTGTTCAGGAGACACACATATGTATGCTGAAGGAGGCATGCGAAGAGGTCACAGGGAGGAATGCAAGAAGACACAGGAGACAGACAGGTGAGGATACCCCTTGATGTTCCTGATCCTGGGACTTGAAATTATTTGCTAAGTGATTTGAGGAATGTATTATCAGGGTGCGTCAGCGATCACCATCCATTGATTTGGGTCAGGAACTCTGAATCGTTGAAAGATAGATCCTCTGTTCTACAGAACTGGAAGCAGTGGGTCCAGCCGAGAGGAAGGGGGGCGGGGTCCCGTCCTCCCCCGCACTATTTAAGGTGTTCGCCACAGGCCCCCCGCCAAGCGAACAGACCTACCCGACCTACTGTGTCCTGAGACATGCCTAGTCAACCACAGCTTAGAGAAAAGAGCACCAGCTTTTATGACCTGGTCAAAGGAGTGGGTATTGACCAAAGGCACAAAGGAGCACAGAACATTAGGCCTCTTTCTTCCCTGAAGCCTGCCAAATACTAAGTTTACATCAAGAACCACAGTCCCTCTAAGGGCCCATGGAAGAAAGATCATGCTAGCCGGGCGTGGTGGTGGCACACGCCTTTAATCCCAGCACTCGGGAGGCAGAGGCAGGTGGATGGCTGTGAGTTCGAGGCCAGCCTGGTCTGCAAAGCGAGTCCAGGACAGCCAGGGCTGTTACACAGAGAAACCCTGTCTGGAAAAACCAGAAGAAAAAAAAAAGAAAAGAAAAGAAAGATCATGCAAACCAACACACACACACACACACACACACACACACACACACACACACAGGGTTGGGGTGGGGGGTGGACGGTGGGGAGCAGCCTTCTCCTCACAGTTTGCACAGTAGCCATCTCCACAGCTCTACTTACCATTGTACAGGATCCCCCACACAGTGTAGCAAGGCAAGAAACAAAATAAAGTGACTGGGAGCCAGCAGCTCCCTTGTTAGCTGCTCACTGTGCTGACCTAAGGCAGCAGCAACACTTACAGGACCCCAACTAACCGGAAATATAACTTTTCCCTTCTGTAAAGGAAATTTAAACATAGGAAAGTTTCTTTAGTAAAGAAACGTGAAGCTGGGCATGGTGACGCCCACCTTTAATCCCAGTACTCAGGAGGCAGAGACAGGCGGATCTCCATGAGTTCAAGGCCAGCCTGGTCTACAAAGCAAGTTCAGGTCAGCCAAGACTACACCGAGAAACCCTTTCTCGAAAAACCAAAAACCAACATCAACAAAAAGAGATGCATACCAGGAAGAGGGCTACTCTCAAGCAGCTTTTACCCACTAAAGGCTCCTTCCTGCTGGCTAAAGAGGCAACTTTGATTCATCATACATTTCCTTCCCCAAACTTTCTAGGCAAGTCAGTTCCTCTCTGTAGTGCAGGACCATGTATAATAAGCCTCCGTATCTGGTCACGTCCCTGAGTCTCATAGCTCTGTGGGACTCCCCACAGCGCATAACTATGCAATCAAAATAATGTTTTTTCCTGTTAATCTGTCCACTGTCATTTTGATTCTTCCATCAGTCACAGAACCTATAAGGTAGAGAGAGGGCTTTTTTTTTTCATGTCCCACAAAAGAAAAGGATAATGGTTGGGAAGAAGGATGCAGAAAATACTTACTTAGGGATGGCAAGATTATAGAAATAGAAAATAAAACCACAGTCAGGATTAATAAATAGCGTGCACATAGTGGCACGTAACCATTCAGATTTTCAGTTCCAGAGGATCAGTGCTCTATTCTGACCTCCTCAAGCACTAGGCATGCATGTGGTACATATATATATATATATATATATATATATATATATATATATATATATATATATATATATATAAACATTCATGCACATAAAATAACTAAATCTAAACCAATTTTAAATAAATAAATGCATCAAAGCCATGGGCTGCATAATGTTTAAAAAAATAACTTGTATTTTTTGGATACCAATGACAAAAACTTTAAATGAAAAATAAGTATAATTAGGATCAAAAACATAAATATCTGGAAATAAATCTAAGGAAGCAATGTACCCAGTCTCTCTGCTGAGAAGTGCAGAATATGCCTCAGAGGGATGGAAAGCCTGAGTAAATATGTTCTTGTAAGTGAGGGTAAAGTGAAACCACCTAACTGGACCACTCTGTGGGTGGAAAGAAAAGTTTAACAGAG
The DNA here is from genome assembly GCF_964271855.1 of Acomys minous. Taxonomy (NCBI): domain Eukaryota; kingdom Metazoa; phylum Chordata; class Mammalia; order Rodentia; family Muridae; genus Acomys; species Acomys minous. The sequence continues at coordinate 137,633,411 of NC_140485.1, read as the reverse complement.
GATCAAACTACCAGGATGGATAAGGATAGTCACAGCTTTCCTGACAAACAGAAGCCCACTTCACAGCGCACACCTGTAATCCTACCACTCGGGAGGCAGAGGCAAGCAGATCTCTGAGTTCCAGACCAGCCTGGTCTACAGAGTGAGTTCCAGGACAGCCAGCCAGGACTACACAGAGAAACCCTATCTTGAACTCCCACCTGCGCGCGCACACACACACACACACACACACACACACACACACACACACACACACCCCGCAAGATTTGTGAGGATCTCTGAAATAAAAGGATTTGTTGACCTGTCCACTCCAGGTGCTTCCCCACAGATAGCTCAGTTCCTGGGACAAACTTCTGCAAACCAGCAGTGTCAGACTAGGCAGCAACTGGGGAAGGGGGGCATCTGCTGATCTTGAACTAAAAGGCATCGTTGCAATAGAAGTTTGGAGAAGGAAGACGTAAACTATTGGCCACAATAGGAAGGCAGCGTGCTGTGCAAGAAGCAAAGATGTGATCAGGCTTCTGCACTGGCTGGGATCAACAATACGTAAAGTTTATATATAAACAGTCCTACGACCTTGACCCGAGTGTCATCTAAGTCAAGGTTTCAACAGTCCTTTGATTTGTAGGCACATATGGCTTCCCATCTTCCAGCCTTTGTGATTAAACTGGGCATGGCACAGACTTTTTTCCTTTATCAAACGTAGGTGAAATGTTAGTGCACGTGAGGCTTGGGGATGTTAAGTTATATGTGCCATTCCTAGACCAACCGTTAAAAATACACACAATGAAGTGGAAAATTAAGGTGGAATACCACAAAATTATCACATAATCCAGAAGAAAAAAGGGGGCAAGAAAAGAGAAAGTGAGGCACATAGGACAAAGGGGATATATTTAAAAGAAATGATAGAATAAAAACAACCTAAGCCTAAATATACCAATAACTAAATATAAGTGACATAAACATGGATTATACTTTTTTCTTTGGAGGGCACATGGACTCTGTTTCTGCTATGCTCACCTCTGCTTTGCAGCTAAAAGCAGCCAAAATAATATACAAGCAAACTTCACTGTATTTTCTAAAAAAGAATTTTTATTTTATGCATATATATTGCCTGTATTTAAGTATACAGTGCACATGAGGTGTCCTTGGATGAAAAACTAAGCATCAGATGCCCCTGGAAGTGGAGTTACAAGCAACTGTTACCACCATGTAGACCCTGGGAATTGAACAAGTGCTCTTAAATCCTGACCCAGCACTCCAGCCCCAACATGACTGTCTTCTGATAAAACTTTATTTATAAAATGAGTAACTGGATAGACATATTGATAAGCCCTGATCTAAACTTGCAAATTAAAGCAAAATAATAAAATAAAAATAAATGCCAAATCATATGCTATATATAAAACAACCACTCATAAGCAAATACACATAACCCATCTTTAATATTAGATAGGGGTTTTTAAAATAAAACGATAGGAGCTGGAGAGACGGCTCAGTGGTTAAGAGCACTGTCTCCTCTTCCAGAGGTCCTGAGTTCTATTCCCAGCAACCACATGGTGGCTCATAACCATCTGTAATGTGATCTGGTGCCATCTTGAGGCCTGCAGGTGTACATGCAGGCAGAACACTGTATGCATAATAATAAATAAATAAATCTTTTTTAAAAATAAATAAAAATATATCTCTTGCAAACACTGATGAAGGAAAGTTCTAATAACTGCAAGTAATGGGTTGTGTATAGAATGTCTTCCACAGGTCTAAGGTTTGAGGGTTTTGTGTTGTTGTTGTTTCAAAGATTTTTTTAAGTGTGTATCTATGTGTAGGTATATGCATATGAACGCAGTTCTTCTAGAGGACAGAGATGTCGGAGCTCCCTGAGGCGGGAGTTACAGGTGGCTGTGAGTCACCCAGTGTGGAAGCCCTTTACATGAGCAGAACCCTGAGACTTAGTTTACTGAGTCTTAAGTTCTGAATTCCTAGCCCCTCACTAGTGAGGTTACAGAAACTAGGATGGAACCTAGACTAAGTGCATGTTTTAGAAGTTACACCGGGTCCCTAGTCCCATCTGTCCATTGTGAAGTGAGGCATCTCAGCCACATCCTCCTGCCCCTGTGCCCTCCTGCCACACCCCAAGCCCAGAACCACCAAAGCCAAAGACTGTGAAAACTGTGACCCCCCAAACAAACAACTCCTTCTAGATCATTCTGTCAGGTGCTCAGTCACAGCTGTGGGAAGCTGACTAACTCGCTGTGTTCACATCCGGGCAGCTTTCTGAACAAGAAAGATGACCAGAACTAAAAAGGCCGTTGCTGTGGAAAGCGGTTCTCAGCAGCCCCTCTCGTTTCTGAGTGCCTTGTGACTCACTGTGACCGTGACTTCCTTAGAACTTGAGTATCTTTTCAAGGATATTTCATCCACACCACAGAAAACAGACACGGACGAGGCTTCGCTCCAGCAAAGAGCGGGTTTGTTTTCAGTTCAGTTATGGCGTCCTTCTGCCTGTCATAAAAGTTACTAAGAGCCCCTTAGCCTCAAGAGTACTCACCGGGCATGGTGGCGCACGCCTTTAATACCTGTACTGGTAGAGGCAAGCGAATCTCTGTGAGTTCTAGCCCAGCCTGGTCTACAAAGCGAGTCCAGGGCAGCCAAGGCTACACAGAGAGACCCTGTCTCGAAAAACCAAAGAGGTTAATCCCAGCACTAGGGCGGCAGAGGCAGGCAGATCTCTGTGAGTTCGAGGCCAGCTGGACTGCAGAGCCAATTCCAGGACAGCCAGGGCTACACAAAGAAAGCCTACGCCAAAAAACCGGAACCAAAACCAACCAACCAACCAAATAACCCAGAGAGGAAAGATTTATTTTGGCACACACAGTAAAAGAAAGAATTTTAAGGAAAAAACAAACAACAAAAGCCAGAGAGAATGAGGCCAAATGCAGAGACAGACAAAGCCTTCAAAGATATGACCATTCCTTCCCTCCTTCTTTCCTTTCCTCCTTTCTTATTTCCTCCCTTTCTTCCTTCCTCCTTTGAATTTCTTAGCTTGCTTTCTTTGGTTCTTTCTTCTCTCTCTCTCTCTCTCTCTCTCTCTCTCTCTCTCTCTCTCTCTCTCTCTCTCTCAAGATTGAAAAGAGAGAGCTGGGGGTGGGGTAGGGTGGCTAGCTGTCACCCCTCCACATGGGGCAAGCCTCTGGTAAAGTGGTCTGCCTTAGCAGGCCTGTGCCACGCAGAACTCTTCTTTCTCAGTGTGATTGCTTGCCCATGCCTCTGTCCTTGTGAGGTTTGTGGAGATAAAACCCACACGTGGGGCAGGTACCACTAAGATGGGGCCCCAGGACAGCTTAAACTTTGGATTTGGAGATTTTCCAGTTATCTTTCTCTTAGCTCATTTCCTATTCCATTTTGTTCAAGACAGAGTTTCTCTGTGTAGCCTTGGTTGTCCTGGACTCACTTTGTAAGCCAGGCTAGCCTCGAACTCACGGAGAAGTACCTGCCTCTACCTCCCTGAGTGCTGGGAATAAATGCTTGTGCCACCACGACTATTAGCACGTATTCTTTTACTTTCTTTCTTTTTCTTTTTTTCTTTCTTTCTTTTTTCCTCTGTGTAGCCTTGGCTGTTCTGGAACTTGCTCTGTAGAACAGGCTGGGCTAGAACTCAGAGATCTGTATGCCTTTGCCTCCAGAGTGCTGAGACTAAAGGTGTGTGCCACCACCTCCCGGCTAACAAGTGAGATATTTAAGTGGAAGGTTCCTAGATTAATTGAGGCCAAAGCATCAAAAGGGATTTGGGGCAGATGACCTCTTGCTCTATCAAACAGTTCAGCTATGATGTCATCAGGTCACCATTGCCTCAGGCTAAACCAATAGAGCCTCCTGATCTTGAATTTTCAGTCTCCAAAACTGTGAGTTAAATAAACCTCTTTTTTTTTTTATAGAGTTATCCTACCTCTGATGTTTTATTATAATAATAAAAAACAGATTATTAAGAAAGCCAGACTAGAGCCAGGCGTGGTGGCATATGCCTTTAATCTCAGCACTCGGGAGGCAGGTGGATTGCTGCGAGTTTGAGGCCAGCCTGGTCTACAAAGTGAGTCCAGAACAGTCAAGGCTACAGAGAAACCCTGTCTTGAAAAACCAAAAAGAAAAGAAAAGAAAGAAAGAAAGAAAGAAAGCCAGACTAACACACACAACTACAAATGCCTATAACTATCATCTTAAATGTAAAGACCAAGTGTTTTAGTCTCCATAAGACCAGGGACAAGGAGAGACGTCCAAGCCACCCCTCCTAGTCAACATCACAACAACGGTCTATCATAAAATAAGGCACTAAAAGTTAATATAAGTTATAGAGGTTGGAAAGTAGGAAACCAAACCATCCCCATTTACAAACAATACAACTGTGTGTGTGGAAAGTCCCCTGGATTCCAAAACTCCTTCCAGAGCAAACAAGTCAGCCAATCAAGTCTGAAATATAGAAGATCAACACTCAGGAACAAGCCACGTTTTCTTCAAAATAGCAATGAACACTTAGGGGTTAAATTAAGGGAGTAAAATAGAGAGAATGTTGCTATAAAACAGCATAAATATAACACCAGGTAATGAAACTATTAAGAGTAATATCTCTAAATATTGAGTGAACAAATAAAAGGAAACCTACATAAGTATACAGGCCCATTACCTTCACAGATTGAAAGACTCAATGGAGTTAAGACATCATCAGTTCTTGGACTAAGAGTGTAGGACTGTGGCAATGTGTGCTTAGAACAGTGGTTCTCAACCTGTGGGTGGCCTTTGGGGTGGGACGGCCCTGTCACAGGAGTCACCTAAGACAACTGGAAAACACAGATGTTTACACTGTGATTCACAACAGTAGCAAAATTACAGTTATGAAGTAGTAATGAAATAATTTTATGGTTGAGGGTCACGACAACATGGTTCACAGCATTAGGAGGGTTGAGAACCACTGGCTTAGATGAAAGAAGCCTTGGGTCCAATCTCCAGAACATACTCACACACACACCAAAAAAAAAAGTTAGTTCCCAACTAATTGATCTATAACAAGCATCTCTTAAAGATAAGCCTGTATTTTCTATGGAAAATTAAAGGAAGTATAATATGCAAATAACTGAGGAAGAACACAGTTGGAGCACTCTGAATTATTTGGAAGTCATGGTCATCATGATGATGTAGTCCTGGAAAAGGGACAGATACACAGTTTAAAGGAAAAGAACAAAAATTCCCCCAAATAAACCCCTTCAAGATGGAGCCAATGGATTGTTCATAAAGACACAGTCAATTTAGGATGATTTTAATCAACTAAGAATTTTTTCCAGACTACATAAAGAACTCTAAAAGTTCAGCAGAAAAACAAAAATAAATAAAAATAAATCTGTTGCTGTGATAAAACCAAAACAAATTTGAGGGAGAAAGGATTTATTTCATCTTGCAATTTGCACTCCATCATGAAGGGAAGTCAGGGCAGGAACTCCAGGCAGGAACCTGAAGGCAGGCACTGAAGCAGAGGCCATGAGGGATGCTGCTTACTGGCTTGCTCTACAGGATCACACTCAGTTTGCTTTCTCGTACCTCCCAGGACTGCCTTCCAGTGTGGTACCTCTCTGGGTTGGGCCCTTTCCCATCAATCGCCAATCCAAGAACCTGAATCCACAGACTTGCAATCAGGCCAATCTGAGGGAAGCATTTTCTCAACTGAGGTTCCTTCTTCCCAGGTGACCCAATTTCTATCAAGGTAACAAAAATAAAAAATAAAAAAACTAACCAGTGTAGCCAGTTCTTTGGCAGGGCTGGGGGGTAGGGTAGGGTTGCCATGCCAGTGACACATGGCAGGGATTTGCACACGCTTGGCATGCACTCTGTTATTGGGATACACCCAAAGCTCTCAACCCAACTTTTAACAGTAATGTAAAAGGCCGGGGTAGACCTTTCACAGGCAAGAATGAACGCATGGTGAACAAGCATGTGACACAGCGATGAACATCGCCTTTAGGATAATGTTCCTTAAAGTCATTATATTTGGGTATCAATAATTAAAATGGTTACAAATTGTGGTGACAGCCCTACACCTGACAAAGGTCTAATAGCCAAAATATATAAAGAACTCAAGAAATTAAACACCACAAAATCAAATACCCCAATTGAGAAATGGGGCTCAGAACTAAACAGAGAATTCTCAACAGAGGAATATCGAATGGCTGAGAAACACTTAAAGAAATGCTCGTCTTTAGTCATCAGAGAAACGCAAATCAAAAAGACTCTGAGATTCCATCTTACACCCATCAGAATGGCTAAGACCAAAGCTTCAAGTAACACCACATGCTGGCGAGGATGTGGAGAAAGAGGAACACTCCTTCATTGCAGGTGGGAATGCAAACTTGTACAACCACTTTGGAAATCTATCTGGTGCTATCTCAGAAATTTGGGAATAAGGCTTCCTCAAGACCCAGCTATTCCACTCCTTGGAATATACCCAGAAAATGCTCCACCACACAACAAGGACATATGCTCAACCATGTTCATAGCAGCTTTATTCATAATAGCCAGAACCTAGAAACAGCCTAAATGTCCCTCAGTTGAAGACTGGATAAAGAAACTGCGGTACATTTATACTATGGAATACTACTCAACTATTAAAAACAAGGAAATCCTGAAATTTGTGGACAAGTGGATGGAACTAGAAATGATCATACTGAGTGAGTTAACCCAGAAGCAGAAAGACTCACATGGTATATACTCACTTATAATTGGGCACTAGCCCAAAAGGCATGTCCCATGAAAGTTTCCACTTACCAGGAGATTGAGATAGATGTGAGGACATCCTACTGGGACTCTAAGTAAGAGAAATAGGGGAGACCAGGAAATAGAAGGATCCAGAGGGCCCTAGAAACAAGAAGAACATCATGATGGATGGATCGGGGCCCAGGGAGGTCTGCTCAAACTATGGCACTAACCAAGGACAATACAAGTAGTAACCATAGAACCCCTACTCAGATCTACCCAATGGATAGGACATTCTCCACAGTTATGAGGAGAGCGGGGTCTGACTCTGACATGAACTCTTGTGCCCCATATTTAACCACTTCCCCTCAGGTGGGGAGGCCTGATGGCACTCAAAGAAAGAATAAACAGGCTACCAAGATGAGACTTGATAGCCTATGACCATATATTGGGGGAGGAGGTCCCCCTCAGTCATAGACCTAGGGGAGGGGAGTAGGGTGAAAGCAGGAGGGAAGGAGGAACAGAAGGACGCAAGTGACGGGATAATAATAATTGCGTTGTAATCTGAATAATTAATTAAATAAAAAATAAAATCCATAAAAAATTGTGGTGACAAGTGCAAGTTAGGATGCAGAATGTAAACGTTTTGTTTGTTTTTTAAAAGATTTATTTATTTTATGCGCTATCGGCCTGTACACCTGCCTGCCAGAAGAGGGCACCAGATTCAAGTCTAGATGGTTGTGAGCCACCATGTGATTGCTGGGAATTGAACTCAGGACCTCTGGAAGGGCAGGCAGTCATCTTAACTGCTAAGCCATCTCTCCAGTCCTGAGGGGAAAGGTTTCCTCGATGTAAACGTTTTAATTCTGAAGGAAAAGGTATCCTTGCGGTCGGAAGCCAATGGATATCACAAAGTCACTCCACACAACAAACCTCACACAAGAGATTTACTGGGAGGGGAAAAGCCAGGAGGGTGGCTGCCCGTGCTCAGGCAAGAAGCAGCAGAGAACTGAGTAGAGGACAAGGCTTATATAGGGTTTCTTGGGGAGTGGAACTTTCCAGGGGGGAGATTTCCAGGGTAAGGACTGGTGAAATTTCAAGTCCGGAGCTTGGGACAAACTCAGGGATTGATGAGATTTCAAGCCCAAGGATTGGTGGGATTTCCAGTTCAGGAATTGGTGAGTGCTGAGTATGGCTTTTTATCCTGTAGAGTGGAGCTTGGAGCTGCATCTAGAGGGGCTTGGTGGGTGGCGTTCTGTGGGCGGAGCCTAGCGGTTGGAGTTCCTGGGGGAGGGGGAGGCTGCACAGAATGCTGTGAACTCTCACCTGTAGCCGACAAGAACACAGCGTGGCCCTCAGAGAAACACTTGAAAGATTTATGTGGAGTTAAATTTTCTCTCCTAGGGACTAAGGGAAATGAAAGCTGTGTGTTGTGGATCATACCTGTAATCCCAGTGTAGGATGTAAACATGGTTTTATTTTGATCCCAAGTGTGTGACATAAAGCAGATTTGTGTAAGGGTGTGCGGTGTTTTTCCGCTGAAAACGGACTTGTGAGAGAACAGGTTATGTGTGTCCACTGGAAGAGGAACCACCTCTTGCAGGGCATGGTCTTTGCCAACTGATAAACATCCTAGTACGGACTCTGAGAGGAGGTGTGTGTGTGTGTGTGTGTGTGTGTGTGTGTGTGTGTGTGTGTGCGCGCGCGCGCGCGCTCGCTTCAAGGCTCTGGGTTCCAGCTGCTGCTCCAGGTTCCAGTGGCTGTGGTTATAGTCACCTTCCCTGAATTGCTAGTTTAGTTTACTGTCTAACAGGTCTGCTGGAATCCTGCGGACCACACCAGTTGAATCACTCTCAGGAACTGAGTCTAAAAAGGTCTACTTCTCCCATTCCCATTAACTTCCTTTCTCTCCTATCTAGGGTAGGTGGGTTGGAAGGGAGGTATAAGCATTAAAGAACCCCAAATAAAGTAGGGTTGAAAAACTTCAAGGTCTACATCCCAACACTGAGGAGGCTGAGACAAGATGATTATGGTGAGTTTGAGTCCCAGTGAATTCAATGAAAGAAACAAACAAAAGCACGCCTTTATGTGAACATTGTTTCTGGCAGTTCTCATAATTGTCATAACCAGGACCATAATTGTGATGCATGCATGTAGTTCCCGTCATACAGGAGGCTGAAGCAAGAGGATTTTGAGTTCAATGCCAGCATAGGCTACATATCAAGTGGCAGAGAAGGGGAAGGAGAGGGAGGGAGGGAGGGAGGGAGGGAGATAAACAACCCATTTCCTTCCAAAAGAGAATAAGCAGATGTAATCACACTAGGGAATATTACTGAGCAAAGAAAAGGGAATATTGAAGCATGGAAGAGTTTAGGTAGATCTCACAGGTTTAAAAGAAGCCGGATTCAAAGTACCCACTATATGATACTTTTTAAGTAACTTTCTGGAAAAAGAGCAAAACCAAAGCAACAAAGAATAGACTACTGATTTTCAAGGGTTACAGGTGGGAATGTCTACAAAGCAGAGGCACTAGGGAGTTTTGAGAGTGAGGAACTATTCTGAATTATTTTTTTATTTTTTACGTATTATGTGGTTGCTAGGAATTGAACTCAAGACCTCTGGAAGAGCAGCTGGTTTTCTTAACCACTGAGCCATCTCTCCAGCCCTTGTTCTGGATTCTGATTTGGTAATGGCCACACTGCTTTAGGTACAGGAGAAACTGCATAGAACTGCACATTCCTTTTTTTGTGTTGTTGTTGTTGTTTTTTGTTTTGTTTTGTTTTTTTTTTTTTGACACAGGGTTTCTCCGTACAGTCCTGGCTGTCCTGGGCTCCCTTTGTAGTCCAGGCTGGCATTGAACTCACAGAGATCTGCCTGCCTCTGCCTCCCAGAGTGCATGTGCCACTGGGCTCAACTGTGCATTTCTTAAAGGCTGTGCTTTTGTCTGTGAAGTTTTGAAACAAATAAGAATATCATAAAGTGGACAGGCTGAGGTGGCTCAGTGAGACTCTCAGTTCGGATCCCCAGTACCCGTGGATAATGGGGTGCCGAGCTGCATGAAGACAAGTGCAAATCCCCAGCACCACAAAACAAGTGACCTAAAACCCTAGCGCTAGGGGGACTTAAGACAAGAGGGTCAGTAGGACTTCCTGGATGCCAGCCTAGCTCCAGGCTCAGTGAGAGACTTTTTTTTTTTTTAAAGCAGGGTTTCTCCTGTAGCCCTGGCTGTCCTGGACTTGCTTTGTAGACGAGGCTGGCCTCAAACTCATGGAGATCCACCTGTCTCTGCCTCCCTCAAGGGAATAAGCTGAAAGTAATAGCGCTGGAACAAGCCAGCAGGCCCCTCTGGCCTCCAGGTGCACATACACCACAAACACACACATTCCCAGGAGTAATGTTTAAAATCTGTGTCCTTTCACCAAAAGACTAGATGAATGTTCATAGCAATTTTATTCTTAACATCCCCAACTGAATATAATCCAAAATCCAAAATGGTAGAATGAATTAGCTGTAGTACATTCACATACTAGAACATCAGCAGCAACAATCAATCTACAAATTAGTGGTATATGCAAACATGGTTGAGTTTAATAAACAGGTATGTCTACTGAGTGAAAAAGGGAACACAACAAAAGGCATAGCTTGATTTTAATTACATGACATTTAAGAATGGACAAATAGCAAAATAAATCAGAATAATGGTTATCTCAGGGTGATGGTACTGGCTGGAAAGGAACCTGGAATGTTTAATGGTCCAGATCTTAGCCTGGGGGCTAAATCCCTTTGAACTCTTATGCAGATGTTTACACAGTTATCTTAAGATTTGTGCAGTTCTCAGGAGGCAGAGGCAGGTGGATCACTGTGAGTTTGAGGCCAACCTGGTCTACAAAGCGTGTCCAGGACAGCCAAGGCTACACAGAGAAACCCTGTCTCGAAAAAAATCATCATCAAGATGGAGAAAATAATGCTGGATACGCCTTTAATTCCAGCACTTAGGATTCAGAGGCAAGCAGATCTCTGAGTTTGAGGCCAGCCAAATCTACAAAGCGAGTCCAGCACAGCCAGGATTACAAGAGAAACCCTGTCTTGAAAAACCAAAAAGCAAAAACCACCACCCACCACCACCCACACCCACCACCACCACCAAAAAGATGGAGAACATAGAAACCGATGGAAAGAAGAGCTCGAGCAATGTCCTGCATCATTTTATTGAGTTAGTGTCATTAAATGTACTCAGAAAGTTAACACTTTCTCACAATTTTAAAATGTTAGAATTACACGCTGTCAACTTCATATTCTTTAATTTGTTAGATTTACTTATGTGTGAGTGCATGTATATTCATCCACCACAGCGCCAGCGGAGGTCAGAAGGTATAGGGTCCCCTGGAACTGGAGTTACGGAATGGCTGTGAGCAAAGTGAGTGCTCTTCGCTGCTGAGCCATTTCTCCAGCCCGACATCCTGTTCCTAAGTACTTTAGAGCCTCCCTTATAAAGCAAAGTTAAGCATTCTGTAGATAACTGAGACGGTCGGGAAATGGAGGGTAGGCAGTAGCTGACTTGAGAACTAAGCTATGAGCATGACGTCACAGACTGGATGAGGTTGAAGACCAGGTGTGAGGCATACAGGGCTCCAGAGCCTCTGTCCTTCCATGCTCTCGAGCTCTGGCCTCCTAGAAAGGTCTGGAACAGTGAGGGGGAACGTTCCCAGGGTGGAGAAGGGATGGTCCTTCCTCAGAACCCGGGAGGGGCGCGTCACTACAGGAAGCACGGCTACAACCCACGCTAAGAGGCAGCCTGAATGACGCAAAGCTGCGGCAGCCTTCTCTGTGAAGAGAAGCCCGAGAAGCGGGAGAGTTCCGCCGAGCAGAACAGCTCAGTGCTTGTTAGTCACTTACAAAGTGAAGCCGCCAGTGTTTGGAGTAGAGGCTTAACCGGCTTCCGTCAGGCGGAAGCAGGTGTGTAGTGGGCGGGGCGGAGGGCCCTCACCTGCGCGCGCAACCCCGCCCGGCACCCGAGCGGAGCGAGCCGCGGCCTCCCGCCAGCATTTATACGGGACTATTTTGGTCGCGCGCTCTGATTGGCCAGACGCGATGACGTCACGCTCATGCGCCTAGAGGTGGAGGCAAGATTGGCCGGATGTGAGCTTCCGGCTGCCTGGCCGGTGCAGCCATGTGGCTCCGCTGTACCTTTTTGGAATGTGGCGTGGCCTCCAGCTACTGAGCCGTCTCTTGGTGAACGCGGTTTCATAAGAAAACCTGTGTGCCTCTCGGGCCTAGCAAGAGCCAGACTCGCCCTTCTGGGAGCGAGCAGCCAGATGGCAGAGGCAGGAGACCAAACTTAACCCAGGCATGAGCCCAGAGTTTCCCGAAATCGCCTGCCCGCGGTTTTCTGCCATCCTTGCTTATCTCTTTGCTAAACCAGCCGTCTAGTTTCCTGGCCTCAATGCCAGGCAGTTGCAAACGCGAGTCTTAACTTACATCATTTCCCAGACCTGGCCTGACATGGCGCTGTCGTTAGACATCACAACGTGTTCTCATGCCTGTGCTCAGAGCAAGCAGGGACGTCTGGTGGTGCACTGATTCTGCCTGTCAATCAAAAGGCAGTGTTACTTCTCTCAGTATCAAGGCATGCGAATGTCTCTACAGGACAGACAGGTTTCAGGTTATGGAAGAAGGGAAGCACCCATGTGACTCACCAAAATAATACTTTGGATACTGAAGGCAAGACAGAGTCCTGAAAATTCCAGACCCAGCTAGCCCGGCATAGGCACCTTAGGACAATGAAGAAACTGTGGCTCTAACAAGAAGGAAGGTGAGGACCTACCCAGGAGGTTAGCTTCTGATCTCCGGGTGTGCGCCTGAGTCCACTCCAGTGCTTACACACACCACACGCAGCTGTTTTGTTTGGTTAGACTGAAGAGGGTAGTGAGGGGCTGGAGAGATGGCTCAGCGGTTAAGAACACTGGCTCTTCTTCCAAAGGTCCTGAGTTCAATTCTCAGCAACCGCATGTTGGCTCACAACCATCTATAATGAGATCTGGTGCCCCCTTCTGGCATGCAGGTGTTACATGCAGGCAGAAGGCTGTATACGTAATCTTAAAAAAAAAAAAAAAAAAGCTATTGAGTAGGCTCTACTCAAATTGGATGGGAATTTAGCTTTAAAGACATTCTGTTAAGGAATTTTCCTTCCTCAGAATAAGGAGTAGCACCCTAGACAGTAGAGCAGGTTAGATCCTCAGAGATTTCCTGTGTACACAGCCTTAAAGGTCATTGCATTTGAATGCAGAATGCTGAGTAACTATTCAGAATTTAGAGCTGATGAGTAAAAGCAACTTCTCTAAAAATTACGGATCTTGGGGTGAGGAAACTGGCGCAGTGATTAAGAGCACTGGCTGTGCTTCCTGGTGTCCTGGGCTGAGTTACCAGCACCTGTGTGGTGCCTCACAACCCTCTGAAATTCCAGTTTTAGGGCATCCAATGCCCTCTTCTGACTTCCAAGGGCACTGCACACATGTGACATACAGACATACCTGCTGGCCAAATATCCATCCACATAACATAAAACAAAAAATACTAACTACCATTCTTTGTATACTTGCAAAGTGCCAGCACATGAGCATTTAGCCACCATTTCATGGAACTCCTGATATAGGCACTGTTTCTGAAAAGGGACACAAAGGCCTATCGAGCCTGTGCAGCTTGATAGAAAGCTCATGGTAGTGTGACGGCAGTGCTGAGCTGTACATACCAAGGCCTTTTGATTCCATGTGCCTTCAACTACTAAAATGTGACTTTTTTCCCTTTATTTTTTGTTTTGTTTTTCTTGTTGTTTTTGAAACAGGGTCTTTTTAGTAAGGATTTCTGGCTATACTGCAACTCCATGTGTAAACCAGGCTGGCCTTGAACTGACAGAAACCCACCTGCCTCCGTCTCCCAGATGTAAGGCCTGTGCCACCATGCCCAGCTATTGTGTTTACTTTTTTGTTTGTTTGTTTGTTTGTTTGTTTTCCAAGACCGGGCTTCTCTGGTAGCCCTGGCTATCGTAGACTTACTTTGTAGGCCAGGCTAGCCTCAAACTCAAAATGACTCATCTGCCTTTGCCTCGCAAGTGCTGGGATATCAGGCGTGGGCCACCACGCCCAGCTTGTGTTTACTTTTTTATGTCATTTCTTGGATTGTAAATATCTAGTTGGCTCAGCTGGTAAGAGTGCTTTCTGCCCTTGGAGATGGATATGACTTAAGTGTTAGCACCCACATTGGGCAGAACAGCAGCCCCCCTGTTACTCCAGTTCCGGGGGTTACTGTTGTCCTCCTCTGGCCTCTCTTGGCGCCTCCATGCAGTGGTCCATGTAGGTGCACATAAAGTAAAATAAATTATTATTATTTATTTATTTTGTTTGGGTTTTTGTTTTTGTTTTGTTGTTGTTGTTGTTGTTTGAGACAGGGTTTCCGTTGGCTGTCCTGGACTTGCTTTGTAGGCCAGGCTGACCTCAAACGCACAGAGATCCGCCTCCCTCAGACTTTCATGGTGCGCCACCACCGCCCAGCTAAAAATGTTTTAAGCCTTTTTTTAAAAAGGCAAAACACTTATCTAGTTTGTCATATGAGTTTAAAGACTTTAGCCTGTGTTGTAAAAACATTGCACCTCTTGAAATGGTTTGTTTGTTCTCATTGTGTATTTTGCCTGCGTGTGTGCGTGTGCACCACGTGCATGTCTGGTGCCCTCAGAGACCAGAAGAGGCCATCAGATCCCCAGGGACTGGAGCTACAGATGGCTGTGAGGTGCTGCATAAGCGCTGGGAACTGAACCTCGGTCCTCTGAAAGAGAAGTAGTCTCTCTTATTTTTATCTGCATGTACATCCACAGGCCAGAAGAGGGCATCGGATCCCAGTATAGGCGGTTGTGAGTCACCATGTGGTTGCTGGGATTCGAACTCAAGACCTCTGGAAGAGCAGACAGTGCTCTTAACTGCTGAGCCATCATCTCTACAGCCCATCATGGGGGCATTCTTCCTATCTGTTCAATGAATAAAAATAACAGGTTTTTTTTCCTCTTTTCTTTTTGTTTGTTTTCCAAGATGGGGTTTCTCTATGTAGCCCTGGCTGTCCTCGAACTCACTCTGTAGACCAGGCTAGCCTCAAACTCTCAGAGATCCTCCTGCTTCTACCTTCTGAGTGCTGGGACTAAGAGTGTGCGCCGCCGCCACCTGACCGGCCAGAGTTCTTCTTAAAGCAGCTGGTGTCTGGATGTGGTAAAGGAAATGCAGACCCAAACACAAGGTCCTCTTCAGTAACCACTTACTTTCCCCTGACCCTCCTGGTGGGGGCTCAAGCCTCCCTGTGCTCCGCTCAGCACAGCATTGCCAGATGTTCCGTGAACAGCAGAGGGTGAAGGCAGGAGAAATGGCCTCAGCACAGGGACTCCTCCTTTTCTCCTGACGTTGCTCTGCGCTCCCTTATCTTACTCACTCAGAAACCATCTAAGACTGGCCCAGTAGGAGCTGAGACCAAGACGGCAGCTGTCTGGCCTGGCGCTGATTTGAGGACAGACCATATTAAGTCTGCAGGACAAAGTTCTTGCAAAACAAGAAAGGTCTTGGTTTCTTGTGTGCACACAGCTTAGGAGACAGAGCTGTTTGCAGAGTGACCTTGGTTAGATCTGTTTAGGATTAGGAACTAGGAAGCAAAGGTCCTACGAATGACTTTCAGATATTCTTCTCTGCTTTCCTGCTAAGAGAAACCTAACCGAAGTTCCAAGCTCTGGCTACAATAGAGAAGGCTGACGTGGGAGCTGCCTGGAGCAATGCCTGTGTTTAACCCCAGCTTCCCTTCTGCCTGATTTTGTGTGGATTTCCCAACCTCTGGGTCTCCATTTCTTCACCTGTAACTTACTTTACTGAAAAGGTTGACTGGGATGTTTGGCATTCCTAAATTTGTGAATGATGCGAACCTGGCATTCAAAACCGTGCGCCATCTCTTGCCCCTTCCCCTGAGGGATAAAGAAGAAGATGCATAGACGGTGATGATGGTACCCTTACTGCCTTTTCTGAAGAAATGCAGTCATTGACTGTACTTGTTTCCAAGTCAGACAACGGTTTGCAATAAGGCCCAGTTACCATGTATTCATTCAAATCAATCTACCGTCCAAATAGCAGCTTCAGACATAATTGTCTGTCATTTATTTGACAAACGACTTCAGAAAATCTATCCAGCATAAGACGTTTGGTATTTTAAGTAAAAAACTATATCACAGCTGTCTTAGTCAGTGTTCTCTTGCTGTGAAGAGACACCGTGACCACAGCAACTGTTATAAAAGAAAGCATTTCATTGGAGCTTGCTCACATTTTCAGAGATTCAGTCATTAGCACAGTGGGGAGCACAGTGGCATATAGGCAGGCATGGTGCTGGAGAAGGAGCTGAGAGCTCTGTACCTAGATCTGCAAGCAGCAGGAAGAGAGAGGGAGGGGCCCTGGCTTGGGCTTTTGGCAAAGCCCACCCTTAGAGACACACTTCCTCCAACAAAGCCACACCTCCTAATCCTTCTCAAGTAGTGCCACTTCCTGATGACTAAGCATCCAAAGATATGAGCCTATGGGGCTGTTCTTATTCGGACTGCCACAACAGTTACTGCTTCATTTGTGTCTGTGTATGTGCATGGGCCACGATATGTGTGTGTATAGTGATCCGAGAACAACTTTTGGGAATCAAGTTCTTCTTCCACCATGTGGATCCCAGGGATAGAACTCAGATGTGGAAGCAAATCTCTTCACCTGCTGAGCCATCACATGTACCAGATTCATTATTCTTTCTTTTTTTTTTTTCTGTTATTCTTTAGTAGAACTTTAAGAAAAAAATTTAGCCAAACAGCCTGGTTGACAAGCAGTCATTTGGAAAATAAAGGCCACCTTTCTGATAATATCTGTTTGGTTCCAACCTTATACTGCTTCATGAATGACTCAATCTGCTAAGACTAAGTACATACGAAAGAAAACAAAAATCTACTAAAAATAAAACACAAAATAACAGAACACAAAGCAGATTTAATTTAATTAATTAAAAAAAATTTTTGAGCCAGGGTTTCTCTGTGTAGCCCTGCATGTCCTAGAACTCACTCAATAGACCACGCTGCCCTTGATCCACCTGCCTCTGCCTCCTCAATTCAGAAATCACAGGCTTGGGCCACTACTGCCCAGCCAGAAAGCAGATTTTAACAAAAAGATTATCTTTTTAGTATAAATATGAATGCACACACACACATACATTTCAGAGGCTGTTTCCCCTTTTGAAGCTATTGAAATTTCTTGTCGATTGATTTTTTTTTTCCTTTCTCTTTTTTGTTTTGTTTTGTTTTTTGTTTTTTTAGGCAAGGTCTCTCTGTGTAGCCTTGGCTGTCCTGGACTCACTTTGTAGACCAGGCTGGCCTCGAACTCACAGCTATCCACCTGCCTCTGCCTCCCAAGTACTGGGATTAAATGTGTGTGCCACCACGCCCAGCTGATTTTTCATAAGAGATATAAAGATTATTTTCAATGTTACTAATCAAAGGAAACTTAAGTACCAAACTGTAAAGCATGAGGTGCATGTGAGTGGCCGTTGTGAACACTGGCTGGTAGTGGAAGTTACTAGCAAACTGGAGGTCAAGTTATACCTTACCCTTACTTACTCCATCTTTATAGAGCTTTCAGCCCATGTCTTGTCCTAAGTGACTCCATTTCATAAGAGCAGTTGTCTCTACTGTGAGCATAGACACTGAGGCCGACTGATTCTGCATCTTGCTTTGTAAGTTAACAGCCCCTGTCTGCCCAGCGCAAACCACGAGGCACAAAGTGATAACACATTTACACAAATAAAAATAGCACCAACTATGAACTTCCCAGGTTAAATCAAGAATACATGGGTATATCAAAACCATGTCAGAAAAACCTGCCCAGTGAGTTTATTGACCTCACTGGCCAATCGATGTGCAGCCCCCTCACCTGGACCTTATAAACGAAAGCACAGCTAATACTTGTTTTGTTGACACCCCTAACCTATTATCAGACAATCTGGTGCACAAGTTGTTATGTTAGCATCTCTGCAGTGGCCCTCAGTCCTCTATTCTTGACTTCAGTAAGCCCTTTGAACCCCAAAACAGCGTTTTGTTTTTATAGTCTCACTCTGTAGCTCCAGCTAGCCTGGAATCACTATGTAGACCAGGTTGGCCTTGAATGCATGAAAAGCCTTCTATCTGGTTAAAGGTGTGTGCCACCATGCTTGCCCCACAACAGTCTCATTTAACCCTTTTTAGCCATGTTGTGACCTACATACCATTGTGTGGAGTATGTATGGTCTCAGAGTTAACGTTAGTAACTAGGATTAGAATAAAAGAACCCATTATTGCCAATGGCCATAAATACTAAGGAAAATCAAATGTACTTGGTAAGTTGAAGCCAACAACACTGATGTGCCTTTTGGGTGGAGGTGATGGTGGTGGTGGTGGTGGTGGAGGTGATGGTGGTGGTGGTGGTGGTGGTGGTGGTGGTTGTTGTTGTTGTTGTTATGACATTGTAGAAAGGTAAATATGCTCATTTGCATTTCTGACATTGCCCAGCTAGGACACAAGGCATGATTCATCTGTGTGACAGTTAATCTTGGTTGTCAACTTGATTGGATCTGGGATTAACTAAGGGACACACCTCTGGGAAGGTCTAGGTGGTTCTGGGTGGGCCTAGGAGGGTGTTTACAGGGAAGATTAAAGGCAAGTAGCAGGTACCACAGAATGAAACGGCCGGAGGGAAAACAGGCCTCTTTTCCTTGCCCATCTTTGCTCCCTGCTGGTGAGTGCATCTACACTGTTGCTTTAGCCTTCGCTGCCATGGCAGCTCAGTTTCTTAGGTCTTACAATGTGAGCTAAGGATCTGGGGCTTCAGTACGAAATTGTGACAGAGACATCCATGGACTGAGCAGCTCCCAGAATCTCAGCTTCTTTGGCATATGGGCCAATCTAAGAAATATAAAGTTCATAATAAGAATAATGTAAGCCAATCTAATGAACTCCTCCTCCTAGTATTTGCTCACTCTCCACTCTACAAGTTATCCCTCCAGACAACCCTGACTAGTACAATATACAGATACATTTTAAGTGAACCGAACAGAAGCGTACCAATATTAACGGAGCAGTCTGAATGTAAACGGAATAATTTTTTTCCTGACTTTTTTTTTTTTCAAGACAGGGTTTCTCTGTGTAGCCCTGGCTATTCTGGACTCACCTTGTAGACCAGGCTGGCCTCAAACTCACAGAGATCTGCCTGCCTCTGCCTCCCAAGTACTGGGATTACAGGTGTGCATCACTGCACCTAGCTTTTTCCTGACTCTTTATCCATGTGGCTTATACAATATATATTTAATCCCAAGTGCTTATTTGGATCATTGGATTCCATCAGGCGAGCAGCCAATTCAACAGAGAAGAAATGACACAGGCTCACTTTTTAAACTACACAAATGATACTTTTAGTTTTAGCCATCTTCCACAAAATGTTGTATTTTATGATGAAAAATTAGAATCCACCATATAACAACTGACAAATTATTAGCTACAAAAAATAGTGACACAAGTAGGGCACGGTAGCACATGCCTGTAATCCCAGCACTCGGAGGCAGAAGCAAGCAGATGTCTCTGAGTTCAAGGCCAGCCTGGCCCATAAGGCAAGCCCAGGACAGGCAAGGCTACACAGAGAAACTCTGTCTCAAAAAACAAAAAGAGAAAGAAAAAAAAAATAGTGACACAAGCAGAGTGTGAAATAAGATAGACGCAGAACGCCAATAAATCTGAACAGAACGGTCTTGATTTTCCTTTTAACTCTTGTCACTGTAGGCAGTGACTTGAGTGTGGTTGACGCAGGCTATTCTGTCGTCATTGCTCCAACCAAACTCGGTCTTCCTCTAACTCTTTACTGTGGCCCCACCCCCAGTCTTTCGTTGACAAAACTGAGGCACCGAAGAGTAGTGGAATTTTTCCTAAGCAAAAATGTTGGGGTTGGTCTGGGGCTACTTTGTATTCAAATGTTAATTGCTTGCCCCACTCCCACCGCAAGATCCTTAGTGTCCTATGAGCAAGTTCTCACTTATCCAAATGTGAGGTTGTATGAACCTTGTCTTCCAAATTATCCCTGATTGGCTAGTAAAGGTGCCTACTGCCTGGGCTGGGCAGAAGAGAGGTAGGTGGAGCAAATGTTCGAGGGCTTGTGGGGTTGCAGAATGACCATGAGGAGAAAAGAGGAAGGAAGAGGAAAGGAGCAGCTCACCATGGGTTAGCATAACCAAGAGCACGTAGCCAAGAGCAGCTTGCTCTGGAGACTGGCTTGATGGAGCGGAAGCTGCCCAAATGGAACATGTGCAAGTTTTTAATGAGGATTTTTGCATGGAAAGTAGACAAGATAACTTAGAGGGTTGATATCTGCCCAGCTCCAGTCCTCTAAGGCTTCAAGTAAATCTAATAGGTTTCTTTGTCTTTTATTTATAAAATAGCAGGTTAAGGAATAGATGGTGCCATATTAAAACCAGATTTCATTAATATAATTAATTTCTTTTACATATGCCTTAGTAATAATATGAATAATATTAAATTTTATTAATTCCACAAGAGAAAAGGACCTTAAAGCCCAATCAACAATAATTTTTTTCAAATGGTGTGTGTGTGTGTGGTGTGTGTGTGTGTGTGTGTGTGTGTGTGTGTGTGTGTACAACTCCTATAGACCAGCTCTGGGATCAGGGAAGAGAAAGTCTTGGTGGTCCTCTAGTAAGGAGAATTGAGCAGGTGGGGAACAGCTGGTTAGGGGAAAGCAACTGTTAGTGAACAATTAGTCACCGGGAACTAATTGTTGAGGAGAGATTGAGGAAAGGAGGAAAAAAAGAAATATTGAGGCTCAGGCATAAATTGCGGTGCAAAATTAAAAGGTCTTCTGGCATAGCAGAACTTTATTTTTCTTCTGCTGTCTCTCTTGGGCCAACCTCAGTACTTTATTTAAAATGAAGTTAATTTTTTTTTATTACAGATTACATCATGTTTTTTTCATCTTTTACAATCAATACAGCATTTAAAAATCAACAGAGCTGCCTTTAATCCAAGCACTCAGGAGGCAGAGGCAAGCAATCTCTGAGTTCGAGGCCAGCCTGGTATACAAAGTGAGTCCAGGACAGCCAAGGCTACACAGAGAAACCCTGTCTTGAAAAACAAACAAACAAAAATCAACAGAGCAAGAAAACAACCTAACAAAGAAATACAAATGGTTCTATATAACCTACAATAAAGCATACAGCAAAAATCAATCAATATTCAAGCAATGGTCAGCATGACCTAATTATTATTTCTTAAACAATACTCAGGAAAGTTTAATCATAAATTTCCCCCAGGCTAAAGCAATTGTGTTTACATGATTGTCATAGCAGCATAGCTTGAAACTAAATGTCCTTAACACAGAAAAACTTGACTTACTTCCAGTCCCAAACCAATAAGTGTGTTATCCAAGCCTAGGCTAAGAGTCAAGGAGTCCTCTATTGTAAAATATCTATAAAACATGGTGTTCCAAGCCTACCTTCTATTACTTTCAAAGCAGATTCTAAAGAAACTTTTGATTTATTATAAGAACAAGTTTTGCTTTTCTACAGCTAATTATCTAACAGGTGCTGTTATGTCAAAGTCCTGACTTTCTTTTCAAGCAGTTTCTGCTGAGGTGCTCACAATTGTGAGCCAAAACTCTCTTCATTGTCTTAAACCTTTGGCCAGATGCCTTCTTTCAACATTCTCTGTGGGAAAAATTTTTCCAGTGTGAATTTCATGAGGGCTGAGAAAGAGAAAGGCAGTTTTAGGAGAAAAAGTAAATTTCAAAGTAGTTTTCAGGCAAAATTACACCTGGACCATAGACAATATTTAAGGGCAGTGGTGATCAGTCAGAGATCTTTGGAACTTTGCCAAGCAAAGCCTCAGCAGCTGCTCTGGATGTCTAAAGATCATGTTGGGTAGTCAGAGGTCTTTGGAACTTTGTCAAGCCAAGCCTCTATGACTTGTCCTCATGTCTGGACAACAACCTTCAGGAATCACTTCTCTTTCTATTATGAGGATCCCTGGGGTCAAACTCAAGTTGTCAAGCTTGATGACAGTGCCCTGAGTTGTCGGGTCATCTTGTCGACCTCTGATCTACATTTTGTTTGTTTGTTTGTTTCTCTGTGTAGCCTTGGTTGTCCTAGACTTGCTTTGTAGACCAGGCTGGCCTTGAACTCACATCGATCCGCCTGCCTCTGCCTCCTGAGTGCTGGGATTAAAGGCGTTCACCACCACGCCGGCTTCTGATCTACATTTTAAGTGGGCTCCATAGACTTGTCCATGCATCCTACAAAGGATTTTTTTTTTTAATGCTTAATGGTGGAAATGAAAATAGACCTAAAAGCGAAGCTTCTGGACAAACCATTGGTTCTTCCCTGTCTTGTATTGTTCCTGAAACTTGTACTTTAGTGATGGCTTCCCTCTTGGCCTTACACTTCAGAGCTGGGTCTCTAAAGATATCCTTGTTGACAACAGTTTTGTTCAAGGGGATGCCCCAGAGTACTTGGTAGGCATGAGGTGACTGTAGTTATAAACTTTCACAAAGGACTTGGTCTTTGATCTCTTGGCAGTGTTCTTCTTGCCCATGGCAGCTGTCACTTTTCAGGGATGGCAGTCAACTGAAGGCACCAGGGCATGGCTGTAAGGGCTATCTGAGGTCCCGTCATCAATATTCTTCACAATGAAGACCTTGTATCTGGAGTAGCATCCAGCCAGGACCACATCACTTTCCCAGATTTCATGAACACGCCCATTTTGACAGCAAGCAGCCAGCACTCAGCAAAAAACGGAAAGAAGGCCCCTACAAAGGATTCTTGATCTTTTTCTCTATCCCAGGTACATGCAAACAATTGTGACTTGAGGCTCATGCTACAGAAGGGTGGGGGTTATGCAGATGAGAGAGATGAATAAGCAAATAACACACATGGAAGAATTCAAGTATTTGTACAAAGTTGAAAGGATGGTGGAGGCAATGGAGATTATAGGCAGCACCATGCACAAGCCTTAGGATCCTGGAGTGTCTCCAGTGAAGCAATCAAGCAAAAAAATGGCTTCAGGCCCACACTAAAAGACATTTAACCTCATCCCAAAGGCAGTGTGTTATCAGAAAAGCCACTTCCTGGAGACAACTGACCGGTTTTCATGGTGGAGGACCGGATGTGATATGCAAGTCTCCTGAGCAGTGCTATTGTCCCTAATACCTCCCCTGTGATATTTTGTTTCTTTGGTTTTTCCATAACATACTTTGTTCTCTACCTTAGGACTAGAACTTGAGGTAACTTTGTGGGGCTTGGGGAAAATAATTTGCCAGAAATCACTGTTTCTGAAGAGCAAGCAAATGTGCCAGCAGCACTAGGAATAATTATCACGTTAAATGTTAAATGTATATACGCAGTTCTAATACTCCTGACATGCAGACTTGACCTTTTGTCTAAGAACGTCAACTGTTGTTTTGTTTGTTTGGGGCTGGTTTTGTTTTTGTGTTTTTGTTGACGTTGCAAAAGGCCAGAAGAGGCTCTCTGCTGGTGCCTATCCAGGAACGTCACTGAGGCTTCTGGCCGTGGGTATGAATCACAGAATACCACCATCACTGAGGGTGCACAGTCTAACACTAATGCTAGTCACACAAAGGCTGGGCTCCTCTTTAAAAGTATCACTAGCACATACGAAATGCAAACTGTGGCATGGACACCTGACGTGCACTCACAGGTGCGTGTGAAGTTGGAAGGATACAACTATGCCATATACAGGTTCTCAAAGGGCAGCTGTCAGTGGAGAAAATATGACAGATAATTGGTCAGAATGGGATTCAGAAATCCTCATGAACACTCTCTGGGCCTGACTTGAGGAATCCTAATATTCCCTTTAAAGGAGGAGTCTTAATGGAAGAATTGCCCAGGTTAGACCAGCCTATAGGGACTCATCTTACTTGTTCATGGATAGGGAAGGCCCAGCCCGTACTGGGCAGCACCATTCACTAGGCAGGTAGTCCTGGGCTATATAGAAAGCTAGCTGAAGCTGGGCATGGTGGCGCATACCTTTAATCCCAGCACTCGGAAGGCAGAGACAGGTGGATCACTGAGTTCGAGGCCAGCCTGGTCTACAAAGTGAGTCCAGGACAGCCAAGGCTACACAGAGAAACCCTGTCTCAAGAAACAAAAAGCAAAAAAAAGAAAGAAAGCTAGCTGGACAAGGAGGGGAAAAAACATATCAGCAAAGAGTGTTTCCCCATGGCTTCAGCTTGACGTTCCTGCCCTGATTTCCCTCAGTGACAGACTATAACCTGGAGTTGTAAGGTGACATAAACGCTTTCTTCTTCTGAGTTGCTTTTGGTCATGGTGTTTTATCACAGCAACTGAGATCAAACTAGGTCAGTAAAAGTACAAGATAAACTCAACATCTTGTATAGCCGGAACAGCAGGTCTCTCCCAAAGTGTGATGGAGATAAATCAGGAGGGCACAGAAGCCAGCCTGAATAATCTTTCATTAGTCAAATCTGGGATGGTTCAAACATTAAAATATGTCGCGGGGACTGGAGAGATGGCTCAGCGGTTAAGAGCTCTTGATGCTCTTGCAGAAGACCTAGGTTCTATTCCCAGCACCCACGTGTCTGCTCACAAGCATCTGTCGTGCTGCTTCCAGGGGATCTAATGCCATCTTCAAGCCACTATGGGCATTGTATAAAACATGCTTACAGGCAAACATCCATAGACACAAAGTAAAAATAAATAAATCTTAAATATAGATGAATATTTATATATGTAGCAAGAAATTATAAATCCATCAAATAAAAGTGGATTCTATGAGTCCATAGTAAGATGATGATGATGATGATAGATAGATAGATAATAGATAGATGATAAACAGATAGCTCAATCTTATAGTAGCATGGCAATCAATGTAGATAAAACTATAGGATTAGGAAATCATCATTTAGTGCTGGAGTTTCTCTGTATTGCAACAATACAGAGAAAATTGGCAAGGCCCCTGCACAAGGGTGACACACAAATTCGTGAAGCATTCCATATTTTTAAAAGGGGTGTGGTGGTGCTGGAGAGATGGCTTAGTGGTTAGGAGCACTGGCTCCTTTTCGAGAGGTACTGAGTTCAATTCCCAGCAACCACATGGTGGCCCACAACCATCTATAATGAGATCTGAAACCCTCTTCTGGCATGTAGGCATCTATGCAGATAGAGCACTCATGTACAGAAAATAAAAAAAAAAGAAATAAAATGATCATTTAGTAGCCTTCATTGTAGTTATTAAAGCAAGAGACATCGGTGGGTGCTAAATCTAGTGAGAGAGTTTGGTGGGAAATAGGATATTTACATGGTCTGAGGCCCTTTTAAAATAAAAAGAAAATAAGTAACTTTATGGTGAAAAAAAAACAAAAAACAAAAAAAACCTGACATACAACCTGAGCCAAGTAATGAAAATTAACGTTACCATCTAGTGACTGGGTAGACACAGTCAAGCTTAGGGACCACAGCACAGTCCCCTAAATAGCACAGAAATCAAAGAAGAAATAAAACTCTAGAAGCTGTAAAGCAGTTCCTGAAAAGCACATGGTTTGCCAAGAATCAGAAGGAATGTTACAGAAGCGGTAGACCAATGGTGCCAATGCAGCATTACAGAAGCGGTAGACCAATGGTGCCAATGCTGTGGCACATGCCATTCCTCTTCACACCCTGGCCAATTCCAAGGAAGCCAAAACCCTCAGTGCGTCAGCCACAAGTTCAGTTAACTTGTCCACATTGCCCACACCAAACTACAGAGGCACATTACATCCCCAGCGCATGGGTGCCCACATCACTCGTGTCTCAGGCTCTCCTGGCCAGTGCCAAGGCCAGGAATCCTAGGTCCCATGAAGACTCTGGGACAGAGGCCTTCACCCATGTGAGGACAGAAAGACTGGTGTTTTTCTGGCCTGCTGTCTACACAGAGTTGATATCCTTAAGTGTTGGCTATTTGTGTAAATAAACCTGAGCCAGGACCTGTCAAGAAAAAAAAAATTAATAGCACTGATAAGAAGACAGATGGAACCCTGCCCCATCTGATAAGCTGCAATAACAACATGAATCTTTTCTGTGAAGTTTCAACTAAAACACCTCACTTCAGACCAGGCCAAAGTGAGCACTAGGCTACAAAGTCTATATTTACTATTCAATAAACCTCCAAGACGTCAGCATTCCGAGATACAAGGGGAAACCGAGGAATGTGGAAGGCCGAAATATGCATTCAGTCCAATGCTAAGGGTCTGGTGGCTTCGTTAACCCATTGGACCCATCGGTTTGGGGATCATGCGTCAGGCAGAGAACACGCAATAAAGAATAAAACAGTGGGGAAGAGCTGTGGACTTCACACTGGAGCCTGTGTGGTCACTTGGGAGACTGTAGGGAAATGATTGAGCCTAGTAAGCATTAAGGGCAGTGTTTCCCTGATCTGTATATTGGGGAGTATCACCTATGACCCCCCCCAATGGATGACACACTTTGGGAGGGGTGCCCTGAGCTAAGTATTACATAACTTTCCTCCAAGGCGTGCCCTAGCCTCTTCCCCTGATCTTCCTTGATGCACTCCCCTTCAGCTCCCTCTCAGTCCCTATCGCTGAAGCCTCCATAGCCACAACGGCCACTCGCGGTTCCTTAATGCTCCCAGGACAAGGTTCTGGTTCCTCTGTGGTGCTGAGGGACATTCCCCAGCTGGCTCCACTGTGCCTTTCCCTTCACTTCATTCTCACCTCTTGTCCCCACTCCACTGTAGCCAAGTTAGACTGTGCCATTTCCCAAGGAGGCCTTGCTCTGCTCTCCTGCTCCCTCCCTTCCTCTCCTCCCTCCCTCCTTTCCTCCCCCCTCCCTCCCTCCCTCCCTTCCTCTCTCCCTCACTCCCTCCCCCCCACCCCCCCGACTGGCTTTTCAAGACAGGGTTTCTCTGTGTAGCCTTGGCTGTCCTAGACTCACTTTGTAGACCAGGCTGGCCTCGAACTCACAGAGATCCACCTGCCTCTGCCTCCCAAGTGCTGGGATTAAAGGCGTGTGCCACCACACCCAGCTCCCTTCCTCTTCTTGTACCTCTGCTTTCACATAATTCTCTGTTCCAAGATGTCCCTTCCTCTTGTCTCTCTCTGGAGAGAATGGCTCTAGTCGCCTTCTTACTTTCTCGCTATTCATAGCCAGCCTGTCCCTCAGGCCACTCTAGGAGCCCAGAGCCCACCATTTCCCCTCTCACTTCCAACACCCTTAATTTCTGTAATACACTCCCTGCCAATCATTCCACAGTGACCGGAAGACAGCCAGAGAGGTAAGAGTCACATCCTGCTCAGGCCTGCAGACCCAGCACACAGTGCTGTGTCTGCTGCACGGCTGCCCCTCCATTGTTTTTCCTGGTTAACCTGATGACATTGGTAATAGCAGCAAGTATCCCATGTACAGACTGCCAGTCCCCTGCCAGGTCCTTTGCTAAATGCATCTATGGCTCAAGGTGGAAGGAGGAGCCTAGGGAGCCCTCTTCTTCCAGTGAGATGACAAGGACCTCTTTTATGGCACAAGTCTTGAGGGACTAGAGTGAGGAAGTCCACTGGAGGGAGAGCCTTCAGGCTACAGTAAACTTTGCTCACTGAAGCTACTGTGATAGTGTGCAGGGAGTTCTCTCTTAGGTGGGGCTCCCCAGGAGGATGAGTCAGGTGTGGGGCTCTCTAGGAAAGTTCTGGGCCAGGGACAAGCAGTGAGAAGGAGTAGGGCTCTGTGCTCGGCAGGGGAGAGTAAAGGTTGCTTTCACCTGGGAAACCTCAGCATGCCTGCTGGTTCCTAAAAGATCAGATAAAGAAGAGGGGATGGAGGTGGAGAGAGAGCACACTGCTCAAGCGTGAGGGCTGGAGCTCCATCCCCAGAGCTCATGTGAAAATCAGACATGACAGGACAGTGAGCCCCAGGATCCAGTGAGAGGCTACTTCAAAAGACAAGGTGGATTAAGGTTTCGACCCTACACGGAGAACTACAGGCAACTAAGGAACGCTGAAAGCGGGAGACAGTCTTCCCCAGGGAAGAGTGCCCCAATTAGTTATCCAGCCCAGGTGCTCAGCCCTGAAATCATACAAATAGCATTACGCAGACTGAGCAAGTTGCAAATACATACATACATACATACATATATGTACACACAGATACATATGCATTGTATATGTATGTATATGTATATATACAATTACATATGTACGCGCGCGCACACACACACACACACACACACACACACACACACGCAACAACAATTAACAAAGAGCCGTGAATTAGAGAGAACAAGAAGGGATATGGAATAAGGAGGCTGGTTTCCACAATGAGTTCCAGAGCAGCCAGGACTATGTAGAGAGGCCCTATCTCAAAAAATCCAACATAAATAATAATGATGATAGTGATAATAATATCATTAAAATGTAATATTTTTTAAAGTTGATAAAATATAATTTGTACTTTTGTTTTTAAGTCTATCAAAAATTTAAAACCTGGCCGGGCGTGGTGGCACATGCCTTTAATCTCAGCACTCAGGAGGCAAAGGCAAATAGATCACTGTGAGTTTGGGGCCAGCCTGGTCTACACAGCGAGTCCAGGACAAGCAAGGCACAAAAACCCTGACTCAAAAAAACAACAACAACAAAAAAATAAAATCCATTAAGCCATTATCATATGCATTTGTTTTTCTACATCAAAATAAATATCGTCAAGAAGAAGGGGGGTGGATGGCTCCCGAGGCAGGACAGCCAGGGTCGACCTCCACCCTCCACATGCACACACATGCAGACACAATTAAAGAATAGAAGAAGGCCTAATGAGACATGATGGGTACTGATTTACAGTCAGAATTGTAGACTCACCAAGATAGGAAAGATGTTTTCTTCAAGGTTGCCAAATACAAACAGCCAAAACACTATGAATGTAACATTTATGTAAGTCCTGATTGTTTCCTGGTTCTTCTTGCTGTATGTAGTTTAGTTTATTTATGTGTAATAATATAAATGTATGTATAAAAAAGAAATATAATTTTTAAAAAAGAAAAGAAAGAAAAAGAATAGAAGGGGAGAAGCTTTGTACACTGCCATTTACCTAACAGACTCACAGCTTCATGTACAAATACGTTTTTAAAAAAAACTGGAGCATGGCCAGTTGACCGAAAGATCATTTGCCCTGCCCTGCTAGGCAGGAAGAAAAATGCAGGAGTAAAAACATGCCAGAGAGTGGGGAAATAGATCATTTCTGTTTGGATTCCTGTCATGCCATCGAGAGCTCCTCCCCAGCAGGGCCCAGCTGGTGGGTGGTGTGGCCTGATACCTTGTGGGCTGCTTATCTGTCAAAGGGAAGGTTTGGAAAATAAGTCTGTCCTCCCTCTGTTGCCCACATCTCAGCACCACTGTTCAGGAAGTCTTTGCTCTCTTTCAGAGGGCTCAGCTGGGAGAAGAAACATCAGATAGCCCAGCACCAATGAGCCCCTGTCCTGAGCTGGCCCCCAATGTCTTACAGCTCTCCTGCTGTGTTCTGAGAGGTAGATAGCCTCCCATCTTGGTCAGAACAATAGAGCAATTTAGATTGTTTGTGTTTGGTTGTTGGGTTTGCTTTTGTTTTTTAATATTTATTTATTATGTATACAGTGTTACACGTTCATGTACACCTGCACACCAGAAGGGGGCACCAGCTCTCATTATAGATGGTTATGAGCCACCATGCCTTTGCTGGGACTTGAACTCAGAATCTTTGGAAGAGTAGCAGGTCTCTTAATCTCTGTGCCGTCTCTCTGGCCCCTTTTTAATCAGGGACTTATGCAGCCCAAGCTGGCCTCAAAACCAAGCACATAGGCTAGCCACGACCGCCTGGTCCTCCTGCCTCTGCCTCTCAGGTGCTGGAATCACAGGAATGTGCTACCACACCCAGCTTACACTGTTGGAAAATGACTCTCCACCCCACACGCTCATCTCAAGTCCTAGTCCCCAGTCAGTTCTGCCCAGAGCGGAGGCAGCTGGGGTTTCCCTTGGCCTCACAGGACAAAGCTTTCCTTCAAAGCCATATCTGTCTCACCCAGAGTCATGGCTGCCCTACACCCCAGGCATCACAGATTGGGGGAGGACAGCAGGTGTGAAGTAGGCTGATGGGGGCTCAGAAGGCTTCTGCTTCTGATACTGACAAGATGACCATAGTGCTCAATAAGGATTCTTTCTGTTGCCCATGTCCGCTGCCAGGACATGGTTTTGTCACTTGACTCAATCCTTGCCCCAGCCCTTGGGGACTGGGCACTGTTACCCTCGTATTTTCAGAGAAGACTGAATGTGAGCAAGACGGCCTAGTCTCCCAGCTACTAAATGGCCAATTCAGTTGCCAAGGCCTGTTTAAGTACCTCTCTTCCCCCTCGAAGGGTCTTGAGTCATTTTGTCCTGGACTTTGACTAGACGGCGGCCGTGCATTCCGAGGAACCATCGGGCCACATATAGGGTGGTCTGCGGTATCTTTATCACCTTCTTCTTACAGTCTTACAGCAGGATACAGTGCAGCCCTTCCTCCGGGAAGCCTTCCCAGCTTTCACTAATCAAACCCTCTCATGTCCCCTCTGCGCCCTTTGCTATGCAAAGACTAGTCCAAGGCCAAGAAGCGGAATTAGCAGACCCTTCTTGAAATACACATTATCTCTTGGGGTGTGCATACGTGCGTGTGTACAAGTGTGTAAATATGTGTGGAGGCCAATAGGTCAGTCCCCAGTATCCCCTTTGATTGCTCTCCACTTCGTTTTTAAACAGATTTTTGTCCCTGTTGTTGTTTTTGAGACAGGATCTCATCTCTTGGCTGGCCTCAAACTTCTCATGTTTGCTCAACAAGCAGTGTTTGTACTTCATAAACCACCCCCCTAGCCCTGAAACCCACATTGTAACAAGATTCCAGGCGGGACTAGTGCACCTTGTACTCCGAAGTCTGTTTTCCTAGACACCAGAGTCCTGACCTACCAATCAGTCCTCTGCTTCTGGAGCTATCTGCCTGTAGCTTCTTGGGTGTTTGTGTTTAAGGGACTATAAGTGAAAGACTGTTTTCTGAGAATCCCAAGTCTATCCAGTTTGCACACTGGCTAAAGCAGAGCTGGCGATGGGAGGTCCTCATACTCAGAGTGATGGGTCCCAGCCCCATGGACAGTGGTATGCTGTCAGCCAGGCCTTGATGACTCCATGCCTCTCAGGTCCTGAAGGCACACAGACCAGCCTCCAGGTTCCTGGAAGATGTCACACTTTGATTTCCTTAATGCCGAAAGAGCCCAGGCCCCATCCTGGAATTCTTCCCTGGGGCCACCTCCCTGACCCACAGCTCAGGTGTCCCAGGGGCACCGAATGCATTCTTGGCGGCACAGTCCCACTGAACCGAGGAGGGAGCCACCTCCTGCGGGTTCTGGAATTTCAGAGCTCTGCTCATAAAAGACTTTATGGGGATCCTGTGGTCTCTGCCAGGCTGCTGCCTGGTCCCTGACCTATTGTGCGTCTTCAGAGCTGTCACTACCTCTTAAACAGCTCGCTCTCCTTTTAATCACGTATTTAACATGTGCACCAGCCCTTAAAGAAAAACTAGCTATTTGCTCTTTCTCACTTCCTGTGAAAAGGGTGGGGCCCACTGGCTGCTCTTAGGCAATCGCTATGATTTAGCGTGGGAGTTAGGCCTTCTGCAGGCAGGGGAGCGAGTTGTGCTGTGTGTGGAATGCTGGTGTCGGCCATGCCTCCAGAAGGGTTTGCGGATAAAGGAAAGTGGTGGTGGGCACGTAACATGCGAGTATGTGGTATACGAAGTGCACCGGTAGTGAGTGTGGTGTGTGGTGAACCGTGTGTGTATACACGTATGTATGCGTATGCGTGTGATGGGGGAGGCATCATGTCCTGGGCCCCACCACCACCCTTTCCCTTGCAGACGGGACTTCTGTGATTCTGTCAGCCTTCAGCAAGGGCAGAGAATAGAATGGTTGTCGGTTCGTCTCCCTGGGTGCAGCCCCAGGCTCGCCCTCGCGGGAGACGGACTCTGGGTAGGTACAGTTGGCTTCCCAGGGCCTGTTCTGGCCCCCTATGAAGTTCAGTCCCAGCTCTGAGGATGTGAGCCTGCAGGGGTGGGTCTCAAGGCAAGCCCAGAGAAGACAGTATCCACCTTGGTACCATCTCAGATCAAGACAAGAGGAGCCCTGGGGCGCGGCTGGGCATCTGCACTGCCTCGTTTGAGCCTGGGTCAAAGCCTTGAGCCAGCAGGCTCATCCCAGAGCAGAGTCAAGGAGAGCACAGTTATAAAAGGCAATGTCTTGACGACTGCTCAGGGTAAGTAGTGCTTTTCCTTTCTTGATTGGAAAGGCCGAAATCTAGAAGGGTGAGGAGTATAAATTTTGGATCTTGCCAATCTAGAACCCAAACCTAGTTCTGTCACGTACTAGATACAGGGCCCTCAAGCAACTTATCTAACCTCTCTGTGCCTTGTTCTTCATTTATTAAAAAAAAATAATAATAATAAATAAGCTGGGTGCAGTGGTTCACGCCTGTAATCCTAGCACTTAGGAGGCAGAGGCAGGTGGATCTCTGTGAGTTCGAGACCAGCCTGGTCTGCAAAGTAAGTCCAAAGACAGCCAAGGCTATACAGAGAAATCCTGTCTTGAACCCCCTCCCCCCCCCAAAAAAAGCACACATACACGCGTGCACGCACACACCCACCCTGTGGGGCTGTTGTGAAAGTCCGAGGGATTCATAAAGAGCCCAGAACCTTCAATGATCATTAATCATCACCCTTGTGGAATATAAGTCAAAACCCCCCGGTATCCACCAATGACCTGTTAAAACGTGCATTTTAATTCTCTGAGACCCAGAGGGCAAAGTTCATTCACAGAGGAAAGGAAGTAGGACCAGCACACATCTTACTTCCTGCTGTGTAGATACCTTCTCAGATGCAGGGCAATGCTCTGACCCTGCGCTAGGAAACAAACACACACTGCCTAAGGGACAGCCGGTAACCCTGTGGACCAGCTGCAGGCCTACGTGCTTTCCTTAAGTGTAGATGTGCAGTGCTGGGGATGGAACCCAGAGGCTTGCACACTGGCTGAGTAAGTAGTCTGACACACAGCACATCCGCAGCCTACCCCTACTTTGAAAATTAATTTCCTAAACCTAAGAGGCTGTCTATATTCTGAGTTGCTACCTGAGATGTTTCTACTGATATTTCTATCTACATACATGACTTCATGGAGGCAGGGCAGGACAAGAGCCTACATTAACTCTGTGTAGACTTGCCTTCTTGTGACACTCACAATGCCAAACAGCCCACTGTTTTCAGAGCCTCCGATCTATTTAAACAAATCCCTGGAACCCAAACAGACAATATTATGTTAGTCATGTGTATATCCACTCACCTATCTATCCAATAGTTACTTACTTGTTACCACATTGTATGTCAAGTCTTACATTAGAGGATGCTAAGGTTTTAAGGAGTCATAGATGTAGAATAGAGACTAACAGTAATACATACTGTTTCATATATTGATAAAAATCAATAAAAGAAGGTCCAGGAGATGAATCAGTGAGTGAAGATGCCAAGCCTGATGATCTGAATTCAGTCCCTGGGAACTACGTGGCAGAAGGAGAGAACTGACTACACACACACACACACACACACACACACACACACACACACACAAATAAAATAAAAAGCAACAAAAGACAAACTACTGTTAGTGGCAGTAGGGAGACACAGCCCAGCAGCATGGACATCAGCAGCTTGAAGAGTTCCCATCCCCACCTCAGGGACCTCCACGCAGGATAAGCTAGGCAATGTATTAAGTGTTTAGACAGAGTAACACACCAGGAATGGACAGTGCACAATCCTAAGAAGTGGGTGTGAGCTTACAGAGCCCTGCTTAGGTGTCTCCACAATGACTGTGTATGGTCGGGCCATTCCTTTTTCTTTCTTTCTTTTTTATTTATTTTTTGTTTTTTTGAGACAGGGTTTCTCTGTGTAGCCTTGGCTGTCCTGAACTCACTTTGTAGACCAGGCTGGCCTCGAACTCACAGTGATCTGTCTGCCTCCCTAGTGCTGGGGTTAAAGGCATGTGCCACCAAGCCTGGCTAGGGTGGGCCATTTCATTCTTTCTTTTAAATTAAATTTTCTATTAAGTATTCACTTACCTTTACTTATGTACTTACATACTTAGTTGTTGTGAGCAGGCATACCACATGTGGAGGTCAGAGGACAACTTGCAGAATGCAGTTCCCTCTTTTCACCTTATATATGGGTCTTAGAGATGGACTTTTTTGTTTGTTTGCTTTGTTGTTTTGTTTTGTTTTGAGACACAGTTTCTCTGTGTAGTCCTGGTTGTCCTGGATTTGCTTTGTAGACCAGGGTGGCCTTGAACTCACAGGATCTCCTCATGCCTCTGCCTCCAGAGTGCTGGGATCACAGGCATGCGCCATCATGCCTGGCTGGGTCTTAGGGATGGAATTCAAGTTGATAGGCTTAGCAGCAAGGTCCATTGTCAACTGACCCATCTCCCCACCCTCATCCTGTGGCTTTCAAAGTTCCACTCCTCAAAGGATGGAAATTAAAAGGTTTAAAGATTAAGAATATAGCTATTGGCTTAAATATGTTTCTTACTTTAGTGTCCTTTTGTAAATGACATTGTAAAGCTGTTTTGTAAATGACATTGTAGGAGGGCTGTTTGTATTTGGGGATGGGAGAAGAGCACACAGCACTGACACAGAAAAACTCAGGGCCACAGTCATTCTCCTGCTACATCAGAATAGCACCACTATTGTCCTTAACAGACTTGCTTGAGCTATGGTTAGGCAAACTCACAGTACCTCTGTAGGTCTGTCTTAGTTAGGGTGTCTATTGCTGCGATGAAACACCATGACCAAAGCAACCTGGAGAACAAAGGATTTGTTTCATCTTGCAGTTCAAAAGTCCATTATTGAGGGGAATCTTTTATATTTAATAATTATAGGCAGTAAGGTATAAGGTGCAAGAAGGTATATACAAGGTACCAGGCAGCAGATATTATGTTGTAGAGGAGTTTATTATGAGCATGGGGGCGGGGTGGAGAAGGAAGAGGGGGAAAGGGCTACCCCAGAGAGAGAGGGGAAGCGGGAGAGAGAGAAAGTTGGGGGGGGGGGGTAGAGGAAGTAGAGAGAAGAGGAAGTAGAGAGGGAGGGGATAGAGGAAGGAGAGAGAGAGAGAGAGAGAGAGAGAGAGAGAGAGAGAGAGAGA
Source organism: Acomys minous (assembly GCF_964271855.1). Classification (NCBI taxonomy): domain Eukaryota; kingdom Metazoa; phylum Chordata; class Mammalia; order Rodentia; family Muridae; genus Acomys; species Acomys minous. The sequence continues at coordinate 137,598,350 of NC_140485.1, read as the reverse complement.
GAGAGAGAGAGAGAACCAGAGGAGGGTCTATCTTTTTATACAGCCCTGAGCAGGGCAACACCCCCGTGCCAGGTAAGCAGTGACATCACAGGTAGGCAGCAGACTGAAGCAGAGTGCTAACAGAATCAAGGCAGGAACCTGGGCACGGGAGCTGATGCAGAGGCCACGGAGAGGGATGCTGCTTACAGGCTTGCTCCCAGTGGCTTGCTCAGTCGCCTTGCTTATAGCATGCAGGACCACCAGCTGGGGGTGGCACCACACACAGTGAGCTGGCTCTTGTGGCGTTGACAAGACTAGCCAGCACAAGGCAACTTTGGCTTTATCAGTTATGTAGAGGTTTCCTGGCTGTCGGTCAGTGGGATAGGGTGACTGAATCCCAGGGTGAGAGGCTTCGCTGCTTTCCTGACCACACATTCACACCACACCTCCAAATGCAAGCTCGCTCTCTGCTGAGAAGCACACTGGCAATGCAGATGCCGTGATTTAGAAGCCCGGGTACAATCTATCCCATGCAGACCTCAGCCAGACAAGACAAACAAGAGGAAGAGGCCGCCTGTCTCCTCAGGCAAATGATTTCTATGGTGGCGATGTAAAACAAACAGAATAATTCAAGAATAGAATAGCATTCCCTTTCATAAATCCTGTTTACTATACTATTGCCGATTCATGTAAACTGTGTGTACTTCTTGTACCAAGAAAATGCTCTGCTTTCATTAAACAAAGAGAGCACTCCAGTTCTTCAGAGGAAAGGAACTGTTGTCACATAAAACCCGTCGCCTAGCAACCAAACAGCGACTCATCTCACCTTGTTTCCAGCAGTAGACACACAGCCCCACCCTCTTGCAGGCCCGTTCCTGTTAACTTACAAATAGGAAGGAAGATCTCTTAGTAGGATCTATGGCTGCTGTTAGTGGGTTTTAAGGTTTTAGTGTAAAATACCAACCAGCATGATATACTGCCAGCTTCTCAGCACGCAGTCACTTAGAGGACCTGGGAAAGCCAGGGCACAAGAAAGAGGGAGGGCCTTTAGGCTGGATTCCTTTTTCTGTCTTTTTCCTGTTGCTCTTCAGCCTGGCGGGGAGGGGCCCTTTCTCTGGCTTCCTTGCTAGGTATGGAAATGGAATCCCACAGTACAGTAGGACTCTTTTCAGAGTCAAAGCCCACGTCCCTTTCGGTGCCACATTCATCTCGTCGCCTGGTGCTAGGTTAACATGAGTAACCCGCCTCTCCCTTTCCACTGTTATATGCAACAGAGCCATTGGACACGATGTTTGCAAGAGTTGCTAACCACATTCTATAGAACAGAGTGTATCCAGCGATGTGAGTCACAGATAAATTACCTAACCTGTGGACCTCACACTGGGTGTGCCATTTGCAGTAGGTTGACTCGGGACTTAACCCTTCCAAGTCTGGGAAATTCCATTCAACTTCTTTTTCCACAGAGGTCTCACACACGTCTGAGAGGATATCTACAGGTGGCAGAAACAGGCAGCCAGGAGAGGTGGAAGGGCACAGCCTCCTACCTCAGATGGCTTTCTCTCTCAGCGGGGACTCCGATGGAGGAGGAATGCAAATTTTAGTAGTTTGGCAATTAAGCATTAAACATGAAGAAAAGTGTGACTTTCAGTCTAGCCGTGTAGGCAGTTTTAGATTCAAGAAGAGTTCAGCATTCTCTAAGATTAAATGAGTCATCCCACCGTTTATTGCCTCTTTGCTTGGCTTTCCCCTGTGATAGATAACAAAGGCTCTATCGCTGAGATACCCTCAGTCTTAATTGCTGCTTTTATCACCAGCGTCATCATCATCCTCATTGTTGTCATGTGGGTGCCCACGTGCGCATGTGAGAGTTGTGCAGTACGTGAGTGTGTAAGTGAGCATACTTGAGTATGAGCATGCAGAAGTCATAGGAAGACACATTGGATGTCTTTCTTTATGCTCTTTATCTTTTTGTCTTGAGACGGGTACTCTTACTGAACTAGAAGCTGGCCCCTTTGGCTAGGCTGGCCAGCCAGCAAGCTCCTGGGATCTTGCCATGCTCAGCCTTTTTATGTCTGTAATAGAATTTGAACTCAGGTCCTCACAATAGCAAGGCAAGTGCTTGTGTCCACTGAGCCATCTCCCCGGCCACTCTTAATGTTTTGTTTCTGTTGTTGTCGGTTGTTTGCTTGAGACAGGCTGACCTAGTACAAACTCACAGAGCTCTGCCTGCTTGTGCCTCTCAAGAGCTGGAATTAAACGCATGAGCCACCATGCCTAGCCCTGTTTTTAAAACAGATGCTGGTGTGTGTTTTTCCTTGTCAGTGTCTAAAGTCTCAAGCCCTGAACGTCAGCTGAAGTCGAGCAGTCTGTACATGCCAGTCTGCACATATTCCATCAAAGCATGTGTGTAAATAGACAGCGGCCTCGATATGAACGCTCCCAACCCTAGTCACTAACGATATAGCTTGTGCAGCTTCTTTGTGATGTAATGTCTTGCCATTTTCTTCCAATCTCATGTCCCCCGTGTAAGAGCAGGTTTGTTTGTTTGTTTGTTTGTTTGTTTGACACAGGATTTCGATATTTAGCCCTGGCTGTTCCCAATTTGCTATGTAGACCAGGCTGGCCAAAAATTCACAAAGATCCTCTTGCTTCCGCTACTGAGTGCTGGGATTGACGGTGTATGCTACTAGACCCAGATATATATAGTTAAATGTTCGGTTGGGAAACACAACTCAACTCACAAAGGTTTGGAAAACTTACCGATTTTGTTTGAGCCTTTTCCGGAAGTTGAGTTAAGCTTTGGTCTCTCACTCCACTTTCCAGAGTGTGCTAACAGGCAACATTAACTATAACTAGATCCCCAGCATGCGTAGCTGCGACCTACCCCTCTTAAGAGACAAATTGTCCCCTCAACCCCCGATAGGCATATGTTAATAGTCCCACTACCAATTGCTTCCAAATGTGACCTGTTTGGAGAAAAGGTCTTTATAGCACTCATCAAGTTGAAAATGAGGTCAAAAGGGTGACTCTAATCCAATATGGCTGATGTCACAGGAGGATAATTTTGCACCTGGAGTCCCACATAGAGGAAGGAAGGGAATGTGTAGTGAAATTATATTCGCTACAAAATCTATTATATTTTTAGACAGTCTGTAAACTTTACACCACACCATCGTTGACTGGTAACAAACTACCATGTTACAGGGCTGGACTAAGGATTTTCAAAACCTTAGTTTTTATATTTAAATTCATTGAATGCTGAGTGGATCTGTTGTAGTTTTGTTTTGTTTCCATGATAAAACATTCTGACCTTTAAAGGCGAGTTAAGAGAGAAAGGTGTGTTTGGTTTACTCTCAGGGACACAGTCCGTCACTGATGGAAGCCAGGGCAGGAATTCAAGAACTCAGAGGCAGAAACCATGAACAAATGCTGCTGGCTGGCTGGACCCTCCGATGACCGTTAACAGTCAAGAGCTCACCACCACCACCACCATTTATCCACAGGCTAACCCGATGCAGAAAGTTGAGGCTCCCTGCTCAGGCAATTCTGAATTTTAGCATTTAAAGCCAACTTCAACCTTCCCAGACTTTGAAGGGGCTGCAGGGCAAAGGTGCATCTTTCTGAAAGGTCTGTGACTGACGTCCCAGATGTTTAGTTTGCCGTGCTGGGATAAGGAGACTTCTGAGTCCGGAGGCCCAGCCCTTCCATGGCACACACACAAGTGTGAACAAGTAGTGCAAGCAGCAAGATAGACAGGAGCAGAGCAATGTGCACACTGCTGTCAACCGCACACAACCAAGGAAAATAGAAGGCTTACACAGCCACCCAGACTCCTCGACTCTCAGAAGAGACCACAGCTGGAGAAGGGAGTTAATCTATCCACTGTCCACTAGCAGAATAATTAACATTGGGCGTTCATGACCTGTGAGGAAGACGTGAGCTAGCAGTCTCCCAAGTGCTGCCAGATCTGGAGCAAAAGACACCTCCAGTCTTGCCATGGCCTAGTATGTTGCCCCTCTTCTGCCCACTAGTGTCCCCCCCCACCCCGAGGGTGCAATTCTTTCACCCAATTTGGGGGGTGTTTTGGCATTGAGTTCCTCAGGAGAGATGAGCTGGAGTTCCCCAAATTCTGATTTGACAGAATTTGCCATAATTAATAACTGTCCTTTTCTTTTCTTTCTTTCTTTCTTTTTTTCTTTTCTTTTTTTTTCCTTCGACACAGGGTTTCTCTGTGTAGCCTTGGCTATCCTGGACTTGCTCTGTAGACCAGGATGGCCTTGAACTCACAGAGATCCACCTGCCTCTGCACCTGGGGTGTGTGTGTGTGTGTGTGTGTGTGTGTGTGTGTGTGTGTGTGTGTGTGTGTGTGTGAAGGTAAGGGTGTGTGCTGCGTAGAGAACAACCCAAAGGGATATTATTTTCTGGGTGGCAGGCACAGTGCTGCATGTCTGTAACCTCAGCCCGTAGGGAGGCAGAAGCAGACAGATTGGATCTCTGTGAGTTCTAGGCCAGCCTTCTCTACAAAATGAGTCCGGAACAGCCAAGGCTACATAGAGAAACCCTGTCTCAAAAGAAAAAAAAAATCCCAATTTTTTTTTTCTGAGTGGTGCCCTGGGAACATTTCTTAAAAACAAACAAAGTCACTATGCCCGGGCCATTTCCCCAGTGCCCTTCCTTCCCCTCTGCAGGCCTTAACACAGTTATGATACCAGGGTCATAGTGTTTTTCTTATGTAAAATGTTGTGCACATCTTATGCTTCAACATTTCTATGATGACTCAAATTTACATCCAGGTTACAACTGGCTACAGGGAGCTATAATTAGTAAAGATTTTTTAAAAATTAAAATATAATTATATTATTTTCCCCTTTCCTTTTCCTCCCTCCAACCCCTCCTATGTACCCTACTTGCTCTCTTTCAAATTTGTGGCCCCTGCCCTCTTTTTCTTATACACATTCCTAAATATATAGAAACAACCTGTTTAGTTCTATAACGTTACTTGTATGTTAATGCTTTCAGGGCCGACCACGTGGATTAGTTTTAAAGGGCCTTCCTTCCTGCCTTCCCTTTTGCTTGATTGAGACAAGATCTCTCACTCTGTAGTCCAGACCAGCCTGAAACTCATGGGAATCCACTTGCCTCAGCTTCTCTGGTTTGAGGCATCACATCAGACCCACTTAATTTTCAACTGAGCCTTCTACCATATGGCATTTCTGGGCATCACCAGGCTAACAGCTTTGTTGGCGTAATGTGCTTGTGGACGGTGTACAGTTTACCCTTGTTCATTCAAATGCTGATTTCTCTACCCCACTGTCTGGTTTCATTCTGGACATTGCACTGTGATGTTTATCCTAAGTATCCCCTTTCAAGTTTGTGTAAACATGTCATCGTTTGTTCTCTGTGTTGCCAATAAAAACCAACTAGCCAATGCTGAACAATAACAGAGAATAGGGTGGGACATCCTGGTGAGAGGGGAGGAGAGAGAGAAGGAAGGAGAGGATGGAGCCAGGAGGAGAAGACCAGGAAGCACCAGGAGGAATGAGCCAGATGAGATGAGTAAAAAACAGGTATAAAGTGGGAAATCAGAATGGGAGGAAACTATTCCAGCTTGGAGGTTTAGGATGGAGTAATTAGTGCACAGCATTGTGTTATAGGCCAATTAAATAGATCCTGGTCTCTCTATGTGGTTATTTGGGTATAAAACTGGTTAAGGAGTAACCGCTGATGTCACTAAAATAATAATTAAATATTAAATATTAATAATCTTTCAACACAAATTACTAGTTAAGAGACTGGTTTTGTTTGTTTGGGTTTTGTTTTTGTTTTGTTTTACAGCAGCAGAACTGAGTCTCTTTGGAAGAGCTAAGGAAGGCTGCTCAGTCAGTGTCTGGGCAGGTCCCACCAACCTTCTCCTTGGCCACAACTGGGTCACTTATCCAAAATTAGAGCTGAGGTTCCATTCAGCTCCCACAGTCCTTGGACAGAGCCTGGTGGGCAGATACGCTGTCCAGAGAAAACACTGCTTCAGAAGAGGGAAAGAATGTTGGTCAATGGAAAACAAGACATCCGTGGGCAGAAATGTGTACTCAAGACCTCGCTGGTGTCCCACTGGATCGCCATTTTCTCCTTCTATTCCCTATTGTGTTGTTAAGTTCCTTGAAATAAGGGAGTGGGATTATTTGGCCACAGTCTCTTCTCTCTCAGTTCTGTGTTGAGCAACACCTTCCAAGCACTTAGCTGGCTTTTTGAAGGGCTCTTGAGCGAATGCTAGTTGATACCAGCAAGAAAACTTACTCAAGTAACTGAGAGATAGGCTCTACTTAGAGGCCACTAACTTTCAATTTAAGCCACTTCTAAAGTCCTTGGTTCTCTTCAAGGCAGAACAAGTGTCTTAAGTATGATCTTAACGTAATCTCATATCTGCAAATTATAAGGTTTGCCTGTCTAGACTTGTCTATAGCCAGCACTCACCCAGTGCAGGGCAATTAAATATGGCTATTTTCACACTTAGTATCAGAAAATAGACATGAAAAATAACAATTAACCTTAGGGAATGATTTATTTATGTTAAAAAGTGTATAACACAAAATTTATCATATTAACTATTTGTGTGTGTGTGCGCGTGTGCAAATGCATGTGCACATACCGGCACAAGTGTATGCATGCGTGTGGAAGACAGATGTCAAACTTGTGTGTCATTCCTCAGGCATCACCCTCCTTTTTTGGATACAGGATCTCTCACCAAGTGGGCTAGGCTGGTGGCCAGTGATCCCCAAGGATCCACCTGTCTCTTCCTCCCCTGAGTTGGGATTACAAGTGGGTACCACCACATGCAGCTTTTGAAGATCGGTCTAGGGAATCAACTCACGTCCCTGTGTGTAAGACAAGCACTTTACCCACTGAGCCATCCTCCCAAGTACCACACTCTGCCTTTTTATGTGGATCCTGGGATCAAACTCAGGTCCTTGTGAACAAGGCAAGAACTTCCACAGATGAACTATCACCCCAGCATCCCCTCCTTAACTATTTTTTAAGTGTGCATGACAGCAAGATTCAATGTTCACATACTGCTTTGCTGCAGATTCGTAGGGCTTTTCATCCCATAAAACTGATGGTCATCACTGATCAATTCCTTTTTCCTGTCCATTGCCAGCCCCCGTAGATCACCAATCATCTAAGATTTCACTACGTCAGATCCTGAAGTGGACTGTGAAGTATCAGAATTTCTTTCCCTCTTATCACTTTATTCATTTAGATATTAAAGGGCATTTTAAAAAATAATCTCTACCTCTCGCCATTATAGTGTATTAGTTACTTTTCTATTGCTGTGATAATGCACCATAACCAAGGCAGCTTATAGAAGGAACTTATGGGTCCAAAGGGTTCAGTATGCCTTGGCAGGGAAGCATGGTAGCAAGCAGCAGACACAGCGGCTGGATTAGAAACTGAGGATTCAGCAGGGTGTGGTGGCGCACGCCTTTAATCCCAGCACTTGGGAGGCAGAGGGAGGTGGATCGCTGTGAGTTCAAGGCCAGCCTGGTCTTCAAAGTGAGTCTAGGACAGCCAAGGCTACACAGAGAAACCCTGTCTCCAAAAACCCCAAAATAAAAAATTAAAAAAAGAAAAAAGAAACAAAGAAACTGAGGACTCACATCTAACTGTGACTAGGAAGCGGAGAGCAAACTAGGAGTGGGCGAGGCTCTTTATTCTCAAAGCCCACCTCCATCGACATGCTTCTTTCCACAAGACCACACTTCCTAGCCTTTGTCTTCGTCAGTGTCCTGTTGTTGTGAAGAGACACCATGACCACAGCCACTCTTCTAGGAGAAAACGTTCAACTGGGGCTTGCTCACAGTTTCAGAGGTTTAGTCCGTTGTCAACAAGGTTGGGAACAGGATGATTTGCAGGAGGAAGTGGTGCTGGAGAAGCACCTCAGAGTTCTACTCTGGATCCAAAGGAAGGGATATGGCAGGCAGACAGACAGACAGAAAGACAGACAAAGACAGACAGACAGACAGAGAAAGAGAGGCAGAGACTGGGCCTGGCCTGACCTGATCATTTGAAACGTCAAAGCCCACCCCCAGTGACACAATTCCTCAGCTAAGACCACACCTACTCCAACTAAGCCACAACCCCTAATCCTTCTCAAGTAGTACCACTCCCTGGTGGCCAAGTATTCAAGGATATGAGCCGATGGGGACAATTCTTGTTTTTGTTTTTTCGAGACAGAGTTTCTCTGTGTAGCCCTGGCTGTCCTGGACTTGCTTTGTAGACCAGGCTGGCCTCGAACTCAGAAATCTACCTGCCTCCGCTTCCTAAGTACAGGGATTAAAGGCGTGTGCCATCACATTCAGCAAGAGTTACTTCTCTCACAAGAAAAGAATTTGTATTTTCTGTTGACTTTTGCAGTACTCAGAGTCTCAGTGTTTAATGATGGGGATGGAGGGTGGGATGTGGGTAGCGTGGAGGATAAGAATTGATGCTGTTATCAAGTTCACAAGTGTTTAATCTTTTCCTTCAAGGTGCACCAGGGAGGTTCTTGCTGAGTTTTTTTTTCCAGAGCTTGAAGTCACACAAACCTAGTCTCTGAACTCAGTTAACAGAGACAAATACCAGCCTTTGTGTATTCAAAAGTCGTAAGAACTCAGACCCTCTAACGGGTTGTTCTCTCCATAGCTATGGCTTTCTGTGGCCACATGCTCCTGCGTCCTGTCAAGATGCCACACTTGTGTTACAGTGATCTCTTGCCTAGAACGAGCCTGGCACCGCCTCTGTGCTGGCTCGCTCATTTCAGAAGTCTTTTGGAAGACTTAAGCAGGAAGGTGGCTTGAGTTCTTGAGTTGGAGGTTAACCTAGATAACGTAGTGAGGTTCAGTCTCAAAATTATATAAATTAAATACATAGAAAAGAAGCTGGAAATATATTACGGTCCAGTTGGTAGAGTGCAACTTTCTCAAAGCTGAAAGCAGCTATGCTATACAGCTAATAAGAAATGTTAAGATTTCTACTTTATTTTAGGTTATTTAAGACCTCAGTGTTCTAAACAAACATTATGTTTATTTAAGGCTTGATGATAAAAAATTTATTGAAACAGTTTTTATAAGGAATTTCCAGGTTACAGTGGAACTGGGGAGTAATTCTGAGGCCTGTCATCACTCGCTTAACACAGACGAGGCTCTAGGTTCAATCCTCGGCACCAAATCCCAGACCACAGTGCCAAGCGGCACACTTTACAAGTGTGGGCACCTACCAAAAGTTATACTCACCCTTGAAGATTTGGGGTTTTGTTGGTGGTGGTGGTTTGGTTTGGTTTTGGGTTTGGTTTAGTTTTTTTGAGACAGGGTTTCTCTGTGTACCCTTGGCTGTCCTGGACTCGCTTTGTAGACCAGGCTGGCCTCGAACTCACAGTGATCCACCTGCCTCTGCCTCCCGAGTGCTGGGATTAAAGGCGCCATCACCGCCCGACGATTTGGGTATTTTTTAATCTACAAATTTAATGCTACCTAAGGCCTTGTCATCCCATTGGTGAAATTATGGGAAGCCTCAGATTATCCAGGCTTCTGAACTCTGGATGCAGCGTTTCCACAACTCTCCTTTATGGCTGTATAGACTGTGAGCTCACAGGATGAGAGAACACAGTGCCTCAGAGTAATTTCCTTATCTTAAAAAATGCAAACGCCAACAATTAGGTGCAGACATTTTATCTCATTTTGTTTTGTTTTGATTTGGGGTCTCCCTGTGCAGCCCTGCCGTTTCTCGTCTCCTATGATCAGGAGAGCCTCCTGCCTTGGGTACCCAGTTGGCTGGGGTGCAGGAGCCTGAAGCTGAAGGCCGTGGGCCACACATGAGGACGATCCTAGCTGGAGCTGGCTCTCTTCCCAAGCTGCCCGCCCGAACTTTGTCCCTTTCTCTTCCTGCGGCTGCGTTTCTCTCACAGCACAAGGAGACTTTGGGTGCGTTCCTTATTGCCCTCAGGAATGTCAGCTCTTTAGTGTTTGACCTCATCGTACTTTGGACCTCTCTCGGGTTATCTGTGCGCACCCTGACTCTTGGCCCTTGCGCTGGGTGGAAAATTTAAATTCAATAATACACTTCTCAGACTTTTTTTTCTGTTGCTCTATAGTGATATTTCTGAAATGTGTGGTCCCTATTACCATACTTGTTCCTTTAGTATATTTAGCACATTTAGTATATTTAGTACATTTTTGTACTACACTTATTTACTTATGGGGGAGCACAAATGCCATGACACACGTGTGGAGGTCAGAGGTCACTTCTCTCCTTCCACCATGTAAGTCCCAGAGAACAAACTCAGGTCACCAGGCTTGGTAGCAAGCCATCTTGTTAGCCCCAGTAGGAGACAACTGCTACCACTGGGAAGTGTGTTATTCAAGGCGTAAGAAGAAATGTGTGACCTGGGGGTATTAATGAAGCATGGAAAGCTAGCAAGTAACCAGCAGCAGAGGAATATTAAGGCTTATTTCCTTCCTTCGAGCAGGAATTGGTAAATTACTAAGGTCCTCCTTCCACCTCCACCCCCTTCTGGTTGTATCAAGAAGAAAGCTCTGGAGGTCTTGGCATGCTTCAGAAATGTATTGTCGGGGTTGGTGACAAGGGAACATAAATATTAGCAACTGGCATTGCATCGGGATCTCTGATAGGGGAGATTTTATCACTCCACGTGGCAGAATGGGACTGTAGTTGAGGTCACCCAGCCACTCAAAGATTAGACCCAGGTCTATGCAGAGGGCTGCGCTGTTCCCATCCTCACCCCTCTCTGCAGGAGATCTGGGCCTCCGTGGAGAGCAGGGTGGCTGCAGGGCTGGAGAGTACACTTAGTGCATCTTCAATTTGCCTGAGACACCTTCCTTCAAAAGGATGGCTGGTTCTCCTAACACACACACACACACACACACACACACACACACACACACACACACACACACACACACCCCTCACCTCTGTGAATAGACACGCTTATGGGCATTAGTTCCGCGCTTGCAGAGTGTAGACACACTTGTTCCGCCTTCGGATCTTCACAGAGCCAGTCAGGATTTCATGCTGTGGGAGTGGGAACCAGAACCCTCACAGGCAGCAGAGCAGGGACAGGCCTGTCGCATAGCAACCTTGGGGATTCCCACGGTTCTGGGGATCCAAAAACATCTCTGCAGCTTGCTTGCCAGCCACTGCTGCTTTCTCTAAGAAAGCCCAACAGCCCAGGTGTGTTCTACACCTGTCCACCTAGTATCTACTAGAGGGAGTGAGTGACAAATTTACACTTGTTGTATCCAGCAATGCAATATTAGGAAACTTACATTGTACTGGGCCGCTCACTTCAAGTGAATGGATTCTAATAAATGCTACAACAACTCCAGGTATCCTGGTGAACTACAGGTGATAAAAGGCAGATTGCTTAGGGACCCTGCTCAAGTGTATACAGGGGGATGGCAACCTGACATCTGTCTCATGCCAAAGCCACCGGGCTGTAGTCAAGGACCTTGGTGCTAAGGAGACGCTAGACTTACAGAGCACGGCTAACTAAACCAGACTGTGGTAGTAAGGGTGTGTGTGTGGGGGGGGGGGAGATAGCTCAGTCAGTAAACCTGAGTTCAACTTCCAGGATCCACACACAAACGAGCTGACCGTAGTGGCACATACTCATTGTCCCAGTACCAGGGAGGCAGAGACAGGCAGATGCCTGGGCCTTCTGGTCAACCAACCTAATCTTCTTGGTGAGTTCTAGACCAGTGAGACACCCACTCTAAAATCAAGGTGGATGGCGCCTGAGCAATGACACCTGAGGTTGTCCACTGGCTTCTACACACATATGTATATATGTGTACAAATATATACATACACACATACAAATAACTATCAGGTATGAGTTTAATTGTATTGATGGCTTAGCCTTCAAGACCACAGAGTATGACCATGTTTGGAAACAGGGTCATTGCAGATGCTAAGATACAGTGAGGCCGCGCGTGAGTGAGTTCAGTCCTTAGTCCAATTGTGCTGTCATACAGAGGATGGAGGTAACAACGAGCCACAGAGGCAGTGAGTGATGGCAGGGATGCTGGCAGAGCTCAGGAGACTCTGGGGTTGTTGTCAGAAGCAGGAAGAAGCTACTGATTCTCCCCTCCAAGTTTCAGAGGGACTGTCGCCTGCAGACACATGGACTCCAGACTTTAGGTCTTCAGAGCTGGGAAAACAAATGTCTGCTTATTAAGCCATTCTGCTTGTGAGACTTCGTTATAGCCACCCTGATGGGAGGCAAACACGAAAGAATGGTACCCAGGAAGAGGTACGTAGCGAGAGTGACAGGAACATGGGGTGGCCAGGGGCACAGGTTAAAGTGGGATCTGGAAGGGAGGGAAGTTGTTCTTCTTAGTGCTTGTCTGTTTGTCTGTTTGTTTTTTGTTTTTTTCAAGACAGGGTTTCTCTGTGTAGCCTTGGCTATCCTGGACTCACTTTGTGGACTAGGCTGGCCTCGAACTCACAGCGATCCGCCTGCCTCTGCCTCCCGAGTGCTGGGATTAAAGGCGTGCGCCACCACGCCCGGCTCTTAGTGCTTGTCTGAAGAGCAAGCTGGATCCCGGCTGGGAAGAGGCCAGGTCCCAGGGATATGCAGAGCACACCTCAGTGGGGGAAAGGTCCAGAGACAGTGGAGCAGCTGGACTGCTCACAATGGCTGGGGGACAGGGAGGCTTGTGTGACTCAGACAGAGGGAGGGGATGAGGCTGAGAGGCAGACAGTAACAGTGGTCACAGAGGGCCATGAACTGTCCACAGAGGACTCTGGACAGGATAGGGGCAGTTGTGAGGCTGTCTGCTCCTCAGCGTGGCCTGGCACCTGCTCTGTACCTGCTCACTGTGCCAGCTGCTGTGCCTCTGGTTGTAGGACCTGTCCTCTTCCTCCTCCTCGTCTCCTCTTCCTCCTCGTCTCCTCCTCCTCCTCCTCTTCTCCCCTGCCCTTTATTGGCAATTGAACCCCTCACACGTCCTGGTCAAGCAATCTACCACTGAGTTATGTGTCCCAGCAGTAGGACCCGTCCTTGAAGCTTGCATCCTTCCGCTAGACAAAACAAGAATGACTCAAGTTCAGCCCACTGAGGTCTAGGCTCCCTGCCTCTGCTGTACTGCAGGTGCAGACCAGTCAGTGGCGGGCCCTCCATTCATTTTGCCAGTCTTCCCAGAAGGCCCACAGTGCCCTTGACCTTGACCTTGAGCCTATAGCTCAGGGCCTAGGGATTCATGGCCCCATCACTGAGCCTCTAGACACCAGCTCCACTGCCCGTTCCCCAGTTCTCACAGCTCTGCCGGCCCTGAACCTCTCTATCTCCAGAGGACAGGCTCCATTGCGGGTTCCACCTCTCCCGGCATCAGTCCCGCCAGGCTGCTCCAGCAAGCACTGGCCTGTGAGATGTTACTGGAGATCTAGTAGACACATAATCCTAGTAGAGAGATCCAAACCACAGTTCTGCCTGCTGAATCAGGCCTGTTCTCAATAACAAGTCACGTGGAGGCCGTGCCTGACCTACGTGAGGAGTTTAAGGAATAACTGTGGGTTAAATGAATGGATCAAGAGGGACCAAGGATCTTGACATATCCCATCCACTTGCAGATACAGACAGGGCGAGGTGGGAACTTAAGTGGCCAGCTCTGTGATGGGGGGGGGGGGGGAATAGGGCTTTGCTGGTCATCAGGTGAAGTCCAACCTTGCCTCTGTTGCCCATGGCATAAGTTACTCAAACATTGAGCTCCAAGGGATGTTTATATCCACCTCTCGGAGCATCCAAGGAGAGCAAATGAGGACCAGGTGACTTTCTGAAAGTTCACGGTGATCCGCACTCAGGGCATGAGTCATCAGCTGGCATGGCTCTCGCCCTGTATCCTGATTCCTGGAAGAAGGAATGAAAAGCAAGCCAGCGTCGGCCAGGTTCTCAAAGCCCGAGGGCACCTAGGGACTGGCATTAGCTGGCACACACCCTTGTGTGGCCAAGGAAACGAAGTTCCCATAATCAAGACCATCCCATACCTTGCCCAGAGTTGGCACTTAGTAAGAATGAGGGATGCTTGGGTGAGAACCCAAAGACCAGAGGCGTGAATGGCCCGATCCGATGTGAGAATGAACAGAAGTGGAAACCGGAAGCCGACGCTGGGCCGCCCTGATGCGTGTGGTGGGGCTAAGTCCCAGGTGTCAGGCCCAGGGTGGCCCTTGGGGGGCCAGCATGGCTCAAGCTAAGGGGTTGGGGTTGGGGTCTGTGGCAGTAGGGGAAAGAGCAGTGGGGGTGGGGCTGCAAAAGAACTGGTGGACATGAGTAAAATTGTCAGGGATCAGCCAGAGGATGTGGGTGGGAAAGAGGGGAGAGACGCTGAGAATTACCCAGAATTCAGTGACCTTTATGAATGCAAAGCACCTACCTGAACGCCTTTGCCAGTGATTTGGCCCTGGGGCCAGCTTGGCAGAGGCCTGGAAGCAGAAACAGAGGTGGTTCTGGTACAACCCTTGGGAGGCTGTGCGATGGACAAACTCTTCACGGGGCAGAAAGGCAAACCCAGATCCTAACTGTTGCCAGGATAATTAGCAGCAAACAGGCCCTTTTCAGATGGCTCAGAAGGCTCCATTCACTTAGGCAGAGGTTTATGTTGAGAGTCATCACAATTGTAGTGGCTGAATAGAAATGAAATGCCACTCTGAGCTCTACAACAGAAACTTACAATTCATTTGTCTTGCTATACATTTATTTTAGAGACAGGGTCCGTATGGTATGCCAGGCTAGTCTCAGACTCACTGTGTAGCTCAGGATGAATTTGGGCACCTGCTCTTCCTGCCCACATCCGTACAGGGATCATAAATAGAAACTCAGAGATTAAAAGGCATTCCTCACACTTATTGCTTAACCAATAATCATAATACTTAATGAAAGTTTAACACAAAACCACCAGCGAGTCAGCTCAGTGTTTTCTGGAAGTGTCCTGGCAGAGATCTGTGGGATTTATTTGTTTACAACAGAACCTCCTGAGGATCTATATTGAAAAGGAGGAGCAGGCGAGGAGGAAAATTCTCCCTATTAGCTTCAGATAGCCCTCACCAGAGCCACGTGCTGTAAGATGTGAGAAAGAGTTTACCAGAAGAAAACAGAGAACTGGCCAGCAGACCCAGGGACACAGGAGAACTTTAGATGCCACAAAGGTGACACTGGAGCCAGATGGAAAGATCTGAAGGAGACACATAGCCCTTTATCATTTATATAAACCAAAATATGGGCGTAAAACCAAAATATGTGCATAAAATACAATTTGCAAAAAAAAAAAGCTTATAAACAAAATATGCATGAAGTAACTTCAATATAAAGAGCTGAATTCAATTTGAAGAGGTAGGTTCTTACAGGAAACTTTTGTGGGGATAAACATTCATGAGCCAGCCAATGTTCTCAGTTGTTAGTTCCTGTTTGTTTTCTTTCCCTGAGGCAGTGTCTTGCTATGTAGCCCAGGCTTGTCTCCAACACTTGTCTGCCTCAGTTTCCCACACCTGACTTCAACATCAGATTTGTTTATTTTTTTCAAGGCTGTGTCTCTCTGTGTAGCCTTGGCTATCCTGGACTCGCTTAGTAGACCAGGCTGGCCTGGATCTGCCGGTTTCTGCCTCCGAGTGCTGGGACTACAGGTGTGTGTCACAGCCCCCAGCTGGGAAGCCTTAGTTCTATGAGGAGTCCCGAAGAAAAACTGACCGCAGCGATGGCCTAAAGATGCGGACTGAACGAATGTTCTCTATGTCAGACATACATCTTCAAGGAGCCCAAATCGGCCTCGACTTATAGTATCTCCAGTGTCACCAACAACAACCAGAAAGATTCAGGCCAAGTAAATGTGGCTGTATAGGAATCAAGAGCTGGTGCAGTATTTAGAGAGCAGAGTCCGGCGGAAGAAGGTTGGTTCCTGAAAGGCATTTTAAAAATGAAAAGGCAGAAATGCAGAAAGTAGTGGTCCTGGTTAAACATACTAGATGCCAGAGATCACAGAGGTACAGAAAGGTCTGGGGAGACCAGTCTAGATAAATCAGAGACTCTGACAGACCAGAACATCTGTTGGAGAAAGCCTTGCAATCTTTAAGAAGCTTCCATTTTCTCTGGGACCCCTTGGCTGATCTATGACCTTGACGGTGGCTAGTCTTTCTTCCAGCTCCCGTGGGAAGAGGCAGACAGAGGCGAGTGTGTGTTGCAGGTTGAAGGGGCCTAATAAATAATGCTTTGCCTCCTGACATCTCTTTTTCCATCCTTGCTCTGAGACCTGGCCCTAAGGCTTTGCTGCCGATAAGGCAGCGAATGGCAGAACAGATGAAGGTTTCTCCTAGTCGGTAGCAGCCTTGGTCCCTGCGGGATTTGGCAGAGGGCTGGCACTATGACGCGTAAGGCTCGAAGGGCTCTTGGTGCTGGCTCCGAAGGGAAAGGGCTGCCTACCGGGGCCAGGTGAGACCTCCATACAGCATGAGGAGGGGCCCAGCATGCTGTCCTGGCGAGCTGCTTCACAGTGAACTGTCCATCTCCCTGACAGGAGTGAGGTCTCTGTCAATTAGAGGGCTTTCTCTGTTGCAAGATCTGAGAGATGATAGACAGTTTGTAGAAGTTCTGGAAGGAATCAAGTGTGTGAGAGTCCCATGACCCAGTCTGCCCACATTCCTATGGGCTTCTCCACCCACCAATTTGCACAGGTCCTATCTTTGTCTAGAAGGCAGGGCAGGCAGGATATTTGGAAAAACCACTCTGAAATGCAAAACAGCCTTTTGATTATGAGTGAGCAAGTTTTTGTTTTTTCTTATTTGAATATGTATATACATACATACATATACACACACATATACAACACTTATAAACATCATATATATGTGACTTTTTCTTTTTTAAATATATACATATATGTATATATATTGCTCAGAGTGTATATGTGTATGTATGTATGTATATATATATATATATATATATATGTTGCTCACACACACATATATATGATATTTATGAGTGTTTTGTCTATAAGCATGTATGTTCACCATATGCATGCCACATGTATATCTGGTAAGAAGGTGTCAGGTCGCCTGGAACCACAGTTACAGGGAGTTGTATGCTACCATTCGGGTGCTAGGAACCAGACCCTGAGTCCTCTGTAAGAGCAGCAAGTGCTTTTAACCACTGAGCCATCTCTTCAGCCCCAACTTTATCTTTTAAAAAGAAAAGATTTTCAAAATGAAAGCAAGCCTCAGGAAATGTGTGCCTCCAGGCCCCAGTTTGCTGTTAATAGGTCTAGAAGAAAAGCATGTTCTAAAATGCCTTGGGAAGAAGCAAGCCGCCATTTTGCTTGAGCGTACTGAGTGGCCATGCTGCTGGCTCTCTGAGCAGGCTTCTTCACTCTGCAACGAGGCAGATGGATGGGACATGAAGCAGTCACGTGACCAGTACCCATCACTGCCAATCTGAGGACCCAGGTCTATCTGCTGGCAAGGGACTCTTCTTTATGTAGTGGTGGAGCAAATGAGGGGTTTGGGCATACAGCCAAGATGGAACCTGCCAGATTAGAAGACTCATGGCCAACAGTTTAGACTACTGTATACCACAAATGAGGGGAGATTCCATCCTTGAATATCCCTGGGTCTAAGGCCTGGAATTACAACAGACGTTGTTCATGCAGAGAATGGAGAGTCTGTGTGGACAGGCCGGTAGCCAGCCTGTCATACCTCGCCCTCCCAAGCCCCATGAGGAACAGCCCTCGCTAGTGGTGTTGCCCGGGAGTGCCAGGCATGCACTCCCTGAGAGACAAATGTTGGCCCCATGCTAAACTAGGGCTGTGGAGCACAAGGCAGAGACTACACACACACACACACACACACACACACACACACACACACACACACACACACGGTCTGTGCGCATGCTCCATCCAGCTTGAAGAGCCTTTCAAAGGAAAAACAACAAAAGCTTCAACTCATTGCCAATATTGAACAATTGAGAAATTTCATATAAAAATCGTGGTTTCAGGCTTTTTTTTGCCATGTGGGAAGTTGGCAAGACAGGGCCCACCTTCCAGCCTTCCAGCAGCCCATCCCGTCATCCCGCTTCTCCAAGTCCCAGGGGCCTCAGTCTGCCCGCATCCTTGCCTGTCAGTAGGCCAGGGTCTACAGTGACTGCCAACACTCACAGTTAACGTTGGGGCAAGAGCCAGACCCAGTTCCTGGAGTCTTTGGGCTCCGCCACCCACTGTCCATGCATTCCTGAATGAAATTCCCAGGGTCACCTGAGGACCCAGTCCAAGGAATTGGGTTGGAAACATGAACCAGCCAAGTGACAGTTGCCAGTTTCTTAGAAATGCAGGGGAAATCTGGTCAACGCCAAACAGCCAAAGGCCGAGTTGCAATGAAGTATAAACTTCCCAGTTTTCTCCTTGCAGCCCTCCCATTGCTTAAGGAGAGACCTTGTAGCTCAAGAAACATTTGTCAGTGAAATAAACAACACTGCAATGTGCAGTCATGCGGCAGCCTAGGTTAGAGCGTTGCTTAAGATGTTCATTCTGGAGGGAGGCCGTAGGAGCCAAGCGAGTCACAGCACAGCCGGTCCATGCCACAGAATTTTATTTGCTGTCGTGTAAAAAAAAAAAAAAGAAAAAGAAAAAAAGAAAAGTGGAAAATCTCCAAACCTGTGTCAGATCTCAGGGTTCAGACATCCATGTGTTGACTGAGCCATCACGGGGCCCGCGAAGGAAAAGTAGGGTTCTGCGTTTGGCTCATTTCTTAGATCTTCACACAGCTCTAGCCTGTGGGCGGCTTCATTCTAGCCGTCAAGACACCAGGGCTTGGCAAACGACGGCATTACCTTGGGAATGGGACAGACAGACAGAAGAGACTCAGGCTTTAAAAATGTTTAATGTTTTTGTTTGCAACTAAACACATAATAACTTAAAAAGCTAGGAAATAGTCTGTCACATAAACAGATTTCTTTCCATATTAATGATGACTCTACACTGTAAAGCCATGACACCTTTAGAATATCAATTGTCCTGGTGAGGGCCACGTAGGCTTTATCTAGAATACTTTTCTTAAAATCTGAAGGTAAATGGGGGAAATATTAATATTCATTAAACCTATAAATAGTACATACATATCTGTTGACTGAATTTCCTCCTGAAAATTTAAAGATTTTTTTTCTTTCTTTCCGAGACAAGGTTTCTCTGTGTAGCCTTGGCTGTCCTGGACTCACTTTGTAGACCATGCTGGCCTTGAACTCACAGTGATCCACCTGCCTCTGCCTCCCCAGTGCTGAGATTGAAGGCGTGCGCCACCACCGCCCAGCTGCTCCTGAAAATTTAAAGCGTCAAAATCTTTTAAATGTCAAAATAGGGGCTGGAGAGATGACTCATTGTTTAAAAGCAGTGGATGCTTTTCTGGAGGACCTGGGTTGGATCCCCAGCACTGCCTGTAACTCCTTGGAGACCCCGTGTCCTCTTCTGCCCTCCAATGGCCCCGCCTGCTCAAGGTGCACAGACAGGCATGCATGCAGGCAAGACCCTGCCCATACACACAACAACAAAATTAGAAAAAAAATTAAAAGGTGAGCTAATGCATTTTCTGATGGTACAGAGAGGGTATATCCTTGCCCTGAGACGAAGCCACCACCCACTATGATTGTCAGTCCACTCCCAAGCTGTGCTGCAAGGCCAGGGAGCCCCTGAGGAATGTGTGGGTGCATGTGAGCGCAGGTGCCCTGCTCTAAATCCACATCTGTTCTGTGTCATCTTCTGCCTCTTTGTGAGCAGCTGTCACCTGCCTTACCTGGTCTTCTGGTCTTCTACGCCCCGGGGAAAGCAGACCATCAAGCATTTTAGATCTCAGTGATGGGGTCAGGACTGTAGTTAATTAAGTCTGTAGAATGCTTGCCTCGTATGCACGGGGCCCTCCGCAAAACCAGGTATGGTGGCACACAAGCCTGCAATCCTAGCACTTGTAAGGTGGGGCAGGAGAATCAAAAACTCAGTCTCAGCTATAGGACAAGTTCAAGGTCAGCCTGAGCTAGGTGAGACCTGCCTCAAAAACAACAACAAAATGAACAAAACATAAAATAAGGATGGGGAGATGGCTTGGTGGGTAAAGCACTGCCGTGGAAGCTTAAAGGCCTGAGTTGGGGTTCGCCAAAGCCCATGTCAAAGTGGACAGACAGCATATGCGTGTGATCTCAGTGTTTCACGAGTCCCTAGAAGCTCACAGGCCAGCCAGCCTGACATAGGCAGTGCTGAACAAGAGGCCATGTCTTAAACACAGCAGGAGGTGAGGATCAAAGCCTGGGATTGACCTCTGACCTTCAAACGCATGCCTTGGCACAATCACTCTTGTACTAACACTCAAGAACACATATAATCATACACAAAGGTACAAAAAAATAAGTAAATGAAGAATCCTATGAAAATTGTAACCTATGGAGTTTAAAGGGAAACCTAGAAAACCTTGAAACACACCTGTAAATTATTGCTACTATTTTGGTTCTGGGCAGTGCTGTGGGAAGTCAAGGTAGTTAAGGAAAGAGACTTCTAGGTAAGCCATGGCGGGGCTAATTGTCATCCTAGCAGACAGGCAGGATGGCTCATGGAGGGTAACCTAACCTGAGAGCCAGGTTTGGCAGTAACTAGTAGAGTGTGTTCATTGGCTTATGAGACATTGCTCAGACATCTATCTACAGGGCCCCAGGCAGTGCCCCAGTGCTGAGGGCCCGGTCAGCAAACCAGACAGACAGGAGGGCTGGCCTTTGCTGGGGTGAGAGCAGACAGGAGCAAATCAGTGAGGTAAATGCTGAGGACCATGAGCTAGAAGGGAGCACAGCAGATGAAAAGCTGGCTGGGAGGTGCTCCCCACAGCAGGCCTTTGGCTAAAGACCCGGAGGACAGAGCACACAAGGCTGCTGGATATGGCTGTGTGCTGAGACAGGGTAGGGGAAGGCTTGAGGAGTGGGAACCTCTTTGAAACAATCTAGAGCACGGGGGAAGGCAAGGTCAGAGCTGGAAAGTGACTGCAGCCCTGGGGACCCCGGAGAAGGTAGGAAGGCAGCATACCCAGATAAGGGCCTGGTCTGGGTACACCGAGCTGAGAAAGGTTGGGGAGGAAGAAGGAAGCCAGAGGAGAGAGAGAGCATGGACAGTCTAAGGACACAACGTTTGGGGTTCAGATGGGTCCAAGACAAGGCAGGGAGGCGTGGCCCTTAGAATCAGCAAACCAGAAGTAAACAGCAGTCCTGATACAGGAAGTCGGCAGGAGGAACCAAAACTATTCGTTCAATGGCCCCAGCTCGCTTTGTTGCAAAATGGTGTGTGTGTGTGTGTGTGTGTGTGTGTGTGTGTGTGTGTGTGTGTGTGTGTGAGAGAGAGAGAGAGAGAGAGAGAGAGAGAGAGAGAGAGAGAGAGAGAGAGAGAGTGTGTGTGTGTGTGTGTGTGTGTGTGTGTCTGTCTTTCTGTCTGTCTGTCTGGACAGGTCTGACTTGGCATTCCTTCCTTCTCCTAGTTGTAAGGCAGGCTGAGGATGGAAGAATGTTTCTTTTTCAAGACAAGGGGAAAATTAGTAAAGTAAAATGTTACCTGGGAGTTATTAGCCAAACAATCAGTGCAGTCATTAGTACTCTTTTGACATAAAAGGATGTTTATGCAAACTGTTAAAATAGAAAGGCTATGGGAAACATTCTTCTTAGCAAGCTGTGCTGTCAAAACTGACCCGGGACACACCCTGGCTCACTGTCCTTACCATGCTTTTTAAATGTAACCACACACTTGGACACTGCTATGTGGCGCCTTCAGGCTGCCGAGCCCACGTCGTTTACCCACTTGCTTAGAAGGGACCTGCTGCCCTTCCGGAAGCAGAGAAGGGAATTCTAACACTATCAGGAATTTGCATGCTCAGTTCATGGGACTGTATAAGACTGTGTTTCTCCACAGCATATCTTACCTGGTGAAAAGCTTACCCTGGGGGTATGGTTAAGAGAAATATTTCAGGGCTGGAGAGATGGCTGCTCTTCTGGAGGACCTGGGTTCCATTTCCAGCACCTACACAGCAGCTCACAACTGTCTAACTCCAGTTCCAGAGGATCCGACACCCTTACACAGACATACATGTAGGCCAAACACCAAATATACATACAAAATTAAATTAAGTTTTAAAAATTAAAAAAAAAAATTTCAGTCCTAGAAAGGAGGCAATAAAAGACCACATTGACAAAGTACTAGCAATGTTGAAATTTCCCTAAATGCCTCATCTCCTTATCCTCCGAGTCCCCGGTCCTGAATTTTCACCCAAGGTTAAGTGCTGAAGGGGTACCCAGATCCTTGGTTGGCCAAGGGCACGCTACTACATGTATTTGTTTCCTGTTGCTTGTTGACCGTCCTTTCAAAGCTAGAGATTGACATCCGCTTTGCAGACTTGTTGTAATTCATTGAGATTAAGCTGGCACCTGCGTGGAGACAGGCTCGAAAGGCGTTAGATAGAGAGAGCAGAGGGTATGTCGCTGGAAGTGGCAGTTCTCAAACCCCGGTGCCCAGGTGGCTCCTGTCTGGATTGGTTTAACCTTCGCCCAAGAACTCCAAGCGAGGTGAGTAGCAGAGCCTTTTCTCCCAGCTCCTGAGGAACACACACTCCCCTGCCTGAAAAACAGAAAGTCTAAGAGCGAATCGCTAGTGGGGCAGTATCCGTGAGTCCTGGCTACACTGCTTTCTCTCTGCCTCCAGAGGCAAAACTGTTACCAAAACACTCCTTTCAGAGCCTCACAGAAAGTAGAGAGAGACGAATATGTCCTAAGTCAGACATCCTCAAAATTACATGTGTATCACAGTCGCCAGGAGTGGGGTAACGGGATGGCTTGTCAAGGGCACAGATTTCCAGTCCACTGTCCTTTGAGTCTCGTACACTGCCTCAGAGTTCAGATTCCTGAAAAGGCTGGGTTGAGTGGTCACATAAAAACAGATGACCCTCTGAAAAATCCTTCTAAAACACTCGTTAGATATAATATATGTGGCTTTATTGGAAAGGGGTTTTATCCTGCATAGTAATATAGAAGTGTAAGTTTTAGGGTTTATAATAATGGGCGCTTCATGAGGAAAAGTACATACAAAATATGGCTTCATAATGCTAATTTATGCAAGAAATAATAAACATGTTGAATATGTACAGGTGCTCTCCCTGCAGCATAAGGATTCTATAGGATATGTGCCATCACCTTTATTTTAGAGATGAGGAGCTGTAAGCACCTTTATTTTAGAGATGAGGGCTGTGTGGCTTGCCCGGTGACCAGCCGACAAGTGCCGGAGACAGAATACAGCTTCTGTTGTTTGTTTCTAAGCCCTGCTATCTTTTTATTTTTACTACACCACCCAGGCTATTTTTCAAAATCCCTCTGGAGGGTAAGGTTCAGAAAAGGCTTCTGAAGGTCTCAGGCCACTGCTATTCCGAACATCCACTCAAGAGGACAATATTGTGTAAACTGAGTGAGACTGTATCAGGATTAGCTGCACGGACATCAAGGCATCCGGGTAATAAGGCAGCCCAGGTGGGGTGTGTTAGGAGTATAATCTGGGATGTTCTTGCTTTCATAATTTCCTTTCTATTCATTATATAATTTTTATTTTAATAATAAAAAAAAAGATACTCTGTCTTTCAAGGGAGTAAAGTGTGAAGTCATCTTAGCCATAGCCTCACTCTTTGCCCGGCCTCTGAAGAGCCTAGACATGCAGTTAGGAGCCATGGAACCCACAGCAGATAGGGCATTACTGTTTACCCTGCACTGTGCTAACTTCATGTGTGTATTGCAGTTACGTTTACATCTGCGTGTATGTCGCCCCTAGGATCGCTATTCTACAAATTAAGATGTAGAGTCTCCAAGGAACTTCCCCCGGTCGCTAGTTACACTCAGTCCTGGAATGGCGTTGAGTGCATTTCACATTCAATACATTTAATCCTCATTACACCCCACGGAGCAGGTGCCATAAAACCGGGCAGTTTTGCAGATAAGAAAAACTAAGGAAACAACCTTTCTAGTCCCGCCGTACCGTCCCCCCCGCCCCCCGCCCCCCCGGAAATTCAGGAGCAGATTGGGTCTCAACGTTCGTCCAACTTCAACCACCTGAGGGGGTGGGGGAGCTTGTCAGTTGTCTCTGAGGCATTGGGAACCAATCATAGTGCAACAAATCCCGCAGATCACTAGGGCACATAAACCTGGAGTGTTACGGGGCGGGGGTGGGGTGGGGTGGAGGTAAATCCCCTTGAGAACTATTAAGGGAAGAAACCGAACTTTTACATTTAGTTTTTAGGACAGCTTCAGAGACAACTACCTATGGGGCTTTTTTTTTTTTTTTTTTACAACAGATGAGTTCTTTAACCAAGTCATGCGGGAATGGGGTCTTCCACGCGCGTGCCTGTCTCAGAGGCTGTGCCGACCATGTGCCCCGGGACCCGGGGCCACTACCGGCGTGAGACCCGGCAGCCCCACCCACGAACAGGCCAGGTGGCCGCCGCCCCACCACGTGGAGTTGCATTTCTTTCCTCGACTCTGCTCCGTACACCGTGGAGCACTAGCACCTTCCCTCCGCGCTCGCCAACTGCACCAGACTCCGCGGAGTCGTGAACAAGGGCGCGTGGAGGGAAGTCCCGGGTCCGGTCCCATCCAGTCTCCATCCCGCTGGGCCGCGGCCATCTTGGCGCACCCCGCGGGTCGTGCGCGCGGGCTGGGAAGGGGCGCGGCCCCGGGAACCCGCCTCGCTCGGGCCGCTCCGGAGCGCGGGCGCCGGCGCACGGGAGGAGAGCTCGGTGTACTGCCACGTGCGTTCCACAGAGGGGACTGATGGAAGGAGCGACCACCTGGGCGTGGACTTGGGGAGTCCCCACGCGTGGGGGAAAGTGGAGCCGAAAGCAAGAGCCGCTGCGCGACCCTCTGTCCCCGGAGCTCCTTCCCAAAGCTGAGGTTTAGCGCGGGCTGCTTGGACACGCCCCTCCCGACCGCTCCTAGTTTGTTGGGGTGTTCTAAAAAAACCAATAACAACAAAAAACAAGGAAGAAAAAAAAATGTGCTTCTCAAAAAGGTCCCGCGGTTGCGGTTTCAGCTCTAGGGCAACGGTTGCTACACGAAGTGAAACTTGCTAAGCGCTCGGCCCCGCTCCCCCGCGCGCCCCCGTGCCCCGCCCCGCGCCGGGCTGGGCGGTGACTCACGCGGCACCGCCCGGCCGGTTCTTAAGCTCCTGGCTGCGGGGCGCGCTCAGGGCTTCCCTCCGCCTGCAGGTCCAGACGCGTCTTAGCTGCCGCCGCCGAGCCGACGACTTTCCGAGGACCCACGCAGCCGCCAGCCAGCCAAAATGCCCAAGCCTGTAAGTCGTCGCTGTTGAGCGGGTGGCGTGCGCCAGGCTGGGTTTCCCCGGGAGTCACCTTGCGCGGGCAGTTTCCGTAGAACCGAGTTTTGGTTTTGTTGGGGTTTTTTTTGTTGTTGTTTTTTAATTTTTGTTTGTTTGTTTTTTTTCCCTAGTGAAGGGCGCCGACTGTCCTCTTGCTACCTGTTGACGCCTTTGTGGCACTCTTTAGTCCGCTTTGCTGGTGCTTTTCGGTTGCTAACCCTCCCCCACCCTTCCCGGGTCTTCGGAATGCTTTAAAAGTATCTGCCAATTTAACTTCGAAGTTTCTTAATTAGTTCAAGCCGCACGGAGACTGGGTGGCTTCTTACGATCTACACCTGCTCGCCCAGTTCCTTCGAGCGACCGAAACCACTTGCAGCCCACACCTTCCTGGGC
This sequence comes from Acomys minous, assembly GCF_964271855.1. Classification (NCBI taxonomy): domain Eukaryota; kingdom Metazoa; phylum Chordata; class Mammalia; order Rodentia; family Muridae; genus Acomys; species Acomys minous. The sequence continues at coordinate 137,572,581 of NC_140485.1, read as the reverse complement.
GGTTTGAAGGGCATTTGGGAGAACAGAGGCTCTGTGCCTGGGATAGCCTGGTCTCATCCCGTTTCTCGAAGGCTGGGGAAGAGCGGCCAGCAGGGGTTTTTGCTGATTGCGGCAGGATCCCTGTCTATCGGAGGGTTAGCGGTGGACTTGAATTGCAGATGAGGCAGTTCCAGAGGGTTGATAAAGCGGCTCACTGGGGGGCTCTCTGGTCATGGATTTGAGCTAGTTAATGTGCTGCGTGCTTGCGTCTGATTGTGTTGGGATTGATTGCTGGCGGGACGGGGTTGGAGGGTGGGGAGAAGCAAGGGCAAGGCAGGTTTCAATGTGTATTTCCCACCTGCCTTTATGTTCTCTGAAAGGAGGGTCTTCTCTAGAAATTTTATTTTTCTGTTGGATTAAAGAAATTACTCATAAAATGGTAGTAGATCCAGACATCAGTATAGTTTTTGGTCTAAGTTATTCATGAGAGAGCATTTTGACCCCACACAAAATGCTTTGCAAACTCTAAAGTGACTCATCCAGGTCTACAATGCCTGTGGTGTAAAGCTGGCCCCCAAGTCGCGCTGCAGCAGCCGCTGGGGGGTGGTCAGTAAGTTAGTTCCGGGTGTGGTGTTCTTGATTTCATTAAAACATACAGAGATGGGGGGGGGCGCTCTTTCCCTTTGCTCCTTTTTTTTTTTCTCTTTACAAACTGTAATTTCTCTTTTATTCTTATATTTTAATTATAAGCTACACAGCATATAATTTATCTTTATAACCAGTTTTAAATATGTAGTCGGTGGCATAAAATATACTGTTAATCAAACATTCCCTACCGTCCACTTTCACCACATCACTATTCTAAACTGATTCTCGGTACCCACGAAATGTAAATCTCCATTTTCCCAGAACCTGGCAGTCACTGTACGGTTCTATTTCTGTGTATAGAGTAGGGACCTCATGTGGACAGAAACTTGTCATTTGTCCCATTCAGGTTCCTTTAGTATAAAGTGTTTATAAGTCCAGACACTGCACTATGTCACATTGCCTCATTTTTAAGGCTTTCTTTTCTTTTTTGTTTTTTGTTTTGTTGTAGTTTTTGGTTCCCCCACCCCACCCCCACCCCCAGACAGGGTGTCTCTGTGTAGGCTTGACTGTCCAGGACGTTCTTTGTAGACCAGGCTGGCCTTGAACTCACAGCTATCCGCCTGCCTCTGCCTCCCGAGTGCTGGGATTATTTTTAAGGCTTTCTATTCTCTCCCCCTGCCCCCTCCCCCCCTTTCTGGCTGGCATGTTTGAATTTCGTCCTGTTTTAAAGGTCTTCTGTGGTAAGACCTTTGTTCTGAAAGAAGTGAAGAGTTAGTTGTTCAGCTGTTGAGGGAGAAGGGTAGCCACGGCCTGTAGCCTGTGTGCCGATCAGCTTCAATAACAGAGTAACCTTTTTGAAGTTGCTGTTCTACAAGAGCCAGAGTTAACAATTTCCAGACTTTGCTGAGAGAGCTCCTTTTAGGTGCAAGGTGCAGGCCTGTGGAAGGAAATCCCTCCTGCCCCGCCGCAGGTGGGGGAGGGTCTGGAGATGGTCTGTTAGATTGCGCACTGGGACAGGCCTAGTGGCCGCCTCTAAGGCTGTCACTGGGAAATTGAATTTGTTAGTTTAGTTTACTTTGTTGGGGTGGGTGATTGGGGTTTGTTTATTTCCTGCCTGGGTAAATGTTAAATGGAAGTATCCACCAGCAAACTCTGTAGGTATGTCCTTTAAACGAAAAGTTTATTGATTCTATTTAAGCCTAAAGTGAGAATTGCCTTGTGTGGCTTGAGTGGCATTGGATGCTTCTGTGGCGTAAGGACAGTTAACCACAGACACATCTGCCCAGCCAGATTACTTTGTTCCTAAAGCAGTATAAACGACATGCTCTCTGCACCCTGCGTGTTACCAGGCTGGATGGTTATTCATTCAGCAAGCAGGGCGCCTGGCACAGAGGGTCAGCATGGCCCTCTCCTGTGGGGACTCATGCTCTGGTTCTCCAATCAAGACCCAGAGCCTAGCGTTCATTTCTGTGTTTTCAAAGGGGGAAAGCTCTCCCAGTGAAGTTGCAGCAGTTAAGACAGCCTCTGGGTGGCCCTCTGGAGGCTGGATCCTGCTGGAAGACGTTGGGGGAGGGTATGGTACCTGAGCAAGGACAGCCGGGGCCTATATCTGCTCTTGAATTTCCATGGTCACTTTGGAGTTCCATCTGGTAGCAATGCCAGACTTCCAAGGAAGGCAGTCTGGTGCTCTGGAGTGCACCTTGGCCTCTGCTCATATGGCACTTGGATTGGGTGCTGTGTGGCCGGCCTCCGTGGGGACACGGGTGGGGCCAGCATGTGCAGGAAGCAGTTGTGCAATCTTTTCAGGCAAGGTAGCCTGGGAGCTCCTCTCTCTCCCTTCCTTCTCTCTCTTCTCCCTAACCTGCTATCCTGGTCTGGTGGGAAGCTGCGGGCAAGTCTCAGAGAAAAGGGTGTTGTCTTTCAAGCCACCAGCTCGGATATCTCAGCCTCAAGGGAAACTGCCTCGCTCCCCTACACCAAGATGCCCTCAGCAGGCTCATGTCCAAAAGTGGTGCTGTGGACCTAAGGTTTACCCTTTGTGAGAACTTGAAAGTGTGTTTGAGGATCTACTGCGAACTGAAACTTTTTGTTTTGCATTGCTAGGGACCGAACTCAGAGCTTTATGCGTGCTAGCATGCATGCAAGTGAGTCAAGGTAATTCCTGCCACAACCTTGCCTCTTTGGGAGTATTGTCTTTCTTTCACTTGATATTTTAACAGGGACAGATTTTTAATGACTATACCGATAGGTTTTAAGTGCACAGGTGCATGCTTGCGCACACACTCCTTCATTGAGAAGAGCATGGGACATGCTCCCTTCCCACCCCCACCCCTATCCCCGCCCCCACCCCCCACCCCCAGCCTCTTCCCCCAGGGCAGATGGTGAGTTAGGTAGCTAAGGTTTGGGCATGCTGCAGTGAGAAGCGCTGGCTAGGGTTACTGATCTGCCATCATCACACAATAAGGCACGATGAATATTTATAGCCCGTCTGGGAGTGGAGCAGACATTTGCTAAGTTCCTGTGAGAGGTGTTGAGGTGCCGGCTGGTAGACACAGAAGTAACCCCTGTCATTTGGGTTCACAGTCTGGTTTCAGGGTAATCATAGTAACTGCCGAGCTGCGCCTCGGACTGATAACCAGTGAGGAATGAGGGTAAGCACCCGGGCCCGCCCAGGTAGGAAGTGGAGGAATTGGGGTTCCAGTTGGAGCCTGGGGTGGCTGTAGCAACCTGATGAGTGACATAAGAGTGTGACAGTCTAGACCAGGGTAGGTAAAAGTGTGTGTAGGGGGCGAAGCATTTGTGGTAGATTGGATACACAGGGCGACAAGGCCTGGGTCAGGCGGCCTTCCGGGTTCTGTCCTGCGCAGATGAATTGGTACCAGTGATGTGGCCTGGCCCAGGACTTGCTTTCGTACATATTAATGAAGTTGAAAAACAGTTCTTAGTTTTTGTTTTTTTTTCTTAAAGTCTGACTTCAGCCTTCCGTTGCTGTTTTGGACTCTGGCTTGTCACTGAGGTGGGAAAGGACCTGGTAGGATGGGACTCCAGCTCCAGAAGACAAAGCTAGCCTAGCTCAGATGCAAAGGTGACACGAAATGACTTGCCTTCTCTCTGCATGGGGTCCAGGAGCAGAGCTGAATTTGGCAGTAGCTCTTTGTTCGCTGGGGGTAGGGGTGGGGGGAGCGGGAGCCCTTATCCACGTGAAACTGAGCCTCTCTCCCCTTAGTTCTTCCTCATTGGCGTCTGCAGGTTGCCACCCTCCCGAAAGGGTGACATTGTGATTTCTTAACAAAATGTGGACTAGCTTGATTAATGTTCAGAGCTTGGGAGAAGAAGACAGCACCACCTAGTGAATTGTGATTCTTCTTAGTTTTTGCCACTGAAACTTTTGTGACTCCCGACTTTTTCGGGATCCCTGGCGCGGCTCAGTGTGCGGGTCTCCCTTAGTCGTTGGGTGAGCCCACTCTCCTGTGAGGCAGCTACATTCAGTCTTCTCTCAAAATCTGAAAAGTACAATGAGTTGGACCTTTTCTTTCTTTTCAACATTAACTACGCGCAGGCTCTTGCCTCTTAGCGTTTGATTTACGCCATCACTGTTGAAATAGGAAATGCTTGGGGAAGAGACTAGAAGTTTATAGCATCCTTCTTATCATGCTTACCCTCCGGTTGCTGTTTGCTTCCGGAGTAGAGACGGCATTTCAGATGTTGGTGGGGAGCTCTCCTGTAGCCCAGGCTGCCCACAACTCACACTGTAGCAGAGAATGACCTGGAATTTTTGCTCCTCCTACTTCTAACTCCCAAGATCAGGAGTTTCAGGTTGGCGCTCCTGGGCCCAACTTACGATGTGGTGAGGATCGAACCCAGTACTCGCTGCTCAGTAGGCAAGCACTCTACCAGTTTGAGCCACATCCCCAGGCCAAGAGGCTTTTTTGTTATTTTGTTGTTGTTGTTTTGCTTTGTTTTGTTTTTGTTTTTTTCCAGACAGGGTTTCTCTGTGTAGCCTTGGCTGCCCTGAACTCGCTTTGTAGACCAGGCTGGCCTGGAACTCACAATGATCTGCCTGCCTCTGCCTCCTGAGTACTGGGATGAAAGGCATGCGCCACCATACCCAGCTTTGTTTTTGTTTTTTTGTTTTTGTTTTTAAAAGAACCAAGCAGTAGGGCTGGAGAGATGGCTCAGCGGTAAAGAGCACTTGCTGCTCTAGCAGAGGACCTGGGCTTGGTTCTCAGCACCCACTATGGCAGCTCACGGCCTTTGTAACTCCACTTCCAAGAAATGGGGCGCCCTCTTCTGGACCCCTCCGGTACTGTATGATATGCTGGCAGAGCACTCATACTTCTGAAATAAAGACAAAACCATTCTGTTAAAAATGTGACTTAGAAACTTTGACTAGGATATTTATTACTTAGTGAATGTGCATTATTGCTTAATAAAAATGTAGAGAACCACCAGATCCCATCAAGTACCCAGCTTGCTCGTAGAGACGCCAGTTAGCACCTGCAGACCTTAGTCTTCCATCTTGAGTAAAAAAAAAAAAAAAAGTCTTAAGTGCAAAAGATGCTACTTAGGATAAACAGAGGCAAGGCTTACATTTGCGAAGTTCACACAGCTAATCTTGACATTGCATAAGTTTTGTGACTGGAGTGTGCACTGCTCAGTGTAAACTGTCAGAGAAACCGAATTCTCAGTCAAGCTTATCCGTGACCTTCACGAGGAAAGAGCCACAGATGATGTTCAGTTACCCAAAAAAAAAAAAAAAGAGCCCCCTGTCTCCCACATCTCCTGCTGTCAGGGGCCACCGTGTGGCCACTGTGTGTGTGTTGCGTTGCGTTGTCACACGTGGGCCTGGCGCTAGGGTATGGAAGATAGTGACAGACTTTGCCTGGGAGGAATTCTGCTGCGGAAGGTGAGTGTAGGCAAAGGTCACAGTGAGGTGGGAGAGTGACCAAGAGCAAATGGGGCCAGAGTAGTCTCCCTGTGGGCCAGTTGCTAGGGGACAGATAAGGGACCGGGTCTATGGCTGGGAACACTTCTGGCCATGGGCTGGGTCTTTTTTTTTTTTTTTTTTTTAATTCAGTAAGGCCTTTATTTCCTACAGATAGATGGCAATGCTGTTTCATCAGAATAGGAAAACTTCACGACCACCTCACCGTGTTAGCTTGATATAGTTGAGAGAACAAACTTTAAAGGTGAAACAAACAAACAAAAATTCTGATTTCAACTCAACTTTCTCTGATGCAAATTAGGGGGAGACCAGTGTCACCGCACAAGTCAGTTCAGGCGTAGGATTTGTTTTGCCGTTCTCTTTGTGAGCTTGAGGTCACTTTCCGCAACCAAGTTCTTTCTGTTGTTTTCCTTTTCCCTTAGCCTGAGGGAAGATATCCCAGCATTGCGGACGGGTGAGGGCTGGCGGGGTGGAGGGTGGGGTACCCATCACAGTAGATGGTGGAGGCCTTTCTCCTCATTTAAGGATGTGTGACAGGTGAGCCGACATGTACGTGCCAACGTTTTTTCCTAAGGTCTTGCAGATAAGAACGTTTTTTTAGGTTTTTTTGAAGCCTTGTTTTAAAACATCAACAACGTGTGTAGATAACAAATAAGGCCCTGAAAGCCTAAGCTATTTACCCTCTGGCCTTTACAGAGAAAAAATGGCCAACCCCTTGCTTCCAGGATAAAGGTGACTATTGTCAAAGCCCTTGTTAGACCTTGTGTATATTTTATGACTAGGCCAATATTTGGAAGGAGAACCACTCCTGTGGGTCTGGATTTTACAGAACTGCTCTCATAAAACAACCCGTTTGTGTCAGTAGGTCCTAAGTGCGTCTGTGTCCCGGGCACAGACTGCCATTGGAAAAACTGTCATGGAGTGCAGGCAGGGTTGGGGCAGAAGTGGCTGGTGTTAGTGGCAGCCTTTTGTCTCACAGGGACAGCGGCCGTATCTTGTGTCGCCTCCTGAGCCATTGTCTAGTGACAGATCTTTGGCACATGCTGAGAGCAATTTGTACCTGATATTTGAGTTGGAAAGAGAACATCTATAAATAAGTTGCTTTTTCATCATTGAAAACTTAAAAATTAAACCCAGCTGGAGGGACACCGACCCCTCGCCGTCATCATTATGTTTCCCAGACCTTCGATCTGCCTCTCTTGCCGTTTTGTACTTGTTTGTTTATGCCTTTTGTGGCTGTACATGAGATGTCAGTTTAAAAACCAAACCAAATGGGCAAACAAACACCAAACCAAATCAAACAAAAAACCCAAACATTGCCTGCTTCCCAAAAGACTTTTAAACTCTTGTATTATTGGCTGATACATAAGGGGATGGTAGAGCTAAGTACAAGCTTGCCTTTCACTGGCCAATTCCACTCACTCTGTGCCTTTAAACAAGAACCTGACTGCCTGCTTGTAAAGGCTGAGGAGATCCGGGGGTTGGGTAGTGGGTGAGTGGGTGCATATGGTGTTGTATTTTGCCTGATCCTGGTGGGTTCTACCTGGAACTACAGAGCTCTCATCTAATGAAAGTGTTCCATCCCACGGTGGGCTTTGTTTTCCCTCTGATTTGGATGGCTCAATGAACTAGGCAGCAAGTAAAGTTTGCTTTTGCTTTTTTTTTTTCTCTCACGGTGACTAGCCGTCCTACATCTACTGTCTGTCCACTGCGCCAGGGTTGCAGGGAGCGCATCGGCTAATGACAAAAGGCCTTTGAAGATTGGATCCCTGTTGCTTCCTTGACTGTACATAGCCACCACATACATCATGGCTGACCAGTTTCCATCTGATGTGCGTCCTAGCCTTTTCTGAGTGTGCCCCACCCTCCCCTAGTGGCCAAAGGCCAAGGAAAGTTAGTACAGGCCTGAGATAGCCTTTCTGCCAAGAGGTCCTGGGGAGCGGCCCCTCCCTCTGCCCCTCCCTAGGGAAAGACATACCAACTCTCCCGAAAGGTTGGCACGTGATGGGGGTGGGGAGTGGAGGGACAGATACTTAATAAGATGCATAAAAGCAGACAGGTGGCTGCAGGGTATTTTCAGACTTTGTCAAGGGGTGGGCAAAGTTACCTTTTATACATTTATTAGAGTTTTGTCGGGCGAAGAGTTAAAACCATGGGGCAGAGTGATCAGAGTGGGCGAGGTGTGATGGGTTTTTGTTTGTTTGTTTTTCTGGTAAATCGCTTGTGTTGCCAATGAGCCCGTACAGAACACTGTCTTGAGCGACATGTATCTAAAACTGTTTTCACATAGATTTGGTGGTAAGTGTACATCAGTGTCTCCCAGGTCCCCTGAGACATGTCCGAGGTCAGCACAGCTTAGAACGGGACTGTCTTTCTGGAACCCAGTCTTCTCGCTGAGATGCTGAGGTATTGGCGTACTTAATGCATCGATGTCTGGGGGAGCCTTCTCTGTGGGCCTTAACCAGGGGGGAGGGTTGGGACAACTGTGCATCTTCCCAAGAAGCTGGCAGGAGGAGGACAGTGGACGTATGGAGAAGCAGGGCAGCAAAATGTATTAGTTAGATTTGGACAGACAGAAGGACTTGTGGGGCTGCGTGCTGAAGTCTATTGGTGGATGGGATTTCAGATCCTAAAATACACAAAGTTCATGTCCCACCCCCCATAAACAACTACACTCCCATTCATACTCTTGCTCACTCCCCTCCCCCACTCCTAATGGATGAAGCATTCCAGGGAGTCAGTCATGTTAAATAAAATAGGAAGAAAGTGCACACAGCCGGGCGTGGTGGCGCATGCCTTTAATCCCAGCACTCGGGAGGCAGAGGCGGGCGGATCACTGTGAGTTCGAGGCCAGCCTGGTCGACAAAGTGAGTCCAGGACAGCCAAGGCTACACGGTGCTTTCCTTCTTTCTATTTTTGTGACCGTCAGATGTCTATAGGAGAGTTGACTTTTTAACGGGGAGGAGGAGATGGCTCAGTGGGTAAAGGAGTTTGCAGCCAAGCCTGAGGATCTGAGTTCAATCCCCAGAGCTCACTTGGAGGAATGAGAGGACGTGTCCTCTGATGTCCATACAGGGTGCACATGCACTGGCACACAAAATGGAACATATTACAGGTGTGGAAAGGGGGAGAATTCTTCGCTTTGTCTCCTCACAAAAGGTATGCATTTACACTTCTTGCAGTTGGAAATCGGGAAGCCCCCTGATTTGGGGGACCAGTCCCTGCCCAGAGTCTTATGTTGAGGGGTTCTCTATGAGACCCATAAGTGCTGTTGGTGACCTGTGGGGTGCTGGTCAAATGAACAGATGATGTCACTGCATCTGGGCCTTTGGCCTCCCCTCAATATACACATTTTAAAGGCAATTTCTTATCAGAATTGCAGTTGACATGGAAACCCACAAACTGTTGGTCCCCAGCTATCTCACTGTTAGTGTAGAGTCCCAAGATTTGGTGAGGAGGGAGGGTGTTGTGCCCCAGGACTGTCTTACAAGCAACTTTGTCAGACTTGGAAGTGAACATAATAAAATATGAATTATCTATTGAGTGGAGATTTTATGCAGCTATTTTAGGATGTCAGTGCTCCGGTACTGGAGGCAGGGTAGGGGTGGGAGGTGAGGGGTTGAAAAGTGTTCTTACCCCCAAGTCAAGTACTTGTGTACATAACCCCTTTGTGGCATTTGGTTGTGACAACATGCAAATTGAAGAGCTTGGTTTAACTTAATATAACTTCAAAAACAGAGTTTTTAAAAATAGAAGGTTATTTTTTGAAGTCTGTTTATTCAAGCAGAGTTTATAAACATGCTGATCAACAGTGAATTAATTAATTAATTTATTTTTTAAGAAAAGTAAAGCCGGTTGGGGTCAGGCTGTGATTGCTGAAGGCAAAAGAAGTCACAGGCATAAGTTTAAACAACTCTTATCTAATCCTCTTTTAGGAAAAATGTTCTTTAAACTGCAGAATATATTCCTGCTCGTGTGGAATTCGCCAGGGGCAGATTTGCCTCTGAATTGCACTGGGTCCTGTGGTTTGCTTCAGAGGCCCGTGCTAGAACCACAGGTTGGCCAGGAAGTCAGGGCGCTCCAACCTGCTCTTTGGTTCCCAGCCCCTCCTCCTCCACCCGATTGCAAAGGGGAAGACTGGGGCTGGAGCGATGGCTCAGAGGTTAAGAGCACTCACTGCTCTTCCAGAGGTCATGAGTTCAATTCCCAGCAACCACATGGTGGCTCACAATCATCTATAATGAGATCTGATGCCTTCCTCTGGCCTGCAGGTGTACATTGCAGGCAGAGCACTGTATACATAATAATAAATAAATAAATCTTAAAAAAAAAAAAAGAAAAGAAAAAGGGAAGACTTCACAGACTTCTAAGTTTACAAAGAAAATAGGACGGTCCAAGTGGGTTTAGTCTATATGCCTTTCATTTCCTATGTGCTGTGAGCTGAGAATTTAAAACCAGTGTAGCGTGTAGTAGCCATTTTGACTTGTCCCTGCCTTTGTCTTCTCGGGGGTGGGGGGTGGGGGGCTGGGAGGCTGGGGGGGTGGGGGGGATCAACAGTTTGTATGTGTAGTTAGGCAGGTTATTTCAGTGAGCTGCATCCAAGCTTAAGTATGTGTGACACCGCCAGTGAAACCAAAATCAATCCAGACTCCACTAAAGAGAGAGTGACCTTGAGTGAGAATTTATTTTGTCTGCCTTGGAGGAGGTGGGGCGGGGCTGTGTGTGCTTCTCCTTAGCAGCAGGTAAAATCCTTCGCTTATATTTCTCCCCTGCTCCCTGTGAAGTGGTTTCTGAGAATTCCTGCTTGATTCCCATGGAAATCCCAGGCTGGAAGAAACAGGTCCCTCCTTAGAGACAAGCACACACAAGGGTGTGAGAAGTTACAGGTGCCAGGCACCAGGTAGCGTTGGCACAGACTGTTAGCAGTCCAGAAAGCGTCCTTCCGATTGCTCTGCCCACAGGGCCTCCTGCCTTGGTGCGGGCAGGGGAAGTGGTCTCTCTGCTGGAAGTGGTCGGTGGGGAGGGCTCAGCACGCCCCCCCTGTGCCCAGCAAGGTTTGGAAGTGGAGAGGGAACCTGACCCTCTTTTTAATGTGAACGCTCAGAAAGTTCCCTTCTGCTTCTAAGGTCGGAATCCCCCACCCCCCAACCCCCATCATAATGAGTGCAAACAGGACTGGTTTGTCCGCTCTTTGTGTTTGTTAAGCAGCCTCGGTCTGACAGGAAGTGGGTCTAGGGGCAGGAAGTGAGGCAGAAAGGAGCTGCTGAGAAGAACTTTGAGATTTCGTTGCATGTTCTCGAAGTTACGAGAAAGCCCATCAGAGCTCTTAGCCATTTCCACTCTGGAATTCACTAATAAAGACTTTTCAGTTCAGAAGCTTAAAGCCATGGACTAGCTACAGCCTTAGAAATACAGTGCAGATGAGTATCACAAGTTGAGATGGTTGCCTAAGGCAGCTGGGTCTTGGTTCCCTCTGTTATTAAAAAGATTTGACCATCAGCCCAGGCAGGTGGTTTGGGACTCCGTGGCTGGACTAGGTACTTTAAAGAGACGAGCATCTCAAATGAAGAGACAGATGCAGAGATGCATGCAGGCACTCATGCATGTTGATGGGGTGAGGGTGGAGTGAAAGATCTCACACACAGACACGTACAGACACGTGCGCGTGTGGGGTGGGGTGGGAGGGGGAGGGTCAGGGGGAGCAATGCCTAGACAGGAAGCAGTAGCCATTGAGAGTCACCTAGAGAACAGTTGGACTTGTCACTGTTGTAGTGAAACATGCACATGTATGTTAGAGGGTGGAAACCTGCCCGGGGACAGTTACCAGGTAGTTTCCAGGCCCCATATCAGTGCCAGTATATTAAGAACTTAGTGTTTATATTTACTGTGCTGCTGCTGCTGCTGCTGCTGCAGTGAAAACAGCTTGGAAAAGGAAGAGGGTGCCCTGTTAAGTTTCATAATTAAAGTTACCCGCAGACTTCCTTCCAAGTGCACTTGGCATCTGTAAAGAGTGGTGTGCACCTGCCGTTGTTTCTGGGACCAGGCTGGCTGCACACACGGGGGCTGTACAAGGCATAGGCTGGGGGAGCCTGCCATCCTGAAATATACCACAACACTCCAGGCACCCCAGGGAGGCAAGGTATAAGGTGTTTATAGACAGGTGTGAATGTGAGCATACACGGATCATGAAAAAAAATGTTGAAAGCCCTTAAATTTGGCAAATTCCAGACATGCTTGGAATTAAAGTAGAAACGATGTCTTTAGACTCCTATTTGATTTGGAATTTACACTCACACTTTCTAAACTGTGTGCATACCATGAACCGAGACAGAAAACTGCTTGCCTTTTCATGGAGTCAGGCGGCTCCTTCGCCTTTGGCCTCCGTGCTTACCTCTTCGCTCTTCATTTTAGTGGTTAATGCTGGGCCAAACTGTAGCCAGGACGCCACTGGTAGCTTGGTGGAGTGAGTCTTAATTCATGCTACCGCCAGGAAATCTGTCCTTCCTGCAGCCTTGCTATTTGACCTTCTTGCTAGTGGGCCACACTGCCACCAAGAACAGAGTCTTCAGTGGAATGGCTGACGCTGGCCTGTGCTGCGAGTACCACCACCAGGTCTCAGTGACTGTATTTCTATGAGTGGTGTCCCTGGGAAAGTTGACGAGACAGCAGAACTGCAGGCCAGCACTTTGACCTCTGTGGAGCTGCTCTCTGGTTGTGTGACAAATGGACTCTTGTCAGCACTGACAGTGGATTTTATTATTATTATTACTTAGGCAATAAAAGGTATATATACTACTGTCTTATCATTATACGGCTATTTTATTATTCTGAGACTATGCATCCTAGCCAGATGTCTTTGTTGGCTTGCTGTGTCATATAGACAGTGATGCACACAGATTTTCCTGCTTGCTTGACTGACAATTTTTGTAGTAATTGACCCAAGGGTGAGCTTCCTTTTACATTATGGCAGTCTTCCCAAGTGTGCTGACCAGGCTGCTCTGTATACTGCTAGGGAGGCAGAGAGACACAACGGCCAGATCTGACTTAGAGAGCTTGGTGTGAAAGACCAGAGCAGCCGTGTGTGCTCAGCATCATCCAGTGGACTGCGGAGTCTTCTCGGGGCTATTTCATCCCTACTGTGTGCTTATCCTGCTGTTTTCCTTCATCAGCAAGAGTGTCCTGGAAGTCAGTGTATGCCAGCCTGCCTTTGATGCCCAGGAAAGCTATAGCTATGGCTGAGAGGTCTGGGAAAGGTTGCCAATGCTGCGTTACACAATCACGTGAACAGTGCTACAGACCCCATGCCACAAAACTTGTCTCTGTTACACTCCTGTGATACTTTGGTCAACTCTGGTTCAGAGTTCTTGTTTTGGCCCTCTGTAAAAGAAGGGATAGCTTTGTGGAATTTTTCTAAAAAAAAAAAAAAAAAAGCATTACAAATAAGCGTTTTTCTAACAATGGTAACAATATAAAATATGATCCTGCAGTGGTTTTATATACTTCACAGGTATATAAACCGTATTAGTCCCAGTGCCAGTGTAGGCAGTCATTTCAGTACAGATGGAAACGAAGTTTTCATGACAGTTGGCCATGGGGATGTGTTTGAGATAGAAACAGTTATTGTAATGATATCAAGGGGGGGGGGCATCAGGGATGGAGGGTGACACAAGCTTGCCTATGAGACCACACCCCAGAACTCTAGTAAAGGTGGCTAGGGAGAGCCAGCTTCAGAGTCCTCCTGTGACTTTGAGCTGGGCCCAGGCACATAGACACACACAGTAAACATATGTAAAAACATTTACATTGTACTTAGCCACTGCTGTGGCAGCTTCCAACGAGGCTTGCATATGACTGACAGGGGACGAGCTTTAGAGGAGCCACAGGGCTCACCTGCTGCCGGCTGTGTTTGCCCGCCTTGGTTGAGTTCCGTAGTCGACCTTCTCACATTGTTAAAGTTTGCTAAGTTCCTGGGAATGTTTCACAGGGTTCGGTTATTTGTTAGCCAGCCTTTGTGCAAAGTGGCCTCTGTGTCTTAGCAGATGCTACAAGATGGCATTGCATTTGCAGAGACACTGGTTTGTTTCAAAGATTAGAAGGGACCCAGATTCCCAGGACTAGACTGTGGGCCCCTCTGCCCCGTACCCAGGGCCAGTGATTTCCATGTAGCCAGGCGCTTTCCCATGAGCACATGTTGTGATTGACCTCACCCCTGAGCCCAGGCCTAGGAAGCACATTTGTTGGGCTAACCCAGCCACAGTGTGGCTTACATCCCAGAGGGACACCAAAGTCAGTGATCAGGTGGAACTCACCACACCTCTTAGACCATTAGGAGAGGTTGTGGCTCGGGGTTCCTTCTCCGGGCAGACAGCCCAGGACGTGTATTTCTGATCTCTCCTTCAGCTGGAGGAGGCCCTTAGGGGCGGGGGGCGGGGTGGGGGGTCTGTTAGTGTGAGGAAGTATCATTAGAAGGAGACTCAGAACAGAGGACTGGATCCCTGTTTCTGTCCAGAGAGAAGCGGGACCCAGGGAGAGCCTGTCTCTCACCTCTGCCCTCTGCCATAGCTTAACAGTTCCCCCAGCTCAGCAGCAGACCCTGCCTTGCCCTGCCGCATGGGGAAAGGTGCTGGGGCGGGAATAGAGTTGCATATTGCTTTGGTCGGGCCAGGCTGTTTGACAGCGAGTCCTGCCTTCCCAAGAGCATGGCATTTCCCCACCTCATTTTAAAACTAAAAAAGTAAGCTTAATTAAATATTTAGTTTTTGGAAATCTGTCTGCTTTTATGTTTGTTCCGTACATAGTCTGGTTCCAGTAACATTGCTTCTTAGCTGTCCTATCTGCAATCATTAAAGCAACAGGGAGCAAACTAACAAATAAAATATTTACCCAGTAATTCATCAAGTGGATTGAGAAGGAGATGTAGCCATACAGTGGAATGCTATTTGGCAACTAGGGGGGGAAAGAGTGAGGTACTACTGCATGCACAGCAGGTGATTTGAAAGCGAGCCAAGTGACAGACGGGAGATTTCATTCACCTGCTATGCCCAGCATAGGCAAGTCATAGAGCCAACAAGTAGTTTGTTGGCCCTCAAGGTTTGGGGGCTTAAGAATAATGGGGTGGCGTGCTGTTAGGTGCCATGTTTCTTTTTGAGGTGATTTGATTGAGAACATTCCAAAACTAGCTGGGTATGGCGGCGCACACCTGGAGTTTTTGACTGATGCAGAGGGATTGTAAATTGAAGCAGACTGTGCTATGTAACAATACCCTGTCTCCAAAAGTAAAAAAAATTAAGAAGCCTAAAACTTGACAGCAATGTTCCTTGTGTAATCCTGAGAATGATAGAAATCCCAAATTGCACACTACAAGTGGGTGAATCTTATGGCATGTAAATTATATTTCCTCAAAAAATTTTTCAAAAGAACAGACTCAATATGAAAATATAGACTTGCCTTAATTATCCAGTCCAGTAGCCTGAAAGAGCAGATGAGCATTGATGTCATCTGTGACACCGCCATCCTCCCTCTGAGGGAGACTGGTACTATGTCCACTTCCTACTCAGAACATTTCCAAGAATTTAAAAGGTCCTACCCAGATATGTGAAGGTGGCTAAAAGTTGCTGAAGTGGCACCCTCGGCTGGAATGTTGGAAAAGCAGCACTGACCTTTGCTGTGATAAGGCAGGCTGGGCTCTGCACACTCCTGGCCTGAGCTTTGAGCCCAGGCGGGTGTGATAACTGGGCGCAGTCTTATTGCTGCATCCCCTGCCTGAAATCCAAACATTGAAGTGCCACTGTTTGACTTTCCTCCCTGTTCCTGATACTTGACTGTAGAAGAAAACCACTGGAGAAGTCTCACCAGCAGCGGCCACTGAACAGCCTCCCTGGAGGCTGTGCGTGTCATGTGACTCTGTGTGTGTGTGTGTGTGTGTGTGTGTGTGTGTGTGTAGAAGAATCTGTCTGGAACTTGTTTGGGTTTTGCTTGTTTTGTTTTTCGAGACAGAACCTGTATTGATGTTTACGCCGACCCTGTAAAAGTGAGTGTAGAAGCCCACCATAATGGCACACAGCTTTAATCCCAGCACTTAGGAGGGAGAGGCAGATGGTGGGTCTCTGTGAATTTGAGGCTAGCCTAGTCTACATAGGCAGCTAGGACCCTGTCTGAACAAAACAAAACAAAACCAAAAGTGAGTGTAGAAGAAATCTTAAGCTAAGGTCAAGTCTCTCAGTGACATCTCCCAAAGGAAACTTGAGTAGCAAGATTGATTTACCAGAGAAAGAGCCACGAGATAATTTCACATAAGTCCGACTCGCCAATTACACACAGAATAGATAGGATAGATGGTGCAAGGTTTCCTTGTCAAGTCCATCTGTTGGTTTGAGTTTTTTCTTAAACTCTTAGATGTTTTAAATAATATTTTGAAAGCTATTCTATGAAGCCCCGGAAATCATGTTTTTAAAAGCGCATCCTGAAAATCCCTGCATCTTTGAGATGCTCCTGGGCAGCATAGCCAGAGAATTCTAGCCTGAGCCATCATGGAATTTCACAGTTTGCCTTAGCTAAACAGAGGAAGGAGAAACTTACTCACATGACCTCGGGACACCACCCCATCCCCGTGTATTCTCTGTAAAAGACGAGGTCTGTCTAGAGAAGCACACAGCCACAGACACGGGCAGAAAGAGGCCCAAGACTTTACACATGGCTCAAGTTGGGGATCACACCATGGCTAGAGAGTGGGGGGAACAGAGATTCTGACCTCTCTGCCCAGTGACTGGGGAGCCAGCGGAAGGGAGGCTGGGTGTATTTCCTTTAGCAGGGTAGCTGTTACTGGTTTATTCCAAACAAAGCCAGGCTGGGTGGTTGGGTTTTTAATCTCCGGTGGCACAGAAGCAGTTTGGCCTGCCCTGTGGCATGTCTGACCGGAAAGGTCATCCCCAAAAGTGAAGGGTAGGTGTCCATGAACATGGTCTCCTGGCTGCCTGCTACCAGCCTCTATTTTTTGTCCCCTTCCTTGTGGTCAAGTGATGGATGTCACTGGCAGCCCTGTGTTCTAACTGCATGCTCCTAAACAGGCAGGCCATCTGCACCCTCACGTCCCACCCCACGTCTCTGGGCAGAATTTCCACTGGACCAGCCCTGGGCAGCTGAGGGCTGTCTTTTGCAGCTCAGGTGACTGAGGCCCCAGGAAAGAGCTTCCTCTGTTCTGGGTTAAAGTACAGTCCCTGACACCTTCATTCTACCAGCGAGCGTCCCAGTGATGCCTGCATCCGGCCTGTGCTCAGAAACTCTTGGCTTGATTTTAAGAAATACGAATCTAGCAGGGCATGGTGGCCCACACCTGTAATCCCAGCACTCAGGGAGGCAGAGGCAGGCAGATCTCTGTGAGTTTGAGGCCAGCCTGGTCTATGAAATAAGTCCAGGAGAGCCAAGGTTACACAGAGAAACCTTGTCTCGAAAAACAAAACACATCAGAAAGGAAAGAAATACGAATCCCTGAGCCAAGCATGGTGGTACACACACACCTGTAACCCCCAGTAACACCTGTAACCCCCAGTAACACCTGTAACCCCCAGTAACACCTGTAACCCCCAGCAATCTGGGGGTCAAGGCAGGAGGATTGTGGGTTCTGGACTAACCTAGGCTATATACCTAGGCTTTGACTCAAAAATAACAAAAGGAAGATACAGGTTCCTAGACTCTGAAACGCACCCAAGGGAGAGGAAGAGGCAGCGGAGACAGGAGTGTGTGCATGCGCGTGCGTGCGTGCGTGGGCTAACTGTGCTGTCCGCCCATGGTGCCCACAGATGCCTGTACAGCCTGAACAAGCCCAGGATACGGGAGATACCCACCGGTAGGATCAGGCCTGTTAAACTCTCATCCTGGGTACAGTGGGTTTAAGCTGAGCTGACCTAGAGTAAGAGTGATAGAGTGCTTCGAAAAGATTTCTTAAGCAAAGATGGGTGGAGTCAGGGTTAGCAGGCCACTGGTCAGTCCTGATAATAATAATGCGTGCATTTTTTGTGGTTGAGTGGCTCGAGTGAATGCTTGTGAAATGCTAATTGCCTTTCATTAAAAGGAAAGACAAAACCACAAAGCTTTGTTTAAGTTTAATTTTTACTGACCAGTTTCATCCTTTTGGCTTTAGGCAGTGTGGTTTAAACAAAGCCCAGCACCGTGATCTGGCAGGAAATGAGGAACTGGCCCTTGCCACCAAAGTAAAAACAATTCACCAGAGGTGCGGGGCTGCCTGGCCACTACACGGGAACAATGGGAAACACACACGTATTTATTGGAAACTCACTTCCTTCAAGGGGCTCAGATACCATGTCAGGACTATGCTAACCAGGCCTGTAATTTTAAAATTACATTTATTTATTCGCTGGGGTGGAGAAGGCTCTTGCGTGCCACTGTTGTGCATGTAGAGGTCAGAGGACACAGTGGGGGAGTCTGTCCTCTCCTCCGTCAATCACATAAGTCCTGGAAATCAAAACTGATGTCAGGCTTGGGGGCTGCTGAGCCATCTCAAGCCAAGCCAAGTCATCCCAAAGCTCTGACTCTGTTATTGTTAACCCGAAGAATGCTTCGCCCCTGTGCACATCTGTGCCTTTCCGTCGTAAGCAGTTGAGTACAGTCATGTGTGGCTGCATTGGGATTTCAGCATCTTAGAATTATTTTACATCAGCCTCACCATGTGGAAGGGGCACAAGAGGCACATGTGTAATCTTAATCTCAACTGTCATCCCCCACCTCACACACCGCCCCCTTCCCAGATGAGGGACAATTTTGGCAGCCCTGAGATAAATCCTACTCTTTTTTGGGGTGTTTGAGTTGGATTGTAAATGACTAAGCGGTGTGTGTATGTGTGTGTGTGTGTGTGTGTGTGTGTGGTGCATACGTACACAAGTGTTTATGCTAACATATTATTGGCAATGCTGGGATGAATATCCAGGACGTCAAGTAACTAGTGAGAGCTCTGAGCTACACCCCTGCCCTTCAGCTTTGCTCCTGACAAGTACAAGGTACAAATTATCCAGACAATAAGCACTGCCAGGGGCCCTCTGTTCTTCCGGTCTTTGGGTGCCATTTGGATTTGTGGATCAGTTACGTTCTTTGTGGGACCATCCTGCTGTCAACGGGACCATTTAGCTCTCCTTTGTTCTCTGTGACATTGCTGCCATCCAGGCACCAGATGCGTCCAAATCCTCGGAGTTCATTAAAAGCCAATCATTTACCTTGAAATCCCAGCCTGGGGTAACACAAAGGCATGCTGGGGTTGAAGCCGACTGCGCCCCGACTCCATCTGTGTATATAAACAGTGCTGTTATGGTAGTGAAGGTCACATTAAAATCTTGACAAAAGCTTATGCCTCACCGCAACGCATTATAAAAGATTTATAAACTGAAAACAACCCTAGCGGTCTTTCTAAACACAGAGCAGTTTAGCATGCTGTACACTAAGGCCGTGTGTGCTTTATTTGGGAATGTGTGTGCTTGGTGGAGAGTGGTGCTTTTAGGTGACTTTTGTCAAGCTTGTGCTCAGGAACCATCTCGGCAGGATGTTGAAGGCTGTGGTGCTTGGGATAGTCCCGTAGAATGAACACCACACCCTGGTGCCAGCATCGTCCTCAGTGGAAACCCTGCTGGGCTGCAGCTGCTGAGTGGCACTCTCATCGACTGAGGGCAGGGCAGCCGTGGACCTTCAGGGCTGCTCCCCTCTGCCGGACCCGTTGCCTTGGTTGCTTTAGCACAGCTGTCTGTCCTGAGTATTAAGGTTGTAGAGATGGCGCTGTGTATACATACGTGTGTTAGCAGGATTGTAGAGATGGCGCTGTATACACATCCGTATGTTAGTATTGACTTGGCCCCTTCAGGGAGCAGTCTTCTGTTTGTTCTTTGTTTTGTTTTTTTCAAGACAGGGTTTCTCTGTGTAGCCTTGGCTGCCCTGGAACTCACTCTATAGACCAGGCTGGCCTCGAACTCAGATCTTCCTGCCTCTGCCTCCTGAGCGCCACCACACCCTGCTTAGGGAAGATTCTTAAAAGCCCAAGTCAGACCTAGGGATTGCCCTTTTGGATAGGGCTGGTGGGGGAGTCCCCTTGTGCTGCTGAGGCTGTGGAGATGAAGCCTGTGCCGTGGAAAGGGTGGGCTGACAGACTCACACAGACCTGAGCAAGCTTAGAAGCCCACTTTGCCAACATGCACCTGCAAAAGTATCTATGAAGCTACTCTCTTCAGAGTTGTCCGAATTTCGACACGAATAAAACCTAATCAGAACCCTAAGGTGGTCCATAGCTGGGTATAGTGGCACATGCCTATAGCCCCGGCAGAGGCAGGAGGATTGCCCATGAGTTAGAGGCCAGTCTGGTCTACATAGTGAGTTCTGGGCCCGTCAGGGCTACATAGTAAGACTGTCGCAAAAAAACATCAGAGAGGAGATGGGTATTGCATTTTAAATTGCTGATAACGTGCCTCGTGTAACTTTCAGAATGGTGGATATCAACTGTCTGGTACTCGTGTGTCCCAACATGAGCAGCATACATGTGGGCAGGTACATATGCACACATGTGCCTACTAAGGCCTGAAGTTCTGTTGGTTGTCATCCTTAATTGCTGACCACTCTTTTTACTGAGGCAGAGTCACTCATGAAACTCCGGGATCTCCAAGTCCAGGTAGTCTAGGCTTCTGGGTACCCAAACCTTTGTTCTCTTGCTTTGACGCCAAAGCACTTTATCCACTGAGCCATCTTCACAGCCCTCACAGCATCTTCTGTGGTCATTACTAGCTTTGGTGCCTGGAGATGACTTTTCCCCGATGCCCTAAGTCTAGAGAGTCTCGTTCCCAGATGTTCTCTTCATCCGTCATGCACTCTTCGCTTTGTCTTCGCCAGGTGGTCGCTGAAGATCTGCCACCTAGCGCCAGCACATTAGTTTATGCTCTCCTAATGACCTTTTTTTTTTTTTAATTAAAAAGAGTATTGCTATCAGGAAAAGACTACCAATTTCTTTGTAGTAAATTACAGTTCTTCAGTTTGTAGATATGGGGAGACAGTTTTCTAAAAATCTGGATAATGATGCCTCTCCTATGCACCAGTGATGCCAGCTCACGGGTCTCTGGGCACCTGGTATGTCCAGTCCTTAACATTAGGGGCAAATCTCTTGTTTTTCCTTCCTCCTCATCCTCCTCTTTCTTGTGGGTTTTTTTGTTTTGGTTTGGTTTTTGGTTTTGTTTTTTTTTTTTATAGACAGGGTTTCACTGTGTAGCCATGGGTGGTGAAATTTCCTATGTAAACCAGGCTGGCCTCAAAATCAGAGATCTGCCTGCCTCTGCCTCCCTAGTGCCCAGATTAAAGATGTGTGTTGCCACACCTGGAGAGAAGACAGGCAAATTCTGTCTCTGGAGAAGGAGCTCACACCCGGCCTGCTCCCTCCTTCCTGGTGTGTTCTGGCCGCCTGCTGAGCCCGGTGGGCTGGTTAGTCCTGTCCTGTGACAGCTAACCTGTGCTGGGAAGATTGGCCCTGTCTGAACCTCCTCGTCTCTAAGCATCACAGCTGCTGTGTGCTATGGTCTTTCTCTGTGGGAAGTGGTGGAAGCACCAGTGAGAGCTTTCCTGCACATAGTAAGCCCAGGTTTTGTCAGGGGTGACGTGTTACAAGTGTCTTGACCTTTTTTTTTTTTAAGTAAAATTTTAGAATATATATATATATATTAGAATATATAATGCATTTTTGGCCTGCATGTATGTATGTGCACTATGTATGCCTGGTGCCCGTGGAGGTCAGAAAAGGACATCAGACCCATGGGATGAGTTGCAGATGGTGGCCAATCACCACGTGGGTGCTAGGGAACTGAACTTGTGTCCTCTGTAAGAGTAACAAATGCTGGGGCCAATTCTCCAGCTCCAGTTTGCTTTAAAAGCAGAACAAAACAAGCAAACAAAAGTAGCAGCAAGGAGAGAGTTGATGCACTTTAAGACTGTGCCTGTGACTTGCCCCTCCTCAGTTCGGCAGGCGCCATTGTAAGGAAGGCATCCTCCACCGCTCCTCTTAGCTCCGCCGCATGCGCGCGTGTTGACAGCCTCGGCGCCATTTGCTCGGTACAGGTTCAACCTCAGAAGTCCGTTTCCTTGCTTCTATTTTACAGTTCCCATTTTAAATGGCTGCATGATGTTCTTTCCTGTTTGATTTTGATGTTTACTCATTGTACCATTTTTCTGTCAGTTACCAATGTCCCCAAACTATCAGGCCCACGGCCCCTCCTCCCTCCTGTGTGCTTTGCCTTGGTGTGAACATCCTGCTGGTATCCCAGGAGCCCTGTCTCCCTCAGCTGGCTAGTGTGGGGGAGATGTGGGGAGGGTCATGAGATAATATATGGGAAAACGTATTATTAAAGATTTTGCAGGCCTCAACACAGTTTATTGATGTGGTGAGGCTGCATTTGAACCCAGAGCCTGTGCTTGCAGAGGCCTCTGTCAGCTGTCCCTCGCTTAGGGCCCCGGCAGGTGTTCTGTGCTTGGCACGAAGACAGGTGTTAAAGAGGCACGTGCAGCTGCTGTGCTGCCCGGCCACTCTGGGTTTAAGTGGGAGGGTGAGGAGGCCGCCAGGAGAAGACCGTTGAGTCTCTTTGTCTGTTTTCCAGATCAACGTCCGGGTGACCACGATGGATGCGGAGCTGGAGTTTGCCATCCAGCCGAACACCACCGGAAAGCAGCTGTTTGATCAGGTCAGTCTGAAATAGACCAACCCTTTTGTCTTCTAAGCAGGTTGCCTTGTTCTGTTCACTTGAGGTAACAGAGGAAAAGGGCCTTTGAGAGAGTAGAGTGCTCTCTGGCTTACAGTAGCATCTGCTGTGAAACACCTGCAAAGCCGGGGCTTCTTGTTAAGTGTCCTTTGTTGGTAGCATTCACTTGATCCTGGGGTTTTTCCTAGTGCCACTGCTCCACATACAGTTCTGTCAAATGGCTCGGCCCTTCCCAAAGTGGACTAGAGAACATGATTTAGTGTCGTTCAGCAGCCCTGTGTCAAGGTCAGCAGACTTTCTGCAGAGGGGCCACATAGGCGTTTAGGTTCGAAGACCATGTGGTCTGTGTCGTAACTATTCATTCTTTCCACTGTTATTGAAATCAGCTGCAAATCCGTGAATAGAGTGAGCATGACCTTGTTCAAATAATAACCATACAGGGCACAGGATTTTTAAAGGGATTTCCTGAACCTTCCAGAAAAGACAAAACAAAACAAAAAAGAGCCATATTCTGATCTTGTGGACCGCACAGACAGTCCACAGACCAGATTTGGTGTCCAGCCTGGCCGTAGCTGGCTGCCTCTGCTTTAATTAGACTCCTCTCCTGTGGTCCAGACAGAAGCAGCTCTGCTAATGTGAGCACCATGACAGGGGCGTGGCAGGGTGCATCCAACACCTTGCATGGTTCTAAGTGCGTCAGCCTGTGGTCCCACTTGCTTTGGGGTGCAAAACACTTCAGGTAGCTGGCTCCAACAGGCAGTTTCACTGCAGAACGCTTGGTTTTGGGAAGCAGCTTTTCCAGATCGTTCTGCATGAGGCTCACATAGAATGGACAGGGTGGGGGGCACCTCTTATTCCCATCTCATCGTGTAGGGCTTGGAAAACCCTCCTTGGCTCTTTGTTCTCCGCCCAACTTCATAGGCTAAATGGGCCCAGACAGTGGGGGAGGGATGTGTCAGAGATGCCCATGTAATGACGGCCAGAGCTCACCCTCGGCATCCTGGCCCTGGGTGGAGTCCAGAGCAGCTTTTTTTGGGATGTGGCAGGGCAGGTGTGCCCGTGGTCTTGTGCCTCCTGAATCCTGAGGCAGGTGATGGAGATGAAAGAAAGCAAATTCTAGAGAGTGGAAAAGGGGTCTGGGGACACAAGGCTAGAGGTGAGTCACACAGCACCTGATTGAGGAGTGTTTGCCACCCCAAGAGGCCCCACTGCTTGGAGGGGGCACTCTGCATTCAAGATCCAAACCCAAAAATGAGAGCGCTGGTACTGTGGAAACCTGGGGAGGGAGAGGGGTTCGGTATCTTGGGAGGCGCCAGGTGGCACTGCCTGTGCTTGATCTAATCTTCTCTGGAAAGTGAGCACAAGGTAGTGCAAAGTGGCCCTGCAGCAGCACCCGGGTGCCAGGGCATGCCCGGACCCGTCGAGCAGGGCAGGGTGGAGGTCCGGGCTGCCAGTCACCATTGTTTGAAGGTTGTTCTCCTCTAGTGAGGTTTAAGATGTTTTCTGTTCTGGGGTGAGGCTAGATTAAGGGTGAAACCTAAAGGTCACCCTGAAAGATTTCCAGAGGAAACTGGGCGCAGGCACCAGGCGCCGTGCGGCACTGCGTCCAGGTCCTGAGCCTGAGCAGTGACGTGGCTCATGAGCACCACTGTCCTTATCTGCGTCTGAGCACTGAGGACACAGGCGAAGCTGCCTTCAAAGTAGAGCGGAGAAATGAGATCACAAGTTCAGATGCAAGGTGGAGGAAGCTTGTTCCAAAAAGACCCTCCAGCCTGATGGAGCCAAGCGAAAGAGATCGTCGGCTGCTGCCGGAGGTGACCGAGTCAGCCATCCCTGTCCTTGCCATGCAAGCCTTTCTGGTGGCGGGGGCAGAGGTGACGGTCAACCCTCAAGCTGCTGGGACACTCCTTTGGGCGAGGCTGAGAGCTGACTCATAGGACCTTGAAGGCAGCGGGAACAGATGGCTTTTGGGGAGTGTGGGTTCCCCTATAGAGAGGACCTGTGACCTATGGGGTGGTTTCAGAATGCCCTGCTGTTTAACATGCCATATCGGGGAAGCCCAGGCTCTAAAATAAAACACCGTCAGTCACTCTTACAACCCTGGAACCAATCAATGCTGCCTGCTTCCTGCCAAGGGCCATTTGCATGTCCTCAGGAAGTCAGACTCCAGTTGGCTGACAGGAAGATGGAACAAGTGTTGTGCTAGTTATTTCCAGCCGTTCCGACCCGCCCGGGCACCATGGTGTGGGCCAGTGTGCCTGGACATTCCTGAAGATGGGCTGTTAGTTCTGTGTGCTCCTCATAGCCTACCCTGAAGTCTGCAGTAAGATGGTTTGAGTAAGAATTCATAAAACTTACAGAGAGCCCTGAGTCTGGCAGATTTCAGCTAAAAATGTGTCATTTGTGCTTTGACCTGACATCTGTGGGTCAGAGATTAGAGTTGAGACTCCACCTGTTGGTTGGGCCAAGCAGTGTCAATCTCTGGGGACTGCTGAGCTCCTGGGGGACCACCCGCTGGCTGCTCATGTGACGATGTTTCTCATGGTGGTCCTTTCACTGTCTCACAGGTGGTAAAGACTATCGGCCTCCGGGAAGTGTGGTACTTTGGCCTCCAGTATGTAGACAATAAAGGATTTCCTACCTGGTTGAAACTTGATAAAAAGGTAAGTAGGGGTTAACTATTTACAGGCCATTCATCAGGAACTGTTTAAAACCAGAATGTTCTAACCATGTCTTTGTCTTTTTGTTCCTTGTTATTTGTGTAAAGACTTTTATAGGCAGAGGCTGCGGGCTTCCAGGAAGGGACAGTTGGAATAGAATTAGATCTTGGTTAATTCTAGCTCCTCCTCCTGGTGTGTCGGGGCAGGTAGTGGTTCACTGCCTCGCTTTTAGTTGACCTCAGCCTTTTTTTTTGTGTTTTGTTTCATGAGATTAGTCTAGAAACCATGACTCACTCACCATATGGTCAGACCCTGCTGCTGCTTTGTTTGAGTCTGCAGTAAATTATCTCCCAGCTCCAAAGACTGGTTAGCCCCAGTCACCGTAACAGAGTCATCAGCTGAGCGTGTTTTCTCCAGACCCTTGGCAGGCTGCGCGTTCTCCTCCACCTCACTTTCTGTGTTGCTGTCAGGAGGCTGAGGGTCAGTTCATGATCTAGGGCCAGACCAGCTTCCGGGCAGGTCCCAGCAGGAAGGACATGGGGTCACTCCTAAATGAGGTCCCTGGGATTTTGATAGCATGATTCTAAGAAATGAGGATGAGGCAAGTGGTCCTGCAGCCTACTAGTTGGGCTCCCAGCAGAGTGGGAGTGCTTTGGACTGACTGACTGACTGACTGACTGCCTCAGACGCATGCTACAGAGGTGAGGGTGAGGGAATGTGCCCGAGTTGCTTGCCCAGCATGTGTGAAGCCCTGTATAAACCAGGCATGGCGGGTCCCACAATCCCAGGACTCATGTGAGGGAGGTGGGGGCAGGAGTACCAGAAATTTCAGACCATCTTCCATAATGCACCCAGTTTGAAACAAGCATGGAATACTCTCACATGGTCACAGTGATAACTATCTATCTGCTAATTTTGCGTCACCAGTGCTCAGGGATGGCCTGGAGTTGGTTCTGAGAACTGCCTTCTTCCTGTCTTCCAGGTCTCTGCACAGGAGGTTCGGAAGGAGAACCCCGTCCAGTTCAAATTCCGGGCCAAGTTCTACCCGGAGGATGTGGCTGAGGAGCTCATCCAAGACATCACGCAGAAGCTCTTCTTCCTCCAGGTCAAGGAGGGTATCCTTAGCGACGAGATCTACTGCCCCCCAGAGACAGCCGTGCTCCTGGGGTCCTACGCGGTGCAGGCCAAGTTCGGAGATTATAACAAGGAAATGCACAAGGCTGGCTACCTCAGCTCTGAGCGACTGATCCCTCAGAGGTGAGCCGAGGCTGGCCTGGGTGAGCACAGGCCCCTGCCCCGGGAGGAAGGAACGGGAGGTGTGAGGGAGCAGGGAGCGCTGTCGAGGTTGAGTGCTCCTTTAAGCTGGTACTTTCCTGAGTGCTCCCTTTGGAATGTTCTGAGCCAGCAGGCTCCTAATGATTAACCGAGACACAGCAGGAGTACCGTGGCCCTTCCTCGTGAGTCTGATGGACGGGCTTGGTACACAGTAACCTGGCCTCTGGCAAACCTGTCCTGTCTCACTAATGGTGACCAAAAAAAGACCCCCTTTGGAATAAAATGCCACTTAAAATAATTTTTAGAAACTTCCAGTGGGGTAGTACTCATCAAAAGGCCAAATCTTCACATTTGTGCTCGAGAAAGACAACCGGAAAGTAAAAACAAAAACTTCCCCTAACTGTCTCATTCAGAACAGTAAGGGCCAAACACACGTGGGAAGTGGCCTCTAGGGAGACACGTCTCACAGCCCTTGAAGGTGACAATCCTGCTTCTCTCCTCTTGAATCCCAGAGTCATGGACCAGCACAAGCTCAGCAGGGACCAGTGGGAGGACCGCATCCAAGTGTGGCACGCAGAGCACCGAGGGATGCTCAAGTGAGTGAAGTCTTTTCAGCTTGCCCTCTCATGGGACTCCGGGGAGCATTTCCAGAGAGGTCAGCTTTTGGTCTCCCATGCTTGGTAAAGTCCAAGACAGAAAGTGGGGTTCCTTCATGGAGAAGACAATTTGAGTTTTGTCTTTTAAACAAGGCCTGGTGTTCTCACCTGGGGAAAGAAGCAAGTGCGTTCAACGCCTAGCTCTAACCATCCCTGCAAAGGAAAGTCCAGGGGCCAGCACTCGTTTGGCTGAGGGGAGCACTGGTCACCTGTGGCGTGGGGCTTTCTTCTGTATCTTGTTGAGGAGTTGCCAGCTCACTTGCGTATTGAGGTCGTCGCCTTCAACAGTCATCAGGATATAAGCATATGCTTTGGGTGAGAAGGGTGTTGACTTTTGATAGACAGGCATGGGCTTTACAATGAAGAAAGACCCCAGTCCCTGCCTCTGGCCTTGTGCCCAGCCCTACTACTTTCTTGCAGTTTGGGACTCAGGGACTGGGTGCCACAGAGTCCTCGAGTAGGCCAGAAGTCTCTGAGAGCCCTTTGTGGGGCTCCCTAATTGCTCCATGAGTGCAAGAAACAGGGTTACCCCTAGCAAGAGAATAAAAAGAAAAAGTCTGTTTCCTTAGAAACCAGGGCAAATCAGTTGGCTCTTCCTGACTGTGTGGGGCAGGTGGGTTACACGGTTTAGGATACCACAGGCTCCTCTCGGGGCTGCGTACAGGCCTCGCTCATCCGCGCTGCCTTTGGCTGCTGTTCCAGACCTCGCCTGCCTGTGCACTGTGCCTCCCACTCTACCTGTGCAGAGGCTCGAGTGTTTGGGTAGGAGTGCTGCCAACCAGGAGGCCTGTGTTTTTCTTCCCCATTAGGGACAGTGCTATGCTGGAATACCTGAAGATAGCCCAAGACCTGGAAATGTATGGGATCAACTATTTTGAGATCAAAAATAAGAAAGGAACAGACCTTTGGCTTGGAGTCGACGCCCTTGGACTAAACATTTATGAGAAAGATGACAAGTGAGTTGGAGTTCATCACTGATCTTAGCCATGGGGTAGCAGGCCTGGGAAAACAGGCAAAGTGCTGTGTGTGTGTGTCTGTGTGTCTGTGTTGGACTGTGCGGAGTATCTTACAGGGTGATCTGCAAGTTAGTACTTTGTATATCCAAGCTGTTCCACAGCACCAGGAGGGCCCAGAGTGAGGTGACCTTAGGACTCTGAACCCTATGAAGCAGAGAGAGAGGACTTTTCCCCCTCCACGAATGTCCCTAAGCTGTTGCCTAGCCAGGGTGGACTCAAGGCTTGTGCTAATCCACCCAGGAATGTTGATAATGCCACCAGACACCCCAGGAGTCTGTAAGAGCCGCAGCAGCAGCCTGCATGTATGAACAATTAGCTAAATCCCCTGAGCCTGCAGAAGGTGTCTAATTGCTTCACAGCCATTACATTGTCAAGCAAGGTCTGTGAGCCAAGTCACAGGCAGAGCTGCCTGGCACTGGGAACCTCTTGTCAGCTGCAGGTTTTTGTCCCAGAGACACCTTCTTTCCACCAGGGAAAATCAGCTCGCTACACCAAAGGTGAGCTGTTAAGAATGTCCCGGGGTCTCCATGTCCAGTTCATAGGTCTTATTTCTGAAACAGGCTGAGAGTCCTGAGATGCGGCCGAGTCCTGTGAAGTGTGTCAGAATGTGATGCTCGCGCTGTCTCCTGTCAGCTCCTCATATCTCACTCACCCTGTCCCCATGGTCTCTGGAGTTACCTAGGAGAGTCCTCCTGCTGGTCGTAACTGACAAACACATGAAGAATCCAGCTCATGTCCAGGCATGGTGGCACGAGTCTTTAGTCCAGCACTCAGGAGCAGAGGCAGGCAGAGTTCTGTGAATTTAAGGCCAGGAAGGGCTACATAATGAAACCTTGTCTAAAATATAAATAAATTATGTTATTTAGAACCGTTGAGAACACCCCAGGCACCCTGAACCCCTTGGAGAGCCCAGAAGGGAGCTACGGAGTGCTTGCTGCCCGAGTGTGCGTGGTGCGGCGTTGGTGGGGAAACTAAGGCAGCCTGAATCACAGGGTGCTCTCAGAGGCAGCCCACAGTGCTTCCTCCATCTCTGATTGTGGAGTGGAGGCCTGTGAACCATTACCATGCTGAAAAGCCCAGCCTGGCATCAGAAAGTCAGCACTGGGCCCAGGTCCTTATGGAAATGCACGCGGCAAGCC
This sequence comes from Acomys minous, assembly GCF_964271855.1. Lineage (NCBI taxonomy): Eukaryota > Metazoa > Chordata > Mammalia > Rodentia > Muridae > Acomys > Acomys minous. The sequence goes on along the minus strand of NC_140485.1, from coordinate 137,543,593 downwards.
CCCTCTGTCTTTTAATTCCATTTTTGAATGGCAGATTTTGTAACAAGCCCTGGCAAAGGCTGTCCAAACAGGTTTTCCCAGCTGTAAGAAACAGCCATAGGCAGGAACTTGCTGATGTCAGCCTGTAACCAGCCCAGCCCACAGAAACGTGCTTTTTTTTTTTTTAAACCAAGTACATTTTAAACTGGGTCCTCCCCTTGTCCCTCAGGCTCCCATTCAGCAGCTAACTGCAGTTCTCCCAGAGGCCTTCAGTCTTTTCTCTTCCCAGGTGGCAGGTGGCAGCTCCAGCCCCATCACCATACCTTCTAAAGGAAAAGCATTAAGTCAGTTAACAGGAGCGCTCTTCTTTCCCGTTTGCTGGAGACTGCTCTGGGCTCCCAGGGACCATAGCCCTAAGGGCCAGGGTATTGAATTCCATCCTTCGCCAATAGAACTAATGGTGGGGATTGGATATTCTTGATACATTGTTAATAGGGGCAACCTGATACACAAATAAACAGATATATCTTTATCATAGCCTTTTTGAAATTAAACGGGCTCTGTCTGGGACATGTCTCCTGGGGACGCCCTTCTCATGGTATATGTCACAGTTCAATGGGAGCAAGGGTTCTGAAAGCATTTGTCTCTCCCTTTTCTCTAACCCTTGGCTTGGAAGGAAGAGGGGGGAGGTAAGCAAACATCCGTCCCCCTCTCTCTTCCTTTCCCCTCCCCCTCCATGGGCATTATGCACAGAAGTACAGTTGAGCTCCTAACACAAAAATAAATGAAACCTTAGACGTTTGCCAGCACGTTTCCCCACTTAGTGTAACCACTTTGGGCGTCACGGCACCATAAAGTAGCTGTGCAGGCAGTGCTGGCTCAGGGCGTCATGTCCTTAGATCAGTGGGTCCTAGGGGAGCTTGTGGCCTGGCTGGGGACTACACGCCATACGCTTGGTCACTGAAGATGGCTTACTGGATGTAGTGCTTTCTGGCCTGGAGCCAGAAAATATTTCACAGAAAGATGTGTCTCGTCCTGAAGTATAGCATCTGTACTCATCCCAAGAAGTGAAAACACAGATCATTTACTAGGGCTCAGTAGATTTTGATATGAAACTTAAGGATAATAATATAAAGTCTTGTGTTTTATTTGCTGAATTTTGACAAATATGCCTGAAAAAAATTCTCAAATTGTACCAAGACAAAATACTTGTCATCTTCATAGCTGCAGATTTTGCTTTTTTTTTTTTAAGACAGAATTTCTCTGTGTTATCTTGGCTGTCTTGACCTCACTTTGTAGACCAGGCTGGCCTTGAACTAACAGCAATCCACCTGCCTCTGCCTCCCAAGAGATTACAGGCATGCACCACCATGCCCGGCTTTGACTTAATTAAAAAACAAAAAACAAAACAAAACCAAACCTATTTGTCTTCAAAAAAAGTTATTTCAGACTTAAGATTTTAAATAGTTCGAAGAATTCCCATACACCGTTTATTTATCTTCCTCCATCTCTAACATCTACAGACCCAAGTGTGGCCATCAGAACGCTGGCGGTGGGTGATGCACAGTGGTGACAGTCTGTGGGCCTCCTTCCCACTTGTTCCACTGGTTTCTGCTTCCAAAACCTAACCAGTGTCGGCACGGGGCGTAGCTGCCCCTAGGTCTGGACAGCAGGGTCTTCATCATTGCTGTTTTGGACTTCCCATTGACTTTTGGAAAGGCTTCACCTTGCATTGCCCGAGGTTTGCTCACAGTCAGACTTGAGATTTGCACTTCGGGTGAGCGTCCTATAAGAATGCCTCGGGGCCTCCCACAAAGGAACACGTGGTGTCAGTGGGTCAGTCCAGCCCCCAGCGGGTGCGTCAGTGCTAGCCCTCCTGTCGTGTCTGCCCTTCTCATAATAGCTGGTAAACATATTTTAGGGTGATCCTGTGAGTTCGCTGACACTGATTCTTACACTTTCAGCTATTGCTTCTAATGTCCATGAGTGGAACTTAGGAATAGCCATGCCGCAAATACGTTAAATAGAAGGAGCCAGCTGCTTTTCTCTGTATTCACTTCTCTGTGTTAGCGTGAACTTGTGGGGGTTTGCTAGCACGGCATTTATTTCGTTACTGAGGTTGTTGGAGACTCGGCTTGTAGGAGACCTTGGCATGGTTACCTGTGTCCTTTACAAGCAATTCCATGGTGCTGAGAGTGTCTGAGCATGCTCAGCAACCAGCCACCTCCACACACCTCTGGTTCCTGCTGGTGGAAAGTCGACATCTGCCTTTTCCTCCTTTTCCTCTCCTGCTCCAATTTGAGGGCCTACAAGTAGCTCAGGCTACCCCAGAGCTCACCACTCTCCTACCTCAGCTTCCCAAGTGCTGGGATTCTAGATGGGTACCGCCTTGCCTCCCCACCTTCTAAGTGGTGACAGGTAAGGGCACTGACACGTAAGTCCCATGGCAGTCTTCTGGGTGGACAGTGCTCATGTTTTACGTGTGATCTCTTTTTTTAGACGGGGAGAGAAAAAGAGAACCCTTGTAGGCTTTCATTTTCCAGCTGGTTAAGAATTAAAGGAAGTTATCTAGCTCATAAGTGAGTCACAACTCTCGTGCTCAGCCCTTGTTTCAATACTACAATTATGCTTATGAGCGGCTATGGATTGTTGCCCATGTGGGTTTTCAAAGTCGTTGGTCATGTTGGGCCCAGCCTTTGGAAAACAGACGCCTGCTGAGGTTGGAGGCCTGGCGTGTCTAGGTCAGAAACTAGAGAGACCTGTATGGACAGGAGCTGCAGGACAGAGCCTGGCCTCCTTGGGGTTTGAGAGTTGGAGACATTCATTGATTGGCCTGGCTGTGTGGCCGTGTGACTGTGGGTTGAGTGGCTTGTCTCCTGGTTCTCAGCTCTTCTGTGACCAGCTCTTGCTCTTAGGGTCTCCGAGGTGAGTCCTCCAGGAGCCGCTGCCCGCCGTTGCTGTGCTTTGGTTTTTCCCTGTGAGGGAGGCACAGGCAGAAGATGGTGACAGGCCATAGCTGTATTTCAAATGTTCTTAGACCTGTCCACAAAACCATGTTGCTGAAAGTTCTGTATCCCATGGGTCATGGTGAAGTGACAGGGCACACTGCATTTGTCTGTCATGATGTGTGTTAGCAGTGGGTTAGAGAATTGCAGAAAAAGAATCCATGTGCCAAAGGCCTTAGCATGTGAACCAGCCCGCCCAGGGTCCTGCATCGCTTCTGCAGTTGTGTCGTGGCTACTGTCCCTAGAAGCCCCCTGCTCTGCTTAGAAGCTCTCTTGTGGCCTTCAAAGGCTGCTTTGTGGTTTTGACCCAGCGTTTGCTGCCAAAGCAAGACCCATTCTGCCCATTGATGTTAGGCATTGAGTTCCACCCCAGCCCCAGCCCAGCTGTGACCCGCTCAAAGTAGAAACCATAGGAAATGACTGGGTTTCTTTTTCCTTCGTTCTCTTTTTTAAATGATTTTTATTTTAGGTGTGTGACAATGCCTAGGTGGTATATGCACACTTGGGTGTGGACACTCGTGTACAGAATCCAGAGGACACAGATGCCACGCTTGACCATGCTCCACTTTATTCCCTTGAGGCAGGGTCGGTCTCTCGTTGAGCCTGAAGCTAATCTGGCGGCCAGGGAAACTCAGCAGTCCTGTGGTCTCTGCACCATAGTTCTGGGTACAGGTGCTTTTCATATGAGTTCTCTGGCCTTCACACTTGCACAGACAACACTCTCACCTGCCGAGCCATCTTCCTGGCCCGGAACTGTAGTACTTGTGGTTTGAATTGTGTGTTTCAGACTCTGTCCTTGTTTCTTGTCTGCTGTTATTTCTGGTGAGGTGTTGGGAGAGTAGGGTGTGGGACACGGTTAAGCAAAGCAGTGTGGCCTTGACATCTCTTAATGGAAAAACCAGAATTCAGGCCAGTGGCATTGAGTCATAAGACCAAGGAGGGCTTTTGTGTGGTCCCTGAGCCACCCTGGACTAACACAGGGCAGCATCTAGCCAGGTGGGAGACAGAAGTTCAGAATCCGCCCCACCCCAGCTACCTCATCGGTCAGCAGCTTCTCTGCAAAGAAGGCCCATATGGAGAACAAGGCTTGTTTTCATAAAGCTAGGAATAACACGGTACTTACGACACTAAGCTGACCCGTGTCAGAGAGGAAAAGAAGGGGACCTGCGTGGGAGGGGACGAGAAAATGTGTTGGCAACCCAGAACTCTATGTTGACATAAAGTGGAGTTTTCAAGCTGTGAGACCACTCTGGGGCGAGCAGAAACTGGTGACATATCTGAAGGAAGGACTGGTTGGCTGATAAGGAACTAATGAGGTCCGCAGAACGGAAGTGGGGGCCGGGGGCTCTGGCTGTGTGAGAAGTCGGGTAGGGTAGACATGTGGGTATCAGAGGCAGGAGGTGCCATGGAGAGTGTCAAATAGGACCAATGTATTCCTGATCAGTTGATCGAAAGATGATTGGGGGAGGGGGTGGTGTACTATAGCTGCCCGAAACTGAGAGAAACTAAAACGTGGCTGCACCAAGGTTACTGCTACAGCCATTTAGTTGAACCTGGGGGTGATAATGGCTGTTTAAACGTGGTGTTTTTACTAATGCTTCTTGGACTTGCTTTGTATTTTAAGTTCAGAGATTTGCTAAGGTCTCCTGTATGTATGTATGTGTGTGTGTGTGTGTGTGTGCGTGCGTGCGTGCGTGCGTGCGTGCGTGCATGTGCACGCACATGGGCGCATCTAACCAACCACTGCTTTTCTTTTTATAACCTCAGGTTGACCCCGAAGATCGGCTTCCCTTGGAGTGAAATCAGAAACATCTCTTTCAACGACAAGAAGTTTGTCATTAAGCCCATCGACAAGAAGGCACCTGTAAGTTCAGGTGTAGCCGGGTCACTGCCTGCAAACTGGGCTTTCAGAGCACCCAGTTCCTAAGTGTCCCGATGGTCCTGAGAAGGCAGTGTTCCTCGGGCTTCCCTCTGATAGGAGCTCAGAGATCTTTGGCCCACGTGGCTGACCGCTGCCATGGGAAGTTGCTATGGAGACCAGATGGAGCTGTCCAAAACTAGATGATGTAATCTTAGTCTTCATACAGAGAGAAGGGCAGGTCTCAGTTCTCACTGACCTTGACAGAGCGATAATGAGCATTTCCCAAAAAAACGACACCCTCCGGCCTTGGCACACCCGGCTTGCCCAAGGCTCATATGGGCAGCCGGCCTACCGGGGATACCAACTTGTGGGTGGAGCTTGGGCCAGCGTCACCTCAGTAACTGCTTAGAGCATAGACAATGAGACTTTCAAGTCCACAGGACCAGAATTTGGCTTCCTGTACTGCTTTGGGCTTACCAGTTAGGAAGCATTCCAAGTGTTTGGGAGCACGGCGGGTCTCCAGGGCTTCCGCTCTGCCTTTCTTTCTCCTTCTAACGGGGCATCCCACTTTGCCCCTGTGGTCACTCTGCTCCATCACACAACCTTCACTGAGGCACCGTACTCTGTCCACGTGGGAGGCAAAGTGTAACCTAAGAGCTGAAAGGATTTGAGTCTCATTCTGTCAGCATTTAAACTTCTAGCTGATGTTAGCTCAGATTATCGAAGATACAGATACAGCCATAGTGTGGTAGAAACGGCAAGAATATTGTTTTCTAGTGTTTGGTTTGCTTTTGTTTTTAAGTGTAATCTTTTACAGAGCTTTCTCCACAATTAGACATTGAGAAAGACTTTGGGTCCCTGTGTCCTTTTTTTTTTTTTTTTTTTTTTTTTTTTTTTGGTTCCCCAGTCACAGTGGTAAGCTTAGAAAGGCAAACTTAGGCTGTGGCCATGCCATGGGTGTCTACTAAGCCTCTTAAGGCTGAGCGCCGCTTAGAAACAGCAAACACTCTGCGTTAGCGCCAGTTACTTTCCCTGCACTCTTTGTGCTAGGCTATCAGAATTGTAAAGTCAGCAGGTCCCAGCTTGGCTTGTGAAAGTATTTTCTTTATTGAAATGTTTCCTGCTGTTTGTAAACTTGTGCCTCCTCCGCTCCCCAGGCACTCACATAGTTCTTTAAAATTAAACTGTGTTTATAGTACAGACTCGGGCTCCACGGTAACGGCTCCCATTAATAAGCAGCCCCACCAGCTGAGGGTCACAAGGAACCCACGTTCTGTGTGCAGTGGGGGGGGCACGGCTAGAAAAGCAAGCCCGTTCTGAAGTCTGGGTGGGTCGGTTTCTTCTCAGTGTGGTGCTAATACATTTTCAGAACTTCTTTTCTTTTTAATCCAGCTGACAGTAGAGGAGTCTTTAGGGCTATTGCAGAATCTGTGCGTGCATATAGCCATACATTTTAGCGTTTGGAAAGCCAAAGAATGCAAAAGCAGTCATGGTTGATTGGATTAAATTAGTGCATACGTGTTCACTATCAGGCAGCCCAGTAGGAAGCTTCACCTACAGAAATGGAGGCCGGGGAGATGGCGCAGTCAGCCAAGTGCTCGCTCTACACGTGTGAGGCCCCGAGTCTGGTCCCCAGCATAAGTGGCAGGTGCAGTTGGAGGAGGCGTGTGTAGCCGCAGTGCTGAGGGGAAGGTGGGATGGACACAGCTGCTCTGTGGGGATCGCTGGCCAGCCAGTCCAGCTGAATTTCCGAGCTCCAGGTTCAAGGAGACACCCTACCCCCCCCCCCGAAATAAGGTAAAGAATGATACGGGGAGACGTGGTGACATGGATACACCTCCCCCAACACACACACACACACACACACACACACACACACACACACACACACACTATGCACCCCAGGAGCCTGGTGTTCCAGTCGCAGTTCTACATAGACGGTGGGAAAAGCAAGGTTCTAGCAGTGCCTGCGAGGTGAAGAGTGAAGCTGGCTGAGGGGAGGGAAGAGGGACAGCACAGTGTAGGCCCAAGTGTGGTGTGGGGGCAGCATTAGTCTGGGTTACGGAGGGGGCAGTGAGCAGGTGACCCTCCCATGACCCTCCAGGGCTGCAGAGTGGCCATGCCCAGCCCAATATTTCACTTTGGACACAAACAAGCCATCAGGTTGGACTTTGATGTAAACGACTGCAGAAACCTTGAAGGTGGCTGAGGGGTCGGATTTCTTACACGGTTCAGCCTTGAGTAGGGAACCCTGGGGATTTACAAAACTTCTCTAAAGGGCCAGGCCAGGAGGCAGTCTGGGGCCTCATTTTTTTACTTTTCTGTGGGATTTCCGATCTCATTTCCCTTTCAGCTAGATGAGGCAGGCTATGAAGGGCCGAGGCAGTCACCTCTCCCTTCAGAACCACCGCTACCATTGCTATAGCAGCCAGGGAGAAGAAGAGAGCTCTCTGCAGCTTCAGTGGCTTTTGAATTGTTAGAAGAGTCTGGACTCTGCTGAGCTGGTTGCTCAGGGCTGCCTTCTCGGGAGCACCTCTGACAGACCACAGCTGGTGCTGGCATAGGCCTGTGGCCTCATGGGAGCTTCCTGGGAATGTGGCCCGGCTCATCTCCTTTACTTGAGAGGAGGTGGCATGTCTTACCCCTTTTCTCTTGCTCTTCTTGTGCCTGCTGTTAGTTTTTAGGCCGCGGGTTGTCCATCCACTTATAAAGCCCTGCCCTTCTCTGTCTTGCAGTAAAATGCACTTTGGGGACTTGAACCCAGAAATCTTTAACTTGGAGTCATAAATGGCTCCTTTCAAAGGCATGGGAGAAATTCTTTCCCATCAAGCCACCAACCACTAACTCTCTGGAGTGTTTTCTAGTAGTTTCTGGGTCTGTCTTGCAGGCAGGGGTTGGAGGAACCCTGATTCTTGAATCTTTGTGATTGGTTTTTTTCTAAAGGGGAGTTGGTGCGTTTCTTTGCACGTACTTATGAGTCACAATGGAACATTTTTGGGCCGTGTGCCTCTAAAGCCATAGCCAAGATTGTTTTTCTCTTATGTAATAAGAGATAGGTGGGTAATAAAAATTCCTCTTTCTCTTAGCTCTGTGGGCTCCTCCCTGGAAAACCCAATGACTTAATATCAGTCTGTGAAACCAGAGGGCAGCCCCACCCAGGAAGTTGAGGGTTCCAAGAGGCCTCACGTAGACAGGGGAACTGAACAGGCTACCCTTTGGTGTGTCGCTTGGTTCTTCCATCCTGCTGTCCATCTGTGAGGTGGCTGTGGGTGAGATGCACACTGCTGTGTTTCCATCACCTTCCTTCCAGAAGGCTGGAGGAAGCCAGGGGGTGTGTCTCCCCTTGTCACTTGCCCTCATCCTGGAGGGAGCAAGAAGTTAGGAGGCAGGGTTGTCTGTTGTCATGGCCCTAAATCCATGGAGTCACTGGTGCCAAAGTCTCTAAACACTAGGCTCCCCCCTCCTCTTTGAGAAGAAGCTGCCCGCAGTTGTGAGTTCACAAGGCAGCCGGCACCAAGTAGCCCCTGTGCATGGCAGCCAGTGTTTACTGTCCTAGGTACTATTTAGATCTCTTATGAACACGCTCTGATTCGGTCCTGTGACACTTCCATTACACTGTCACCTCCATTCCACGACCCTGAGGCTGAGTGATGATGGAGTGGCTTGCTTGGGTTGTGGAACTCAACTCAGCTGTGGTTGTGTGCATTAATGGGCTGTCACCCAGCACTTATTAGCTAGCACCAGTACCGACTGATTCAGTCCTGGGAAGACAGATGAGGGGACAGCCCCAGGGAGTAGAATGACATGCTAGCGCAGTGGCAGACCCCCTGGGGACCGGGGGACTGAACCCCCAGGAGACGGCAGGCACAGCAGCTGGGCTGAGATCACTAGGTTGGATTGTGACAATCACTCCCAGTGACAGGCCACTCAAAGGTCTGACAGTGCAGCTCAGGCGCTGGCGTAGGTGGTGGGACCTGGCATTGCAAGGCTGTGATGCATCCCTGGCCTAGGAATCTGGAGCAGTGGAGTGAATCAGGGCAGGGACTAGTCTGGAGCAGTGTGACAGGTGACAGGCTTGGCAGGAGACAGGAAGCTCAGAAGCTAAGGTGTAGTGTACACTCAGGAACAGGAAAGGACGGGTAGTGACAGGCTGGGGGGCTGGAGAGGCAGACACCAGAATGTAGTACATCACAGGTACAGTGCTAACCAGCTTCCTCAGTGCAGGCGAGGCTTCCAGGTAGAGGACTAGAGGCTGAGATTTAGCACATACACACCCATACTAGACACAGCACACATAGAAACACACACGCATACACACATGTGCGCGCGCACAGAGTAAACATTTCTGATCCCCTCCTCTTGTCACGTTTGGCCTTTTAGAGAAGTTGATGAACTCCATGAGGTGTGGCCTTGGGAAAGAAGGCTGGTGAAGGAGCCGAGGCCGAGCCTACCCTGTTGTGTTTTGTAGGACTTTGTGTTCTACGCCCCCCGCCTGAGAATTAACAAGCGGATCCTGCAGCTTTGCATGGGGAACCACGAGCTGTACATGCGCCGCAGGAAGCCCGACACCATCGAGGTGCAGCAGATGAAGGCCCAGGCCCGCGAGGAGAAGCACCAGAAACAGCTGGAGCGGTGAGTGGACGCACCCCCCAGGGGCCCGCCTGCTGCGGGGCACAGCACCCACCAGTGACCTCGAGCAGCCACTTTGTAACCAAGTCTGTAGGCCTCGCGACCCTGGGCACGGACAGTTCCATCCTTAAGTCGCTGCTGTTAACAGCAGCACAGTTGATACTGAGCTGGGACTGTCTCCCGTGGACACTCCTTCCTGGTTTGTCACAAAGCGTCCAGGCACAGGCTGGAGCGCCCCTTTGCTTGCGGTGGCAGGTCTTCGGGTCCTGTCTGCCTGAGCCTCACCTTTCCTACGTGTCTTCTCCCTCTGCCCCATACCAGCCAACAGCTGGAAACCGAGAAGAAGAGGAGAGAGACTGTGGAGAGAGAGAAGGAACAGATGCTCCGGGAGAAGGAGGAGCTCATGCTCCGCCTGCAGGACTATGAGCAGAAGACCAAGAGGGCCGAGAGAGGTCAGGAGCCCGCGCTGCCCGCCTGCCCTTCCCACCCCACCCCCACAGCCACTCAGGGGTTGGCTGTTCCCCAAGGGAGCCAGACAGGGTTTGGCTCACAGCCAAAGAGGAACTTGTTCAAGAGTGCAGTCTCTGTTTAGCACAGTCTCCCTAAGACAGAGTAGAGCCATGACAATGCCGTCATTGAGGGTAGAAAGCAATCCTGTGCTGTGTGGCTTCCCCCTGCTCACTGAGAATGCTGCCGGTTAGTGAGGGAGCTGCCACAGCCCCTCAGCGCGTACACAGCCAGCTGGTGACACCTTTACCATACATCCCAGAGTCATGGGAGCAGCCCTGCCCTCTGAGGACACTTTAGAGGGGGAGATGCTGTTTACTGGAGCCTGAAACACACCAGCAGGCCATTCCTGTGTCCTGAGTCAGAGCCCAGGTGATGAGTGAGTCCTAAGGGTGTTCTGCCTTAGGGTGCCATTTGGGAGTATGGTGCCAGCAGGGTGCGTCAGGGTCAGACCTGGCCCGGAAACAGAGCGTCTGACCAGCTGCTCTTCGGTGGTCTCTAACCACACTGAGGAGATTATCTTAGCAACGGCAGGAATGAGCCCCGAGCTGTCCCTGCTCGCAGCCCAGTGACTCAGCCCAGGACTCTGTGAGACTGGCTTTCCCCTGTCTCTTTCAGCCCACTTTGGGTGAAACGGAAGGCTAAGGTTCATTTCCTGCCTGGGGAGTCTGAGCAGCTCTGACTCCATGTTCTTTTCCCTGCAGAGCTCTCCGAGCAGATTGAGAAGGCCCTCCAGCTGGAGGCAGAGAGGAAGCGTGCGCAGGAGGAGGCTGAGCGGCTGGAGGCCGACCGCGTGGCCGCGCTGCGGGCCAAGGAAGAGCTGGAAAGGCAGACCCAGGATCAGATGAAGAGCCAGGAGCAGCTGGTAGGGATTGCCTGGTTTCAGGATGCTGAGTTATGGAGAGGTTGCTCCCGGGGCACCAAACAAGTGGCAGGGGTCCTTTCAGAGCTTTCGGCTAGAGCTGTAAGCATATCTGCTGCAGCCACCGCAGGGAGTAGGGTGGGCTGGACTTGTCTGAATCCCAAAGTCAGGGAGGTGGGCATGGGTGCTCAGAGTCCCACAGAGACACAGGGAGATGCAGATAGGGTCCCCCAGGCCATGAAGACCAGTGAGGCCTTTCATTCTTGTGGGTGAGTGTTGGTTCACCAAGGGGCTCTTGCCAGAAGGATTTACCACGCTCCTTCTAGGCTGCAGAGCTGGCAGAGTACACTGCCAAGATCGCCCTGCTGGAGGAGGCCCGCAGGCGCAAGGAGGACGAAGTGGAGGAGTGGCAGCACCGGGTAAGTCTGAACCCCAGAAACCACCCATGGCCATGGGCATCTTGCGGGGGAAGGGGCATTCTTGAGGTGCTCAAGCTCAGCTGCAGGTCGCATCACAAGTTCCTGGAAGCTCTTACAATCCTTTGCAGATGCCTTCTCCATTAATGAGGTGGAAATCCCTAAAGGAATGGCCTTGACCCAGTTCACAAGGTAGCAGAGGAACAAAGGCCACTTAGTCCACCCCTCTGTTCCCACCCCACCCCCCACCCCGCTCTTCAGCCACCATCAAACACCCCTGACCGGAAACTAGTTTTGATTCTAATTGTTTGGACACCCCCTGCGATGGGGTCACAGAGCCTCAAGCAAGGATGTGACAGTTGGAGTATACTTTGGGACTTTGGAAATTTTCAGACCAGCGTGACAGCCCCGACTCCCAGATGTGTGACAGAAGGCTAGAGCTGGGGCAGGTCCAGGGCGGTGGTCTGCTTTGTGTGCTCTACAGGGTCACTGCAACAGCTGAACTTGTGAGCCCTCTCTCAGAGAGCCTGCACCCGCAGGGCACTGGGGCATCTAACTGCGGTTCTTAGCATGGACTTAACGCTGGCCTCTGAGAGGCCCCTCTCCTCATGTCCTTCTGCTTCTAGGGGTTCTTCTCTGGGCTTGCCCCAGGCCTACATGTCTCAACAATACCTTACGTGTTCCCCAACCCATTGCTAGCAGAGAAAAAAAAAGGGCTTATTGTAAAAGTATTAGGTGAAGAAATCCAATTTATAAGGCAAGTCAGACTGAAGCTCACACCTACACAGGGGGTGCAGGTGAAAGAGACGCGGTCTGGGTCCCTGACCGACACTCTGAGAGCAAGATGCACGCACAGAATTACCCCCAAGTGGTGCTGCTTCCAGCACCTGGAAAACACGACCACTGAGCCTATCCTTACAAGGCACAAAGAAACGGTGCTTTACAGCATCCAGTGTCTGGAATCGTGATTTTCCTGTTTGTGGACATGTTTGTTGAGAGCCAAGTGGCGGCAGAACCCCTGGGCTCCTCGCTAGCAGACCAGGCCACTTTTTACATGATGGGCTGTGGGTTCTCACTTGACCAGCGCTCTCCTCCCCAAAGGCTAAAGAAGCCCAGGATGACCTGGTGAAGACCAAGGAGGAGCTGCACCTGGTGATGACGACTCCCCCGCCCCCGCCACCCCCAGCGTACGAGCCTGTGAATTACCACGTGCAAGAGGGACTGCAGGACGAGGGGGCAGAGCCCATGGGCTACAGCGCTGAGCTCTCCAGCGAGGGCATCCTGGATGACCGCAACGAGGAGAAGCGGATCACTGAGGCTGAGAAGAACGAGCGTGTGCAGCGGCAGCTGCTGGTGAGTGGGCGGGGCACTCGCGCCCCCAGGACTCCACCCCTGGCACCCCCACCCCTGGCACCCCCGCCCCAGGCACCCCGTCATGCCCTTTCATAGCCTCATCTCCTAGCCACTCCATGAGGTCCCTGTGGGCTCACCATGACCTTACAGGGGAGGCAGGTAGGTAATGGACATTTGCTTCATGTTACAGACTCTGAGCAACGAGTTGTCCCAGGCCCGGGATGAGAACAAGAGGACCCACAATGACATCATCCACAACGAGAACATGCGGCAAGGCCGGGACAAGTACAAGACGCTGCGGCAGATCAGGCAGGGCAACACCAAGCAGCGCATTGACGAGTTCGAGGCCATGTAGAGGGGCCAGGGGCGGAGGGCACCTCACAGCAAGGGGTGTCACACTTGGTTCTTTAGTACTCTTTAAGTCTAGAAACCCCCTTGTCGTGTTCCAGTCCCTTAAAAGAGCAGTTACCGGCAGAAGTGTTCTGCCCCAGGACCCGGTGGGACCCTCCCTGGTTACTTCCAATTGTATCACAGTGCCAAAAAGGCCAATGACAGCTACCGAATCAGGGATTTGGATGGCTCTAAATCTAAAACTTCAGGCTGGCCCGTGTGACACAAGGTTCAGTGTCACTGGGGACAGCACTGTGGCCTACACACGGGTGCCATACCCTCTCTAGTTTTGAAATGAGCTCGGATCGATTTTTGTCCTCAATTTCTATGAAGGATCCATCTCTGTGTTTGGAGGGGTGAAAATGATTTTGAAATTTGGGTCTAAAGTACGCTCCCTCGAGGGGTTCCTTCCTCTAGCCTGCTGGCAGAGCGAGTCTGCGGCAGTCCTTCAGAGTGTACGGTATGGGGACTCTCCGACACATACCTGGCCACGTGCGTTGTTGGACTACACACCCAGTGATCTGCTATAGAGAATAGTATTTATATGTAAGTGATAATATGGGTTTGTAACATTAGTTTTAAAAAGGGAAAAAAGTTTTGTTCTGTATATTTTGTTACCTTTTACAGAATAAAAGAATTAAATATTAAGAACCATGTAATTGCGACACTTGATCTGACGTGGGGGCACTCGGGAAACTGATTCATCAATGCTGTACAAAATGCACACTTCAATTTCCTGTTGGCTTCTTATTTGAAAAAAATACACACTGAGATCATTGACCTCCAGCCTTGAAGGGACTCGGCCTGTTTATTGTGAGCGCCGTGTTCCTGGTTTCAGTCGTCAGTCTTCCTTTTGCACGTGCGCTCTCCTTTGCAGTTGTGATGTCATGTGCAGGTGACCCCACAGGTGCCTCTCCGAGGCATTGTGTCTGCTTGCATGGGGGCGGATCTTGCCCTCAGACGTACTAACCAGAAAGGTATCCTCCCGAGCTCCCCTTAGCTGGGAGGCTCGCCACAGGAGGGCTAGGCAGACAACTTTCACCATGCTTTTTCTTAAATTTTTGTTGTTCATAAATGCCAGGAGCCATGGGCTGCTGTTGAGCATTTACTGAAATGAGGCCACCTCCTCATCTGCCGACAGGAACCTCCCCCTGACTCTTCTGCGCTCTACCCACACACAGAACCTGTAGTCCGTTACTGGTGATCCGGTGGGTCTGATCCTGCAACGGCGACCTTTGCAGGTAGGCACTCTCCTCGGGCTCCCCTTCAGTGCAGGGTGAGGGTCATGTCCGTCCACAAGTTGGGGCTGGACAGGACTTTCTGCCACTGGAGCTTAGACTGTGAACAGGAGTCCACGCAACCCGCCGCACCTCCCTCTGCAAGGAGAGGGGTGGGCAGTGGGTGAGAATGTCACTTCACGCTTCCCAGGGAGAACCCTGTTCTCTCCCTCAATCTTGAGACTTCCTCAGAGGCCTCCCACCCCCCCCCTCAAACCCTAGGTGTCCATGCTCTAAAGCAGCAGTTTTCAACCTCCCCTGTGGGGGATTGAACGACCCTTTCACAGGGGTCTTGTATCTGACATTTACATTCGGACTCATAAGTAGTAGCAACGTTATAAAGTAGCAATAAAATGTTTTTATGGTTGGGAGGGTCACCCCAGCATGAGGAACTGTGTTAAAGGTCACAGTGTTAGGAAGGTTGAGAACCACTGCTCTAAAGGGAAGGGAGGTGGGCCCTAGGCACCCAGTTCTCAGCGGGAGTCATGGAGCTTAATTCTGAGAGTGAAGATGGTCTGAGGATCTGTCCCCCATATCCCCTCAGGAAGAGTTTTCCTTGAAAACATTGGCTTTCTAAGGAATGCAACCCCGGGTCTTGTTTAGTATTTCTCAGCTGGCAATCTCAGGAGCTGTGTGTGGGTGACTGGGGAGGGTCCTGCTGAGAACTGGGTGGGGCACCAGACCTGCCTGGTCCCAGGAGGAGGTCAGGCATACAATGCCAGCAGCCTCCCGGTGAGCCACACTGAATGGCGCCCTTGTCCCCTCAGTGACGTCCTTCCAGATGTATGTTTGTCTGGGTTAAGATATTTTCCTTAAGAAAATAATCCTCTTATGATTGACACCAGGAACAAAAAGTAAACACTGTCCCTTGCCTGTTGTGAAGCCTGAAGCTCGTGTTTCTTTAGCTGATCCAAAGCTGATTTAAATTGCTGAAATACTTGGCTGTATGGTGGCTCTGTTACAGACATGGACTTAGGAAACCCTATTAGGACAGGATAGGGCAGTTTCAAAGCCAGATACATCAGGAGCCATGCTGGGCCATCTCTAAGGACACGTAAACCTGTGGCTTTCACTGATAACACATTTGAGAGACACAGATCCACAGAAAGTGAGCAGACTTACTTGAACCAAGCCTGGCTCCCCCTAGCAGGCGGTCGTTCATACCAAAGATGGCCTGGTCCCACACAGTCAGCTCCAAGCTCGAGTGCTGCAGCTGTGAGCTGCTCACACCGCTGAACACGAAGGAGTGTTTCCACTGGGGACAACCCTGCTTCTTCAGGACTGGGGACTTCACACGCAGTTTTTGTTGGTCTGGCAGGGTTAGACAGCTGAGAAAGGAAACAGGATCCTTGAAGCTCGGCGTGCAGCCTCCTTCTCCTCGGGTACCCCCATTCTAGGCTGAAGTGGGTTAGCATCCCGAGGCCTGCCCGTGGGCCTCTTCTCCCTAGAATGGTCCCCTTTTCCTTTTAGAGCTGGATCCCACATCAGGTGTCTTAGGGTGAGTCGGGACTCTGTACCACACAGCCCTCACTGTGATGGCTCCTCATGGCCACGCCACCATTAAAACCAATGCTACGGGACCAGGGTTCTGTATACACATGGCTTCATTTTGCTCCATTCTCTGGAAAATACATTGAGAAAATTGAACTTGCCAGAGGGCATACACAGTAGTAGTGAGGGATTCTGTCCTGACAGGCCACCGTATTTTTCCATGCTTCAGTGAACTCTGGAGGACCAGAGCACACCTGCAGTGATGAAGAGTAGCCCAGCAACTGACTGGCCAGATGATGCTCAAGCCAAGAGACGGTGCTGAGCTAGGGAAATCCTCATTGATTTCCAAACCAATTACTGATATTTCAAGAACTGATAAGGTCTGGGCTTCTGCTTAAAGTGTGTTATTTATAAGTGAGCCTTATACGACCAAATCCCATTTTTGGAAACCATGGTCCTAAAAAATGTGCTATACGCCATTTTCTTTTTCATCTAATTACATTGTGATCTGTTTCATATGCACATGAGAACAAGTGCACGTGCCACACACATGTTAGTCGCAGAACCACTTGCAGGAGTTCTCTCCTTCCACTGTGTGGCTGGTTCCAGGGGCCTGGACTTGGCTCGTCATGCTTGGCAGGGGCCTCTATCCACTGAGCCATCCTACCATTCCTATCTTAGGTTTTCATAGGAAAGCTAAGATGAGGTGATTTCAAATGGCCGGTACGTTCTGGTGTTTCCTACAGATTTCGGGCCTCACTCAATATACACTCACCAACACATCTAATACCTACCCCTTAACAAAGGAGTTTAAGGTGCCATCCGACCTCACGGGTAAATTCTTGGCTCCCAGCACAACCAAACACAGTTGACCGTTAAGCGCCAGCTGGCCTGTTCCTGGAAAGATTGTCAGAACTTGAGTTAGACCCATTTCCCCTGATACGTGAGCATGCAGTGTCGACACCCAGAAAGTGGTGGCTCCCTGAGAAAACCCACAGCCTCCAGGCCTTGAGAGAGCAGGAAGAAGAAAAGGCACACTTCTTCCACCAGCTTCACGGGCTTTGCCTACACACCGCCTCGATGGCCAGCACGCAGGCAGAATAAAGGATCAGTGGGTTGCCAGGAAGGTGGCAGTTACATGGAAGCCTGCTGTGCATACTGACTGTAGCTCGCGGTTTGAGGGGATAAGCTGCTGTTTTAGGTCCTGGTAACCACCTTCAGGTGCCTGCTGCTGGCCCTGGTAGCTCAGGTTGGACCATCCTAGTCTTGCCAAAGTCAACTCACTACCCTTTGAAATTGTGAGTTCTCTCGGTGTCTGTCCGTCTCTACCCACACAGTGTCCACATGCCTTGCGTTATCTACCTTGAATAGCTTGAGGCCAAGCCCTTGACCCACTCTATCCAGATCTCTCTGAGTCTCCGGCTCCCAGGGGCCTAGAAGCACTCTCAGTTCTCGAAGAGCCAAACTCTGACTGGGATGCATGCTGTTACGAGACTGGCCAGTCTATACTTTAGGAAGGAGAAAGCGTGCACTGGAGGAGGCCTTGCCTGTTCTGGTCACCTGTATGCCCTCAAGTCATGAGTTCCAGGGACTGGAATGTGCTAGACCAGTGGGCAGTGGGAAATCGTTTACCTACCTCTGGGTAGGTACTTACCTGCCCCCTGGGCTTTAGGGACAGTGACACAAACAAATGCTCATGGGGCTGGAGGTCACCAACCTTCTCGGGCCTCCTGGAGTGTTCTTGGCTCTACAGGAAGGACCAGTTTGGCTCGGACAGCGAGTTCTCCATTGTTCTGAGGAATAGTGTCTTCATATTTCTCAGCCTGGGGTGAGAGGCAAAGCTCAGAAGCAGGACCCTTCCCGTCACACCTAGGGACCACCTGTACTGTCCAGGTTGTCTCAACTCTGTCCATAAATGCCCACTCCTCCCCCCAAGTCCTCTCAAGGCCCAGGGATGGAGAGGGCATGCTTGGTGGATTAGTCCTCTACCTACAATGACATCCCTGCCACCCTCAGCCCCTCAGCAATTCACTGTCCTCAGAACATCAGGAATCACTGTCCAGGAAGCCTGGACAATGCTGGCCTTAAAAACAGTCATGAGCCAGGCGTTGGGGCACACACTTTAATCCCAGCACTTGGGAGGCAGAGGCAGGCAGAGCTCTTGTGAGTTCAAGGGTGGCCTGGTCTACAAAGTGCGTCCAGAGCAACCAAGGCTACACAGAAAAACCCTGTCTCAAGAAAAAAAAAGAAGAGAAAGAAAAAGTCACTAGTCACTAGTCACTATCCATCCCTGTCCATCACCTCACTCTAGGCCAGAAGGGATTGGAGCTACCCTTCCACACCAATGTCTCCTTCAGGCACCGAGGGCAGAAAGTGCTGTAGACGGTGCCTCCTGGAGCCATTGGCGAGCTCTGTAGCCTCTGTGGAGATGCCAGTCAGTCTACAGAAATGGCTTCTCTGGTCCTGAGTGATTTCATCATGAACTGAATGAGAAGCCCAGAGCGGAGATAATCCTGGATCTGATGGACCTCCCGTCCTGGGTATGGGGAAGTCTACTGGGAAGGACGGTCATGGCTGCCACCACCTGGATCGAGGAGCTGCCCTTGGCGTATCCAGGGAGCCAGCATGGGCCAGCCACCATCTGTGCCAATGCACGAATTCAAAAGGTTCTTGGGTGCCAACTGGGACAGGGACCCCCAAGGTCTAGGCACCAAGTACCAGCCCCAGAGTACCCAGTGCCAGAGCCCTGTGGCAGGCCCGTGGACATTCAGTTCCCGCTCGGTGACAGGGAGCTACTCTCTTAGCCAGCATCTGGTAGAGTGGCTTTAGCTTGGCATTCTACCACTAGCCCGTTCACCAATGGAGGCTAATTGGGCCACCCATGGGTGCCATCCAGATATATCCTACCCACGTTCACGCTGCCAGGGGTGGGTTTGTGTGAAAAGACGTCACTCCATAGGCTCAAGAATTTAAACTCGCTGGGTGTGGTGGCAGCCAGGCATGGTGGTGCATGCCTTTAATCCCAGCACTAGGGAGACAGAGGCAGGCAGATTTCTGTGAGTTCAAGGCCAGCCTGCTCTACAAAGAGGGTTCCAGGACAGCCAGTGCTATTACACAGAGAAACCTTGTCTCAAAAAAAAAAAAAAAAAAAAATCCAAGAAAAAAAAAACCACAAAAAACCAAAAACACAAAACAAAACATACACACAAAAAAAGAGAAGAATTTAAACTCTTAGTCTCCAGTTCATGGCACTATTTGGGAAGGTTACGAAAGCTTTGGGGATGAAGAATCTCACTTGAGGAAATGTGTCACGGGGGGTGGGCTTTGAGAGTTTGTGACCTCACCCCCATGTCTAGTTTGCCCCCTCTGTGCCCTTGAGCTGTGATCTCCGAGTTTCCCACTCCTGTCTGCAGCCGTACCTCCCTGCCATAATGGACTCAGTCCCCCTGGAACCGTAAGCCGAAATAAACTCCTTCCTAAGTTGCTTCTGCTCATGGCGGGTTATCACAGCAACAGAAGAGTAACAAATACTCCCCCTACCACACACACGCACACGCACACGCACACACACACACACACACACACCCCTCCAAAGACACACCTTGGCCCGTAATGGATACCATCTGGCATTCTGTGTCGCACTGTCCTCAAAGTCCCACGTGGCCAGAGGAAGGATCACTTCTCCGAGGAACACCCTCCGGGCAAGGGTACCTAGGTGCCACACAGAGACCTGCAGCCTCCGGGTCACCAGCTGGGCAGGGTCCACCTGATACTACAGATGCAAGGACAAGATGGTTAGCCAGGTCCTCCTAGAACCACCCCCAAGGCCTGCACAGGCTGTGAGCCCTGACACTCTGCTGCAGCCAGGGTCTAGGTATAATTGTTGTGGGCCAAGCTGCTTGGAGCCAGGGGCCAAGACAGACAGACCTCTTTGCCTGCTTGCTGAGCACCTGCAGCCGGCTCTCATCCACTCCCATCCGTTCCCACCACACACCCTTGCCTAGCTCAGCACTGTTGAAAACCAAACCAAGAACGGTGTCCACATAGGACCTGCCCTTATACAGGGCCACACTGCACCAAGCCAATATTATCCCAAAATACTAAAGATCAGACTTTTGAGTTTTAAAAAACGCAATGGGACCATAGCTGCATATAAAACCCATGTTTAACATGCATCAAGTCCTAGGATATGTCCCCAGTACCACAGTAAAATAAACAAATAAATGCGAAGCATAAGCTTTCACGCCAGTCTGTTTACCTTGTATAGAAATTGCATGTGAGTGGCACGTGGGGACAGAGATCAGGACTGTAGGTGGCACGTGACCCTTTTGAAGTCTGTGTCATATAGAGCACCCCATCTCAGCCTCTGGGAACCTGCAGTTTTATCTGTACGTTGTACTTTCTCAATAATGAACACCTAGAACTGGCTGCTGAGCCTTCATCTTGTACCAGGCATCTTTGGCCTCCACAAGGACAAGTGATATCAATAGCCAGTGTCACTCATTTGAGATGGGTGTGTCCTCCCCCCCACCCCCACCCCCGGTCTGGAAGCCATTGGTGGTGGGCGGCATGGCCAGCCACATATCCAGGCCTGACCTCTCACTGTTGACCTTTGCAGCTTGCTGCCTACTCCAGGCTTGTGGCGTAGTGTAACCAGACACTCGCAGCCACATGTGCAGTCTAGCTGGACTTCCTGTCTTCTTTTCCATTCTCTGCACCTTTCTTTCCCTTTGAGGAACAAGGTGGCAAGGAGACAGGGACTGAAACACTGTGACTTCTCTGCATTTGCAGAGAAGGGTGGTAGTGACAGGTGCTGTCCCCACCCTACCCATCTGGCTGGCCTCTCCTTCCCTCTGGGACTTACGTAGCCATGGGTCTAGGCACGCTGGGCTATGTTCCCCCCCACAGCCCTTGACTCTGGTTTTTGCTGATTTCCAAATCCCTGTTTCATTTCCTTTTTGTTGTTGTTCTCGAGACAGGGTCTGACTGTGTAACTAACTCTGGCTGTCCTGGAACTCACTGTGTAGACCAGGCTGGCCTCGAACTCAGAGAGATCATTTGTTTCTGCCTCCCACGTGCTGGGATTAAAGGTCTATGCCACTACACTGGCTCCCTGTTTCCACTCCTCCCTCTGTCAAACAAACAAACCACTAAATCACCACACACGTTCATCTTGCCCCTTCCTTTCCTCATGAGTAAATCAGTTATGCCCTGAGCACAGGGCTGGGCTTGCGGCCCTGTGAGAAGTAAGGCTATTCCGAGAAGAACTAGCTATGGGGCCATGATGCAGTGGGAACACAGTGTTGCCTCAGGGCCATTCACTAATCACTCACCCTGCAGGCCCTTGCTGGACTCCCTGAGACATGCAGGCTTGCATTGCCTGGTCCCCGCTGGCTGCTCACCCCGTCTGAGGAGCAGTCATTGAATCTACTGGTTGTGCTCTCCAAAGCCTGCACCAGTGGCCAGGAGCTGCTATAGACCATGGGGACTGACGCATAAGCAGAGACAGACCAAGAGCAGACGACAACTAAACACCCAAACGTACTGTCTCTGTTCCCTCAGATTCCCATGCAGAGAGTCTCTAAGGGAGTAGAAACCTCTCCAGAGCCCAGAGCTCCCCCCCCCGCCCCCCACCCCCGCCACAAAAACCATTCTATTCAGAAAACTTTTGACAATGTGTGCATGTGTGTGGTGTATGCAGTGTGCGGTGTGTGCGGTGTGTGTGGTGTGTGTATGTGTGTGGGTGTGGGTATGTGCTCTATGCAGTATGTGTGTGGTGTATCTGTGTGCTCCACGCAGTATGTGTGTGGTGTGTCTGTGTGTTATGGTATATATTTATGTAGGTGTATATACATATGGAGATCAGAGATTGACATTAAGTGTTTTCCTCAATTGCTCTCCATTTTCTTTCTTTCTTTCTTTTTTCTTTTTCCTTTTTTTTTTTTTTTTCTTTTTTGAGGCAGGGTTTCTCTACATAGCCTTGGCTGCCCTGGACTTGCTTTGTAGACCAGGCTGGCCTCGAACTCACAGAGATCTGCCTTCCTCTGCCTCCCTGTGTGCTAGGATGACTGGCGTGCTCTACCATGCCTGGCTCTCCATTTTCTTCTTTTGAGACAGGATCTTTCAGCTGAGCCTGAAGCTGTTTGGCTAGGCTGGCTGACCAACGGGCTCCAGAGACCCTCCTGTTTCTAGTCCCAAGCACTGGAGTAACACACAAGAGTCACAACTGTCTCTTTATGTTGGTGCTGGGTCCCCATGTGACAGGTACCCTGTAAGCCTAAGCCTCAACTCTCGTACACTTCTAAAAAGATGGGGGCCAGGGAGGGGGTTGTCAGGGTGGAACGCTGTCAACTCACAACCAGCCAGAGGTGGTTCTCACAGCCATCTTTCCTTGGTTTTACAAACCTCCTGGATGCCAAAGCCAGAGGAAAGTGGAATACTTAATTCCTACCATGTTTTTTAAAGAGGGACCTGGAACTCACAATGCAGACCAGGCTGGACTTGAACTCACAAAGATCTGCCTGCCTCTGTCTCCCTAGTGCTGGGATTAAAGACATGCACCACCATGCCTGGCTTCAAGAGTTTCAAGATTAAGTTTGGTCTGTGTTAGAATTCTTTGAAATTAAGTTAAAGACATTATTCTTTCACATGGATCTAAAAAGTTTCCAAAGACCACAAAATATTCCTAACAGACTATAATTGTTGTTTCTTTTGAGATCTTGCATGTAATTTAAATAAGGCAAGTAAGACTTTTTAGGTTGAATTATATAATTAAATACTTATCTAAGATAGTTCCCATCTCACTTCTTGGGTCTCAGTCTTACACAAAGTACCTTATTAGACTTGTGATGAATATTTCAATATCAGCCCAATATGTCCAGGCAGCCCATAATTTTCAAATGTCTCCCAGGAAGCACGTGGCATGCAGGCCCGGCTGCAGTGACGTGCATGTGGGTGGCCAGCAGAGTGGGGTCTGTGGGAACAGAGCATTTCAAGCCCTGCCTACACCTGCTGAGTCAGAAGCTGTAATCTAAAAACAAAACAGGGGGTTGCTACGCCATGAACCTCACAGCCTCTCCATTGTGCGCTCCTGCTAAGGTTCTCGGATTCCCCAAGTCTCATTTCCCGTCGGTGAGTGAAGACTCTAATACCATCCTCAGGACTTACATGAAGCAATCGGCCAGAGCAGAGGCCCAGGAAACAATGGCTGTTATTATAATGAATTCAAGGCGCGGTTCTAGCCTCCACATGGACCCTGACTGCCACTACTTGCCAAGGAGGCAGACAAAGGCCTCTCTGCCTGCCAGTGCCAGTCCCGGCTGGGGTTCCCTCAGGGACAGGCAGCTCATGGCTGCAGCAGCCACAGCCCATGGCTGGAACTTCTTCCACCTCAAATGAGACAAGGCCTTGGCTCTGCTCTAAAGTACAGTCCTATTTCTTAGTAGGACAGAAAATGAAAAGTCAAATAATTCCTTGATGATTTCCTATCTTACTACTGTGTGCGTGTAATATGTATACAATGTGTGTATATGATGTGTGTGGGATGGGTGTGTGGGATGGGGATGGGTGTGTGGGATGGGTGTGTGGGATGGGTGTGTGGGATGGGTGTGTGAGATGGGGATGGGTGTGTGAGATGGGGATGGGTGTGTGGGATGGGTGTGTGGGATGGGTGTGTGGGATGGGTGTGTGGGATGGGTGTGTGGGATGGGTGTGTGGGATGGGTGTGTAGGATGGGTGTGTGAGATGGGGATGGGTGTGTGGGATGGGTGTGTGGGATGGGTGTGTGGGATGGGTGTGTGTGATGAGGATGGGTGTGTGGGATGAGTGTGTGGGATGGGTGTGTGGGATGGGTGTGTGGGATGGGTGTGTGGGATGGGTGTGTGGGATGGGTGTGTGGGATGGGTGTGTGGGATGGGTGTGTGGGATGGGTGTGTGGGATGGGTGTGTGGGATGAGTGTGTGGGATGGGTGTGTGGGATGGGTGTGTGGGATGGGGATGGGTGTGTGGGATGGGTGTGTGGGATGGGTGTGTGGGTTGGGTGTGTAGGATGGGTGTGTAGGATGGGTGTGTGGGATGGGTGTGTGGGATGGGTGTGGGGGATGGGTGTGGGGGATGGGTGTGGGGGATGGGGATGGGTGTGTGGGATGGGGATGGGTGTGTGGGATGGGGATGGGTGTGTGGGATGGGTGTGTGGGATGGGTGTGTGGGATGGGTGTGTGGGATGGGTGTGTGGGATGGGTGTGTGGGATGGGTGTGTGGGATGGGTGTGTGGGATGGGGATGGGTGTGTGGGATGGGGATGGGTGTGTGGGATGGGTGTGTGGGATGGGTGTGTGTGATGGGTGTGTGGGATGGGTGTGTGGGATGGGTGTGTGGGATGGGTGTGTAGGATGGGTGTGTGAGATGGGGATGGGTGTGTGGGATGGGTGTGTGGGATGGGTGTGTGGGATGGGTGTGTGTGATGAGGATGGGTGTGTGGGATGAGTGTGTGGGATGGGTGTGTGGGATGGGTGTGTGGGATGGGTGTGTGGGATGGGTGTGTGGGATGGGTGTGTGGGATGAGTGTGTGGGATGGGGATGGGTGTGTGGGATGGGTGTGTGGGATGAGTGTGTGGGATGGGTGTGTGGGATGGGTGTGTAGGATGGGTGTGTGGGATAGGTGTGTGGGATGGGTGTGTGGGATGGGTGTGGGGGATGGGGATGGGTGTGTGGGATGGGGATGGGTGTGTGGGATGGGGATGGGTGTGTGGGATGGGTGTGTGGGATGGGTGTGTGGGTTGGGTGTGTAGGATGGGTGTGTAGGATGGGTGTGTGGGATGGGTGTGTGGGATGGGTGTGTGGGATGGGTGTGTGGGATGGGTGTGTGGGATGGGTGTGTGGGATGGGGATGGGTGTGTGGGATGGGGATGGGTGTGTGGGATGGGGATGGGTGTGTGGGATGAGTGTGTGGGATGGGTGTGTGGGATGGGTGTGTAGGATGGGTGTGTGGGATGGGGATGGGTGTGTGGGATGAGTGTGTAGGATGGGTGTGTGGGATGGGTGTGTGGGATGGGTGTGTGGGATGGGTGTGTGGGATGGGTGTGTGGGATGGGGATGGGTGTGTGGGATGGGTGTGTGGGATGAGTGTGTGGGATGGGTGTGTGGGATGGGTGTGTAGGATGGGTGTGTGGGATAGGTGTGTGGGATGGGTGTGTGGGATGGGTGTGGGGGATGGGGATGGGTGTGTGGGATGGGGATGGGTGTGTGGGATGGGTGTGTGGGATGGGTGTGTGGGATGGGTGTGTGGGATGGGTGTGTGGGATGGGTGTGTGGGATGGGTGTGTGGGATGGGTGTGTGGGATGGGTGTGTGGGATGGGTGTGTGGGATGGGTGTGTGGGATGGGTGTGTGGGATGGGTCTGTGGGATGGGTGTGTGGGATGGGGATGGGTGTGTGGGATGGGTGTGTGGGATGGGTGTGTGGGATGGGTGTGTGGGATGGGGATGGGTGTGTGGGATGGGTGTGTGGGATGGGTGTGTGGGATGGGTGTGTGGGATGGGTGTGTGGGATGGGTGTGTGGGATGGGTGTGTGGGATGGGTGTGTGAGATGGGGATGGGTGTGTGGGATGGGGATGGGTGTGTGGGATGGGTGTGTGTGATGAGGATGGGTGTGTGGGATGAGTGTGTGGGATGGGTGTGTGGGATGGGTGTGTGGGATGGGTGTGTGGGATGGGTGTGTGGGATGGGTGTGTGGGATGGGTGTGTGGGATGGGGATGGGTGTGTGGGATGGGTGTGTGGGATGAGTGTGTGGGATGGGTGTGTGGGATGGGTGTGTAGGATGGGTGTGTGGGATAGGTGTGTGGGATGGGTGTGTGGGATGGGTGTGGGGGATGGGGATGGGTGTGTGGGATGGGGATGGGTGTGTGGGATGGGGATGGGTGTGTGGGATGGGTGTGTGGGATGGGTGTGTGGGATGGGTGTGTGGGATGGGTGTGTGGGATGGGTGTGTGGGATGGGTGTGTGGGATGGGGATGGGTGTGTGGGATGGGGATGGGTGTGTGGGATGGGTGTGTGGGATGGGTGTGTGGGATGGGTGTGTGGGATGGGTGTGTGGGATGGGTGTGTGGGATGGGTGTGTGGGATGGGTGTGTGGGATGGGGATGGGTGTGTGGGATGGGTGTGTAGGATGGGTGTGTGGGATGGGTGTGTGGGATGGGGATGGGTGTGTGGGATGGGTGTGTGGGATGGGTGTGTGGGATGGGTGTGTGGGATGGGGATGGGTGTGTGGGATGGGTGTGTGGGATGGGTGTGTGGGATGGGTGTGTGGGATGGGTGTGTGGGATGGGTGTGTGGGATGGG
This sequence comes from Acomys minous, assembly GCF_964271855.1. Classification (NCBI taxonomy): domain Eukaryota; kingdom Metazoa; phylum Chordata; class Mammalia; order Rodentia; family Muridae; genus Acomys; species Acomys minous. Next base: position 137,517,486 of record NC_140485.1, on the reverse strand, counting down.
TGTGTGGGATGGGTGTGTGGGATGGGTGTGTGGGATGGGGATGGGTGTGTGGGATGGGGATGGGTGTGTAGGATGGGTGTGTTGGATGGGTGTGTGGGATGGGTGTGTGGGATGGGTGTGTGGGATGGGTGTGTGGGATGGGGATGGGTGTGTGGGATGGGTGTGTGGGATGGGTGTGTGGGATGGGTGTGTGGGATGGGGATGGGTGTGTGGGATGGGTGTGTGGGATGGGTGTGTGGGATGGGTGTGTGGGATGGGTGTGTGGGATGGGTGTGTGGGATGGGTGTGTGGGATGGGTGTGTGGGATGGGTGTGTAGGATGGGTGTGTGGGATGGGGATGGGTGTGTAGGATGGGTGTGTAGGATGGGTGTGTGGGATGGGTGTGTAGGATGGGTGTGTGGGATGGGGATGGGTGTGTGGGATGGGTGTGTGGGATGGGGATGGGTGTGTGGGATGGGGATGGGTGTGTGGGATGGGTGTGTGGGATGGGTGTGTGGGATGGGTGTGTGGGATGGGGATGGGTGTGTGGGATGGGTGTGTAGGATGGGTGTGTGGGATGGGTGTGTGGGATGGGTGTGTAGGATGGGTGTGTGGGATGGGTGTGTGGGATGGGTGTGTGGGATGGGTGTGTGGGATGGGTGTGTAGGATGGGTGTGTGGGATGGGGATGGGTGTGTGGGATGGGTGTGTGAGATGGGTGTGTGGGATGGGTCTGTGGGATGGGTGTGTGGGATGTGGATGGGTCTGTGGGATGGGTGTGTGGGATGGGGATGGGTGTGTGGGATGGGTGTGTGGGATGGGTGTGTGGGATGGGTGTGTGGGATGGGTGTGTGGGATGGGTGTGTGGGATGGGTGTGTGGGATGGGTGTGTACAATGTACACTGCACATGAATGAGTACAGTGTGTACAGGCCCTTGCACCCATGGATGTCAGAGAACAACCTCCCCCTTACCCTCACCCTCTAGCTTGTGAGAGACAGGTCTCTTGTTTTGCTGCTGTGCCCGCCCACCAGGCTAGCTGGCCTGTCAGCTTCTGGGGACTCTGTCTCACTTCCCATCTTGCTGAAGGACAGCGAGACTATAGACAAGTGCTAGAGTCTGGCTCGGCGTGGGGCCTAAGACTTTACCCACAGAGCCATCTCCGTAGTCCTGCAATTTGTTTCTGTTTTGTTTATAAAAATGACATTTTTCATAAAAAGAAGAAACCTATGGATTTCATATATTCCAAAAAAGAGGCACTTTGTGAAGACTAAACCACAGCAGCCAGCTTCATTCCCAGAATCCTTTGCTCAAGAATACCTCTCTGATGTTCAGGCAAATGTTACAAGTCACAATGTGCACCCAGTTGTTAGCTTGAGACGTGAGTTTTCTTAGAGATCATTAACCCAAGGTTGTTTTCGAGTCTGCCAGAGTGCAAAGGCTAATGCCTGCCTCCTGTCAACTGATTGGCAGAACCATGAAGAAACGTACAGTCGTCTGCAGTTATAGGTAACTGCCTCGAGCACTTCAAGGAGGCACGCTGGACTCTGACCCTAGGCCCAGCCTGCGGGGAGGATTCAGGAATGTTCGCCCCGCCTGGCAAGTACCTACCTGCAAGGTTTCCTCGAAAGCCGGGTCCAGGGTGTTCTTTTGGACTCGTGTCTTGCGTTTTCCCTGGGAGGACCTGTCGGGCAGCAGGTAAGTCTTGACATACCTAGTGGGCAGAGGCAGACGGACAAAGGGACAGCTGAAATGTGGGGTGAACAGAGTTCAGGGAAGCAGAATGCAGCACCAGCAGTTTCTCTGCCCTGCTTCCCTGCTGGAGCTTGAGCAGACAGGCAAGACTCAGTGTATTCTGACGTGTGTGTGTGTGTGTGTGTGTGTGTGTGTGTGTGTGTGTGTGTGTATGTGTGTGTGTGTATGTGTGTATATGTATGTATGTGTATGTGTGTGTTTATGTGTGTGTATATGTGTGTGTGTGTGTGTGTGTGTATGCATGTGTGTGTATGTGTGTATATGTATGTATGTGTATGTGTGTGTTTATGTGTGTGTATATGTGTGTGTGTGTGTGTGTGTGTGTGCGCGTGCGCACTCTCGTGCATATTCACCTTCACATGGAGGCTAGAGGTTTATGTTTGGTGTCTTCCTTAGTCTGTCTCCATCACTGGGATTACAGATGTGGGATCGCAGACACGCATCAACACGTGCAGCTTTTTACACGGCTGTTGGGGATCCAAACTCAGGTCCCTGTGCTTGCAGAACATGCTGTTTACTGGCTGAGGCATCCCTCTGCAGGCCAAGTGCTGTGTGAGTAACTTCTGACTCTCACAGCCTTACCCCAGTGTGGAGCATGTACCTCCTGCTGCAAGTCAAGACTGTAGCAGGAAAAGCTCCCAACCTTGACCTTCTCGAAATCTGTTTCTGGTTCCTTACCTCCTGTCTGATAAAGACCCCAAACCAGATGTTCCCAGTGTGTGCTAGGCCCCCTCTTTCCACCTCTACCCATTGCTACCCTCAAGCCCTCAGAACGAAGGAGGAAAATGGAAACTCGTGACTCGCACTTAGCCTTTTGCTCTCAGAGACCTCAAAGATTATACTCTCTTCTCAGCTAAAGAGCATTTGAACCCAGGAAAGCAGAACCGCTCATCAACACTTTTTGTTTATTTGGTTTGGTTTGGTTTTTTCAAGATAGTTTCTCAGTGTAGCCTTAGCTGTCCTGGACTCACTTTGTAGACCAGGCCGGCCTTGAACACACAGCAATCCCCCTGCCTCTGCCTCCCCAAGTGCTGGGATTACAGGCATGTGCTACCATGCCCGGCTTTCAGGTTAAAGTTTGTGAAGTTATATTTCAGTCGGTCTTCTTTGTAAACATAAACATTACTTTGACTAAATACCCCAAATTTAAATGTGAAGTCAGGGAGTGTTTTGGGAACGAAGATTATTCCGGGTCCCTGAGGCTGTGGTGTCCACAGGGAGATGGAAGCTGAGACCAGGCAAAAAGGGGGTCTTTGTGAAAAATTGTAATTACTATAGAAATTTGAATTTTGACAAATATGCCTGACTGAGGAGCTGCTGAAGGCTTCAGAATGGAGAAGAGTTTGATTAGCTCATTGATCCATTGCTTTTCCTACCATCACTTACAAGCTAGTAACTGAAACAATTTACAGGGGAAAAGTCCTTGCCTTAAGCTATACCAAAAAACCAATTCTTCTACTTCTAATATTATATATTATATATGTATGTAGTTTTCAGTTTTCTTTCTATCTTTTTCCTTGCAGCACTGGCAATCACAAGACAGGGCCTTGTACATGCAAAGAACATGCTCCACCTGAGTCCTGCCCTCAAGAGCAGGGGCTTAAAAGGCAAAGGACGTGGAAAATTTATCACACCAAATTCTCGATAAGAAAAGTCATCACAGCCCGGGCAGTGGTGGTGCACGCCTTTAATCCCAGCCTGATCTACAAAGTGAGTCCAGGACAGTCAAGGCTACACAGAAAAACCGTGTCTCGAAAAAAACAAATAAAAAAAAAAAGAAAGAAAGAAAAAAGTCATCACAAATAACCTAGAAAAGAAGCAATAGCTGGAGTAAGTGATGTAAAAAAAAAAATATATATACACACACACACACACACACACACACACACACACACACACACACACATATATCACAAATGCAGAACTTTCAAAGCCCTATTTTAAACAGGGGATCCAGTCTATTTTAAATAGGGTTTAAAGCCATTTTCCTGGAGCTGAGGTCTAGCTCAGCGATGCAGTATGTGCCCAGCATGCACAAGGGGCTGAGGCCTAATCCTCTGCACCATGAAACAAATTCCTGAGGCCTGGGATGGACCGAGCGTGGAAGTTCTGTGTCAGAGGATGTGAGGCCTTGCATCAGTCTCTAACTTCATGTGGGCAGGTGTGTGTGTGCATGCACACACACACACACACACACACACACACACACACACACACATGCACACACATGCAAACAAAGCAATTTTAAAAATGGGCCAAGGATATGAGCAAAGAGTCGACCTGTGGGGAATCCAAGCGGCTAATGCCTCTATGGGAATCTGCTCATCTCTGTTAGTTTTCACCTTCAAATAACAGTGTTTTGGTTTTTGTTTTGTTTTGTTTTGTTTTTTAATATACCAGTGGGGGGTGGGTGCTAAGCACTTAGGAACACTTGCTGCTTTGCGGAGGATCCAGGCTCAGTTCCTAGCACCCACATAGTGACTGGGACTCCAGTTCTATGGGGTTCAACACCCTCTCCTGGTGTTTTGAATGAGAAAGGCTCCCATGGACTCAGAGGTTTGAACACTTAGTCTCCAGCTGGTGGCGCTGTTTGGGAAGGACTAAGGTGAATGGCTGTGCTGGTTGTTGTGTGTCACTCACTGGGGGCAGGCTTTGAGTTTTCAAAAGCCTTGTTGTGACCCCAGTCTCAGCAGCTCTCTCTCTCTCTCTCTCTCTCTCTCTCTCTCTCTCTCTCTCTCTCTCCCTCTCTCCCCCCTTCTCTCCCTCCCTCTCTCTCTCCCTCCCTCCTTCCCTCCCTCTCTCTCTCTTCCCCCCTCTCTCTCCCTCCCTCCCTCCCTCTCTCCCCCCCTCTCCCTCCCTCCCTCCCTCTCTCCGCCTCATGGTTGTGGGTCAAAACGTGAGCTCTCAGCTGTTCCTTTCCTACTCCATCATGGACTCTAACCCTCTGAAACCGTAAGACTCTTTGGTCATCGGGGTTCATCACAGCAAATAGAAAAGTAATTAAGACACACGGGCACTGAACCCATGTGGCACACATGCATACGTGCAGGCAAAACATACAGACAGTAAAATAAACAGATCTTCAAAAACAGTTATGAATTGTATGAAGGATGATGTTAATTTTGGTTTTCCTGCATGAAGTAAACTTCCAACAACCTTTACGGACGGTCTCCTTTCCCCACTGCTTGGCTGTGGCTCTCTGATGCACACTGAACGCTTACGGCCCTAAGTTTCAAGCCCTCTGTTGGAACTTAACCCCCACGTGATTGCATTTGGAGGTTGGGCCTTTGGGCCGTAGTCAGGTGTAAGGGTGGCCCTCCTGGAATAGGATTTGTCCTCAGACCCCTGGCCCTCTTCCCTTCTCCCATGGGATGACAGCCACAGATGTCCACCTATGAACCAGGGACACCAGCTCTGCCAGGACCTGGGCTTCGCAGCATCCACAGCCTCAAGGACAAGTGTCTGCTGTCTCTTGCCTATCGAGTTTCCAGTTACAGCAACTCCAATGATCTAAAATACCCCCTTGAGCACCCAAATTCCCCTATATGCTACTGACTCATTTTTACCCTTCTGTGAGCAACACATCAAAGCACAGCAGCTGTGTGGTGCCAAAATCTCAATTATAAACAACCCCCCCCCCTCAAGCCAACCAACTTACGGATTGCATTTCCTCTTCTTTTCTTCCCCATAGGCGAGCTTCTTACAGGTCTTGATGTACACTTCTAAGGAACAGCTTTCAAAGCAGTAGCGAACGGCAAATTCTATTTCTCCGGTGACATTAGCATTGTCGAAATTACCCATCTCCGTGCAGGTGCTGTTAATGCTAATTAAGCTGCCCTGAAATCAATGGCAGACATCATAAATTACCTCACAGCTAATAAGTATCTCGCAGTTGTGCTCCCACGATAGATCACGGGTCACACGGAAGCATGCGCCCGGACTCACGTTAAGCTGATAAATGCACCTGGGCTTGCACTTTGCTGACCTAAGTTGCCACCTGGTAAATCCTAAGGTGGTGCTTGGCAGGCCTTGCCTTGCTTGCGCGTTACGTCTCTGCCTGTCGGTAAAGGGTTACCCAATCAAAGTCTTTACCAAGAGTGAAGTGGACTGGCTCCTATGCATCACAAGCATCAGTCTTGGCCCAGGCACATTCATGGCCGGAGAGTGTGTATAAAGCAGCAGTGAGACTACGCGGCTGAGGTTGGGGATCAGAGGGAACTGGGGTCCAGGCCTGACCCTGTCTATGTCAAAGTGTAACAGAGGAATCTGATGCTGACCTCACAGTTATGAAAAGGACTACACAGAAACGAGTCATGTGGACTGCACAAAGATAACTGCAAATTATATTTAAATTTTTATGGGTACCTAAAATAAAAATGGAGTTACCTTCAAGCATTAGAGCCATCTAAGCTTAAATGACACATGAAGCTATGTGTCACAGGATGCCTGTGCCTAAAAGATTAAGTCGTCTTATCACTGTTAAATTTACTTAACTGCTGCCATCTGTAAACAGTCCGTCTCATTGCATAGACTTTATAGGAACAGTGAGGTCTAAGTAGACTTCATAGGAACAGTGAGGTCTAAGTAATTTCTGTTTCTAATACCCAACTGGCTCCTCTATAGTGTAAAAGTCCTGAAAAGAAACCAAGAAAGCCTACAGCGGACAGTGAGAACCAGCAGAGAGAAAGAAAGACCAAACCAATGCAATTCAGAAGGCCTGGAACCTGAATTAGCTAATGCCAAGGATACAGCCAGTTTTGCCACACCCAGCCTCAGAAAAATGTCCTCAGACCAGACCGTGTGGGTGTCAGAACGGGAAACAACTTTGAAATGGCGTACATTCAAGGACACACAAGATAGTGAGGCTCGGAGGATGAGCGAGGGTCAGAAGTGAAGGCTGTGGAGATGGGGAGAGGGGTTGGCAAAAGAAGTGAGCTGCCTAGGAGAGGGAAGAGATGGAGGAAAAGGAGGAGCTAAAGAGCTCTAGTCCTTAAGACAACATTTGGGCTGGGGCTATAGCTCAGCAATAAAGTGCTTGCCTACAGTGCAAAAGGCCCTGAGTTCAAGACCCAGGAACTCAGCCCAGAGGGCTGAGGGCAAAGTTCTTTGGAGTTGGCTGTTTAGGCTCCCACCAGGTCCTTTGTCTGGGCTCAGCTCTGTTTTCCCAAGAGCCAGGGCAGAGCTTCAGAGCAAGCTTGGGACTTGAGCAGCAAATCAGAGTCAACCCAAAGGTTCTGGCCCAAAAGACCAATGAAGATCGGCTGCCTGCCTCCCCTTAGAGCCACTGGTGCCATCTGCCTTCTAAAGGAAAGCCAGCTCTCGTTAACCTGCCAACGGTCAGGGATTCTCATTTGCTGGGTCCCCCTGAAGGGCACAAGGTCATCCTGGGCCTGCCTACATCACAAAGGCAGATCATTTAAGAAAATCACAGCAATTTTTAAAAGTTCCTTCCCCCACCCACCCCCCACCCCCGGTTTTTCAAGACAATTTCTTTTGTAGTCCTCGCTGTCCTAGATTCGCTTTGTAGACCAGGCTGGCCTCGAACTCACTGCCTGTCTCTGCCTCCTGAGTGCTAGGCGTAAAGGCGTGCACCACAGAACCAAGAACACATGGAAAAGTACGACAAAGTAGGTGAGGCGGTAACAGGCGGACTTCTGCCCTGGCCCAAGCCCAGCAGGCTGTGTCGTCTCCAGCAGTTTTCCTCAGTTTCTTTATTGGTGAAACAGAATCTCTTGCATAAGGCTTAGCTGGCTCAGGCAGTTATAAGGACAAAGACGCTTAGAACCCTGCCTGTCTGCTGAAAACTCTGCACCATCTGGGACCCTATGTAAGCCAGAGAAGCCTTTTCCTTTGTTCTTGTCTTCTTCTGGGCTGTGAAATGTATACGGCATTAAGCAGCACGTGTAATGCACAAGAGTAGTTAAATGATAGAAATAGGGGCTGGAGAGATGGCTCAGCACTTAAGAGCACTGTCAGCTCTTCCCAAGGTCCTGAGTTCAATTTCTAACAACCACACAGTGGCTCACAACCATCTACAATGTGATATGATGCCCTCTTCTGGGCTGCAGGTGTATGTGCAGGCAAAGCAATGTATATATAATAAATAAATAAATATTTCAAAAAACAATAAAAATAATAGTAACATCTATCTCCACCCCCATGTTAAGAAAAAGAACACAGGGGCTGGGGAGAGACGGTTCCTCCAGGAAAGCCATGCAAACGTGAGGACCTGAGTTCAGATCCCCACACACCACATAAAGCTGGATGCAGTAACACAAGCCTGTGATCTCGCTGATCCTACAGGAAGAGACAGAGAGCCCCTGGAAGCTCTCCAGCCAGCCAGCCCGGCACAGGCACTGGGAACAGGAGACTGTGTCTCAAACAGGGTGGATGGTGGAGATGGATGCCCGAGGTTACATGTATGATACGACATGTGCATGCCTCCCTTCACATGCACAAGCACATACCCCAGGATTTCAGAACTGCTCCCCTCCTTTTGTCAGCCCCCCTCCTGTTGGAGTACAGGCTCCTTCAAAACCACCTGCTAGTCAACTTTATTTTTTCTTTATGGTTTCATTAGATATGTACTATCAACCCCTCCCAAATATTCTGCTTTATTCTGGTATCCACACAGTTAAAAGCATCTTACGCACACAGGAACCGCAGCTCATTTTCTGTTTGGCCTCGGCCAAATTTCCAAAATTAAAACAATTATAAACAACACTGCCCTGGACATCCCCATTGCACACTTGGGGCAACATTCAGGGCAGTCTTTAAAAGTGTTTCCTGTCTATTAAATTATTCAAGAGAACCCGCAGAGCTAGGGGTGTTTAGCACGCACAAGGCACTTGTGGTACAAGCAGAAGAAGGCACCTCAAGGCTTTTGAATATATGCATATTATCTCCAACTGCCCACCAGGGAAGCCGGAACAATTTCCATTCACCATGTGGTTTTCACATGCCTGCTGCTCTGTGCCCTAGCCTTGCATTTTTTTAGATGTTATTAACATCATCCCAAAATAGCGTTTTGTTTTCATTGTGCCCCGATTCCACTCCTTAGGAGGCAACGGACTTTCTCTTGCCCATCTCTGTGTGAACATGGAGATTTCACAAGCCCTTTCTAAACCAACTCCTTGTTTCTCAGAATTGAGAATTCCTCTAGGAAGGGCAGGCAACATCTTTGGGCAAGAAAGAACAGGGTTTTGTTTTGTTTTGTTTTTCTTGCCTTATGGGAGTTTGATTCCCTCAGGCAAACCTGCTTCAGTTTAAAAGCCGACGTTACACTAAGACATCAAAGTTCACCATCATCCATTTGAAAGGTGCACACCAGGGAAGAGAATGAGATGGTGTGGGAGTGGAGCGCCTTATTGCATTTAAGTCAAGGAAAACTGGGGCTGGAGAGATGGCTCAGAGGTTCAAAGCACTGTCAGCTCTTCCAGAGGTCCTGAGTTCAATTCCCAGCAGCCACATGGTGGCTCACAACCATCTGTTCTGGGATCTAGTGCCCTCTTCTGGCATATAGATGTATGTGCAATCAGAATACTGCTTTTAAAAAAATGAATACATAAATAAATCTTTTTTTAAAAAAAGAAAAAACTATCCTGAGAAATAATGCCCACCGCAATGACTTCTTCCTCAGTGTCATGGCCTAACTGTTCCTAAGACACCTCCTGAAAGTCCGTTTTCCTGCACGATGTTTATGCATATGTGCTGACTTGTGCTCGTGTGAAGGCGCACATGCCACAGTGCACGTGTGGAGGTCAGAGGACAACTTTGGTTGCCAGCCCTCACCTTATTTACACCAAGCTAGCTAGCTGTGATCTTTTGGGGTATCCTCTTGTCTCCACCCCTATCTCACTGCAGGGGTGTTGGGATTAGAGACATATGGCATGGCACCTGGCTTTTATAGGGCGTCAGGGATTTGAACCCAGGTCATCAGGGTTATAGTTTTACCCACTGACCCATTTCCTCTGCCCAGTCTTAATTCTTAAAGATTTTTCCAGGCAGGGATCAGCTACAGGGGGAAAAGAAGAAACAGAGACAGGACAGTATAACAAAGAAAAACCAGTTCATGTAAAAGTCAACAAGCCTGTGAGTCATTTCTGATATTCTCTCTCTCTCTCTCTCTCTCTCTCTCTCTCTCTCTCTCTCTCTCTCTCTCTCTCTCCCTCTCTCTCTCCCTCTCCCTCTCCCTCCCCCCCTCCTTCCCTCTCTTTTTGGTTTTGGTTTTTCAAGACAGGGTCTCTCTGTGTAGCCTTGACTATCCTGGACTCACTCTGTAGACCAGGCTGGCTTCGAACTCACAGTGATCCACCTGCCTCTGTCTCCCAAGTGCTGGGATTAAAGGCATGCGCCACCACCGCCCAGTTCATCTCTGATATTCTATGGTCTCATCATGACCTCAAGTCCCACAGCCCCTATAGGACTCTGGTAAACCATCTGACCCTTGGACACTCGAGTGGTTCGACTGTGAGGTAAACAAACAGTGCGCACCACAGGGTCACATGAGGACGTCTGAGATGAGAAGCCGTCAGAGAATAACAGCAGCCACCTCCTACGTACCAGGGGGACTTGGGAATTACATTCTTATGGACAGCTGATAAAAGGCAGGCCAGGGAAGCTGATCTCACGTAGACGATGCGAAGACTGTGATAAACCTGGAGCTCCAACCACGTGAGGACCCAGCTTGAAGACGCCCAAGGTGAAGCAGGAAACGGTCCCTTAAAAGGTTGAGCCTGCCATGGCCTTGATCTTGGAATCCTATCCTCTAAATGGTAAGCAGTAACTCTCTATTGTTTTGTGATTGCAACACAAAACATTAAAAAAACAAAAAACAAAAAACTACGGTTAAGTGAGGCCTCCCGTTCTTTCATAGAAATTCTAGGCATAACTAGCATTTGGTTTTGTTTAGTAAATGAGAGAGTAGGTGACTACAAATCTATTCTAGAAACAGGAAGATTTTAAACATCATGAAGCCTTCTTGAAAAAGAAGAATATAACTGGAGGACTTATACCTCAAAACTTGGAAACAAGACGAGGTGGTCATGGCATAAGGATAGACCCAGTGACCAGAGGAAGAATGTCCAGGACAGGGACTTTGCTAAGACTTGATGGGAGAAAATGACCAAGCCTCTAGAGGAGAGATAATCTTTTTAAAACAAAGGATAATGTACTGACTAAACAGCCACATAAAATTAGCCTCAACCTTTGTATCGTACCAAACATCGAGTGTGAGCGCAGATGAAAACATATAAGGAAAATTCATATCAAGTTTCTAGACAAATCAGTGCACTATCCTCACAGCCCATGAAGGCACAAGCTGAAAGAATATCCGGAGAAGAAAATCTTAGCAATGAGATCATCAAACTTTAAAATATTTCCTCTGGGCATGACGGCGCACGTCCACGGATTAACCCAGCACTTGGGAGGCAGAGCCAGGCAGATCCTTTGAGTTCCGGGCCAGTGTGGTCTACAGAGTGAGTTACAAGCCAGCCAGGGCTATATATGGAGACCTTGTCTTAAAAATAAAAACAAACTTTAAAACTTTTCCTTGAAACACACCATGATGTTGTTACTGTCCTGTTTGCTTTCGGTTGCTATGATAAACGCCATGGCCTAAAGGAACTTTGGGGGGAGCTCGCAGCAGGAACCGGGAGACAGGAACTGAAGCAGAGACCATAGAGGGAGACAGTAATTAGGCTTTGCTCAGCTTGCTTTCTTATACAACCCAGACCACCTGCCTAAGGGTGACGCCGCCAACAAAGGACTGGGCCCTCCTCTTGTCATTTATCAAGAAAATGCCCAACAGACTTGCCCAGGAGCTAGCAGCTCTTTGATTGATGTTCCCTCTTTGCAGATGACTCCGTTGTATGTCAGGCGGACAAAAACTAACAAGCACCAATTACTTTCTGAAGATACAACAATGTTCTCAACAAGATGACAGTTTTTAAAAGGTGAAGGGAAAAGCTAGCCTCAATGTAATTTTGAGGCTTTCCCTAGCCCCAAATCTCACTGAAAATCACCTCCTAGCTCCACTCTTACAGTCTGACCACAAGACACTAGTCCATCCCTTCCCGTGTGCCTTAGTTACCTTTCTGTTTCTATCACCATGACCACGGCAGCTTATGGGAGAGAGTTTATTGGGGGCTCACAGTTTCAGAAAGTGAGTCGATAACAGTCATTAGTTGGGGGGCATGGCAGCAGGCAGGTAAAGTGCTGGAGCAGTAGCTGAGAGCTCACATCTGAGCCACAAGCATGAGGCAGAGAGGGGAGGGAGGGAAGGAGGGAGGGAGGGAGGGAGGGAGGGAGGGAGAGAGAGAGAGCTGACTGGAAATGGCACGGGCTTTTGAAACCTCAAAGTTCAAGCCAATGACTGTCCTTCTCCAACAAGGTCACACCTCCCAATCCTTCCCAAATAGTTCTGGCAAACTGTGGGCTAAGCATTCAAATATCTGAGCCTATGGGGGCCACTCAATGCACCACACCTGACTTCCAGGCCAGCTGGATAATGTCTGGTTAGTTTTTCTTCCCTGGTACAGGGCTGTGCTGTGTACATGCTATGCCTGTGCTCTACCACTGAGCTACCTCCCCAGACCCTGATAGCGTGATAACCACACATCTTATCTAAAGAGTATTGGGATAAGACTCACGTGTCTCGAGCCTCCAGAGAAGACAGTGCTGCGTGTTGGACTGGACGGGAGAGTGTCTTGCTTCAAAACAGGGCTGGGAGGATGTTTGGCATCTTCTCGACGGAAGGCTTTCAGGATATCGGGTGTGCTGGCCTTCTGGAGAGAGTGAGGACAGACATCATAGCCCTTGTCCCTGCTTGTCTGAGAGTCCAGCAAGCCAGCCTGCATCTGTGAACTGTGTCTCTAACGCTCAAATTTCTAGTGGACGAGTAGAAAGCCACGTGTCTGGATGAACGCGCACACTGCCACCACCACACCAGCAGGGCCCCTGAGGCAGAATCATTAGGGACACTCCAAAGCTTTTAACAGGTGGGTTGCTTTGGAATATAGAACATGTTAAAGAAGTTTAAGTTCTGGCTTTAGTAATAGCCATGACATGTAATCACATGAAATACAGTACTCATACTGATGAACAAGATTACTTCTAATGTGACCATAAACAGGGGAAATGCATCTTTAAATTGTATTTATTCAGCTGGGTGGGGAGGCACACCCCTTTAATCCCAGCCCTCGGGAGGCAACATCTAAAGCCGGGTTCTACTCCTGGCACCATCCTCACTAGCTGTGAGTGGCTGGGTGTGTTGGCTGGCCTCCGATCATGGTCACGGGGGCCATGTTATCTTCTCTGATAACTCAGGCAACTAAGGTTCCATCTGCCCAGAACAAAGTTCTTTGGAAGTGGACCTCATGCTAGCCCCCACCTGCCCTCTGGAAGAAAAGAGGTCAGCTCCAGGGAGGCCATTGTGAGCTGGTACTTGTTTGCACTTGGGAACTTCAAAAGCCCTCCTGAGTACATCTCAAATATTTGAGGCACATGTCACTGGAAAACCACCAGCATCAGCAGGCCCTTATCACCCAGACGCTCAGCAGAAACGCCTCAGGGACTCTGAATCTCATCACCAGTGAGGACTCCATGATGTGGGAGTCCGCGTTTCAAGTGTCTGCTGACTCTGCTCCGGCCACAACCAACAGCTGGAGTAGTTACTCTAGAGCTCGGCCACAGCATTCCTGCCTCCAGACATGTAACGGTGGGCATAGGTCCTAACCTCTCTAAGCCTTCGTGTCTCTCAGTGAAGAACAGGGCTACCCTTAACACCCTTCTCGTAGGACTGACAGTCCGTGTAAAGGTCTGCACAGAGTCTAGCACATCCTAACATGCTGAGGTTCAGAGAATCTATCAGGTGATGTAGATGGTAAAATGGAGGCTGTATACAGGAGCTCCATGTTAGGCAAGCAGTTTCCTACTGTTTTTATTTTACCAAGGGGCATCCTGGGCTCAGGTGGAGAGCAGGACTTAAAAATCTCTAGAGCAGCCAGGCATGGTGGCTCACACCTTTAATCTTAGCACCTGGGAGGCAGAGGCAGGATGATCGCTGTGAGTTCGAGGCCAGCCTGGTCTACAAAGCGAGTCTAGGACAGCCAAGGCTACAGAGAGAAACCCTGTCTCGAAAAACAAAACAGAACAAACAAACAAACAAAAAATCTCTAGAGCAGTGTTCCTCAGCCTTCCTAACGCTGTGACCCTTTAATACAGTTCCTTGTGCTGTGATGAGCCCCAACTATAAAATTAATTTTGTTGTTACTTCATAACTGTAATGTTGCTACTGTTATGAATCTTCATATAGACATTTTTGGAGATAGAGCTTTGCCAACGGGGTGGAGACTCACAGGTTGAGAGCCACTGCTGTAGAGCATCTTTCAGAGGCTCACCATCGTCTCAAAAAAGGACAGACTGGGGACGGCATGGATGGAGGGACATAGGTCCTGCAGAGCTCAGCAGGTCAGTCACACTGGCTTGCAAACAGACACTGGCCACTGCCAGCCAGGTCACCTGGGCCGGACTGGAACCCAGTGCACCTGCTTTTGGCATAACCCATGTGGCAGAGAGCAGAGTGCCTTCCTGGGTAAGCTCTCTTGCTTTAGATCACAGGGCAGGAGCCCCGCCTCTTGCTCACTTACGCATGAGTTTAGGTTTTTCCCACATTCCATCAGGGGGCCAGGCAGAGCCTAACCCGAGCTTCTTTGCCTTGAATGGCAATAGGAAGGCCTCCTAATCATGAGAAGAAACTTGCAGACCCCCAGGAAATGGCAGGTCAGCCTGCAAGGAAGGCCTGCTTTTGGTGTGGCACTGAAACAAGTGAGAAGTGACCTCAGGAACTTGGGATCAGGTTAATGACAGCTTTCTGGGGTGATTTGGAACCATTATTGGTTTTATCCTTTTTTTTTTTTTTCTGTTTTCAGGAAGAGGAGTCTCATGTTATTTCTCAAGTTGGCTTCCAACGCCTTGATTCAGTCAAACCTCCTGCCTCAGCCTCCTAAGTAACTGGAAATACAGACACAAGCTATCGCTTCTGGCTCGGATCTAAAACTCTCTGCCTCCTTTGGTCATGTGTGCCCGAATACAGACTAAATATAATTAGCTTTTCCTGCCTGACTAAGGTTTCCTAACAAAAGAAAAGTAAATGTAGAGGAAAACAGGCCAGAAAATCCAGGAAAGGTGACATGAAGGCAGTCCGTGCAGAACCCAGTAGACCTTAGCGCATACCCTGGTGGTGACGTGGACCGCAGTGTCGGACTGGCTCCGCCTCTCCGTGTGGCCCACACACTGCCTGGGGTCCATGGCCAGAAGATTCTTCTCAGAGGTCATGTCATTCTGGGACTTAGAGAGCTCTAGAATACAAGAGGTGACAGTCAGGAGCACGAAGCTTTGTCACGACCCAAGGGAGCCTTCTTCTGGGGTGCCCCACCACCCACAGATCCTAGAGGCCAGAAAAATCACAAAAAGATGACTAGGTGAGGGTGGCAGGTCTACAACAGAACAGAGGGCACCAGGGGTGACCAGACATTGTATGCCACATGTTGGGGCAGGTGTAGACACGATCACATCAGGTGCACCTCTGCAATTAGGGCTCCCTGCACCTATGGGGCAATAGGGCAGCTGTGCTGTGACACAGGTGTCCTGCCTCTTTGGATTTTAGTGGCTGTTGGGATTAATTCTGAGGTACTGATTCCATGGTAGCCTTCGACTGAGGGAGGTGAACCAGATTGGCAGAAGGAAGTCTCGCCTGGGTTAAGGAATCTATAAGGCCAACTGGCTGACTGAATTAGTCTGATTGTAGAGTTTGAATGATGCAGGTTCAAAGCCAGATCATCTCTAGCTGTCTTTGGTTTCCTTAACAGACATTCAGCGCCAACCTCTGTGTGAGTTAACGTCCTCCTTACGACTATTAGGTCAACCCTTCTGGAATATATAAACAACCTCCTAGCTTCCATTGACCTGAAGGGGCTAAGAATGTCATCAGATAACGTCTGGGGCCTGTAACAGAGGTTCTGCAGATTTTCATGAAACGTTTTACCACGTTTGATTGTAGTATTTGTAATAACCTGGGCCACTCATATTTGGCTCCAGAACAAACTGTCTCTCCTTTCCTCTGACGTGAGAGCTGTGTTCTTGCATTGATAGAGAATTCACATAAGCCACATGGACTTGGGCAGGGGTCTGACTTAGATGGCTGCCATGGGATGAGCGCCAGCTGTGTGGGGAAGAAACAGCTGTCACAGCTTGGCTGATAGCCACAGAGGAGCAAATAGGCCCATGAAATTCAGTGATTTCCTTCTCCCAAAAGAGACCCAGGACAGCCCACTGCTCATCTGACAAAGCAGGGCTTTCATTCCAGCTGTCTGTGTGACGGGAGCCTGTGTGGAATACAGACAACTCATTCAAATCAAATTGTTCCATTGGCTCCGGGTCGTCAACAGCGAGACCATCCACAGGCAGCTACAGAAAGGGGGCAGCAAGTGGAAGACAAGGAGCAGAGGAAGAGAAAGGTATGCTCAAGATCCTTTTGGATCTGCTCTAACACTGCCCAGAGCATCAGAAACGGAAACAAAGCATATGCGAACAGAAGAAATGCTGACAGCACTGGGATGGCAGCTCATGGTAGGCCGGGCTTAACTGCACCTGCGACTGGGGGATTACTACCACCTGCAGGAAAGTGTACCAGTGAGAGGAATGGACAAGTGGCAGATACCGGGTTCCGCCAGCCAGAAATGCCCTGGCCTTGGATTCATTGCAAGGTAGTTTTGTGTTTTGTTTTCATTCCTTTGGAATCCTTTGTGCTGCTGAGCTGGGCGAGGCTGATGGACTGAAATGGCACCTGAGGTCCTCCCCAAGGAGCCAGAGGCTGCTCTGTTGACCCGTGGCTTTCCCATCTGAGGCTGCCTGGCCTGGCCTGGTCTGCACAGGGCAGGATGGAAGCACACATCCTGGATGTCACTTACTTTTCATCTGGGTGGTGACTGACAGAAACAAGTTTTCCACGGACTTATTAAATCCTCGAAAGTGACCAAGTTCCTGTAACTAAAAGAGAAACAAGAGAATGTTCTGTTAGACCACCACCCGCCTTTGCCCCACCGTCTCCAGGCTGCCAGCCTCCAAACGCTGCGGGTGAGAAGGGGTGGGAAAAGTGTGTGGGTGAGTCTGGAGGGGGCAGGGCACAGCCCCCAGGCATCCCTGGCACTCAGCCATCTTTCTCTGTGTCTTGCAGCCTCATTAAAGGATGGAGCGTTATCAATGGGCACTTCACAAGATAACAACTACCTCTTAGACATAATGACTGGCATTTCACTGGCTCAAAGACGGCACTCAGCTAATTACTGCCTGTTTGGCCGCCTTCCTCTTCTAGCTCTACCTAAATCCTATGTAGACAGAATGCAGGCAACGTGGGGGCTGAGGGTATTAGGAGCAAGGTGACCAACACTGGAAACAAAGAGCTCTCTCTCCCAAAAGGGAACACAGAAAAGGGGAAAACAGTAATTTTGTCCAGGCCTAATCCATCCATCTACCCTGTTATCGCCCATCTAGCTGCTCGCTCTCCCACTGTCTATCCATGTATCCATTATTTATTCATCTATCTATCTGTATCTACCTACCCACTCATCTGTCTATCCCTCTGTATCCCACCCATCCATCCATCCATCCACCCACCCACCCACCCACCCATCCAGCCAGCCACCCACCCATCCATCCATCCACCCATCCACCCATCCACCCATCCACCCATCCACCCATCCACCCATCCATCCATCCACCCACCCACCCACCCACCCATCCACCCACCCACCCATCTACCCACCCATCCATCCATCCATCCACCCATCCATCCACCCATCCACCCACCCATCCACCCACCCACCCATCCATCCACCCATCCATCCATCCATCCACCCACCCACCCATCCACCCATCCATCCATCCATCCATCCATCCACCCATCCACCCACCCATCCATCCACCCATCCACCCACCCACCCATCCATCCATCCATCCATCCATCCATCCACCTACCCATCCATCCATCCATCCACCCATTCATCCACCCACCCATCCATCCATCCATCCATCCATCCACCCATCCACCCACCCATCCACCCACCCATCCACCCACCCACCCATCCATCCACCCATCCATCCATCCACCCACCCATCCATCCACCCATCCATCCATCCATCCATCCATCCATCCATCCATCCATCCACCTATCCATCCATCCACCCACCCATCCATCCACCCACCCACCCATCCATCCACCCATCCATCCATCCATCCATCCATCCATCCACCTATCCATCCACCCATCCACCCACCCACCCATCCATCCACCTATCCATCCATCCATCCATCCACCTATCCACCCATCCATCCACCCATCCATCCATCCATCTATCCATCCACCCATCCACCCATCCAGTTTCCACTTGTCTATCCATTGCCTCCTCAACGTCCCATGTACCCATGCACTCACTGACCACTCCATCTATCCATCCAACCATCCAGAGACCATCTACCCCACTCGCTGACTATCCATTTGTTCACCTTCTCGCTATCTATTCACTTGCCTACTTCCGTCAACCCATGCAATATCGACCCACCCAACAACCCATTTATCCACACTTGCAGTGTCCGTCCTTTCATGTCCCTTAGAACACAGTCATAGGAGAAAACAGAATAGAGTTGTGAGGTTCGCCCTGGGGTGTCTGTGAACTTGAAAAAGAATGAACATCTTTTTGTCTCTCAAAAAGACACATATATTATCCCACATAGGACATGATTGTTCCTTTTTATGTGCAGATTGATAAAGATAATAAAAGCCAAGTCACTTTTATTTCCAAGTGCACACAGGCATTATCCTGTGTTGGAGACAGGTCAGATAAAGAATTATTTTCACTTCTCAGGTGGAAAATCAAGATAACACTCTGAGGTCACACAGATAAATTCTTGGGCCAGAAATAGTTATAATAGTTATGGTCTCCCCAGAGCCTGTAAATACTAAGATACCCCTCAGGCACACCACTTACACACACTCACACAGCCCTACACACACACACACACACACACACACACACACACACACACACACACACACTTAAAGGCACAGCACAGAGTTGGGGACAAAAGTTGGAGACAAGACTCAGGACAAAATGTCTCAGGGTACAAGCAGGAGGAGCCAGCAGAGACTGCAGATGGTCCCTGGCCACAGAACAAAAATAAAATGGCTTCTCCACCTCTTGCTCCAGCTGAGTCAGATCCACATGCTCCAAGGCTGCTGTGCCAATGCTCCAGCATCCTAACCTGGCCTTCCCTCCCACATCCCGCCCAGGGACCCACAGACAGCCAAGTTACCCTGCCGGGACTGCCGCTGCACTGGCTCTCACTGAGAGGCGGTGGCGTCGGAGGGACCACAGAGATTTTGCTGCCAAGGAGAAACATAAGGATAATGGGTTAGAACTCCCAAGTTAGTGGTTACAGATTTACAAACGTGTGACTTTATCATTCAAGCTCTAGCTTGGCTTGTGTCTCACTTCCTTTTAAAGAAAACGATGTGGGAACATGGCTTGACCCTGCCTCGCTGTGCTCTGGTGTCTGGGTATGGACACGAAGGTGTCACTGCCTTTAGTCCAGGCTTCAACTGACTTCTCCAGAACATTCTGAAGCCACCATGGGACCTTGGCCCCCCACTGAGCCTCTTGAACCCACACTTCATATGTGAGGTCCTATTTGGATTTGTGCACTTGTAGTGCAAACCACACTCTCAGAAGAGCCAAACGTGAAAGGAAAAGCAAAGAACTAAACACTTTGAGAAATACTGGAAACATGAGCTAAAAGAAGAAAGAACAAATGGGGTGGGGGAGGGGAATACGAAATTAACAAGTGTGTGTGGCCGCATGCCCGCAATTTCAGAGCCGGGTAGGCTGCTGCGGCAGGAAGAGCGTCAGGACCCTGTGCCAGCCTGGACTACATAGCAATGGCCAGACAGGGGCAAGGCCCTATCTAGGGGAGGATGAGGAAGATGAGGAGGAAGAGGAAGGGGAGGAGGAGGGGGAGAGGAGGGGAGAGGAGGGAAAGAGGAGGGAAGGAGAGGAGGGAAAGAGGAGGGAAGGGGAGGAGGTTCTAAGTTTTGAGGCTGGATAAATTTCATCATAAGCCAAAATATGTAGCACCCCTGGAAACTCTAGGTAACAATCACTAAACTCAGCGGGATGGGGTACGTGTGTGATTCCTGCCGCCTCAGGCTGTCAGAGACTCAGAACTCTGTGCAAAGACGTAAACATCTCTCAGAAGGCATCAACAGCCAATGAGTATTTTTTGTTCCATAAACATATTAGGTGCATGCCCAGCCCCAGGGAAGATGCCAGAGCGTAGAGTGTCATCAGTAGTTCGTTCTTTGTGACATCTCAGGAGAGTCTGAGGGGCAAAATGTGCGTAAAAACCTGCACGTTCCTCTCAATCTTTTCCAGGAACTTTATAACTTAAAAGGCCACATCCCAGAGCAGTGACCTCTTTCAGGGCGTCCTCTGAGCCCCTGCTGACGTGGGACACTCTGCACTCACCTCAGCCGCTGATAAGATTGCAGGAGCTTCGCCCCAGCAGTCTCGAGTTTGCCTGGAGGAGGGAACAAGTCAAGGTCAGTCAGTGCTAAGAGTTCAAGGCAGGTGACACAAGCACAGAAGCCAATGCATTCAGATTATTTTAATATCACTTCTTGCTAGTAAAAAAGAGATCCTTTGGGGGTGACAAAAAATGCTCAGAATCAGATCGTGAAGGATTGGAGAGATGGCTCAGCAGGTAAAGGCCATGGCTGCCAAACTCACCAACCTGAGCTTCGTCCCCAAAGTCCACACGGTGCAGGGAGAGGGACAACTCCTGCAAGTTGTTCTCTGATCACCACACATGTGCCTGGCACATTCACGCATGTATACATGCACACACATGCACACACACACTATTGTGTAGGGTTGGAGAAACAGTTCAGCAGTGAACAGCACTGATCATCTTGCAGAGGACCTGGATTTGATTCCCAGCACCCACAGAGCAGCTCACAACAATCTGCAACTCCAATTCCAGGGCATTCAATGCCTTTTTCTGGCCTCTGTGGGCATGCATGTGGAAAACACACTTACAGACAGACAGACCACCCATACACATAAGATAAAAAATAATAAACATAAAAATATAGGAGGTAAGGTTATTGTGTAACTTTCTGTCCACTGGACAGTCATTGACTTGTTAATAGCTAGCCCCCCCCCATGCACACACACACATACACACACACACACACACACACACACACACACACACACACACACACGCACGCACAATCCGTCATGTCTGAGAATGACCAATTCTATTAGACATTAACATTGAGTTAGACTTTCTAAATCTGGGTAATTTAAAACAATCCTTCAAGTTCCCCAGTTCCTTCGCCTAGGAAACACCACATAATTGAATGTATCCCTGGAAATGCCCCTTGTGATGAAGATTTAAAATAATCTCTTTAAAAATGTAATCTGCTTAAGTCCAGTCAGAGTGACTAATCATCTCCAAATGAGACTGCACCTGCCATGGTAGCCCCCTTTTGCTTCGCAATGTACTAGCCCTCCCAAACAAAACTCTGCCTGTCCCTAATCCTGGGACCCCCACAGTGGTTCTTGGCTACCAGCATGTGGGGGGGGGAATGGGGAGGATGGGGGTGTGGGGGGCATGTGGAGGGGGCTGTAGCACAGTAGTCACCTTGCAGCTCAAGGTGACATCCAGAGCCTCCACTCTGCCCAACCCAGTAGACTACTGCTCTGGGACTCAGGCCGGTTCTTGTGTTGTCTGGAAGATTAATTCACGTCACAGATTCGGGTGTGGGTGCTACTCAAGCATGCACTGACAGAATAGGATGTTGGGGGCAATGGGGTAGGCAAGAGGGGCCTCTAGGAGGGACAGCCAACACCCAGAGTTAAGCCCTGATGTCAAGCCCCAACCCTCAAAGCAGGGTGTAGCCCCAGCTCAGGTCTTTAGCTGGGCTGGTCCTAGAAGGGGAAACGAAGAGAGGAGAAGAGAGAGAGACAGGAAAGCGGGCAACACTGCATAGCCAGCAGGACCCCAGGCAAAGGCACAGGGACTGTGAGCTCCGAGCACCCTCCTCATGGTCCATTTCCCTTCCCTTGGCCCCTCTCACTGTGTGTCCTTGGATACCTGGCCCTGAGGCATAACCCCCAAGGCCCCTGTCCTTCCCCGACCCCAAATCTGATGCTAATTCTGTCACCCAAGGCCTAATCACAAGCCCTATATGGCATCCCTGTGGTGTTGCCTCCCTGGGCTCCTCCATGCCCTTAGTTCCTCATTGCTTTCCCTGGGCCACACCTGACCCCAGGCTCCACAATTACTGTCACCCCCCACCTCGTTTCTTTGAGCTACCTCCCCAGGCATTCCTACCTCAGGCTCTTATCTCAACCCCTCTGCCTGGCGTCCACATTTCAGAAAGTGGCCTTGCTGCTGTGCACCTGGCTCTCTGCTGCCCCCTGCTGGCTGTGGCAAGCTGAGGCCCAAGACCAAATGGGAAGCACTTCTGTTCTCAGGGGTAGAGAGATGATGCCGCGGCTAAGAGCACTTGTTGCTCTTGCAGAGGATGCAGGTTCAGTTCTCAGCACCCACAAGGTGGCTCACCACCTCCTGCAACTCAGTTTCCTGACACACATGTGGCGCACATTCATACATACAGGCAAAACACTCATACACACAAAGTAAAATATAATCTTTAAAACAACAACAACAACAACAAAAAACAACAAAAAAACTCTTAGCTTTCAACATAAGTTTGCCTCAAATCCATGTTTTGTTTTGTGGGGAAATAGGAGGCTACCCAGAACCCCCAATTCACCCTTCCTTGTAGATTCAGAACCTACGTGGCAGGAGATCCTAAAATGAGGGTCCTTGGATGGGCACAGCATCTGAGGCATGCTGCCAATATGGCTTCTGTTCATCCCTAGTCACTCCCATTTCCCTTACCCTTTGCTTTTAGCTCTTGAAAACCAGTGAATCTTCATTTTTAAAAACACGTTTGTAATTCCTGTAGCCCTCTGAGGAAATGTGCACAGACAGATTCTCCTGGAGTTCAGGGGAGTAGGGAGGAGTAAGGAGGAGTAGGGAGGAGTAGGGAGGAGTAGGGAGGAGTAGGGAGGAGTAGGGAGGAGTAGAGAGGAGTAGGGAGGAGTAGGGAGGAGTAGGGAGGAGTAGGGAGGAGTAGGGAGGAGTAGAGAGGAGTAGGGAGGAGTAGAGAGGAGTAGGGAGGAGTAGGGAGGAGTAGGGAGGAGTAGGGAGGAGTAGGGAGGAGTAGAGAAGAGTAGGGAGGAGTAGGGAGGAGTAGGGAGGAGTAGGGAGGAGTAGGGAGGAGTAGGGAGGAGTAGGGAGGAGTAGAGAGGAGTAGGGAGGAGTAGAGAGGAGTAGGGAGGAGTAGAGAGGAGTAGGGAGGAGTAGAGAAGAGTAGGGAGGAGTAGGGAGGAGTAGGGAGGAGTAGAGAAGAGTAGGGAGGAGTAGGGAGGAGTAGGGAGGAGTAGGGAGGAGTAGGGAGGAGTAGGGAGGAGTAGGGAGGAGTAGGGAGGAGTAGGGAGGAGTAGGGAGGAGTAGAGAAGAGTAGGGAGGAGTAGGGAGGAGTAGGGAGGAGTAGGGAGGAGTAGGGAGGAGTAGGGAGGAGTAGAGAGGAGTAGGGAGGAGTAGAGAGGAGTAGGGAGGAGTAGAGAGGAGTAGGGAGGAGTAGAGAAGAGTAGGGAGGAGTAGGGAGGAGTAGGGAGGAGTAGAGAAGAGTAGGGAGGAGTAGAGAGGAGTAGGGAGGAGTAGGGAGGAGTAGGGAGGAGTAGGGAGGAGTAGAGAGGAGTAGGGAGGGGTAGGGAGGGGTAGGGAGGGGTAGGGAGGGGTAGGGAGGGGTAGAGAGGAGTAGGGAGGAGTAGAGAAGAGTAGGGAGGAGTAGAGAGGAGTAGGGAGGAGTAGGGAGGAGTAGGGAGGAGTAGGGAGGAGTAGAGAGGAGTAGAGAGGAGTAGGGAGGAGTAGGGAGGAGTAGGGAGGAGTAGAGAGGAGTAGGGAGGGGTAGGGAGGGGTAGGGAGGGGTAGGGAGGGGTAGGGAGGGGTAGGGAGGGGTAGAGAGGAGTAGGGAGGAGTAGAGAAGAGTAGGGAGGAGTAGAGAAGAGTAGGGAGGAGTAGGGAGGAGTAGGGAGGAGTAGAGAAGAGTAGGGAGGAGTAGAGAGGAGTAGGGAGGAGTAGGGAGGAGTAGGGAGGAGTAGGGAGGAGTAGAGAGGAGTAGGGAGGGGTAGGGAGGGGAAAGGAGGGGTAGGGAGGGGTAGGGAGGGGTAGGGAGGGGTAGGGAGGAGTAGGGATGGAGAGGTTGTATCCTGCCCAGCAGCAGGCAAGAGCAACTCTTGGATGGCTAAAGCTCCTTGCAAGGCCATGTGACTTATTATGTTAAAGGTAGCTCTAGCAAACAGGAGTGCTCATGGGCGCGCGCACACACACACACACACACACACACACACACACACGCACACACACACAATTTTCAACATGAGAGGGACATTCTCACTTTGGTCACATTACAGTCCCCTTTTCCTAAGTAGGTACCTAGTCACGCAGAGTGAAAGCCCAGGGCTCAGAGCTCCCTGCATTCTGAGACGCTTTCTCACAGTGCGCTCTGTTCTTAGCTTAAAGTATAGAACATGGGGAAAACAGGTCTGTTTTATCTGCCCTCAGCTGATAAAGACACTACAGTCCTTCTCTGGCAGGGCTATTTTCTTATAAAAGAGGAAACTTGAACCCGAGCTGGACCCACTGAGAGGGAGACTACATGGAGGTGGTGACATAACAGTAGAGGCGGGGCTGGAGAGATGGCTCAGTGGTTAAGAGCACCACCTGCTCTTCCAAAGGTCCTGAGTTCAACTCCCAACAACCACATGGTGGCTCCCAACCATCTATAATATAACCTGGTGCCCTCTTCTGACCTGCAGGTAAACAAGCAGACAAAACTGTATACATAATAATAAAATAAATCTTAAAAAAAAAAAAAACAGTAGAGGCAGTGCAAGGGTAAAGCTTCTAAACACCAGGGACGTGCCAGGGGCTGCTGAGACGGGGAAGCAAGGTGTCCTGGACACCTTGGTCTTAGGCTTGCAGTCTTTAAGATATCAAACAATAACTCTTTATTGCTTGGCGCTATGAAAGTAACAAAGGACATGTCCCCCCCCCCTTTTTTTTGTGGTGCCCTAGGAAGCCAGACTAGAGACTCTTTGTGTCTTATTCACCATTTTCCTCTCCAGGGTCACCTGCTGCCACTACCGTCTCATATACTTGGTTCTGGCCAGGTCAGCTTCCCAGACACACTGTGTCCCTAAGCCTCTCTCCACCAACAGGACCTTGTCTGTACCTCTTGTTCCTGTCTCACTAAAGGTTTATTTACAGAGATAGGACCACTGTGTGCTCTTAGTTTTAACTGTCAATCTGGTGCAATCAATTGCAGAGTTGCCTGGATCTGAGAGATTGTCTTGGTTATTAACCGACATAGGGGGAGCCAGCCCACTATGGGCAGCACCATCCCCTAGTTAGGGGCCCTGCATTGTGTAAGACTGAAGAAAGCCAGCTAAGTGTAAGAAGCAAGCAAACAAGAGTGCACTTGTTTCTCTCTGCGCTTGACTGTGGATGCAACATGACCAGCTGCTTGCGTCCCTGCCTTGACTCCCTTCAGTGATGAGTGTGACCTGAAATTGTGAGCGCTTGACTGTGGATGCAATATGACCAGCTGCTTGCGTCCCTGCCCTGACTCCCTTCAGTGATGAGTGTGACCTGAAATTGTGAGCCCTTGACTGTGGATGCAATATGACCAGCTGCTTGCGTCCCTGCCCTGACTCCCTTCAGTGATGAGTGTGACCTGAAATTGTGAGTCACACAAACCCTTCACTCCCCTGAGTTGCTTTTGGCTGTTTTATCACAGCAACAGAAATGAACCTGGAACAACGAGCGACTGTCATGGGGAGGCTGGCCTCCCACAGTGGCTATAATACAGACTTAAGTCCCTGTGCCTTCCCCCACAGGAAGCTGTGTGTGTGTGTGTGTGTGTGTGTGTGTGTGTGTGTGTTCACATTGCCCATTAGATTGAGAAATCTGAGGACACAAGCCTTATTTATTCATCCCAGGTTCCCAGAAGGCAGCTTTCCACGCAAGGGTCATGAGTATAGCGTTGAAAGGAATGACACTATCTAAGTAGTAACAATAGGCTCACTGAGTCTTCCTGACCAACAGCTCATAAGGAGGTATCCCAAAGCCATCAATCTGTGAAAGGGGCCGGGCATGATGGCACACACCTTTAATCCCAGCACTCGGGAGGCAGAGACAGGTAGATTGCTGTGAGTTCGAGGCCAGTTTGGTCTACAAAGCGAATCTAGGACAGCCAAGGCTAACACAGAGAGACCCTGTCTCGAAAAACAAAAACAAAACAAAACAAAAACAAAAAATCTGGGAAAGAGGTGGTGAGGACTCGGGAGGGTTTTACAGAGCTGGGAAGGAGGTAGAAAAGGTTTGGGGAGCGTTATCAGAGTGCAGCCTATACATCGGAGAAATTGCCAAAGAACAAGCTAAATTGATACTTTAAATGGAAAAGAAAAATCAAGGATCTGCTTTGGGAAGATTATTACCTATGAACACTGGGTAAAAGCAGAAAGGTTAAAGGCCAGAGTCTTACTTTATCTATTGATCATTAAATCCAACTTGACTATCTCTGCTCTCCCCAGCTGGGTGGGACCAGTCTAAAATTCCTAAAGTCCTGGGGCCTGAGGGGTACCCAGCCAACTGGGAACATCACTTCTAGGGTACACAGTTCCCTCTGTGGTGCTGTGCCTGTAGCCTCTCCTCTTAAGGAAAACAGAAAGAAAAAAGCAATCAAAGACAGGGTCCCGTCTTCTCTTTACAATAATAGAGCATTTTTATTTCTGGAAAAATAAATGTGATTTCATTAAAGATACCAGTCGGAGAGTGAACTCCCATAAACATCCCATAAACAATCAGCCATAGCTTTACAGAACCACCCTTGCCTGAGTCTACCTGATGACTGGGGTAGATGGGTGTGCCCTGAGCGAACAGTGGGGAGGGAGGGACACAGGCACAGTCTTGAGCAGAGTCCCACACATACTTAATGGAACCTAACTCTTTAAAAAAAAAAAACCTGTATTACATTTTATTTTTTATTAGTTTATTGTTTACATGCATGTGTGCATACCACACATTTTGGGAGTCAAATCTCTGTCTGTGGAGCCAGGAGAGCAAACACAGGTCATCAGGCTTGGTAGCTGAACCATCCCACCAGCCCAACTTATCTTCTGTCCTTTCTGGAAGGCAGATGGAAGCCAGTGCGTTGGGCGTGCTGGGCAAGCACTGTGCCGCTGAGCTGTGCCCCTGGGGCCTCCTCCCCCACTTCTCTACATCCGCGAGCCTGGATGCTTCAAATCCACAGCAGTCTGATTCTGTCTTCAAAATCCTGTGACCGGATAGGTACTGACTGAGTTTCCTATACATAAGAATAATTCCCTCAAAAGTCATTTAAAATATTAAACCTTGCCTGCCACCAAGAGGGGGTAAAGTTTCCTGCCCCTCTATAGTGGCCAGATGCAAAATTCATCTTGGTTGGTGATGCAGTGAGGGCGTGTGGAGGGCCAACCTTCCCAACTCATTTTATTTTCAGTTATTAACAATAGAGCAAGTCTGAGTAGATTGTTTACATGTAACATTTACCCTCCTAACTTGAAATAGGGGAAGTATTAAAAGTACTGATGTTGCTTTCTGGTTTTGTTTTTATTTTATCTTTGAGAAAGGATCCCATTGTATAGTCAGCCTCGGCCTCTTGGGGGCTAAGACCACAGATGTGTATAATGCCTGACTTTCATCTAACACACACACACACACACACACACACACACACACACACACACACATGCTCACAGACACACAGACACACACACACACATGCACACACACACACACGCTCACACACACACACACACACACGCTCGCGTGTGCACACACACACACACGCTCGCGTGCGCACACACACACACACACACGCTCGCGTGCGCACACACACACACACACACACACACACACACACACTCACAGATACACACTTGAGTCAAGGGTCAGGTAGTCCAGCTGGCCTGAGACTCACTCTGTATCTGTATCCGATGCTCCTGTCTCTGATGCCTAAGTGTTGGGATTACAAACATGCATGCCTGTGCCTCATTTTATATGGTGTAGAGGATCAAGTCCAGGGCTTTGTGCACATTAAGCAGACACTCTACAAGCTGATGGCTATTAAGGTATAAAAGTGTCATATTTGTACATACTATTGGCACCAGAGTAAACATGTGCACTTACAGCAACTAGCCAAAAGGTGGCGCCAAAAGTAAAGCTGGATCTCTAGTTTCAGCTTTGCAATTACCAGGGACTTAAGAAAATGTCCATCATAATTAGGATTGCCACTTTACTAGGTTCTCGAATTCCCGGTGCTCATAAAGGATTCCCCGGGTACCTTCCCAACACAACTCTGTCCAAGTCCCACTGACTCCAGCTAACATAACCCCCTGCCCCCCAGTGCTTCACTGAACTGGAATTTAAGCGTGGGAAGCCAAGAGCTACAAACTCGAAACACTCTCAGCTGATGGTGAAGCCACGGTCAGAGAAACCTTCTGCACACACCACCAAATAGTGCAGATGGCAGATCTAGAAGGGACCCTGCCAGGGCACCCAGGGAAGCTTCCTGCAGACACTTTAGAGATGTGACACTCCGGACACTTGATTCTGATGGCACAGATAAACCTCGACAGCAACACTGCAAAACTAGGGGCTGGGGAGACGGCTCAGTGGATAAGAACACTTGCTGCTCTTGCAGAGGATCTGGCCTCAGATCTTAGCACCCAGGTATCTCCAGTTGCAGGGGACCCAACCTCTCTCTTCTGCCTCCGCAGACACCGCATATACATGGTGCATGTACATACACTCAGGCACACACATAAAACAGGTAAATTGTTTTGTTTGTTTGTTTGTTTGTTTGGTAAAAACCACAAAAGTAATTTAAAATTTAGTTTGTATAGCATGAAGGGAAAAAAATGAGCCAAAATAACCAAATGTTTCATATTGTTTTTGTGCAGAATGAGGAATCAGAGCTCATGTTTTGCTTATTCTTAAATCTTTATTTAGTATGTGTTTGGTGTGTGTATATGGAGAGAGCAAGCACACACGAGTGTAGGGGTGCACAGCTGTGCACACTGATGCCGTTGGCTCTGTCACTCTCCAGCCTGTTTCTTTCTTGGTTTGTTTTGTTTTTCAAGATAGGGTTTCTCTGTGTAACAGCCCTGCCTGTCCTGGAACTCATTCTGTAGACCAGGCTGGCCTTGAACTCACAGAGATCTTCCTGCCTCTGCAGGGATCCACCTTGTTTCTTGAGACAGGTTCCGTCACTGACTCTATAGGAGGCTGGTGGCTAGGAAGCCCCAGCAGTACCCAGCCACAGTCCTGGGGTCACTAGCACAGACACAGCCATGCTATCTTTTTATCATTTCTTCTGGAGACTTGAACCCAGAGCCTCCGTGCCAGCCCTCCTAAGTCTTTTTAAAGGTTGTGAGATTGGACTGGTTATTTACCATGGCCTAGACCAGACTTGGGGTGGTTGGTTCTTAGGTGCTCTCTGTTTATTTGATACTGGGAGCTTGCCCAGTAGGGTCAACTGGCCGCCCAGTAAGGCCTAAGGATCTGTTTATCCCTGCCTCCATCGTAATTACAAGCTTGGACCACTATGCCCCACCTTTTTTTGAGGTAGGTTCTGGGATTGGAGCTCAGGTCCACACACGCTTTATCAACTGAGCTTGGATCTAGGCCAGTTTCTTAAAACTAAGGATCATGAACAAAATACTGGATGAATAAGATTTCTAAAAGATGTTTAAATGAATATTAAAAGCCCAGATTCTACCCGTAGAGAGCAATGGAAGTAGGTACACAAAAGTACCTTGCAACAGCTGCAGAGGACGGGGGCAAACCAGACATTTGAAACAGTGCTTCAGAAGCCGGGAGCCTGGCAAAGCAGAAGCTCAGTGGAAGTGCCCTCAGCGGAAGTGCCCTCAGCGGAAGTGCCCTCAGCGGAAGTGCCCTCCAAGAGGCGGGAGTGACAGACAGGGAGGAGCCTCAGGCAAAGGTAACCAGTTGGCTCAGTTCAGGAGCTGGACGCTCAAGCAGGTGGTGGGGAGGAGCAGGTGTCAGGCCCACAACTGAAGTCCTGGAGGACCACTGCTGTGGTCTGAATTCCAGCACTAAGTCCCAAGAGGCCAGACCAAGATAAAACAGTCACTTGTGCTAAATAAGCAACTCTGAGAAGAGAGATCCCACATTGACTGACACCCGGAAACAGGAGGGCCTACTTGATCTGAGTTGCATATGAAGTCCACGTCAGTAAGCTGAAGAAACCCTGTGCTCGCCACTAAGTTTGTCCCTGGCCCTCGAACCCCACTCTCTGCTTTGGGATGGCTGCTTACTGTGCCCTCATTTGATTCTGCACACCGGAAGCTGCCTCAGTCTGTGATGTGCAAGTGACAGCCAGATCTGTCACTAAAACTCTGCCGTTTCCTGTTTTGACAATTCCATGACCATGAGGGTTGTTCCACGTCCCCCCCCCCCCCCCTGCTTTCAACCAAAAAACTTAACGCCAGATATTTTAAAACTAGAGAGGATCATTTTACATGAGTTCCGGTTTTAAGAGAGCTTACCTGCAGTTGGAAATTTCCTGGCTCGTTCTTCAAAGAACCATTCCCCAGTTTTGATTTTCACGTTTCTGAAAAGCAAGGGAAATTATCTGTTTGAGAGCAGGCCTCACCCTGCAGCTCAGGCTGACCTGGAGCTTACTATGCAGCCCAGCTCCACACCTGGCAACACCTCTGCCTCAGCCTCTCCAGTGCTGGGGGCGGGGGGGGGGGGGGGTGGGTTACAGGTGTGAGCCATTTTCTCAATTAGAACGCCTTTGAAATGTTTACTTACTAAACAGTAGTATTAGTTTTGTATTCGTGCCTTGCCTGCAGTATGTCTGTGCACGATGTACATACCCGGTGGCTTTGGAGGCCAGCAGGAAGCGGCAGACTCCTTGGGACTGGAGTTATAGATAACTGTTAGCCACCTGACCTCTCTCTCCATGTAGCCTAAGGACACCCAACCTTCTGGCCCAACTATCTTGGGCCACACGTTGAGAAGTATCCAGCCTGAGGCCAGCTTTGAGGGTGACCCAACATGAAACTGTAAGCTCACTAAAGATATTTTTGAGGCTTCTTGGTGATTTTCTTTCATACTTTGCGGAAATGCCCAAACACGCTATCCTACTTGGCTCTCTGTTCCTGTGATAAAACGCTGACTGAGAGCCACCTGCCGGGAGAAAGTCTTGTTCAGCTCACAGGTCACTGTCCATCGCCGAGGACAAAAAGTAGGGGCCTGAAGCAGAGACGACAAAAGAAAGCTGCTGCCGGCTTGCCATCGACATGGCTTGCCCAGCCTGCTTCCTTATGAGATGCAAGAGCGCCAGCCTAGGGGATGGCTCCACCCACCACGGCTGGGCCCATCCATCTCAATCATCAGTCAAGAAAATGCCCCACAGACCTGCCCACAGGTAAATCCAATGCATGCAATTTTTCAACATTCCCCTCCTCCAAGGTGACTTTAGTTCATGTCAAGATGACATAAACCAACCAGCACAGGAGTCTTTGTAGATGACAGTGTTGTGTCCAGATGCCACATAAACATATACGTACACTTGCGACCTGAGGGCCACAGGCTGAATACTTCTGGAAGGTAGTTCCCCGGCCTGAGGGAGGCTGGAATTACAAACATCAAGCACCTGGCACTCCATCTGTTTCTGGAGGCACCAGCATCCATCTTTATGGTCTTCAAGCCCGATAATGCCAAATTAACAAACGAGCAGTAACTGTTGAACATGCTTTGCAAATTCCAGCGCACAGATGTCTCCTAATGAGGAGTCGAGGCAGGAAAAAAAAAAAAGCTACTTTGACCTCACTGCTACGTGCAAGCCGCGAATTAAAAAGGCATTTAGGGGCTTGTCTTCACTTCGCATCAAACTGCTGCATCCGCGAGTGGGGAAGCAGTTGCATTTATGCTTTATGCACTGAAACAGTGGGCGTGGTGCCTCCAGAGGGCCCGAGACAGTGGGCGCGGTGCCTCCAGAGGGCCCCGAGACAGTGGGCGCGGTGCCTCCAGAGGGCCCCGAGACAGTGGGCGCGGTGCCTCCAGAGGGCCCCGAGACAGTGGGCGCGGTGCCTCCAGAGGGCCCCGAGACAGTGGGCGCGGTGCCTCCAGAGGGCCCCGAGACAGTGGGCGCGGTGCCTCCAGAGGGCCCCGAGACAGTGGGCGCGGTGCCTCCAGTGGGCCCCGAGACAGTGGGCGCGGTGCCTCCAGTGGGCCCCGAGACAGTGGGCGCGGTGCCTCCAGTGGGCCCCGAGACAGTGGGCGCGGTGCCTCCAGTGGGCCCCGAGACAGTGGGCGTGGTGCCTCCAGAGACGCAGTCGGTATTATCACCGTTCAGTTGACAACAGGTGGAATGGAAGATGGGTCTATGTCTATGGGATTCTCTGAGTGCTTGAAATGGTACTTCCCTCCAGGTCTGCACTCTGGCCAAGGCCTGAGGGCAAAGAAGCCTCAAGAATACCCTGAAGGCCAGTGGGTGGCACAGGCCTTTAATCTCAACACTGGTAACTGCTGAGCTATCTTTCCAGCCCTTGCCTTCCATTCTTCCGCCTTGTCTGAAACGGGATCTCTCTAGTGTTCACCACTGTGTGTGCCAGGGGAGCTGGCCTGTGGGCTCCTGAGTATGTGTCTCCTCCTCACGCTACCACGTCCAACTGAATGTGGGTTCTGGAGATCAGAAATTGGATCTTTACACTTGCAGTGCAAGCGCCGACTGTCCTGAGCCCAGCCCTAGATTACTATTTTTTTTGGTGCTTAATAAAGAAAATACATTCCTGAGACTGAGCCTCACTAGGTCGTTCAGGCTCAGGCTGGCTTCAAACTCACAACTCTCCCGCCTCCTCCTCTGGAGTGGTGGGATTAGCAGGCCCATGCCAGCAAGCCCAGAAAGAGAATGCTTCTCCACTTATTGTGTGCCATTCTTGCGTGAAGGTCAGGCTCACTCTGTGGGCAGCACTTGACTGCAGCTCCCATCTTTAGAACCCTCTTGAGACTTAGTGAGCTTTTGGTTTTATTACCCTTTGGTCTGTACTCCGTTTGTCATCCGCTTAGTTCAGCGAAGCCTGTCACCATGCAAGGAGGCAGTTTCTCCAGGCTGGCGCTTTGTGTGGTCACCAGGTCAAGTGCTACCCTGGTGAGCACTCAAGGTCACAGAGGGGCTGGGGTTGAGAGTTCAGGCACGGGGTTGGGGTTGGGGTGAATATTTCTCTACTGCTTCGTGCTTTTATAAGGCTTTCTATAATAACTTATTCATGTCTACAAGATGAGACGGCCAGAGCGTGTTCCCAATGCAGCCCCAGATGACTCAGCTCCTGCCCTGGCCCATTGATGCAGCTGTTTCAGTATGGCCATGAATGAGCCTCTTTTTTTTTTTTTTGTAGAAAAGGGCTGACCCCGGGTTTCAGGCCAGCCACAGAGCTGACCTTAGTCCGCTCTGCTCTGAACTCCCTCCTACGCTATGGTGCTTGGGTGATGGTAGGGTTAGATTCTGGAATTTCATTTGAATTCAAATGCTTATTAAGTGGTTTTCATAAGCCAACGAGGAGCCCCTTTTATAAGAAAGCAGGTGGGTCTGCCCACTTCCTGTAACGGCCTGCCCTCCACACAGTAACCCCAGAATGCTGCATCCCCCAAGTCAATGGATTTCCCTGTGTCTTCCAGGGGCTTTCACACGAGTAGTGACATCACTGGAGTTTTAATCCTGGGTCCTGCCCTTCTAATCAAGAAACTCAATGAAGGCCTCTTTGTCTTTTGTAATATCAAATGCAATATCACAGAGGCATCTGACCCTATAGGTAAAGTGCTTCTGGGAAAGGGGGGGGGACGGGGTCTCTCCACTTGATCTTTATGAACTAAAGCAGAGGCCACAGAAGAAAGAACACGCTGACTGGCTTGCCGTCAGATGGCTTGCCCAGTCTGCTTCCTTATATAGTGCAAGACCCCTGGCCAGGAGATGGCCACACCCACCATGGGCTCGGCCCCTCCCATATCAATCATCAATCAAAAAAATGTGTTGTCTTCTCTTCCGCATTTCACACTTGTTGGTTTTTTTTTTTTTTTTTTTTTTGGTGGTGGTGGTGGTGGTGATTTTTTTTCCCTTTTCTTTTGTGTTCTGGGAAAGTAACTGAAGAGAGCAAACCTCAGTCTGAACTAAGCTGATTTGGTTCTGCCTTTATTTGGGCATCAACAGGGCTCCCTATTGGCTTAGTCAGTGTCCGGAACCCCCTTCACTCTGTCCTGTCCCCTTACCGGCTATGCCTGGGGTTCTTTTGCATGGAGGGAGCAGCCATGTTTTTGAAAAGTGCTTCCTCCTAGTACTTTCTAGTTGCCATGGTGACGCTTGCTCAGCAAGGCAGTTCCTCTGGTCTTTTAGGCTCCATGGATATTGCCTGTGGCACTTTGCCAGCTGCTCTTTCCCTCAGCCCTCACAATTGTCTAACTTCAGCCCTAGGAGATCTGACACCCTCTCCTGGCCTTCACAGGTACCTGGAAGTCACGCACTTACATGCAGATCAGAAAACACATACATTAAGCACGAAGAGTGAGTGCTTCTTGCCTTGTGCCCTTAGCACTGTGCTTTTGGTAGCAGAAACCCCCTTTGAGGGTGCACAGCTATGGGCTCTGTCCACTTTGAATCCCACCTCATCCCTTTTTTCTCAGGGTGCTCCCTGGAGAGGTGGGAGTCCTCACGCATTCATCCGTACACTGTGCTGGGACCTGTGAGTGTCTCTGGGTGTGACAAGTAGGGGGCCTGAGGTGAAGGAAGGGGCAGTGAATGTTTCTCAAGAAGCGTTGATAGCAGCGTGATAAAAATCATTGCTTTATCTTCATCACAAGCCTCTCCACATCTCTCACAGCTGCCTAGGGGTTAATCACAAATGCCTGTCTGTTTCCTGTACCAACACCAAAAGCAGCTCAGCTGGGCTTGTGGGCAGGCAAAACCAAGGCCACACCCTTCTGCTTTGTTACGGTGAAGCATTTTAGCTGGAAGATCGAAGACAAGTTTTCATCTGGGTGAGTGCACAGACCACTCTTAGCAGGCTACAGGCTGGACTGGCCACACAGGAAGCCTGTTGCCCTGTTTCACAGCCGCCAGCAGCTTCATCTGGTGTGTTTGCAGCATGAACATCTGGCAAGCCACCAGGGTCTTTTTTTTTAGAGACAAGGTTTTCTCCAAGTCCTGGCTGTCCTGGACTTGCTCTGTAGACCAGGCTGACCTTAAATTCACAGTGATCTGCTTGCCTCTTTCTCCAGAGTGCACCTCTACCACCCAGCAATTTTCTACAGTTTTAATGTCTGCTTTGCCTCCAAGACTTCAAAAAATATGAAGAATCTTTACTCTCACTGGGCGTAGTGGCACACGCCTGTAATCCCAGCACTCAGGAGGCAGAGGCAGGCGGATCACTGTGAGTTCGAGGCCAGCCTGGTCTACAAAGTAAGTCCAGGACAGCCAAGGATACACAGAGACACCTTGTCTCAAAAACAAAACAAAACAGAAACAACAGCAACAACAAAAAAAACTTTTACTCTCTTTTGTGCATGAATAAAATATCATAATCCTGTAAATAATTTGCCTCCTCTCATATATATTCCACATGAAATGGCATGCACTCTACCACAGGACCTAGACACACAACACTGCCCGTTTGGAACCCTTCCTGGCTAATGTCTGACTATATGAGACTCTTTATATGATATATCAGACTTCTTTATTTATCATGGGAAACGCATAGATCTGGAGATGTAGCCCTGCAGAGTGTTTGTCTAACTCTCAAAAAGCCGTGGGTTCCAGGCCCAGCACACCGCCCCCCAGGCAGCGCACAAATACCGTCTCTGTCCGCAGTGTTACAGGTAGGCCGTGGAAAAGCCTATCATGTTTGAAACAAAAGAAGGGCAGCGAGGGAACTGAATTCTTAATCTTGGCACTGAGGGAAAGCCCTGCTTGGACACTCTCGGCTGTCACTTTCCTGTCTTTCAGATGGCTGGTCCTTTCCTCACAGGAGGACTGCGTGCACTGACAACAGTGAGCAGATAGTACTTCACGGCCACAGTGGACCATCTGCCCCTGTGGGCTGAAAGTGATCACTCAGGATTTTGTCTAAAGAATGGAATTACAGGTATACTGAGGGTTAGTCTGAAATTCACAGGATTTTTCTACACTCTGGGAAGTTTTACTTTAATAGGAAACATAACTGTAGCAGGACCTTTGTTAAAATGTCACTTGATTTTCATTAGAATGTCTCTCATGCCGTGCAGATATTACACCACGCCATCCCGTAAGAACGCACTCATGCCCAGTCCAAATCCCACACTAGCAGGGTCTGGTGATACAGGCCTGGAATCCCAGCACTGGGACAGGGTGCCCCAAGAGAACCACAGTCTGGGCTGCAGAGTGAGTACAAGGCCAGGAGAGGCTCCCTACCAGACCTCGGCTCAAAATGTGAAAGTACACAAGTTAAAATGGTGGGCGTTGTAGCTCAGTGACGGAGCACTCGCCCAGCATGAGGCCCTCGGTTCCCCAAGTCCTAACCTAACAGGTGATTTAATCTAGGTAGTATGCTTGCCACAAAAAGCCTGGGTACCGGGATTCAGATCCCCATCACCCACATAAACATTGGGTAGGTGTGATGCCTCCATCTGTAATCCCAGCCTACTGGAGGTGCAGACAGGATCCCTGAAGGAAGCTGGCTGGCTAGAGCTCTGGCTTCAAGTGAGAGATCCCACCTCAACATATAAGATGCAGAGCATCAGTGGTAAACACTTGCCATTAGCCACTGCTCTCCACATGCACAAGAAAGAAAAGGTATTTTGAACCAAATAGAGTCCCTCCTAATGAATGCCAGGATCTTATAGCAATCATTTCTGCTTCATAGGAATAACTCAAGAGTGGGGTGATGCCAGGACCAGGGTCAACTTTCAACTGAACTCACCTAAATTCCTGTCCGCTGGGGCAACAGGGATGGTGCATCCAGGACATTTGAACAATCCAAAACAGACCTCAAAAACATCAGTACCGCCTGCCGCAATCTCGAACTTTCCATCTCAAACTCTGTGTGCTGCCTAGTTTTATGTGAACTTGACACAGGCTGGAGTCATCTGAGGGGTGGACCTCAACTGAGAAAAGGTCCCCATAAGGTTGATCTATAGTCAAGCCTGTAGGGCATTTTCTTAATTAGTGACTGATGTGAGAGGGCCCAGCCCATTGTAGGCCATCCCAGGGCTGGTGGCTCTCAACTTATGAGTCTCAACCCCTTTGGACTTCACCTAGGACCATCAGAAAACACAGAGATTTACACTGTTATTCATAACAGTAGCAAGATTCAGTTATGAAGTAGTAACCAAATTAATCTTATGGCTGGGGGGTCACCACAACATGAGGAACTATATTAAAGGGTTGTAGCATTAGGAAGGTTAAGAACCCCAACTCCATAAGAAAGTACATGAGCACTTTATGGGCAAGCCACTGGGAGCAAGCCAGTAAGCAGCACCCCTCCATGGCCTCTGCATCAGCTCCTGCCTCCAGGATCCTGCCCTGTTTGAGTTCCTGTCCTGACTTCCTTGGAGGGTGAACATTTACGTGGCAGTGTGAGCCAAATAAGCGCCTGCCTTCCTAACTTGCTTTTGGTGATGATGTTTTGTCACAGCAAGAGAAACTCTAACAAAGACACTCTGCTCTAGTTATTTTATAAAAACCCCAGAACACACTTACTCTTCAAATATTTTCAAACTTGTGTAACTAACTCCCTCAAGCCTCAGGTTTGAATCTACTCCATCCATGCAGCAGGGTTCAGCCTCTTCGTATTTAACAGGGCACACATTGTCAATAAAGTTCAAATCTGAGAGCCACAATGGAGATTTCTTTTTCAAGTAAGACAATCTCAAAATGTTTTAAGTAAATTTATGACTTGCTGTTTGGCCACATCTAGGGCCAATCCTGGTCACCTGGGGCTGGGGGTGTAGCTCTGTGGCACACGGACTTTCTCACCTCTGACAGCCCATTCCCAGTGTAAAGCAGCAGCAACTGCCTAAGACTGTGCGCGTGCACCTGCTGGAGGGCGCAACTCAGAAGGAGAATGTGCTGGGTCAACACACGCATGAGGGCCTAGGCGTCTCCTTAGAAGGGAAAGAGGATTGAACGCACGTGGCCCTGGTTCCATCCCCAGCATCACAGAAGACCCTGAAGAAACACAGTGTGTGCTCACAAACATCTGAAGCATAGCGGATTCTCACGCCCCCAGCCAATTACAAAGCAATAGACTAAAGCCCACAGTTTGAGGATGGAAAGGTCTGGTCAAGAGCAATTCTTCAGAAATCCACTTCTCTCAGGTGTGAGGAATTTGGCTTCATGTCATAAAGGAGAAAATCAAAACCTCAAGAGCTAAATTTCCTCGACGTTTTCAACAGTTGTTATCTTGCACTATTCTACGGCGGAACTGTCAATACGTCACCCAAGGGTGAGCTCGGCCGCTCGCTCACTCCGCTTCCTTCAGCTCACTGCCTTCCTCAGGCTGACATCACCTGATTGTGAATACTGTAGCCTGGCGGGTCTCAACCTTCCTAACACTGTGACTCTTTAACACAGTTCCTCATGTTGTGGTGACCCCCCCTCCCCGCCAAGCACAAAATTATTTTCATTGCTAGTTCATAACTGTAATTTTGCTGTGGTTATGAGTTGTGATGTAATAGGGGGGGGTTGCCAAAGGGGTCGTGACCCACAGGTCGAGAACCACTACTCTAGCCCACAGTACCACCTCCCCTAGAGAGCCAGCCCCTTCTCATGGAGTCGCCTCTTCCTGTTGGACTCACCTCCTGCTCCTGGCATCTCCCTCTTCCTTTGGGAATCAGCTTCTCCTATTGGAACGACCTCTCCCCCCCCCATCCTTCCCCCCCCCCCAAGCCGGTAAAACCAATCTCCTCTCGCTGGAACCACCCTCTCTTCCCAACTTAACTGTGCCTTCTCACTAGAGTCACCCTTGCTCCTCGGCTCCTCCCTCACTCTAGAAAGTAACTTCCGCCGTTGGGCTGCGTCCTTCTAAATCCTTTCAATCTTTGTCCACAGAATGCTTTCTGTTGCTTTCCCGCAGCTCCATTTCTTCTGGTTTTACGGTACCCTCCGATCCACTTCTATCAGAAATGCTATCAGTTTGACAGACTCGGGATCGAGGCTCATTTGTCCCTCCTTTACCTACGAAAGCCAAGTCCCTTTTTGAACCACCCCCAAGTTTCCTGTCACCCCTGACATCAGCCTCCACACTTGGCTGCTCATTCATCGCGACAGAGTTTTTATTACATTAAAAAAAAAATTATACTACATGTTGACCCCAGGACCCTGAACATACTAGTCAAACACTCTAGCGCGGAGAGGCATTCCCAGCCCTATTATTTATTTATTTGTTTGCTTATTTGTTTATTTATTTATTGGTTTTTCAAGACAGGGTTTCTCTGTGTAGTCCTAGCTGTCCTAGACTCACTTTGTAGACCAGGATAGCCTCGAACTCACAGAGAACCACCTGCCTCTGCCTCTCTCAGTGCTGGGATTACAAGTGTGCCACCGCCTTTATTTTTATATTGATACAGGCTTTACTAAGCTGTCAGGCTTGCACTGTTGGACAGCAAGTGCCTCAGTCCAATGAGCCATGGTACAAGCCCCCAAGGCTGCTCTAACACTCACTTTGGAGCCTTGAAACTTTGATCCCCG
Source organism: Acomys minous (assembly GCF_964271855.1). Classification (NCBI taxonomy): domain Eukaryota; kingdom Metazoa; phylum Chordata; class Mammalia; order Rodentia; family Muridae; genus Acomys; species Acomys minous. Next base: position 137,477,775 of record NC_140485.1, on the reverse strand, counting down.
TACTTCAGCTTCTGAAGAGAGCAGAATTATTTCTGCTTCCCCACTTCCAGACCCAGTTCCTGTTGCTCACTCACCATGGCCTTCCGCCTCCTCAGGCCACCAGATGACACAGCCATGGCTTCTGCAGAGCAGTGAGCATGCCATCCCACAGCAGAGGCATGCCAGGAGCCTCTGAAGGCACTGCTTTCCCAGGGCTGCTGTGCTAGGATGGATGAAGAGGGGCCTAGGCTTCGGGCTCCACACTGCTTCACAGCCTCAGGCACACTGTGTGAGGCAGCAGCCACTCCAAGCGTGGGCAGCAGTAGCAGCCACCCTTAACGTATATGGAAGCTTTAAGGAAGGCTTAAAGGTGCTCTCCCACCACCATGGTCTGGGAGCCCCTGAGTCAGCCCGGCTCCCTTTTCTTTCTCAGTTCTGAGCTCTGGGGAGTCGGGTGGGAGGGTTGGAACTTAGAGCTGAGCAGGTCTCCAAGAGAAAACTTGCCCTCAAGGAAGAAGCTGTCTGCCAAATGTCTTCTGGGGCCTCCAGCAGTCCACAGCCAGTATATTTCAAAGGCCTTTTCCCCTGCTGGAATCTATTTTACTTTTATTTTTATTTTTTATTTTATTTTATTGGTTTTTCAAGACAGGGTCTCTCTGTGTAGCCTTAGCTGTCCTGGACTCACTTGTAGACCACGCTGGCCTCAAACTCACAGCGATCCACCCACCTCTGCCTCCCGAGTGCTGGGATTACAGGCGTGCGCCACCATGCCCAGCCCCTGCTGGAATCTAAATTGTCTGTCATTCTTTAAAAAAAAAAAAAAAAAAGAACTTCACTCTGTAGTCCTGGCTGGCCTGGAACTCACAGAAATCCACTATGCCTGGCCCTTCTTTGTATACTTTTAATTGGTACCCCCAAGTCTCCCTCTCCCTTGAATTAAAAAAAAAATCTTGTTCCCTGTTTTGGTTCTTTTTCTTTTTTTGGTTTTTTGAGACAGGGTTTCTCTGTGTAGCCTTGGCTGTCCTGGACTCACTTTGTAGACCAGGCTGGCCTCCAACTCACAGCGATTCACCTGCCTCTGCCTCCCTTGCAGGGATTAAAGGTGTGCGCCACCACGCCCGGCTGGTTCTTTTTTTTTTTTTTTTTTCCTTTCCTGAGGGAAAAACAGGGGGAAGAAACGTGGATGGAATCAAGACCCTTTCCTAGGTCCTAGTATGTGATGTGGGGGAGGGGGAGCAGCTAAGCTCTGCAAGGCGGTGGCCCCTGAGTGGGCAAAGGTGGAGCTAGGAGTGAGGGCTATGAAGAAGAGGTGAGCCAACTGAAGCAAGAGAAAGCCTGAGTTACTGCTAATTAGCTTTCTCCTAGCACAGCTTCCCTCACAAAGCCACCTGGGGTGACGCAATTATTGCAGGTATTTTGAAAAACATCCTTATTTCGAAATAAGGAAGCTGGGGGTTATAGAAATCACATTTTGTGTGTTTCCTGGGTCAAGTTACAGTGCTAGGCATGATGCCACGTAGGGCAGAGATTTCAACATAGTTACCTCCTCAATGGCAGTGGCTTCTATGGTGGCCAGAGTAGCGCATGGTCCCACTCAGGGGTTTTCTCCTGAACTAAGAAAAGCCTGAAGGACACAGACTCTGAGGAGGACAGCCGATCCAGGATGGGGAGATGGGTGCTGTGACAGAAGGAAGGGACTGGTTCAAACAGAGGACAGAGCCAATCCATCATTTGCTGAGTGACTGACATGCATTAAGCCTTACAAAGGGGCAGGAAATGAAGCGTTAGTGTCAGGGTTTCCAGGCAGATGGCTCCCCTGATTTAGAAGAGGAACCCAGCTTGAATGCTGCTCTGTTGGCTGATCTGTTCTAGGGGCCTCCAACACGAGCAGTGATGTTATAAGCTGCTTTCAGACCCGAGTCTCTGGTCACTCTCCAGAGTCACATCTGCTCCACACTCCGCTCTTCCAATCAGGTCTGTGGTAGTCACTGTTTGCACTTCCTTCAAGTGGCTGTGCCCCTCTGTACTCTCAAGAAACCTATGGTCTGCTCTCACTCGGAACAATGGGACTGCAGGTCAAATATGCTCCTAATTTTCAAAATAACTTGTTCAAAAGCACCGCTTCTGTGCTTAAAGGTGGTGCACACCTTTAATCCCAGCACTCGGGAGGCAGAGGCAGGTGGGTCGCTGTGAGTTTGAGGCCAGCCTGGTCTACAAAGTGAGTCCAGGACAGCCAAGACTACACAGAGAAACCCTGTCTCAAAACACCAATTAAACCAAACCAAAGCAACAAAAACAACAACAAAACCACCTCATTGTCAATGAGGTGCTGTGGGTTGAGGCTTTGGTGCCAGTACTTGTAGGTCGAGGCCGGTGGAGCTCAGCATTCCAGTACAGCCAGGTCTACAGAGTGAATTCAAAGCCAGCCAGGCCTATGGAGAGAGACCCTGTCTCAAAAGAAAACAAAAACAAACAAACAACAACAACTCCTGAGAGATGCTTCACTGGTTAAGACACTGGCTGCTCTTCCAGAGGACCTGGGTTCAATTCCCCACATCCACATGGTGGCTCACAGCCATCTCTAACTCCAGCTCCAAAGCATACAATCTCCTTTTGGGACCTTTGTGGGCCCCAGACCATGTACAGACACACGTGCATGTAAAATATATACAAATAGGAAAAATAAACTCCTCAAAATCAAATAGAAAGAGACTCAGTAAATAACCTATAGGCACCACCTATTGCTGCATCTGAGCCCACGTTCTTCCTTCAGAACACTCTCGGGACCCTCCTCACATCCCAGCTGTCGTTCCAACACCTTTCCTGAAAGGAATAACGTCTCAGGAAGCCCAGGCATTGGGCTGGGCATACAGTGGCCCCATAATCCCAGTACTTGGAGGAGGCTGTGGTGTTGCCCATCTCCTAGGCAGTGGCAAATTATATGAGAATGGAGAAACGGAATAAAGCCTAAGGCACTAACCAAGAAATCCAAATAAACTGCAAGTTTTGGGACAGTCCACCACCAGTCACCAAACATTCTTAAATAAAACTATTTTATGGCGGATAGCTGTGAGTTCGAGGCCAGCCTGGTCTACAAAGTGAGTCCAGGACAGCCAAGGCTACATAGAGAAACCCTGTCTCGAAAAACCAAGAAAAAAAAACTATTTTATGGCTGAGGCAAGATAGCATGTAGCTTTAATTCCAACACTCAGGAGTCAGACCTCCGTACATTCAAGGCCAGTCTGGTCTGTGTATCGATTTGCATATCTGCCGGAGATATATAGTGAGACCTGGTCTCAAAAAGAGTTTACACAATAAAACCATTTTCTAATTAGGACGTGCTCCTCTGAGGCAGAGAGAAGCCGCTCTAGTGCAGGCAGTCCAGGGGCATCTATGGATCAGATCTGGTAACATGGCTTTCAGGAGCATCGACTGATGATTGAGCTGTGAAGTCTATACATGCTGGGTTTGAAGCCAACCTGTTTGTTTTGGGACCATCCCTGAGTCCTGGGTCAGAGGAGAAACAGAGCACTATAGCATATGCACACACATGCACACCCTACCCATGACACTCACCTGTCTTCATAGCACACGGTGCACTTCCATGCGCGAGTCTTCCTCAGGAATATACGGCACTCGGAACACACGCGGTGGCTGCAGCCCTGGCACACGGCTCCGCGGTTCAGCAGGAAGCCCAGAGCCCCCCGGCAACGTGCACAGCTCTTTTCCTTGTATTCCTGGCTGGAGCTCTTTGCGCCCTTCCACCGGAGATGCTGCAGGTGTGTTTTCAGTTTCCTGTGAACAGCGAGTGGGTGGTGTAACGGTTTCCTCTCAATGTCAGCTTGGCATAACCTTGACTTAGCTGGGAAGAGCCTTGGGGGGGATTGTCTACACCGACTGGCCTGTGGACATATCTGTGGGAGACCGTGTTGAGTTAACTGGGGTGGGAAGAGCCAGCCCGCTGTGGGCAGCACCATCCCCTAGGCAGGGGAGACTTATGTGAGAGTGGAGAAACGGAGCTGGCCAAGCAAGCGTATAAGCGTTGGTTTCTCTCTGCTCTTGGCCGTGGATGTGATGTGACTAGGTGTTTGAAGTTCCTACCGGGACATCTTCACAATAATGGGTGGTACCCTGGGATTATAACCTCTTTCTCCCCCAAGACTGCTTTTGTCCAGGGTAATTTACTTTAGCTATAGAGATAAAACCAGGAGAAACAGGAAGCTAGACAGCAGACTACAGGCACACAAGTCTCCACAGACCCACCATAGCGAGCCAGAGGGCTTTGGTATTTGATGAGCTGGTCTCTCATCTCACCTGTTAAAGCCCAGAACCCCATCCCCCAGGGTGGCTGTGAGGATCACGTGACAAAGGCTTGACTCCACAGCCGTCTCAGAAGCAGCTCATCCATGCCCTGTCCATCCTTTCTGAATAGAACCTTCCTCACCAGTGTCCACAAGACGGTTACTATCTAAACAATCCCTTTAATCACCAAGAAAGTTCCATTTTCTCAGCTTATTCTTCCAATGAATTAGAGTTTATAAGTATATTTAAAGAGTTTTGAAATAAAGGGGGCAGCCAGGTAGGGTGGCACATCCTTTAATCCTTGTACTTGGGATGCAGAGGCAGGCAGGGCATGATCTCAAAGTCAGCCTGGTCTATACGCACTACAAGGGACTGCAAGGCAGCCAGGGCAGCCAGGGCTATAGAAAGAGATCTCGTCTCAAATAAATAAGTAAATGAAATGAAAGAGCATGGGAAAAAACTTTGTATCTTTGGTTAACCAGACAATTTCCCTCACTCTTGAAATTTTTTATTTTATATGTGATGATGATGATGATGATGATGATGATGATGATTATTATTATTATTATTATTATTATTATGTGTGTTGCCTGCATGTGTGTCAGTGCATCGTGTGTGTGCAGTGCCTGTGGAGGCCTACAGAGGGTACTGGGCTCCCCTGGGACTGGAGTTACAGATGATTGTAAACTACCATATAGGTGCTGGGAATTAAACTGTGGTCCTCTGGAAGAGCAGTCAGTGCTCTTAACTGATGAGCCAGCCTCCCTGTAACTCTGAAAATGCTTTCCTATTAAAAAATCAATGGTCTGTACCGCCCACTTGGTGCTGGGATTGAACCAAGGGCTTCCTATGTGCTAAGCATGTGCTCTCTGACCCAGCTGCTTACTTGCCTAATAGCTGAAAGGTAACCTTGAACTTTTTTTTATTTTTGTTTTTGTTTTTCAAGACAGGGTTTCTCTGTGTAACAGCTCTGGCTATCCTGGAACTTGCTCTATACACCAGGCTGGTCTTTTAACTCACAGAGATCTACCTGTTTCTGCCTCCCAACAGCTGGGATTAAAGGCGTGTACCACTGCCTGGTTTCTCCTTTCTCCTCCTCCTCCTCCTCCTCCTCCTCCTCCTTCTTCTTCTTCTTCTTCGTTAAAAATATTTAGATTTCTTTCAATTTTGCGTGTGTTTTTTCCTTTATGAATATATGCACACTACATGAGTGCCTGGTACCCACAGAGCCCATTGGATCCTTCTGGAACTGGAGTTACAGATGGTTGTGCAAGATCAAAAAGTGGCCTTAACTGCTGAGCCATCTCTCCAGCCCTGACTGACCATGAACTAACTAATCCTCCTGCTTCTACCTCCCAGGTGCTGAGATTTCAGGTGTACCCACGAATCTGGAAAAACAAGGGATGTGTTTACAGAGGGAACCTCCCAGCTAACAGTGGATGGTTCTGGCAACGTCGAGAGCTGCCAGTAAGTAAAACCTCATACCAAACAGTTCCTGCAACCCAGCCAGGCCAGAAAAGACGCTCCTGTTGATAAAGGGGTCAGGGAACAGGCTAAGCAGGTTCACCCGACTTTCCTCCAAGCTGCACTTGGCAAAAGCAAACAATGAGAAAAGACAGGAATAGAGTCTACCGGTTTTCTGTTTCTGACCCCCCCCCCCCCCTTTGTGCCTTCGGGTACCATGGGAAACAAGGGGGAAATCTTAACTGGAAGTTTTCCTTTGGGAGGCTGCCAGAAGCCTAGCAGTGTTCCTCTAATTACCTGCACAAAGCAGGCAAACGCACAAAGAGCAAACAAACATCACAAAGGCACCTTTTCCAAAGAATTGTGAGATTAATTTAGTTCTATTGAAAAAAAAAATCCCCATCCCCACACCTTCCTCGGGACCCTTCTGCGTCAGAAGCTCAGCCCCGAGCTAGCAGTCACGGGAAAGCCAAGTGAGCCAGGTCCCAAGCAGAAAAACCCACACCTCATAGGTCCACCCCAGGTAGAAGCACAGCTTACCGGACCCTTTCCTCCTCGATGTTTTGAAGAGCTTGATCTCGGTATAGGACCCGGAGAATGACCTCCCGTTCCAACTCCTTGAAGGACTCCAGGTCCACTTCTTGGGCCATTTCCTCTCCTCACTGTAGAAGAGATCCACGGTCCTGCGGAGAAGCCTGAGAAGCCGGGAGAAGCCGGAGTCCAGCAGCTGCTTCGCTGGATCGCGCAGGAGCCCCTCTCTGGTTTCACCAGGGTCTCTGTCTGGGTTGTGGCTCGTCCTTCCTTCCTAACTGTGCCATACTCCTTCAGAGAAGCAAGCTCCACGAGGCTGCCCCGGTACTGGGGAGAGTTTCCACTGGGCTCTGCCGGATGAGACAAGAGAGTATCTTTTTCTGAGGTTTTGCCAGAGATTGTTATTAGTGATGCATGGCTGCTGAGCAGATAATTTCTGGACGCCACTAGCAATCTCCAGCCCAAGGAAGATTACAAACAGCGATGAGAAAGCGCCAATGACCTACGGCAACGAACTGGTCCCAGAAGAACACATCCAGGTCAGCAGGAGTGACAATGAAAGTCCAGCCTGGTTAATGGCTTAAAACCTGTTAAAAAAAAAAAAAAGTAAAAAAGTGCAAACAAAACCAGCATCGGTTCCCCTGGCTTGACGCCTCTGCACTTTGCTCTAAGAGAGAGAACACGTTCTGCAGACACAGCTCCGCGTTTTCAGCTCTGTTCAAACTCCATGAAAGAAAGCATCTTTTCAATGTTTCTTATCAATTCCCAAACTTGGGTTTTCCTACCAAGAATTCTGGGCCTTCAGTTGTGAGAGGACAGAGACCCATGTTTAATGTTCCGAGAGGCTAGTGTTAGCCGTTCAGTCACCACGAACATTAGAATTCACCTATTTAGTTACATAGACTCAGATGGTCTAGCCTGCTGCACACCAGGCAATATGCAGCTATCCTAAGGATGATATGGCTCACTGGCTCTGGACAGCACCAGACAAGATTAGATGGTTGAGAGAAAATGATGCCATCGAGAGGTGAAGGGGTGGTGCTAGCCCAGTGGTTCTTAACCCTCTTTAATACAGTTCCTCATGCTGTGGTGACCCCCAACCAGAAAAATTATCTTGTTGCAACTTTGTAACTGTAATGTTGCTACTGTTACGAATTGTAACCTAAATATCTGATAAGCAGGATGTCTGATATGCCGTCCCCAGCCAGGTTGAGAACCGCTGTGTAGAGCAACAATTTGGCACTGAGCTTCTTTTATTTGCCTTTTCAAAGGTAGAAGACAAGGCCCAGCATGGTGGCGCAAGCCTGTAATCCCTGCACTCAGGGAGGCAGGGGCAGGTGAATCTCTGTGAGTTTGAGGTCAGTTTGGTCTACAAAGTGAGTCCAGGACAGCCAAGGCTACACAGAGAAACCCTATCTTGAAAAACCAAATAGATAAGTGTAGAAGACAAACATAATTTTTTAAAAAAATATGGAGACTACAGAGTCTGCTAAATTGGTGAACTGTGGAAGAGTAGAGCTTAATTCCCAGTACCCAAGTGAAAAAGCTGGGCAGGGAGGCACGTATTTATAATCCAGGAGGCGGAGATGGGCAGGTCCCTAGGGTTTGTTGATCAAACAAGCATAGCCAAATGGCCAGTTCCAGGCCAGTGAAGAAGCCTGTCTTTAAAAGAAATCAAGGTGGGGGCGCTGGAGAGATGGCTCAGAGGTTAAGAGCACTGGCTGCTCTTCCAGAGGTTCTGAGTTCAATTCCCAGCAACTACATGGCGGCTCACAACCATCTATAATGAGATCTGGTGCCCTCTTCTGGTGTGCAGGTACACATGCAGGCAAACATTGTTTATGTAATAAATAAATAAATAAATAAATAAATCTTTAAAAATAATCAAGGTGGGTGATGTCTGAGGGACAACAGCTACCTGGCTTTCATATGCATGAGCACACATGTATAACCACACACATATGAACACACACACACACACACACACACACACACATTAAAAACCATGGTGTGGTGGGGGTGGAGATGTGGCTCAGTGGTTAAGAGCGTTTGTTACAGAGGACCCAAGACCCAAGTTTTGGTCCCAGTGCACATGCTAAAGAGCTCACAGCTACCTGTAACTCCAGCTCCAGTGATCCAAATCCACCTTCCGGCTTCTATGGGCACTACATTCGCACGCACAAGCTTACACTGACACTTAATTAAAATAAAAGTAAAAATATTCTATGTTAAGTGCATATGCTTGTACTGTGGTCATTTATCATCAAGTAGCATTTTCACACACACACACACACACACACACACACACACATATATATATATATATACACACACACATAGTTGTATTGCTATCCTGGCCATGCAGTAGGCATGCTTGTACCAAAGCCACCTCAAACATGCAGAACAAGATAGGAACCTGTCATCTCTGTAATAATCTTATGGGACCACTATGTCATACACACACACACACACACACACACACACACACACACATACATACCTATACATATATACATGTTACATAGTTGTTGACTGAAGCATCATTACAGAGTACGTGGCTGACTTTACATCGTCTTAATTGAAAATACATTAGAGAAAGGAGGTCCTCAGCTGTTGGCTATTATTTTTTCACAAGTATCGTCAAAGCTCAGAAAAATTATAATCAATTAGGGGAATATGCATTAACTGTGGCAGCTTCAATTATTTATGCCCTGTAATAGTGCTACCAGCATCATTAGGCATCAGGCCTTGTTTCTGTTTAGTTCAGGTCAAAAGACTCTGCGTGCCTCCACCCAAGAGGAAAATGCAGATGGTTCACGCGGTGGGCTGTCTGTAATGCCATTTTCATTTTCCAGCTTATCAGATCCTTTAGTGATGAGGGGCCTGTCTGTACTTTGACAGTTACAGTCCTTTTGAATTCATGAATGATATCAACAAATGCACTTAGCCCTTTTCTTAATCTGTAGTTGTTTGCAGAGGTCTATGTATTTCAATGCATATAATAAAGTACATTGGGTTGTAAAAGAAATTAGCCACACCAAACTATTTGAATATTGTTACATAGGCTGTGGGTAGTGGCGCACACCTTTAATTCTAGCACTTGAGAGGCAGCTCGCTCTCTGTGAGTTCAAGGACAGCCTGGTCTACAAAGCGTGTCCAGGACAGCCGGGGCTACACAGAGAAGCCCTGTCTCAAAAAACAAAGAAACAAAAGAAAAAATTGTTATAGTAGCATGTGTATTCATTGATATGTGAGATAATTTTTAAGGCTTTATTTTTTTAAGGTTTACTTATTTATTATGTATACAGTGTTTCACCAGAAAAGGGCACCAGATCTCACTATAGATGTTTGCGAGCCGCCATGTGGTTACTGGGAATTGAACTCAAGACCTTTGGAAAAGCAGCCAATGCTCTTAATCTCTGAGCCATCTCTCTAGCCCAAGATTTTATTTTAGTTATTTACTATGTATACAGTGTTTCACCTGCATGCCAGAAGAGAGCACTAGATCTCACAATAGATGGTTGTGAGCCACCATGTGGTTGCTGGGAATTGAGCTCAGGACCTTTGGAAGATCAGACAGTGCTCTTAACCTCTGAGCCATCTCTCCAGCCCAATATGCAAGATAATTAAGGTTTGGCAGTGATGTAACAACTAAGAATGTTAAAGTGGCAGGGATATAAACAATGCTTTGCAATAGCTATAGCACATGATGTCATAGGAAAGCATGTATGATTTTTCTTAGGACCCAGTTACAGGTTTAGCTCATTTTACCTTGGCCTTTGCTTATATTCACAATGAAGGAAATGTTAACTTTTACTTAAAGAATAATGAAAATAGGCTCTAGAGAGGTTTCTCAGTGCTAAGGGACACTGGCTGCTCTTCCAGATGACCTGAATTCAGTTCCTAGCACCACATAATGGCTTACACCTATCTGTAGCTTCAATCCCAGGGCCAATGCCATTTTCTGGCCTCTGAGGACACTAGACACACAAGTGGTGTGCAGATACACCCATACACATATAAGAAAATACATTCTTAGAAAGATTAATAAAAATAAAGATGTTGTTGCCCTCAGACCAAGTTTATGGGCCCACAGGCTAAGGACTATGGCCTAAGAGATTCTATATCTGTTGGTTGCTCCACAGTAGGATAAAGTTAACATAACAGTTGTGGGGGTTGGATGGGGGTAAGTTAGAGGTCTGAAGGGACCCATTTGGCCTCTGGTCCCTGTAAAGCACTCTTAGGTGCCTGTTCTGGAAAGGCTTCCTACACAGGTAGCAGGAAACACAAGGCGACAGGACTCCAGACTCCTAGTGTGTCTCTGTGACATAGCTTTGGGTCCCCTTGTTCTCATTTTCCAAATGAGCAAATGAACTAGCTGATCTCAGTTTTCAGAGCTCTGAATCTCCATAGAAAAAGGACAATAGAAAAGATTGTGGCGGTGGCTGGGCAACTGTTCGGTCTGAAAAGTGCTTTCCTCCCAGGCATCAGGACCTGACTTCAGAGCCCAGCATCCATGCTAAGCGCCTGATACACGGGATGGAGAGATGGCTCAGAGGTTAAGAGCACTGATTGTTCTTCCAGAGGTCCTGAGTTCAATTCCCAGCAACCACAATGTGTCTCACAACCATCTATAATAGGATCTGATGCCCTCTTCTGGCCTGCAGGTGTATATGTGGGCAGAGCACTGTATACATAATAATAAATAAATCTTTTAATAAAAGCATGATTCAGTGGCACGGCTTATGATCCAAACACTGGGAAGTAGGAGGAAGTCCCAGTTTAGCCTGGTTCCAGTGAGAGACACTGACTCAAAAGACAAAGAAATGGCACGCCTGAGGAACAACAGGGGTGGACGACCTCTGGCTTTCATGCACATGTGCATGCGAATGCATCTTCATACATGTGAGCTGGCACACATGAGCGCGTGTAAACACACCCCCAGAACAGAGTGTGACCAAACGCTATGAGAAGCAAGTCAGTATTTATGTCACCAGCTTCCCAAGCGTAGCCTCCTATGCCCACCCCTTGCTGTCCTTTCTCATTTCTACTTCTACTAAACATACTGGCTAGCAATGTGCTGTTTTGCTTGATTATCGGTTACTTTATTTTATTTTTTAAAGATTTATTTATTATGTCACAGTGCTCTGCCTGCGTCTACACCTGCAGGTCAGAAGAGGGCATCAGATCCCATTACAGATGGTTGTGAGCCACCCTGTGGTTGTGGTCCTGGGAACTCAGGACCTCTGGAAGAGCAGCCAGTGCTCTTAACCTCTGAGCTAGCTCTCCAGCTCCCCTAACTCTCGGTTATTTTAAATGAATATTTTTGTGCACAGCTCAAAGCACTGGATGTGAACAGTTTTCTAGTGGCTGGATGCGCACTTCTCAGCAAGGCATGGCCCCAGTGAGTGCCATCTAGGAAGGACAATGACGGGATTTCAACAGGAGGAACTCTGGAGTCCTCAGTGCGCGCATAGCAGGTGCCTTCGCGCATTTCAGGAATATACAAAACACTACTCTGTCCCTCCTCGCCCCCTCCCCCAATCCTGGGCAAGCTTCAAGGAGTGTCCTGTCCAAGAAGAAGGAGAACTTGGGCTCCCCCTTGTGGAGAAAGAGTGAGTATACTTTTTTTTTTCCTCCCTTAAAGATCTAGCCATCATGGTTGGTTATTTATGCAGCACCTTCCAAGTGCCAGGCACTATTCTGGGTGCCTCCATTTGCCATTTATACCCCATCTTGTGATGGGATCATAACAAAAGCATGTGACAAAGGCAGAGAGACGTCAAGAGCAAGGAAAAGGGCTGGGCTGGAATTTCTACCAGGGGGCTGGACTGAGACAGCGATATCCCTTCAACATTACATAGACTTCTGACCTTCCTAGTCACCAAGGCGAAACATCACACAACAGAAAACCCAGAGGGTGCACACAGTTCTAACAAACCGCAAGAAAGGCAAAGGGCGCCCATCCTTGAGCACCAAAGACAGCTAGCTGGTCACGTCGATAGGTAGCAGTTTGAAAGCAGACGAGGAACTATGATCCACGTGTCATTATTCCACAGACGCAAAGCTGAGGACGCAACACAAAATGTCAACTCACTGAAAGAATTTCACATGTCGGCCATAGAGCTCTCTGGTATGGCAGAAGACATTGAGACAATGGTTCGACGACCCCAGGTGTGAGCATCCCAAATCCGTGCTCCCCGTGGTTTCTCTCCACTCTTGGGGTCTTGGATCCTGGCTTCTCCATACACTCAGCCAAATGAAAGACTCTATTCTCATTTCTACATAGTTTTAGTATCTCTGCTCCTTGGTGTGCACAGAGCACTTGTAAAGCCGTCTATTGTTGGAAATGTATCTTGGTTTTGTTGTTTGTTTGTTTATTTGTTGCCTCTCAAGAGGGCTGTCCTGGCTAGTTTTATGTCGACTTGATGCCAGGTAGAGTTATCCGAAAGAAGGAAAACTCAATTGAGAAAATGCCTTCATGGCCTAGAGAGATGGCTCAGCCATTAAAGGCTAGGCTCACAACCAAAATATGAGAGAAAATGCCTTCATAAGATCCAGCTGTAAGGTATTTTCTTAGTTAGTGACTGATGAGGAGGGCCCAGCCCATGGTGGGTGGTGCCATCCCTGGGCTGGTCGTCCTGGGTTCTACAAGAAAGCAGGCTGAGCAAGCCATGGGGAGCAAGTCAGTAAGCAGCACTCCTCCATGTCCTCTGCATCAGCTCCTGCCTCCGGGCTCCTGCCCCGTTTGAGTTCCTGTCCTGGCTTTCTTCATTGATGGACTACATTGTGGAAGTATAAGGCAAATAAACCCTTTCCTCCACGTGCTTTTTGGCTATGGTCTTTCATCACAGCAATAGAAACCCTAACGGCTCAGCAGTTAAGAGCACTGGCTACTCTTCAGGGGTCCTGAGTTCAATTCCCAGCAACCACATGGTGGCTCACAACCATCTATAATGTGATCTGATGCCCTCTTCTGGCCTGCAGGGGTACAAACAGGCAGGGCACTGTATACCTAATAAATAAATAAATCTTTGGGGGAAAAAAAAAAGAACAGAGCTCGTAGCTGCTCTTTTGATATGAATCATTTAAGTGACCTCCACTGCGTGTCTCCGGTGCTCTAGGCCTTCCTCTTGGCTGGCTGGCACTGGATTCTTGGGAGTCATTTGCCAGTGTGGAGACTCTACAGTGGAATTCTTGAAAACCAAATCCTGCCAGGCACAGCAGCATCTGCTGTAATCTCAGCTGTTTGGGAGGCTGAGGCCTGCCTCGGGAACTTGGCAAGGCTTTGTCTGAAGAAATGAAAAAGTGGGCCGGGAGCACAGATCGTGTTAGCATGCTTGCCTCGGATGCACAAGAGCCTAGCTGATGAAAAAGAACCTTATTGAAACTGTTCTTGAGTCACAGTATACTTTTTACAATAATTTCTTTATTTGAAACATTGCTAATAAAGTTCTTCCTAGTCAATAGGGCTTTTCCTGTCAGACAAAGTTATTTAGAAAGATAAGCAGGCCCACAGCAGATACTAACACAGTTTTAGCAAGATAAAGAACATAGCTACAAATTAGATTTCTGGTCATGTGTACTACCAAGAAATTTAAAACCAAATTGGGGTTTTTCCATGTATTTAAAAAAAAAATGGACGAAACAAACACACTTCTCTCTTGGAAGCTTTTCGTTTTTGTGATGTTTTAGAATAGAGCAAGAAGGTAAAGTAATCCTGTGGCAGTTAGTTTGCATGGTCTTCACACTATCCCACGAACCACAGAAGGGTGGGTTTAGCTTGCGTGGTCTTCACACTATCCCACGAACCACACAAGGGTGGGTTTAGCTTGCGTGGTCTTCACACTATCCCACAACCCATGCAAGGGTGAGTAATTTACATGCATGGTCTTCGCACTATCCCACAAACCACACAAGGGTGGGTCTGTACTTTTCCATTCTCAATAACCCCCAGAGTGTCCCCTGTACCTCAAATGAACTCATTTAAGAGCATTCATATGGGGCCAGGGAGATGGTACGGCACTTGCTTTGTAGATGTGAGGGCGCGAGTTCAGATCCTCGGAGCCACGTAAAGGCTGAACAGCACTCTACAGTGAGATGGGAGGAGAGTCAGAAGAATCCCCCAGAAACTTATCAGCATTGAGACCCTCCTCAAACACAATGGAAAGTGAAGATTGACACACGAGGTTGTACTGTGACCTCCATATGCGCACGGTAAACTGTCTCCCTTTCCACCCCAACCCCCTCCCATCCCCTGCAACCACAGACTATTAAACACATCATATGCTCTTCCATTTCCACATTATTTCCCAATTCTGCCTTCTGGCCAACTAAATTTCATTTACTCTGAGCAACTGAAGACAGAAAGAGGCTGCTGTCCTGTGAGAAGTCCTGTCCTGTGCCTTGCTCACCACCCAGCACTCAGACAGTCTGCTCACGGGGTGTGATGCAGCCCTTCAGCATCACTAGTTTTATTGACCTTCTGGTGTCAGGCACAAGTGAGGGATTGAGAACACAAAGCAGGTCACACCAGATTTGTATTCCAGAGCCAGAAAAAAGAAATAGCATGCAAACTAACCGCTCTCATCTCAGGAGGATGAGCAAACAAACAGGAGGCTCATCATAGGCAGATGCTTAGGGACAGAAAGGATGTTTTAGTGTCCACGGTGAGGGAACAAAGGGCCAGAAGAAGCAGGGAGGGCTGACCTAGACACAGAGGTGGCAGCATTGGTGATGGAAAGGATCACATAGCTATAAAGAGAGAGCTCATCTTGGGTGTGGTGGCGCAAGCCTTTAACCCCAGCACTCGGGAGGCAGAGGCAGGCAGATCACTGTGAGTTCAAGGCCAGCCTGGTCTACAAAGGGAGTCCAAGACAGCCAAGGCTATACAGTGAAACCCTGTCTCAAAAAACAAAAAACAAAACAAGAGAAAGAGAGAGCGAGAGAGAGAGAGAGAGAGAGAGAGAGAGAGAGAGAGAGAGCGCTCATACAGAATGGCAGCCTGTTCTGGCTTCATTTCCTTTGCTGTGATAAAATATCCCAGCAGAAGCAGCTTAGTGGGAAAGGGACTGATTTCAGCTTATGATTCTAAGTTCACTGTGGGGAAGTCAAACAGGAACTTCAAACAACTGCTTGCATTACATTCATAGACAAGAGCAGAGAGAAAGAGTGCACAGAAGATATATATTTTAAACTCAGCTCAATCTTCAGGACCCCCCCATTCTCTCCCTCATCTAGGGGATGGTGTCACCCACATCAACTGATTTAATTAAAAAACTCTCGCACAGACATGCCCGCAGCCCATCACAACGTAGACAGTCCCTCACCGACACACTCCAACCAGGGAATTCTAGGTTGGGTCAAGTTGACAATTAAAGCGACCATGCAGTCCCATAACACTGCTCTTCTGGGGGACATCGCAGTCACCTATGCTCTATGACCTTTGCACCGCAACAGTAACAGCCAACATGACACTTCTCAAAACATGTCCCTGGGGCCGACACATGCCCGCATTCATTCCTGCCACAGAAACATAAAACAATGCTCGTTGCTGTCCTGGGCCCAACAGCCAACCTTGATGTTGACACTGAGAGCTGGCAAGTGGTCAAGTACAGGAAATGGCGGGCTGAGGGACAGAGGAGGCTGAGAGGGAGAGGCGGTTCTTTTTTTGAAGGCAGGCCCTCGTTTCGTCATCTCCTGGTGTGTGTGCTCTTTGAGTGGGCAGCCACTGAACCAAAGGAAATAAATGTTGGTCTTGTGTTGGGGCAACACGACAGTAGAACGGAAATGAGCGAGTAGCAGCACGCACACGCCTGAGAACATACTGCCCCCGCTCTGTCCTCACAGCCTGCAAGCCACAGACTCACAGTGACGAAGCTTGGGGTCTTCGGAGGCTGCAGCTAGGCCCAGCTGCCCCACCACAGCTATTTTCTTGAGAATCTTCTCAGCGTCAGTGTCAGACCACAACACGTCTACCTCCAACGCATAGGAAAAGCCCAGTGACATTGTCCCTGAGAAATCACACCCCTTAGGTTTCTTGTACAGTTTCTCTATGAAGGCTTTTCACAGCCACAAAGAACACGGGGCCCGCCTCAGGCAGATGCCGAATAAAGAAGAGCAATTTTCTCTAGTTACAGCCCAAACTGGCTCCCATTCGCACACTTCCAATATTTTGCAGAAATGAGCATTCCCAGAAAGCCTTGCACAGGAAGGGAGCTGTGTGCTTAAAAGGTTTATCTTTCATCATTAATTGTTGGTGGGTTTTCTGGAGAACTAGCAAAGTCCTGGCCAAGGTCCCATTCCCTTTATAATCATGTTTACAGTTTCTACAAGGTGGATCTGCCTTAAATCCCTTAGAAAATAACATTAAGATTCGAACCTGTACATAAAGCCCTGGGAGGCTACCCCAGAATCTAGGCTGTTTTGTGGGGATACTATATATCACTCCTCATTTTGGTGGATTCTTACTACCCAGCTCTCCCCTGCACCTCCCACGCTCTTGTAGAATCAGAGTGAAAGAAAAAAAAATCATGATTTTCATCGTTTAAACTTGATCTCGGCTGGGCGTGGTGGCTCAGGCCTTTAATCCCAGCACTTGGGAGGCAGAGGCAGGGGGATTGCTGTGAGTTCGAGGCCAGCCTGGTCTACAAAGTGAATTCAGGACAGCCAAGGCTACAGAGGGAAACCCTGTCTTGAAAACCTAAAATAACAACAAAACCAAAGAAACTAAACTTGATCTCTTCACATAGAAGGCCAAAGAAGTAGAAAACACACACACACACACACACACACACACATACACACACACACACACGCACACACACACACTGATGTTGCCATAGTTACCACTGACAGCTGTCACTATTTTTGTTGTTGTTGTTTGGGTAGCCACTGTTTAGTTAGTGCTCACTTTGGGTCAGGCAGTTTAGAATGTTATACACCAATGGTCACTGTGACAGTCTGAAGTCAGCACCTACTCTACAGATTTGGAAAGGGAGGCAGGACATTTGGTAATTTGCCTGAAGTCATGATGGAACCTAGGTCTGGACACAGAAGTTAAAAGTTATAATCTCCAATTTATTACCTTGGTTGAATAATTTTTCCTCTGTCAACTCTATTGTCAATAGGTCTGTAAGATCTAATATACATTTTTCTTTGACAACCTATGTCTTACCAAGGTATCTATTGGGATTGAAGGAAGCTCAGTTAAAAGAAATTTAAAGGCATGGTGGTGCATGCCTTTAATCCCAACACTCAGGAATCAGAGGCAGGTGGATCTCTGCGAGTTCAAGGTCAGCCTGGTCTATATGTAGTGAGTATGAGGCCAGCCTGGTCTATATAGTGAGCTCAGGCCAGAAAGTGCTTCAAAGTGAGAACCTGTCAAGACAGATAAAGGTGGAATTTAAAGAAGACTCTGGGTGGCTTAATTTCCTTATTGTAAAATTGTATTTATCTTTCACTTTAGAGGTCAGGGTTGATGAAAACTGTCTAATTCAGTGAAGTTGACTCAGGACAAAAACAACAAGCTGTGGGCATAAGACCACGAGAGCTAAAGAAGTCAGATAACTCTATTGCCAAAGAAGCCTGAGCCACATGGCTTTGGCAGAGTGTTTTGTTCTTTAAATCTTAAATTACTTTCTCAATACCAATATTGTTTAAACTATCTGTACATTTTCTTTCCTTTCTTCTTTTTTGTTTTTTTGTTTTGTTTTGTTTTGTTTTGTTTTTCAAGACAGGGTTTCTCTATGGTGTAGATTTGGCTGTCCTGGAACTCACTCTGTAGACCAGGCAGGCTGGCCTCAGACTCAGAGATCTGACTGCCTCTGCCTCCTGAGTGCTAGGATTAGGGCATGCGACAGACACCACCACCTTACCCTGCTCTTTCTTTCCTTCCTTCTTTCTTTCTTTTGTCCTGTTTTTTTTTTTTTTTTTTTCCTTTTTGAGATAGCATTTCCCTGTGTAGTCCTGGCTGTCCTGGAATTTACTTTGTAGACTAGGCTGGTCTCTAACTCACAGAGATCCACTTGCTGGGGCTTTCTGAGTGCTGGGTTTAAAGGTGTGCACCACCACTGCCTGGCTGGCTCATCAGTACATTTTTAACACAACTGCAAGGCATGCTAACTTCCGATGAGTTTACTTATTCCTGCCATCAAGCTGAGGAGAACTCTAGCAACTGCAGTTTCACCCACCCCATTGGAAAAACCATGAGCTCCCATGTAGACATGGAGCTGCCTCCTACCTTAATGCGGAAAGTGCCCTGATGAGGAAGTCAGTCCTTCAATCACTGACCTGGGTCTCCTTCCATCCTGCCAGGCACTGGCCGAGGCTGATAGCTTCCATGGCTATCACAAGCGTGTCTGCGGCTAATCCCATGTCACCAAGGATCCAGACAGCGGAGACTTCCTAATTCCAGGCCGAGGAACTCACACAAGCATTTTACACTGCCAGCTAGAGTAAAGACAAAAGACTTCGGTGAAATCTCTTACCCTTCCCCCAAAACGCCAGCAGAGCCCAGTGTTTCCTGTGTGTGGCCTCAGATGTATGACTAGCAACACCGCAATGAACAGCTTCTCATGGACAGACGTGGGCATTTCTGGGTTGGTTTTTTTTTTTAAAGGCTAACATGCACACAGAATAATATGCAAATCATAAGCACACTTGTCATGTTCTGAATGGCTGTCCCTTCCCAACCTTACTCAAATGTAACTGCCACAGCATTAGGTATCAGTGATATGAAATGTGGGTAGAGACAGGAAAATGCCAAGGGCTTGCTGGCCAGCCAGTCTAGGCAGAGTGGCAAGCTCCAGGTTCAGTGGGAGACCTGACTCAGTAAGAGAGAGTAATAGTGAAGATACCTCTGGCTCCTACATATGCACATACCACACATGAAAGCAAACAAGTAAATAACATTAAAAACTGGGACAAGGGTAAGCTTTGAGGTGAGACCAACCAAGTTATTTATTTATTTGTAAAACAGAGATGGGAAGATTGGGTTTTATTATTTAATTTTAAAGATCTTATTCTTTTTTTTTTTTTTTTTTGGTTTTTCGAGTCAGGGTCTCTTTGCAGCCTTGGCTGTTCTGGACTCACTTTGTAGACCAGGCTGGCCTCGAACTCACAGCGATCCGCCCAACTCTGCCTCCCGAGTGCTGGGATTAAAGGCGTGCGCCACCACGCCCGGCAAGATCTTATTCTTATGTATGTATGTATCAGTACATACATGTCTGTGAGGCCAGAAGAGGATATCTGCTCCCTTGGAGAGAGACTTACAGGTGGATGAGAGCTGCCTCATATGTGTGCTGAGAGCCAAGATCCTCTGGATGAGTGGGTATGCTCTTAACTGCTGGGCCATCTCTCTAGCCCCTGTGTTCATTTTCTAAAAGCTAAAACCTAAACTTCACTGTTAGTAAAAGAGTATATGACTGAGTATATCATTTAAAAATATACCTTTGGGTTAAAAAAGAAACTTCCTGTCAGAGGAAGACAGTTAAGAGAGTTCGGAGACCCTCCTCTGAGGCAAAGACAAATGTGGCTGGGTGTAGAAACTGAGCAGGCATAAATAGAGCAGAGTTCAAAGAAATCAAAACCAAAAGAGTGGTGCCATTGAGTTGGCCATGGGATCAGGTGGATTAGCAGTGGAGGGGCAGAGCAGCTGGGTAGGTGACAGAGCAGCTGGGCAGGTGACGGTTTAACGGCGCTGAGAAGGCAGGCGGCGGCACCTCCAGCCCTGTGTCTCCTCTGTGCCATCAGCTGTGTCCAGGGATACTCTGAGAAATGTGTGCAGAGATGGCACGTAACCCCTGCAGCAGCACGTCCATAGCCAGGCGTCATGTGCCGCACTCCTCTCCCTCCCCCAGGGCCTGCAGAGTCATTCGCCTTCAGCAGGGAGAAGACATGGGAGACGCCACAGCAGATCCTAGGGGTGAGTGGCAAATCAGTCTCTGTTGCCATTAAGAGGAGCTCAGGGTCATTTGTTTCGGCAGATAACCTAGCTTGTTCTGACTGATATAATGCGTATTTTTTATTATATACACATCATTTATAATAAAACAACTGTAAGTATTTTTGTGTGTATGTTTGTGTGCATATGTGTGGGTGGCACATGCATGTGTGATGAGCATGTGGAGGGCAGAGGTGTCTTCCTCAATGTTTTTAATTAATTAACTAGCTAGTTAATTAATTCACTTTACCCTCCCTCATCTCCTCCAGTCCTCCCTCTCCTCCCCTCCCAACTCTCTACTCCTCAGAAAAGGGGAGGCCTTAGCCACCAACCCATCCAGTACTTCAAGTCCCATGAGGCCGGAGCACATCCTCTTCCCCTGTGGCCTAGTGAGGCAGCCCCACCACGGGGGAGTGATTGAAAGGCAGGCAACAGAGTCCACATCAGAGACAGCCCCTGCTCCCTTTACTAGGGGACCCTCATGAAGACTAAGCTGCCCATCGGCTACCTCTGTGTAGGGAGCCTAGGTCCAGTCCATGCATGGTCCTCGGTTGGTGCTTCCGTCTCCGTAAGTGCCCTTGGGCCAAGTTAGTTAATTCTATTGGTCTTCTTGTGGAGCTCTTGTCCCCTCCGGGTCCTTGTATCCCCCTGCCCCCTGCCCCTTTCATGAGGCTCCCTGTGTTCTGCCTAATGTTTGGCTATGAGTCACAGCATCTGTTTCAATCTCCCACTGGGTAGAGCCTCTTAGAGGACAGCTATGCTAGGCTTCTGTATGCAAGCATAGCATAATAGTGTCAGGAGTCAGGTCCCTACTGCGGGGTGAGTCTCTGGTTGGGCCAGGCCTTGGTGGGAGATTCCCTCAATCTCTGCTCCATCTTTATCCCTGCATATCGGGTAGGCAGGGTATATTTTGGGTCTTCCTCAGTATGTTTTTTGTTTGTTTGTTTGTTTGTTTGTTTTTTGTTTTGATAGGGTCTCTCACTGAGTCTAGAGCTCACCAATTCAGCAAGATAAGCTGTCTAGCTGGCCCCAGGGATCCTCCTGTCTCTGCCTCTCAGTGCTGCAAGCACAGGACAGTGCCTAACTTTTTGATGTGGGTTCTGGGGGATCAAGCTCTGGTCCTCACGTCTGCATGAGAAGCACTTTACTGAGTAGCAACCCAACCCTGATAGCCACACAATGTAATGCAAAAATGTGCCATTCAGATTCCATAGCAGACACAAGTCCCCGCTGTGCCATGGGAAATGCTCTAGCTCACGGGTCCTGGGGACCCTGTCCCAGGGAAGGGCCTGCAGAAGCCAGAACAGAGGTGTTTCAGCACAACCAAACTCCCCAGCATAAGAGCAGACTTGAATGCGGGCCTCTCTATGGACTAAGCTCAGTGTATGGCTTCTCATAAGACTTAACACCTGAGGTCTGTCAGCCAGAAGTACATTTTCTGGCCCTTTGCATTAAGTTTCTCCGAGGAGGGTATATTCAATGCTGCTCCCCTTGCCCTAGTCTCTTCCTCCTCCTCCTCCTCCTCCTCCTCCTCCTCCTTCTCCTCCTCCTCTTGGGCACATGTATTATAGCAGCATATTCCTAGGCACAGGAAGGGGAGGAGACATGGAGCGTCCATAAGCTCCCATCTGGAGTGTGAAGAGTTGCGGGTCATAAGCAACAGAGCACTGCAATACGTTGTTGGTGTTGATTTGTGATATCAAAATTTGTAAGGACTTTTTGCTCCATGCTGCTAAACACAGGCACATGCAGTCCTGGTCCCTATTTCTATGGAATTTGCACTTAAAGGACATTAAATTGGAAGACGGATGATCGCCACACCACCTGCTGATCTATCACTAACTGCTCAGATTGAAAAAATAAACCCAAGTTCACTCCAATGGCTTACTGCACAGAGACTAAATATTATTTTAACATATGGCTGAACATCAGAGATGTGTGGGCAGGTTAAGGCAGAGTTTATACTACAGGGTGGTAGAAATGGCAGCAAGTGACACCATATACCACACGATGTTAAATTCCTAGGCCTACATCCTGCACACCAACAGGCCAGGATATTACATTATACCTTTGTGCTGTCTCAAGCACTATGTCACCATATTAGCCTAAAGAATTAAACTCCCTTATTAACAAATCTGATTTCTAAATCATTCCATAAAGGGGTTGGAGAGATGGCTCGGTGGTTAAGAGCACACACACTGCTCATGCGCAGAACCCACCCAAGTTCAGGGCCCAGCACACAGTCGGACTGCTTACAGCCACCAATAACTCCATCTCCAGGGGATCGAACACCTCTGGCCTCTGTGGGCACTTGCACCCGTTGTGTGTGTGTGTGTGTGTGTGTGTGTGTGTGTGTGTGTGTGTGTGTATGTGTGTGCGCGCGCACATGCACATGCATATGTGCATTTGTGTGCATGCCTATGTGTGTGTGTGCATATAGATATACACATGTATATATGTCATTAAAATTAAGAATAAATCTCAAGACATTCCACCAAGACCTTTGACCTAGTTAACTTTACAGCATCAACTCTGCCTCAATACCCAACACAGAGGGAGTACTTAACATATATGTGTTGAATAACTGAACTCAGAGCTACCATTGCAGACCAATTCATCCATTCCCTGGGCAGACCCAAAATGCCAAACATCAGGACCATTTAATGAATGTTCATTGACACTTAAATTGGAGAGCGACAGCAGTGCATGACAGCTGAAGCCATGTAGGTTTAGGGACACACTGGTGACCTTCAGCTGCACATTACTAGAAACTGACACTTTAGTAACACAGAGCCTTTTGAGAAGTTCACTCGCATTAAGCTGTGTCAAACTCCACACTTGGCAGTTGCATGCACTCACTTGGGATCCACTTACTACTTACTCTTGCTTTGCACATAAGTCTACGATAGTTGATTGAAGGAATTCAAAGCTGGCAGAAGAAGAATAGAAAGAGTCAGTCGGATAGACTTTGGCAGGGTCGAGGGAGGGCTGAGGGTCTGGAGTCAGGCAGGCAGAGAAGGTCAGAGACTCTCAGGTGAATCTGAGAAAGTAGTGTCATAATTATCTCTGCCTGTATACCTAGGCACAAGATTGAACCACTGGAATAGGTGAGTTGAAGCCAGATAGTAAGAAGGCAACTTTTGTTTTTAATTAAGTGCCTAGAGTGACAAGGTTCTGTTATCTTTTTTCATTAGCGCTGAGGAATGCCTTGAGTGGGTGTAGTAGTTGTCAATAAAGAGCTGTTTGGCCAATCAGCTGGGCAGCAGAACAGGAAGTGGGAGGCGGGACTTCCTGAGAGGGGAGAGGGAAATATGGTGGAGCAGATGGCTGGAGAAAGAGACTGATGGAGTAGAAGCTGGCCCTGGAGTCATCAGAGTGGCAAGTTATTGGTTTATATGTGGGCTTTAAAGATATTAGGATTAGAGTAGCTCAGATTCTGCCCAGCATAGTGCTTGCAGCTTAAAAATAACCGTAATATCTCTGTGTCTGTCATTGGCGAATTAGCTGGTTACAGAAAACTACTACCTTAATAATTTACTGTATTAATTAATGTAGGAAGAATAAGCAGTATTTCAACACATTAGCATATATTTGTACAAAGCAATGGGTTTCACGATGACACTTTTGTTCAAATGTATCTTATGATTTGACTTTACTATTTCTTCCTCTTCCTGAATAGTACCCATTCATTTTTTCATGGTGTTTGTATGTGTGTACACACATACACACACACACACACACACACTTTTCTCTCACATGTAAGAGAAAACATGTGATTTGTCATTTTGTGGGTAGGGCTGTTTTATTTCACTCAGTATGGTAATCCCCAATTTCATCCAGTTTTTCTGCAAATGACATAATTTCACTCTTGCTTATGGCCAAGTAAACCTCACTGAGTATTTACATATTTCCTTTATCCATTAATCAGTTGGTGGATGCCTAAGTTCCATAATGCAACTATTGTGAGAAGTGCCACGGTCAACTAGGACAAGCAGGTGTCACTATAGCATGGTGACTTAGACGCTGTATTCCCAGAAGTGGTACAGCTGGATCACACAGTAGCTTTCTTTTCAGTTAAAAACAAAACAAAACAACCTCAAAACCCCAAAAACCTCATATCTGGGCTGGAGAGATGGCTCAGAGGTTAAGAGCACTGGCTGCTCTTCCAAAGGTCCTGAGTTCAATTCCCAGCAACCACATGGTGGCTCACAACCATCTATAATGTGATCTGGTGCCCTCTTCTGGCATGCAGGTGTACATGCAAGCAAGACATTCATAATAAATAAATAAATCTTAACAAAAACAACTGATATCCTAGTTTATATCCCACCAGCACTCCCACATCCTTGCCAGCATTCAATATATTTAGTTAGTTAGTTAGTTAGTTAGTTAGTTAGTTAGTTTTGATTTTTGAGGACAATTTGTTAGAGTTTAGAAGAAAAATCACAGGGCAGATAAGCTGTATATCTCCAAACTGTCCATAGAAGAAAGGATGGAAAAGATATGTGGCCCAGAGGTCAGCCACACAGCATCAGGCTGCCACGTGGAGGGGCACTTTAGGAAAAGAGCATGCATGAAAGCCTAGTGCATTAGTTGGGGGACTTTAAAAGCATGCTGAAGCTCTAGTCAGCATCTGAGAGAAAAGACTGAAGAGAAGAAAAATAATAGTAGTTACACTTTTCTGAGGCAGGACCCAGAAAGACAAACCTCATGGAGGCTCAGCTCCTAGGGTCTGCCAGTTGTGGTCTTTTTTTTTTTTTTTTTTTTGAGAGAGGGTTTCTCTGTGTAGCCTTGGCCATCTTGGACTCACTTTGTAGACCAGGCTGGCCTCGAACTTACAGTGATCCACCTGCCTCTGCCTCCCGAGTGCTGGGATTAAAGGCGTGTGCCACCACGCCCGGCTTGTGGTCTTTTTTTTTTTTTTTTTTTTTTGAGTCAGGGTTTTTCTGTAGCTTTGGCTGTCCTGGACCAGGCTGTCCTGGAGCTCACAGAGATCTGCCTGCCTCTACCTCTTGAGTGCTGGGATTAAAGGCATGTGCCACCCCTGGGCTTGTGGTTGATTTTGTTTGTTTGTTTTGTTTTTGTTTTTTCAGACAGAGTCTCTCTGTGTAGTCTTGGAGTCCTGGACTCACTTTGTAGATCAGGCTGACCTCGAACTCACAACTATCCACCTGCTTCTGCCTCCCAAGTGCTGGGATTAAAGGCGTGCACCACCACGCCCGGCTTTGTGGTTGTTTTTAATGATACCCATTCTTTTAAAAAAAATAAAATAAGGCAATAGCCATCTTGACACAGGTGAGATGGGATCTCAGTGTGATTTTGATTTGCAGTTTCCTGGTGGCTAAGGATCTTGAGCTTTGTGTGTGTGTGTGTGTGTGTGTGTGTGTGTGTGTGTGTGTGTGTGTTTATTTGCTATCCGGAGACTTCATCATTTGAGAAGTATCTGTTCATTTGACCATTAACTGGTTGATTACTAGGCGCTGGTGTTGAAGTTTTTGAGTTCTTTATATATCTTAGATAGCAATCCCTGTCAGATGTGTAGCTGACAACAACTCCCCCAACTCTCTTCACAGCTCGATTCCAAAGGGATCCAAGATGGTGGCACCAAACATGCACCTTGTTTGATCAGCAGGACAGCAGCGAATGTATGGCAAGCTAAGGACAATCTGAGAACCACAAAACACCAGTCCTGGTGACCCACAGGTGAGAGGGGTCCAAACTGTATGGAGCACGGTTGTGTCCAGCCTCGAGCCACAGAAAGTCCTGGGTTCCTGCGCTCAGGCTCTGAAGGC
Source organism: Acomys minous (assembly GCF_964271855.1). Taxonomy (NCBI): domain Eukaryota; kingdom Metazoa; phylum Chordata; class Mammalia; order Rodentia; family Muridae; genus Acomys; species Acomys minous. Next base: position 137,451,765 of record NC_140485.1, on the reverse strand, counting down.
TAGGCCACCCTACACGCCTGGCTGGCGGGCAGCTTTTGAACTCCTGGAGTGCAGAGGGAGCAGTGACCTGCAAAAATCACCAGCATCTGTAGCTCTTTGTCTGACCTCAGGTAACCCAGCAAATCCACAGAAAGTTCCATGGTCCAAGCAGGCACTGGGCACACACTCCAACAAGGGACATCACAGTGGCAAGAGGTCAGCGTAAGAACACAAGCAACAATCCCCAGGTCCATGTGATACTACCAGAAACCAGCAGTCTCACCGCCACAACAAGCCCTGGAGACACTGTCCCATCCGAAGCACAAGATAATGAGCCTATGAAAATGATAGAGGCCTTAAAGGAGGAAAATAAATCCCTCAAGGGATGTACAAAGTAGTCCTAGACTCACTTTGTAGACCAGGCTGGCCTCGAACTCACAGAGATCTGCCTGCCTCTGCCTCCCGAGTGCTGGGATTAAAGGTGTGCGCCACCACGCCCAGCTGGTCCATTTTTCAAAGTGGATTTTTACACAGTGTGAGAAGTATAGAGCTAGTTTTGTTCTTCTATACAGGGATATCCAGTTTCCCCAGAACCATTTATTAAAGAGATTGTCTATTCTCAATGGATGCTTTTGATTCCTCCATTAAAAGTCAGAGTTGTACTGCTGTCATTTTATTCCTGCGTCTTTTCTTTTGTTCACTGATGTGTCTGTTTTTGGGCCAGTCCTATGCTGTTCTTGTTCCTATGGCTCTGTAGTATAACTTTAAGTCAGGTATTACAACACCTCCAGAATGGTTCTTTTATCTCAGTATTGCTTTGGTTATGGAGCTTTTTTCTTCCGAAGGAGTTTATATATTTTTCTATTTCTATGACAAATGCCATTGGAAATTTGATGGTGAGTTCATTAATATATAGCTCACTTTATTAGTGCAGCCATTTTCACACTATTAATCCTGCAAACCCATGAGCATAAGGGGTCTTTCCTTCTTGTGTCTTTAATTTCTTCAGCGTTTTTCTGGTTTGGTTTGGTTTTTCGAGACAGGATTTCACCGTGTAGCCTTGGCTATCCTGGACTCCCTTTGAAGATCAGGCTGGCCTTAAACTCACAGAGGTCTACCTACCTTTGTGTCCCTGAGTGCTGAGATTACAATTTCTTCGGTGTTTTAAAATTCTTCTTGTAGGGGCTGGAGAGATTGGCTCAGTAGTTAAGAGTACTTACTGCTCTTGCAGAGGACCCTGGATTGATTTTCAGCACCTACGGGTACCCCACAACTACCTGTTATTCCAGTCCCATGTGATATCATGCCTTTCTTTGGCTCCTGGACACGCATGTGTACACAAACTCATGAAGCACATAAGCTCATGAAGCACACACACATACATAAAATAATTAATATTAACATTTTGTTGTAGAAGTGTTTCATCTCCTTAAGCTAGTCTAGATGTTTATTCTGTTTTTGTTTTAGAGGGACTGGTGTTTTTCATTGTTGCTGAGGCTACAAGAAGTGGGATTGTCACCGGGCGTGGTGGCGCACATCTTTAATCCTAGCACTCAGGGTTTCTCTGTGTGTCCTTGGCGAGTCCAAGCCTGTCCTGGACTCAGCTTTGTAGACCAGGCTGGCCTCGAACTCAGAGGGATCCACCTGCCTCTGCCTCCTGAGTGCTGGGACTAAAGGCGTGCACCACCATCGGCCTGGCTGAGTCTTTAGGGTCTTTTAAGTATAGTATCATGCCGGGAATGGTGGCACACTAACCTTTAATCTCAACACTTGAGAGGTAGAGGCAGGTGGATCACTGTGAGTTTGAGGGCAGCCTGGTCTACAAAGTGAGTCCAGGACAGCCAAGGCTACACAGAGAAACCCTGTCTTGAAAAACAAAAACAAACAACAACAAAAGTATAGCATCATATCCTCTGCAAATCGGGATATTTTGCCTTCATCCTTGCCTTCGATTGAGCCTCGTATCTATCGCTCTTCTTGCCTATTGCTCTGGCTAAGACTTTGAGCACTATATCATATAGGGATGGAGATAGTGGGCACTCTTGTCTTCTTCCTGAGTTTGGAGGAAATGCTGTCAGGCTTTTCCCCTATGGTCTGCAATGCCATCAAGTTGTCATTTGTAACTTTTTACAATATTGAGACATGTTCCTTCTATTTCTAGTTCCTTCAGAGAAATAACAGTGACTCTTAAAATGTAAGATAAAGGTCAGAACCCAATAAGTAAGAGGCCAGTGGTGGGAAAGCAAGGAGACCTGCCCTGCACAGAGCCACGCCCCCTCCCCAGCTACTTACGTTTGAGGCAGAGCACATTCCTCTGGAGAAGTCAGTGAGATGATTTTTTTTTCCTTTCATATTTATGTGTGTGGTGTGTGTGCATGTTTTCATGTGTATTTACATGTTCATATGTACATGTGTATGAGCCTGTGTGCAGAGGTCCAAGGTTGACGTCGAGACTCTCTACCTGTCACTCTTCCACCAGATTTTTTGAGGCAGGGCCACTCAGTGAAACCCAGAGCTCCCCAGATGGCTACCATTTTTAGTCTGCTTGCTCCAAGGATCCTGACTCAGGCTGGAGCTGGCTCCTCATGCATGCCCTGAAGCACATTTGAACTGCTGAGCCATCTCCCTAACCTTTTAAAGTAAGTCTGAATTGTGTACCAACTGTGAACCAACCAGGATGTCAGTGCAGTAGAATGAAACCTACCTGTATGGGTTGTAGATTCTGGATGCAGAGGCACCATGAACAGGTAATCCTAAATGCAGCCTTCCGAGCGGAGAGGAGTTCTAGGAGAGGCAGGGGGGAAGGTGGAGGGGTTGCCATTGGTCTAGTGGTCCGAAAATGCCTTTCTGGGCCCAGACCTGCTGAAGCGTAGTCATCTGAAGACCACCTAGGATAAGTCTGCATGCTAACAACGCCAGCCTGTCTGCTCTGGGCAGGACAGGATGGAACAGAGGGCAGTGCCTTTGGAAAGGTTGGCTTCTCTCTGAAGGGCTCTAGTTAGGCTCCAGTGAACCATCCAGGTTCTGATGACTCAGTTGTAATCCAAGGGACAGATACCACCTTGAACATGAGTGTAGACAAAAAGGTCACCGCAGGATCCACTGGAGGATGTCCCTGAACCTCTTATAACCAGCTGTTCCCAGGGGGTTCCAACAGCTGGGCTTTGGGGACCTTAGGAGTGCGTGATGAAAGCAGAACTAACCGCTTCAAGCATCCAGCACATGCGTGCAAGCGGGGACACACACCTCAGCCCATGCAGAGAGCCGAGGATGAGCTCAGTGCAACCGCTCGTTGCCATGGGAACAAGTCAGCGCCTGGTTCACTCTGGTTAAGGAAGCTAGGGAGTGGACTGTATTTTACAAAATGTTCTGCAGAAGATATTTTTAAAAGTGGTTCTTAAAAGGAAAAACTCTCGCTGACTGTATATGGAAAGCCTAACGCCTCCAAACTTTCATTTAGATCGCTGGAGTCTCCGGATCATGATCCTCAAGGAGAAGTAACCAACGCGCTGTACTGTCACAAGCCATTTTACAATTTGTTTACTGGTGTCAGGACTTGTTTGAAAGTTTTAGTTTCTACAGTGACAGAGGGAAGGAGGGCCTGGCCGTTCTCCCCTCCTATACTGGCTTTTGTACCTTTGTTTGGTTTGGGTTACCACAGTTTAGAGAGAGGTTAGGCAGTTCTGACAGTTCTCTTTGGAAACCACCTCCCAGGGGCCTGAGAGTCGCACTGGGTGGCTTGGAGACCAAAGAGAAGCTGCAGGCTAGGCCTGGGCAGTGGGCGGAGCCACTGGTAGGCGGGGCCGGACGATAGGCGGAGCCCCTAGCGGGAGGGGCGGGGCCCTAGAGCGTGGGTGGCTATTGGTAATGGTCAGGGTCCTTGGCGCGGGGGCGGAGGAGTGGGCGGGGCCTGAGCGCGCCTGCGCAGTCCACTCTACTCGGCGGCGAAGGAGAAGCGTTAGAAGGAAGATGGAAGACTTCCAGGGTTCTGAAGAGGTAACCTCGGGGTGGGCCGTAAGAGGGTGGTGGCCGAGATCCGAGCGTGGTGCGGCCGGGCAGGGAAGACGCAGCCGCTTCTGCCCACAGCTGCCTGGCCAGAGGCTGAGGAGCCTGGGTGACGGTTCCCAGCGGGGCCACTCGGAGTCTTTCCCGCGTGGGCGGTGCCCTCCGTCCGCTGCGTCTGTGTTGGGCTTAGGGACGCGGTGGGGTTCACGGCAGAGGATGACATCACTCCGCCCCTTCCGCACTGCTGCTGACCCCAGCCGGGGCTGGGGTTGGGAAAGGAGGGGTCCTGCAGTGCCATGCAGGATGACACGGGCGCGCAGGGCCAGCTCCGGGTCCCTGCAGTGGGGGTCTGCTGTCCAAGCTGTCCGTCTGCCAAGTACAGACCTGCGAACAGCACCTGCCTTTGTCTCGGTGCCGCCCTTGTGCTTGCTTCAGTGCGGCGCTCCCTCCCACCCAGGCCACAGCGACTGGATACATTTCTTTTCAGTTCACGATAGTAATGAGATTGTTCCTTCTTGTGGGGAAGAATGCAATGCCTCGTAGTGCCCTAGACACTCTCCTGATGATGTGTTGCCAAAATGGCTTTTCCTTCCTGCTGACGTGCATTCGGGGCAACACCTGAATGGAAGTCCCAGTTATAGAATAGTTCCTCTTTTTCTTCTTACCGAATAATCTTTGTTGAAACTCAATAAAATCCCATGAATTACACAGTTTGTCAAAAAAAAAAAAAAAAAACAACCTAACATTTCCTCTTTTGACATTTCTAAAATGTAGTTTAACTAGGGATATTCTGAAGAAAGAGTTAAGAAATTTGCATTCATCAGAAACTTTAAGTTTTGGTCTAATTTCCCAACACGCTTTCCGGCAGTCAGTAGCGTTCTGTGTTTGAATGCTGGTGGAAACCAAGTGAATACTCTCAAGCCACGATTCAGAGGCAGTTAGCAAAGAGGATGCTTTGCACACACAGTGTACTGATGTGTGGCTGGAAACTGGCTTACGTTGTAGTCACAGCCAGCCGAACGGCGGGGGTTAGAGAAAGCTCCGAAAACTGACTTCTAATTCCAGCTTGTACACACGAACTGGCTGACTCTCTGTAAAGGGGCATGTCTGGACAGTGTGATCTGTGCTTTACACAGACAGGAGGATGGATGCTCGCCTTTGTTCACCCAGCAGCCTTCTCAGCTGAGCCTCTGACGTTACAGATTCTGCAGATTGTAGCAGCTGGCACTGCTCGCTTCCTTACTTTAACTGTACAAAGTTATACAGTGGTCTGGGATCCCTGTAGTCACTTGGGAAGAGCCTTTCAGTTGACTTACTCTCTATGACACCCGTGTTTTCACTAGGTCACTGATGGGGTTTTCTTTCCAACTGACTTCTTGGGGGGATCTAACAAGCGAGATGGCTTTGGATGGTCAATTCTCATTCCTCCTGAAGAGAAAGGGGTGTTAACCCAATACTAGGACAGGGCAGGGCCCACTGTGGTCAGCAGCCAGGAAAAGTATGCGACAGGACTGTCTGCCTCAGGGCTGCACAGTCCAGGGCATGGCCAGTGCTAAGGATGTCCCAGAGGTTGGACTAGTTCGTTTGTTCTCATGTAAGAAGCACAGTGGCAGGCTAGTGCCTGGCTAATGTTTTCAGGACACTGTCGTGCCCGTTCAAATCCAGTATTAGGTTAAAAGGAGACTAAGAAAAGTACTTGGGGCACCCCCTTGCTGCTGGCCGCCCACCGGTGCTTCATCCGGAAGTAGGATGGGGTTAAAATGGTGAACACACACCAGCCTTGTATGTGTTAAACATCCCAGTCCGTTTACCTCATGGAAGAAAATGTCCCACCTTTAAAGTGGACTACTTACATTTCTTCAGCTATTTTGTACGGAAGCCAAGCAGCTCATAACACAGCACCTGTTTCGGTTAATGGTCCTCACAGCCAGCTGCAAGGGAAGGAGAGAGAGGCTTCTGGTGTGAAGTGAAGCTTGGGTTCCCACGTGACCCTCAAGGCAGCTGCTTCCCATCTCTGGGCCCTGAGCAGTGCATTCCTCTGCATAGTCAACAGCCTGATTGCTAAGTCACATTCATGATCTCATTGTGCGTTTACTGATGCTGTGGGGAAAGGTCTTTTAAACCAAACTCACCAAAGTTTTCTTCCTTAACAGACTTCATTTGTGGTTGATGAAGTGAGCAACATTGTAAAGGAGGTAAGAGGAGACACGCTTGTTTTTCAAGTGTTTGACTGATGGTCTGTGTCTTAGGGTTACCGCTGCTGTAATGAGACACCATGACCAAAGCAGTGTGAGGAGGAAAAGGGCTTACTCAGCTTTCATGTCCACATTGTAGTTAGTCACGGAAGGAAGTCAGGACAGGAACTTTAAGCAGGGCAGGATCCTAGAGGCAGGAGCTGATGCAGAGGCCATGGAGGGTGCTGCTCACTGGCTTGCTCCCCATGGCTTGCTCAGCCTGCTTTCTTACAGAACCCTGGACCACCAGCCCAGGGATGGCACCACCTACAACGGGCTGGGCCCTTCCCCCATTAATCACTAATTAAGAAAATGCCCTTCAACTTGATCTTATGGAGGCATTTTTCCTCTTCTCAGATGACTTTAGCTTGTGTCAAGGTGACATAAAACCAGCCAGCATGGGGTGTATGAAGGAAAACTCCATATGAATTAAAATGGGGAAAAAAATCTCAACAGCTGTTGAGCCTCTGTGCTTTGACATTTTCAAACATTTTTACTTTATATCTGTGTAAAAATTACTTCCATATTATATAATTTATATATATAGAATCAGGAAATCTTATGTGGCATTAGAAACTGTCAAGGCAGATTCTGTAACCTTGTAGCAGGAATCACATGACATGTGCATAAATGTCTCCAGTGTTGGGTGAAAAAGAGCAACTACATAGAAAATGTGACAACTTCCATAACTCAGGGGATTATTCATAGATTTTCTTCCTTTTTTCTTTTCTTTTCTTTTCTTTCTTTCTTTCTTTCTTTCTTTCTTTCTTTCTTGTCTTTTTGTTGTTGTTGTTGTTGTTGTTTTTTCAAGACAGCATCTCTCTGTGTGGCCTTGGCTGACCTGGACTTGCTTTGTAGACCAGGCTGGCCTTGAACTCACAGCGATCGATCGCCTGCCTCCGCCTCCCCAAGTGCTGGGATTAAAGCTGTGCGCCACTAGCTTTGTAGTTTTTTTTTTTTTTTTTTGACATTCTTACATATGTTAAACAATGAGGTCGACAGGCAAAAGGAATTGTGTCACTCACTGTGGCCAAGCGTCTGACAGTGGCCGTGTTACATACAGAAGGAAAGGTTTATTTTGGCTCTTGGTTGGAAGGGAAACAGCCCGGCCGGGTGGCAGGAGTGTGAAGTGGCTGGTCACCATGCGTCTCTATGTCTGCGAGCAACTGTCTAGACTAGGGTAAGTGAGGTGAGAAGACCACCCAGGAGGCGGGCAGCACCATTCTACAGACTGTGAGGTGCCGCACTCTGAGCAGCAGCACTCACTGCCCTCTGCTTCCTGACTGCAGATGCAGTGTGATCAGCTGCCTTTAGCTCCTGCAGCCAGGACTTCCCCACCATCGTGGACTGGGAGCCAGAACAAACCCTTCTTTCTCTTAGTTGCTTCTGTTGGGTACCATTCGAGGCTCCTCAAGGCAATTCTGGACTGACTTCCATGTAAGCTGTCCACTACTAGCTAGTGCCAGAGCGCTAAGAGCCACACTCCATTTTGTGAGAAGTACCCAAACCAAAATGATCTTCTCTTTTATGGACATTGTTCAGCATCGGGTGTGATTTTTCTGGTGCTTTGCAGAGTATAAGTTTGTCTTTTATTCTTTCTTCAATGCAGTGTTTCTGGTGGAGTGGGGGAGGTGGAAAGGTGGTAAGTTAAGCCAGAACTGGGAAAAATAGAGTGGGTTTGTTAGGGAAGGGTTCTGCCTTGTTTTCTGCTTCCGCTTGATGCAGTCACCAGGCACATTAGCAGTCTGTGGGGAACTGGGGGCCACTCAGCTTTTCTGCCCAGGGAACTAGGTTAGCTCCATCCTGTTTAAAAGTAGTAGGTAGTTGGGATGAGTGGGTCTAAAGTTAGAGTTTTCCTCTCTCTCCCAAAACTGGATTTCATAGTGCGTGGAGAGGGTTGCCCTGCCTCTTTGACAGTATTCATGTCTACCAATACCTTGACTAAAGCAGGCCCACCGTGTGCTGTCAGCCTAGAGTGGGCAGACATGCAGGATGTGGGGGAACCATGAGCTGTATCAACATGACTGGCCAGAGCCCCAAGTCTGGAGGCAGAAAGCACAGTTTATCCCTCGGTGTAGGGTTTGTGTCCCTCGGTGTAAAGCCTGGTGCACTCGGGCCCGTCCATTCACCACTATGAGCAGTGAGGGCCTCTGGACCTTGTATTGGAAAACTGGTCTTGGCGAATGCTGTCTACTTCAGGCTATTATAAAACCTTCACTTTCTGGCTTTCAGGGTTAGAAGGGAGATAGTTGGAACCGCACAGGCATCTGGGAGAAGGGATACTGGGAAGGACCCAGGGAGTTGCTGAATCTGCAGGGACAGGGCAGTGAGCTGCGCTCTCAAAAGCCTTGGAACTTAGCAGGGAATGCCACCACATGCCTGAGCTTTGGGGTATCAAAGGCTGCTCTTCAGTTATCTGCAGCCCATAAACTGAGGGCTAGACGCACTGGAAGACGGGAGAGGTTGTCTGTTGCCAGGTGTACAATATCCAGTACACTGTCATCTAACATACACAATTACACTGTGTGTTTTATGTTTTGGTAAAAATGACTAGTATACTTTTAAGTCATTGGCAATATAAAATATTTTTCAGCCTCCATAAGAAAGTGGTACTTATCTCTAGATATTAACAGCTGCATGAACACTGAATGCCTTTGTTGAGCTGAAGTGGTGAACACAACAGACAGAGCCTATGGAACACAGATTGTCAGCCAGTGTAAACACAACTGGGGTGCACTGTCATGACTGAGCAAAAGCCGCGCGTGCAGAGGGGTCTGTGATAATGTACAAGTCTGCACCCTCCCAGAGTTGTGCATGTCGCTCCTAGGGTGGGCCACGGGCCCTGTCGGGCGACTGACTGGTGGGTGTGGCATCTGGGGTTCTCTGCGTGACCTCTTGTGTTTCCCCCTAGGCTATAGAAAGTGCCATCGGTGGTAATGCCTACCAGCACAGCAAAGTCAACCAGTGGACCACGAACGTGGTAGAGCAGACCCTGAGCCAGCTCACCAAGCTGGGAAAGCCATTCAAATACATTGGTAATGGATTTTCTTGTCGTGTATTTTGATAGAGGTTCTTTAAATACTGGTGCCAGAAGAAAGCTCACTTAGCAATTGGCTGCCTAACCTCCAAGAAGGTTCCTCTCGGGACCAGGTCCTTTGTGCAGTGAAGGTACCATGTGCCCTCCTTGCCAGCCTGGTGCCAGCATGCTGGGCTTAAGCCAAACAGGAGTTTACAAGATTTTTGATCAGACATGTTTAGAACATTTCAAGATAAAGGAAATCTGTGATTTGTCACAGAGTGAGACAAGCTTCTAGATTTAGGAACGTCAGCTGTGTGATCTCTCTGCACTTAAAGGCAGCAAAGGGAATGTAGGCCGGCAGGTTATCTAACAGAGGGCTGTCCAATTTCAGTGACCTGTGTGATCATGCAGAAGAATGGAGCTGGGCTCCACACCGCAAGCTCCTGTTTCTGGGACAGCTCTACGGATGGTAGGATTTCCACTCACTTACACATTCTGTTACGCCCATTCTGTGCACACTTGCCCATGTATTTGTAAGTTAAGTCAGGCACTAGCGTGACTCTCTGTATGTCGGAGGCAAGCTCTCCAGCGCGGGCGTGGTGGGACCCACATCTCCTGGGCTTCCTCACTTCCTGTGCCTGTCTGTCTCCCTCACAGGGAGCTGCACAGTGCGATGGGAGAACAAGACCATGTACTGCATCGTCAGTGCCTTTGGCCTGTCCATCTGACCTCCTCGCCAGCCCGCAGCCTCGCTCGCGTCCCCGTACTTCTAGTCCACCTCCACCGCCAGCTATGAACTGGGTCAACGCCTTCCTCCTCCTCAGCTGTGTTTTGTGGCACTCTCAAAACGTAGAGAAATACACCAAATGACCCCACAGTCACAGGGACTGCACCATGCCAGGCCGATGCGCAGCCACTGTCATCTGAGGCCCGCAGTGCCACCTGTCTTAACTCTCTCTTTTCAAAGGTGCTGAAAACCGAAATCTGCTAGTGGGAAACTTTCTCTACTTTCTGACATGATTCAGATACACTAATTTTCCATACTTTATACTTTTGTTAGAATAATAAATTATTCAAAATTAAAGTTTTTGTGTTCTTTATAGTCTGGAGCATCACACATGAATCTCTAGTCACTGCATTCAGAACTGGCTTGTCATTCTTTTGCATGCTGACGTAAGAGTGTACCTGACTACCTGGCTCATGGTCTCGGGACAGTGCAAGGCCAGCCGTGTAGGTCATGCTTGAAGGCCATGGCCTGTTTCTTACTGTGACGGTAAAACCTGGTGTAACGCTGGCAAAGCTAGAGAGGGCGCGGACCTCAGGGGCAGGTTAGGCACATGTGGCACAGAGATCTAGAAAAATGATGGAGGTTTCTGTCCCATCAGTTTAGTTCTGTTTAATTTTTAAATTACATTTGTTTGTGTGTGAGAGAAAGTAACACAAAGGCCATGACACACTTGTGGAGGTCAGAGGTAACTGGGAGCTGGTTCTTTTCTCCATCACTGGCCCCAGGAATGGAACTCAAGCCATCAGGCTTGGTGGAAGCACCTTTAACTGCTGAGCCATCTCACTGGACCCATCACTTTAGTTTCGTTGCACTGGCTGCCTCAGGTGGTACAAACCAGGAAGTAAAACGCAGAAGAAAAAAAATAAAACAAAACTTGGGATTCTTCCCCCAGCAATGATAAACATAAAATATCCTAGTAGAGGGCAAACAACAAAACCAAACCCCCGCAGCTCTACGTTGGTCCTCCGGAATGGAGACTGGCCAACTTGACCTGTGGGACAGGGGCCTAGCCATGCTGTGATCCTCCGGTTCTAGTTCCTGTTTTCTGTAAGTGAAAGTTGGGCAGGCCCGCTGTAAGCTCTAACTCCTGCACGCTTGGCCTGGTGCTGTTACACTGCAGCGTTCAATCCCTTCTTGTATTTTCAGTAGAAGCCATAGGTTTAGTATTTTGTAGCTTTCAAAATGCTTTTGGAGTTACTCTGTGTTCACAACAGTTAATGCAGTTGCTTGAGTATCACCAAGGGCCTGTAGTTTACCCACTTAATATCAAGCCACAAATCCTAGAGAAAAGGTACCCATAGACTAGGCTGTCTGTTGAGTGCTCTGGGGCTCTCCATGTGGGCCACATAAGACACTCTCACTGGCATTACCACTTGTTTGGTGTGTGCATGCATGTACCTAGGTAGGTGTGCACACTCATGCATGCCAGTTCCTGAGTATTTTCTGAGACGGTCTCTCACTGAACCTTGAGCTCACTGGCTGGCCACCAACCCCAGGACCCACCTGTCTGTGCTCCTCTTGTCCAGCCCTGGGGTTACAGGCACATGCCACCATGCCCACTTTTACATGGATACTGCAGATCCAAATTCAGGTCCCCATGCTCACACAGCAAGCCCATCCCCCCAACTCCCTCTGGCTGAAGAGCCTCACTGGTCTCTGAGGTCCTGTTCCTAAAGCTCTGGTATAAAAGCAAGTAATTATGTAACAGATTAAAGGTTAGCCATAAGTAACTTCGGTGCACCAGGGATTGTCAGAATGAGGCTTCTACGGTTTGGATATGAAATGTCCCCTACAGGTACCTGTGTCAAACACCTGCCCCTCAGCTGGCTCTAGAAACTTAGAGGCGGAGCCTGCTGAAGGAAGCAGATCACGGAGGGGTTAGGGCCTAAGTCTTGCTCCTGCCCCTCCTGTCATTCCACCAGGAGGTGAGTAACTTTGCCACACACTTTTGGCACTGTGTTCCTCCTCATCACAGGACTGTGTGATGAGCTAGCCACGGACCCATGAGCCGAAGTAACGCTATCCTCCTGTGAGGTTTTCATCAGGTCTCTGTCACAGCAACGAAAAGCCTAATACCGGAGCCATTCCCAAAATGTGAGTTTTATTGCGTTTTCCATCAATAAGCACTGACTCCTTGAGGGACTGCCCAGGCAACACCGCTCCACTGATGGCGCAGACTTCATCCACAGGTCCCGTGATTCTTCTGCATTTAGTGGCTAGTGTTTTTATTAGACAAATATTTACAGACATTTATAAAAAGGTAGTTTTCAGTAGCAGAAAATCTTCTGTGTCACAGAATGGAGTTATACCTGTTTTGTGTCACAGGATGTATTGTAGAATGGTTTTTACACTGAGCAGCACCCAAAACACCAAGATAAACTGTTCAGTAAGGTGTCAGACTAAGTCAGTTGCCCTTTGGCCTGAAAAAAAATTATATATTCCCTTCCCCATTAAAAAAAAAACAAACAACAAACTAACCACTAAGGCAATGGATTCTAAACTCTGAAATACACATCCACAGCTGGTTCCATGTCTGTTCCTCATGGAAGGACTTAAGTTCTCCCTTTTAAGGGTGCGTGTGTTTCTCCTGTAAAGACTAGTGACTGTATTCAGACCTGCCTGTTGTAACCGCCTTCAGGGCTCAGTGCTTGAGGCTGGTGAGACTTGCTTTATAAGCTGTCCATCTGCAGCCTGGCTTTTCACATCTAAGCTGACTCCAGTCTGTAACTGTAAAGACCGCCCTGTGAACCTCAACTGTATCTCGGGGCCTGAAGGCACTGATTGCCTCAGCAATGATTTGACAATAAATCAAGCAGACTCACTATCCACAGGGATAATGGAGCTCTCTCCAGGGAAGCCAGAAGACACCTCCTTATCTTCCCGGTTCCCCTAGATTGGACCAATATAAAAAACACCCCAAAGACAGTATTTTTCAAACCATTATCCTGAAAGAACTAGCCAGCCCTTTGAATTTATAACTCAAATTTATAAAACTTCAATTCCCTCAGAACAAAACAATCATGTTACTATCAAAAGTTCCAGTGGAGTTTAGTGTTTTAACTAAACACCTACAGCTTCCGTCTACACTGATGTCTCTAGATCTGTAAGCAATTTTACATAGCATATAACACACGATGTACATAACACTAGGGAAGAAAATGTGAAAACACAATTTAATGACCACTTTCCCTTAAGTGCTTCTTTGTAATTCTTATTTCCAACAACAACAAAATATTCCTTTATTTTAGTTTCATGGACACTAGGATCAGTTTATAATTATACTACAAGACAGCTTTTAAAAGTTCTGAAGTCTGTACCTAAATGCTTAAAATATCTTAAACTGACTGATAAATAATAGTGTTCTAAACTGTGGAGAATTTTTACAATAATTAAGACATGTAAACGACCACATACTAGAACACCTGGGAGCCGCACAAGTCAGTGTCCATACAATGGCCGCTGCGAACAGACTCCGGGTGATCGTGGCACAGCAAGTGTAAAAACCATGTACACCCGTTACCCTGCAACAATGGTTTTCATTCAGACGTACGTATTTACAAGGCTGTTTTTTAAACAATGCACGTGGAATCCATATTGAAGTATGCTGAAATTTACGGCGACAGGCCGGCAGGCAGAAGGAAGGCTCTGTGGCCAGCGCTGGGGTCCTGGCCACGAGGGCAGCAGCCTGAAGCCCAGGGTGGAAATCTGAGTTGGTGCATAGATGAAGGGAACATGGTGGTGCCTCAAGAGGGATCCACCCGTTCCTGGGCCTCTGGATTTGCCAAGATGGAGGCAGGCAGGATGGATACCTTTACCAGGAATTCACGGAGACGTTATGTGTGGGGAGACCGGAGTGTGATGGAAGGCAGCCGCGCTCAGGACTTCCAATGCTGAGTCTCACCAGCGCGGGTGACATTCGTTTTCAACAGCAACACTGCGAGCACAGAAGGACCACCAGGCAGGTTCCTTTCTCTGCGGCTTCTCCATAGCCATTCAAATGTTTTACTTTCTCTTCATTTTAGTTCCAAATATTGAAACTGGAAACCTTTCTGACCATAAAGAATTTCTAATATAACAATATTTCATGTAGCTTTCATTAAAAAAAAAAATAGAGCTCTTTAGGGGTTTCACACTCAGTGGAAATTCTGGGGATGGGAAAGGCCACCCTGTTTTCCACTCTGAACACAGGGAAACCCAAGCCTCTCTACATAGATGCTTGCACACAGACCCTTCAAAAGCACCACGGCATGGGACCATGCCCAGAGGGCTCCTGGCTTACTACACCATAGCTTTCTGCAGGCCATCGTTGCAGATACTTGGGGGTCGGCGCCCTGGGCATCCACGTGTCTGAGAAGATGGAGGCGGACTGCCCACCTGAGGCAGGCACAGGTCAGGCTTCCCTTTAAGGACAGAGCACTGAAGACTGTGTCATGGGGAAGAGAGAGGAGCTTTCACACGGCCATGCTGGGACCTTGGTCATCTGGCCTCCCACAGACTCAACGGCTTTTCAAAAGGAAAAAAAAAGTACATAATTCTTTTTATTAAAAGTGAGTAATTTCTCCTCACCGTTGCAAACAGGCTTCGTCTTGTCTGTTATCTCTGTGAAAGGGTGCGCCTCACAGTGCTCTCCCAGCCAGCCTCTCTTCTTCAACAGTGGAGCTCTACCCCGACAGCAAACTCGCCCAACACTTCAATCCATTTGGTTTTTCTTTTAAAAATATGTAAACAAATAAGGAACAGGAGACCTTTGCTCACAGGAGGAGTCTAGACACACACAGAAGAAAGAACCAGAACACGTCGCTAAGGAAGCAGAGGCCCCTCGCCGTCCCATCTGCTGCCCAGGGCTCAGTCACTGTCCGACTCTTCCTTGTACTTGGCACGGATGGCCTGGCCGTTCTGCAGGGGCATTTCTTCATAGTCACTCCTGTTGTAAAAGAGACCTCTGACAGTCTGCCGTCTAGCAGCACTTTTCTGTACATGCACATGTGTGTGGAGGCCAGAGGTTAACATCAGGCGTCTTCCTCGATTGCTCACCACCTCAGTTTTTGGGACAGGGTCTCTCACTAAGCCTGGAGCTTGCTGATTCAGCTCCAGTGCCCGATCAGTGAGCCCCAGAGACCCTTCTGTTCCCGCCTTCCCAAGGCTGGGATTACAGGTGTGTGCCACTGTGCACTGGGTCTGGTTTTTGTTTGTGTTGTTTTGTTTTATGAGACATGATCTTACTATGTAGCCTTGGCTGGCCTTGAACTCAGAAAGATTCACCTGCCTCTGTCTCCTGAGTACTGGGATTAAAGATGTGCACCATCACACCCAGCTTAGAACCTGGCATTTTATGTGGGTCCTTGGGATTTGAACTCGGGTCCTCATGCTGACACAGCAGATACTTTACTAAGTCACCTCTCCAGCCACCACCTGGAAGTGCTTGGCTGCCTCTCGGGCCTTCACATTGACTGCTAGACTGAAAGAACTCACCTCACAGCCTCCCTCTTAGGGTCTAGTCAACTGAAAATGTCCACTCTCCCCAACTTGACTCTCAGCACCCATTAGTTCAGATGGAACCGCTCTGTAGTTAGCACAGTGCAGGCATTCTGCAGAACGGAATGCCACCAAGTCCATGTGAAGCACACAAAACAAAGCCATGACACTCGTGACACTCCCAGCTAACAGTCTAATGCCACAGAGATAATCTCAGTCAGGCGAACGGCCAGGCTGGAACGTGCACGGTGACAGTGACTTACCCGTAAATCACATCGTCGTCAGAGTCGTTCAGCATGGAAAATGCAGGGTTGTCCTTCAGCTGGGACTCTGAAAACCAACACAAGCATTTTTAAGGAGAGCATTGTGTGTTATTTGTCCAGGTAGGAGTCTGAAGGATCCCAAACCCCAAACAAAATGAGCAATGGCGTTCTGTGAGCTTGTGACACAGGTCAACATTAGTGTTCTGTGTTCAACATCAGGACACCATTCACTTGCCTTCTGCCTCTGTCCAGACAGAAGGAGCTAAGAATCACTGGTCCTTCACCAGGGAACATCTGAGCCAATGGAAACCTCTGTTTCAGCATCTGGAGAGAGCAACCCAGACCTGCGTGGCTTACCATACAGAGCATTCTTCGACGGGGAGTACACAAAAGCCAGCGTGTAGAGGTAGAAGTTCAGCAGGCCATAGAAAGACAGGAACTCAGCTGGTGCCAGTGGTCAAGGGAGGACGCGGCTGGACGTACACGCCTCTGCCTCCCATCCCCAGCAGCCCTTTCCAAGGGTCTTGCACCAGCCTGGAGGGCAAGGGAGGGGGCAGTTCCACAGCTAAGATGCCAGGATGCCTCAGCCAAAGCTCATGGCTAGATGTCACAGGGACCCTTCAGGATCTCAGTGGGACCAAGGTTCGTAACACCCAAAGAGCAGGAAGGGACTGAGGTCTGCTGACATGAGGAAATAGAGACCTGAAGCTCAGAGCATCCTCCACCTCCTCTACACTGCAGGCCCCCAGGGACCTAACAGCTGTGTAGAGCTCAGTCCCAAGTGACAGGAACAGAAGCATCATTAACCCTAGCACATGCTTTCCATCCGCTCGACCAGACAGGGAAGGCAGGGGGAACAAGACGTGGACTGTATGTGGGCACAGTGGGGGTCGAAGCTCCAGTGTTGTGGGGGCCTTCCCACACCCAGCAAGCCATACTGTCACCATAGTGATGCTGGCATCTGGCTGCACCTGAGTGATGCTTAGGAGGTGCTGTCAGCACATAGGACTCCAGTGCACGTTCTCTCTCTCTCTCTCTCTCTCTCTCTCTCTCTCTCTCTCTCTCAGGGAGCCAGCCCCTCAGGACTGACTGGGATTTGGACCTGTAACTGTTTGACTCAGTTTCTCAGATGCACCCTCTGAGAAGAAAAGAGCAGGGCACCAAGAATGGTCTAGTTAGGTCATCAGTTTGGGTCCAGGCTGGGCACAGTGACTAATCTTGGGCATTGAATCAGCCCTGCTGTGTCAGCTTCCTGGCTAACAGGAGGACTGGCAAAACTCACCCTTTTCAGGGCCAACAGGAAGCTAAGAGAGAAGGCAAGACATGCCTGGGGCCTGCTGAGCACAGGTCAGAAGGGGGCTGACTGAGTCCCTCAGGTCCAAAACTAAGGCGTTAAGTGTGAACTCAGGGCGGCCTGAAGGCCCCTTTCCGAGGACAAGGATATAGTTCTGGTAGTGAGTCGAGAGTTCTGCTACAAAGTTGTCCTGCAGCACTTGTGCTCCGAACCTTAGGTAGAGGATGACGATGCTGAAAGAGAAGGGGGAGCCACCATGTGGAAACACAGAAGGGGTCACCCCAGTAAGACTTAACAGGAAACTCCCATATACACACCTGCGTGCTTTCACCCCAGTCACTTTGGCTCCCAGAGAAAACACAACACCCACCAGGTGCTGTTGCAGTGTGGGTACCCGGTTTTAACTCTCAGGAAACGGAGAGCAAGTCTAAGCCACCAACCCATCTCTTAGAATTTATTCTAAGAAGCAGCTGCCTGGGGAAGGGCTTCGTGGGTGGCTGCCACCTGCCCTGACAGTGGCTTCTCCCTGCTCACGCAGGGTCCTGTCCTCACACCAAAAGGATGTCGAGGCCCAGACCCCCTCAGGTGTGTGGGGTATTTGTGGTATGTACTTCTCTGATGTGGGGGGTCTGTGTTTGTGTTCAGCAGGGGCTGGAGCGAGGAGGAAAATGTGACTTAATGTGCTCCCCAGGCCTGGACACTTATGACGGAACGTTCGTAACCTGGGCCATTATATAGCTTCTTTTCTTTTGAGACAGGGTTTTGCTGTGTAGCTCTGGCTATTCCACAGCTCGCTCTGTAGACCAGGCTGGCCCTAAACTCAGAGATCTGCCTGCCTCTGCCTCCTGAGTGTGGGGATTAAAGGCGTGCGCCACCATGGCCCGGCTTTCATAGAACTTTGATTAGGAGCTGTGGTGCATAGACTCCTGTTTGAATGCTTGGCCCCTGGGAAGTGGTGCTATTAGGGGGTGTGGCCTTGCTGGAAGGAGTTTGTCTCTAGGGGGTGGGTGATGTTTTCCTCTTGCTGCCTGAGGATCCAGATGCAGAACTCTCAGCTCCTCCAGCACTGTGTCTGCCTGTATGAAGCCATGCTTCCCACCATAAAAAATAAAATATGATGGACCTAAAGCTCTGAATCTGTGAGCCAGGCCCCACTAAATGCTTTCCTTTGTAAGAGTTGCTGTGGTCATGGAGTCTCTTCACAGCAATAAAGCCCTAAGATAGGAGCCCTCTGACTTTGTGCATACGTGTGGCCACGAGCACCCTGCATTAACTCCACACAAGGACAGGACAGGTGGAATGGAAAGACAGTGTTAACTAAGTCATCAAGTCCTGGGGCTGCGGAGAGGGCCCGAGGACCCAGCTCAGGTCCCCGGCAGCCAGGCATGAGCTGGGAGTGCTGGAAGGCGTCTGTAAGCATTGGGAAGTGGGGCTGGGGTTAGTGTAGACACGGAGACTGTTGGATAGCTAACTGACCTGTCAGCGAGCTCTGAGTCCAATGACAGACTCTGTCTCTTAAAAAGGAAGATGGGCTGACGAAATGGCCCAGCAGGTAGAGGTGCTGCAGCCAAGCCTGACAACCTGAGTTTTGTCTCTGGACCACACATGGCAGGACAGGGGAGAGAATCAACTCATGCATCGTTCTCTCTGACCTCCACACACATGTGCACCACAGCTACACACACACTGAATGAATGAATTAGTTAACATAAAAAATAATGTGGAAAATGAAAGAGGAAGACATTCATGTCAGCCCTCTGGCTCTAGACACACACATGCTTGCACACCCATGAACACTCACACATGCACACATGCACTCATGAACACACACGTGCATGCACACTCAAGCTCACCCACACACATACATGCATGCACACCCATGAATACTCACACACACACATGCATGCACAACTATGAACACCCAGATATGCACACACATACACAAAAGTCTTACCTAATAACGAGTACTACAAAGGTCAATGCAGTCAAAAACTTTAACCTGAGGTCTGAAAAAGAAGATGCTCCTGTTAGCAAATTCTACCTAAACAAAAGTCAAAATCTACAAAAACAAAAAATCAAAGCCACCCTGGGCAGGCCCTCTCCCCGCATGCTCTAGGCCTGCTCTCCTGTGGCTAGGGAAGACCACATACAGCAGCGCCCAATACAGTGGCTTCTGGCAAAGGGCCCCAAGTCACGCAGCTTGCCCTGGTCAAGGACAGTGTGACTTGTGAGCCTCACAGGTCCCTGACAGCTCTTGCAGCTCTGTGAAACCAGGGACCATGGACATACACTTTAAAGGTTTCTCTCCAGTGGCTTTCTTGGGGTAAAGGCTTCTGGGGTGTGGCCCCTGCTGCCCATGCTACCCAGAGTGTCACTCACCCACATAGGGCATGTGGCGGAGCTCGGAGCACGCCCGCACTATGAGAAAGAGCAGGTATACAATGTACACAGCAGACACCACAGTGAAGAAGGCCTTCATGCCCTGGAATAAAGTAGGTGGGTAAGGTTGAGACTAGGCCTTGGAGCGTGTGTGTCCTTTGGCACCCGACAGGGACCCAGAGCCTCAAGTCACACCCACTGCCACAGCATTGGGAAGGGCTCCCCAAGAACAGGCGTCTCACATCAAGATCACTCAGACTCAACACCACTGCTTTCCTTAGAACCTGAAGCCAGAGCTTGCCGAGCAATTGGTGGTGGCTGCTGCGGCCTTTGCCGGGGGCGGGGCCTGGCCCGTGTGTTGCTGAGGCCAAAGGTCAGGCTGACAGGACTTAGGGCTGGACCCGGCTGGTCCTCATACCAGTCTCTGACTGTGCGTGGCCTTGGTGTTCCTGAGAAGGAGGGGCTGGATGGAAGGTTCTAGGAGACCTAAGGTCGGGAAGCACTGCCTTCCCCAGCTGGAGGATGGGAAAGCCCTTGTCTGAGGTCAGGGGTCAGTGGCTCTGGTGAGGTGTGCCCTCCTCACTGAGCCTTCCTGCCTACAAGGCTCTTCCGAGTGGGAGCTTCCACCCCTTCCTCACTCTCTCTGAAGCAGAGTCCCTCTCTCAAGGTCACAGCATCTGCCTCTGCTGTGGAAGACTCTTCAGTGTGGCTCATTCCCTCATAAAGGGGAGGGGTGGAATGGCTGCTGCCAGCACCCTAGCCGTCTTGGCTCCCTGCTGTGTCCTTCAGGAAAGGATGTGGGCTGCTCTCTGTCCGCGAGTCCTCACAGCTCCATTCCAGACAGCCTGGCTGGGCAGGGAAAGGCTCACCAGGATGGAGGCTGCCTGTGACATTTGGCCAAGAACTCTACAGTCTTTGTATGATGAAGTGACTCCATTACTGCCCCGTTTCACAGATGAAGAAACGGGGGGGGGGGGGGATGGGGAGCGTGGGGGAGAGTGACTGACTAAGCCTGGATTGGGTGATTCCATTACTGCTCCATTTCACAGATGAAATGGTGGGGTGGCAGCAGGGGGTGTGGGGGTGTGGGGGCTGGAAATCAGTGACTGGTTAAGCCTGTGATGGCCTGGGCTGCATCCCCTTGCAGTGTGGCTCCTGACCCTGCAGCCCTTCTGCCTGCCTCAGTTTGCCACAGAAATGATAAACCAGGTCAGACAAATGCAACGGCAAGAGCAGACTGGTCCATCGCCACCAGTTTCTCTAAATCTTGGGGTTTCACTGACTACAGCCTCAGCTGACCTTTCCTATGAAGTGGGTGAGAGCCGCTCCCTCTGGACCATCTTCCCAGAAAACACCTTGAAGCTCTTGCCCTGCCTATAGCTGCCTACACGCCCCAGGCCCCCAGCCCACTCTCCCCGATTTTCCATGCACCCGGCCCCCCACCTTTCTGACTCCTTTGTGAACAGCCACTTGGAAGCTTGAGCCAACAGTGTGACTAAAGCTACAGGACCAGCCGCTTCATGAGGGGAGATGAGCAAACCACGAGGCCTTGCGAGAACCAATGCTACTCACCTGAAAGTTTCCGGTGTCGACTCGATACTGGTACATGGGGTCATGTAATTCATTAAATCTAAAAGGACGGTGGTGAAAATACAGACTGGTTAGGAAGCTTACTCTGTATCTCATACTTTTCCTCACAGGTTTTTCTTTCATTTTCTGCTTGTAAGTGTATATAGTACTTGCTACCAACATTGGAGGAGTTTAAATAGCAACCCTATATCTCACACTGACAAAGTCCAACAGGAAGCTGGGCGTAGTGGTGCATGCCTACTAACTACCCATACTTAGCAGTATGGTGAAGGTGCAGCACGTTTATCTCTTAAATAGCCAAAGAGCTTTTATTTTTTTAAGGTTTGCTTTTTAAACTATGTGTATGTACGTGCCTTTGTGGGTGCTGTGTGCATATGAGTGCAGGTGACTGTGATGGCCAGGGCTGGAGGATCCGCTGCAGCTCGGGTTACGGGGGGCTGTAAGCCACCTGACAGGGGTGCTGGGGCGCAAACGTGGGTCCTCGGAAGAGCAGTACACTTAACCAAGCCATCTCCCCAGCTCCAGGAGCCAGACCCACGGCACACCCGGCCGTGTGAGACAGACGAAGGCCAAGCAAGCAAGCAAGCAAACACCATTGATTAATTAACTTAAAAACTTGCATGGGGTTAAGTGTCAGAATTAGTGTTGGGAGCTAAGCTGACAGGGAAGTAAGTGACACAGACGGTATGAAGTCTTGTCAGTGCCACCGTGGCACAAACTGAAGCGTGAAAAGCCACAAGACCCACACTGGGCCAGGGACTGAGCAGCGTCTCTGGGGAGCCGAGCAAGATGCACAGCCCTGGCAGCAAGCTATTTACAGAAGGGGCGTGGGCCGAGCCGGGATCAAGCTTGAAGCTTAGCGAGGATCAGGAAGCCTGGAGACGATGGGAGGGCCGGGGGGGGGGGGGGGGGGCAGGGGAATCCAGTGTCTCTGCTGGGCAGGCCTGGGTGCTTGCTAAAGCAGCCTATGATGACAGATGCCCTCACTTCCTGCTTAGACTACCAGACCTTTTCAATGCACACCGCACAAGCCGAGCCCAACTCCTTGGATCCAGCTATCTATGTGTGAGCTGGAGCAGATACTCTCCAGTTCTGGGTGAGATCGCAGGGCGGGAAGGCCCAGCGCCCCCCAACTGCTGTCAGCATCCCCCAGGGGTAACAGCCTCACACCCAGCAGCATTACTCACGTCTGCCATATGCCTAGTGTAACGGAAGCCAGCCACAACAGTCCAACGATGAAAAATTTAGGCAAATAGAAAGTTAGGCACTTTCTTTCTCCCTAAAAACAAACAGCAGGAAAGAAGTAAGAAATACAGCAAACAGTGACTAACCCTAACAGGGCACATTAGACCCCCAAGCCCTTCCACACAGAACGCCCCTGCTGTGCAGCGTAGGCCAGGGAGGGTCTCTGATGGATGGCCAGCATCCTGCACATCTGTCTGATGGATGGCCAGCACCCTGCACATCTGTCTGATGGATGGCCAGCACCCTGCACATCTGTCTGATGGATAGCCAGCACCCTGCACATCTGTCTGATAGATGACCAGCATCCTACACATCTGTCTGATGGATGGCCAGCATCCTGCACATCTGTCTGATGGATGGCCAGCATCCTGCACATCTGTCTGATGGATGGCCAGCATCCTGCACATCTCTGTCTGTCTGCGTACCTGGACCCGTATCCCATGGTACACGCACAGCCAGAAGAGCAGCAGGGCACACAGGAACAGGGACTGGAAGAAGTCATCCAGCATCCCTGGAAACCAGCTGTTCACCAGGAAGGAGAGCGGGAAGAACGGGTCTGGAAGGCATAAGACACAACACTGACAGGAGTGTAGCAGGCCAGCAACCAGCACAGAACCCCCGGCCTCTTTCGAGCTCAGAGATCATTATCAAGTTTCTCCTGGTCAGAGCTGAAGGGCAGGGAGCAAACCAAAGGCGGTTTTGTTTTCCTAATGTCTGAAAGCCACTGAACAGGTTGTAACAGCGGTCCAAACAGAGAGCCATCTGCCCCGGTGTCAGCTCCTCCTGTAGCCTGAGAATTCCCTGCGTGGCAGCAAATGCTTTTTGGAATGGGGACAGAGGAAGAGACAGCGGAACGGGCACTACAGCCAAGTTCCACAACTGCCGAGTCTGCAGCTCGTCCAAGCTCTCACGACTCAGGCAACTTGTGTCTCTTCAGGATCCGAGCGCATGCAGTGGCCTGTGCAACACGGTGCCTAGGGAGCAGGGAGCGTGCCACAACAGATTCCTCCAGGGATTCCCTTTGGACACTCCTGGAGACTCTGGGACCAGGCCACCTGTCACAATGATGCCCGCCAGCTCTGAATCTGAGAGGGGGAGGTTTGGAGATGAGATGGCACCCACCGTTGTAGAGCAGCAGCAGCGCCAAGAGAACAGCCATCCACTTCTGCTCGATGCCCCAGTCTCTCATGGAGAACTTACGCAGGGAATGCACAAACAGGCACTGCAAAGCAAACGTTCCGGTGACTGACTGCTGGGCCTCACTTACCCCACCAGGGAGGCGCCAGCCAGGGTCCACCGGGCCAGCCACTAAGTTAAAATGACTAATGAGGTCCCACCAGCTATCAATGACATCAGACACCAGTGAAAGCCAAAACAAAAATGTATAATTGCTGCGTGGAGCCAAGGGAGAGATGGGGCACACGCTGTTTCCACAAGGCCACAAAGTCTCTGCAAACAGAAAACATGCCCACTGCCGGCATTTCCGCTTGCCTGCTCCAGTCAGGTCTCTTCCCACATGGAGGCTCACAGGACTTCCCAGAGCATGGGCACATCTGTAGATGCCACCAGGGTACCTGCCCCAGCCGGGCAGCTGACAGCTACTACAGAAGATACTAGCATCCCCAAGGGAAAGCCAAGGGGCAAAATCATGCCACTCAGAGGCTGAGCATGTTTTCAGACACCTCCGTAGGTGTGCAGAGCCTTTGGGAGAACTGTCTTTAAACAGCTTTCAAACAGTGTACAAGTGTTACACAGAGGCCTGTTATTTTTTTCACTGTCACCTAATATGAACTAACAATTTTCTGGGATGCATGAATTTCTGGCCTGTGGGCTGCTTTTTTTCCAGCACAGGTTATCTGCTTTAGTTCAGGCTCCTTTACCATTTAAGAATACACTTTGGGTATCAATATTTGGGCCCCAAGGCAGCCCAGATACCAGGTAGTCCTCAAAATATGAGACCAGTGGTCCACTTCATTCTCCATGGCCCCAGGCGAGGCACAGCTACCCTAAGCCTGCCTGTTTTTACCACACTTCCCACGCCTGCCTTCACTATTTGTCTGTGTGCTGGGCTCCACTGTGGGGCTATAATGTGTCAAGGGAGCTTTAGGCATCAGCTAGAGAGGCCATCCCCGCACAGTGCGGAGCTAATGACGCACTCTCTGTCAGCTGGAAGGTGCACAGAAGCCGATGGCAGGACAGCGACCAAACAGCACACTCCGTCTCCAGTTCCTACGTCGCTGTCTTCATGGCTGGGCTTTTTCAGGTGCCCTTCCATGCTTTGATATTTTCTCTGAAATGAGTGTGTTTGTGGGCACAAACTTCATTCAGGTTTCAATGAACAAAAGCTTGCATTTGCAGAACCATTTCTCTGCAAACTTTTCTTTCAAAAGTCCAAAGACTCAAAGGCTCAAAATGATTTTCTGAACATAAGAAAATGCAAGTGAGAGCTGTATCACTTGCACTGAGTATCAGTGTATCAGTGCACAGTGGGGTGGCACTGAGACGGCCACCCCAACATGCCAACTCCCTTCCAGGAGCATTCGAGGATGACAGGTGATGTTTCTGTTACAGCGGTGGGGATTTATTGAACGTCGGTGATGAGCGATGGCTCTTATGCCATGCAGAAGCTGCCACGGAATGACACGCATCCTTCGCTCTTTGCAACACAGTGCCTTAGTGCACACAGACCCGGCCAGGCCACGGGAGGGCCTCGCTCAGGGTTTGGCTAAAGCTCCAGGGAGCTTGCTCTCTGATGACTAGAGCTACACAGATTAACCTCATCTTCAGTGACTGGGCCAGGGCACCCCACCCAGGGTACCCCCCATAGTCCCCCACCTTCCCAGGCCCCTACCCCTCTCAGCACCCCCACCTCCCCAGTCCCCTTCCCCTTCAGCCCCCCCCCCCAACATCAGGCAGATGTTACTCACGATCACAATGAAGGTAAGTACCACAAACACGAAGCGGAACCAAATCTCCAGCTGCGAAAATGCAGGGTTGTATGTCTTCCACTGAAACAGGAAACAGGTGTGGAGGGAGGAGCGAGGAAGCGGGGTGGGGGGGGGCCAGGGGGGCACGCAGGTGTCTGTGTGAACAGGTGTGTGTGTCTTCTAGTGAAGACTGACTTCAGGTCTGCACCTGAGTGGCAAATACCTGACCACCAGAAACACTTATCCCGGGGTGAGGGTACAAGAAAGACGGTTACACCCCAGGTGAAGGCAGAGGGGGACATGTCTGACCGACTATTAGTAACAATGACTGAGGAGTTGAAAATGCTTTCTCCTTCTGTTTTTTCACAATTTTGTAAAATTTTAATAAATTTTACTTCTATATTAAGGAACAGATAAAACAAATCTTAAATACTAAGAACTTTCTGAAATGGTTTTAAGTGGTGAATCCAGCAGATAAATTAGTCTATAGTCATAAGGGCATTTGAATTTTAAACTTTTCTATCAAAAGTCAATCTTCACTAGAAAATGCCAGTCTCTACAAGCAAAGAGACAGACTTGTGGCAGATCTAAGTGTGAAAAGCATTTCCTAAAATACTTAAGTAAAAAATGTAAATATGAATCTGTAAGCTGTAATAGTCACTGGTAGCTAAGCGTGGGCGGGGCTGACCGAGAGTGCCCTGGCTTCTTCAGCTTCTGTGCTGTCTGTTTAAGCTATTCTTGGACCCACCGACTAAAAAACTGTATGAGGCACCGATGCATCCGACCACCTGACAAGGGAGCCACACAAGCGCCACTGGCCGCACACTCACTGTGAAGCTCAGCTCCTTGACGGGCTGGTTCAAGTGCTCAAATCCCACAGTCACCGTGTACTGCGTGTAATTCAGGTAGCCAAGGTGGACCACGATGATTTCTGCACATTTCTGAAAGAAAGGAGGCCTGTGTTGCAGAGGCAAGCTAACGGGACCCTCCCACTCACAAACCAGAAGTGACTCATTTTCAACAACAGATGAACAAAACCCATCATCTCAGGAGACCTCACCAAAAGCTCAGGGAAAAGTCAGATGCCAGCTAAGGATGGTTCCTGGAAAGCAAGCACCCAATAGGCATTTTCTGATTTACCTCAATCAGAATCACCCTATTGCACATAACTGAGAGGCATTACATCACTGGCATAGAGAAGCTAATTATGGTGAACACAGGCCTGATCCATCTGTAAATGTGCCACTGCGTGGGGAGCAGCAAGCTTATCTATCAGACCAAGTGTCACAGCCCAACTTGTCCTAGGCCTGTGTCTGCAGTGCTGGGGCCATGCACAGTCCATGCATTTCCTACACAGATCTCCTCCAAAGGCTGCAAGCAGTGGCAAGTGGATCATGTGGGTTGTAGATGTGGATGCTCCAGGGTCTACTGAGTCCTATGCTTAGTCCTTGAGCATTAAGGCCTGGGGCTCCACTATACAGAAAACCCACACCCCGTGGTGTGGCTGTGCAGCCTAGAGAGGCCGGTGGCCACTTTCCATCATAGCTGTCTGCCACAGGGACCTTCAACACTGCTCCATCACCTGGACAGTCACACTCCCTCTGTGCAGTGACAGTCTGGCTGCTGCCTGTAACTTTCAGCGTGGCTCCCGACAGTGCTGATGGAACTACAATTGGTCAAAACATACCAAGGGTCAAATGTCCCAGGCCAGGGTCGGAAGACAGGCCAGTGCTTTATGTAAGAACCTTAGAAGTACAATAGAGCAGTGGCAGGGTGGGCTGGCTACCATCAACACTGTTCATCCTAAGGAACAGGAGGGGAAGCGCAGAGGAGGGCACGCAGCAGAGGCTGAAGGTGAGCGAAGGTGTGTGCACCTGGGAGCCTGCAGCCCTACCGCCAGCCACCTGGGTTGCCCCTCAGAGGGCACAGGGGCCTCCCAATGTGTGTGGCTCTCAAGCCCAGTAGAGCTCATCCCCTTCCTGCTGTAACTGTCAGTCACAGGTGTAGCTAAGGACTCACTGGAGCCCGGAACAGGCACATGCAACATCAATAGCTCACTGGTACAACATTCTGTGGGACAGCGACACTTCTACACGTAGAAGAATCCTTTTCAAGTTTCATGGGGGTGTTTTACCTTTTAAAAAAAGATTTTATTTTCTATTGTATTTGTGTGTGCGGGCATGCCCCAAAAATGCCAGGAGAGGGCATTAGATCGATCCCTTGGAGCTTGAGTTACAGGAGGTTGTGGGCCACCTGATGTGGGTGCTGGGAAGTGAACCTCTCTCCAGGCAGGGGTGTTTTTATTAGGAGTTACAGCTCAGGCCATACATACCGTCAAAGACACCTCAGTTCAAGCATCCTAGGCTCAAGCCAAGCTCTGTTTGAACACAAAGCACCTGGCAAAGGATGGAAGCTCCCTCAGCACCTCAGGGCGCTGGTGTTGTTTGTTTGTCTATATCAGATTAGCAGCAAAGGCTAGAGGGGTGGCTTAGTGGAGAAAGTGACTGCCAAGCAAGCGGGAGGGCTAGGGTTCGGATCTCTACCTCCTGTAGTCCCAGCACTCTGGAGGAGGAGATGGGACCCCTGAAGCAAGGCTGCCTATGAGAGCTCTAGGTTCAAGTGAGTGCATCTCATGTAATATATGAGCTGCAGAGTGACCGAGGAAGACACCCAGACCCAATCTCTGACCTCTCTGTGCATGTGTTCAAACATGGAAACATGCATACATGTGCAAAATAAAAAGATTTTAAAAACCTGAGAGGATGACAAGCACCCATGTAACATAAAAATGCCTTGTTTTCTTGGCTTAGGACTATTTGCTTGCAGCAAGAAGGGGAGAGCAGACTGGATAAAGAATAGAGGGCAGATGCTCCCAAATCGTGTGAACTGATGCAGGAAGGACCACTCTGAGGATAGCTGTGGTAAGCGCATCCCAGCAGCAGTGGTGGAACCCAGCCTCCAACTCCCCCCACCCCCACCCCCCACCCTGATAGCCCACTCTCCTTCAAAGTGCCTCCCACTGGCAAGCCAGGGTGACAGTGACAGCAGCTGTGGGAACAGCATTCGGTGAGCAAGCAGCTGTGTATCCCACCCACTCTGGTGGCCAAGGGAGATGTTGCTCATTCCTGCCCGGGGCTGCAAAGATGCCTTTGGGACTTTCACACATGTCACCTCATTATTCAGTGGAACTGACTGTGTGCCTCCTGAATACAGGATGGTGGGGGGGAGGGGGACACATGGGACCTTGATCCTGGTGACTCTCCCAGAACAGGCAGGAAGGGCTTAATCCCTCAGAGGAGAATATGTTCCAGAAATGGTTCAGGCAGTTGCTTAGGTGGGAGGAAGGACACAGGTTGAAAGGTCAGTTACTTCTCCAGAGGCCATCCTGTCTGGATGGGTGGCCATGGCTGCTGAGGTGAGAGGGTCACCTCACCCACACAGCTCACTTTTCTAGAGCCCGGGCCAGGGTTCTGGGCCCTTTGGATCAATAGGAGGAAACAAGAGAGGAGGTCACTGCACAGGAGCCTTCCTCTGCTCAAATTTCTTCTTGCCAGGAGAAAGCACCAATATTCTTTTTATTTATTTATTTTTAAATTTATTCACCTTCCGCCGGGCCTGGTGGTGCATGCCTTTAATCCCAGCACTCAGGAGGCAGAGGCAGGCGGACTTCTGTGAGTTCGAGGCTAGCCTGGTCTACAAAGCGAGTTCAGGACAGCCAAGACTACACAGAGAAACCCTGTCTCGGAAAAAAAAAAAGTTTATTCACCTTCCATCCCAATCATGGCCCCCTCCCCTCATCTCCTCCTGGCCCCACCCTCCCTCCCTCTTCCCCCCAACCCTGTCCCCTAGTTCTCAGAAAGAAGGAGCCCTCCCTTACCGCCTGACTCTAGCCTATCAAGTCTCCCCAGGACTGCCTGCATCCTCTTCCTCTGTGGCCTGGCAAGGCTGCCCCGCCGTGGGGAAGAGATCAAAGAGCAGTCAGCTGAGCTCATGATGGAGACAGTTCCTGGTCCCCTTACTAGGTGACCTACATGGAGACTGAGCTGCCTATCGGCTACATCTGAGCAGGGGGCCTGGGTCCTCCGTTGGTGCATCAGTCTCCTTACTGTCAGTAACTTGGCAGGATGTGTGCAGTTAAAGCCTCACAGAGGCTTCTGGATAAAAGAGCAGCTCAGATCCTGTTGCTTCCACTTAGTATCTGTGTCAACATGGACAATGGCTGTGACCTCTCGAGGCCTCCGTTTTTTCTTTTGTGGACCTCCCGTGAGGGTTTAATGAGTGACTTGTAGAAGGTACCCAGCATGAAGCCTTGCAACCCATCCCAGCATGCCCTGCTGAGCTGGCCCTCTCTCTAATCACCACCCTCCCTCTTCTGACCCTCTCCAAGTGCTCCTGCTGCCGGGGACCTGTTGAATCCTGGCGTGGCTCCTAGCTGTTGCAGGGATGGGGCCTGAGTTATAGGCTTCTGAAAAGAATAGAGTATCAATGAATAAAGGTGTGACGGTTCACTCTTATGATGGATCCCACAGCCACGCACTGGACTCCAGAACAGATGCCTAAAAAAGTGGTTGGTGACCCCAGGAGACCTGGGCACTGCGCCGCAATCCACAGATGGTCAGAGTATTCAATACCCAGTATAAGCCCCCCAAAGCCGCTGAGGTCAGGACGAACCCTACGGCCTCAGAAGAGGTTCATCCGAGACTTGGTCCTCCACATCTACCCACAGAAACCAGTAGGTACCGTATGGCCTCAGGGTTTATGGCAGACTGAGTGTTTATGCGTACGCACGTGTGTGAATGCATGTTTGTGTGTGTGGTTACATAATATTAAAGTGTTTCGGTGCAGCAAAGAAAACAATCACCAGAGTGCAGAGACAGACTCTAGACTGGCGTCGGCAGGGTGGGGGTGGGGGTGTCTTTATCAACTACACATCAGAAAGGGGATTACTACCTCAGATATATAAAGAACCACAAAAATTAAACACCAAAATCCAAAGCATCCATCAACAAATGAACTAAAGAACTGAATACATAGCTCTCAAAGGAAGAAACATAGATGACCGATGCTTCAAAAAGTGCCCAGCATCCTTAGCCATCAGGAAAATGCAAAGTAAAAGTGCTTTGACAGTCCATCTTACCCCAGTCGTAATGGGCTATTATGAGGAGAACAAATTCCAACAAATGCTGGTGAGGAATGTGGGGAAGAGGAGCCATATTCACTGCTGGCAGGAATGCAGACATCAGTGTGGAGGGTGTTCAACACACTGAAGCTAGCACTGCCACATGGGCCATCTGTGTCACTCCTGTGGTATGCCAGCAGGACCTAAGCCAACACACCACAGAGACATTGCACACTCATCTTTATTGTTACGTCACTGATAGAATGGAGAAACGCAACCAACCTAGATGCCAATCAGCAGATGATTAGGTCAAAAATGAAAGACATATACAAAATGTAATCTTATGTAAATAACCATAAGGAAAAATGAAACCATGACGTTCGTGGAAAAATGGATGCAACTGGAAAACATTCACTAAGTAAAATAAGCCAGACCACCAAAAACAAATACTGCATGCTTTATTTGCAGATCTGTGTGTGTCTGTATGTGTTGCGTGTAGGTCATAGCGCTACAAAGAGGGTCATGGCAGGGAGGTGGGAAGCAGAGGCGACAGGAGAAGCTAAAGAAAGCAGAAAAGGGTAGAGCGGGGGGGGGGGGGGGAGTGGAGGGGGAGGAAATCGGAGGCCTGAAGGGGGCAATGGGAAGAGGAACAAATAAGAACCAACCCACCATTTGCCTGCTGAACTAATTTGCATTTTAAAACCTGTTTAGAAGTCTTCACCTAGCTCTGCCGTCTGTTGGACAAGCAGGTCTGTGAGGACATATCGTGGGGGCACACTCACCCCTGCACACTTGAGGACATACTGTGGGGGCACACTCACCCCTGCACACGTGAGGGTCCTTGTGCGATTGTGGACCTTGTTATGAATGTACGTTGTGGTTCCATCTTGAGCTGCACCATCGACTTTCACAGTCATGGAAAAGCTGGTCTGAATAGATGTTTCTATAGGAGAAAGAAAGTCAGTTCCTGAGACGGCACCAGGCAAATCCCAGGAGCCAAGCTGCCTGCTGACAGCCCATGAGCCTCCTGAGGCCACACCGCCTCCCTCAGTGTTTGAAAGTCTAAGTGCAGCAAAGGAAAGCCTTTGCCTCCTCCCACCATTGCTGAGGAACCTGTGTTATGTTAAACCTGCATATCTGATCCATTCGTTTCACCTCACAAAAGGGTATATGGCTATGAAATTATCCCTTTAATTCTCTGAATATTCATTAATTTGTACCAAGATATAAATAGATCCTTAACATTTCTTTTTTTTTTTGAAAGATTTATTTATTTATTATGTATACAGTGCTCTGCCTGCATGTACACCTGCAGGCCAGAAGAGGGCATCAGATCACATTATAGATGGTTGTCAGCCACCATGTGGTTGCTGGGAATTGAACTCATGACCTCTGGAAGAGCAGTCAGCGCTCTTAACCTCTGAGCCATCTCTCCAGCCCGATCCTTAACATTTCTGACAAAATTTGCTAATTATATTCTTCTTAGGAGAGAGAGACAGGAGGTGGGGGGAGAAGAAGGGGGAGAAGAAGAAGAAGAAGAAGAAGAAGAAGAAGAAGAAGAAGAAGAAGAAGAAGAAGAAGAAGAAGAAGAAGAAGAAGAAGAAGAAGAACAAGAAGAAGAAGAACAAGAACAAGAAGAACAAGAACAAGAAGAAGAACAAGAACAAGAAGAAGAACAAGAAGAACAAGAACAAGAAGAAGAACAAGAAGAGGAGGAGGAGGAGAGAAGAGAACCAGGGCTTAGCATATAAAGAACTTGCTGGTAAACCTGGCCAACCACCTAGGTTCCATACCAAGGACCCACATGTGGATGGAGAGGACCAACTCCCTATTGTTGCCCTCTGACCTCCACATACATAAAAACACAAACATTCTTTGAGAGTCTTTGAGAGAGAGAGAGAGAGAGAGAGAGAGAGAGAGAGAGAGAGAGACAGACAGACAGACAGACAGACAGACAGACAGACAGACAGACAGACAAACAGAGAACATGAACAAACAGTTTGAAGAGATGCTGCAGCATTCAAGAGAGCTTGATGTTTATGACTGGACTTGAGGTCCTAGCACCCACAAACGTTTATAACCCTAACACCATGAGAGGGAGACAGGAGGATCCCTGGGCCTTTCTGGCTGTGTAGATGGAATCTCTTGTGTCTATATAGAAACATCACCTGTCAATAGAAAGCTAATGGCCTACAGCTGAGGCAGGAAGTAGGCAGGAGGGATGCAGTAGGCAGACAGATTCTAGCACAGAGCCAGGCACGGGAGACTCGTCCAGCAAGACATGAAGGAGGACAGACGCACGGTACCTGAGCAGAGGTAATCAGCCACGTGGCAGAACTTAGATTAGAATAACTAGCTTATTAAGTTATGAGCTAATCAGGGAATGAGATGCATGGCCTAGATGCTTGTAAATATATTTTGAGTCATTATTCTGGGAGTTTGGGGCCAGGAGGAAAAACTTGCATTTTACATATGGCACTCTACATAGGATGCCAAATGTAAAAAGAATAATTAGTATGTAAAGTTCCAGGGTGTTAATATGGTGGCAGTTTATCTTTAGCCAGCTAGTTCCCCAATGAAGACAAGAGACTATGGTTTGTTTATAGCTCTGGAGGACAGATATTGGGCACTATAAACATATTCTGATCCTCCATGGCTAATCTCTCTTCCTCCCAGCCAAAATCCCCACAATACCTACATTTTTGGCCTTCTCTGCTCTGGCTCTTTTCTCTACCATACCTCTTGGACCTCTCCTCATGGCCGAATCCCCACTTCCTCTCCCTTTCTCCTCCCCTCTCTGGAAATGGATGTCCTACCTTATTCTCTTTAATGCCCAACTACTGGCTGTCCAGCTTTACTGGCGAAGCAGAAAACAAATGGTGACATGTTTACACAAACATGAGACAGGAGGTACTTAGAATAAACATCACAATGCCACGTCTGATTGAAACCAGATGGTGGGACAGAGAAATCAGCATTTAAATGAAAAATGGTAAACTTTACACTGTGCACAATAACATTATGCCAACATGGCTTCCAGGAAATGTGAGCCCCAGGTTCAGGGAGAGATCATGATTCAAAAGAACAGGAAGAGAGTGATAGACACGGAATGTCCTCCTCTGGGTTCCGTGCCAACACCCAGGTGTGCACCCTACCCACATGCACACACAAATATTTAAACAACACATACAGGTGACTTCATCAAACGATTACAATCCCATCCCAATAACCATAATTAGCAACTTGGTATTCAGCTTTTTCCTAGACCAGCTTAAGCAGGATTTATGTGTTAAATTTATTTTTGCTTTTTTCTCATTTCTTTTACTATGCTCAAGGGATTGGTTTTTTTTAGAGAACCGCAGCTGATCAGGAACCACCCTCAATTCTCACTAGGATGAAATATGGCTTGTGTCATGGGAGATGCAGAGGCTGGTCTCTGTCAGCAATGCTGCCCCAAGGTCAGGCTTCCCAGTAACACCCCTCCCCGACACACTACCCAGGATCCCGGGGGATCAGGAGCCTGCCTCTCAGTGTCAGGACTTGATTCTCTCTTAGTTCCACTCTGAGCTCAGCTGTCCACACCCTGCAGAGATGCACCCTGACGGCAACTGGGACATAGTGGAGGAACTTCCCTTCTTTCTAACGTGAGTTGAGGGCATCTGCTGCATGCGCCCAGACACTGCAGTTTATTCCACCCTGTAGGCTCAGTTTTCTTAAGCAATATATTTTACTACAACTTATTAACTGAGCGTACGTCACTTATAACCCGACTAACCAAAACAATAGGATAAAAGGATTAAGGAACACAATAACAAAACCGTAAGGATATTAATTCCGAGGAACGATTCTCCTGGCATAATCCGCAGGATTTCTTCTGCTGGAACCGAGAGTAACCAGAACCTGGAACCTCAGCAGGAGCCGGAGCCCCGAAGCCTTCCCTCAAGAGGTTCTCTCTAGGAACGTCTCAAAGTGGAGCATGAACAGACAAAAACTATCTCAAGTCTCCAAAAAAACTTCGCCTCCAGTTCTGGGCTCACTTATATCACTCAGAACCAGAGTCTGTTCACGGGATCTTTTCAGCTGGCAACAATCAAGCTCCTGCACGAGGTGGTTGGTCTTCTAGTGGATTAACCTCACCTGTTCTCTCACGAGACCGTTCCGATCCCGCACTTGGGATCCTAGAAACAGGTTTACCTCTCCTTCCCCACCCTGACCACCAGCCGCATACCTTCTGAGGGCTCCAGCTCCACGATGCATGTCAGCCATAGCTGCTGGTTATACGTAGACAGCGGGTGCGAACGCATTGGAATGTGCTTTAGGTGAAGCAGAAGAAAAACAAAAACAAAAACAAAGTAATCACATGACCGGCTCACAGAATCCCTGAATATCTCACCTTAATGTATAAAGCAAATGTTTTGCCCACAGCTCAGATCACAAGCCCTGGGGGAGCTGGGTGGCTTTCCTTTGCAGAACACAAAGAATCAGCCTCCTGAAGAAAGCAGCGGCTGCACTGCCTTCCTGCCTCTTCAGGACCAGGCAGCAAGTCTTACTACCAAAACCACCAGCAGCACCGGCGGACTGGGCAAGCCACTGGCTGACACTTGTTATTCTGGGCATCAGAGAAGTCTTGAGAGGACTATGTCACAATGGTGGCTCTACAGTGTCTCCCAGTATTAAAGACAACCAAGGCAGTGGCGGTGGCAGCTAACTGTATACAGTTTCTCTCTTTGCCCTTTTAAAAATAGTAAGGGAGTCAGGCGTGGTGACATATGCCTTTAATCGAAGCACTCAGGAGGCAGAGGCGGGTAGAATTCTCTGATTTTGAGGCCAGCCTGATCCACATGTCAAATTCCAGGCCAAGCAAAGCTACAAAAGTGGGACCTTTGCCTTAAAACAAACAAACAAACAATGAGAGACCCTAGTATGTAGGCAGGAGAGCAGAAGGGAAGTCCAACAGTGACACTGAAACTACGTGGAACACGGTGCTATGAAAACGCAGGGCACGATCAGTTACAGAGACCAGCTATGAAAGACACAGGAGAGAGGCCCCATTGCTTACTTCTCCAATGGAAAGGACTTGTTTTTGATAAAGGTGATGATAAGTCGAGGCACATTTAGTAAGGATAAGCCGGCTTTCATTTAAGCGGAGCTCATGCAGGGAATCCCAAGCAAGAAGAGGGTGGCTACTCTCTTGGATCATGGAACAAGTCCTGACTTGCACAAACACCGTGAAATGGCCAGCCCATAAAGCACTTCTCAAGCAAGCACAAGCACCTGAGGTCTACACACTTGTCCTAGCATCCTCAAGGGCTCACTGGCCAGCCAGCCTTGACAGTTCGGGCAGCAAACTGTCTCTGTCATTTTTTTTTCCACTTTGGAAGCTGCTAACCTGCACTTCCGGTTTACTCAGGTAATTAATTTTATTCCTTCTGAAGTCTCTGATGAGGTTGAAGACTTAATTTTACAATTAAGTTTAGTTGTTTAGGGGTTAAGATGTTTTTAGGTATAGATAGATGTTTTAAGCCGATAGAAATGAGATGTGATAGATATTGATTTACATTCAGAATTTTAGACTCACCAAGATAGGAAAGATGTTTTCTTCAAGGCTGCCAAATACAAATAGCCAAAACACTATATATGTAACATTAATATAATTCCTGATTGTTTTGTGGTTCTTGCTGTATGTAGTTTTTGTTTGTTTGTTGTTTTGGTATTTTGAGACAGGGTTTCTCTGTTTATCCTTGGCTGTCCTGGACTGTAGCTTTGTAGACCAGGCTGGCCTCGAACTCACAGCGATCCATCTGCCCCTGCCTCCCAAGTGCTGGGATTAAAGAGGTGCACCACCACCACCCAGCTGTTTGTAGTTTATTTTATATATGTGTAGTAGTATAAATGTATATGTAAAAAATTAAAAATATTTTTTAAAAAAGAAAGGAAAGAAAGAAAGCTGCAGCTGATGGCTTCTGAGGACCCAGCCCTGTGGTTGGCCTCTGGCCTGTACACACATGCATATATACACAGATTAAGCTTTTTAAAGAAAGGGTTGATGGCCGGTCGTGGTGGCACACACCTTTAATCCCAGAGGCAGAGGCAGGTGCATCAATGTGAGTTCGAGGCCAGCCTAGTCTACAAAGCAAGTCCATGACAGCCAATGCTACACAGAGAAACCCTGTCTCAAAATCAAAAAACAAAACAAATCAAAACAAAAAAAACAACAACAACAAAAAGAAAGGGTCAGTGCCTACGTCACCACTGTAAACAGCGGGTGCAGCGGGGTTCCCTGTCACGTCATAAGCAGTCAGGACGAGCTGACAGCACTTGGAACTGAGCTGACAAGAACCTGAGCAGGAAATGAGAGCTGTGTGTCTCCTGAGAAGCCAGGGCAGGGCAGGGCAGGGCAGGGCAGGGCAGTCCATCCTCAGAGGCTTCCGGCATGGCCACTTTTCAGAGACAGCACAGTCTATAATGAGCGCTGCCCACTTCTTACTTAGAGCCCCTCTTACCTTTTTGCTACTATTATGTGAGAAATTAGCAGGGGAAGTCTGGATCACTTCGGGTCCTAGAGCAGCAAAGAGAAGGGGAGAGAGAGGGTTCAAGTGATTAACTTACTGGTTTTGTTTTAAAAGCAAGGAAGACTTGTGCATTAGACAGAAATGGTCTCTTGTACCTGACGTGATTTTATTTTTTAAAGAGATTTTGTGTAAGTGGGTAAAATACTCAAACACAGAACAGATACTGTGCCGTGTGACACCGCTTACATGCACCTTAAGGCAGAAAGACCAACATGCAGTGGTGGGGTCTCCGCAGGCTCCCTCCCCGCTGCTCTCCACAGGGCCCCTAGGAAGAGCTGCTAGGAAACGAAGGCTTGTTAATACATCTATCCAATTAATGGAGTCTTCTAGAAATATTAAGCAGGAGCTATAGTGACAGATTTCCCAGTATAAGCATAACACACGGCTTTTTTTAAATAGACAGTTTATTTTTAAAACAGACAGCTTATTAAGTTCTTCCCCAATTTTACTGCACTTAAAATATACAAAGAACCTTCTATTTTAAGCACATGTAAGAAGAGTGCAACTCAGAAGGCTTCGGTAATCGGTACTGTGTAGACGCCGTCATCCATCTCTGTAGCTCTTCTAGTAAAACTCAGTCAGTAAGCTCCCGACTCCACCTCTCTCTGCCCTGGTAGCCATCTCTGTGGACCTCCGTGTGTGCACGGGGTATCAGAGGACAACTCAAGATGTCCTCCTTTGGAATTGTGAGGCATTGACAGCAAGTAGTCCACTGGCTTTACCCCCTGAGCCATTGATGTGCACCAGTTTCCTGCAGGGAAGCACTTTAAACCAGTGGGTCTCAACCTGTGGGTCACGGATGACCCTTTCACAGGGGTTGCAGATCAGATACTTATATTATGATTCATAACTGTAGCAAAAGTACAGTTATGAGGTAGCAACAAAAGTAACTTTATGACTGGGGTAACCACAACATGAGGAACTGTGTGCCACCGAGTCACAGTATTAGAAAAGTTAAGAACCAGTGCTTTGAGCTGGACGTGGTGGTGCACGCCTTTAATCCCAGCACTCGGGAGGCAGAGGCAGGTGGATCGTTGTGAGTTCAAGGCCAGCCTGGTCTACAAAACAAGTCCAGGACAGGCAAAGCTACACAGAGAAACCCTGTCTCAAAAAAGACCAAAACAAACAAACAAACAAGCAAACAAACAAACAAACACCCCACTGCTTTAAAAATAAAGGCAAACAGCTCAGAATAGCTTCAGGAAGTCCCTGAAACTAAGCAGATTCACTAGGCCTCTCTCTCTGCCAGAGTAAGCAATAAAAGCTGAGAGTTCTCCTCAAAGGAAGGGAAGCTGAGCTGCAAAGAAGAGACCGGAGAGGAGGAAAGATCTGGACACAGGCCAGCTGCCTGGAAGAAGCAGAAACCAGCCAAGCAGCCTGGAAGAGGTTTAGACCAGAGTCACTTGGGAAGGACACTCTTCAACATGCTGAGCCACCTGCAGGCTGTGCGGTGTGCCCAGGCCTCTCAGCGTCTGTGAGCTGTCACTCATGCTAGGGTGGGCCTTAGTGATGCCGCTGTCTCTGAGTTAGTTCTGCTCCTGTGACCCCTCATTTATACTCCTTGAATGAACTCCTCCTCGTTGGACTTCAGTGGTGTCTGTACTTTGGTCTGTCATGGGATCCCTCTCTGGGGTAAGTAGATGTGTGTATTGTGTCTCCCCAGGAAAAGTTTTGTCACACGACAGCCACCTCGATGCGCCATCTTGAAGACTGGATAATGTTCATTTGTGGTATGTGTCATATTTTCCTTACCCATTCATCTGTCAATGGGCATGTAAACTGGCCCACCATTTTAACTACTGTGGACAATGCTCCTATGAACACAAGTATACAGAAACCTCTTCATGATCTTTATTTAGAAATCATAAGGAGAATGTGAGCGTTAACCATTTAATACTACTTGTATGGCATATTTGTTCTACCCTTTCCCTTTAAAAATAAGGCTTCTAGAGACAAAATACAGTCTGCACCATGGTAATTTGTGTATGTGTGCACATGCAAACATGTGTGTTATGGGTGTATGTGGTGTACACACAGAGGGGAGGGGCATGTACCTATGAACATGTGTGTGCATAGGCCAGAGAACAGCATCAGGTGTCTTGCTCTGTCAGCCCCGAGGCCAGTGCTCTAAGGCGGGGCCTCTGTCTGAACCTGGCACTTACATTTCCCAGGTGGGATGGAAGCCAGCACGCCCCTCCCCAGACCTGTGATCCTTCAGTCCCCACCCCTCCCCAGCAAAGGCACTGGGGATGTAGGCACGGGTCCTCAGGGTTTTGCAGCTAGTGCTCTTAATCTCTGAGCCATCTCTCCATCTCCTCATGCAATGTTTTCATCTGTTCTGGCTATCTCTACCTTTTAACCAGAGAATTTAAGCCACTCACATTTATTACAGACGAGGAGGGCTCAATTCTGTCTGCTCTCACCATGCCTGTTTCCGATGCATTTGTTTCCCAAAGCCTCACAGCTTTTTTGTTCCTCATTTAACACCCAAAGTCATATTCTGTCCAGGATTTATAACAGCTTAGTATGATAACACATAAAAACTCTGTTCCATCCTTCAACTACAGTCACAACTGTGACATGATCTTTATGAGGACACATATATACATGCACGTGTGCACACATTGCACGTCATGGACGTGCTGGGCAGGTAGAGGCCTGCCTGTAATCCCAGGGCTCAGAGGGCAGGCGCGGCATCCTCAGAGCAAGCTGGCTGTCTGGACTAGCTGAGCTGGCGAGCTCTGGGTTCAAGTGAGAGATCGTGCCTCAATATTTAAGGTGCTGAGTAACAGGAAGCCATCTGACATGAACACACACACACATGTGTACACACACATACACACATAGACATCTGACACACACACACACATACACATACATCTGACAACATCTGGACACACAGGCACCCACACACACAGATATCTGACATCAACATCTGAACATACACGCGCACACACACACACACACACACACACACACACACACACACACACACCAAATTGCTAGGATGTGGCTCTTCTGCTGGACAATTTCTACTGTCTCGTGCTTTTTACACAGCCCTGGAACTTGGGATGTCACCAGCTCAACCTCCCTGCACCCCCAGACCCATTCACCTAGACCTTTACATGGCCTGTCTCCCCCTTAGTGGGTTCTAGATTCCCCAGGACACAAAGACTCTAGAAATGTTGGAGTGAGCTACAAAGCAAGTTCAAAGCAGGCTGGCTTATTTGAAGAAGAAAAGGGAACAGAGGAGGAGGAGGAGGAGGAGGAGGAGGAGGAGGAGGAGGAAGAAGAAGAAGAAGAAGAAGAAGAAGAAGAAGAAGAAGAAGAAGAAGAAGAGAATAAAAGGCAGGTAGCAGAAGCTGCTAGCATAACCAAACTGACCTAGGGCCCTGGCTGCTGTGAACTGCATGTCTGCCCTGCCAGCTTACCTGCCACACCTCCCGAGGACACAAGATATAGGCATGCCTACCTTCTGCCTTGTAGGCTCAGAGAGAAGGCACATCTCCCTTCACTCTAAGGCCTAGCTGGGAGTAAGAAGGCACCGAACCTAAGTGCTGTAAATGGAAAAACAATTAAAAGACAGACTTACCCTCAATCCCAACGAAGACGGTCAGGCCAAAGCAGATGAAGAAGACGACAAACATGAGGACAAAGTGGCGCTTGGAGAGTGTATACAGCCGCATGGGCGCCAGCCTGTGGAGCAGAAGCCAAGAGTGAGGACAGCAGGTCTCATGCACCTGTCCCTGCCCGGGTCGGCACCAGCACACCGCCTCCATCTCCCCAGCCCAGCGCTGGCCGCGGAAGCATACCAGCTCCCAAACCCGCGGACCAACCCTTACTAGATAGTCCTAAAAACCTTTGTAACATTTCATTCCTGTGTGTTCTGTGCCAGAGCCTTCGCCACTGTGGCCTGCCTCCTGCGGGACAAACTCACCCCTTGTGGCTGAAGAAGAAATGCACTGTGGTTCCCATGCAGGAGAAATGTCACCACGCCACAGAGGGGACCTAACCTTTTACACAGCCCACTTCTGGCTGCCAGAGTAGAGTCACAGTTCAGACCAACAAGGAGCCTCGACTCCGTCATAGAGCCACCGCTGCCATGCCCAGACTGAGAAGACCAGGGACCAGAGCCACCAGCCATTTCCATCTAGCTCCCCCTCCCCCACAATGTCGTTCCCCCTCCCCCACTACACACACACACACACACACACACACACACACACACACACACACACACACACACACACACACACCCCGGGCAGCCTGGTGAAGAGCAGCCTAGCCTTCCCAGAAGGCTTCTCAGTCCCTCCACCAGGGACCCACAAGCTTCTGTCACCTACAGGAATACAGAGGCATTCACAAGGCTGACTGATCCCAGCACACACCTATACTTTCCCTCAGAACAGAACATGGCGGGTAGGGACACTGGAGAGATGGCTCAGCAGGTATGATCACGTGCTGTTCTAGCGAAGGACCTGAGTCCGGTTCCTAGAACCCACATCGGGTGGCTCTCACTGGCCTGTAACTCTGGTTCCAGGAGACCTGATGCCCTCTTGGCCTTGGTGGGAAAAATTACACATACTCCAAACCCACAGTATCCCCACCTTGTCACACACACACACACACACACACACACACACACAATTTAAAATGAAAATAAATCTTTAAAACAAAACCACAGGGAACAGTTCCTGCTCAGCACTCCATGCAGCATACTGGCTAGGAAAACAAAGAGGCCCCCACACCTGCGCTTTGCAAACCTCTGGGGTCTGCCTGTAGGTATAGCACTGTGCCCTGCAGAGCGGCCTTGTTCTCCAGCACGTGAGCTGTGTTTACACTCCCCTCTGCCTGTAGGTACAGCGCTGTGCCCTGCAGAGCGGCCTTGTTCTCCAGCATGTGAACTGTGTTTGCACTCCCCTTAGTTTCACTGATAAAAAAAAGCAGTGCTGGTAGGGAGTGGCCAACCCCACTACAGAGTCCTAAGGAGGTGGCTGGCCCCCAAGGGAAGAGCTAGGGGCTCGCTGGCTGGCTGCACGTGTGGCTCAGGTGCTCGACTTGGAAGCTGTCAACCTGGACAGAAGTGTGGCCTGGAAACCCAGGGAAAGGGTATTGACTTGTGCTCATGGTGCACACCCCTCCCTTCCACGTGTGCCTAAAACTCCTGATGGCAGGCAGGAAGTCAACGTGGGGCTGGGCAATCTCAGCACAAAGGTGAGGCCTGGGAGCCACTGCTGCTCTGACGTGGCACTGCTGATTATGCAGGGCCCGTGCAGCCACCAGGCAAGGGAAGCCTCCAGGTCTCCCTGGGACTCTGGCCCCAGTGGCGACCCATAAGCCACCCTGTTGGCATGATATCGACGCTGATAAAAACAAGGGTGTGCTGCCAGCTCAGATTTGGGCCCCGAGGGCCTTGTCTATCAGCTAGAACTGGCCTCTGGGACGGACTCAGACTTCTTTGTAAACTGCAGCTCTCACTCCAAGGGTGTGTGAGAGTTTATTCTAAGATAAACATGAGCGAGCATGGCCCGGGCACAAGGATCATATTCCATCACGGAAGTGGTTATGTCAACTAGTGTTAACCAGTACACTTACCAAATACACTAGTGGGGACACTAGGCAGGCAGGTTACAGCAAAACACGCAATCCCCCTGCTGCAGGCTTCAGACGCTTGGATGGTCTTTGGGACTGGTGAAACCTAAAGGTCTGTCTTAGTTAAGGTCACTATTGCTTCAGTGAAACCCCAGGACCGAAAAAACTTGGGGAGGAAAGGGTTTATTTGGCTTACACTTCCACATCACTGTGCAACATCAAAGGAAGCGAGGACGGGAACTCAAGCAGGACAGGAACCTGAGGAGCTGAGGAGGAGGCCACGGGTGGGTGGGTGCTGCTTACTGGCTTGCTCCCAGTTCAGCCTGCTTTCCTCTAGAACCTGAGACCACTGGGCCATGGCCCCACCCACACTGGGCTGGGCCTTCCCCCAATCACTAAATAAGAGAACACCCTCCAGCTGGATCTTACAGAGGCATCGGCTCAATTGAGTGTCCCTTCTCACTGATGACTGCGCTGTGTCAAGCTGACATAAAACCAGCCTGTACAGTCTGTCACCACACCGGAAAGGTTCCACCTGATAGCTAAAAGGAAGTTTGAATGGGCACAGAGGTAGGTGGCAAACAACCGGATGGAGCCAGAGCTGTGGAAGCGATTCTGGCTCTCACTCTGCAGACTCCAACCCCCACAGCCACCTTACAGAAGCTTCAACACAGACACGGTGGCGTTGCCAAGGACTTCCAGCCCACACTTTGGGTACACAGAAAGGGACTGAGACCTGGAGGTGACAGGCGCCCGGGTTGTCACAGCTATGCTCTCTAGCAGCACCTGTGGCTTCCTTGGAGCAAGGAGGCTCTGGGAAACGGGGGCCAGTCAACACCCATCTGGAAAAGAGGCTCTCTGTGAAAAGCGGATCCTGGTAGGTGGGCAAGTGTCCCTCTCTGTGACCCAGGGTCAATTTCTTTACAGTGTGTTTTAATGTAGTTTTGTTA
This sequence comes from Acomys minous, assembly GCF_964271855.1. Taxonomy (NCBI): domain Eukaryota; kingdom Metazoa; phylum Chordata; class Mammalia; order Rodentia; family Muridae; genus Acomys; species Acomys minous. Next base: position 137,408,335 of record NC_140485.1, on the reverse strand, counting down.
TAAAACTGTAAGAAAGAGACGGTTTCTAGGCAACTGCATAAGACATTTCCATGTAGAAGCTAAAATTTACACAAAGCTAAATGGACTGAGTGGTGGAAACGGTGCAAACAGAATTAGTTAGCAGCATCTCACCCATGCTAATGATGCCAACTGAGACAATGCTAGGTCACCTGAGACTCCGGGGTCACCTGAGACGCTGGGATCATGGGAGACTGGAGAGGGCCATACAAGAACTTGCTGTCTTTGCCACTCTCCTATGAGCTGAACATGGCTTTTAGAAATCTCAGAGCCATTTGTGAACCACAATTGCACAATGTTAGAGGAGCCTGATCCTGTTAGGTCAGCGCAACATGGATGTTAGGTCAGTGCAACATGGATGTTAGATCAGACAACATGGATGTTAGGTCAGCGCAACATGGATGTTAGGTCAGTGCAACATGGATGTTAGGTCAGTGTAACATGGATGTTAGGTCAGACAACATGGATGTTAGGTCAGACAACATGGATGTTAGGTCAGAGCAACATGGATGTTAGGTCAGCGCAACATGGATGTTAGGTCAGCGCAACATGGATGTTAGGTCAGCGCAACATGGATGTTAGGTCAGTGTAACATGGATGTTAGGTCAGACAACATGGATGTTAGGTCAGCGCAACATGGATGTTAGGTCAGAGAACATGGATGTTAGGTCAGACAACATGGATGTTAGGTCAGACAACATGGATGTTAGGTCAGAGCAACATGGATGTTAGGTCAGAGCAACATGGATGTTAGGTCAGACAACATGGATGTTAGGTCAGAGCAACATGGATGTTAGGTCAGAGCAACATGGATGTTAGGTCAGAGCAACATGGAAGGCCCCTCAGGCAAAGACTAAAAGAGGCTTGGAGGCAGAGGGGGACTAAGGAAGGTTAGATTTTAAATATGGAATTAAAACTGCATCATTTGGCCAGACACTGTGGTGCACACCGTTAATCCCAGCGTTATGAAGGCAGAAGCAGGTGGATCTCTGTAGGTTCAAGGTCAGCCTGATCTACATAGCAAGTATGAGGTCAGCCAGGGCTATATAAAGAGCTTCCATCACAGCAAACAAACAAACAAACAAAGAAACATATTATTGATATTCTAAACCCACAGCTCCTTAGCAGATGAGACAGAGGCGACCTTAAGAAAGAGCCTGATGACACAGGTCAGATGTAAATAACATGTGATCCACCTGGAACAAGAGCTGCGCGGCTCCTTGAGAAGCTCAGTTGGCAGGGTGCGGCCCCTGTACACACGAGGAGCAGTGTTCAATCCCCAGCACTCGCACAAAACAGTCAGAGGCAGCAACACATACCTGCATCCCAGCGCTGGGCGGGGAGAAACTTGCTGGCATGCACATACAAGCGCACACACACCCGCACATACATACTGTGCACGCATCCCCACACCCCGCATTTTCCCTCCTTAAAACTTCCCCTTAGGCGCTGGGCACAGGGCTCGGTGCCTAAAGTGCTTGTCACACAAGTTTGAGGACCTGAGTAGCTGAGTTCACACCCCCAGCAGCCATGTAAAGGCTGGACACAGGAGTGCTAGAGTCACAGCCAGCCAGAGCTTGGCAACCAGCAAGCTCTAGGTCCTGTGAAAACGCGTCTCAATTAACCGGACAAACAAGCAAACACAATAAAGTGGACAGCGACAGAGTTCTCTCCTTCCACTGTGTCGGCCCTGGGAGCTGAACACCTAAGCTCTCTCCGCTCCCAGACCTCTGCGGTTAGGAGAGCTGCTTTAAACCTCTCTCCCCACCATGGGGTCGACTTCCCCCTCCTCCTTAGAGCCAAGCCTGCTGCTACCAGGAATGTGTTCTGTCACCCTCCACTGGAGGTGGCACTCTGTGCACCGCCATTTCCTAGCCGCTGGTTAGCAAAGGCGGGGACTGTAGCTTGGTGGTAAAACTTGCTTGCCCAGCATGCCTGAAACGCTGGGTTCAAGTCCCTAGCACCGTGATGGAGTCAGATCACAAAGCTACCGCACACCGGTACCCAGACCCAAAACCCGTCACTCTTGCCAGACTCCAGCCGAGCCCATTCACATGCTGCCCTGATGGGAACCTTCTCTTCAGACCATCTGAACCCTACCCCACACTCGGGGTCCCACCGTCGCATGCCACATCGCTTCAGCACTCCATCCCCCATAGCTGCCCACATTGTCACCACTACAAAGGAGGACTTAGGGCCTGAAGACAAAATATGACCTGGCCTGAACAGACAACCTGGCTTGGCACACAGTAGGCACTCAACACTCAGCTTCCCAGGCTGGTGGCACTGTTTGGGCAGGACAGGAGGTGTGGCCTTGTTGGACACTGGGAGTGGGGGTGGGGTGCTCTGAGGTTTCAAAGCCACGTGCCAGTCTGAGCTGTCTCTTTGCTTCCTACCTGTGGTTTAAGTCATGAGCTCTCTGCTTGCCCCTCCAGTGCTGCCACAAATCCTTCCTTCTACAAACTGCCTTGCTTGTGGTGTTTTATTAGCAACAGAAAAAAGCAGCTAAGACATTTACTTGTTGCCATTACTTATTACAAAACCATGTATTTCCCTTAAGCCATAGGTGAGCAGCTGGCTGGGTAGGTGTGTGGGGAATCCTTGTTTCTCTGTACTCGGGCCATGTCAAACGCATCTGCTGGCCAGCTAACTGGGCAGAGGGCTTCTGTGGCCCCTGCCAGCTCTCTGTTGTCCTTTATGGCACACAGTTTTCCTCTCCAGGTCTGTCAACCCTTCCCCACTTGGGAATCTCACAATCACGCCCTACAATCACGATCAACCCACGGCCCGCAAGCCCACGGAAGATCTCCCAAACGCAACGAAGCAGTCCCTCCAGACTCCGTGGACTCTGTCTACATCAACCTCAACCTCATGGACCACAGACACATCCCCCGGAGAAGTATAACATGCCTTCATTGGAAGGCCTCTTCCCATCCCACCTGCAGCCAAAATCCAGACTGTGCGAGCCCTGCCACTCTTCAAACGGACACCCATGGCCACCTCCCAAGGGACTGCTTCCCATGAGGTGAAGCCTGTGGAGATACCAGGGTGCTAGAGGGCTCTCTGTGTGACACAGGGTCTCTCCAGGTACACCTGCTCTTTGCTTCTCCTTGTCTCTGTTCCCTCCTTAGCTTGTCTCAGGCCTGAGATATGAGGTAAGGGGGAATTTGCTCCTCCTTCTCCATTCAGAGCCCTATCTAACTGTCCCCTGGCCTGATCCACTCGGGGATCCAATAGACACGTCGGTGGGATTCGTTTGAACTCAATCTCCTGGTCCAGCCATCATCTGTCCCAGCTGCAGCCTTCTTCACCTGAGGGCCTGGTCATTCCACCTTCCAGCTGATCAAGCCCGGATCCTAGATGCCACGAGCGGTCAGTCTGGCGTGGAGACTGGAAGACAGAAGCCATCTAGAGCCCTCAGATCTGGTCCTGTTAGGGTGAGCCCGGCCATGCCCCACGGACCTCCAAAGAACCGAGCTCGCACGGCCACTGTAGGTCAAGTCACTTTTTACAAGACAGCCTGTTAACACTGAAAGCTTCCTATGATGACACCTGTCCTCCCCGAGGCCCCAGGAAAGCAAAGTTAGACTAAGTCACATGGCAGCTCCCTAACTCATGGCATCCGAACATGCTTTTGGCACTTGACTGTTATCGGGCCTCCCTGGCCTGTCCATCCCACTGCCACTGACTGACCAGCTAGAGCCAGCGCCCAGGTAGACCTCCCCTGCCTTGAGTGAGACACCCCAACCACTGTGAGAGAGAGAGCAGCCTACCTCTCAGGGTCTCGGGGTTTCACTGAAAATGAACACTCTCCACTCTCCCCAGGCCAGAGCTGCCTGCCGCTCGCAGTGTGTCTCCCACACATGGTTAATGCTGAGCCACCTCAGAGCCCCAAAGCTCTACTTCCTGCGTCCCAGTCTTACTTCCTCCACCCCCCCCCCCCCCCGGGCTCTGCTGCAGCCTCTGCTACGATAAACAGTCAACCACTGCCACTTCGAGATTTCATCTCTTTTCCTAGGTCATCTTTCAGTGGCATCTGTGGCTGGTTTCGTCTTCTATGTCGAAGGCAGGCAAAGCAGCTCCATGCCACTTTGGGCCAAGGCCATCTGACCAACATCCACCATAGTTCTCGAGGGCCACGCATGCAGCATCCTGGCTTGGCCAGCTGGAAAGACCAGTCCCCATGAGCCTGGTTGAGTGCTTCCGCGTCCCTGGCACCACCGTTATGCCTACTAAGCATTTCTCTCTCCCACACAGGCCCCTCACAGTCCATAAAACAGTACTGCAAAGAGGGTGGGAGACAATAAAAGGCAGGGCTTAGCTGAGTGGAGAATGTGACGGAGCACCTCAGGGTGATGGCTTTAACCAGAAGGAAAAAAAAGCCCATGCCAACAATCGCCACCTTTACAGGACCCCGATGACAGCCCAAACCATTGCAGGAAGCATGTTCACTCCCAAGACCTCGCTCATCTATCTCCTCAAGCCACTGGTGGAGAAGACTGAAGTTACAAGGCTGGGGAATGGCTCAGGCAGTAAGGCGCCTGTCACACAAGCACCAGAACCCGAGTTTGGGTTCTTGGCAACAACATGCAAACCTATGTGCAGCATGGCATACACCTGTGATCCCAGCACCAAGGAGGCAAAGGCGGGGGAGTTTCCAGAGCTCACTGGCCAGATGTTCTAGTCAAATCTGTGAGATGCAGATTCAGTGACAGACAACCTCAAATAGTAAGGTGGTGGATGACTAAGGAAGACACCCAGTGTTGACCTGTACCCTCCACACAAATGCATGCGCAGGCGGACATCACCCACGGAGAACAAAAAGACCCAAGGGTATCCAGTACAACCGGTTTACTACTTGGTCAAATGGTTCCCCACTTGGGCGGAAAAGGGATTTTAAACCTATCACCCCACTTCACATTTGAGCACAGAGTCTACCTTTTCACAACTGGCATAAAAACAGTCTCTCGTTTTGTTCAAGGTACTGGCTTGGTGCCCCCAAGCCTGCCCCCCCTTCTATCATGCAAGTGTCATTTTCTCCTCCACAGGACTGGGATAAGTGCTTACAAGGCTACTGTTACAGAGCAATGTAGTGAGGACACAGCAAAACTCCAGTCCCGTTAGTTAGCAGTTGTGCCGTCTCTGAGGGGGCATTTCTTTTTCTTTACTATAATGTATTTATTGTTTTCTCTCGCTTACGTAGCATTGCCTGGCCTGGAGTTTGCTATGTAGATCCACCCACCTCTGCATGTTCTACCATATACCCTGCAACTTAGTTCCTTTTTTCAAGCAGGATTTTAATTTGTTGCCCTCGCTAGACTCAAGCACCTGGGGGATTCAGGCGATCCTCTTGCCCCTCCTCCTCCCCAGTCACGGCCAGAACTGCAGGCCTGCTGTACCATGCCCAGCTTTTCTCCTTAGTTTTGAAAATAAAACAAAATTTTATACCTTGGCACAGTACCTCTGAGGAGCCACTGTGTATAAAAAGTCTCCCCTACTGAGAGGGAAAAACTGGCATTTACTGTGTATCTGCTTGACACCAGGCTGGCTACCTGGGGAGCTAGCCTGGGGTACAGTTATTACCAGGCTGTTTAGTGTAAGGGGGGGAGGGGGGTGTGTTTCAGGTCAGCAGGAGGGAGAAGATATGAGCCACAGGGCACACTTGGCTGGGAAAGGCTAGCTCTGGGTGGAGGCCACAGCATCCCCCCACTTGACCATCTTTACCTTTTAAATAACTGACACTTGACAGGAAACTTCTGGGTGGGGGCAAGACGGTCATGGGCACCCAAAGCTTGAAAGCTCATCTAGCTAAGCTGAGCAGACTACAAACCATTGGGCAGACTTCAAAACGCCTTTAATCCCAGCACTCAGGAGGCAGAGGCATGGGGATCGCTGTGAGTTCGAGGCCAGCCTGGTCTACACAGGGAGTCCAGGACAGCCAGGACTACACAGAGAAACCCTGTCTTGTAAAAACAAAGCCAAACCAAACACAAAACCAAAAGAGGCATTATGTGGCCATTCAAGACCTAACAACCGTACACATTTTAACAAACGGAGTTTAGAGTGAGGAGGTCTATGTTCAAGTGTGTTCTTCCTGGGCCCAGTGGCTCACATCCAGGTGTACCGCTGCTTAGGTCATCAAACACCCTCCCAAGCCAAACAGGAGGAGGAAACAGGTAAGACACAGGCGCCACGTTTGGTCCAAGCAGACAATGCTCTGGACCAGTGTGCCAGGTTGTACAGTCCCAGAACCCAGGTAGGAGAGGCTCTCCACCATGGGTGGCAGGGTAACCTGGGGTAAATCACTCTGGTTCCTAAGTTGTAACATCCTGAATACAGGGGCCCAGCTCCCAGAGCTGCCAAGGGATGCACGTCATTACCCAACACCCTTGACTGAGTGTGCGTCAGCTGCCGGCTGCTGTCAAGACCGTGGGCTCTGGAGTCTGACCGTGGGAGCTGCCATCTCAGTCAGACTTGAGAGTTAGGCGGACACTCCCTCCCTCCGAAACGCCTGTTTCCTTTTCCTTATTTGTAGCTTGGAGTGGTGAGAGTAAAGCCCTTACAGGAGGGTAGTGGACGATGGGTGTGTGTGTGTGTGTGTGTGCGTGCAGGGATGTTTCAGTAGTGAAGAACAGTCGCAACTCTTCCAGAGGACACCAGTTTGGCTCCTAGCACCCACGTCACAAAGCTAACAACCACCTGTAACTCTAGCTCCTGGCCTTTTCTGGCACCAGCACAGACGTGGTACACACACACACACACACACACACACACACACAAAACCAAAGATGAGATACAACAGTGTCTACCACACAGTTAACATTCAAGATGTTTCCTTTAAATTTTAAACATTATTTTGACTCAGAAAGAAATCACCCTGAGAGATACACGCCACCCTTACCTAACTGTTGCTCAACAGAGCCCAAGACCTGCCTCCCAGACACAGCAAATGTCCAGGGCTGCCACACAGTAGGCGATGAATCCATACAAAGCTGAAGTCTGCAATCCCTCGCAGTGACCTTTCCTGTATTGGCTCTTCCTCTGCCTTGGTTCCTTATCCTGGAACCCAGACTCCTGGGTTTCATACCTGGTCAAGGCCCAGCTCCCTCACATCCTCTGACTCTGTGCTCCCGGTGGAAAGTACTAAGGACAGGGACTAAAGACTGCCGGGCAGATCCAGGCCTGTGAGAACACCCTCGCTGCAGAGCCCTAACTCCTGAAGGAAGGCACCACTCCCACGAGGTGAGATGGACCACCCGTGAGCGGTGTCCCTGCAGCTGTGCAGAGAGGCCTCGCCCTAACTTACCTCCAGCTGGCTTCCAATCCACCTGAGTTGGGTTTTCCATCATGGGCTAAAGAGACCAAACTCAAACTTCTAAAGAAGTAGCAACGGCATCTTTCCATCGTGGACTCTTGCATTGAGAAAACGCTTCTAAGTTACCCTGTTGTCTACAGAACCCCGAATGGGCTTTGCAATGGCATCCGGTCGCCGGAGGCCACCTTCCCAACTCCACGCTGCCCCAACTCCGGGCACTCCCTCACCGCTACCTCCGTGCACACCCAGGCGACAGCTGCGTCAACAGCAGCTTTAAGGATGGCGTCCCTGGGGTTCGGGTTTTCCTCGTTAAAAAACCTCAGCATTTCAGAGAGCGACTCGGGGGCCCCAAGTCAGCAGATTGTAAAACTCGTATAAAACTTGGCACCCGAGAGATTTAACGAGGCTGTGCCAGCTCTGGCGTGCCCACGTCACCAAATGCCACCGAGAAGCGCCTCTGGAGCAGCTGGAGTCTATCTCCAGCTGGCGGGTGCGAAAACCGGGGCGCACTCTCCGAGTCTGGACGCGGAGCAGCCACAGACCAGCTCTTTCCGCAGATCACATCTGAGACCCTCTCGCGCCCGGAGCCCCGTGGGGCGCACGAACGGGGAACCCCAACTTCGGGCCCTGGGACGCCATGCCCAAGTCACGGCCCACTGCTTACGGTTCCATCTCGGATCCCCGGGCCCTCGGCCACCGCCGGCGCGTCCCGAGCCCGCCCGGCGTCCCGCAGCCGCCGCCGCAGCCGGAGCCGGAGCCACCCGGGAGGCCGAGCAGCCAGCCGCGGAAAACGCATCAGAGCGCGACGCGCGGTCACGTGCGCGGAAGCGGCGGGCGAGCAGGGCGGAGCAGCCTCCCGCACTCGCGCTGGACCCCTGTCACGTGAGTAATCGTCCTGGATAAGCCAAATACGAGGCCACGGACCCCAGAAGAGCACGGACGGACCCCAAAGGCTTCGCGTCCAAGTTCCCAACACTCATCAGGGGTGCTTCCTCTTTTCTTCATCTCCGAAGGTGAGGGAAGTACGCAAGGAAATGTTAGCATCTCTCTAAAGTTTACTACAGTGTTAAGGCGTTAGCATGTGCCATGTCGTTGGCATATGTCTCTAGCAACCATTACAGCTAATGCCAGCGGGTTTCTGATACTTGCAACCCAGAAACTGAGGGAGCATGCCCAGTGCAGTTTGTCACCCTCTAGCCTTCAGGGCTCAGACTGTCTCCTGTATATGCGCCCTTCGCCTTTGCTGCCTTATGCAAAAGTGTAGGCATCAATCCCAACCTACCAGAGTGAAACTGACGTTATTCCCGACAGTCCACCACCATCCCCGATGCTGCCACTTTTTATGTGCCCCCTCTTTGCGGGATTTGATAGCCTAGCACGGAAGACACTGTGCAAATGAATATTATTAACCAAATGATTGGGGGGTGGGGATGGGGGCTTGCTGACTAGCAGTCACCAGTCTGCTTTCTAAAACAGAACTGAGGGAGCCTTCTTAAGGGATCAGAGACAAGAAAGTTAGGAGCAGTGAGTGACTCTCACCTTCTAACTAGGGTGAACAGTGGCTTAGCTTGGCCTGAGACTTTTCATAGTATGAGACCACCCTCAGAGCCAGGCAAAGCAAGGCTGCAGGGCACACTCCACACACACCCCACCCTTGGTTTTTTGTTTGTTTTGTTTTGTTTTATTGTTGGTTGTTTCTGTGAGGTACCAAGTAAACCTGCCTTAACATAAAAATATCTTTAGCTTGGTTCCCCCAAGGACAGAACTAGGGACAGTAATCTCCATGTTAATTTCACCAAGAACAGAAAGTCTGGAGAAACAGCAGAGGCAGGGAAGCAGTAGCTGCTGGAAGGGTCTGAGGTAGCCAGAAGGGGCACCACACATAGCTAATTGTTTGGGGCTACAGGATGGTGCCAGAGAAGCTGCCAGAAGCCCAAGTCCAGAAGCAGTCTCTTGGCTCTGTCCTATCACTTGTTGTGCATCTTACTCACCCACTGGTGGCTTCTCACAGAAGGCAAACAACCTGCCCCCCCCCCCCCCCCCGTCAGTGCCAGCAGGTACTGGGCAGGCCAGGAGTGACAAATGAGCGAGTGCGCGCGCGTCTCCCCCATCCCCAACTCAGCACTAAGGGCCAGCGTCGGTCGTGGCGGAGGCTGGAAATAGGTGAGTTTTCACCAGGACAAGGGAAGCAGAGTGGGGTGGACACCAAAGTGGAGAAGTGGAAACAGGGACAGCATGAGTCTGGGCCAGGTCAGATGTGAGGAACTGGCCAGCAGGATTCCTCTATAAGAGCTGGAGAGGTCTTCAGGAAATGCTAATGAGACATCTGGGAATGACTAGTAGTCCCTCAGGGCTCCAGCTGCAGGTGGTGACCTGGTCTCCACAGTAACCTCAGTGAGTGCTTACCTGAGCTGTGAGGGCAGGAAGGGAATCCTGGTACTGATCCAAGAACAAAGGGGTGGAAGAGCAAACCAGTGTGTCCGGGCAGTAGGTCACCAAGTGTGCTGAAGGGAGCTTTAAGCAGATCTGAGGTGCCGCTTAGGAGCATGTGCTTTTGGTAGGCTCCCCTCAGGGCTCCTGGTGCACAGCAAGTGTGTTAACGAATCCTTCCTGGGGCCGGCTGCATCTCTGAGCTCTGGTTCTATGAAGATTCTCTGTATCCTGGTAAGAAATCCTCTTTGGGGCTAAAATTGATACTGGAAACCAACAGTCTTAACCACTGCAGCACTGTCTCTGCAGAGTGACGGCGAGTGCACAGCCCTTGATGGCTAGGATAGTGGCAAAGCTCCCACTGCAGCAGGGAGGGACAGAGCTCTCCTCTGCTGCTCCCTGCAGGAGGAAACAGGAGCGGAGCGGGCTACCCACAGAAGCTTCCAGTATACACAGTGGCAGTGAGACCTAGCCCTAGGCCTGACCTGCCCTTTCCAGAACTTAAGAAAATCTTCTCTTTCCACCAAACATGGGGCTTCACCCAGAACCATCACTGCAGTCACAAATTGAGGAAGGAACTGGGGGAATGACACACAGCTTCACTTAGAGCTTAAAACCCGGCCTTGGAATCCTGCTGAGGTTGGGGGGGGGCGGGGAAGCAAGCACAGTAGGACATTGTTTGATGTGCTGCCCCAGAGCAAACTGCTAAAGGGGCCCTTTGCTCTCCACAGGGGAGCAGCAGGGCCTCAGGGAGAGAGCAGTGCAACTTCCTAATTCTTTCCAAGTTCTCTGTTTGGCTCCTTCACTCCACAGGGAGGAGAACAAGACAAGAGTTTCCCCTTGGCTCCCACTGCTCCAGCTGGGGGGGGGGGGTCTCTGGTGGGAGGAGAGAGGGGGAGGGGAGGGGGAGGGGTGAGAACAAGAGCAAACAGGTGCAGGTGCCTGTGTTTCTGGCAGGTGCTGGGTCCCCAGCTCAGTTCTATGAACTGTTGGCGTGGGGAAGGCTGGGGTGGGCCAGTCCTAGGCACATGACTGTTCTATCCACTACCGGACCCATGGTCATGAAGACGGTCTGCACAGTTCTTGGCTCTGGACTAAACCACACAGCTCGGCTACACTCAGGTGTAGGGGAGGATGAGATGCAGGAAGTGATGGAGCAGGCATGACAGTGACCTAGGCCAAGCAAACCCAGGGGGTTGCTGTGGGGGACCTCTGAGAGTGAGCCTGGACTATGAGCCGTGGTATTGGGAGCGCCTGCACCCAGGGCCTAAGGTGGTGGTGGCTTGGAGGCAGCTAGCTTTCTGATGCCCTTTCCTTGAAGGGCATTCTTATGGCTCAAGTGTATATGTCAGAATGCACTTTTCATGGGTTGCTCATCTGGATCTCATTAAAGTGATTTAAAAAAAAAAAAAAGGTCGTGGAGGCTTTCTTGATCTTACTAAGGGATCTCAGAGTAGGAGAAGAGATACTACAAAGTAGTTACTTTAGAAAGAGCCTTGGTGGGCTGGAGAGATGGCTCAAAGGTTAAGAGCACTTGTCTGCTCTTCCAGAGCCCCTGCCTGTGTTCAATTCCCAGCAACCACATGGTGGCTCACAACCATCTATAATGAGATCTGATGCCCTCTTCTGGTGTTCAGGTGTACATGCAGGCAGAGCACTGTATACATACATAATAATTAGTAAATAAATCTTAAAGAAAGAGAGAGAGAGAGAGAGAGAGAGAGAGAGAACGCCTTGGGGGTTGCAGTGATGACTCATGGGTAGAGAGCTTGCCACACAAACATGTGGACCTGGATTCCAACCTCCAGAACCCATGATGAACAGTCAGGCACAGCATTTGTGTACTTGTAACCTCAGCATGGGGAAAGGCAGAGACGGGTGGATCCAGGGGCCACACTGACCAGCCAGCCTAGCAGAGATCAACAGCCAGGGAGAGATCCTGGAGCCTGGGGGCTGGGAGAGAAGAGGAGAGAGCTGGGAAGATGGCTCAGTGGGTAAGAGGGCCTGCTATGTAAGCCTGACCTTAGAGCCATGTGAAAAGCCAGGCGAGAAAGAACGGAGAGAACACAAAAAGTGGAGAGGTGGGGAGGAGCTAGGAAAAGCCGAGGGAGGGTAAAATAAATGGTTAAAATATATTGCATAAAATTTATTTATTTATTTATTTATTTAGTTAGTTAGTTAGTTAGGGTTTTGAGACAGGCTTTCTCTATGTAGCCCAGGCTGTCCTGGAACTCAATCTGTAGACCAGGCTGGCCTCATACTCAGAGATCCACCTGCCACTGCCTCCTGAATGCTGGGATTAAAGGTATATGCTGCCACCACCCAACTTAATTTTTTTTCTGAGACAGGGTTTCTCTGTGTAGCCTTGACTGTCCTAGACTCACTGTGTAGACCAGACTGGCCTCAAACTCACAGTGATCCGCCTGCCTCTGCCTCCCGAGTGCTGGGATTAAAAAAAAAATTGTTTTAAATAAAAAAAGTTAGTAAAAGAAAACCAGGCATGGCTGTATAGGCCCCTGTAACCCTAGCAATGTGGGGCACAGACATGGAGGGTCACTGGGGCTTCCTGGCCACTGGCCTAGCTCTGGGTTCAGTGAGAGACCCTGGGTCAAGGGAGTAAGATGGAGAGTAAGAGAACAGGACTGCAAAGTGACTTCTGTAAACATGTGTGGGTGCACACACATACAACACACACACACACACACACACACACACACACACACACTTCAAAAATAAAAACACCCAGCATGTAGGACGCAGGGGCAGGCAGATTTCTGAGTTTGAGGATAAACTGATCTACATGGTGAGTTCCTGGCCAGTCAAGGCAAGACTCAATCAATCAATCAACCAATCCATCAATATTAAAAAGAAAACCGAAGGTGGTGTCTCCTGTAATACTAGCACTGGTGAAGCTGAGGCAAAACAATCAGGAATTCAAGGCCAGCACACACTGCAGAGAGACACAGGCCAGGAATAAGTAAATAAAATACTGTGCTCACCCCAAAGCTCTCACAGAAATAATTAAGCTTGACAGAACCATCAAGAAAGAGGCCTGATGAGCATGCGGCTAATGGAGCAGCTACTCACTTGGTATAGGCCCAGGAAGTGAGCTGAAGGCATTCTGGACGTGCCTGCAGCACAGCACTGGGCATCATGGATGCATCATGAGGTAAACGGAGGATACAGTGTGACATGATGGGTGTTGTGGGTCTCCGAAGGCTCAGGTCCCAGGGAACTGTGTTTCACACGTGGTCTAACTATACACCTTCGTCCAGCCTCAGCGGCATGGGGCAGAACTGGGAAGCTGTTCAGTACAAAGAAGTCCCAGCCAGGACTGTGGAAAGTGACAACAAGAACTTAACTTATGCACTGCAGAGAGATGACAGAGCCTGCCTCCAGCAAGGCAGGCATCCTGGAATCTGTGGATTGTTGGGGGGTACTCCACATACTTAATAGAAACCTACTGTATACAGAGGAGCCATCTGTGCACTATTTGTGAAAGGGGTGATCTGGGGATGTAGTTCAGTAGTAGGGTGCTGGCCTAGCATGCCTGGGTCCCGGGTTCTATCCCTAACACTATAAACAAAGAAAAGAAACCAGGGTGCTCAACTTTGTGGCTAAGAAGTGTCTACGAGTGCTTGGAAGTCCATGGCTGAGGTGCACAGCACTGGGGTGAAAGTGAATGGCAGCAGAGTTGGGAGGGGCTGAGTGGGGGGCGGGGTTGCCTACACCAGCTGGTAGTGGCTTCATGCCAGAGCTTCCTGGGTTGATACGAGCCCTGGGAATGCTTGCAGGCAGATCGCTGAGTGTGGCTATGACCAGACCCCGGCCATTGCAACGTCTTCACTTCCTAGTCAGGATCTCCCTCCTCCTTGATTTGGAGAACCTCCTCCGATGTTCAGTGACCTTTGGGTTTCTGCACCATCAAACACCCTGCGAACTCGGTACTCTGGTGTTCTACCCAGTTGTAGACACAGGACTTGGTTACACAGCTTGGGTCATGGGACTTTCCCCTGTATTCTAAATAATGGTTCCTTACAAAATATAGACACTGCAAACACTCCCTATTCCACATGCGGTGGGCCCAGGCGAGGCATGCGGAGCTTTGGCTGTCAGCATCTCCTTCTCCCTCCCTGTGGAGGCCAGGATGGATATCACATTGCTCCTCTTCACTCAGTGAACAATCAATACAGAGACAAAGGCTTTGCCCGGGACTGGAATTTAAATTTCAGTCCCACCTGAGCGTTGTTTTCTAGATACATATAGTTCATTGAGAAACATCTCAACTATCCCCAGAGCTGGGCTAGAGTGCGCACACCTTTCCAGTGCCAAAACAAAAGAGAGGAAATGCAGAAGTCCTGGACTGTCTCGGGCCAGGTCCAGAAGCCTAGATCACACTGACTGGGGTGCTAAGGGCCCTGCCCCACATCTGGTTTCAGGGAACCTCTACCCAGCCTCTCTCTCTGATCTGGAAGCTTCCACACAGGTGATAAGAGTTATTAGTGTCTGGTTCCAATACTGTAACTCTCCCCGATTCACACACCCGCTTTGCGTAAAGTCCCCCATGCAACATGTATAAGTCGTGCACACAGGCGCATCGCCAGGTCCTCTTTCAGTGTCTGATGCTACCATCTGCTTGACTGAAAGTTCCACTTTAATTCACACAGGAACAAGAAGAGACCACACCAGAGAGTCTGTGAAGTCATACAGAGAGCAAAGAGGCAGAAGAACCAGGCCACAGGGAGTCACTGGAGACAAGGGACAAGAGTTCTAAACAAGTCCCATCTCAGGGCCGAACCCTTCAGGACACAGGGTAAAGCCTAGAAGGGCCCACAAGACCTTGTGCTCAGACACTCACCAGGGACCTGGCACAGGCAGGACGTGAACAACAGGCTGGTGGAAAGAGACAGGGAGTGGGCCGCCAAGCCAGCACTCCTGGGTTGACACTTCGGGTTGAAGGGAAGTTTGCTATTGGTGGGAACCCCTCAAGAGACCCTGTAAGAAACGGGGGTGGGAGGTGGGGGTGAAGAGGCTGGGTGTCATCACTTAGCAGCGAAAAGGAGAGTCTCTGGGTCAGAAGACAACAGCCATCTGGTCTCTAAAAGTCACATCAATTTGGGCTGTATTTAAAGTAATTGAAAAATGTAAGAATTTGGGTTTGGAGCGTCGAGGTTTGAGCTAACATCCCAACCTGATATGAAGGAAAGACTATGGGAGGATCCTGTTCAGTTATATGACCCAGCTTGAGAGAAACCCGGGCAGCCACATGTCGGAAGAGACAGTGTGCTTGTTCCTACAGGAGGCAGGGACAGAAGTCCCTACTGAAGGGAGACTGAGACTTAAGAACCAGTAGGAGTCACTGTGAAGCAAGGCTGCAGACTATGAAAAGGGCAAAGTGGGCTGGGGACTAGCTGTGACACCCAGGCGTTTCATGTGGCTTGTCCTGGCATCCACCACTGACTCCCTTAGACACGTGCCTGCTCAGGCCCTTGGGCCCATGGCCCATCCAGGCCCCACACCCTGTTGGACAGCAAGACGCCCTGCCTGCACCCCTGAGCCACGCGTGCACACAACCCCTGCACTTCAAGTCATGCAATAAGTTGATGGAATTTTTTTTTTCATTTTGAAATGATGAAGACAGGCTGATTCTAAAAATCACAGTCCTTGCCAGTGAGATGGCTCAGCCAGTAAAGGCGCTTGCCGTGGGGCCCTGATGATCTGAGATCTATCCCCAGGACGCAGGTGTGGAAGGAGAGAATGCGTCTCACTAAGTCCTTGACTCCTCCGCCCTCCCCACACGTAAATGAATAAGTACTTTAAATATGTATGAAAATCAGTTAAACCAGAGCATCATTACTCAAGAGCTACAATCAGGTATTCCCAATAACCTGAACCCATGAGAGAAGATGGCGCCCTGTTACACAGCTAAGTCAGGCCACATAGGTTATGGTGGAGATGTGTTTCTGTCTTAAATAGAAACAGACTTCTCTGACTTTAAACTTGATGGTCACCTGACAAGTTATATTGATCCGAATGAGGCTGACCAACCTGGAAATGTGTAAAGGAAGAAGAAACAGCCAAGGTCGCTAGTGACAGTGGCCATTGAGGTCTGTATTCAGAAAGGGAGCAAAGCCAGTGACGTCTAGTCTCTGTTCCAGATGCTGCTGGTGTGTGTGTGTGTGTGTGTGTGTGTGTGTGTGTGTGTGTGTGTGTGTGTGATGGGTTCCAGCTCCTGGCTCCCAGGTGGTCCTGATGTACATCTAGTAGGGAGAATCCTTGTCAACAAGTCTCCATGGCTTTGATACCCTGCCATGCAACATCTGTTTTCTCACAGGTCTGGATTGGCTAGTAAATGAACTGGTGCTTAGACATTAATTCACAGTTTGGGTCTGTGAACCCATCACTGACATCCTCGCCTTCGTGTAGTGACTACAGCAGGCCAGCAAGCTGGGGGCCAGCCTGGGCATTTGGAGGAGGTCACGGCAGTGTTGAAGTGTTGCCTCCAGAAGTTTCTGCTCTGGCCAAGAACACCCAAGCCAACTTCAACACTTCTGAGTTTCATAAAAGGAAAATAAGAGAAGAAACAAGGTGCAGGTTGTAGGCAAAATGGAATATCATAAATTGCTCAGGAGCCCAGCTGCCATGCACATGCCATGGACCAGTTGGTGGGCTGGCCACATCCGTTACCTCAAACATCTTCCTTAGAGAACCTTTGTCCTGCAAGGATCCAGACCTCAGGGAAAGTTTGCTGCACCTTCTCCTAGAGTGCTCTAACGTGCCCAAGTCTAATCCCATCTTTGTACCAGTGTGTGCCCAAGAAATGACAAGCGTGACACAGTTGTCTGCTGACATGTGACACATGAGTAGAGAAGCAAATGCCTGCAACAGCTAGGCAACTGTTCACCTTGATGTGTCTTACTCACCACCACCGAGACCAATGTGCAGAGTGTCACCACACCTTCTGTCTCTCCAGTTTGCTCTCTATGGTCACCACATCCTGGCTTCTAACTCTGCGATCTGGTCATTTTGTTTGATATATGCACATATGTATAGGTGTGTGTATGTATGTATGATGTATGTATGTATGTATGTATGTATATGTATGCACGCATATATATGTGTGTGTATGTAGATATAGATTGTAACTGGATTGAGGGTATGGTTCAATTGGCACTTTTGCCTAATGAACCATCTCCCTCGCTCCAAATCTACTTTTATCCAATATACGGAGTATCTAACCAGGTACCCAAGTCAAACAGAATTTAAAGCAGGAGTTGCAGCTCTGTTAAGAAACAACTTGCTGGGCGTGGTGGTGCACACCTGTAATCCCAGCACTCCGGGAAGCAGAGGCAGGTGGCTTGCTGTGAGTTCGAGGCCAGCCTGGTCTACAAAGCAAGTCCAAGACAGCCAAGGCTACACAGAGAGACCCTGTCTCAGAAAAACAAACAAACAAATGAAAGACCAAACCAAACCAACCAAAAACCCCAAACCCACTCTGGGGGCTGAGGGTGTGCCTTGCCAGCACTCACAGTGCTTCCTCAGCTCCGTAGCAAGTTCAAGGACAGCCTGGGCTACGCGAGACTGTCTCAAATAATAACTAAGCGGGATCGCCCAGTGTTCCTGCCTGTTAGCACCGGTACCAGAGTGTACCCTCGTCCTGCTTCTTCAGTCTGACTCCGGGAGGGTCTTCTTGTCATGTGCAGCTGTGAGGCGTTCATCGCCATATAATTACGGAGTAAGCGCAGCGCACTCTCTCTGCTGAGGATTAAGCTTTAGTTGGCCTCCCTCTTGGGAACATTATACGGCCCTGATACCAATACAATAACTACTGTGAGCACTGTTTGGCTGTGTCCCTATAGGAGACACCACACTCGTCTGGAACATTGGGGGAGTATACACACAGCCTTGGAAGACACTGCCAATTTCCTGCAGAAGTGACCCCCCCCCCACTTGCACTCCATCTTTTGTATATGACAATTACAAAGTCCTTGTCAACAGATCTGTCCTCTCCACTGTTGCCATCGGTGGGGAGCTATCTGAAGTAAGGCTATTCCTTCTCTTTTGAAGAGAGTCCTGGAAAGTGAGGCACACCTTCTCATGAATATAGAGGAGAAGCAGCAGTCCAAATACCTAGTGGCCTTCCCATCCCCCCCCCCAATGGCAGTCAACTCTTGAAGTTAAAAAGAACTCAGTTACCTCCTTAACCTGCTGAACTAACACTGTGGCCTGACCTTGCTTTCAGGGTGACTAGCAGTGGTGTTTGTCATCTCTTGGGGGTGGGGGGAATCTCTTCACAGGAAACATCTTTGAGAAGGTGACAACCAGGGGCTTCATTGTTTTTCTGATGTGGCTCCATGTTGGAATTCAGTGGGTCCTCTAAACCCAAGGAGTTCTTGGAGGGTTGAATTGAGCCTAGAACCCAGGATTTCAGCTCCCCAGCTTACAGCCTTTCCACTTTGCCTTTCCTGGCAGGGAACACAATTGTCACCTCACATTCTGTGAAGATGATTGTCAGTCCTCTGATCACATGACTGCAGCCTCCACTCTGGGCAGATTTTTGTAACTGACAGGCACCCAGCCATGCAAGCTGGTGGAGGGGCTAGCCACCTTTGGGAGACAAGTCATTAACAGTTGTGTTCTTTGCCTTGCCCTGTTAGAGAAAACTGTCAACCATGTGAAGTTAGGCTCTGGTCCTCCAGGGGGAAAAAAGGACCAGTGTGCTTTAGTCATTAACCAGGAGTGAGGAAACAGAGCTGGTGAGAGGAGTAGCTGCCAAGAGTGTAGTAGCAAGCCTGCCTTCCAGTGAGGCGGACCCAGCAGCCGTAAAGGCAATGGGAGCACTCCAGCTGGGGTGTGGAGGAACGGCCCACCGACGTACAGACTCAGCGTAGCACCTGAGGACAGTCCAGTGATCTAATAAAACAGGTCCCTGCTACAGACGTCTCTGCCGCTCCAAGCGAAGTGCTTTGCCACGTAAGAGCACCCACCCCACTGTCGGGTCAGCTTGCCCTCATGGCAGGGGGCAGATTTAACCTCCACCCCCTTCTAACTATGGCATATTTGTGTTTGTGCTTGGGATCTAACTGTGCGCACTACCATTCCCTTGGCTGAATATATGGAAAATGGCTCTGACACTTGGACTCCCCAAGCCATCATAAACTGTCGCCCTGAACTGTGACCCAGAATAAACCCTTCTCCCCTCAGCTACTTCTGCCTGGGTGGGGCTTGTTTTTGTTTGTTTGTTTGTTTATTGTTTTTAACCACAACTGGTCTTAGTTTCTTAGGTCAAAGCTCTAATCTACCTGCCCCGACCTAAGATGCCTAGTACATCTTGTCTTGAACAGATCATGTTTTTGTTTTTATGGCTTCAAGGACTCTGTCCTCCTCCTTTCTCTTCTGTAACTCTCCTGCATGGTGCCCTATCACTCTTCTTGAAGTGTCCCTGTTTAGTCTTGCCTGCTTTCCTGGCATCTTGCTCCCTGACGCACCCCTACATGCAGAAGAGACACAGGAGACACTCGGTAGCAGCTGAATGAGTGGGCAGAACGGCCCAACTGCAGATTAGCCACCTGGGTGACTTCTTCTCTTTCCTGCTACCTGCATGGACACCTTGCCCTTATTGGCCGGCTCCTTTACCAAAGCAATGTCCTCAGTGGACACTGAACAGTGTGGTGGGAAACACGCAGGGAAAGAGATGGGAGGTTAGTTATCTTATTTCATCAATGCAATTTGAAATATCCGTGGGCCCTTTTCCCTTTCAGGTCTCCCAGAAAGTTCATTAGAGGGATTATGGGGTCTCCACCACACCACTACATTACAAGCTATTTTTAAATTCCATTATTACATGTGTGTGCATGCCCGTGTGTGCATGATGTGGGAAGTTCAGGCACGTGTATGCCACAGCATGCTTGTAGAGGTCAGAGGATAACTTCCCCGGAGTTGGTTCTCTCCTTCCGCCTTTACATAGGTTTGAGGAGCAAACTCGGGCTATCAGGATTGCCTAGCAAGGGACTTTACCCGCTGAGGCCCCTCACCTGCCCACACTACATTTTTTTTAAATCGGCCTTTTCATTCAGTATTAACTTTTGTGGCAAGGATACAGCCCCGGGAAGCTTCTGGGCCTTTGAGAAGTTTTACTTGTGTCACAGCTTTTGGAGAACAGTGTAACTAACCATCAGCCCAGCGTACAGCTTGCCAGCCTTTACCACCAACCGTGTGGACTGCTTACATAATAGACTGCTGCAGGAACCTGGTTCAAGCGGTCCACTTCACGGATGAGGAAGCTTGAGGTACAACTCAGGTTAACTTTCTCAGCTGACACAGACAGTAACACAATCAGCCTCGGCCTGTGCCTCTGGACCCAGCCAAGTCTTTTCCCTCCGGCACCACACACTAGGAATGCAACGCCTTGGATTGCAGACACATTTCCCCCACAGAAAGCACAGCACAGGGAGGAAGGGAAAGGTGCCCTTCAGCAAGACTCCCAAGCACCCGCAGGCGCCACCGCTTCCACTGCAGGTGAGGGGACAGAGAACGCAAATAAACCCAGACCCACAGTTCCTCTAGGCCTGTATGTGTCCACTACACTGCATCTTCACTAGAAACAGGAGCTTGAGAGCATGTATCCGGGGCCGGAGCAGCCCAGCAGAGAGGCGAAGGCCCGCCCTCACTCCCAGAAGCTGATGGGGGAGCGGGGCGGGGGCGGGGGATCGGCTCCCCAAAGCAGGACTTGGCCAGGGCCCTGTGGCAACAGCTAGGCAGCAGGCTTGGAAGACGGGGGAGCACGAGGGAGGAGCCAAGTGGGAATGAAAGCCCGGTCCTCCGAAGGCTAGCCTTTCCGCTCAGGGTTCTGGGATGGAGCAGGGCCCGGGACCCGGCTGCCTGGGGTCACCCTTGACCCCAAGTCGCCCGCGCCGCGGCCAGCAGCCCTCGTACCTTCCTCGGCTCAGCGGTCCGGGGCGAGGGCGCGGCGGTTGGGGCACAGGGCTGGGGCCCTCTGCGCCTACCTGTAGTAGCGATCATCCTTGAATGGCGCGAGGTCCTCCTTGAGCTCACGGTAAGCCTCTTGCAGTCGGCGGCACAGCTGCTTGAGGCCGCTGCAGAGCGGAGGCTCGAAGGCAGGATACTCGGCGTCCATGCCCGCGCCGTGCTCCGCCCTCGCCCCCCTCTCCACCGCCTGCTCTCGGCCCCCCGGCCTCCGGCGCGCTTGGGCGGGACTGGGCAGGGGGAGGAGCAGAGGCCCGGAGCTGGGGAGGGGGCGCGCACGGAGGCGCCAGCGCCACCGCGCCACCCGAGGCCCTGGTCGCCGCCCCCCGCCTGTCAGGGTGCCCACCGGGAGAGGGAGGCCTAGCACTAGAGCGCCGACTGCCGGGTGCCGCCCTCGCTGGGCCCTGTACCGGGGAGAAACTGGAGGAGAAGCGCGGAAAACCGGCTTGAGGGCGGGCCCAGAGGCCTGTTTTGCAGGGAATGCCCCAGGCTGGCAATAGCCAGCCTCGTTCAGCACCACGGACAGATCCCGGGACCAGCTTCCCCTTCCGGGCTCAAAAAGCTTTTAAAAATAAATCTCATTGTTGCTCTTGCAAAGGGCCTGTGTTGGGTTCCCAGCACCCACATGGTGGCTTACAGCTCCTAGCGATCCAACTCCCTTCTTCTGACAGCCACAGGCACTTATGAGATGCACATTAGTTATAGGGAAGGCACAAAAAGTAAAACAAATCTATGCATCTGTATATACACATATACGCATATATACATATGTGTTTGGTTATATTACTATTTTAAGGACAATGTGTATATAAAGCAATATATTTTATATAGTATATATACTTTATATATAAAGAAATATATAAAAATAATTTGGTTATGTTATTATTTTTATTATTTATAATAAATATTATATATTATTTTTAAGGATAATGGGTTGTTCCAAGAAATATGCCACTTCCTATTATCCTTCCTTCAGAATACTGCCTGGGGAAAAATTCTCTTATCCCACAAACCTAGTAGTGTGCACAATAAACTCTCACAACACCATGGGGTTACACACCTAGAGAGTTGTGCATCTCTCATAAATATATAAGTGCAGAAACACTTATTTAAAATATTATTGTGTTGGGGCTGGAGAGATGGCTCAGAGGTTAAGAGCCCTGTCTGTTCTTCCAAAGGTCCTGAGTTCAATTCCCAGCAACCACACGGTGGCTCAAAACCATCTATAATGGTGCTCTCTTCTGGCATACAGGCTCACATGCGGGCAGAATACTGTACAAATAGTAAATAAATAAATCTTTTTTAAAAAATTATTGTTTTCACTATGATCCAGGGCAGGTTCCCAAGGAAGATCAATCTTGTGAAACCTGTTAAAAATATATACTGTGTGTGTGTGTGTTCACAATTGAGTTTAAATTTTATAAGATGGGTTTATCTTGGTTTTGTTTCTGTTGCTGTACAAAATGTGACAGAGGGAAGAAGGTCCATTTTAGCTCATGGGTCCAGGCTGCCGTGTACCATTTCAGGGGGCAGGGGCCAGAACGTGAGAAAGAAGGCTGCATCACATCCAGCCAAGAAACACGGAGGAGAACGAAACAATGCATGCGTGTTACAACCAGCCCTGTTTCTCTGCTCACACAGTAGAGAATCCGGTGCCCGGGGAATGGCGCAATCCTTAACAGAATCAAAGCCCTCATAG
This sequence comes from Acomys minous, assembly GCF_964271855.1. Classification (NCBI taxonomy): domain Eukaryota; kingdom Metazoa; phylum Chordata; class Mammalia; order Rodentia; family Muridae; genus Acomys; species Acomys minous. Next base: position 137,385,887 of record NC_140485.1, on the reverse strand, counting down.
GTCAAGGTATATGACCCAACACTGAGACCCTCTCCTCAGCTGATTCTAGGTTGTGTCGGGGTGACAATGAGAGGCAGCCATCACACTGCCCTGGAGCTGGTTTACGTAGGTCCCCAGGTGAATCTGACCACCACTCCTACCAGTCCCAGGACTGCCCTGCCTTCTGCTACCTGCAACTGGGCTCCGACTCCACCAATTCTTCCTTATTTTTATCATTGCTTCTTATTTCTTCCCTCTTAAGTTTGATCAGTTCTTTGTTAGCTAGCCAAGCTCTCCTCTTAGGCCTTTGTAAATCTTCCTGTAACTTTGGAGCACCTGTAAGAATTTTCCTTATAGAAAAATCTCATTTCACGGATGCAATGGCCTTCAAGTCTGCCCCTAGCACACACATGCATTCCTGTGTGTGCATGTGAGATTCTCAGATAGTTGACCTTCAGTTCATCCTCCTGCCTCTACTTACCAAGTCAGGGTTTACAGGTGTGCACCACCATGCCTAGCTTCACGTTGCTTACTGCTTGTGTTTTGTAGATATTTTCTTGAGATGTCAAGAGATGAGGCTAAATGATCTTGCTCCTGAGTGGAGCACACAAACACTGGTAGAGCTGGTGGGCTCCAAAGCCACACTGTTACTGTAATTCCATTATAGGGTGCACCATGCCATCTTTAAAAAAAATATATATATATATATATATATATATATATATATATATATATATATATATATATATATATTACAGTACTCTGCCTGCATGTACACCTGCAGGCCAGAAGAGGGCATCAGATCCCATTATAGAGGGTTGTGAGCCACCAAGTGGTTGCTGGGAATTGAACTCAGGACCTTTGGATGAGCAGCCAGTGCTCTTAACCTCTGAGCCATCTCTCCAGCCCACATCATGCCATCTTTATACTACCTGTGCCCGAGACCGTGTTGAAAGTTGTGCCTTTATGCTGTATTTGCAGAAATGATGAGGAGTAGGAACACTTGAGGGAGCAGACACAGAAGAGCCACCTTGTACAGGTTGAGGAGGACGGGCTGGCCCCTGCTCTAACTATGGTGCAATGTCATATCACAGCCCTACAGGGTGACTGTGCCACCCCTCCCACCACAAACTACACCAACCACCAGGCTGAGAGCAAGGCTTTCTTCAAGGCACCAGCCTGCACTCAGCCTTCAGCTGCAACGGCCATAAGAGCAAGACCAGTGAAAGCAAGTGGTTCAGGAGACACCACCTGTCACTCCAGCAGCTCAGCACTGCTGATGTCATAGGCTGGCTGGTTTTCAGAAGATTTTCTTGCTAGAACAGGAAAGACCCAATTTGCCTCATTCAGTAGAGAAGGGTCCTCTCATTCTTACTGGAGAGTGAAGGGCTAGTTTGTAACATTTAAGGGACGCAGTGAGCGACAGCAGTGGGAACCACTGAGGACAATGCACATATAATGCCCAAGAGGTGTGTGGAGTATTCAGACTTCATGTATATATACTCACCCGAGATCGCACATAGCTGAAGACACAGCCACTCTGATTATTCAACTTAAGACAGGATAACAACTACTTTAAGAAGGGTTTCTCTGTGTAGCCTTGGCTGTCCTGGACTCGCTTTGTAGACCAGGCTGGCCTCGAACTCACAGCGATCCACCTGCCTCTGCCTCCCAAGGGCTGGGATTAAAGGTGTGCGCCACCATGTCCAGCTCCTCCATCTCATTTTTGAAGACAGATTATCTCACTGAACTTGGAGAGTGCTAGTTTGGCTGCCCTGTCCAGTCAGCAAACCTTTGGATCCATTTGTTGTTGCCACAGAGTGCTGGGGTTTACAGACACAGGCTGATACACTAGGATTTTACACTGGTGTTGGGCATCAAAACGCTTATGCACTGAACCATCTCATCAGCCCCAAATCCACCTTTATTCATCATATAGTACAATTTCTACTCAGGTACCAAGGACTGAATGTTTCAAAACCAAGGAACCGTAGCTTCACTGAGAAATAACTCTGGCTGGGTGGTGGTGGCACACACCCTTAATCCCCACACCTGGGAGGCAGAGGCAGGAGGATCTCTGAGTTCCAGCTAGGAAGGTAAGCTTAGTGGGTAGGGTGCTTGCTGAGTTTCTGCAGAATCCTAAGTCTCATCATAGCACTTATCATTTAGGGATGGTGGTCCATGCTTGAAACCCCAGCACTTAGGAGACAGAGGCAGGAGGATAAGCTCAAGGTGTTCCTTGAGTGCATACAGAGCTTGAGGCAAGCCCAGGCTACACCAGACCCTGTCCTCCATAACCCTCAAACAACTCCGCTTCCCTAATCTCGTGGTGTCACACAGCCCATTAGCCCTGTATTCTAAGGACACGTGAGGCTGAAGTTAGAGCCTTTGGCAGTAGGATTGATAGCAATGGTCAGGCATAGGCGTTCACACATTTACTTGAGTTGTTAGCGTTCATTCTTCCTGCTGTTCTCAGCTGGAACTAGATAGAGGGGAAGACCTGGGATCCAGGAGGGTAGGCAAGAGAATGCCCTGCACTCCCACTTACCCTTTCTCCCTGTTAATCAGCAAACCTATGAGCTTTTCTGTTTGATGGTAGAAGTTAAAAGGACTTAAAGAGAAGCAAATGCCGTCTCTTCTGCAGCCTCCTGGGGCTGCTTTAAGAAGAGCAGGTAGCTGTGCTTGCCCTTGGCGTCTGCCAGCTTTAGTCCAAAGAGAAGGGCACTAGAAAGTCAAGGCAGTGCCAGCCACAGGGAAGGAGAGCTCTTCCCTTGATCTGTGAGCATTTGAAGAAAAAGCTTAGGAGGCACAGGCCAGGATGCAGTATGCTTTTCCCTGTGAAGGGAAACGGAAGCCCACTTATAAATAAGAGGCTAATACAGGGCAACAACACAGGCAGCCGAGCAGAGGCTGACTCAGCCCTTCCAACTTGGCGACACAGGGTAGCTCCCCCATGTCTGAAAAGGACCACAGTAGAAGTCATGGCCAAGATCTCTGGATGTGGGAGGCTTCACAGAGGCGGTGCTGTGTTGAGACACAAAGCAGAATGTGCTCACTGAGTGGACCAGGCCAGAGAAAAACCAGGCAGGGATGGAGACCAGATGTACAGCCCATAAGAATGGCTGCTCGACAGTACAGAGTGTAGCACTGGTTCTCTATAGTGACCCAAGAGGCTAGCAAACTGGGCAGACATCAGCGCACAGGGCACAGCTCCGGCGCTGTCCTGAATGAAGTGAAGCCCTTGTGAGGACTCCACACAGACTGTCTAGATTAACGGGAGCCATCAAGCAGAGCAGACGTAAGGAGGGCTAGGAAGCTGCTGCTGTTGTCTGGGTAAGCAGCGCCGGCGGCTGGAGCCGGCACAGCAGAAGGGAATCGCTATGCCAGACATAGCAGTGAACTTTACAAGAATGGGCATGGGCATGCCAAAGAGTGATGGCTGGATGGGACAGAGGCTCTCCTGGGAATGGTGGCTGAAGACACTTCACATGAACAGCATCTGTAGGTGACACTAGGTCCCCTTGAGCCTTCCATTGAGGTTCCACCAGGTGGTGTGCCATGTAATACCCTCACTCTTGGAAACGTGACGCGGGCAAGGCGGACCATTTCGTTTCAGTGATGCAGAAGCCACATTGCTCTTGTTCTTCTTTGCCATGTTTCACACGCTGTCTGTCTCTGTTAGGGTTGGCAGCACACTCTGCTTCTACCTGAAGCGAGTATGGAACCTGGGTCTCAGCCACATAGAGTCCAGCTCTCACCCCTACGGAGCATCACTCTGGCTGTCCTTACCATGTGGAGTGCAAACGTCTCTGCAGAGGATACCCAAGGGGCAAGCAGCACCTGTCTATTCACCAAATACGGCATGTGCGACCTGCTTGCTTCAGCTCCTGAGGTGGTTGAAGTTGTTGAACAAAGTCAGTACTTGCCAACCTGGCCCCTGCTGCCTCATCCCAGTCGGCCCTGCCTTGCCTGGTGCCCTTTCCGAGAAAGCTCCAAGTATTCTTCTGTCTGCCTCTGAGGATGGAACCCAGGGCCTCATGCAGGCTACACAATGCTCTATCACTGACCTGTACCCTGTATCCTTGGTGTTCTTACACCTCCCTAAAGTGGGGTTAAAGCCAGGGCCTCACATAAGCCAGGTGACAACTCTCCCACTCCCCGACCCTGCACCTTTCTAATCAGTGCCTTTTAGCTTTGTACTGAAACAGGCTCTCATAATGTTTGGGGGCTCAAGTAGGCCAGGCTGGCTTCAAATCCATGACAATCTTACCCTAGCTTCCGGAGTGCTGAGATAACAAGCATGAGCCACCACCCCTGGTAACACCTTGTCAGCTGCCAACAACAGGTCTCTGCACTCTGCAAAGCGTGAGACAGCTAAATGCTGCTTTCAATGGGTCACACGATTAGGATTCCATCAGGATGCCACAGAATAATTCTGTGTAACTATCTGGAATTGGCAACAGTCCTCTCAGCCTTCAAACGTGATCCTATTTGTGTCATGTTATTTGCACAAGTTTACATAGAATTGGCTTGTTTCTGATTGACTTTGCTCGCAAGGGGTCCCTGAGTCTGTCTTGACCTTGGCTGATGAAGTTTGCTGTTGTAAGGGCAGTTTCTAAGGGAAGAAGGGAAACACACAGAGGTGAGGCCTAGCTGCCCTTCCTGGTGGGGTCTTGTCTGTATAGAAATTCAAGAGCTTTAGGGTAGAAGCTGAGCTCAGGAAGAAATAGGCCACGTCCCCCCACCACAGCCCCTCCCCCCGGAAGTACGTGAAGAGCTGAAAGAGTTCCTTCAAAGGTGACATCATTCACCAGTAAAATCACTGGTCTTGCATTGGGAGTTTCTTTGTAGGAAGATTTTTTTCTGCTAATGACTCAATTTACAAGTATTTGAACCTACAGCCCATAATCACCCACCAGAGTCTTATCCTCTGCAACAGTCTCTGTGTGAAGTCACGACTTCTTTTCATTCATAAGAGTGCTTTGTGCTTTCTCTCTCTCTCTTTTAAATGTGTCATGATGGCATCTATTTTGCCCCCATAGATGACCTAACAGAAGCAATTTTAGAGGGCCCTTCACCCTGGCCACCATTTAGGCCGAGTGAAAAGTGAGGAGTTGGCCTTCACAAGATCCTCACCGTGTTGGCATCATCATTTCATCCTTCATCTCCAGAGCTGTGAGAAGCCAGCTGCAGTATTTATCAGCTGCCCAGCCCACGTGTGGCCCGGACAGTATCGGTGGTTTCATTCTGCAATGGAGAAACACGCAGGGATGTCTGTCACCAGTCAGCAGCAAGTGAACATACCCAGGCACACTTAACTGCTGAGGAATACTGTAACACCAGTATTTTACACACACACACACACACACACACACACACACACACACACACACACACACACGTATGTACGTATGTAACAAAACAAACAAAACAACAAACCCCCACGCTAGGTGCTGAGCAGACTGGCCTGGGAAGAGAGGGTCAACAACTCAGAGAGAAGCCACTGACGATGTCAGTGAGAGGGGAGGGCTACAGTGGTTTTGTGCAGCAAGAAGGGCCAACAGGACTTGGTGGGGAGCTTCCTGGAACAGGAAGAAGAGGTAAAGGTCAGGGGTGGCTCTCTGTTGTCTCCTGCAAGTGTGAACCCTTCTCCAGGGCTCTGGAGTACTAGATGTTGGGTGGGTAAGAAAAGACTCAGCTTCTCATAGAACTGCATGGTCTTATCCAAAGCACGACTGCCTCTCAAGTCAGGCAGAGTGGTGGTAGACACCATACATCATACATATACATACATATATACATAAACACATATGAACATGCACACATCCATAAACACACACATACTACACAGAAACATACATACATATACACACATACATATGTATGTACACACATATATGCATGCATACATACATACACACATATATGTGCCAGATGTGTGACTGCCTTACCAACTTATCCCTCCACTGCCATTGAATCTGAGACTGGCCTATTCTGGTTCTTAAACACACACACACACACACACACACACACACACACACACACACACACACACATCAAACATGCGAATCCTTTCCCACTGACCTGGAGAGTTGGTAATTAAATTCAGGAATCTTAAAAGCTGGTTGGTAAGCGTGGTCATTGTGAAAAATGAAAGCTGCTACTGACTGCACAGCATCCAGCGTCCCTTTCAGGGACTTTGGTAGGGACACTTAGGCTTTACACTTGCTGTTTTGGTGTGGGCACTCGTGGTAAAGATGAGCCCAGGCTTTGCAAATATTAGCTAAATGCTCTGTCACTGAGCTATAATCTCAAGCCTTATTGGAGACACTGTCTCAGTAAACTGCCCAGTCAGGCCTTGAACTTGTAATCCTCCTGCCTCAGCCTCCATAGTAGCTGGGTTGATGGATCAAGTGCCACTGGACCTAGGCTATGATTCCTGTTTTTAAGGCAAATGAACAAGTGTCGGGGGGGTGGGGATGGGGTGGGTTAAATGAAAACTATCCTGTATCTGCAGCCACCTCATCAAGGGTATCCCCCAAAGGGCAAAAAACCTTGTATTAAAAAAAATTATTATCCAGATGGGCAAAGAAGTGCCATTCACATGTGGGGGAGGTTACAACAGCATCTCATGCTCACCGAACACACCATTCCACTTTTTCTCATTAAAAAATGAACATAAAAACACCAGTCAACATGGAACTCCGCCGACTAGAACCACGGCTGGTGTTAAGGAGGAAAAAGCTTTCTGCATCAGGTGGTTAAACGGGGTTAGAATGAGAATATACTAAGTATTTTACTGTTCATAATCATGTCATCTTAGTCCAGAACACTCACACCCATGCAGAACACTCCAGATTTTCCCTGTGCTCTTGTTTCTGGCTTGCTGGTTGGCAAGCATTTGGCAGCCCATGACTGTTCTGAGGATGGGCTCTCAGGAGGGTTGCAGGAAGAAGATATGTCCCATATCAGGGAACACCACACTGGCAAGGACAGACCATAACTTAGCAGCAGGGGTGGGTGTGAACTGCTGCAGTCAGTGATCAAAGAACACAAAGGCAGCACAGCTCTGATCAAGGCGTCCCTCACAGTACACACCCACCACCCTATCAGCGGGCTCACAGGCATGGTAACTGGGTCAGCAGACAATGACCAGCTCTGTAAATTTCCACAATTTAGAGCCAGACTGATCTCTCTGACCTTCCCTTGCCCTTGTCTCTTCCTAGTCTGACCGGTTTCATGTCAACTTAACACACAAACTAGAGTTCTACGAAAGGAGGGAAACTTAAGTGAGACAAGGTCTTCTTAAAAGCCAGCAGTAGGCAAGCCTGCAGGGCATTTTCTTAGTGATTGATGTGGGAGCATCCAGCCCATCGTGGGTGGTGCTATACCTGGACTGGTGGTCCTTAGTTTTTTTTTGTTTTTTGTTTTTCTCTTTTTGGCCCTTAGTTTTATAAGCAGGCTGAGCAAACCATGAGGAGCAAGCCAGTAATCTCCACTCCTTTCATGGTCTCTGCATTAGCTCCTGCCTTCAGGTTCCTGCCCCGTTTGAGTTCCTCCTGCCTCGACTTCCTTCAGTGACAGTGACTTCAGAGTGTAAACCAAATCAACCTTTTCCTCCTCAAGTTGCTTTGGTCATCGTGTTTCCTCATGTTTCATAACCCTAAGATAGTACCAGAAGTGTGGTATCGCTGTGAAAAAACTGATTATGTTTTGGGGAGGATTGTGGAAGGACCTTGCAAATTCGGGCTAGAAAAGCCAATGGGAGTTGAGGGTTCAGTGAGTTCTTCTGTAAGGAGGGTGGAAGCTAAGGATGTTGAGAGTGGTGCAGATGATGCAGGCCTGGCCTGTGCAGTCTCAGAGGGAAGGAAGACTCTACTGCGCCATTGGAGTTAAGCATCTGTGATTCTGGCCAGCTGAGGCTTAACAAGAAACTAGGCCCCACTAAAGTGAAACCTTTGCTTCGCCAATTGACGTTGGTCAACTGGGGCTGAGAAATTAGTGGTGATTAAGAGGAGACCAGCCAGCACTCAGGAGGCAGAGGCAGGTAGATTTCTATGAGTTCGAGGCTAGCCTGATCTACAAAATGATTCCAAGACAGCCAGGGCTGTAGTACAGAGAAACCCTGTCTTGAAAAACAAACAGACAAGAGGAAGAATAGCAGGTTACCAAGAAGAGACTTGATACCCTATGAGCATATACAGGGGGAGGAAATCCCCCTCAGGAACAGTCATAGGGGAGGGGATTAAGGGGAAAATGGGCGGGAGGGAAGAATGGGAGGATACAAGGGATGGGATAACTATTGAGATGTAACAAGAATAAATTAATAAATTTTTAAAAAAAGAAAAAAAGAAAAACAGACAGACAAACAAACAAAAAGAGACCAACCTTGTTGAGGTGAAATCTTCTGGGAAATGTTTCCTCAGAGTCAGGACCCAGAAGCTGTTCATTCCAGAGGTGGCCAAGGTTGTACCTTGCACTGGCAGTCGAACTTGCTAGTGTAAGAGTCACCCAAGTGGTACTGGTTTTGAGGGTCTGAAGGGGTCATGGTGACCAACCAAGGTTTGGCACTGTGAGAGGATATTGGTGAATACAGAGGAGTTTTAATTCAGAACATGGCTGCACTGGCAAGAGATCCCAACCAAAGATCTCTTCTAGGTCTGTGTGATCCTGCTGGAATACAGACATGCCTTTAACCCAGGAGGAAGGCAACGAGATACCAGTTCAAGGCCAGCCTGTATAGATCAAGTTTCGGGGGTGGGGGTGGGGGTGGGGAGGGAAAAGAGCTCGAGTGAGCGAGAGCGCACAGTTTCACCTGGACAGAAATAGAGAGACAGGTTTCAGCGAGAGAACTTAGCCAAATTAGACAGAAAACGAGGAGCCAGGAGATTAGAGCAGATTGCTAGGGTTAGAGGCCAAGCAGGGCAATTCAGGGGCCGAGACACATTTGAGCCAGAACAGCTGAGCTGAACCAGCCAGCCCAGAGCTCAGTAAGAACAAAAAAGGGCCCTGGGGGCTGGAGAGACGGCTCAGAGGTTACGAACACTGGCTGCTCTTCCAAGGGTCCTGAGTTCAATTCCCAGCAACCACATGGTGGCTCACAACCATCTATAATGAGATCTGGTGCCCTCTTCTGGTTGCAGGTAGAACACTGTATACTTAAAAAGTAAAGGTCTCTTTAAGAAAAAAAGGGTGGCGGGGTGTGTGAGTGACCTTATTCAGCAGTAAGTCTCAGAGGCTGAAAACATTCTAGACCTAGGTTAGATTGTACAAAGGTTAGGCGTTTCCAGGACTAGGCCTAAGTTAGAAGGAGGCAGTAAGCCTCTCAGACAACAATTGAAACAGGCGAGGTGCAGCCTCAGTAGCAGTTGAAGCCCCAGGATTGAGGGGGATCATGAAGAGAGGTTGAGTCTTGGCACCATGAAGGGAGCCTGTGAGAGGCCATTGGTCAAAGTGTAGCCCAGCTGCAGCAGAAGACCCCAGCATTTTGGAGATGCCAGGACCATGGGATGTGACCACCAGGAACAGCAGCAGCCATGGAGTAGGGCCAGCTGGAGCCCAGAAGATAGGCTGCAGAGGACGGAGCTGGAGAACTGACCCACGGCCCTTGGAGGAGCCCAAAGATTATGAGTGAGTCCCAGACACTGGACATTGAATTATTTATGCAGTTGGAGTCTGGTTCTGCTTTGTTCAGACTGTGACTGTGCCGTGGTTTTCTTCTTGAAGAAAGTATTTCATTTCTTTTGGATTTTAACAGGAGCCCACATTTGAGAGACTTTAAACTTAAAAAAAAAAAAAAAGAAATTTGGGGATTTTACAGAGAATTTAGATTTTAAAGGCGACAGTATTTTTAAAGAGACTGAATTTCTAAGTGTTTAATTTTTGAAGACTGGAGTTTTTAAAGTTTGGAATGTTTATATTGTAATGCAATCTTGAGGATGAACAGAAAAGGAAAGGTTACGGCTTAGCAGTGATATGTTAGTGTGTCAACTTGACAGTGGGTCACTTGTCCTCTTTGATCCTAGCCCTTCCTAGCCGCACATGAAAAGGCTTCCTCTGAAGTTTTTATCCTTCTTGGAAGGAATGCAATGCTATGAAATCTCAGTCAGGAAGAATTTGCTACTAAAGAAGAAATGGGAAAACCAAATAATGTGCATTTAGTCCAGGAAACTATGTACCAAAAGCCTCCCTGGTTTTAGAGCTCATTCATTAAGAAAAAAAAGTCATTTATTCCCCGTCTCCCTCCCCCCCAACCCCCCCCCCCCCCCCCCGGCTGGTCCTCCTTCCCTCTGTAGTTTTCAAGATAAGCAGTTACTGTCCACCAGGCTGCCCCTGGACTTACTGTATAGCCCAGTCTGACTTTAGCCTTGGAGTCGTTCTGTCTCTGTCTTGCAGGTATTTTACCACTATCGCCTTTTTTTGTTTGTTTGTTTGTTTGTTTGTTTGAAGATTGATATATACTGCCCGTGTACTACGTGTACCTGGTGGCCACAGAGGCAGAACAATATGTCAGATCCCTTGGAACTGGAGTTATTCCATTGTGAACTGCCATGAGGGCACTGGAACCAAGCACAAGTCTTCTGCAAGAGCAGTATTTTTGATTACCAAACCATCTTTTTAGAATTCCTTTTATATTATTTTATTTAAAGACATCAAATCACCAAGTTATCAGACTGCCTTAAATTCCTGGACTCAAGTGATCCTCCTGCCTCAGCCTCCCAAGGAATGAGTGTACAGGTGTAACACCCACATTCCCTGTCTTTTGAGTGGTTGCAGTGTTCCCTAGAAACGGAGTGCCTTTCCTCCTGTTTATCTAATGTTAGCATACTTCAGCAAACTCCTTACTGAATCATCAGAGGGCAATTTGCATTCCCCTGCACCGTTATGAAAGAATGCAGTCAGAAGTGAGGTGGGCTGGTAAGCAGTGCTGGGCTGAGGCTGCTGTCAGTCATCCGAGGCTGCTGCCGAGATCCATCACAAGACAGAGGATCTGGGCCATCACTGCTGTAGCTGACTGACTGGCAGGCAGAACTCCTCACTAGGAGCTGAGCAGGTCTGTAGGACTTAAATTTCAGAAAGCTCTTTGGTTTTGACCTGCAACCTACCCATCAGCTCTTCCGGGGAGCTCCACGTGGAGAACTGCGGCTCAGTTTCCCAACAGCAACTGTTGCACCCACTTTCCTGCCAGCTTCCCTAGAGCTAAAGTTAGCTTTGCATTTAACACGGCTAAGAGGTGTGGGTGAAGCCATAATGAATGTTTGTAAGCTCATCTCTCAAGCCCCCCCCCACCTCTGGGTGCAGCATTTGGGAACTTCGGGGCGGGAGGAAGCTAAGGAGCCTGGACTGAATTAGAGAGTCTGAGAGCAACCTTCCCTCCTATGCCTACTCGGTGGGTCTGCAGCCATTAGACCCCGCTTGGGTTTGCAGAGACTTTCCCATAGCTGCCAGAGATGAGGCCCGCAGGGGCTGGCTGCTCTAATGGATGAATGGGGACCAGAGAAACAGTTGTGCACACCTTGAAAACACTGTAGGAAACCATATTCCAAGCCTCCTAGAGTTAGCAACCTGAGGAAGCTAAAGACCCAAGTCGGGACTGCGATGAAGCAGGGAAAGAAGTCCATTGTTTGAGAACAATCCTTGACAGGGAGCTATGCCTGCCAGGTAAGTACTCTGGTGTGTGGGCTTGTTCACTTGGGGGAGAGAAAAAACAGACAAGGCAAAAGCAAAACAAAAAGCCAACAAAAACACTGGTCGGGGTCGGGTTTCATTGACCCATGAAAAGGAATTGTACCCACTACTGGACCAAAGTCCAAGATTTTAATAGGTTTAATAGAAGATCCTTGAGGCAACCTGTTCAGTAGCTTCATGTCGAAGTGGGACTCACTAACCTTCATGAGCTCCACAGAGACCCAAGAGAGCTGTGCTAGCCTCAGCTCCCACTGAAGACTAGCAACTGTCAGGATGACCCAGCCTTCTTCTGGAAGTCAAGAGAAGGAACACTAGGCCCTCTCTACCCTGAGGGCCCAGAGTGGTAGTGTAGTGACAATTTGGGTTCTTTAAAAACACAGAAATATTACTAAGAATCTGTTTTGTTACAATTTTGTTACAATTCTTCAGGCTGTCTGCAGCAGCTATGATATGCCCTGTGCTGTAGCAGAGGGATAGTTTTGCCAGCTGCAGATGCACTAACAGGTGGGAAAGGAGAACCCACACAGTAGGCCCACAGGGTAGGGCTGGCTGGCCATGGCAGGGGAAGGCAGCTGGATTAGCGGATGAGGACTGCTATGCATCAGGCCCTTATTTATCTAGCTTCCTCCATCTTTGGGGGGTGTGGATGGAGCAAGGGAGTCACAGCTGTACATCTGCTCAATGACTGCAGAAGCACTGGGTGCAGGAAGCACCTGCAGAGGAAAATGCGCTAAGGGGCAAATACGATTCCTGAGTGTCAAAAGCGCTGAAGTGGGAGGAGGTAGGAACTGCTCATGATGAAGAGAAAAAAGCTGGAGCTGAGTAAATCCTTCACACTTGTTTCTCATTAATATGAACAGTCACTTCACTTTTATGGTTCTGTAATTTCCCAAGAGCTCTCTTACCTCATCTCCAGTTTCAAAGTCATGACAGTTCACTGAAGGTTCCCACCTCCACTCGGGAGAACTGAGCACTGGCTTTGACATCCTCCACAGTGCAGGAACACACTTCCCTGTGGAGAGAAGCAGAGAGCAGGAAACCCAGAAGGGAATGGAAGGGCCATGCGCCGCGTCCACACCTGGCACTGGGTTCTTGCTGGGCCCTGCTCCACAATGGAGCCCCGTTTGGCAGAAACTTAAGTGGACTCCAGGACTTAGGCTGCTCAGCACCTGGCACAAGTGTTTCTAAGAACTGTAGAAAAACTACCGTACATCAGTCTGTGCCCTTGTGACGCCTGGCTGAGCAACGCAGCCCGTGAGACAGGCTTTCAGACTTCGAAAACTGACATTTGAAAGTACAGACATGAGAAAACGTCAGGAGTGGATAAGCTCATTAGGGAAGGGCAAGAACGGCTGGGCTGCTAACCCTCACAGGTGGTTCATTGCTGAGACGGAGTGGGAGGCTGGGAGCCCAGCAAGGCACACGCCTTTAATATAAACATCTGCGAGACAAAGGCAAGTGGGTCCTTGCGGGTGAGGCCAGCCTGGTTGGTCCACTTAACTAGTTCTAGGACAGCCAGGGCTATATGGAGGCCCTATCTAAAGCAAAACAGAAAAGAGTGAAAAATAAATCTAGAAATAAATGAGGTCTACTCACTACTGTGACCCAGAAATTCTGGATTCTGGTGCAGGATTGGTTTCTTGTTTTGTTTTGTTTTTGTCTATAGAATCCAAAAACCATTTCAACCTCTTCAGTGTTCTCTGTGTGGTTCAGGGTTTATTTTTTGTTTTTTGTTTTGGTCTATAGAATCCAAAAAGTATTTCAATCTCTTCAGTGTTGTAATTTTGTTCTAATAAAAAGGGAGGTGGTGGCACATGCCTTTAATCTCAGCAATTAGGAGGCAGAGCAAGTTCCAGGACAACCAGGGCTACAAGTCTCAAAAAAGAGGGGTGGGGTGTGCAGGGCCCCTTGCGTCCTTGGGAAACTGCACTGCTATCTCCACGAGGCAGGGATTCCTCTTCCACACTGAGTTTTTAGGACCAGGAGACTGAGACTTATCCCAATAAACAGAACACATCCATTCTAAACTGAGTCACAGACAAAGGCTTCCAAGCTTCCTCTTCAGGATGTTAAGAATGAATCATGTGGGCTGAAGAGTTGGCTGGATGGTTGACAGCACCTTTTGCTCTCACAGAGGGAACATTTGATTCCCAGCACTCACGTGGCGGGTCACGGCTGTCCATAACCTCCAGTTCCACGGGATCAAACATCTGCTGGCACCCATGTGGTGGACATTCATACACGCAGGCAGAATACTCTTCATATAAAGTAAAATAAATAAATCTAGGAAAGAACAAATCATTCTGGGGAAACCTGACTTGACCAAATTGTTCCAAAGATGACAAGTTGGGGTGGTGATTGAAATCCTGAATGTAGCTCCTTTCCAGACCCGGGTATAACCTGAGTATTAGGAATGCTGGGGCGGGGTGGGGGCAGGGTGGGAGGTGGTGCGACTGGCTAGCTGATCTTGCTACTTGGTTGAAGTGAATTTGTCATGACTATCCCTCAATGCTCACTAACACTCATACTTGATTCTAGTCAAGGCAGTTGGCCATCTTTTGATTATATAAAGCACAGATGTATAATCCCATAATTATTTTAGAACAACTCATAATTAGGTTGTGCTAGAGGTGGTGCAGGCTTGTGCTCCAGCTCCTTAAGCCCGAGTGAGCACAACAGTCACTCTGTGCACAGACACTTGTACACATGCTTCCAACATTCCAGCTTCTCACATCCCACGCCTGAGAGGGAGGCTTGCAAGCACTCAGTAGGACAAGTCAACTGCTGTGTTTTTTAGCAAAATGGCTTAAAACTGGGTTTAATTACATTTTCTACAAATTAGGTGTCAACATACTTAGCACCTCTGATCTTTTAGGTAGGATACAGGTGCATTCATTTCCCCCCATGATATAGCTAAACATTTATCAGAAAAAATTAATAAGCAGCACAACACTGGGGTACACAATGTTGCAAACTCAGTGCCACCCCAGATTATATGTGTATTATAATTGGATTCTTTCTCATAAAGAAGAAAAAAATCAAAACAATTTGCCAAGTGGGCAGTGGAATGACAGGGACATTTCAGTGTTTCCCAGCCATGATTATTTCCCAGGGGACCCTTGAAGTAACTGGAGGGTCAGAAGGTGATGCCACTGGAAGGAGGTGATTTCTTCTCCAAGGACCCGAAACCATAATTCAAACTTGGCACACATGTAATTTATCTTTTTTGATCTGCAAAATTTTATTAAGCAATAGCTGGACAAATCTTACAATTTCAAATCATCAAGAAAAAAAATGAGACTAAATTCATCTCAACTTTAAAGGCAAAATAATTTGGACAAACTACATCATTTTGAATGCAAAGCATTAATCCCTTCTAGAACATGTCCTGCACAGTCTAGTATACAAAATACATACAAAGATAGGCAAGTAAGAGAGAGCTCATTGAGATGCAATGGCGACTCTCAACAGATCCTGTCTGGAAAGTTAAAGAATTTAAAAATTTAAAAACAAAAGAAACAACAACAACAACAACAACAAAAAACAACAGCACTGGAGGGACTGATGTGTATCAAACAGTGTATGCTGTTCCCCAAGTGTGGACAAGAACATGCTGGTGTCTTGTTTGGTCTGTGACCTATGCACCCCACATTGCACATTTATGGGAATAAAAAGACGAGAAAGATAGATGCCAGCAGTAGCAATAGTAACAAATTATGCCCAAATTTACAGTACTAAATAATGCATTTATAAACAAATGCAAACAATACACCTTTGGTAAATAATACAGTGCCCTTTTCACTCAAATGTATAACCCATGCTTTTCTACAACACGAGAATAAAATTATCTACAAAAACCAAGATCGGAAAATCCTACCCTTCCCCTTAAAATTAACTTGTAAACAGAAAATACAGATGCAGTTAATGTCACAAGAAAACTGCACAAAGCTGAAGAAAATGGAAACAAAATAAGCCACAACCCTCCAGAGTTTATCAGCCAGAGATGAGGAGACACACAGCGGTGTAGAGTTCTGAACTGTTTGCTGCCATGGATTTCCAGGAACCCAAGTGACAGTTCCAACCCAGCTAAAGCTGTCAAGCCACCACAGCCCACAAAGGGACAACATGGGTTCCTTTTCTCAGAAAGACTTTTGAACTTGAAAGAAGTGTAGCACTCTTACCCATGAGCACACTAAAGGAGGCAAGCCTGGAACAGCACTCCTCTCTCAGCCGGCTCCCAGTTTTAGGTACAAACAGTGCCGTATTTTACTGAAGGGCAGTGCACTGAGCAGCACATCCATGGGGACTTCAACTGTCCTTGGATTTGGTGCTTTTACAATTTCAGTACGATGAACACCATTCCAAACACATTTAGGGGGATTCTCAAAGACATGGTAGATATGCTGGCTTCTATTCAGGAGACAGCTCACAGACTCAGGAAAAGAACTTCTTTCTGTTACAAAAAGAACATGCTTTGAAATACTTTCCCCCTTGTGAAGGGGGAGATGAGCTCCTGCATTCTAAGAGCTCAGGCTACTGGAGCTAGCATGGAGTTTTCAAGCTTGCCTAAGAATCCCTTTCATCTAAGAGATGGACAAAAAAAAAAAAAAAAAAAAAGGCCAGATAATCCCAGGGACTTGCCCAAAAGGCACTCTCTTCCCTGTGACAGAGTGGTGTGACCTTGGGACCTTCATGACAATTACCCAGATGCAGAGGCTTTTGCTTTCTCTGTCCATTAGAGCTCTAGCTTAACTGTCCCAGTCTTTTCAGGATACACATTCAAATGGGTAGTGTACATACACTTGTCATGACCTTAGTTTTGATGATGTGAGAGCCAGGCAAACCTAACACTGGTTTTCATGTTGTCAATATACTGTTTTCCTACAAGCTTCTATGTAGTTGGTTGTTGTTAATTTAGGGATCCAATGAGACATTGGGGCATTCACAAATTGCTATTAATAACCACAAAATACCTAGAATTATGTTACTTAAAGTCTTAATTTGAGGAGAACTGAATCAAGTCATGTTGACTGGATGAAGCTATTTTTTAGAAGAAGTCATTGCCTTAAATGACACTATGTCACAGCGGCTGTAGCCAGCAGCTTAGTGCCCAGGTGGAACCTGAGGCTCAGTCCTCCTTAGCCTGGCGGGGAGTCGAGGGTTAGCAGGTGCTCCTGGCCCATTTCCTCAAGCTCATAGGTCAAGCATTATTCAAGGCAGGAAGCCTGTATTTCCATGGATGGAAAGTCTCTTTTAGGGATTTCCCCCATATTTGTTCTTATTTAGGAAAGCTGTAAAGTATGACTTTTGCAGTTTTTGCAAAAAGCCAGTTTTAACTAAAAACAAAAACAAAAAACCAAAAGTCAAAAGCTTGAGGATTACTTGCTACTCTTGTCTAAGACGTCTCATCTCTCCATGTGTGCCGCCACTTTTTATTTTCATCTCAAACTTTCAAAATGAGAAGAAATACTACCTTAGGGTATGCTATCTTAAAGAAAAGCCCTATT
Source organism: Acomys minous (assembly GCF_964271855.1). Classification (NCBI taxonomy): domain Eukaryota; kingdom Metazoa; phylum Chordata; class Mammalia; order Rodentia; family Muridae; genus Acomys; species Acomys minous. Next base: position 137,368,713 of record NC_140485.1, on the reverse strand, counting down.
TTGCATAGAATCAATACTGACATAAAGAGTGAATTTATTTTTTAAGGGATTAATAAGATTTTTCTCCCAACTCTCCACGAAAATTACAAAATATCCAGCAAAAAAAACTTCTGTCATATTTTCTTTATTTTTTGCAGCAAAATATGTTGCCACCAAATCAGTCATTACAAAGGTACTATTTTTCTAAATAAATAATAAAATGGGCAAAAATCACCAATACACAGTTACAAAATAGTTCCCAAGAATACCATAAAGAGCATGATAAATAACTATCTCTTAGACAACAAAACAAAGAAAATTGCATTTAAATTATTCCATAAACAGAAAGGCTACAACCGTATTGCACAACTAATCATAAGCACTGAAACACCTTATCAAGCTACAGAAAAGTACGTAAACCAACACAGTAATTTTGAATACACTGTTCAACTCTTTCTGGGACAACTGACTCATCTAAGAATCAGCTCCCATATTTTAAACTAAAAAATGGAAAACTCCAGTATCAGCTGGGAGATGTTCTTGTCACTATGTCTTTGGAATTTGGAAAGAATAATGAATAATTTAATTTTGCTCAGCTAAAGAAATCAGTTAGTTTCTTTTGTAATTCTTAAACCAAACACAGGAAACATGCGCGCGCGCGCGCACGCGCACGCGCGCGCACACACACACACACACACACACACACACACACACACACACACACGTTTAAGCTGAAAACATTTCTTGTAGCATCTTTCATTTGTCAGCTTTCAAATAAAACCCAAACTTAGGAGTCAAAACCAGCAAGCAGTTCTTGTGCTCTTGGTAACAGCAACACCAAGAACTAGGTCTTCCTACCCAGTTTCACTGTCTGCCCAAGGCAGAATGAATGAACTGTTGACCAGCCAATGACAGCTTTAACAAGGCTTTCCCAGTGGCTCATTTTTTAGTGCAGACTATACACCCAAAGGCAGTTCTTTTTCCCTTAGAGCATATTGTGGAGTTTTCCCCCAAAGATCTGACCACACCCCTATCTTTTAATATTCTAAGAAACGCATAAATGTTTTTTTATTACACTTATAATTGATGGAAAGCATTCAACTCAACTGAATTTTATTGTGGCCAGGGAAAGGAAAGGTGTAGCTTCAAATCAAGTCTCATTCACGCTTTGGAAAAAGACAGAGCAAGGAGATCTAGAGAGGAAGATGTCTACTCGAGATTAAGACAGAGGAGTAGGGAGAACAAAGGCTGGTTCTTGGTAAGCAGAGGGATCTAATGACTGTGATGTGAGCCCAGCTCTGCCCCAGCCTGGATCTGCCCACAGGCATCTCCTACCTTCTCCCAACGTCAGACGGATCACACTAGTGACCCCATGCGATTTTGACACATGAAACCAGTGGGGTTTCCAACTAGTATCCTTGGGAGACAACAGCCCTTGCACAAGCCATACCATCAGCTCATCCAGCTGTTGGCAAAGTGCTGTGAGCCTGTCTCCATGGCAGTTCTTCCCTTCCACGGCCTACCACAACGCACTCACGCTGGTGACAGCACCCATTAACCACGGCTCCCGTCAGCAGAAGCACAAGGCATTTGCATACATGTAGTGAGCAGCACAGATGTGTGAACTAAACGCTGTCCTCACAGTACAAGCTGAATCTTCCAGAGTTTGGGTTATGTTTAAGAAACAACACACTTTCTCCACTAGTGACAGTGTGGGAAGGGTGACAGGGGCCTGGTGGCTGAAGGAGGAACACTGACACGCCCTGTGCCTACAAAGGCAATCTGTTTTCTTTCCACAGGACCTTGTCTTAGTCGTGAGAAGTAAATTCAGGAAACATTCTGTAGCTAAGCTATCCTACCTTCAAGAACACAAGATACCTCAAATCCTTGGCTTCCAAATACCGCTCTATCAAAAGAAGAAAAGAGAGACAATAAAAACAAGCTGAACAAACAACCGTGCTTAGAGACCCGCGTACTCCTGGCCTGCTGGCCTCTGGTCCTCCTGGGTAGCAGCAGCGTTAGTTCTGCCTCCAAAGGCTCTTGGCATGTCTCCTCCTGCATCTGTCTCTTCATTTTAGGCGCTGAGTCACATTGGCCAGGGCAACAGCAAAAGCCTGCACAGCTGAGAAAGGGTACTGGAAGTCTAGGATGTATGCGTTACCATCAATCCGTCCAAACTGCATCACCTAGGGAAGGACGCGGGAAGCAAACACATGAAAGGAAAATAAAATGAGACAGCAGCTAACTCTGAGGGAAGCAGAGGGCAGAGTCCATCAGAGTTCTGGAAGCCCAAGTAACTGACTCTCACAGGGCTTCTAGGTCTAACTAACTACAGGTTTACAGGACCCAGGACAGAGGTCGTGGGTAACAATGTGAAGGGAGACAAGACGCTCACATGGAGAGCTACAGGTAAGATAAAGTGGGTTCTCCAGAGATGAGGAAAAGACGGCGCCACCTGCTGAGAGACCTCAGAGATGTGCCAAGCTCCAAGGTCTCTCTGCCTCAGAGCCGGCTTCCCTGATGACTCTTCTAGAATATCACAACCTGCTTTCCACCATGTGCCTCCTTGCCAGGCTCAACTTGTGACTTTGTCACTTCTTGTGGCCTCGGAATATGAGATTCTTGTCTTAGAAACTGCCAGGAACACAGCAGGCAGTAAACATATTTGATGAGTTAGTTAAGTAAAAATGAACTTTTAAAATGGATGGCCCTCCTAGGATGGTGAAGGGAGCTGAGGTGCAGGGCTACAGAGGCCACCATGCTACAAGAAACACTGACTTGTCATCTCTGGTTCTGATCTGCATCAAGAGGAGACTTGCCTTCTAGTAGAGAACTAGAGGATGACTTAGCCACAAACACTCAGAGAAATAAGCAAACAATAAGCAGGCAACTCATACACGGCATGGTTGTCAATCACCAGTGTGGCGGCTTGAATTGCCATGGCTCCCATAGACTCCTGTGTTTGAACCTTTGACCTATGGAGAGTGGCACTATTAGGAGGTGTGGCCTTGTTGGCATAGGTGTGGGTTTGCTAGAGGAGGTGTGTCACTCAGGGTGGGCTTTGAGGTCTCCTATGCTCAAGCTCTGCCCAGCGTGGCACAACCTCCTTCTGTTGCCTGCAGATAAAGATGTAGAGCTCTCAGCTCCTTCCCCAGCACCATGTCTGCCTGCGTGCTGCCATGCTTCCCGCCATGATGATAACAGTCTGAGCCTCTGAAACTGTAACCCTGCCCCAATTAAATGTTTTCCTTTTGTAAGAGTTACCCTGGTCGTGGTGTGTCTTCAGAGAAATAAAACCCTCACTAAGACACTCAGTCACGTAATGCAGTCGCCAATGGTTACTGCTTAAACTGGGAACACTGCAGTAGATCTCATGTGAAATTATGAGGTAGGGGAAGGAGGGTTGAAAAAAAAATAACATTCTTCCATAGCTGGTAATGAACAGCTGAGAAGGGGCACTGTATATATTATAGTCAATCTGTCCAAATTGCATTATCTTGGGGCCAAAGGTGGTGGGAAGCAAAGCCTCAAAGTGGGAAAGTAGGAAAGAGGTAACTAGGATTACCAGTTCCTGAGAGAAGTAGATAGCACAACCCACTGAAGAGTTACACAGGAGGAAGGCAACATTTGATGGCTAAGTTAGAAATAGCAATCAATAAAAATATACATTCTTTGCAAATATATATAATGGCAGATACCAAAAAAGCCCAGCCTGTAGGAGGCACTGCAACTGAAGAGCAGGTGGTGAGGGAAGGGGCGGGGCCTGTGGTTTTCCTTTCTCATCTCACAAAACCACCTGGCTACAGGTTTACACATGACTTGGATTTAAAGTACATGAAAAGGCATCAGAAGGCACACTGAGAATTAGAACCCAGACCAACCATCCACCTGAGAGAGAGGTCACGTTTTGTACATCCTGCGTGGCCCTTTAAGTGCCTGCTCCCACAGTCCAGGGCACTGGCACCGTTTGCTCATGGCCACAGTGCCACTAGTCTCCTTACCTGGCGCCCCTCCAACTCGATCTGGAAATTCTTGGCAGACTCCTGGGTCACCCTTCCTCCGAAGTCCAGCTGGTACACCTGCGTGGCTTCATTCCACAGCGGCTGCTTGTTGGCCATCACATACACGAAGCCCTGGCTGCCCAGCCGCCCGTCTTCCTTCTCACTGGCTTTGCGGCACTTGAACTCCTCCAGCTCGCTGGCCGTCCGGAGGCTCCTCTTGCTTTTCCAGCCCTTCTTGCTGCCCTGGCTCTGGTTCATGAGCTCATCCCCGCTGATGAACAGCTCGGGCTCACTCTCTGAGCTGTCCTGGAATTCGTTCGTCTTGTTCAGCTTCTTTGATTTTAGTTGGTCTTTCTGATTTTTCACTTTCTTCTTCTCTCTCCCCAGGCGGGGACTGGAGATGAGAGAATTAAAGTCACTCAGAGTTCTAGCCTCCTTTTTGACTTTGCCCTCAGTGATGGCCTGAACATTTCCTTCCTCTGCTCGGCTATCCAGGCGCTTCCGGTTCTTCTTTCCAAATTTTTCTGTTCTCTGTGGGACAGGACTTTCTGTCAGCGAGAGGACTTCTTGGAAATTGTCTGCAGTCTCTACCATCACCTCCGTGCCCATGTGGCTTTGGAGCTCGGCAGGTGGGGGGGACACAAGAGGCTTCTCCACCACTAAGTGGGGCTTGGAGGGGAGAGTGCCCTGGGGATTCTGCATGGGCGGGCAGGTGCTGTAGGAACTCCAAGGGTGCAAGGCGACAGGTGGCATCTGTAAACTGGAGCATGTGCTGCTTCCTGGGTATGTGGGGGGCAAGGTGCAATAGGAAAGGCTGGGTGGGTACGCTGGCTGAAGTACAACAGCAGGCTCCTGTTGTGCAAACTGTGCCGGGGACAGAGCATCCTTAGGGGAGCATGGTGCTTGCACTCCAGGCAAAGGGGGGTTGTTACAGCTGCCTGGATATGGCACTCCCATCCCATAGCCTGCCTGGAAGGTGGCAGTAGGGCTGGATGGAGACTTGGGAGACACAAAGGGCACTCGAGCCACATCTAGGTGCTGGCCTTGCCCTAGCATCAGAGGGGACAGTTTTAAGGGGTTGGGCACTGCAGGTTGTGCTGTCCTTTCCTGGGGAACCCAAACGTCCTCACCCAGCACAGAGTCCCATTGGTAAGGGGGAGGCCGCTTCACGGTGACAGCAGCTTCAGGAAGTGAGGGGTGCCTCAGAGGCTTTTCGAGCTGACAGTGCTGAGACAGGGCCTCGTCCTCAGTGAAGGCTGAGTTGACATAGTCAGTACGATCACGAGAGGTGTCAGGAGGGCTCAGAAGATTGTAGGAGGATTGGGAGGCCAGTGGGGAGGTGCTGATAGCATGGGCCAGGGCTGCACCCGGCTGGGAGCTGGGCCCTGCTCCACTGCACTGGCTGCAGGTGTATAGGGCAGGTGGAGGTCTTGCTGGAAGCTGTGCCACTGCCCCACCAGCCCCACCCTTAGGCTTAGGTGGGGGTTGCAGTGGGGCACGGGAGTTGTCAGTCACCTGGGCCATCTTAAGTGCAACCTCTCGGTTGTTCCTTCGGAGGGTGGCATGGATGAGACTACTGTCCAGTCTCTGAGTAGCACTCCGTCCCTGGGCCAGCTGGCTAGCAATTTCAGGGTATGGAGGTGGGTCCCCTGTGGGGATGGAGTATCGAGGGACAGTCAGGCGGTTCAGAGTGGCACTGGTGCAAGGTTGGGGTACCTTCTTCTCAGTAGCCGTGAGTCTCAAGGTGGCAGAACTGCCTGGGCCAGGAAGAGTGTAGGTGTTCTGGGAACAGAGCATTCGGGTGCGAGGCCGGCACACCTCTTCCACATTGCCACTGCTGTCAAAGGTGGTGATCCTCTCATAGCCTAGGGGAGGCTGGTAATGTGCTGCCGTAGGGTAGAGTGAGAAGTCACCCTTCTTCAAGCACACATCCACTGGGGCCTGTGGTGGCGGCAGCGGGGGAGGGGGTGCTGCTGTGGTGGGGGCAGCAGGGATAGTTCCTGGATAGGGGGGTGGGGGATTCATCTTTGCCACCTGGACCTCCTGGGGGGCACTGAAAACCACTGCATCCCCCTCTGCTGCCAGCTGAGGCACTGGCCGTGGGGCCTTGGCTGACTTTTGCAGGTGCTCATGGTCTCGATCTCCATGGTCCACCATAGACAGCTGCTGCATAGGCCCCTGTGGTGGCGGTGGCGGTGGTGGCAAAGGCAACTGAGGAGGGTTCTGAATAATGCGGCCCATTTCTACACCTCCAAAAATCACCTGTCCAGGATTGGAGTACCGACTGGAGACTGGGTATTGGGTGGCAGCATCAACTGCATGCTCTACTGATCCTACAGCTGTTGTCTGATTGGTCAAGACATCCAACTGCACATTTTGATTGGCCAGCAGGGACTGTACCAGCCCTATGCTCTGTGTGGGAGACAGAGCTTGAGCGGAGCTGTGGATTGGTGCAATAGGGATGTTCACTGTACAAGGCGGGTTGTTTTCAGGGACACCCGATGTTCCCGTAACTGCAAGAAAACCAGAAAAAAAGAACTGGTCACAAAAACAGTATCATGGGACTGGGACAGAGTGAGCTGTGTGCCTGGACTTCTCGGATCCCGCAAGCAAAATGGCAACTAAGACTGAAATGTGTTTGGAGACTGAGGCTTCTCTAACAGTTCTGGGATGTTAGAGCCAAGTAGAGAGTCTGCAGCATGACCTGCCTGTCACAATGAACATCTTTGAACCTTCTAAATTTGGTATCACACGCCTGAATGATACATCATACATAAATGTCTAAAGAATACTTTAATGATGACACTCAGAATCCCACAGAAACGTGTCTATGAGCTGAATGACCTTTTCCTATTTACTGCTTTTCAGCATTTCAAACAGCATTTAAGGTATAGCCAACCAATGAAAACATGTGGATATTCTATTTACTATCCAGTGGTTATTTATGAACCATGAATGTCAATGGTGACTTGCAGGCAGGTGCTCAGAGCCAGTCTGTGCCCGATGGTAGTGGGTCTGACTCCAGCTTTGCTCCCCTTAGTCTACTGAATGGCTCTGTCTTCTCCTCAGACACATTGTCCCAGGTCCAGGGGTCTGAGACCTGGTGTTAAATGCTGCATAGCAAAGAGTAGCTGAGCAGAAAACAGGATCTATCAGGCTCACTGTATATGTTGGCTGACTTTGCACCCAAAAAGCAGAACGTAGCCACCATGATATCAAAAGTGAAGCCTGGCCTTGGGCCTGTACGTGCCCCTTCCCTGGGACCTCCACTGAGAAAGTTCACCCTTTGGCTGCAGGATCTGGGTCCCATTTCAAGCTAACTATCATTCGTCTGCTGATCTCTCTTTGGTCTCCAGAGAGCAATGACTTCAGGTATGTCCTTCTCTGCTGCAGAGACTGTGGAGTAACCATCACTGACTGTGAGCCCCAAGACATCGCGCTCCATCCTCTCACCTGAGAGCCACACACAGCAGCACAACTGTGGAGAAAGCCCTAATCGCTGCCTCTAGGACAACAGAAAGGTTGTCAAAGGGAAAGTCTAAGCCTTGTCTGATTCAGCAGCAGAGTGCAAGCTTAAGTACCCAAAGTTCATTCACCAAAGGGCAGGGGCTGATTCTCAAGTGCTCCAAGTAACTGGGAATAGTTAGATACACCTTGCTGGCAGCCAGTGGAAAACATTCTGAGCTGTGGATAAAACAGGACCGTTTAATAAGAATCCCCTACTACAACAAACAAATCTCACAACCAGCAGATGTCTCACAAGTTGTCAAGTAGAATTCAAAGACTGTGTGCTGAACAGCACCTGCAGCTTAAGCCATGCCTTTGTGCAGGCAGAGGCTCGCTCTGCAATGTGGGAGGCCCTCAGTCTTGGACAGGGCAGGTCCGAGGAGCTAGGATCTATGAGCACTACACAGGCTCCTTAGAGAGGTGCCCTCTGAGCAGGGATTGAAGAGACGGAGGCTAGGCGAGACCACCAAGACAGAGTTTAGTTTTTAGCTTTGGTTCCTGTCTCCATATTCCTGCCCTAACTTCCCTTCCTGGAAGACTGTAAGCTGTGAGGTGAAATAAACCCTTTCGTCCCCAAATTGCTTTTGGTCACATTGTTTACATAAGCAACAGAAAGAAAAGAGAGACAACACGTCATGTGAGAAGTGTTCTGTGAATCACCATGCGACACCACTACCTTAACCACCACACTCTGCAGTTTCCCTCCTGCCAAAAAGTGCGCACTGTGGTTCTCCTCCCAGGGCGCACTGTCCCTTAAGATTACCAAGAGGGGGCCTTTCCCAACCTCATTAGCAACTGTACTCAATCAGCTCTGTCCCCTTGCATGATGCACTAAGAGAGGAACTGCGACAGACAAGTCCATAACTGTAACACACCTGGTAAATCATCTTCATCTTCACTGAAAACGTTTGGGTTGAAGACAGGTAGATTAATGTAGTCCATGGAAATCTTCCTGACTTCTGGGAGATAAATGGTCATTTGCCGTGGCTGGAGATGCAGCAAGCTGGTTTTATAGATTACTGGTCGGAGGAAGGAGGACACAGTTAATGGAGGCACCCCAGGAGAGCCAGAGAGCCAACAGTGTGATGCAGACAAATGGAGGGCCAAGGACCCTGCTGTTGGCAGGCACATCTGCACAGGCTGGACCAGAGGCTGGAGTGGAGCTCCTAGCTTCTTGTGATATATACAATGTGGGATTGGAAAACTCTTTAAGTCTGCCTACAAAACCACACATTTTAAATGCTAAAAACATACCCTGGGCATCTTTATAAGCTTCATTTGCAACCAGAAGGATAATTTAGTTCCAACAGTGTTGCTGAGAATTCTAAACTCAGGAGCTCTTTGACATCTGCGAGACTGGGTACCACAGAGGCATGAAGAGCTGCTGCTGTCCAGGCTGAATTCGTATCTTACTGACTTTTACCTATAGCGCCCTGTGAAGGATTTACTGTGCTTTCCACGGTCTGCTTAAACCTTAGGATTTAAATTGATTGATACAGACAGTTAGGATAAAGTCTAAGTTGTAAATAAAATAGTTAGAAAAGATAAAATTAATTTTAAAATTATGAATCTAAGTTAAAAACAAGCTGGTTAAAACAAGTTTAGGGTTCTGTCAACTCTTTTATGTTTAAGTATTTATTAATTATCATTATTTATTATTAATTTATTGAGTGTGTATGTGTGTGAGAGAGACATAAGTGTGGAGAGAGAGAGAGAGAGAGAGAGAGAGAGAGAGAGAGACAGAGAGACAGAGAGAGAGAGAGAGAGACAAAGAGAGAGAGAGAGACAGACAGACAGACAGACAGACAGACAGACAGACAAGTGTGTACCATGACACACATGTGAAGCTTAACTCTATTCTGTCAGACAGACAGACAGACAAAAGTGTGCCATGACACACATGTGAAGCTTAACTCTATTCTGCCAGCTTGTAGATTTAGGAGATCAAGCTTAGGTTGCGTGGCCTTGCACAAGTGCCTTTACCCACTGAGCAATCTCTTTGACCCATCACTTATGTTTAACACTCCTTCCTGTAAAACTGTACACAGAGGCACTTTTACTCGATGTCCTGGGTCTACCCCTGCTCCTCCACAGGCTCTGGGTCTGACAAACCGGTGCTGCTCTGAAGCCTGGCTTTTGCTGAGACCTCTGTATGAACCTGGCACTCAGGAGGGGTCTTTCCCAGTCACAGTCTCATCACTCTTGACCACAAAACAGAGTGCGAATTTTGGTGGAAAAGTTCTATATTGTTCTGAGTTAGTGAAAAAGTGCAACGCTTTTCCAGATCAACAAAGAACAATTTTTTTTTAAACTGAGGAATGATTACAAACACCATGTTTCGTTGTCTCTTTCCTCCTCCCTCTCCGTCTGTGTGTCTCTATCTCTCCCTCTCAGTCCTGACTCTCTTTATATTACTGTATAAGCTCCTTTAGTACTCTTCTGAATTCTCAATCTATGACATAATACTTAGGTTATGTGAAAAAATGAAAATAAAAATAATTTATGCATCAGTCACAGTACCCCACAGCCATAGGTCTTAACAAGGACTACAGGTCATTAAAAATGTGAGCAAGCCCAGGTATAGCCAGCAAACTTCTGGGACCATCAGTAAAGAGATCAGTCAAGTGGGACATGACCCTGGAGGTGTAGCTTCTTGCCCTAGGTCAGCACATCCAGTTAAATAGATGATGGGAGGACTCCACAATGAGACCCTGTCTCAGAGGGGAGGGAGGAGGAGGAGGGTGGAAGGGGTGGGGCCAAGAGAAAGCAGGGAGGTAATGGAAAGAGGCTGAGAAGCTGCCAGTGATGAAGCCAGACTCACTTGCTGTCCTCTCCCTCAATCTTTATATTGAACTTACATTCTCTGGCCCCCATCTCTCTCCCTGTGTCTGTGTGTCTGTGTCTGTGTGTCTGTCTGTCTGTCTCTCTCTCTCTGTCTGTCTGTCTCTCTCTGTCTCTCCCTACCCACATCCACACATACACCTGCCCAATGGGCTAGTCTGTTCTAACTGAAGGAAACAAATGATTAAATATAGGGAACGCTCACTTTCTAAGCCCATTAGAGCAACAGATATTGTATCTGAAAGAATTATTAGTTATGCATAGTGAGTACACTTCCTAGAATCCAAAAGCTGACTTCCTTTCTATAAGATAATCAAGGGGGAATTCTAAACTTGGTTATAGCAACTATATGGACCTAATGATCTTTTTAAAAAAAGTCAGTGACTTAGAGAACAATGATTTCACTGCTGTCACTCAGGAAGCTTTCGTCTTGACAGCCTGCTAACTCACACTGGGACGGCAGGGGCCTGGATGGTGTTCCACTGCTCCCGTTTCAGTATCTGTACTGCCTTAACTATGGATCTACTCACCATAGGGACAGAATTTTGAAAAGATACATTAAATAAATTGTCACCTCAATTCTTTCTCCCAATCTTTATTTCAGGAAGGCTAAATTCTCAGTTTACTGAGTTGGAAGCAATAGTGGTATTTAAATAAGTTAGTAGGGCGCAGATGAATAACTGAACATTCTGTGGTCATCAGAGTTTTTCCAGATTACTTGAAATAGTATAAGAAATTCCCTTTGGAGAAAAAAGGGTTGTGCTATGGAAGAAAATGGGGGAAGGAAGAGAGGAAGAATACATTATTCATGTAATAAAACAATATTTATTGCATAAACCCCACACGTGTACACTATCACATCACTCTTTCTCACAGTATGTAAATCAAGACTTACTATTTTTTGTGAGGCTGAGGACTAAATCCAAATCAATTTTATATTCTAATTTTGCTTCAATTTTATAAACTGAAAACTTCAAGATTAAAGATCTAAACATAATACTGTTTTAATAAACACCTGTAGGCGCACACAAATATCAGGCCTTTTGGTTTGGGGTGAGGTGATGGTGGTAGAGATCAAACCTAGAGCCTTGGGATGCTAGGCAAGTGCTCTACCACTGCACTCCATCCTCAGTGGGTTTTTACCATTTGGTTTACAAGAATAATTTATAAGTTCTGCATAGGATATAACTTTTGTAAACAGAATTTTTGAAAAACAATTTTCATTCAGTCGCAGAAAGCAAATGCTGGATGAAGGGCCAAGGCCGGCCTGACCTCACAGAGAGACATGTATGACAGGCAAGGAGGGACCCCAGAAAGACGGCAGCGAGAGCAGCAGTGTGCGGCCAAAGACGCAGCAGGCAGGAGGCTGCTCTGGAAAGCTCTTCTGCCACTTGCACTTCTTTCCTGCCCCTGAGGTAAAGGTAGTAGTGGGCTGCTGCTGCTCTCTTGGATGGGAATGCAGATGAAAGCCAAAGCCCGGCTCTGGCTCAGCCGCCACTCCCCTTGCGTAAGTTTTCTTCTGTGTCATAGGCAGGCTGCTTGCCAGATAAGAAAAAACAACAACTGCAATCTTAACAGCCAAACCTAAATCTGCTCACAACAGCCGAATGTCTAGAAGTCCTTCAGTGTTCTCCTCGAGATTTTGGCTACTTTTATAACACAGAGCCTATCTTATGAAAGCACCAGAAACAAAACCCAGTGGGTGACAGGTCTAGTTTTCTGACATCACAGTGGCTGGAATCAGGGTGTACACACAAATCCTGTACTGTCTTAGGAGCTCATTTTCTAACTTAAGCTGCCACATGTTAAACTGAAACCTTTACTCTAATTTCCAAATGGGACAGTAAGAAAATAGAATGAACCCTTACCTGCACCAAGGTTGGTCGGTAGAAATGCAGCCAAGCCCACAATCTTAAACTTGGTTCCCCAAATATTGGATGTGACCTGAGCAAGATAGTTGTGCTGTGAGGGGAAGAGGAAAGAAAAAGAATCTCAGTCTATTTTCACATTGTCTACTGTGCACTTAGTACAAACGCCAACATGTAAAATGCTATAAGTAGACACCGTCAGCAACATTAAATCTTCAACTTATGCCACTCTTAAGGTCAAAGGTCACCTAGAAGATGATTAGCTGCCATTGTCCCATGCTGGTACACTGAGCTGGGAGGGGAACTCTATCCCAGCACTTCTGTTCAGTTTAAAAGGGCCATTAGCAGCTAGAGAGATGGCTCAAGCAGTTACGAGCATGTGCCACTATTGCAGAGGACTGGAGTTCCATTCCTAGCACCCACATCAGGTGGCTCACAACTATCTGTAATTCCAGTTCCAGGGGATGAGGCCTCAGTGGGTACATGTATGCACCTGGTACAATAAACATACACAAACACATATACATATAAAAACAAATCCTTGAAAAGGTTATTAAAGGAATGGCCTTGCACGGTTGCTCTCTATCACTGCACAGACTAGCCTGGTGATACAAGTCTCTGAGCCCAGCACTTCGAAGGTTAAGCTGGGAAGACCCGAAGGTCAAAGCCATCACTGGCTACACAGTGAGTCTGAGGCCACCATGGAGTAGAGGAGACCCTGTCTATGAAATAAAATAAAAAATAAAATAAAATAAAATGGCCTTCAAAGCTCAGAGTAGTGGTGTTTGCCTGTAGTTTCAACTAGTGAAGAGAAGTGGGCATTTGAGGCCAGCCTGGGCAAAACAGCATGGCCTCATCTCAAAGTAAGTAAGGTTGCTGCAGAGTGCAACCCCAGCAGCTAGGAGGGTGAAACAGGAGCATACTGAGTTCCAGACAGTCTAGGCTACTAGCAGGATCTAAAACAAACACACCAACCAACCAACTAATAACAATATTATGCAAAATGGCAAAATATAACCTAAAGTAAAACAAATAAAAATTTAAAAGTAAAAAGGCCACCATGATTGGGATGCAATTTTGTTCATTTCTCCTTTTCATTCTGCAGATGTTGGCTGACTTGAAACCATTATGTCCTTAAGCCTTCCAATTAGCCTAGTGTCTCTTCAAGTCGATGAAAAACATCTTAAAAAGTCACTGCTCTGCTCAAGGTGGGTGTGAGTAAAATGTAGATGAGAAGACCGGACTTAATGATGGACAAGGCTTCCCCTGGCTTGTACACAAGGAAGTCTCTGATGAACACTAGAAGGGTTAGACACCGTATGTGTTGGCCAGGGCAGGAAGCCTTCACAGAGAAGATGTGGACTGAGTTAAGGCTGGGGAGGGTGACTCAGGCAGAACAAAGGCACAGGGAAGGCAGGCTTGCGAAGACAGCAAGACACACTGTGGGCGACAGCCAGCGTTCCCTTCCTAGAACTGAGGAGTCACCACAGGACCAGGAGACAAAAGGGAAGAAGGGAACACATGTCCTGGAGGAAGACTCCAGCAACAGAGAGGTACACGCAACAGAGCCGCACAGTGTGTGTGCAGGCGTGGCGATAAGGAGGGCAGGTGGGAAGGACAGTGGTGCTTCCAGGTAGCCTGAGGGTTCAACTGTGCACAGGCTCCACTGTCAGCTATGCACGCCTACCTGAGTGATGTCTTCAAACGGAAACTCTCTCCGAGTCAGGCTGGGCGAGCCCATGGAGGGCTTGCGCATGGGCAACCGTGGAGACCGAGAAATCTCTTGAGCAGCCCTGGGCAGCTTGGGTGACTTTCGGGCCTCAATGCTGATCCTGTGGAGACAAGGCTGGAGGGGTCGGACATGCACAGAGGAAAGCACCTGGCTGCGGAATGCCCCTCTCCTCTGATCCTCAGCTGTGGATATTGGCGCTCAATGGTCAGTGCCCTAATCTCACAGAGCTCTCTTTGCTTTTGATTTAGGAACAAGAGAAAAGAACGGCAACTAAATACTAAGTAATACCTACAAAAAATTAAAAAAATATGGAGATTACACCAACTGACTCATTTGTAAGAGCCTGGGCTCACGACCTACTGACTTACAGTGTGTGTAGAAAAGTCCACATGTCTGTTGCTACAGGTTTGCAGAATCAGCCCTAGGAAAATGGTAGGAGGTATGATTGCTTCTCCTCCCAAGGCCACTGTGACTTACAAGACTCCTGTGTCAGTTTGGATCTTAGCAGGTTATTCAACACTGCCACCTATAACATTTAAGTCAAATCACTGAATCTAACGCTTTTCTGTTGCCTTTGATTCCATGCTCTATCTCTACTCCTTTATTTACAATGTAAACATACAGATGTTTGCAGGGTGGCGCACGCCTTTAATCCCAGCACTTCTGGTGGCAGAGGCAGGTGGATCTCTGAGTTCGAGGCCAGCCTGGTCTACAAAGTTGACTCCCGGACAGCCAAGGCTACACGGAGAAATCCTGTCTCAAAATACCAAAAACCAAAATCAAGAAACAACAAACAAACAGACAAACAAACAACCCCCCCCAAAACAGAACAGGTGTTTAAAACTAGTCTACCCAAAAGACAGTGCTATGAAAACATCTATGGTAAGGTTTATGATGTCCATTAGGAAAAAATGCACAAAGCACCAGATATATACTGATTTGAAACGTCGTAAGAAACTTCAAGCCCCAGAGAAATGGGAAGATGAAGGATGAGCTTCAAGCTAAGGCTATTTACTGGCACAGGCGTCTGTGCAAGAGCTCCAGGTAGGCGGGGATGAGGAAGGGGCACCATTCACCATAGTGGCAGGCCCTTCAAAGAATACCCAGACAGAATGTGAAATAAGTCATCTGCCCAGGGAGTAGAAAAACACTACAGAATGCTACAAGCTCATAATTTTATGTGCAGTTTTAAACAAACTTTAGATGCAAAAAAAAAAAAAAACCCCACAATGAATTTCATTATTAGAGCAGCTGGATCATATAATTATTTACCCTTCATTTAATGTAAAAAATAAAAATTTGAAGCTTCAGGAAGGATGCTCACGGTCTTAGGACATACAGAAATATCCTCAATGCAATACAAGAAGCACTGATTATAATGGACCTCACATATCGGACTACCTAGCAAAATGTGTATTTTATATGGAGTTCTCTCTATGCTACAACTCAATAAAACAATCCAATTACAAAATGAAGGAAACATTCAAACAGACATTTCACTACAGGCAACAAGCAGACTGCTGAAGCGCACAGGACAAGTTCGGCATCCCCAGTGCCTGGAGATACCAGGGTCAAACTCTGATGGTCACTGCATACCCACACAGAGCCGGAGGTGAGAATGCAAACAGCTGGTGTTCTTACACATGGTTGTAGAAAGTAGGCTTGGTATAGTCACCTTGTAATGCTCCTTAGCAGTTAACTCCTTTCATAAGAATATATGCAAGCAACATAAGTGTGATATCTCCCAAAAGATTTGCACAAAAGTTTATAATGGATTTATTTATCACAGTCCCAAACTGAAGACTAAAAATCTCAATCGACTGAGAAAGCACATAATTACAAAGTGACATGTTTGTTATAATGAAATAATCTCATAAAGTGTTTTAACATAAAAAGACAAACTACTGATATCCATAATACTGTGTTGAGAAAAAAATCTAAATAGCACCCATATTCATATAAAATTCAATAGTAAAAAAAAATAATCTATAGCAACAGAAGTCATGATGAATGCAAGACTTAAAGAAATGCTTAATGTCCTTAGTCATCATGGAAATGCGACTCCAAACGAGTCTGAGATTGCATCTTAAACCTGTCAGAATGTCTAAGATCAAAATCTCAAGTGACAGCACATGCTGGTGAGGATGTGGAGAAAGAGGAACACTCCTCCATTGCAGGTGGGAGTGTAAACTTGTACAACCACTTTGGAAATCAATCTAGTGGTTTCTCAGAAAACTGGGAATAGTTCTACCTCAAGACCCAGCTATACCACTCCTGGGCATACACCTGAAAGATTCTCCACCGTACAACAAAGATATTTGCTCAACTACGTTCATAGCAGCTTTATTTGTAATATCCAGAATCTAGAAACAACCTAGATGTTCCTCAATCAAAGAATGAATAAAGAACCTGTGGTACATTTACACTATGGAATACTACTCAGCTATTAAAACAAGGAAATCTTGAAATCTGTAGGCAAATGGATGGAACTAGAAAAGATCATGCTGAATGAGGTAACCCAGACCCAGAAAGACACACATGGTATGTACTCACTTATAAGCAGACTTTAACCATATAGTACAGGACAAACATACTATAATGCACTGACCCTTCTGTGGTAAGTAACATGGAAGATCCAAGGGAGAAAGCTTAAATGCCACTCAGAAGGGAAAATAGAATGACAGAGGTAGTGGCTGAAGAGAGGGAACAAGGTAGGAGAGGAAGTGCAGAGAGAGATGAGGGTGGAGCTCAGACTTCGGGAGAGTTGGGGTAGAAGGACATAAGACCTGCAGAGAAAGAGAAACCGTGGCTGGAAGCATCATGGTGACAAGCTGGAGACCTAAGTCACAACAGGCCTCTGGGAGGACATGAGGGGAGCTATAGCTGAGACTCCTAGTAGCAGGAGTCATGGAGACTGAAGAGGACACCCTCTAACTAGACAGGACTCTTAGTGGAGCAGGGAGAACACCAACCCACCCCAAAAACTTTGATCCAAAACTCAACCTGCCTATAAGTCATGCAAAGGTAAATATAGACAAGTAGTAGATATTAAGGGAATGTCCAACCAATGGCCGGCCCACCCAAGACCCACCTGATGAAGGAGAGCCAAGCCCTGGCACTATTAAGGATATTCTGCTATGCTTGTAGACAGGAGCCTATCAGAAATGTCCTTTGAAAGGCTCACCCAGCAGTGGTCCAAAACAGATGCTGAGACTCACAGCCAAACATTGGGCTAGGCATAGGTAGTCTAGCAGAAAAGTGGGGGGGAAAGATAAAAGGATCTAGAGGTGACAAGAGCTCCACAAAAAGACTAACAGAGCCAACAAACGAGCACTCAGAAGGGACTATGGAATCTGAAGCACCAACCAAGGACCATGCATGGACTGGATCTAGGTCTTCTACACAGATGTAGCCAATGGGCAGCTCAGGTTTTATGTGGGTCCTCTAGTAAGGAGAGGAGGGGCTGTCTCTGATATGGACTCTGCTCCCTGCTTTTTGATCACTTCCCCCTGGCGGATTGCCTTGCCAGGCCACAGGGTAAGAGGACACACTCAGTCCTAGTGCAACTTGATGAGTTGGGGTGAGTGGGTAAGGGTATTCCCCTTTTCTGGGAATAAAGAAAGAGGTTTGGGGGAGAGAAGGTGGGACTGGGAGGACAGGAAGGAGTGGGCTACGCCTGGGATATAAAGTGGATATAAATAAATAAAAATAAATAAATAAAAGATGACCATCTGGGCATGTCTAAGGTGTTACACCTTAATTTTGTATGCTATCAGTGAACTGTAAACAAGTAAGGGTCTTGATGACCTTCTGTCTCCTCATGGGTAGGTCTTGTTTGTCTAGTGACACAGCCATGACAGCAAGAGCAGGAAGATATTGCTCTTCCAGGTGATGACACCAGCCCTCTGCCTTCTTCAGACAGTGTTACAGGCATGGAACTTGACAGTCTCAACACAGTGCAACAGTTGCTCTAGGTCACCCACCCTCACTGCTGAGCCTAGTGAAGTCTTGAGGCCTTAGCATTCTTCTATTCTGAAGGAGAAAGAAAGGCAGGCAGGCAAGCTATAATTATTCCAGAACGAACCTTCCAGAATGAAAAGTGATGAGAAAACAAAAGGGGAGCTGATTTTGCTGCTATGCAAGGATGACCTTCCTTTCCTTCCTATTCTTCTCGTTGTAGAAAAGGTTATGCGGGTAGAAAAGGTTCTAGAACTGAGCAGCAATCTGGACCCTAGCAGTTCAGAATCTCATCACAGTCAGTGTTAACGGAACAACGTCAAGTCACAAAGAGGCACAACAAAGGGAAGCTGACTGTGTTACCTTGGGAGTTTGGGCGATTTGCTAGCTCTGGAAATTTTAGGAGACTTTTTGGCAGCCCAATCATCACTCAGTTCAATGTCACTGGAGTCTGAGCAGTTGCAGCTGTCAATCACAGTAGAAACCAAGCTGTTCCCATAGATCTCATCTGCAAGAGAGCAAGCAACTGTCACTGCTATGTAGGCCTGGTGACTTCAGTGGTTTCCTCATTAGGTCAGAGGTCACCTCTCTTCTGCTTGTTTCTAAACAGAAGTAGGCAATCTCTACTACTGCTGTTTCAACAGATGATAACTCAGTGCCCCGGAAACATTCTAATGCGTTCATTAGATCAAAAGCTGGAAACAAAAACTTTCCTGCTGATCCTCACAACACTCTGGAGACCTAGGCTTGCAGGAACTCTCAAGTAGACTGAAAAGCTGCCTGAGGGCTCATCCACAGACTCCCTGGAACCTGCTTCTGGCCTGCAAAGGCCCAACTGGCCCGAGCCTGTAGGAACTACTATCCTGGAGCTGGGTCCATGCCAAGGTCTCTAGGCAGCGCTGTCTACAGCCTGACAATCCCACCTGGTGCAGCTGACCCACTAGAGCATCAGAAGGGAGACTCTGGCAGTGAGAACCTGCAATGGTAGTTTTGGGGTGCTCTGTGGGTACTTCATATAGAAGCCATTTCTGGTCACTTTGCTACTGGCCATCAGAAGGAAGATTAGAGGCCCCAAATAGAGGGTAAGAAAACATACAGTGTGGACCATGCACAAAACTGCGTGTAGACGTCCTATGCCAGAGGTCTCCTGCTGCTTCCACCGTCTTACTCTCCCACCCTTCCTGCTGCCATCAATCCCCACAGCCCCACCTTCTGCTCACAAGTCCCAGGATGGCCTTGAGCTTGCTACAGAGCTGAGGATGACTTTGCTCTTTAGATTTTCCTACTTTTAATTCTGAAAGGTGAGGATATAGGAATGTCACACCATACCAAGCTATGACACACTAAACTCTGGGGTTTCTGTGTGCTGGGCAAGCACTATATAGACCAAGCTACATCTCCAGCCCCACAATGATAATTCTAGGGTAATTCTATTTGTCAGGACACTTGGCGAAATCTTCTAGCAGTAAATCACAAAATTAAGGTTACAAATCCCCTCCATCCTCTGAGCTGCTTTCTATATCTCATTTAATTGTCAATTGGTCACACTGTACTTTATGACACAGCTTCTATTTCTGTCACGAAGGTTTGAATCGGAAGAACTTTCCCAGTGCTTATGCTGTCCTCTGTTCAAGCAGGGTTCACAAGGGGCTCGATAATCACATAAAGTGGGCACTGACTTGGTGTTTGTGCATTCACTTTATAACTCTTTATTATAAAAAATATTAAGATAAAATGTCTCATTTCCCAAAGAAGCATTAACAACTGAGCAGTCTGTGTTTGGTGAGTTGGCAAGTATGAACATTAAGGAAAGCCAGGCATGCCAGGCAGCTAAGTCTGGCCTTGAGAGGCTGCAGCCCTCTCTGCAGAGGGAAGCCAGGCACATGGGGGAAATAAACAAGGCCCTCATCCCAAAGATCTTAATATTCGCTCTCAGTCTAGGTTTTTAGAGTTGTGCCTGGTGCAGGTAAGGTCCTTGGGAGAAAAAGATACACAGTGAGAAGTATGCAAGCCCTGACAGACCTGGCCCTGCACCCCTCCAGTCAGTAAGCTCTCCCCTGAAGCCATGCTCTCCAATTTTCCATTTTCCCTTCCCCTCCTTTCTGACTACATACCCTCATTTCTTCTTCTCGTTCTTACTATCCTTGGTACTAGCTGATTATGCTAGTCAAAAATAAAGTAAGATGACCAACATTCACATGTTAAAGATGAGGCTTATTGCTTTAAAAAAAAAAAGATTATTTATTTATTATTATGTACAGAGTACTCTGTGCCTGCATGTGCACTTGCAGGCCAGAAGAGGGCATCCGATTACGTTATAGATGGTCATGAACCACCACCATGCGGTTGCTGGGAACTGAACTCAGGACCTCTGGAAGAGTAGACAGTGTTCTTAATCTCTGAGTCACCCCTCTAGCCCAATGCTTATTGCTTTTAACTTCATATGACAACACTGGTCGAGAACAATGCCACAGTTGCTGTGATAACACCTAGGACCTTGGTTGGGCAGACATGTAAAGTACTGGCATTAGCATCTGAGACTGAGGGTAAACATGGCCACTGCTTTAGGAACTAAGAAGACCATGGTCACACATACTATGGTGGCTTCAGGGACACAGTTGAGGTATAAAGGCTTGTCTGACAGGTGGAAAGTGAACCGACACTAGGAAGTGGTGAGTATTAACCAATGAAACAAATCAATCCAAACAATGTTGTCTCAAGGTCTGGTGCTACACAGATGATCGGTTCCTCCCCACAGGGCAGGCAGGCTCCCGAGAATGGGGATTGTAGTATGCCAAGCAGGTCACTATGGCAGGTGATGGACAACAGGTCCATGGTGTGCACTCCACAGCAGCACTCACAGGAAGGTGGCCGTGC
Organism: Acomys minous; assembly: GCF_964271855.1. Lineage (NCBI taxonomy): Eukaryota > Metazoa > Chordata > Mammalia > Rodentia > Muridae > Acomys > Acomys minous. Next base: position 137,347,951 of record NC_140485.1, on the reverse strand, counting down.
TCACATGTATATTCAACTGGCAACTAACTGGCACAAGAACCGCACATCCCCTTCCTGTGAGGGCCTCAGCCTAGGATCCTGTAGACAGGCACCTTTAACAGAGGTAAGCACTGATGCCCAAGACGGGGTTTCTACAAAAACCAAACCATGTTTCATGTCTGAACTATAATGGATCCGTAAGGAACTTTCACTAGAACCTAACTGGAAAACTAATACTGGATCAGCAGGGCAGAGGCAAAAGGGTAAGGCTGAGGTGGGCTGAAGGCTTGAAAATCCGAATTCTGTCACCCTCCTTGGAAGGCAGGGGCTTATTTTTTCTACTCACCTCAGCACTACAATCCGGTACTCAACGGCTGCTTATCCAGTGACTGTGAGAGGGGGACAGTCAGGGCCAGAAGGCTTACGATGACAGTTTTCTCTGGAATGGGAACTGGGAACTGATGTAGAATGCTGTGAAAAACCTCTCAACAAGGGCATCTAGAGAACTGCTCGCTTAGGAGGAAGCCAGGGGATGGAGTAACTCTAAAACTGTTCCACTAACCAGCATGAAGCAGGTCTCAGGAACAGGTATTGTCTTTGCACGGCTTTAAGAGTAGTGCACAACCACACAAGAATGGGGTCCCAGTGCCCGCAGCAAGGGGCCCACCTGATTTGCTGTCTGTCCGAGGGTCCATAATGACAAATTCTGGCCGCAGTTTGCTGATGCGCCTCCCCTTGAGAATGGGCACTAGTCCTCCCAGGTACTCCAGGTAGAGTGTGTAGCAGGGCCCACCGACCTCTGGGTCATCCTCAGTGCGCTTCATCGTGCAGTGCAGCCGCTCATTGCCCGCTGATGGGTAGCTGACGAAGTCTCGCATGTTGTTGGGGTCTGGAATCGGGGGCTAAACGCAAGACACAGACATAAAGAGCAGATCTAGAATTTCCGAAAGAAAGAAAAGGAGCAGGCACAGGGTAGACTGGCTTTTGTCATAGCCACTTTGACAGAGGTCAACTACATGCTGTAGAATGGTGACTTGAAACCGTGAATGCTTTTAAACAATCATTAAGTGAGGTCCCACTTTGGACAATGAAATGCAACAACTGGTGACACATGGACACCTACTTTTCTGATAGATTACACATGCTGCCTCTTTACAGGCATTTCCGGGGTGACAGTCTGTAAAAAGATGGCTGGGAGCTGCACTATGTGGGAGTCACACTCAGTACAGTGGGGAGAACAGCAAGCTGAGGACTGGCCTGGACCCAATCCTGACTAGACTCCTAACCAGCTCTAGAAGCAGTTACTTCCCTTTAGGAATTCCTGCTTTATCAAGTGGGAACAATGCTAAGAGTGTGCTGGAAGGCAAGACTAAATAAAGGGTCTTCATAGAACACCAGGTGTACTGTCAGGTACTAAGTGCTTTGCTCCTTTGATCATCAGGATGACACACACAATAATCAAGGTGGCCACGAGAAAGGAAGCCCATCACGTAAAGCAAATCTCCTGTGCACACTAACAGGAATGCCAGGCAGGCTGCAGATATATATGAACATATGGGTTTTTGCAAAGTGCACGCAGCCATCTCCAGGCACTCTCCTGGAGAAAGAGACATCTCTGCATTACCTCTGGTGCTCTAGCCCATCTTGTCTGGTACAAAGGCAAGACTCTACCTTGATAGTGGGAATGAAGGCAGTGGAGAGGTAGGAACAGAGGCGAGGGGGCAAGGTCAGCTTGCTGACATCCTTGTCTTCTCGAAGGGTGCTGGCGATGGCCTGCTGGCACAACAGCTGGAGGCTGGATACCCGGTGTTCTACACGGACCACATACAGGGCTGGTCCTGAGGCCATAAGCAGACGGGAGTCCCGATGACCCCAACAGATGGAGATGATAGGGCGCTGCAGGGGTCAGTGGTACATAGTTAAACTTGTCTCAGCAAAATCAAGTCATTTGACTGTTTTGAGAGTATTGGTTTTTCAAAGCACAGCAGAAAATACTAGTTCTGTATGAAATGGTTCCTAAAAGCAGGGGCAATTGCTTAAGGGTAAACCTACCTCCACTTCTTACCATAGGGCTGGTCATCTGGATCCTCAAATTACCCAGTGGTGGTTCCCATGAATTAGAAGGTGATAAAGAGGCAGGACACAGGGCCTTTCCAGTTTTTCAGGAGACACAGCACTTCAGGGTCAAATTAATATTGGAATGTGGGGCTCTGAGTCATGAGCTGGGGGCTAATCCCTAGCTCTGCCTCCTACATTTTCATGAGTCAGTAGGAATGCTGTAGGCATGGCAGGGGAAGGTAGTACCATGGTGCTTCTGGGACCTTCTATGGCTGCAACCCAGGAACAGAATCACTGCTGTTTTCAGCTCTCCTCACAGCAATGGGTCAGGAACGGCAAGCTGACTTCTCTTAGGGAAAAGGAGGGTGAGAGAAGCCGAGTTCCTACTGGAGACTCTAGGGGTTTATGAGGATCTTTGAAAACGCATGCTATGATCCAAATACGCATATGTTCGAAACTTCTTTTACCTGAAATAAATCCCAAACTCGAGAGTAGTATCTAAGTAGGGGTATATATAAACCAAGCAAGGCAGAAAGAGCCGCAGGGTTATGTGAAGAAACAGTGATATGTGGTCATGCTGATCGAGATGCATGGAGTGCAGGGGTTTCCGAGATCACAAGTGGAGATGTCAGATATTTTATATGAAAGACAGATTGAAAGAGAAATTTCACAATCCTTTAGTGACAAACATCAAGACAAAGGGAACACATAAAGACAATTCTTTAAAATAGCCCCTACAGTCAAGCTAATCCTGGATTCAACTTGAAAAATAAAAAAATGCAAGAGTGAAGATAGTTTATCTTGTATTTTTATCCACGGGGCTGGGCACAGCTCCCCCATCAAAGAAGAACATGAATTTATTAGCTATGGATCCAGGAACTCAAGTCTAAGGGCTTTTACTACCTGCCACTCAGTAAGCAATGAGCCCCACTCTCTCCCTAGTCCACATGGATAAAGGCTATTTTGCTGAACAGCAACAAAAACATGTTTATAGAAGAGATAAGAGGATAGGGAAAACAGGCTTCAAAGACAGCACTGGCCAATGGCAGGAAAGAATCCACAGGTCGGGTGGGACACAAACAAGGATGTACCAGCAAAAGTCTGAGCAGAGAAGCAGAGCTGCAGCACTTCTGCACAGTAAGGGCAGATTGCGCTACTCCAAGCTGGCATCAGAGAACTCAGGAAACCAAGGCAAATGCCTTTGGCTTGCAGCACGTAAGACATCAAAGTAATGCATGCTAGCGGCATTATACACTGCAGGGTTAAGACAGCATGTTAACAAGTTGGTGCTGGAAGTAGGTTTCTTTGAGCTGAGAAAGAAACGCAAGACATTCTCTACCCAGGGAATGGAATGCCAGTGGGACAGGTACTCTAAGACAGAACTATAAGGCATGTCTCAGTCCTGAATTCACAAATATCCGATTAAACACAAAAGTACCTCTTCTGTACTACAGGCACATTTGAGTGCATCCCCAAGAAGTTGATGCGTCCTCAAAGTTATACGCTGCGGCTGTTACTTGGACATAAGGCCTTTGAAAGGTAACAGGGACTGAGCTGGTCATGAGCTCCCTAAAGGCACAAGTGGTTTCAGTGTGAAAGAAAGGACCCCAGCCGGCATCTTGTTCTGTCCTGTTTGTGCTACCCTCAGTCATACTTTGATGATGTCCAGAAGGCCTTCATTGGAAGTTACATTGACCTTTTTTTTTAAACATATATATTCATTTTATTACACATGAATAAAACAAACTACATATAGCAAGGAAACCATGAGACAATCCTGACCTACAGAATATGGCATTTAAAGATGTTTTTATTATTCTGAAGATTCTTTGACAACAAGACAAGTTAACTCCTGACAACCCCCAGCCGACCTCAAAGATGATGAGGAGCATCAAAGAACCTCCAAGAACCTCCTTATGGAGTTGGCTTCACATGGCAAACCAGCCACTGGGCAAAATGTCCTCATTTCTGCCACAGACAGAACTCTGCCTAAAAATGGGCAGGCTTAGATGCAGGCAGAGTCAACAGCCAAACTCTGACAAGACAGGGTAAGCAAGTGGGTAAGTCTGGCAGAGAACTGGGCCAGAAGGCTGAAGAAGAGGCTCCAATGTTAGAGAGAGTGTTGGGTGACTGTTCAGGCAGGCAACTGTCCCCATCATTTTTTCATTTTTGAGGCTGCTAGCCTGCACCACACTGGCCTTTCTAAGTCCTCGTTCCAGGCACCAGCGCTCCTTCTGACTCTAGGAGGGTGGAGGAGGCAGCACCACTGGCTCTGTTGTGAAGCCACGTGATTTCCTCTCAGCTTACTACCCAGCAAGGGCTTCTGCATCCTACTTCCATCCTATTTCCATCCCCCAGTTTATCAGGAAGTCAATCCAAAGTTATCTTTCTTTAAAACATTCATGGCTCCTGCTGAAGTCTCTTTGCTGTGCAAGTCTTGCAGGCTGACCATGCTGTCCCCAAGCCCACTTTCCACCTTGCCCTTGCTCAGTGTTCTTCTGTTTATTTCCTCCTCTTCCTCCTCCTTCTCTTCTCTGTCACAATGTCTTATTAGTTGTTTATAAACATTCACATCTCTGTGTTTCACATTCTCTCCCACTCCTTATTTTGTCTTCACACATTGTCAGATTACACAGTTAAAGTTCAGATATTTTACTACTTCAAAAAAAAAAATGCTGTTGCTCACTCTTTATCTTAGCTATTGCAGTGACATCTCCAGAATCTAGAAACAGTGGTTCTCAACCTGTGGGTCATGAGCCTTTGGGGCCACATATCAAACATTCTGCCTATCAGATATTTACATTACAATTCATAAACAGTAGCAAAATTATAGTTATGAAGTAGCAATGAAATAATGTTATGGGTGGGGTTCCCCACAACATGAGGAGCTGTATTAAAGAGTCTCAGCATTAGGAAGGTTGAGGACCACTGCTCTAGGACAACACTTAACATATGAATGGCTCCATAAACACTGGTGGATTGGAAAAAACTACTTTACAGTATAATTTCCATCATTATGATAAGATCACTCAAGCATAAAACCTCCAAATCAAGTTTTGTAATGTCTACATTCAACTGCTACCCTGCAAGCTGCCACACCTCCCTTAAATGGTTCTTTATGACATTCTATGTCCTTTGCATGTGCTGCTCACTAATTGAGGGCCACATTCTACTATCAAATCATGGATATGTCCTTCTTGTCTTTCTCACTACTTACTCCTTGGCACTCACTCCAGCCTCACTTCAACTACGGTCTCTCTGCGCTGACTGGGATCTCTGTCATTAGCTTACTCTCTTTTCTGATGATAGTCCCTCTTCCTGACTATCCCCATGCACACGTCTGACTGGGGATCTCTGTCATTAGCTTACTCTCTTTTCTGATGACAGTCCCTCTTCCTGACTATCCCCATCCACACATCTGGCTGAACTTCTAGCTCAAAGTCAGTAAAAATAACCACTGAGATTTGAGGTGAGGTTGACTTGGTTTCTGGGTTAAGCTCTGACACTCAGAGAACCTCATCCCTCAGGTGTTCCATTTTAGTGCGCAGCACTAAAGGACAGGCACTGGCCCACACACATCTTTCCAATGTGCTGCACCTTTACAAAGAGCCATGGAAACTGTAGGGGTGTCTCAGGTTGCACAAACATTTCTGAATGAGGTAAGAGAGGGGACTGCCAGAGATGGAAAAATTCCCATAAAAAGCAAGTCGCACTAATTACTCCTTTTATCAGCATTTGGAAGACATTTCTAGTTCAAAATCTAGAGTGTATATCTATAATTATTGATGTATTTTCCTGTAACTGTTTTCTCAGGTTTTGGGGAGTAGAGATCTGTCTCCTTGTTTAGTTCCTACACTGTGGTACTTAAAGGCTTATGCCAACCACACAGTACCCTCCCAAAACATCAGCTATGCTTGGACTGATCAGTGAACAAAATGTACATGCTTATTTTCCCACAAGATATATTATCAAAAGATACTTTTAAATCCTACAAATAAACAAAAAAGACAGCTTGATAAAAAATGAGCAAAGTATCAAAGAGCCACTCCTTTAAAGGTACACAAGTCACCAGTGCTGCTCAGCACAGTATCAGGCCATGCCGCTCACAGCCACGCTGAAATAGTGCTTCATACTCAGCTACTACCAAAGGCCAAGACATAAAAACACAAGGTCCAGGAAATTACAAACACAGGCGAGGACAGAGAGAAACTGTGATTCTAAAATGGTAGGTCATAAGTAAAAGTTAAAAACTATCACATGACCAAGAAGTGAATTTCCGGGTACATATCCAAAAGAACTTAAAGAAGGGTCTTAAAGAGATATTTGCGCAGTCGTGTTCATAGCAGCATTATTTACAATAGTCAGAGAGGGGTGGTGGTGTGTGCCTTTAATACAAGCACTTGGGCAACACAGACAGAACTCTGCAATTTCAAGAACAGCCTGGAAACATATCAAGTTTTAGGCCAACCTAGGCTACAAAGAAAAACTCTGTCTCAAACAAAACAAACAACAGACAAAAATGAAAGGAACTCAAATATTCAAAGGTGCGTAAGAAGGCAAATAAAGCGTGTTACGTTCACATAATAAAACTTATTTAGCCACAAAAGGCTGGCAAATTCACCCTTTGCATTGTAACACAGATGGACACAGAGGGCATCATGCTGAATGACAAGAACTAGGGAGAAATAAAGACGAATCCCCCGTGAGTCCCTTCACAAGAGGCATATAGAGTAACTCCCACAAACAGGAAACGATGCTGCCACAGACAGGGAACTTCTATTTGTCTTCACCAGGATGAGGAAGATGAACTGCTAGAGACTCTTGTGGAAAAGGCTCCAGGGCAAACCATGGCCTTGTCTTACCTTGCTTCTGACAAGCCTTTCCCTCACTCTTTGTTTTAGCAAAGTCTTTAAGCGCAGAGGCTAATACAGCCCTCTGAGATCTACTTTAGAGGTCTATTCAATTCTATGTTTCTATTTCTCTCTTGTAAACTTCATTTTGTACAGGAAAAACTCCTTCCCCTTTACAAACGAATGTGTGAGGACCTAGAATTCATTCTTCCTTGGCTTTTTCCTCTACATGGCTGTATCAAAATCAGATTCCTGTATTTACTCTCTACTTGTTTTGGAATAAAGCACTTTGGTTAAAAGGTAAAAACTGTTTTCTTCCCTATTTTCCTATTTTATAGGCCATGAACCAATGGATGGGGGAAAAAGATTAAAATAGAGCTTGCAAAGGTAATTATAATAAAAATAACTAGCCACCCATGGGCATTTTCAAGCGTCCTCACCTGCACAAGTGTGTCCAGCGTGAAGATGTGCTCCCCTCTAACGTTGTAGAACTTGACCATGGCACTCTTCAGAAGAGGACCATTGGGCAGCTCGCTGAGCTGGGCCTGCTGCTCCATCCCAGCAACTGCCAGCAAGTCTCCCTGTGTGCACCACTGAGCCACAACCTCTGAAACCACACAAAAGGGTCGGTTAGCATGAGGACCCAGATCTCAACAGCCACATCAGTGTCCTCAGTAGCTTAAAACAGAGCTCCTGAACAAAGCCAATCATGACTCTTCCTTCTCCTTTCACAAAGGTACATTTTGTACAGGATAATAATACTACTCAACTAAAAACAGGTATTTATTTGGATGGGGATTGCTGTTCCTCAGGAACATGGTTAATTCAAGGTGAAATCAAATCTAAGTATATAGACATGCTAAAGCCAGGAATGGTATCGTGTGCCTGCAATCCCAGCTGCTTGGTAGGCTAAGGCAAAAGGATCACAGGTGTAAGGCCAGCCTGCGTTAGGCAGCAAGATCTAATTATTAAAGTATATACAGAGAGATATACACATAAATACACAGTGTAAAACCAAATAATGCTGGAGTGTCACTATCTACCTCCAGTACCATCATTCCCACAGGAAAACTGTGAACTGCTCCTAAGTAGGTGAGACCTAGGCTGAGCCATTCCTCCAAGGGCTTTCCTACTGTGGGGAGACCTAGGCTGAGCCATTCCTACAAGGGCTTTCCTACTGTGGTATTCCTCATGCCCACAGGTGACTAGGAGAGTTTACTTATAAATTCTGCAGTTAAAAAGTAAATCAAGGCAAACCCCAAGTTTACTAGTTGATGTCTGGGCACCATCAGCCCATAGCCACTGGATGCACGTGGTGCAGGAGAGCTCTGACTTTTGTTGGACACTTACAATAATGTGGGAGAAAGAACAAAGGCATTTCTGCTGAGTGTCAGGTAGCATGAGCAGAGGAGTCTTCATACTAGAAATGAGATGCCCACCTACAAATGGCCAGTAAATGCTGTCTTAGCCTAGGATGAGCAGCTGTTTATCTCTTGCTGACTGATACAAATGATAGGCAGATAGATAACCTATTAGTACTAATAAGATTTACAGCTCTTTCCCTTCACTCAATGCCTTAAAACCATCAACTAGTTGCATAGCTCTCTGAAATATAGATTCATTTTGTAGAGAGGTTAGACTAAATCATCGAAGGCCACAGAGTTTAGAACCCAGGGCTAGAATACAGTGATCAAACCTCATGCGATGGGAGTGATTCTGAGTGCCAGGGCACTCTGTAGTCACCAGAATTCTCCCACCTGGAGAAGCTGGAGAGCATTCCCTGAGGCAAGTCAGCCCCCGGGAGCTTTCTCATTCAGTCAGCACAGAGCAGAAACCAGAGAGCTAAGCTCACCAGCTTTAAACAGAACAGAAAAGGCTGTAAGTACCTAAATCATGTAACCATCAATAAACAGGATTTCTCATATGAATTAAATTCAAACCAGAAGACAAGAAGTAATTTTAAAAATCAAGCAAATATCCTGGTTAACAAGATGTTCAATACAACAGGAGAGGAAACCTAAAAGGCAGTGTGCTCCAAACACCTGATGCCAGACGTGTCTCTAAGAAAGACTGGTCGTCATCATGAATTGAAATGGCCTTCTCCGGATAATAGCATTCTGTGCACAAAGAAAGTAGAGAAAGTCCCAGTAAAGCAGCAACAGGATGGTCCCTGATAGCACCAGTGAGATGGCGAAGAAAAAGATGGCAGTGTTCCCAAGGCTCATCATCTGTGCACTCTTTCCCCTTGTCTTTTTTGAGATTCTGTGAATTTTGTCAAAGTGGATTTAAAAACTAGAAAGCAAGCTCTTGCCTCTGCAGCACTGGCCTGGCTGCACCATGCCTTCACACTGCTCAGAACTAAGGCACGCCCGTGCTGAGAACTCAAGCGATTCTGTGTGTAGAGGTGAGAATGAGTCTGAGTCTTTATGAAAAAAGCCCAGGAACATCGCTGATGCAGGTGAAAAGACACACTGAGAGCTGTCATCTGCAAAGGTAAGGACCTCTCTTCAAAAGCACAAACCCCTTAAGAACATAGCCACCTCATGTTCTGGCAAGGACAGAACTTGCACCATCAAGGGATACAGCAGCAAGTGTTGGCTTCTCTGAGATTCAGCATGGCCCAGCTGTGCTCCACTCAGTCACCTCAGTAAGCCCTGACAACTAAGAAAAACTAACCTGGAAAAGCAACCAAGGTACTAAGTTCTGTACAGGGGCACAGTTCCTGGATTAAAGTGTGACACAGTCACGAACTGAAGAGGAAACAAGAATAAAAGCAAAGTACTCATTTGATCGTTAGATAAAGAGAGCAGAAGCCTACCTGTGACTGGGACATAACATTTCTTTTCGGATTTAAAAAAAAATAAATTATGCTTAATCACTTTAAAAACAGTTTTCAATGCTTCCTTTCAAGATTCCTATTAAATCTGAGAAGGTGATTTGGAATATAATGCAGACGCAGTCACTACATGCTGTTTGCAGAAGCCCCTTTTGCTCTTGCTGCAGCTCTTGTGCGCAGGGCCTGGCCTGGCAGCTACAAAGCACCTAGGTGGTCTGTTACCACGCTTCACCTACTTTTCTCGTGACTTCGGGTCTGGGCATTTGGGCCTTTTTGCATTTTACACAAAGAAAAACAGATTTATACTATTCTCTTCATCCTGGTTATCTTTAATTGTCAGGGATGGGCCTCGGAGATGTCTGTAGGAGATTCTCTTGACTAATATGTAAGTGCGAAGGCCCAGCCTACTGTGGGAGGCACCATTCCCTGGGCAGGCTGTTCTGGGTCTTTTTGGAAGCCTGTGTGCAAGTCACCAGACAACATTCCTTCAAGTTTCCTGCTTCATGTGCCTGACTTCCCTCTGTGATGGATAGTGACCTGTAAACACATTCCAAATAAACCTTACCTCCCCTGAGTGCTTTCATTCAGTGTTTAAAACAGCAACAGAAAGAACTAGAACAGTCCATAAGCAGATCTTATGGACCTTGAAAAAGAGGTGGCCAAGGCTTAGCAATAAAAGAATGGTGCCATCCATACACACTGTAGCACGATCTGGGAGTCTGAGGTCAGTTTTCTATGGTAAACAGTTGATTTATTTTTATTAACTAAGAGATACATGTATGTGTGTGTGCACATATACACATGTGGATTTGGAGTGATGGGGGAAATAACTAATTTAGTAACTGTATAATGGTAAAATCATAGAAAAAATGTTTTTTAAAAAAGTTTTCTCTTTTTTTTAATAAAAAGATTTATTATTATGTATACAGTGTTCTGCCTTCATCAGATCACACCATAGATGGCTGTGAGCCACCGTGTGGTTGCTGGGAATTGAACTCAGGACCTCTGGGAGAGCAGGTGGTGCTCTTAGCCACTGACCCATCTCTCTAGCCCAAAAGTGTTCTCTTTAAGATTTTTTTTTCATAAAGAAGGTTTTTGTCACTGGGCATGTTGGCACACACCTGTAATCCCAGAGCTCAAGGAAGGAGAGGGAGGTGGATTTCTGTGAGTTGAAGGCCAGCTAGATCTACAAAGCGAATCTAGGACAGCCAGGGCAACACAGAAAAACCCTGTCTTGGAAAAAAAAAAGTTTTTTATTGTTTGGTTTTCTTTTCTTTTTTAAAGGCTGGGGAGATAGCCCAGCCAGTCAAGCATTGCCTTGTAAGCATCATTACCAGAGTCCTGAGTGCCCAGATCTCAAGTACTTGCCAGGTATGATGATGGGGCATGCTGGTGAAATCTCATTGCTAGAGAGGTGTCCGAGACAGGTGAGTCCCTCGGATCACTGGCCAGCCAGCAGAGTCTAACTGGGGAGCACTCAGCCAATAAGAAACCCTACCTCAAAGCAGATACTAGTTCAGAAGATGACACTGGAGGTTATTCTCAGGCGTCCATACATACAGAAACATGCACACACCTACATACACATTTTAAAAAAGAGGCTGTGGAAGCTTGTTTTAAAGTCTATTTTATTTGCAATACTGATGCCTTTATCTCCTTTTTACCAGCCTAGAGCTCAGAGAGAACAAATTAGAGTGAGCTAACTAAGCAGTAAGTCTCAGAGATGAAAACATCTAGGCCTGGGTTAGAGTGTATGGAGGCTGGAAGCTTCCAGGACTAGGCCTGGGTTAGAGTGTACGGAGGCTGGAAGCTTCCAGGACTAGGCCTGGGTTAGAGTGTACGGAGGCTGGAAGCTTCCAGGACTAGGCCTAGGTTACATTGTACGGAGGCTGGAAGCTTCCAGGACTAGGCCTAGGTTAGAGTGTACAGAAGCTGGAAGCTTCCAGGACTAGGCCTGGGTTAGAGTGTACGGAGGCTGGAAGCTTCCAGGACTAGGCCTAGGTTAGAGTGTACAGAAGCTGGAAGCTTCCAGGACTAGGCCTGGGTTAGAGTGTACGGAGGCTGGAAGCTTCCAGGACTAGGCATAGGTTAGAGTGTACGGAGGCTGGAAGCTTCCAGGACTAGGCCTAGGTCAGCAGGAGGAGGCAGTGAGCCTCCTTGAGCCAAGAGAATAAAATTACTTTTACAAGAAGGGGCACAGACCCCTTTACTTCTTCCAGCTGTTTAGGGACAATTGGGTTCTTTTTGGGAAATAACAATCTCTGTCAACAGCAAAGGCAGCAAGTGGTCTCTTCTGAGGCACCACGTTGAAACGTTTCTCTGTGTCTGCCACAGCAGTCTCTGGTGCCTCCAGACTGCTATGCTATGCCTCCCACCACCACCACGCGCACTACACCTTCTTTCTCTGCATTCTCCTATTTTTCTTCCTCGGAGTCCTAGACCATGCCCCTCTCCTTGTAGCAGGAGGCAGGCTGTTACCAGCTGGCAAAGACCACACACCACATGAGACAATTATCAAACTAAAATCCCACACTTGGGATTAAAACAAAAACATATTTACTTAACATAACTGAGTTAACAAGGAAACCAAAACTTTCATTACAAGAGGCTTATTTTCCCTCTCCTCTAGGGAACAGGTGGGCAGAGACAAGCTATACAAGGAAGGTGGCAACACATCTACATTGACCCATCCATAAAAGTCCCCATTTCAAAAACAGAAAGACCAAGGGATCAGAGACCCTTCAGCCTTCAAGACTGTTTTCCAAAGAACCAGGTCTCAGCATCTGTAGTCACCTTGAGTTGCCAAATCTGAACACTCTCAGTGCCTCTGTCCACCATCTCTCTTACAGCATTGCCATAAAGTGACAATTGTGGCATCTCTGGTCTCACAGTGTTTGTTTCTTCCCATTATTCTCTAATACAGACCATAAGGAAATAGAGTAAAAATAAATTTTATAAACAAAGAACTATTGCTGCTGCTCATACCACATGTAAAAATCTAAACTACTTTAATATCAGATTGGAAACAGATATCCTGACACCAAGGTAGGAAAAATATTACTTATTACACCAACTAGTGGATGATACTAGCACATATGAATCTAACTTTCTGAAATGAAGAGACAGCACAGCACACACATATGCAACTATCTCCAGCTACAATACCATAAATAACTGAAAACATTGCAGATCAGATTTAGAATTCTCATTGGTAATGACTATAAGGCTAAATTTATTTTTTAAAAAACCAATGGAGTTAAAAATACAACACATTTAAAAAGATTAATTTGGGTCACTTATTGTTTTCCTATTCCCATAATGCACTTGAGGAGAACATATTAGAGGTGTTGACAGACACAACAAACAACAGTCAAGGAGCTGACCGAGAGCTAGACAGGTGATACCACACAGGTGAGTAAGAAGGCAAGCGCTTCCATGAGCAAGGAGGTGAAAGACAATAAAGAATCTGTAAGAATAAACAGGAGTGGACTGGTAACTCCATTATTTTAACTGTAACCAGATATTTGATAGAGAATAAAAGTCAGGATTCCACAACTAGAGGTAGATCTAAGGAAATCAGCAGCTATGATTAAAAGTTTAAAAATAGAATTTGTGAAGAAAAACAGAACTTTAGATTGGAGATACATGTAGAAATTTAAAACGTCCAGCCCTATTTTTAACTCAATGGAAGACAGAACATTCAGAAAATAACGAACAGAAAAGCACAAGAATTTAAGTTTGCCAGCAACAGAAAGATACTTACTCAACTCTTAAAGGACTATCTGCGGTATGAACACAGACTTTGCATAGTTTCTGTCCTGGAGGAGCTTATAGACTAAATAATACCTTCCAAATGCAGTTCTGAAACAGCAAACTGGGATACTTTAGAATGAGTACAATTTGCTTAAAAATAGACTTAGGGACATGCAGTAGTATAGACAGGGGCAATCCACTGCTGCCAAGTGTGACGTGTACAGACATGGCTCGTCATGCCCGTGGTGTTTTTGCAGAGTCTAGAGAAGCAGCAGCTGCTGCCATGGCAATACCCATGAGGGCCAGCTTCAGACAGGAGCCTGTTGCACAGAAGGTCTGATCTGTCCCCCCAGTCAGATGACAGTAGTTCCTCTACTATCAAGGACCAGAACCAGGCTACACTTAGACTTTTAATTTTTTTCTACTTTGTCCCAATGAACCCTAAAGAGGCAAGTTAATTCCCCCCGCCCAAAATCCTACCAAGGTCAGTATGCCTTTAGTAATCTTCAACTGCATGAGCAGAACATTCCCAGTAGCTCTGACTTGTGGTAACGTTTCCTCACAGAAAGGTACTAGCACTTGTCACCACCCTTCATGCTATGACCGTCTGGAACTGCCACAGTCTTTTCAGGTAACTCTACTCACAGTCATCAGTTCCTTAATAAGCTTGCCAAAACTCTAACGGCTTCCGTGTAAGGAACAACTTGTGTACCATCTGCTGCCTCAGAAGTGGCAGGTGCTGCCACCTGAGTAAAGTGACAGTCAGATGTAAGTATAATCAACAGCAGGCCACCCTTGTGAGAGTGGAGGAAGGAGAAGGTTAAGACGCAGCCTGGGAATCAGGAATGCCTACTCAACCTAAGAGCAGCTACAGACCTGTTAAGATGAGCCCTTGTCAAGGGACTCCAGTAAGCCCAGGAAAGGTCACCACTCAGGAGAGAACCCAACAGCTACTCTGGGCATAGCACCAGCATGGAGGGCAGATGTGCACAGGTTCCAGCTGTGGGGTTAGGAGAAGCCGTGTATTTTGTACCTTTCAGCCCTGAACGGATGACAGTGGGAGACAAGTCATCATAGTTGTTCATTAAGCTGATGTCTCCAGAGGTGAAGCTGACAGTGAGCAGAGGCTTGACGTTCTGCACAGGGATGGGGTAGGCTGCAGGACCATCTGTAGAGACACAAGGGCCAGGTGAAAAGCAGGCAACGAGTACACAACCTGATCCAGGCGTCTAAGGCTGCACTGTGTCATGATGCCTGACCTAGTTACTTTTCTATTGCCATGACAAAATACCATGGCTAAGGCAACTTATAACAGAAAACATCTAATTTGAGGCTCACAGTTGCAGATGGTTAGAGCTAGCAAGCTGGAGGGCAGGGAGGGAGGCCTGGCGCTAAGAGCTTGCATCTTTACGCATAAGAGGCAAAGATAGCTCACTGGGAATGGAGTGGGTTTTTTGAAACCTCAAATTCCAAATCCAGTAACATACCTTCTCCAAGGCCACACCTCTTAGTCCTTCCCAAACAGTTCCATCAGCTGGGGATCCAGTATTCAAACATATGGGGGCTATTCTCATTCAAACTATCCACAGTGCACTAAAAGTTGTCTAATAGTATAGATCACACTCTGCCAAGTGAAGCGAGCACTACAGCATGCAGGGGTCACACAGTACGTAGGGTACAGGCATGGTTAGCAGGAACGAAAATGTCGGAAACGCAGACTCAGAGGTAACTGAGAGTGATGCTGTGTGTGAGTTTATTAATGTGTATGTTAATGTACTGTGCGTTTCTTCTGATACTAAGTGTAAATTATTTAAATGTTGTGTGACATAAAGAATGGTGGTAAATGGGATAGAACATGTTTTAATTGGGGTCCAATGCACAGAGTACAAAGCTTCACTGACTGTGAGAGGCAATAAGCAGCCATGGCAGCCAGTATTAGTTCCTTAAGATTTTAACCACAGGCGACACCAAATTTACACAGAGGGCAGAGCTCAGGTGTGATTCATAATGTACTTTACCATGTGTGGATTACATGACCAGCATAGGGGAATTCTGCTTGGGAAGTTGTGGGAATGCTCTTGTATAGCAGGCCATGAGCTAGCTCGCCCACACATTACTTGAGAAAGTAATGTCAGGATGCTCAGTGGCTAAGAGCACTCACTGTTCTTCCAGAGGGCCTGGGTTTGATTCCCAGCATCTACATGGTGGCTCACAACTATTCGTCTAAGTCCAGCACCAAGAGATCAGCTGCTTTCTTTTGGTTTCTGCAGGCACTGCATGCATGTGGTGCACAGACAGAGATGCAGGCAAAACATCCACACATATAAAGTAAGAGAATTAGAAAATGTGTAAGTAAAAATCTCTCTGAACGCCTGGATGGTCAGAACTCTTCGGAAGCTTCTGAGGCATCACAGTCACACTGAACTCATCTCCAGCAGCCAGTCAGAGTGGCCTACACACTGGCCAGCTGGGCAACCCCACACTGCATCCTTTTCTTCACCCTTAAGCCATTGCATCACACTACCTCTGCACTCAAATACCAGTACATCTAAAAGGCAAGTGTGTGCTACCCCTAAGTCACCCTACTGCTTCTCAGTAGTCAACCCTAGTTGGGGAAGTGTCAGGGACACACCGCTGCCTCAGATCAACATTTGACTCACTTTATAACCTCGGTCTTCGCACCCTATTTCTTCCTCTAATAAAATAATGATGAGTAAATCTGGACCCTGCTTACAGACAGGATTTCCGTCTGAAGACAAGCTGTCTGCATTCCTAGAAATGGGTGCTATTGCTCTGAGGCTGCAGAAGTATGGCCAACACTTCTATCAAGCTGTGTCCACCAGCACAAGACAGCTGCCCCCTCAGTGGAGCTGTGGGTGCTGAGCACTCCTCCTCAGACAACGGACCTAGCACTCCCCAGTTGTTGCCTTCTAGAACGGCAGAGCGGATCGTTTATACACTGAAGTTAAGCCACCGGCTTTCAAACCGCTGGGGATTTGGCCATACCACGTATTGAGTTATATTAATAGCACACAATTTTTCATTGGCAATGAAAATCTATTCCTGCTAAGCAGCTAAGTCCCACAAAACCCTAGGGACATGAGGAGGCAAACGTCTTGTTTTAAGTCTAGGAAAACCTGAGCCTGTGGAATGCAATCACCTCAGCCAGTGACACTGGGAGGAGGATAGCAGGGCAGACTCATCAGAGAAAGAGAAGCCAGTTCCATGGCATTTCAGCATAAGAGTTTCTCCAGTGAGCTGGAGAGCTATGTGTAAGGGACCTGCAAGTGATCTCACTCTTTCTGCCAAATCCAATACAAGTAAGGGCCAGTGAGGAGGTTACCTTGGGGAGGAGAATAATCATCTGAGTCTGTGTCACTCTCACTGCTATCCTCCACCAGGAAGATGGGGTAATTCCAGGACATGCTGAGGATGCCATCGGATTCATGCAGGAGGACATGGGCTAGCATTCTGCCGTGGCAGTCCATGACGATCACCTGCCCATCTGCTGTACCAAACAACACCTGCAACCAAAGAGCAGGGCCCTTGAACAAGTAGGAGTAAATCTCAATCTCAGCTTGTTTTAGGAGGACAAAATACATGCACAACTAGAAAGATAAACCAATAAAAACTGAGGCTAACAGGACAATTATCTTAGTTTCTTTTCTACTGCTGTGGTAAAATACCCACAAAAGCAATTCAAAAGATCTATTTTAACTCTCAGTTCCATAATGGGGAAGTCACAGCGGCAGGAGCTTGAGGAGCTGGCCACACTGTTTCCATAATCGGAACCAGAGACCAATGAACACACACGTGCGTGGTCAGCTCATGTCTCCCATTTGCACAGCCCAGGATCACAATCAAGAGTGGTGCAACCCACAGCGAGTGGATCCTCCGACCTCAGTTAATGCGGCCAGGTAACCCTCACACACTGAAATGTGACTAGCAGCAAAATGAATGCATTATGCTATTCATGCACTTTCAAATACCAGAAAAGCCTGCTTTACTGATTTTATTTCTTTTGTCTTCTGGCTAAAGGAGAGGGGCTAAAAAAAGATATTCATTTTTCTGGAAATAAAGATGCAGTAGAAATTCATCATTATAATTTTCTCTACTTTACAGGAAATATTTATGTCTGACCAAATAAATACATTTGGTCATTTAAGCATGTTATCTTGTCATATCTGGACGACAAGATGCTCCTAAAGTAACTTTTTAATTAAAAAGTTTAGATGGCATATAAAATAATGGGTCTTATTAATATATTCTCATACATGTACATTATGTTTTCCTGGAAAAGGTTTTAATTTTCATGTTTAGAATTTTTTTCACAGATGATAATGATGTTATTGAGTTAGTAATAAATGCAGTGCTGTGTGGGTGGCATTCACATACTCACTGAATGCTTACTTTGGTGCTAAGTATGATGCTAAATCCTTCGTCACAAAAACAGGAATTACTGGTCCAGGCTAGAATGGGCCTCAGAGAAGCCTGACACCTCAGTGTGCTTAGGGCTACTCCTGAGAGCTCTTCTTTGATCCCTGGCTTTCAGAGCACACACACAAACTGGGTGTGGGAGGCAATGGATGTAAGGCAGGCACACAGCAGGCTGGCAAACTCTCAAGGAAGACTCTCTGGGTGTCAGCTCCTCACTGAAGGTAGCATGGGGCATGCCACAGTCGCTAGAAACCATGCTGGACATACGTGTGTCACAGCTGAACATCACAAGAGGAGCCTTGGGCCCCAGGAAGCATGAGGAGCACTGCCACCTGCTATGTGACAGCCTCTCAAGATCTTGCATCTGACACTGTTATAAACTTTGTATTTTTGTGACTAAACGATTGAGGGGTTTTGTCCCTAACACCCACTTCTCGCTGTGACAGCATGCCAACCATCATCTGTATTTCACAGACACAGTCAGCTTAAGAGAAACCATTTAACCTGATGAAGCTATGAAATAGTCAAGCCAGGGATATTTCACTTCAAGGGCTAGAAATCACGCTTAGGACATATTTAAAGCTTTTTCATCTGAGTATCTTTTTGCTCTTGAGATTCTGTGACAAGTACCTCCTCAGCTAATTCAGCAGTTATATGTCCCTGGCATCGAAGAAAGCTCTGGGTATACAGTGGGCTCTTGGTAAATTTTTTAAATGAAATGAATGAATTAAAATTATAGACAGCGAGCGGGCTCAGTGGTGCACGCCTCTAACTCTAGCACTAGGGAAGGCATAAGTAGGTGGATCTCTATGAGTTAGGGACCAGCCTGTTCTACAAAGACAGAGTCCAAGACAGCCAAAGCTACAGAGAGAAACCCTGTCTTGAAAAACCAAAATAGAAAAAATTAAAAACAGTGGTAATTTTAAGACATATGGTTGAATGATTAACTACAAGGGAAAACACATTTTCCTTAAGAAACAACAAGCTTATGGAATTTGTATAGCTGCTTTATAATAAACCAATCATTGATTAAATATTGTGTTTTGTTCTTTTTGAGGCAGGATCTGTACAGCCCAAGCTAGATTAAAACTTGTGAGCCTGTTGCCACACTTTCCGGAGTTTTGTATCCTTACACAGATATATGTGTAGGTAAAACATCAATGCACATAAAATAAAAATAAATAAAAATTTAAAAACCATAATCTATGACTTAATGAAAAAATTTCTCAGAGGGAATGATGAATTCATCAGTGCACATAGATTAAAGGTAAACACAGTCAGGCTACCAACAGAAAAATCCAATATCTGATGGCATGTCTACAGGGCATTCAAACAACATGGGCACAAAACCGAAAGCAAAAACACAGCTCAGACCTTCTGAATTCTACCCTGAGACAAGCAGGTGTTTAATGTACTTAGTGAATAGTTTGCAACAACAGGCACAGAACATGTTTTCTTACACTTTCAACAGAGATGCATGTTTCCAAAGGAAAAAGGTATGGTCTGGGAGTCCCTCCCAGGTCTCTTTTTCCCTCCCATATTCTGATGTGCCTTCATATGAAGTGAAGTGACATTTTGGCACCTAACACTTTACTAATGAAAACAACTCCCTAGCAGAGGACACCAATTCTTCAAAAGTACTCAGGACTAATGTATGTCAATCCTGAAGAATTCTAAGCATCTCTGCTGTTACGGGTTCTGACTAGTACCTTCATCACCTCTCCCCTGTCTTTGCCATGTGACTGTCTGGCCCCCTCCTGAGGACACAGATGTCAACAGACTGAGTGTTTATATATCTCCCAAATCTATATGCTGATAGCAATTTGAGATGAAGCCTGAAGGAGGGGGTCAAGTCTAAGTAATATTACAGGAATGGGGCCTTCAGGGTGGGATTAGCACACTTCTAGGAGGAAAAGAGATACAAGTTATACAAGTTATATCTTCTCCCAAGCACCAAAAGGCAATGTGAGTACTTGGTGTCAGCCATCTGCAAGACAAAAGGAGTGCTTACCAGTAATCAAACTGTGACACCTTTATTTTGACCTTCTCAGTCTCTAGAAATATGAGAAATTGATGTCTGTTTCAGCCAACCAGTTTACAGTACTTTGTCCTGGTAACCTGAGCTGAAATCTGAAGGACGGGAACTTTGTGTATCAGCATGTGTCTCCCCGTGACCTGTTATTGTGCTCAGCATAGTGTCTGCAAAGGGCAGAACACGCCTCTGCATCTAGTGACACTCGGTTTCTATTTTAGAGAAAGAACAGAAAGCAGGTAGGAGAACAGACATGTAAGACTTTAAAATAAAAGATGGGCAATTTAATGAGTGACAACAAATACCAGCTCCAAGAGCCTATTATGAATTCATTCCAACTGTAGCTCCCACAGGGAGACAGTCCACTGGAACTGACTGAAAGGGAGAAGAAGTCCTCCCAGTCTAGCTATGAGCAATGTCTGAGAAAGCGACTGTTTTGAAACAAGTATGTCACAGATAACTGAAGAACACTAATACAACAAGAAATAAGATATGGAAGGAAAAAAAAAAACCTCAATTACAAGTTCTTTTCATGTCTAATTACTTCAGATGACATAAAGTCTAAGTGCGCAAAGGACTTCAGGAGAACAAGAATGCACATGTGAGAAGACATCAACTTTTGCCCACAGTCCCAGCCAACTAAGGAGTACAGCTGAGGCAACCTGGTGCTGGGGTTTTGTCCCCGCACCACAGCCCTTTCCAAGCTTCTCTTTGTTTTCTGTTTAAGGTTATGCCTACCTCTTTTTTCTCTCAGAGACTATAATCATGTCAACTGCTTCACAGACCTCAGCTACAGTCAACGTCTTGCAAGGTCTCTCTCCTGGGCCCTAGAATCACATATCCAAGTGCCACCTGTTGTACGTCCCTAGAAGTGCCAGAAGTCCTTCCATGTCAGTAAGTCCAAGGAGAAACACACGATCCTGCCTTCACTTAGAGTAAACACACAGATCTGCTTCTTGGCAGTAAAGACTGTGGCTTTGCCTAGGCTCCAATGCCCAGGGTCCATATGGTACACAACAGGTACTCAGATGCCTCCAACACAGAGCAAACGTGATGCTAAGCACAGCCTTCACTCACAGTACTCTGAACTCTGGTTTTGGATCAGTCTCCATCACACATCTTGAGGGCAGGTCTGTACCCCAAGTTGTCAGATGGTTCTGTGAAGAACGACCAGTGATGATTCTAAGTTAGTTTCTGCAAAAATCATTGGCTTAGGCCAGGCATGGTGGCACACACCTTTCATCCAAGCAGAGAGAGGGGGGGGGAGACATGGAGAGAGAGAGAGAGACACGGGGGGGGGGGGGGGGGGGGAGAGGGGGAGGGAGAGAGAGAGAGAGAGAGAGAGAGAGAGAGAGAGAGAGAGAGAGAGATTGAAAAAACTAAGGTATTTGTAGTAGTAGGTCACCATTATGTTTTTCCTCCTGTCCCTTAGCTGCCAGAATAACGACTCATGAGACCCATTTAAATATTATGCAAATTCTTAGGCTCTTCTCTGACTAGCTCATTATAACCCATTACACTAACTTGCATTGTGCCATGCGGCTAGTTACCTGAGCTCAGGCACCATGCTTCCATCTCCCTCGCATCTTGGTGGCCAAAACTCATGCCAGGCTCTATGCCAGAATCCCTTCTGCCTGCTGGATGTCCCACCTATTTCCTGCCTCAGCCATAGGTCATAGGTTTTTTTTTACAAGAGATTCCTTCTACAGGTATTTATGACTGTTTATTGTTTGCAACAGATTTGCATTCACTGTAGGAACATCTCCCTGGCTGTTATGTAAGGGCTGGCTGACCACACAGCTCAACTCACCTCCCAGGGAGCCTGTAAGGTGTGAGTCCTCTGGCAAAGGTTTCCATTTCCCAGAAAAGACTCAAAAGCCAAATGCTCAACCCAACAGGCAAAGAAAGCAGCACTCTCTCATCCCTCACACAGACTTTCGGAATAGTTTCTTTAAAAAGGAAAATAAAAATCTCTGAAACCTGTTAAGTGCCTTTGTTGAAGACCTTTGCTGATGAACTGAGCAAGTGTGTTAAAAGAGCCTATGTGGTAACTGTTGGCTCCTGACTAGATCATCTCCAGAAGGGTACCCAAGCCACTGGAGACAGGTGCCTCTGTGGAAAATAATGGCCTGACTACAGGACAGAGAAGTTTTGGGAGAACTTTGACTTATACAACATGAATGTGATGAAAGGATTTTTCTGGAAAACACTCCAACACCAATGAGAGTGGAAGAGAGCAGTTACCAGTGGGACAAAACCAAGGTGGCTCTCCAGTCTCCAATCTAGTCTGCTTTCTGATTACTCTAAAGCTGTAAGGTGAGACGATTAAGCAAGTGAGCAGAAGCACATGGGGCAGTCAACAAGTTGTTAAGGGCAATCTCCCACTTAAAAAAAAAAAAACTATTTTGCCAAGTCTCATTTTGTTCCAGGGACCAAGTGAAGTAGTGCTTAGAAATGAGCAGTATAAGCAGTGTATTAAGTAAATCACTAAATTATATCTAATAGTTGGTCTTTTCTACCTCATTCTAATTCAAATGGACTATCTACTAATATACGCTTAAATATATTTTAATCTAAGGAACATGCTTCTAAAACACAAAGCCTCTGTGTTAACACAAATGTCCAGTTTGCCAGGCACCAAAAAGGAGGCCCAAGGTCATCTACACCTGGGTTTTTATGAATGATTCCAAGTGATGCTGGGATCTTCCTAGTTTGCCAGGTTGGTATAGACTGTGTAGACCTGCTGGGAGGCATCCTGTTCTATGCAAAGAACCCAGGACCAGGGCCAGTTTGTGGTCAACTGATCTATTGTAACTCCTGCTTTCAAACTCCTACCTCCCCTCTACCAGCCATAAAATGCTACAAAAGAAAATTTAAAAACCCTAAAATATATCCAAATATATTCCTAAATATGGTTAAAACAATTTTTTTTTCTTGTGGCTACTAATAAGCTCCTTCATGAAAGGGCTGAGAGGAGGCCTGGGCATGGTGCATTTGGGCAGAGGCAAGCTGACCTGTAAGTCTGAGGCCAGGCAGGGGGTTTGAGAGGTCCTAACATCTGGGTCGGTCCTGTCCCACAGTACCAGGACTATCACTGGTGCCAACACAGGAGGGACAAACTTCAGCTGGCAGCGCCTACTGCAGCTGGGTGACTTGAGCTGCTCTGCCAGATGTGCAGAGGTGACTGGGTCATTAAAAGAAAAAGTATCAAGGAGAAAGGGGCATACTGACATTGGAGGAGATGGGGCCCTATCTTGGGTTGTGGACTAGAACAACCAGTGCTCTTAAAGACCTGGAAGGTTCACAGGCAGAAACTTGAGAGAGGTCAGTGTTGTTCTAGGGACACGGTCTTGAGTTTTTAGAAATTATACCAATGATCACTCAGGGCCAGGAGAGGCAGAAGGGGAGTGAATGAAGCTATTTGTGCTGAGATTCTGCTTTTTCCTTAGGTCATGGTTAGATGCAGTCAAGGTCAGGGGTCGAAGGCTTTGACTGGTGTATGGCTGGGGAAAGTTTCTGTACTGGAACTGCACATATCTCACCTCTCTGACGAGACCCAGGTGCTCTCAGTGCCAAGCGCAGGCGTGAAAAGATAGCCATAACAATTCTTCAGGAATGCCTGTGGATCCCTGGAAAATTGATTCTGGAGATCAAAGACCTAGCCAGACACTGGCATTCAGGTACGACCATCATCAGGCTTGTAGTATGAAGCAAATCTATGAAAATGTGGCTTTAATTTGTTCAGTGTAAATTTCATGAAAGATTTCTATTACAATTTACCTCATGATTCTATAATTAGCTGAGCCCAGAGAGAGCCACAACCAATAAGAATTCTAATCTGTGTATTGGAGTAGGGTCTTGCTAAGCAGCTCAGGCTAGTCTCAAATTGGTGGTTCTCCTACCTCAGTCTCCTGGGAACAGAGACTACAGACGTGCACCACCGTGTCCAACTCTGAGTCTTAATTGCTACCTTCAGTAACCACCACCACCACCACCACCACCAACAACAACAACAACAACTGAAACACAATGTACAAATGTCCAGTACAACGTACAGTAACTAACTGCACCTGTTTCAGTTAAAGAAATGAATTTTCTCCCACAAAGCACTCAAGAAAAATTTCAGAATACACATAAAACAAAACAAAATGTTCCAAAGCAGAAACACAATAGGATAATGGATGAATGAAGATAGCCAGAAAAGGCAAGAGTCACTCAAACTCTCCTCTTTCCCTCAGTTGTGATGATTCATGTACTACTTGCTCGTTTTGGAAAGGAATCTTTCCATATATGATTAGTTAAGGGCTTAAAATAAAGATGGAGCTCCTGTGTACAGTGCAGCACTACTACACAGTCATTCCTAGACGTGTGGGAAGGAGGGAAGGAAACGCTCATTTCCGGGCAGGAGAGGGCAATCTCCTCCTGTCTCTAGGTTAGCTTAGAAGTACTCTTTTCTGCCACAGAGAGAGGAGGTGTCTTCAGAAGTACACAGATTTACAAGTGATGGGTAAGGTCAGCTGTAAAGCCACATTTCATATCTTTTCAAAATAAAATAGGAAATAGTCTGTCAGGTGAGCAGTTCTTTTCATTTACAGCTGCCCCATTTTAGAAACTGTTTCTTTAGCTACAAAATGTCTAGGCCTTGAAGCTCCTTTGAAGGCCACTGTTCTAAAATGCACAAGGGAAGTCTTTGAGAGGGAGGCTTGGTGTGTGTTGCACATCAGAAGAGAGGCTCCCTCTGAAGAAAAGAGAGGGATGTCCTTTCATTCTGGTCCTCGGCAGGCCATTCAGTTCTGCCTCCATCAGTGCCAAGGCTTCCAGGAACCCTTTGTCAGTGTTTGTTTCCCTCAGCTCTGAGCCCTAAAGCTTGTAGAAAAAGTCATCACCTCCTTCAGGAACTCATCCTAGTACTGGTGAGTACACTATATTACAAAGAGCTGTCCGTGGAAGCATGCGTGGTTGACACGCAGCTCCTCAGGCTAGTCTTACTGATGAATGTAGATGACACTTGTGTCCAGAGATAAAGGCACTGGTGAGATGCTGCTGCTTCCCCATAAGCATCCTGAAAATGATGCTACATCTTCACAGTCTTCCACTAGGGGAGCTTGGTTTCACACTTCACTGTAAACCACTGTTCACAGTTGTGCTTATCTAAAACTAGTTCCATATGGATATGAAGTGCATACACAGTGCCTTAGTTAAGGTTTCTATTGCTGTGATGAAACACCATGACCAAAAAGCAAGTTGGGGAAGAGAGGATTTATTCGGCTTACACTTCCACATCATATAGTCATCACTGGTATCTAAGTCATGGCAGGAACCTGGAGGCAGGAGCTGATGCAGAGGCCATGGAGGGGTGCTGCTAACTGCCTTGCTCCCATGGCTTGCTCAGTCTGCTTTCTTATAGAACCCAGGACCACCAGCCCAGGGGTGGCACCACTTACAACGTGCTGGGCCCTTCCCTATTATCACTAACTGAGAAAATACTCTACAGGCTTGCCCACAGCCCAATCTTATGGAGGCATTTTCTTAATTGGGGATCCCTCCTCTCAGATGACTTTAGCTTGTGTCCTGTTGATGTAAAATTATCCAGCACACATACAGACTTCTTGTATGTTAAAGGCATTTCTTTCTTTAAATTGGGGAAATTTTCTTCTATGACAGGCAAGCTCCTTTCTAGAATGTAGGAATAGAACTCTAGCTTCCAAGCAGCCCAAAGGTGAAGAATGTGATCAGGCAATGTCTGAAATCTGGAGCAGAGACTTCCCACTGTACTATAACCTGGTATTTTAATTCATGTGAAAAGTGTCTTGATTTATGACTTTCTCCATGCTACGAAAAAAAAAAAACAGAGAGCCATTACTGTGCTAGAGCATAGAATCTGCGTTCCTGGGTCATGGTCATTAACATTCAGCTCTAGATTCTAACACTCAAAAGTGAAAGGTTGGAAAAGACAAGCAATTGTCATATACAAAGTAAACAACTGGCTCCAAAAACAAAACCAAAGTATACAAGGTTAACGCATTCTTAGGGCTGAAGAGATGGCTCAGCAGTTAGGCACACTGGCTGCTCTTCCAGAAGACTGTGTTTAATTCCCAGACATGGTGGCTCCCACCCGTCTGTCAACTCCACTGCTAGTGGATCTGATGCCCTCTCCTGCTCTCCAAAGGAACTGCATGCACATGGTGCACAGGCACACAGGTAGGCAAAAAGTCCATACAACAACAACAACAACAACAACAACAACAACAACCACAACCACAACAACAACAACCCAAATACGTTTCTCTAACAATCAGAGAAATGAACCTAGACACTGGATGGCATCACTACTACTTTTTAGGTATGGGACTGTAAGTTATGTAAAGCTGGTGTGCCAACACCCACAATGTACACAAAATGTACTACAAAAATATGTGCATGAAGGGTAAGAGGAAAAAACCACAACCGAGAGCAAAACTATCATAGAATGATATTTGTTGAATTTAAAGAGAATATATTCTTTTAAATATGCTTTATACTGAACATGTTCATAACCACAAACTGGGCAAACATTCCCCACCCCACCACCATCTGGAGCACGGTGTGGAACAGAGTTCACAGGTAGAAACGCACACCGCAAAGAAGTGGTCACAAGTGTGTGCACAGTTAGCATGATGTGGAACAGAGTTCACAGGTGGAAATGCACTCCCCACTGAGAAGTGGTCACGAGTGTGTGCACAGTTAGCAACTGATACTCAAGAATCCCCCATTACACACCCTCTCCACCCAAAATGGCACATAAGCCACCAATCTAAAATGAAGAAAGTATACAGCAGACAGGAGGGGGAAAACGAGACTTAATTCACTTGTAAAAGAGGCACTGCTTAGATATTTGGAGGTTGGCAAGAAATATCCCAAATCCTCTTAAAGTCTGAATTATCCGGGGGGCGGGGGGAGGGGGGCTTTCTATTGAATGCTATTTTGACCATTGTTAAAAATCTCTGGGAAACAAGATGGAGCCAGCCTTTATATACCTGGACCCACTCCAGGCTGCAGGAGCCATGGGAATCCTGCTCTCCATGTCACATATCCAATGCTGGAACCAGGTCACTAACTGCAAACATAAAGCCACTTCAAGTGTCTTCAAAACCATGTAAGAGAGATCAAAGAATGGCAAAACAGGCTGTGAGAGTTCATGTTCATTGATGGGATGGAGAGATACCCAAGACATTCAGACAGCACATCTGTGATGGTGTCACAAGGAACTCTTAGGTAACAAGCAGTCTGACTTAATGGTTTCATCCAACAATGATTTCAAAGTGAACAGACTAAAGGAAGGTAAATGAAGGTCACAGAACTGCACCAGGTTAGGTCTGGTTGGAAGAATTGTTGTCACCTTGAGTCTATCTTTGAAGACCACGTATTGACCTTTTTCTTCCTGTCTCTCTGTGTCTTTTTTGGCTGGGATGAGTTAAACAGCTCTGTTAATTCTTGCTCTTCCACATGATAACTTTGTCTTAGTACAGGCTCTAAACCATACAAACAATGGGAGACTGCAACCTCTGTGAGTCAAAAGGAATCTCTTCTCCTGTGCTGCCTGAAGTGTTTGCCACAGCCTGTAGTTGACATGAGGGAAGAAACTTTCTTTTTCGATTTTCAGGTCAAATACGCCTACAGAAGTAGCCAACTCTCACCTCTAACTTCATCTACAAATCCACATTGTTCAGTGCCCTGTGCATCATTTTTCAAAGTCTGGATGCAGATCCTTCCCTGGGAGTGAAAGCAGTCTTGAGGACACAGACCGTAGGCTGGGAACATCACAGCACACAGGCAGTGCCTTACTGCGTGTATCATCGTGGCCCTGCCCCACTGGCTCCTTTAGCCCATATCTATTGCTTCAGAATAGTGACAACAGCATGGAAGTGCCAGCTGTGGGGATCCAGGGCAGTGCTGTGCATCCCTGCATTCCCTATGATCTGCTACATGTCATGGACACTATCCCCCAGAGTCCAGTGGGGGTGTGTCTGCTACCCTCCCAGGAGAATACACTCCAGGTACAGCATCTGTGAGCTCAGAGGTCTGTCTCTTCACATTTCCCAAGCTCCCAAGGGAGAAGCCACATCTCCCTATTGAGCCATCTTCTGTGTGACCCATACTTGCCATACTGCAAGTGTGGGCAAGTGTGTGAATGTGTGTGGTCTGTTGGGAACACCTGCTGGCAGAGCACACCAGGCATCAAATGACCTTCACAGATACTGCACAAGTTCCATCCTTCTAGGCAACTTAGAAACTGAACCTAAGACTTCAATTTGGTACATTTTTAGTGCACCCACAAGTATCCTCACATTTGAGGATCACATTACAAAAGTGTTGAGAAGGAGGCAGGAAGTAATTCACAGCCTTTCCCAGAAGAGAAAACTGATGAGAAGAGGAAAAGGCCAGCCAGTGAGAAGGTAAGAACAGTAAGGCCCTGTGAGAATCAAACTCCACACAAAACTAACCCTTCACAGAAACCCTCATGGACAATAAGAAGCCTGCTGGGTGAGAGAAGAGGCTTAAGAATTTACAAATCCAGGCTGGAGAGATGGCTCAAAGGTTAAGAGCACTAGTTGCTCTTCCAGAGGTCCTGAGTTCAATTTCCAGCAACCACATGGTGGCTCCTAACCACCTAAATTGAGATCTGGTGCCCTCCTCTGGTGTGCAGGTGGACATGCAGGCAGAACACTGTGTATAAGATAAATAAATAAATCTTAAAGAAAAAAAAAAAGGATTTACAATTAACAGCACTGATCATGAAGAAAGAAAATTTATTTCAGCTCTGCTATGAAATCTGGCACTTTATGAATTCTGTTATACTTGGTAAACATGTGTCTTATATTTGCAAAAGTTTAAATCAGCCAAGCATATATTTTAAGTTATCAATACATAACTTTATGAGCCATCATGCTATTTTATCATTAAATCAAAGAGGGACACTAAAGACACATCTGAAATCATACTTCAGAAGACCAGCCACAGGCTTGTTGCCATGAAAGCATGTGTGGTGCTTGTCTGACGCACACCCTCCTAGTTCTTTTCACTATGCTCAGGGAATCCCGGGGGTTAATTTACAATGTGGCAACACAGAACACACCACTTCATATCCCAATTTTTCCTTTTTTAAAAAAAGATTTATTTATTATGTATACAATGTTCTGCCTCCATGTAACATCTGCACACCAGATGAGGGCACCAGATCTCATAGATGGTTATGAGCCAGCATGTGGTTACTGAGAACTGAACTCAGGACCTTTGGAAGAACAGCCAGTGCTCTTAACCTCTGAGCCATCTCTCCAGGCCCCTAATTTTTCCTTCAGCACACTAAGAGCACTGCTAGTCTCCCACTTTCATAACTACGGTCTGTGGCCTGTTACCTACTTAGTTCTCTCTGCGGCTGAGCCACACCATATGCACCTACTCTACAGGGAAGGCCCTCTTTTGCCATCATAGACAAAGCCTTAGGTCTGCAGCTGATTCTTCATGCTTTTGTTCTTCTCAGGAGTGTATTCCCAGGATGCTGACAAGCGGTAAGTCTCTGACAGAGCCTGGCAAACCACTTCCCTGAGCAGAAGTGAAGGGGAGCACCATCCACACTCCTGCTTAATGACCTCAGCATCATCTACACTATTTCATCATTGTTGTTAGTAAGTGAACTCTGGTAATTTTAACTTTCCTGCAGAGGAAATTTTCCACAATGTGATTATTAGTTGAACTTCCTTTTTTACTTGTTACTTATTGATCAATTGGCTGGTTTTGGGGATGTTTAAAATGGATTTATATGAACATTTTATATAACTAAAACATTAACTGAATGTTTACCACATTAGGATTTCTTTACATTTTTGCTTTAATTTTCACCTGAGTGGTTTTCTTGCTTTATTTTTCCTTCAGTGCTAGAAATGGGATTCAGGGCTTTGTCTACCAGTGAGCAGTGTTCTCAGTGCTGTGTGATCCTTTCAGAAGCTTTGGCATCAGTCCCCTCCTGCCCCCTTCTCAACTTGCTTCAGTCACAGTGCACAGAGACATTTCAGAAGCATTACCTGCTGGTCATCAGGAGTCCATATACCACAGGTGATCTGGCTCTCCAAGTTGATCTCAGATGACCAGTGTCTTTGTCCACTGACAGAACCAACCAGGACAAACCCATCTCGATATGAAATCAGCGCTTGAGTCCCATCGTGGCTCCACGTGAAATCACTCACCTTAAAGACATATAAAGAAGGGTCAGTTTACACACAGCATGAAAGAGACACTACTTTTATCAAAGCCGAGGTGTTTTCACTGATTTAAATTTTTGTTGAAGATCAAGATGGGTTAAGGACAACAGTATAAAAGGGAAGGATGAGGCTGAGTGTAGGGACGCACACCTTTAATCCCAGCACTCAGGAGGCAGAGGAAGGCAGAGCTCTGTGAGTTCAAGGCCTGGTCTGGTCTATAGTCTGGTCTACAGAGTGAGTTTCAGGACAGTCAGGGCCACACAGAGGAAAAAAAAAATGGAGAGGGGAAGCTACAGCAGGAGACATGACTGTGCATGCCTGTATTTTCAGCAAGGTGCAGGCTATCATAATGAATTCCAGATCAATCTTAGCTCCAAACTACAACCTTGTCTCAAAATCCCAACAAATAAACAACCCCAAACATTAATAGGGAGACTTCAACACCCCCCTTTCACCAAAGGATAGGTCAACGAAACAAAAGCTAAACTGAGAAATAATGACACTGAACAGTAGTCTTGAATCAAATAGACCTAATAGGTATCTACAGAACTTTTCACCCAAAACCAGATTATACCTTTGCAGCACCTCACAGAACCTTCTCCAAAACTGACCATATTGTTGGTCACAAAGAAAGCCTCAACAGATACCCAATCAGAACACCATGGACTAAAGCTGGACCTCAACAACAGAAAAAAAAAAAAAGCTACACACGCATGGAAACTGAACAACTCTCTAATCAATGACAACTGGGTCAGATAAGAAGTATAGAAAGAAATTAAGGACTTCTTTAAAATTCAATGAAGGTACAACATACTGAAGCTTATGGGACACAACGAAAGCAGTGCTAAGATAAAATTCACAGCACTAAGTGCCCTCATAGAGACTGGAAACATCTCATACAAGCAACTTAATGACACACATAGAAGCCCTAGGAATAAAAGAAGCAGACACACAAGAGGAGTAGACAGCTGGAAATAATCAAACTCAGGGTTGAACTCAATAAACAAATAGAAAAAGAGAACAATTTAAAGAATCAAGGAAACCAAGAGCTGGTTATTTGAGAAAATCAACAATATAGACAACCCCTTAGCCAATCTAACTAGAAAGCAAAGAGACACTTACCTTTCAGATAACTCTAGCTTGTGTCAAACTGGCTTAAGACTAGCCAGCATGGTATGCATGTTCTTACTGTCATTGTCTCTTGGACAGGAGGCTCCTCATCAGATGGCATCTCACTGTGGTTGTGATGTGCATTTCCATGATGACTAGTGAGTGTGAACATTTCTTCATATACATCCTGCCTATTGTATGTTTCCTTTTGAGAAATATTTATTTAAGTCTACTATCCAGTTTTTAACTGGATCATCTTGGATTTGTTTTGTTTTTGTTTGTTTGTGCTATTATATTCCCTGCCATTCTAAATATTAACCTCTTGTCAGATGTACAGTGTGGAAGCATCTCTCACTCTAAAGGCTATTTTCTTTGTTATACAAAGCTTTCTAGTTTGAGACAATCCTGTTTCATTTTGCTTTTGACTCCTGTGCTTTTGAGAGTATTATCCCCACACTCAAAAACAAAACAAAAACAAAACAAAACAAAACAAAAGCCAATGGCAATTTCACAAAAAGATAATTAGGACATTCAAATAAACTAACTGAGTTTACTACTTTAGTGCAGGGCAGTAAGAATGCACGGCGCCTGCTGAGCAGAAGCAAGCCGATCGTGAGTTCAAGTCAGCAGAAGCTATACATGTTAGGGGCCCTTCTGAAGAAAGGATTTACCTCAGTGCATCTATCCTCAGCAACTTTAACTCACCACCACCACTGGATTATGCATGTGTGTGTGCGCCAGCCTGCCTGCCTGCCTGCCTGTCTCTCCCCAAACTGGAGAAACAAAAATGCTAGGGAAAAAATGGCAGAAATTCTTCTTTGGGGGATTGTTTTGAACAGAAAATTTTACTGAAATTTCAGCCTTGCTTTACTGAAGACCGTTTCCAGGTTACTTGAAGCTGAGCAGCATTTTGGCCAATCACTTCTTGAGGCAGCTTTTCATCAGACCCTCTCAGAGGATGTGCCTGGCACAGCCAGCCTCAGTGACTAACTCTGTAAAAGAATGCATGCACTGTTCCACACCCACTTTGAAATAATGGCCTCATGATCACTTCCTGAAAAAGAAACTGCTACATCATTGCTTAGCTTTTGCCAAATGCTTAACTACTCTGTGACAACAAACTGCATGCTGTAAGTGAGGATCACCTATTTCTCCTCCTAAAACACTGATGCTTTTCTTGGAGCTGGCTTCAAGGATGCTCCTCCTCCAAGCTGCAGAGTTGCTCATCCCAGCAGACACTTTCCAAGTGTACTAAGTGCTCACTGCCTCAATCAGTAATCAGTAATCTGTGTGTTCATTTTTTTAAAACTAAGGGTAGATCTAACTTCAACATCATCAAAAGCAAACAGAACTTCCCCAAATGTCGGTGTTTAAAGATAGTGACTGCTCAATAGGGTCTAAGGTTTGAAGAACAAGTTTTTAACAGCAAAAGAACAGAAAAATTCCAAGTATTTCACGAGCTATAGCAATTCCTTTAGTAGCAACTGCAGGCACAGGCATCTGTGACTTCTGAGTGCTGCCAGATGTCTTGTGGGCCACATCAGCTCACCTGTCCCCAGGACCCACTTCCCTCGCCTTTCTTGTCTCTGACATGTGTGTCTGTTCTAAACTCTCTGTAGAAAAAAAAAGATGAATGTGACAGGTACATCAGTTACACAGGTGCCATGTAGAGAGAACAGGGACTGGAGTGCACATGGGCCCTGGCTAAGAAAGGACAGTGCTGGGGGACACACAGTGGTGCTGCTGCTTGCCTGGTAAGGGGTGTCTTTCAAGCAATAAAGTCTGGGCACTTAGGATTTGAACACATGGATTTTTGCCAAAGAGAAATAGGTTGGTTTGGAATTTTTGTTTTTGTCTCTGATCTGGTTGGTTTTTCTTTTGTCTAGAAACAGTGGTAGAATGTTTTAGAAGGAAAATGGGGTTTGAGTACTCAACTTAACACCCATAAACCTCCTTGGGCAAATTATTGAGCATCTTGACCAAGATTTTTTTCTCTTCTATTAACTGACAAGAGCAAATTTTCAGAAAAAAGTTCCTGTGAAGCCTGAGGGAAAAACACACGGGGGGGGGGGGGGGGGGGGGAGCACTTATGGCATATGTCTTAATCACCAGGACCAAGGCAACTCTTATGAAAGGAAGCATTTACTAGGGGCTGCCTTACCATCTCAGAGGTATGCTCTGTTATCACTACGGCAGGGAGCACAGCGGGATGCAGGCAGGGGCCAGAGCAGCAGCTCCATGCTCAGTTTGGATCCTCTGAGAGGCTTCTAGTGGTTACTCCTTTCCTGTCTTAGAAGGTATTTCCTGTGCTGATCTCTATGACAGTTTCTCACAGCCCTTCTCCAATTGAAGAGTTTCATGGTTCTTTTCTGTTGTTTCAGTTAGTACAACCACCTCCAACCACCTCCAAGGACTTCTTGCTGAGCTGTTGCCATTATAAAACTGGCCTTGGATTGTTCAGGCATGCCTTCATGCAGCCCAGTGCCTACCCAGCAGAGTGAGGCTCTCTGGTACGCCTCCTCTCTTGTATTAAAGGACACCCTCGGAGAGCAGTTACCACTGAAGGTTCCCTGTACTAGTTTAACTATTTCCCTGTGGTTGCCTCACTGTGCATTTCTAGTTTACTGGATCGTCGTCTGCTCCTTTCTCATCTGCACCTAAGTTATGAGCTTCTCATACTCGAAAATACAGAGCATTCAGGTAGCATAAACCCCCAAGGGAACAGGCTAGTATTGTCAGTATTGGTTAGGCTGAAGTCTTTGTGAGCTGTCATCACAGGGGCCTGCCTCTGTAAAAACAGAACATTCTTTTTTGTGTGTAAGAGTGTTTTCATTTAGTAGGTTAGGCATAATGGGGTCACTTGACCCTGAGAAAGCCACATCTGTTCGCACCATGCCTCAGAGTGAGGAAAGGAGGAACAGTACCTGCCCTGTGATTCTAATCACCCCTTTTGAAGGAAAACGTCAAATGCAGTAGTCTATAAGACCATGAGAAGTTCACAGCTCTTTGCAAGGTCAAGGTAGTTCTCTGTGCTTGGTTTCTCATCAGTAATAAGGCGACAGTAATGATCCCTGTCTCGGGGGACACTGAGAATGAAACCTAAGTGTATATGAGAAGTGCCTGAAACACTGCTTACACCTAACAGTCGTCACTGCAGACTCTCCCAGAGCTGCTGCCTCATAGCCCTAGCACAGAGCCTGCTTGTCAGAGCCGTAGCCCTAAGGCATGTCCAAGTCAAGTCAAGCTCTTTATGAGCTCTGTGAGACAGATCCCTTTCTAACATTGCTTACAGGGGCTCTTTGGTGCTGCAATTATCTACCTAGCTCAAATGCAGGATTCTTGTTTTTAAAGTGCACTAATGTTTTGCCTGCACATGTGTATGTATACCAAGTGCACACCAAGTGCTGAGAGTTCAGAGAAGGACGCTAGATGCCCTAGAAGTGGAGTTACAGATGGCTACGAGACACCAGGTGGATGCTGAAAGCCAAACCCAGGTCCTCTGCAGACTAGCAAGCACTTCTAACCACTGGGCTGTCTCTTCAGCCCTACTGATGGGAAGAGATGTACATTCAGACTCAGGATGTCAACGAGCACTTTAAATCATTACCAAGAAAGACAGGACAGAAGAGACGGACATATGCTGTAGTGGCTAGAATAAGAATGCCCCCATAGGGTCATATATTTGAATGCTTAGTCACCAGGGAATAGCACTATTTTAAAGGATTAGGAATCGTGGGCTTGGTGGATGAAGTGTGTCACTGGGGGTGGACTTTGAGAGTTCAAAAGCCCATGCTAAGGCCAGAGTCCCTCTCCTGGCCTACAAACTAGGATATAGCTCTCAGAAAGGGAGAAGAAAGAAAGACAGAAAGACAGACAGACAGACAGACAGACAGACAGACAGAAAGGTAGGTAGGTATATAGCTAGCTAGGTCGGTCACTTACAGCACAGAGTGTGCTCAGCTTGGCTGATGAGGAGAAGGCATGATCTTCCATGTTCATGCTCAAACTGAATGAAGGGGAACGACCTAATTTACTGCTCCTTTACCTCATATACAAAAAAGTTTCATTGCAGACCAAGGCTATTCCATTTGCTCTGGGACTCGGCTTGGTGTCCTTTAAGCGACAGTGGTTCATTGGAAGAGGTCCCCTATCTACTCACCTGAGCCCCACGGTCATTGACCAGTTCCACAGACCACCTGCCTTCATACTGAATCCACACAAATATCCCTCCATCTGCATCACATGTGGCCAGTTTCTGGTATGGTTCATTCCATCTCACCAGCACAACCTAGAAATTAAGAAAGTATTAACCATTAGAAAGAAAACAACTGGTCAAGTTCGTTTCCATAAAGTATTCCGATTCCAGAACTAAATAGGAAAAGGAGAGAACACGGGGAGTAGTAAGGGGCCATGTGAAGGCCACATGAATCCAGATACTTGACATGTCCTAGACAACAGCAGGCACCTGAGTAAACAATGAAGAATGTTCACTAATAGGAAAAGAGAGGCCCCCATCTCAACACAGCACCTGCCTCTCACAGGTATGCAAAGATCTCTCATTTACTGCTCTTGTGCTAGGCAGAAACAGATTTCACAAAATTCTCATTTTTGAAACATGGTATTTGTTTAGTACAAGAAAAAGAAGTCTCAATTTTTGGTCTTTTCTGGACTATCTAATTTTTGAACAGCTCAGCATCTAAACAGACCAACTGTGGAAAACTCACGATTGAAAATTTTAAGTTGTTTATCTGTTATATAAAGTTATAAGCTTCTGTGATGATTGAATTAGAACAACCTTTAAAGGCTCATATATTTGAATGCTTAGTTACAGGGAGTGGCACTATTTGAAAGGATTAGGAGGATTGGCAGGTGTGACCTTATTGAAGAAGGTAAGGTGTGGCCTTGTTGGAGGAAGTGTGTCACTGGAGGTGGACTTTGAGGTTCCAAAAGCCCACAGTAGGCCCAGTGTCACTCACTCTCTCTCTCAGGTACAGCACGGTGCCATTTTTTCTCCCATGATGAGGATAATGGACTAACTCTTTGAAACCATAAGCAAACCCAAAATTAAATGCTTTCTCTTATAATGGTTGCCTTGGTAGTGGTGTCTCTTCACAGCAATAGAACAGCGATTAAAACAGTTTCTAATTTTATGAGCATGGGAACTTAACTCCTTTTATAAAATTAATACACACTACTAATTTTTTAATTAGAAAAACTTAAAAGTTTAGATTTTTCTAAATCTAAAAAATTACTTTCATCTTTCTCAATTATAAATTATAACTTTTTATCTAAAAATGCAGAAAATCTGGGGACAACAAGATGGTCAATATCAAAATTTGATCCCTAGAACCTGAGTGAAGGTGTTTAGAGAGAACAACTACATAAATCTGCCCTCTGACCTCCACGGACGTCTGTGGTGGCACCTGTGTCCTCTTCATCATAAACACACATGCATAATAATAAATAAAACTTAAAAAGGTAGGAATATGTCAGATGGTTTGTGAGTCTATGTACTAACACTTGGCAAGTCTGGGAGCCCCAATTAAAAGGGTCAGAACAACCATACAGCAGTGACCAGCTGCCTAGTCTTGAGAATCTAAGCCATGAAACCAATATCTCAAGGTTCACCACAGTGAGTGTCCCTCAGATTCTTCCCTCCTGGCCTACCCTGATGACTGTGATGAACTCAGCAGCAGCATTACACTTATGCTACGTGGCTAAAATTGAGGTGGAGGCTATGAATCACTTCCCCCACCCTCAGTGAGCTCAAAGTTACACTTGGAACCTAGAACACCCACAGACACATGGGAGCCTCTGATATGACAGGAGGGGACTGTCACCGATAAGCAAGAGCACTCCAGTTAATCAAGACACGGTGTCTTATCTGTCCTTACCACTCTGTCTAATAAACTCAGTGCAGCTGTCATCATAGGCAGCGCCACTGTAAATGGTTTCCAAGTGCTAACTTAAGTTTTACAGTTGAAGTAAACCCAAGGGCTAACAGATCTGCTCCAATGCCAGATGCTCCTCATGTCCATCTGTAATATTTCCCCCTTAGAGACCAACAATACACAAACCCTGAAACTTCTCAAAACTATTCAGTGGGAACTCCTGATCTGGAGGTCTTTTTATGCTGGCCTCAAACTCACAGTGATCCACCTGTCTCTGCCTCCCTGAGAGCTGGGATTATAGTCGTGAGCCACCATGTCCAGCTCTGGAGGTTTCCAGGACACAAGACAGCTAGGAGTCCCCCTATATAGACTGACTTAGTCTGCCTTGAGCTGACCACAGTTTGCTTACCTCAACATTTTTTAAAGGAAAAGAGTATTAAAACACTACTGAAAACAAAGGAAGCTGTCAAGTTTTGATCTTTTGAACCCTGGGAATCTCTAACCTAACCCAATTGATGGCTTACCATGCTACAGACAACATGCAAGGCTAAGAACTCCCTTAGTAGCCCCAGCCAGCCTTGTCCTGTGCCAAGGACATCCTTGTCCTGGATGTTCCTTACTGCCATAATGCGCTGTGACTATCACTGTGAGTGCAGGATCTGTGCTGCTAAGGACATTTTCAAAATGACCAACTACTTTTGGTGTATTCTGAAATGATAATAAATAATTGAAAGCTCTAATCCTTATTATTTCTTTGAACTATAAAAGTCTTAAAAATTATTTCAAACTCCCAAAGGCATTTTAACAGTAATAAATACTGCCTGTGTGCTTAAGATGAATCAAACACTGTTATATGCCAAAAAAAGTAAGGCATCTTTGGCTCCAAAGAGTTTGATTTAATAAAGAGATAAAATACAGTGCTCAACACAATGAACAGAGATGGAGATCTTCACAGGTATGGATAAGGGAACAATAAAGTAAGATTCACTCATATAAATCTAGTTTGATTCTTTATTTAATTGACTTGATTTTGGTTTTTTTTTTAATCTGCAATCTAAAGTATTTAAATAACATTTGAATATATCATTAAATTCAAAAATTCCTAAGTCAATAAATAAAGCCAAATTCCTTTACTTCTTTCAGATCTGACAGTGATTTGGCATGAGCGCTGCAATACTCAAATACATAGGTGTCTAGTTGACAAGCTTTACTCCCAGAAGTCTACAACCATTTGGGCATGGCTACCAAAGCATGCAATGTGACAGGCAGGAGCACCATGTTCAGGTGACTTGTCACCTGACTTGTCAGGTTTTAAATTATTTCTCTAGGTGAACATAGTGAACATTTACCTTTTGTAAGGCTGTCTTTAAAATGGATGTTTTTATCTCTAGTGGTCACTGCCCTGTGTGATTACATACTTAGTTACCAACAAGAAAATGTCTCAGCCTGGAAATAATCTACAGTCACAGAATGACACAAACAATACAGAGCAGAGGCAAAATACATTCAAAAACCATTTACTACCAAAGTAAGATAACACCGTTGCTATTGCTGGGTAAACAATGCATTCTGACTCAGTTTCAACTTCTGTACTTGAGTTGAGATGCTGTAGTAACTGGAAACACGGTCCTCACTCACAGGCTGCTTCACCCCAGCTGCTCACTGGCACAACTGAGCAGGTGCATGACTCAGGATTGGAAGTAGACGTCTTTCCACTGCTTCTTGGTTTAAAAATGAAGTAGGCCAGGCATGGTGGCGCACGCCTGTAACCCCAGCACTCGGGAGGCAGAGGCAGGCGGATTGCTGTGAGTTCGAGGCCGGCCTGGTCTGCAAAGCAAGTCCAGGACAGCCAAGGCTACACAGAGAAACCCTGTCTCAAAAAACTTTTTTAAACAAATGTAGAACTGCCAATGTTTGCTTGGCTGGTTCACTCTCATTTCCTTTCCTGTCTGCAATGCACAGCTGCCCGCCTTATCTTCCAGCAGCTTATTTCCTGTTCTCCAAATCCTGCCCGCCTACTTGGCAATGTTACGACATACCAGAGTACTGAGGAATTACCAGCCAGGGGTCAGCTGGGGTCAGTTGCCCAGAGCATGTAGTTAGATGCTATGGATCCACCTAGGCATCCTAGCCACGGCTTTCCTGCCCTTCTAAAGAGATCAGGATTGATTTTGCCTGTGCATCGAAGGCCTCCCTCAGCTAGGGTGTTAGCTGAAGGCTTCATTCATCTATTAGAAAAAGTTTTCATCCACACCTTCAAGTACTCAAAAACAACAACCTATGACCATCTCATATAAGACCCAGCATTTTATTTTATCATTTTATAGCATGGTAGTCAATAATAGTTGACTATTAAAGCTGTTAAAAAGTCAGAGAAACCTAGTATAAAAGCACAGGACAGGATCTCTGGAAGTCCATGTGGGTTATAAGCTAAAGTTCAAAATATGCTGCTTCATTCCCTATACCTAGAATCACTTCCAGAGAAAGACCCTCCAGGCGGTGAGGATACACACATAAGACATTACTTCAATGAGCAACACATCACTCATGTCCAGGAACATTTCCTCAAATCTAAAAAGAACACAATTTGAACAAAAATTGAATTAAAAAGTCTCTATAACAATCCTGTGATGATCATCACCCAGTTCGTCTAATTCTGTAATTTATTAAGTGAAATAGCAACAAGTTCAAATGCACAAGACAAAAATAATATCATGAAAATGACTATATTAACAAAAGACATCTACAGAGTCAATGCAATTCCCATCAAAATTCCAGTAACGTTCTTCACAGAACTTTAAAAAAAACCCAAAATCTATATGATAAAACAAAATACACCAATAGCCAAAGAAATTCTAAGCAGAAAGAACAACCTTAAAGCTATCACATTATCTGACCTCAATTTACAATTCTACTACAGCGCTGTAAGTGACAGAGAACATGGTTATGCTAAAAGTCAAGTTGTTAATTACCTGGGAGTAGTGCTGAGCACCTGTCCTCACAGCCACTTGAGAGAGGCTGAGGCAAGTAGATCGTGAATACAGAACAGCAACACATAGCCTCTGGCTCTGTCTTCACCACCAGTGGTCTGCAGTGCTCTTCTGCATCCCCAGATCTTTCATGTCCAGCTCAGAGCACTGTTATGGTCCCTGTGGACCGTGACATCTTCCTCCTGGGTGTGGATGAATTTTGCCTATCCTAGAACACTAATAACACATTGCTGCTAGCCTTTCTAAGTTTCATCGCCTTACTGTCACCCATGACCTTGAAAACTCAAAACTGCATCTCTAATTTTAGCAAAAAAGGTATGGTATTTTTTGTAAACCACTTTCATTTTGATTATTTCATTATAATCCACATAACAGTACCATAAGTCAAATACGAGCATAGCCAGGTGATAGCAGGGAACTAGACAGAATATTAGCATAATTTACAAAGTATAGCAGGAATGCCTGCTGGAATGTGTCC
Source organism: Acomys minous (assembly GCF_964271855.1). Taxonomy (NCBI): domain Eukaryota; kingdom Metazoa; phylum Chordata; class Mammalia; order Rodentia; family Muridae; genus Acomys; species Acomys minous. The sequence goes on along the minus strand of NC_140485.1, from coordinate 137,307,299 downwards.
TGAACAGGTGGTTATATTCTGAACAATGTAAGACAGCACAATGAACAACAACACACCAGGTCTCAAGTCACTAGACTGAGCTTGAGTTCCGGCTCTGAATCTCAGTGGCTGTGGGACTGGGAAAGATGGGCTGATTTTAGCCTCTAATCCAACAAACTGCTTCTTAGGACCCACTTAACTAAACTGACACTGACCTCTGAATCAGAGCTCTTAATGAATTTTTGACATAGCATCATTCCCCCTTGGCTTCCCAAGATTAATGGCATTTATTATGCATTTTGTCTTGTTTTTGTGAAAAAGATATTTTCCTAATTAATGTATCACCCTCTGCTGTAACGATAGCTCAAATAAATACCAGAGTTAATGACCCACAAGTCTCTGATAATGAATTATCAGTGATGGTATGGGAAGTGACATTTGTCTAGGTTCCTAAGTGGCTTTCCCTAACATCACAGTATTTAAAGTACCTCGCTTTACGCTCACTATTCACCTGTGTGGGAGAATATGTACTACTATCATTTCAGGGCTGAGAACCTGGTTCATAATTTTAAGATAATTTCACCAAAGTAAAAGCAGCAAGGGAAAGGCCACCAATGCCTTCTGCTCTGCCGCCCTCTTTACTGCAAACACACAGGAAAGATCACAGGGGATGATCTATGATGCTACAAAGCTCTTCCCATCCTACTACTGTACAACTCAAGCCGAGAACGAGTCCTCATGGCCTCATCAGTCACTGAACCCACTGTCCGGCCAGCCTTTCCAGAGGCCCAGGAGATCAGTAGGCACAAGGACTCTCGAGAACCCAAAACTAAACAAACACGAATACAGGCAAGGGTATCCTGATCCCACAACAGCCACCCAGGCAGGGGAATTCCCAGAACTCCATTAGGTGTTGCACAAAAGACCACAGCAAATGCTCTGGAATGATCTAAAGAACACAGAAGACAACGGCACACCTAAGTGTCAAGTCAGAGTGACAGTCTGCACCCCCACTACAGATGCCTGCTTCCCTTTCAGGCACATCCTGCCTAAGTGTCTACTATGCCCATCACCAAAAACGAAATGAAAGCATCACACCTTCTGCCTGAGTGGAGCTTCCCCTCAAGGGAGACAGACGTGTAAGCTGTAAATGTGTTACATGTACTAACAGCAACAACATCAAACCCAAACAGAGATCAATGGCCAATTTGCTTTGCTTAAGATTTCATTAGGAAATAAGAGGTTTTTTTTTAATTGGCTATTTATTTGTGCATGAGTGTGAGCATGTGCATTTGTGTGTGCGCATGCAGACCAGCATGAATTTATGTGCACCATGTTTAGATACCCATGGAGTGCAGAAGTCATAGGATTCTCAGAAACTGGAATTACAAGTGATTGTCAACAGCCACATAGGTGCTGGGAACCAAACCTGGGTCCACTGCAAGGGAGCAAGCATTCCTAACCACGGAGCCATCTCTCCGGGCCTATAATCTGAGCTTTTAGAAAGATGAATGAAACCATACTATTGCCTATATTAATAAGAACACCCAAACTGGCCATCTTGGATAGGCAGAATGAAAATGCACACAGCAAGTCACAAATTCAGTCTCTCATAACTCTACTAAGCATCAAGTCCACAAAAAAAGGGGGGAAAGCCTCATACTTAAAATCAAATCTATCATTAATTATTCATATTTTAAAAATATTAAATCTTTGAAAATGAACCATTTTCCACTGTTACCCAAAAATGACTCCAAAACCTTTTCAAAAGGGGTTCCAGGCCCATACTCCTCCTGCTCAGTGAGGTCTGCTGGAAAGTTAATGCTGCACTGCAAGTGCCTTCATGCTCTGTGGTATGTTTAGGTCATACCACATAGGAGGTGCTTCCCATGCCTCCTAAACCACAACATAAGTGTTCAAGGACAGCCTCAGATAAAATCATGGTGCTGTGTCAAACAAACGAACAAACAACAACAAAACCCTACTCACTGCCAAGGGAAAAAAGTTGTGTATCTTATTTATTACCTGTAATCATTTCCCAAGACAGCACAAATCAGAGATAAATGTATAAATGAATCACTAGATCCTCCTGGGCCCTCTCCCTGGCCTGGGTAGTATGACACCTCAGCTCATGCCATGTTTGTCTGTTACTCTCTCATCAGAGCCACTACACAAAGATAACTGATTTCTCCACCCTAGAGCCTGGCAAGGCACTGGGGCTCTTGTCAGATGGAAAGCGTTCTATTAGTCATCTGCACTTAGATCCAGTGGCACTCACAACACTGCTCTGCCTGTCAGTGCAACTGTGCACACACACCTGTGTCAGGTGTGTTTCTGCTGGCATTTGGTTTTGTTTGGAAGTTGTCTGATAGGACCAAGCAAGGCATATGATGCATGGATGCCGAACACAGAGATGCCATGTAAGGACTAAAAAGCAGTTGTTTAGTATAATAGTCTCCTGACTCTTGTTATTGCACAAGTTTAGGGAAAACATGTAGCCTGGATGCTAGTGAGAAGCTGGCCATAATATCTGCTGAACTAGTGGAGAGAGCCTCAGTGTAAATACAAATCTCAAATGATCTTCATTTTAATGTGTAATGGAAAAGAAAATTAGAAACTGCTAATAAGATCTCAAAAGTATGAAAAGCTTGTCATTTTTACCTTTCAACTCTTCTCTTAGCTAGAAGGCTTTTTCCTTATGTTTCACTATAAGATATTAGATTATAGTAAGTACTTTTAGGCAGTCTATTACCTTATACAATTATCATACACTAATAAAAAATATCTTTAAAAGTGCCTTCATTCACCCCAGGGTAGGGGAACAAGACTGGTCTTTTTCCTACACATTTTTACTCCTTGTTTTCCTTAGATTTTTATCTTGTCATTCATTGCTTTTCTTTTAATTAGCCCTAGGATTTCCTACCTACACTTCCTGCTGGCTTCGCCCTGTCTACATGTGGTCATCTATCAGAGCGCCCTCAGTGGCTTTATCTACTCTGCTGATGTTTTAATTCAGTTACACGCAGAAGACTCCTGGTTTTCTGCTATAACCTGAACCCCAAGTCCTTCATGAAACTGCTATATTTAGTCTCTACAAGGTCAGAACGGCACCTCCTGACTTTCCAAGTTCAAAGCACAGCTCTGAAAGGCTGACCTAAACAATACAGCCCACCCTTCAGCCCTACAGCCTTCCCTCCCAGCAAAGAACCTAGACTATCCTCGATGCTTGAAGCAAGTTTTTCCTGTAAGCTTGAATTCAGTTTAGAGCTTTGAACATTCCAAGGGACTGAAAAGGTTGTTGAGGTTACTGTCCAAAATACTAGTAAATATAAAACATGTTGCCAAATACTTTAAAGCCTCAGAGACGCTCCATACCCTGAGGTTAGAGAGAAATGGCTTAGCAGTTAAAAAGAGAGGATGTGGGTTCAATTCCCAGCACCCACATAGCAGTTAACAATTGCCTTGCAACTCCAGTTCCAGAGGATCCAACACTGTCTCCTGCCTTCCCAGGGCACTGTAGGCATGTGATGCACAAATGTACACACAGGCAAAAACACCTAAACATAAAAAAAAAATTAATGTATATGAAAAAAAGAACCTCATATTCTGCCCCCTTACTGACATGCTTAGGTAGAGTGTTCCTTTACTCTCACTACTGTGGTGCAGATGGTATACCCACCCGTATGGACGTTTGGCCACAGTGACACTCAGTGTTCCTTTCTTTGGACCCTCAAGGCCTTATTTTGGGATGGTTTGGGCAGGTTTTCTGTATATAAGAACTCCCCTCCCCACCCTATGTGGGCATAGGGTGAAATTCTGCTGAAAAGACCCAGCACTCTGCTGTCACCACCAAAGAATGATAGTAAGGAACCACTATTCCCACCCATGCCCAGCGCAGAGTCCAGCACTGATGCAAGAGTTTCTATGTGTTTGAGTTGAAGGCAGCTCGGCTCTTCAGTGGATCAGCAGGCCAGGAAGCTCTGAGTCATCTCTATCACATCTCAAATGTGAATCCCTGGTCAATGCTGCCAATCTGCAGGCCCAGCACATGCAGCATCCAGTCACCTTTGCTGCAGTGTGAGTTCTCCTTCCCTTTCTTTTTCCCCTTTTCCCTTTCCCTGTCTCGAAAAAACAAACAAAACAGCAACAACACCTAAGCTTTGGAATAAGTTGTTTTATACTACAAAACACTAATATAATAACTGCTACAACGTTTAACTGTGTTACAAGACAATATAAAAATATTCTAGAATATAGAATGCCCTCAGAAAATGAAGCTGGAGAGATGGTTCAGCAGTTAAGAGCAGTTTCTGCTCAATTACAGAGGATCTTGGTTGGGTTTCTAGTACCCACATGGTGGCTTACAACTGCCTGTAACTCCAGTTTCAGGGGATCTGACACTCTCTTCTGGCATTTGTGGGCACTAGGCACACATATATACATGTATACATATTACATTAATACACGCAGGCAAAACACTCATCCACATGAAATTCTAAAAAATGGTAAGATAAAAATATGAAAGGTCAGCAAGATGGCCCAGTGGGCAAAAGCACTGTCAAACCTGATGGCCTGAGTTTGCGTCCCAGAACCTACATAAGAGAACTGACTCTCAAAAGTCATCTCTGAGTAGATGTGTTCCATGGCACATGCATGCTTGCACACAGACACAGACTCAGCACACACATCATACAGGAAAGACTTTTCAGGGTTATAAAAAAAATTAAACTAAGGCAGAGAGAAAGATGAAGGAACACACAGAAAGACACACACACCCTGTCCTCTGGCCTCCATACACATATGCACTCGTGAAAACACATACACACACACACACACACACACACACACACACACACACACACACACACACTTTTCTGTCCCCTTGGGGTCATGTGAAGAGTCTAGCAATGCTGAGACTAAGGAATTAGACAGCACACAGGAAAGCCCAGAGGCTTGAAGAAGCCCTCATTAGGCCTAGATGTCAAGGGTGAAGAGGCTTCCAGATGACCCAGCACCACCCAACCATCCTAACCATCAGGACCGCACCTAGGACTTGGCCGTGAGTGTGCTCCTGAGATCTTGAATGAGCAACACTCTCTACTGTTTCCACCAGTATGTTCTGTGGTAGGATTGCTGTGCAACAACAGATACCCAACGCAGCAGTGGAGTCAAGCAAGAGGGATGAGGCACAGCAAAGTAGATGCGAATAGTCAGGGTTAGCTACTAGTACCCACCACGTCTCTTACCTTCGTGAAATTCTGTGCTGTTTTCTCTTTGTATTTGGTTTGGTTTTTCAAGATAAAGGTTCTCTATGTAGCCCTGGCTGACCTGAACTTGTTCTGGTCAGGACTGGGCTTGAACTCACAGAGATCCACCTGCCTCTGCTTCTCAAGTACTGTGATTAAAGCTGTGACCACCGCCGGCCGGCTCTATACTGTTTCTTATCTCTACTGCTCTTCATCAGAACTCTACCTAGAACTGCCAAAGTGTCCATATACTCCAGCCCCATTTCTAGCAAGCCACAATCTCCCTTATTTCTGTCCTGAAAGGTATGTTAGTTGTTATATCTTTAGTTTCTTTAGTATGAGCCCATAGATGTCTCACCACATTCTCACATTTACATATTATTTTAAAGGTGTACAGTGGTTAATACCTAAGTCCAAGGCCACCCTGGGCAACATAGGGAGGATCTGTCAAAGGAAAGGAGGAAAGTAGGAAATAAAAAATGCAAAACTCCACTTAATTGTTTAACTTGTAGCTGAGAACCTGGATTGTTTAGCATTTAGATTATGTGAACATAGCAAGGCCATGGTTTTAAAGGAAAATCACCCTGAAAATATGAAACACATCAAAAATTGTCTTTAATAAGCTACTTTGAGAAAATGTCACATTTCAAACCTGTTTTAAAACAAAAAATATGAGTACTAACAGGACCACTCCTGAATAAACTCACAGTTGAACGGCTGAGAGCGCGAGTACTTATGTAACACTAGCTGGCGCAGCACACTGTTCCCTATATTTACTGTTACTACTACCAGGGGAAAGGGGATTGCTTCGTAAGCAACTCTAGCCTTAAGGTATTAAAAGTAAACAGCAAGCTTCTGAAATCACATGGCAATCAAAGTGATAAGCTAAGCTGCCCGAGTCAATAGCAGGCTACAGCACCCCTCCACCAGTGTGGCGGCTCTCCCCGCCCACTCTCATGATGGAATATAAGGTGAGAATTGAGCCTAAAGGACAATTATCTTCTTTAAATTTTATAGTTCTTCCCACATTTTATTCTTGTAAAATCAACATAAATGACAAAATACCACCACCATTTGTGACCTATCACATTTGTAATTCACTCTAGAAAACATCAGCACTTCCTTTCTCATCAGCACTGCATCCAGGCACACCCATCTTACTGTTATTAATAGAATTTTCACCACTCCATTAAAGCAACAGTCTCTTCAATCCAAGTTCCCAAATAACGGGTTATGCCAACCTGGAGAGGTCTGCCTCTACTCCCAGAGTGAAATAACTGTCTTTCCAAACAAAAGACAACAGCAGTGCTTCTCACACTTGAGCTGAGGCAGGTACACACCCTACAAGTCCAGCAAGGTCTGCCAATGTTCCCGCCTAGATGGAATCAATTTAGTCGTGAAAGATGAAATTTTTATCTTCAAAAAACTAAATCTAATTAAACAAACAAACAAGGAAGAAAGGAAGGAAGGAAAGGAGGAGAGGAAGGGAGGCTAAATCATGTTTCCAATTGCCAGAGCATAGTGGGGGCCTTGATTTAAAAAAAAATCTGTTCAATGTTATCAACAACAACAGATCCTAAAACACCCATTTTTCAGTAGCTCATAGATGAATATTATGGTAAGTCCCTAGAAAAAGCCTGCATGATTGAGAAAAAGGTAATTCCTTGAGTAAAGGCTAGAAGACACCCAAGTTTTCCATGACCTGTTTAGTCAAATGCCCCTCCTTTGAAAAGTATTGGTATCAGTAAGACAAAATTCCCATGTAGAGATGTACTCCATGACCATTAAATGGGGCAGTAAAACCCATTCAACTGGAGTGGGTTTGCCACATCCTATAGTTTTACTTGCAGTCTCTTGGGTTTCTTACTTATGGCTCCTGTAAGGAAGCAGGGCAGGAAGTGGAGAGCCTCACCTTTTCGCTACATGCAAGAAATAAGACATCTAACCACCTATGTTTCCTGATAAAGCAAACACCTGCCTCAGAGGGTTGTGTGGACATCAACGGCACAGAAACGGTTCCTACCATCAGGAGCACACTAGCGTACAGCGACGTGAGCGAGCCCTGCTGCTGCAGTTCCTGCGACTCTCACTAGCGTACAGCGACGTGAGCGAGCCCTGCTGCTGCAGTTCCTGCGACTCTCACTAGCGTACAGCGACGTGAGCGAGCCCTGCTGCTGCAGTTCCTGCGACTCATTCCTAGACTCTGCTTTCAATCACGTGGAAGAACTTTCTTTGATTTAACATTTATTTACAGTTCTGCTCCCACCTGCTTATACATTATCTGCTTTCAAGTTCTTTCTAACTAAACAGGGTCAAGTTGATCACATCAAGACCAATATAAAACACTATCGATAATTTCCATTATTACTGCAAAAAATCTAAACTCTGAGCCTGATTTCCTCGTCCTTTGTATATTTGTACCCACATTTTTGTCACAGTGTGTGCCATTTCATAACATGGAAGAAAGTGAGCAACAAAAGTAAGAATAAGTACTCCACAGTCAACTTGCTGACAATAAAAGGAGAACACTTAGAATGTTGTGTCTAAGGCGATCCTGAGAGGAAAAGGTAAAACTATTACGGATGGGACCATAAGTTCCACGAGCACTGGAAATATTTTTATTTTAAAGTTTAAATGATCTAGAATTTATAGACCGTTTGTCCCTGCAGAGCTCATTTTTATTAAGAACAATGTCTATGGCATGGACTCTGTTGCCTGCTTTCCATCATGTTGTCCTAACCAACCAGCTGCCTTGCTTGGCCTCCAGGGAAAGGATGAGCTCAGTCCTGATACAACTTGATGTGCTGGGGTTGGGGGAGGCTCCCCTTTTCTGAGGACAAGGGGAGGGGGAGTGGAGGAAGAGGGTGGGAGGGAGGAACTGGGAAGAGAGAAAGGAGGGGGCTACTCTCAGAATGTAAAGTGATTATATAAATGTTAAAACTTTTAAAAGAACAATGGTTCTCTACTATTCTTTTTAAATCTGTATTTACATTATGGACATGTACGTTCTGTATGTCTCGGCACCATGTGTGTGCCTTTCACTTATGATGGTCAGGACAGGGTATTAGACCCCCTGGGACCAGTGTTGTTTGCCCCATGTAGACACTGGGGATCAAGCCCAGGCCCTCTGGGAAAGCAAGCAGTGCTCTAGTTGCCATCTCTCCAGCCACGCTCTCTAGTCTTGACGCTCTCAGGTCTTTTCCAATTACTTCAAGCTCATCAAACTCTTAAAATCAAAATGGACTTTTATTTAAACCTAATCTTTAAGAAGTATACCACACTGTACTCTCAGAAAATATGTCAAGATGTCAGGAAATCAACAAGACATTTCTGCTGTTGTGTAACCCAATAGGTCCTGTAGTTCAATGCTAACAGTTTTAAATTACTCCCATCTCTACAGCATTACCATTGTTACTCCAACCTTTTTGCTTTAGAGGACCCAAGAAAGAAGCCAAATCTGTACAGACCACAACGCTGCTTTTGAGAACCTGTCAGTTCATACCTGTCCTGCTACTGTTGAGGGTTTTGTTGTTCCTGTTGTTTTTCCAAGTTATCAGATGGCTTCCTTTTTTGTCTTAAAGATAGCAGAATGAATCTGTTTATTAATATCTTTTGAGATGAGGTCCTATTATGTAGCCTAAGTTGGCTTAAACTCACAATTCTCTTGCCACAGCCTACCAGGTACTTAGAATGACAGGTGTGTGCCCCCATACACAACTTAAGATGGAAATAAACAGGAGATTCAAATCTATTCAAAGAGGAATGCACTCAACAGGCCTCTCTTCTGGACTTTTATCTAAGTATTTCTTGACAGTTTTATGGCAAAGGGACTTTTATTTTAAAGTACATGCTCTGCACAGTTAGTATGCTTGTGCCAGCTAAGGAACTAAACACCTTGCTATATGCCCTTGTAGCCTCAACTCTACTTTCTATTTTGGAATGTTGTTCACTGGTGCTTTTTAGGTACCAATACACTGTGCTGTACAGATCACGTGTCATTTCACCAGCTAATAACCCTAAAATTTAAATGGCATTGTATCAACTGAAAGTTGTATTGCTTTTTTTCTTTTGTTTGTTTGTTTGTTTGTTTGTTTTTTAGACAAGGTTTCTCTGTGTAGTCTTGGCTGTCCTGAACTCACTTTGTAGCCTAGGCTGTCCTCGAACTCAGAGATCCTCCTGCCTCAACCTCTCAGAGTGCTGGGATTTAAGGCGTGTGCCACCATGCCTGGCTGAAAGCTGTATTTCTAAATATACAAATGTACAATGAGAAACTGCCATTTAGCCCCTACAGTGATGAGTTCAGATGAGACCAGAAGCAGGATGAACATCAGTTATAGCTCAAGCCAGGTCCAAGCAGGGTCACCAGACAGCAGTTGTCTCCATGCTCCACAATCTGTTGGCCTCCTCCCTGGCTCCTGGTGCTAACGTACAGACGACTACTCCAAACTTCATGTTCTCTTCTTTCAAGTCCAATGGAAATGAACAAAGAGTTCCCCCTTGATAGGCTGTTCAGGGTTTCTCTGCATCCACTGCTCTGGAAGAGCTGTTTGACGCCATTTCACTGGTTCCAGGAACACAGAGCATCTAAGCCTAGGCTATCATCAGCTGTCTCAAACTGGACTCCACTCTCAGCAGGAGCCCCAGCTAGAGAGTGGGATTGGCACGGAGGGTGGGTGAATGCCTCAAACAACAGGTGTCACACCATGCTGCATCTCTAGCAGAGAAGATGGAGACTCGGGAGACTCTTAAATAAATTGCTGTCAGAACTATTCTGATTCCACTAACATCTTGTCACCACCACACAACTCACTCCCAACAAACCAGAGAGGGTACTAGTGCTTAAACTATAGACCTGGGATTTGAATCATTCTCTGGTAAACATTTCAAGGATTTATTCCATATGCAACTCACAATAGTGTTCCTTTTTGATCAAAACAAACAGGAGAAAGAGGAACAGACTCTTAACCTACTGTGGAAACAGGTAATTTTTGTGGTTTTCATATTTATGGCTTGAATGCATATATGTGGTACAATATCACAATGTGGAAAAAGATGCAGAGAAGAAAAGCTCCCTCCTGCCCTGTCTCCATGCCTCTTAATTCCCTCCAGAGACAACCAGTTACTAGTTTATTGCACATCCCCTTCTAGAGATATCTATACATACAGAAACATGAGTACAGATTTCCTAGGAACAATCAATGGCATCATCTATTCTATGCCTTCTTTTTGAAAACATACCAGCTTTTACCTTTGAGGAGCCTGAGAGAAAATGTTCAATGTAGGATGAGCAAACAAACCCTCCTGGTGAATGCCCTCAGTGTCAGGGTCCTGATCCTGCCTGCTCCACTCTATGCCAGGGGTGACTCAAAGTTCCCAATGCTCAGTTGCCCTCCCTTCTAAAGTGACATTATCACAAGTAATTATAACAAAATAAAGGCCTGAGATTAAAACTGTGGCCGTTATGGAAAAATGTACTGGTACTGTAAAAACTAACAATATATATACAGGGAGACACCTCTAGCAGATTAGCACTGAGACCTACAAGTGTGATAAAGATTCTCTGTACTATGCTGAATGCTAAATATTGCACAAATTAAAAACATTAACACAGGATCCAGATAGATGGCTCTGCATTTTATAGTACGTACAGTTGCGCTGGTAGAAGACTTGAGCTCAGTTCCAAGCACCCACATGGCAGCTCACAAGAGCTTGTGACTCTGCCCCCGCCTCACCCCACCCCACTTTCAGGGGACTCTTTCTGGGCCTTTGTGGGTACAAGTATATACATGGCAAACACACAAAGACACATAAAAATTTTTAAAAGATACAACATTATCTACTACAGTCAACACTCAATAAATTTAATTTCTAGACATCATTTTGATGCAGAAAAAAAATCCTAAGAAATACAATCTTAACTTCACTGTGGCAGGAACAGATTAACCAACACTTGGTGTCCTGTCTATTGCCTGAAGACACAGCAAACACCCCTCCTAACTTAGCTATTTTTAGGCTCAATAAATTATTTGTAACCTGTACACACAAGCTATAAGAAAAATATGTGTGATTTTTTTTCCATGTGACAAATTAGGCAATCAAAGGAATCTTAATCCTGACTAGTATTAAGTAACCATGACAAGCTTCCTGGCTCCAATACAAAGGTGGAGTGAAATGCATACCAGCTTTTGTTTATAGATCAGATGCAGGTATAGAATATTCTAGGCACCAGAGACTCTTGAGCAGTATACATACAATCATTAAAGACCTCAGTATTAACTGGCCAGCCCTGAACATCAATCAGCTCAGTCTGTCTGTCATGCTGTCGGTAACCACAACAGTATCAAGTGTCACTGAACAAGCGATCTAGGGGCGATCGCTCGGGGACATACTTCCAGGGAGTCACAGAAGCAAGGAGCTGAGTTCACATCCTGGCAAATGCTGATGCCATTCAACTGAGTATTTTTAGATACAGGACAGTTATGCAACAGAGTTATTTCAATGATGCAATGGGTCCTTCTTGGTAGAAACCAATAAAAGTAATCTCAAGCCAATTTCAATTTCAAAATTGACATGTCTGAAAATTTTTGAGGCAAAATCAATAAAGCACCTAAAATGTTTATGTTATTGATAATAGTTTATACCACAAGAAAAAAGAGGTGAGTCAAACAGACTCATCTACAAATAACATATAAAATCAAGATGTAATTGGTATCAAACCCTCTTAAATGTGGCTATATGTTCCTTATTAAAAAGGAAATTATATTACACAGAGAAACCCTGCCTCAAAAAAAAAAAAGCAACAAAAATGGAAGTGATAAAGTAAACAGCTAGTTTTTAATCTGTCAGGAGAAATGAAGACTTTAAGTACATACCTTTGTATGTAGTGCGGCCTTTTACTGAGAGAAAATGTGTATATACTCATTTTAAAATGATGGTAAGTGATTTGTATCCCTGAAAGAGAGATGCTGAAAATTTTGAACAACAAACTGTAATTTAGGGATTCACTGCCAATTCAATGAAATAGAACACAAACCCACTAATTTAAGGGGCAGGGGGGTAGGGGGAACCCTTGGGGATGAAGAGATGGTTCAGCAGCCAAGAACATTGGTTGTTCTTCCAGAGGACCTGGTTCAAATCCCAGCAACCACATGATGGCTCACCTCCCTCTATAACTCCAATCCCAGGGGATCCAGTGCCCTCTTCTGGCCCCTTTGGGCACTGCATAAAGATGGTGCACAGACTAACATGCAAGCAAAACACCCAAACATATAAAGTAAAAATAAAAAGAAATGAAGAAGAGGAAGAGGAGGAGGGAGAAAGCAAACAAGCAAGCAAGAAAGAGCTCATTGAGGGGCACTCAGGCACAGTAGATAAAAGAGGCTAAGTTCCTGTCTAGGCAGTTACTGCTTACCTCTTTACTTGCAAAGGACAACACACTACTATCTCTTAACACTAAAACACACACTACTCACACTTTTAAAAATCTTTCTAAACTATATAGCTAAACACCACTCTAGTCAAATAATCAGTGAACCTAGTATGCCATTAATGACCACAACTGCTTCTGACACCATTCTGCTTAAAAGACAATCTTGCCTGGCTGCTCCAATTAGCTCCAGCTCATAACGACTAGGGGAGAGACAAATGTAGCTAGATGCTAACAAGGCCTGATTTCATCACAGGAATTCAGCGCTGGGCTGGGAAGGTGGCTCAATGAATGCAGGCACTTGCCTTCAATCCTAATTACCTGAGTTTGATCCCAATGACTAAACAATTTCTCTCTTTCCTCTCTCCTATCTCTCTCCCTCACTCCCTCCCTCTGTCCTTCCTTCTCCCTCTCTTTGGTTTTTTGAAACAGGGTCTCTCTCTATAGCCATGGCTGTCCTGGAACTCACTCTGTAGACCTGGAACTCAGAGATCCTCCCATGTGCTGAGATTAAGGGTGTGCACCACCACCACCTGGCTCCAAATGAAACACTAAATCTTGCAGGGAAGCTTATGAAAACCAGGAAATAAGCGAGCAGATGTACTGGCTCATTCCCTCTCCGCACATATGTGCAATTAAGGGCCGATGCAATTAAGATACCCTCAGACAAGCTGAACTGCCTGGACAGAGCAGACATTAGTAGAGCTGTCTGAAAGATGCCCAGACCAACAGAGCTACCGAGACAAACAAATAAAAACCACTCTGCAGTGTTGTACAGTTACTCTAAGTGTCAGCTTTACTGAGCCACCACCATGCTGGAGTGGACTTTGGTGATATGGCTTGTCTTTGTGTCATTTCTGCTCTTGTAAGCAACCCCAATTAAAATGCACTGCTTCTTCAAGCTGGACTTTGGTGGTATGCTAACTTTAGTCTATTGTCAGTTCCCTGTCTGAGGTGAATAGACTTTTGCTAAGAATAGTGCCCCACAACACACTCCTTGAGATAGACACTGCTCCTTCCTTAAGATGCTGCCAATTCAGAAGAAGGTGAGCTCAGGGTCTGTCCGTCCTGGAATTCTCTGCAAGTTCCGTCAAGACTCTGCATCCTTACAACCTACCAAGATGGACAGGCAGGCACAGGAACACCCACTGCAAAGCTGAAGAAGCCGCACACAGTGGCTTCTATTGGTCACAGGTACCATGTGCTGGGATGCAGCCTGGAAGTGGCACTGTTTGTGGTTAATCTCATGCCACATTATTTTGGAGACAAAGGGAAGGGGTGCAGAGAGCTTCAGTTTATTTTTCAAACTCAAAGAACCCATTCTGGCCATTAACGCAGCTGGTCCTAACAATCTAGTCCTGCAAGGCCAGACCCAAAATGCAGAAGCCTGAAGAATCACTGCTAGTTCTAAAAAGGCAAAGGCCAAAGCTGAACAGCAAGTCCTATGCTATTTCACAGGAAGGCACATCAAATAATTAGAACAAAACATAAGCTTTTTCTGTGTGCAAGGCCTCCTCAGCTTAAGAAGGGAAGAAAAACCTGCATAATTTTAGTATGTTCAACTTCCAAATTTGAAAGCATTAGTCAGTTCCATTGGAGAATATAACCAGGAAGGAATGCAGGAATAACTATCAAAAGAAGCTTCTTCTTTTAAAAAGAAAAAGTGTTTGGGGTCTCCCCACCAAGTTCCTGGGTATTGGTCTCATTTCCTTCTAGGTCAAAAGGGAAGAGAAGGTGGCTGGCACAACACCCACATAAGGGAAAGAACTAAATCAGGGGAGACGTCCTGTGACAACTATTTTCTGATGTCACCTCTTTCTCTCTAGTCAACATCAAAGAATTTGTATTGAAGATCAGTAATGAACATAGCTGGTGACTATTTGGGAACAAAGCCCCATAGCTCACATCAACTGTATGCTTACCCTAAGGGTCTCACCCATAGCCAGCTGCTGGCCTTCTCATATCCCCAAACACAGCGTGTAGGCAGTACTTGTCTCTTAGTTGCCTGCTGGGGAGCACTACCAACCTAAAGTGTTATTCTTTCGGAAAGGAGCGCAATGACACCATCAAAATAAGCATTTTTCTCCGAGTTGTCTATTTCAGTCAGGCCTTTGCTTTAGCATTTTCCCTGTGTTAGATGTTTTATTGCCCTACAAGTGTAGCTCCTGCCTTCCAAGAACAGGTCTCTACATGGCCTTCTTATACCAGGGCACAGCAGACGTGTCATATACAACCAACTCACAGAAAACACCCACTTTTCTTACCTAACATTTTTATAAGAATCAACAAATTCCTTTACCTCTTGTTATTCACAGTGACCCATGAAACAATCCACCAGTGAAGTTCTCTTTGTAAAACAGGTGCTAACTGCTCACAAGGCATGAGTCATGTGACTCAGTAAATATTAGAGAAATCGCTGAGAACTACACCCTGACACTACACCAGTGACACACTTCCTCCAGCAAGGCCACACCTCCTAATCCTTCTATTCCTTCTCGAACAGAGCTGCACCCTGGTGAGTGAGCATTCAACCTACAGAGCCATTCTTACTCAAACCATCACAGCCACTATCCAAATGCCTTTAGAATGAACTAAACAAAACTGAAATCTATTCACACACACACACACACACACACACACACACACACGCACACACACACGCATACACACACATACACACACACATATACACACACATACACACACATACACACACACATACACGCATACATACACACACACACACACACACACACACGGAGGAAGAGAGGAAATCAAGGAAGGGAAAGAGAGAGACTAATGCATTTCCCCTAAAAATTCATTCACTAACCACCATTATTACCAAGGAGATCATATATACACTCCCACGTGAAATTACAGAGCTTCAATATGCTATGCTGCCCACACAATTTTATTCACTTTTTAGGAGCAGGTAGATCCATGTCACCTAAAGCTGTTTAACCAGTGTATTAGTGCACCTTGAGTGCCATGAGTCTCAGGGGACCCAAAACTATACCTGAGTATAGGGAATATGCCTACTTGAGTTCCATGACTCTCTAGAGACCTGGTCCTACATGGGGAATGCCTGCTCAATCAGAAAATATACCAACAAGAGAAGAACACTCACCTGGCATGCATATGGGCGGAGTTTGCACCCCAAGTTTCCTCAGACCCAGAAGAAACTAGCTTTCTTTGGGTTATTGTACATAGCTATAAAAGGCCTGGTTAGGGTATAAACTGCACCACAGCAGGGCAGTTACCATTTTCTCCATATCCCATAGAGAATTTAGCACTGTACATGTTGCAAGCTAGTTCAATTTTTGTGACACTGTCCAACTGCATTGTATTACACCTTGTAGGGAGTTTGAGCCTTGTAGGCTGGAAGGTGACCTTGGTCCAGGGACCCTCATCACTGTGCTGCGGCAGAGGCTAGACCAGAGAAGGACTTGGTGGGGTTGGGAGTCAGAGGTGAAGACAGTTTGGGGGCAGGAGGTGATCACTGAACACTGAACAGTAATGGCTGCCTCTAGAGGCATTACAGATGTGACTGTGTGTCACTGTGTGTCAGTTGGTTGCAGAGAGAAGAGAGGTCTATCTATGCTCAAGGGTTCTGACCTATGAACATCTAAATGGTTAGTAGCCTTACATTCCCTGAAAAAAGGTACTGGCCTTTCCTTCCTGATTAAGCCAAGTCTATGGTGCCAGCTGACTGCTACAGCGCCACAGGAACTGATCCTTACGAAGATGGGGGCTGCCTCAAAAGGCTTCTGGCTCTAAGTTACCTGGCCCCTGCCCGCACCCCCACTTGTTTGGATTTTTTTTCCTGAGGAGGAAGGAGAGTACTGAGAAGGGGTCTTGTGTAAGCCAGGTTGGCCTAGAACTTTTTATAAGTTCAGGATCCTCCTGTTTCCACCTCCCAATTCCTGGGATTACAGATGGGCAAACCCCATATACCCAGCCTTGGTCACATATTTAAAAATTAAAATGGCTTTTTTTTTCCTCCACAAAAGAAAATAAGTTAGCTGATCAACAAAAGACTGGTGTTCCCAGTAAATGTCCTCCAAGTTGTGAATGGATTTGCTTGTTAATGACTGGATTCTCCATCCTTCAGACATAAACAAGTAGATATGATGTAAACTGAACTCAGCAGAGGCACTAAAATGGCTCAAGAGTATAGTGTTAAGTCATTGAATGTTTTGAACTTACCGTTCAAGTTGCAGGCACAGGTCCCCAAGAACCAATTCTCAATTTACCTAATCTTTTCTGTACCCAACATATTCTATAGCAAACAACTCACTTAAGGAAGCCGCTGAAGACTGAGGATATTCACAATTCATTTAATTTAAAAGAAAGAAAACGATCAAATAATCTAAGCTTTCTGGGATTGTAACAAAGATACTAAAAGTAGGAATTAAAACACATTGTAATACAGAGCCTGAAAGTTGGCAAAGTCTTTAAACATCACCTCATTAAAAGATTAAGTATATTACAACTCAAAAAGTAGCTGACTGAAAGTCACCAACCCAGTGCCTCTAAGAATTGCAACAAACCCCAAGTGTCTTCCTACTGGTTCCTGACCATTATGGGAGGGGGGTGTGGGGGGACTGAGGACTCAGCATCAGCATGCTACTCCTTGACTGTTCCTTCTTTTACACTGTGCATCGTAAAAAGAAAGAGAAGGTGTGTGTCTCTGTGTAGCCTGGCTACCTTGGAGCTCGCTATGTAGACCAGGCTGGCTTCAAATTAAGAGGTCTGTTTGTCTCTACCTCCCAAGTGCTAGGATCAAAGGTGTGAGAAACCATGGCCAGTACATTGTGCATCTTTTCAAAGAGCAAATGAATGACTCAATATTATTTTCAATTACAGTTGCAGAGGATAAATCTCTCCCTACCTCTAGATAAGGGTTAACCCTATTAATAAGGGGTAGGGGAAGTGTTTTTCATACAATTTCTAATAGCAAAAAGGTAACTCTCATTCTTTCACTGTCCCCTTAGTATGAATCAGAGAGGACAGGCTATGGTTTATAACACACAATGTTTCATTTCAAATAATACTCTGCAATAAAATTGAGCTCTTTGACACTGATGAGCCTTGGATTAGACTCTGCTCAAAACAGTGTACTCAAGAAGACACCATCTTAAACAAAGTGACCAACCTGACTGTCAAGACTCTCAAAAGGAGTGACCTATAAACAAACTGACAAACTAAAGAGGCTTTTAAAAGACATATATCCACAATTATCTCACTAATTAAAATTCTAAAGACCTGAATGGTAATCGCTCTGTTCTTTAGTTCAGCTATGTATAGAACAGTTTTAAGACAGGTTGCCTGGCATGTCTGAGAGTGCTTAATTAGTACTTGCTGTACAGGAGCCATAGATACAAGATTCTAGTGAGTACAAAGTTTGTGTTAATTTGCTTACTAGCAGTACTCCTGAGTCCACTTATAAACTACAAGTTAACTGCATGGATTCTTCTATAACCTGCATTTTAAAAAGACTTAATCCCATCCACATACTAATCAGGCCCAATTCTGCTTAGCTTTCAAGAGCAGATGAGATCATATACATTGAGGGTAATACGACCAAAGATTAAAACAGGGCTTTCCAACTCTGATTCAAAATCTGGCAATAAAGAATACCATATTTGACTATGTAAAAATAAAAATAATAATGAGCCTTTTTCATGGCAGATGATCCAATAAGCAAAGTCAAAATTAAATAAAACATTGAAAGAAATACTTGTTACATACACCAAAGAAAAAGGACTAATGACCCTAATATACACAAACTAATTTTTTGGGGGGAGGGCAGGGTCGTATGTAGCCCAGGATGGCCTCAAACTTCTATTTCTTCCTCTTCCTCCTGAGTGCTCATATTACAAGTGTATCACAATCATACCTCACAATAAAGAATTTATAAAAGTTTAAAGGTTTGAGATTTAGTAAATTAGCTAAAATAAAACATGAACAAGACAAAGTGACTAAAATTCCTAAACATAAGCAGATGAAGGAGGCCAAGCACAGGGGCACACGCCTGTAATGCTGGTTACTTTGAAGCTTGCAACTTATACAGTAGGAAAAAAAAGGGAGGGTAACCCTAGATATTTGGAGGGGGGAAAAAAAAACAAAAAAATCTTAACTTTGCTCTTAAAAATAAACATTATAGGCTAGGATCTGATAATGGGAGAAAACATGATTTTTTTTCCCCCTTTGAGTCTAGATTACATTTATTAATATATTTACTAAACCCATCAATTTTTTGCAAACTTCATTTTTCTTTACAGTTGAATCATTTTCCATTTTGTATATGTACCACACTTTCCTTACCTATTCATCTGCTGATGGTTATCAACAAGAATCTCAAAAGGAGTGGACTAGCCTCAGGAGCTACCTATAAACAGACCAAGAAGCTAAGAAGGTTAAAGACAAGACTTGGCTTGGACTCACAATTATCTCATTAATTCAAATTCTCACTTCCTGGAAGATAATCACTAATATGCAGATCAAGTAATAATAAGCACAACAGGGTTAAGTGTGGATATGATCTAAAATTTAGAGGACATGGGGAGGGTGGCACCAGGTGAGGAAGAAGGATAAAGTACAGGCCAAAGGAGACCTGAGTCATCAAAGGATATCAATCTCAAGCTCAGCTTTTTGTTTTTTTATACTTCCAACTTCAACGTAGTTTATTTTGTTTTCCTTTTTCATGGTAGATAGGTGAACTCAGTTTTCTGGGTATTTGTCATAGTTTTTGTCAACTTGACACAAACCTATTCATACATATCTGGGCTAAGATCTCACTTGGGGAAATGCTTCCAACAGCCTAGCCTATGGGCATGTCTGAAGGCCCAACCAACTACAGGTGATGCCATCCCTGGGCACATAGACTTGGACTGTATTTTAGAAGATTAAATCTAATAGGCCAAGTGGAAAAACAACACATGTCACTAAGCAGTCCCTACAACAGCAGCAATGAGGAAGAGAACCCAAAAGTACAACAAAAACACCCAGCAGTGCAGTCTTAGGCAAAGCTCAGAGTCAAGCATGTGGGCCGACCAACTGGAAATACTTAACAGTGCACAGTGAATTCTCATGTCTCCCTTAGACTGCCCACCCTAAGCCACATCCCAGGGCAGCCTTGACCTAAAGGGCTCCCCACTGAAATGTCTACTAACAGTTCTGCATATACTGGAGGCCACAGATCACATTTGGTTGTCTTGAGAGGCAAGCAGCTGCACAAGCTTCCTACTCAGAAGTGCCTTGCACATAGGAAAGCAACACACAATATTATCCTACCGACCCCAAACTGATAGTGGAACTAGTGGCAGCAGCCTAGCCTTTCTCAGTCGGACCCTCCTTCCACAACATCCCCCTGCTGTTGTAGTCCCCTCGGCTCACACTCCTCTCCTCGATCCGTGAACCTCAGCTCCACTTTCCAGCCACCCAAGGAAATGCAAAATGGAAATGAAGTAAACCCTAAGGACTGTCACAGGCACAAGCCAGAGGACAAAGAACTGCACCAGGGACACATAATATTCGGACTGTAGGTGAGAGAAGTATGGGAGAATGGGGAAAAAGAAGGATCCAGAGGGTCCTAGAAATCTTTAAGAAGAACATCATGATGGGTGGATCTGGAACCAGGGAGGTCTGCTCAAACTATTGTACCAACCAAGGACCATACATGCAGTAACATTGATGGTCTAGCCAATGGACAGGACATTCTCCACAGTTGTGTGGAAAGCAGGGACTGAATCTGACATGAACTCTGGTGCCCCATATTTGACCACTTCTCCCTGGTGGGGAGGCCTGGTGGCACTCAGAGAAAGGATAAGCAGACTACCAGGATGAGACTTGATAGGCTGTGATAGACCATATGGTGGGGGAGGAGGTCCCCTTCTGTCACAGACCTAGGGGAGGGGTATAGGGTGAAAGAGGAAGGGAGGGAGGAATGGGAAGATACAAGTGAAGGGGTAACAATTGAGATGTAATCTGAATAAATTAATTAAAAAAGAAAAGAATGACACCTGGGGGTAACTTCTGGCCTCTAAAAACACAGGCAAGCATACTCTCAGACACACACAGACAACACACACACACACACACACACACACACACACACACACACACACACACACACAGTATTAAAACAGTTTAGTAGGGCTGCAGAGATGGCTCAGAAGGTAAGAGAGTGTGTTTTTCCAAAGGTCCTGAGTTCAATTCCCAGGAACAACATGGTGGCTCACACCCATCTATAATGAGATCTGATGCCGTCTTCTGGACTGCAGGCACATATGGAGGCAGAATATATTATAAATAATAAATCAATAAATCTTAAGAAAAAAAAAGAAAAAAGAAAAGAAAATTTAGTAAACCGGGCACAGTGGCACATGCCTTTAATCCCAGCACTCAAGGAGGCAGAGGCAGGTGGATCTCTAAGTTTGAGGCCAGCCTGGTCTACAAAGTAAGTCAAGGACAGCCAAGGCTACACAGAAAAACCCTGTCTTAAAACAAAACAAAACAAAAGAAAAAAGTAACAGTTTAGTAATACAAAATCTTAAACTTTACTATCTTCAAAACTGGAAAGTAAAGCACAAGAATCCAAAAAGAGTAAGAAGCAAAGGGAACACCCAAGGTAATGACTACAAAATGGAATTCTGGCAATCTGATGGGCAGCAGGCCAGTGGGCAACTCTAACCGAGAAGCACAAACGACTCCCAGGTGGAGTGCTCCAGGGAGAAAGTCAGAACAAGTGAGCCATATAACGGATGAAAGCACCGTGAAGATAAGTGCACTGGACAGAAGACTAATCTCTGTACTCACATCTGATTTCTTAACATTTCTTTACTCTGAAAACAATGACCTTCTTCTAATGGTCTTCGGGGTTTGAAAGCACGCCTTGTCCCTCCCACAAACACACTGCTACTACTGCTTCCTATCATGACTGTGTGTGGCCGCCTGAGCACGCAGCCTGGCCTGCCCTTCTCACTCACTCAGCTGTCGTGTCCGTGTACTTGCTGCAGCCACTCACTGTCACTCTGCTCACCACACTGCTTCTTCATTTCACATTCTGGAAACAGTGTCATAGAGAAGGAAAAACAGAGAAGTGAGAGCAAATCCCAAGTCTGCCATCGTCTAGCCCTGTGGCCTTGACAAAGATCTCTAACATCTCTGAACTGAAAATCCTAAGGCTGCATAGCACGGTTAACAAGTTGTACAGAGTTGTTGTAAGGGCTAAAAGGTAATGAACATAGCTGGGCGTGGTGGCGCACGCCTGCAATCCCAGCACTCAGGGAGGCAGAGGCAGGCAGATCGCTGTGAGTTCGAGGCCAGCCTGGTCTACAAAGTGAGTCCAGGACAGCCAAGGCTACACAGAGAAACCCTGTCTCGAAAAACTAATGAAGCACATAGAGAATTATGGGCACTCGTGACAACTGCCATCAGCCAACAGCGGCACTATATTCACCTGAATGGTAGCCATTGTGATGCCCACATCATCTAGGCTGGAACCCTTCCTGTTTCATCTCTGTACTAGCAGGGTCCAGCTCAGCACAGGCCAATCAGAGGGAGTTCAAGGTATAGCTCATTATCTGATTTGCCAAGAGAGCTTCTCTGAAGACATGCGTCCACAGCACAGCATCCTCTGACCTGCCATAGCACTCAGTAGCCATCAGTCCAATACAATAGCTGCCACATTATTTCTTCAGACATGGTCTTAAGGAGGCATAACAGGAGGCAGTGAAGCTAACTGTGGCAATGTTTAAAACATATTATCACACATGTGCATGCAGGAGCATGTCCCATAGAGTGTGCAGAAGTCAGAGGGCACCTTTGGGGACTCAGTGCTCTCCCTCCACTGTAGGTCCCAGGGAAGCACAGGTCGTCAGCTGCACAGTAAGCGCTTTTGCTCTCTGAACCAAAAGAGAACAGGAAATGGAAAGAAACAACAGTAACTAACCCTATCCTGACCTACTCGGTACTCACAAATAGACTTATCTATGAAGAATCCAGAAGAGACACAAAAGCGTTATAGGCTTTGGTGGCTTTAACACAGAATGAATTTTCTTAGTAGAGTCAATGTATACATTACTAAGTGTTTAATTCTGCAAAATGCTTCTAAATCAAAAGTTTTCAATGCCATAATAATACCCATTACTTCATTTGGATGCTAATTTAACTTTTTTTTTTTTTAATTTGAGTTCCAGGACAGCCAAAGCTACACAGAGAAACCTTGTCTTTTTCTTTTTTTTAAAGATGTTTTGCTATGTATACAATGTTGTGTTTGCATGCACACCTGAACATCAGAAGAGGGCGCGAGATCTCATTATCACCATGTGGGTGCTGGGAATTGAATTCAGGACCTCTGGAAGAGCAGCCAGTGCTCTTAACCACTGAGCCATCTCTCCAGCCCCTAGAAACCCTGTCTTTAAAAAAACAAAACAAAACAGCAACAAAGTGTTTTCGGCTCTTCTGGATTTAAGAAAGCCAGTCCTCCTTGTGCCCAGGGACGTAGAGCAGGAGTCTGGCTCTGAGCTCTCACCACAGAGCACAACAGCGGCACAGATCTAATGGAGAGGCTTGCTGTCATAAGCTGGACATTCCTGGTCTTCCTGGAACTGCGATGCATGCTGTGCAGTGGTTTTAAAAAAAGAAAAAGTACTTTAGAAATAATTTCTGTAATATTTTAATAGTACATATTGTTAAGTACAATCTCCAGAAAAGCTAAATGGCAGAGTTTAAGGCAAACGGTCTGTGAAGAGGCTTGTGTAGGTGTAGTGATGAAGGAATGGAAACAGCATGTTTATGATGTGAGTTGGAAGTTACATACAGAGGCCCAAAAAAGAAAGCATAGGGTGCTAGACCCCCAGGTTTCCTAACAGTTGGAGGCCACCATATGACCACTGGAAAAATGAGCACAGATCCTCTATGAGAAGTCAGGGTTCACACAGTTCTTAATGAGCACTGGATAAATGAGCACAGATCCTCCATGAGAAGTCAGGGTTCACACAGTTCTTAATTCTAATTGCCTCAGCTGGGTTTCTGTTAGTGACTCTACTTTCACTTTTATGTCTTGAATTGCGCTCTCCATTTTATTCCACTGCTTGTGTCTTCATGGATTTTACTAATGGACCTCTTTAAGGTGCTTGACTATATTCATAATAGATATTGTGAAGCCCTTGTCATATGTTTCAACTATACTGTATTTCTCAGGGCTTACTATAGTAGGATTTCTGGGCTCTATGGGAGATGTATTATTCTGGCTGTTATTAATTGTGCTTTTATGCTAGGCATCTAGGCATCTGGATATAGTATGTTTATAATTCTCTGTGTTGGTTAGTATTGTGAGAGATCAACTAAATGATGAGAGAGGTGAGAAAAATGATAAATAAAAAGTTATGTTCAAGGACCTAAAGTAGTGCAGTTATATCCAACTTATGTGATTAAGTTTTTGTATAAGAATAGGTGGCATTGTGCCCCACTGTCTGCCATGCCTAAACGGCCTGTGGGGCCCTTGAGTAGCGTTCCATTTGGAGCTCTCTCCACCCACTTCTCACCCATCTGGACTACCTGGGACACTGACAGGGAAGATCCTGCTGTAACAACTGGATTTGGGGACTAGAAATACTCCGGGGGATCAGAAAAGCTTGACTGCTGGCTCTCCGTCTACTGAAGTGGGGAGTACCAAGGGTCCTGATTTGAGTTATATGTGGTGCGATGACTTGAGACTATTGATGTCCAATCTAAATTTCATATATCACATTGGGCAATGCAATCTGGAACCAGAGGGAAAAGACAGAAGAAGATAGAAATATAGGTGGGAATTAATCTTTTTAATTTTTCTCTTTTTGGGGGTGGGGGGGGCTTAAGACAGGGTTTCTCTGAGTAGCTCTGGCTGTCTTGCACTCATTTTGTTGACCAGGCTGGCCTCGAATTCACAGCAGTCCGCTGGCTTTGCCTCCCTGAGTGCTGGGAGTAAAGGCATGTGCCACCACGCCTGGCTCAAAGAAATAATCTTTAAGAAGCTGAATACCCTCTAACATTTATAGATGGGGGTGTATAGAGCTAAAAAAGAAAGTGGAAAGTCGAAGCCAAAAAAATGAATAGGAAAACCTGGTGCTCTGAAAAAAGAGGAAGATAACATTTCAACTCTACTGATGCCACAGGCACATCAAGTGCAGAAAGGAGACCTACAGGCTTAGCACTGTGAGGTCACTGGAAGGGTCATGCTTCATTACAATGATAGGGAAAGAACTGGGATAAAGAATTAAACCATCTCTGGAAAGACTAAGCTGCATTTTCTTCTAAGTTTGCCACACCATCATTGAGCAGACAACTTCAGCAAAGTACTGTCTGTTTCTGTGCTGCTCAAGGCACAAGAGGAGAGCAAGTCAGAGAAAGCATTTCATAGAGAAGTAACCGAACTGAAGCAGCCAGTGAGAACACAGTGGAGCACATATGGCTAGCTTCAGTAGCACTCATAATAAAACAAATATTTCTGCAGCTGAAGCAATGGAGTAATAATAAGGAAGCTCACTCATATCAGGTCAGATCTTACCAATTAACACAAATTCCCATTTTTAGAGCCCTTATATTTCATAATTGTGGGTAGAGGACTATGGTTTTGTACTTAATGCAAGTTTTGCAAAGATAAAGATAGGCCGAAGATCCCCCAGAGGGCTGTGGATTAAATTAAGGTCAGCTCTCCTGACCTTAGACAAAGTGCCAGTGTCTGCGAGCTTGGATGGTATCTACTGTGAGTCTTCTGGGAACCACGAGAATGTCACCAGGTTGGAAACTTGGGCGACTATCTCAGTGCTCTGGGGACTTCCCTGGGTTTAGTATGGGCCATAGCAAATCTTGGGAAACTAGCATAGTTGGTCACTCTACTCAGCAGGTAGTCATAAATGGGACACATTCTAATGTGAAAAAACAGAAGTTAATGAAGAATAAAAATGTACAGTCAGGGAAAAAATGATTCAAAATAGTTTCAACAATGAAACAGGTCACTGTCTACCAGTTACAGACCCTTAATGTGGTAGACAGAATTGTAAACTCATTCACTCTAGTATGTATAACCTGCAGTCCTCTTCAAAGAATGCAATTGGGCTTTTCTCCAGAGACAGAATCAGAAAGATGGCACAGAGAGGCTAAAATGACAAATTATCTGAATGGCTCAATGGGCTTATATCAGGGTTCTTTCCTCTTCCTTCTCCTCCTCCTCCTCCTCCTTCTTTTTCTTCTTCTTCTTTTCTCTCTCTCTCTCTCTCTCTCTCTCTCTCTCTCATTTTTAAATTTACTTTTAACTCACATATTCACTTTACATCTCGATCACAGCCCCCTCCCCTCCTTTCTTCCTGGTCCCCGACTCTTCCTCTTATCCCCCTTCCCCTTCTCCTCATAAAAGGACAGCCACCCCCAACCCACCCTAGCACAGCAAGTCGCATAAGGACTGAGCTCGTTCTCATCCACTGAGGCCAGGCAAGGCAGCCCCGTCAGGGAGAAGTGACTAAAAGCAAGCAACGGAGTCCGCATCATAAACAGCACCCACTCAACTCACTAGGGGACCCACATGAAGATTAAACTGCCCATCGGCTACACATGTGCAGAGGGCCTAGTTTCAGTCCATGTCTGTTCCTTGGTTGGTGCTTCTGCCTCTGTAAGCCCCCCTGGGTCTAAGTTAGTTGACTCTGTTGGTCGTCTTATGATGTCACTGTTCCCTCTAGGTCTTTCTATTATCCCCCCTCCAAATCCTTCCCCAGGACTCCCCGAGCTCTGCCTAATGCTTGGCTATGAGTCTCAGTATTTGATTCTATCAGCTGCTGGGTGGGGCCAATCAGAGGAAGTTATGTTAGGCTCCTGTCTGTAAACATAGCAGTTTCCTTAATGGTGTCAAGGGTTGGCTCTCTCTCCTATGGGGTTGGTCTCAGGCTGGGCCAGGCATTGATGGGATATTCCCTCAGTGTCTACTCTATCTTTATCTCTGTGCATCTTGTAGGCAGGGTAAATTTTGGATCAAAGGTTTTGTAGGTGGATTGGTGTTCCCTCCCATCAGTATAAGCCCTACCTGGCTAGAGGGTGACCTCCTCGGTCTCCATGACCCCCACTACTAGGAGGCTCAGCTAGAGACATCCCAGTATCATCCCTGTAGCCTACCTTGTCACAGGTCTCCAGCTGTCTTAGAGATACTCCTGCCCTCAGTTTCCCTTTTCTCTCCAAGTCCTCTTACCTCCCCTCCCCACATTTCTCACATCTGATCCCCTCTCCTCATTTCCCTCCCCAAACCTTCTCCTACCCAGTTCCCTCTCTACATCCACTTCAGCTGCCTATTCTATCTTCCCATCTGAGTGAGATTCAAGGCGAGCCTCCCCTGGTCCTCCTTGTTACTTGGCTTCTTTGAATCTGTGAACTGTAGTACAGGTGTCCTGTACTGTATGGCCAACAGCCACTTATAAGCGAGTGCACACCATGTGTGTCCTTCTGGGTCTGGGTGAGCTCACTCAGGAAGATCCTTTCCAGTTCTATCCATTTGCCTGCAAATTTCATGATTTCTTTTTTTTAATGGCTGAGTAGCATCTCCTATTTTCTTTATCCACTCTTTGGTTGAGGGACATCTAAGTTGTTCCCAGTTTCTGGCTATTATGAACATATTTGAGCAAACGTCCTTGAAGTATGGCAGAATGACTTTTGGGTATATATCCAGGAGTGGTATGGCTGGGTCTTGAGGTAGAACTATTTACAATTTTCCGAGATAGTGCCAGGCCTAAATCCAAAGTGGTTGCACAAGCTTGTACTCCCACCCTTTCACCACATCCTCAATGATGCTAGCCTCTTCTTAATCACTTCTACCTTCTTAGCTCCAACTAACCAACATCCACTGTCCCAGGAAGACAAAGGTTTCACTTCAGTGCTATCTCTCTCTCTTGTTAATTGAGGCTGACTCTTCAGCCCCAGCAGATCAGAACAACAGAATCTTAATTCAAGATAGCAAACAGTCCAAATTTCTCTCTGAAACTTCACAGGCCAGGCCTCCACCTCCACTGCTCTCAACATTCTTATCTTTCCAGCTCCTCAACAACATCCCACTAAGCCCTCAACACTCAGTGACTCTTCTAGCCCAAAGTCACAAAGTCCTTCCACAGTCCTCCAAACACACGGTCAGGTCTGTCACAGCAATACCCCACTGTGCTGGTTCCGACTTGTATCAATTAGGGTTCCTAACACCATCACTAAAAAGCAAGGGCTTATTTGGCTTACACTTCCACACTGAAAGAAGTCAGGACAGGAACTCAAGCAGCGC
The DNA here is from genome assembly GCF_964271855.1 of Acomys minous. Lineage (NCBI taxonomy): Eukaryota > Metazoa > Chordata > Mammalia > Rodentia > Muridae > Acomys > Acomys minous. Next base: position 137,279,353 of record NC_140485.1, on the reverse strand, counting down.
AGGATCCTGGAAGCAAGAGCTGATGCAGAGGCCATGGAGAGCGCTGCTCACTGGCTTGCTCCCCATGGCTTGCTCAGCCTGCTTTCTTACAGAACCCAGGACCACCAGGCCAGCAGTGGCACCACCCACCATGGGACTGGGCCCTCCCCCATTGATCACTAATTGAGAAAATACCTTACAGCTGGATCGTATTGGTCAACCTGGACCTGCTGAAGACCCACACAAAGCTAGCAGCTTTCAGTCACTTGGTATACGGGCCAGAATAACACACCCAAGTGGGGAACACACTGTCTCCAGAATCCAAATAGGCCCCTAAACGCTGTACTTCTTTCTGGGTGGTAGGAGGGGTCAGGTGCAATAACTTGTCCTTCGCCTTAGAAGGAATATCTCTGCGTGTCTCACACCACTAGACCCCTGAGAATTCCACTGAGGCAGAAGGTTCTTGAATCTTGGTTTACTTCCCATCCTGTGACCCCCATATGTGCTACCAATGAATTCAAAGAGGTTGCTACATCCTGCTCACTTGGTTCAATCAGGGTAATGTTGTCTATTGATGTCTAGTGCACCAGTATGATGTTCCGTGGAAGAAGCAGATGATCAAGATCCCTTCTAACTAAGTTATGACTCAGGGCAGGTGGGTTAATATATCCCTGAGGTAAAACTATAAAGATATTTCTCCTTGCCAACTGAAAGCAAAGTGCTTCGGGTGGACCTTGTGGACACATACTGAGAAAAAGGCTTCTGCTAAATCAATAGCTACATACCATGTACCAGGAGATGTGTTGATTTGCTCAAGTAAGGACACTACATCAGGTACAACAGCTGCAATCAGAGTTACTACCTGACTGAGTTTTCAACTGTCACCTGTCATTCTCCATGGCCCATCTCCTTTGTCTGCTGCGCTGGGCAGATGGAGAGTCAAAGGGAGATGTGGTGGGAACTACCACCCCTCCATCTTTCCAGTTCTTGATGGTGGCACTAATATCTGCAATTCCTCCAGGGATGCAATACTGGGTTCCCAGTACTGGATTTACTATTTTCCTTGGCAGAGGCAACTCTAAAGGCATCCATTTAGCCTTTCCAACCATAATAGCCCTCATTCCCCAGGTCAGGGAACCAGTATGAGGATTCTGCCAACTTCTAAGTATATCTATCCCAATTGTACATTCTGGAACTGGGGAAATAGCACAGGATGAGTTTGGGGACCCACTGGACATACTGTGAGTCACAGTTCAGCTAAACTCCATTAATCACCGGGTCTCCATGAGCCCTGGCCTTAACTGGAGGGCCACAATGTTTCCCGGAATCTCCTGGACCAATGTCAACTCAGAACCAGTGTCCAATAGACCCTCCAAAGTCTGACTGTTTCATTTCCCCCAGTGTACACTTACCCTTATAAAAGGCAATAGGTCCCCCTGGGAAACAACTGCACAAAGGCTAACAGTAAAATGTTTAGGTGTCTTACCAAGATCGTTCCTCAGGGGAGTTTGGCTGCCTCTTCATTCAAGGGGTTCTGGGTCTGCAAACTGACTCACGTCTGCAAATTAACTCACTGGCCGAGATTGCCTTTTGTCATGACCCAACGTAGCCTTTCTTCCATTTGTTTGGGAATTTTTCTGCTTACACAGGTTAAACAAAAATTAGTAGGCTTCTTATCTATTTTATGCCTGGAAACACCATGATTGATTAGCCAATAACAAATGTCCACGAGTCACACCATCATAAAAGTCACTTTGTCTGTGCTGACCGTTACCAGTTAGGCCATTCTGGACACTGCTTTGTCTCTACTGCCCACCGTGGTCACCTTGCCTCTGGTGAGTCTGTGCTGTCACCTGGCCCCTGATCCTAGGGCTCTAATTAAACCCACTGCACTTAAATTTGTCCCAGTGAGGAGCAGCTCCAACCCTAAGGTCTGGCACAATGGAGAGACCACGAAACTCTTCAAATGTGCTGGTGCCCCCTCACCATTCATCTTACAGTATTGGTGAAGGACACATCTTCTAGACCTTCCCACTGTGGAGGACTAGGTTTTTACACAGTGTGCCCCACTCTAGCATTGCAATGTCCCTGAGCCTTAGAATCCCGTCATCAACACTAAGCCAAGAGATATAGGGCATTTCCAATTCTGTTTCTTTTCATATATGTTTCAGCCAACCATTCAAACAAACTCTTGACAGTTTTTTTTTTTTTTAACTGTGTGAGGTTCTGTATAAAACCTAGAATCTAGTAGCCCCACAAGGCTGGGTCTCATGGAGGTATTTTCTCAGCTGAGGCTCCTTCTTTTCTGATGACTCTAGCTTGTGTCAAGTTGACACACAAAACCAGGCAGTACAGGGCCCAAAACCCTTAGTCCTACACCTCCAACACCTGCATGCCAGTACCATGTTACCCAGACTGAGATCTAGAGCAGAGATTGCATTGTGTGAGGAATTCAAAACTACAGCACTGTAAGACCTGAAATATATGCTATTTTTAGCAAACATACGCATACTGATTTTATTATGTATCTTTTAAGACAATAACCATGTATATGTAAGACATGTGTTTTGTGGACCCACTGTAGTAAATTTGCAAGTATCTGTAAAATATAATTCTTCATAAAAGTACATACATTACATAAAATTCTCCAAGAATAAAAATATTATATATACACATAAGCAGATATAATCCCTGCACTTATATTTTTAGTAAGGAAAGCTCAAACTCGTAAGAAAGCTCTTAGTAAACTTAGTAAACTGAGAAGCAGAATCTCAACCTGGCTTTACAACTGAAATTTTCCTATTTTGATGGTAGAGTAAAATGGTATAACCACTTAGGAAAACTGGCAATTTTCACTCTTAAATACATGCCAAAAGATGGCACTGTACACGAGTGTTTACAGCAGCTATGAATATAACAGCCAAAAACTGGAAGAAATCCAAATGCTCATCAAAAGAATGGACAAATTGTGCATCTTAACCTTAATTGTGCATGGAAAACCAACACCAGTTTAAAAGAACAGTCTTAACAATGTACACAACAGGGATGGAGCTTAGATATTGTACTGAGCAAAAGAAGTCTCACAGAGTATATAGGAAAGAACACGGGCTACCTTTCAGTGAGGGTGTGCCTCACTGAAGTACACAGCACCTCTATGAAAGACCCGATGGGCACTACAGCAAGGGACATCTCTCCAGAGAAGAGTAAGCGCTCAGACATGTGTATCGAACCTGCCTGGATTTGGTACGTCTTGGTTTTCCTTAAATTTATATTACTTGTAAACTATCTAGTATAACATATTACAGCAGCAAGGATGGACGAAGATGAGTATAAAGCCTGATTTGGTGGAAGTTTATGCGTGAGGCTGTCAGTCACACTACTCCTCTATGGACGCTGGCTCCTCTCTAAACCCCTCGGCTGAAGCAAGCCTGGGGGCAAGGCTTCTAGCAATGTGGAAGTCCTCGGGAGCGAGACTCCAGAGGGCAGTTCTGGAAACAGTGGCTGTGGGGGTGGGGCTGAGGGTAAGGGTCCAGCCCTGGGCCTGAAGCAGGTGGACGCCAAGAGCGGTCAGATGCGAGACACCTGTTAGTTTCATTTTACCAGAGACAGAGGAAGCACCTAGACCTACTCTGACAATCCGTGTCTCTCACAGGCTTTATTTATACATAAAACCATTTGCTCAGAAGTTTTAATCACTGATTATATAGCCTTTTAGGATACAGTTTTTCTAAGATTTTCCTTGATTATATAATTATATTGAAATAAAAGAAACAAAGTGAGCAAACAACAAATTTCATGAGAAATAAAAATTAACATTTTGATAAAATCAATTTTCTTTTAACTCAATGTCTTTTTCCTTAAGAGTAGTGTCATAACCCCTTGAGGTTACAGAAACGCTAGATGGGGTGACTCTATTTGAGTTTGACTCTAAGTTTGGCACAGAGTTAACAGATCAGAAGTTATTTCCTACTACCTGACATATCAAAGTTACCTTCCTACAGAAGCCTAGTCTCTCAGGCCCTTGTTTAATTCTTCCTTTTCCTCTTTTACTTTCCTTTTACATGTAACATAAGACCACCATCCTTTCCTTTGATTCTTAAAATACTGTGCAGTTTTTCTAGCATCATACAAACATTGTTTATGCAAATGTAGTCTGCTCTTTGTTTTTCTCAATACCAGGGAAGTCCTGATCTAACAAGCGTGCTCAAGAAAGCAGGCAGTTCACTGAGCCAAATATTCCTCCCTGTGTCTTTGTAATAAAGTCTGTTTCACTGTGATCTTTATCTTTGCTATAAGCCTGTAAAGGATAAAAGAACATCAGGATTCCTAAAACTATTTGCTGTGCCTCCAGGAGGGCCCCAGAGTTTGTCATTAACTGTATAGTCAAAGTCTCCTCCTGCCCATGGTAGCTCTGCGTCTCTGAAGCTGGGCATGGAAACTAACGGTTCAGTTATAGCCTGTCAGCTTCTACAGCTTGCCTAAGTTTTTCCTCTTTGATGGTTTTTCTCAGACCCTCCGTCTCATGTTCACTGATATTACATTAATATCCAAATGTCTGTGTCTAAGTAATCAGTTCTGTGGAAGACTCAATTTTCTGCATAGATGTTTTCCCCAGGAAACTACCATTAGTTTATATTTATCAACATCAGTTTTTATTACATTATCCCAGCCATAGCTTTTGGTGAGAGGCCTTTAAGAGTGAGGAATATAGTACAAGGTAAAGTTGTGTAGTGAATTTCCACCAAGGGCAATGAAAGGTCAGTCCAGGCTGTCCACGCACGGGAGGAACTTTTTCAAACAGCGCCAAGTCAAAAGAGCATACCCCAGCATCTCCACAGAACCCTGTAAGTTGGCAACCCAGATTTCAGACCAAGCTTCTTCAGAACTGTGGGAAACCAGTCAGTGTTGTTCGTAACCTACCACATCTATGGTGTATAGTTATAACAACTGGATGGGCTTAAGCACGTATCTCAACAAGTCTTGCTTTTCCACAATGACATTTTAAGATGCCTGAAATAGTCAGATTCCTCTTAAGAAACACGCAAATAAGCTAATAAAGCGTGTTATCATGGTGTTTATACAAATAAACACTTAGCAAGAAACTATCAGCCATGGCCTTCTTTTAAACGCAGTAGTTAGCACTTAAGCATTCCTCAATAAATAGTAGAATAAACTTCAAATATAACGCACTCTGGGGCTTCAGAAGACGAGGGAACCTATGTGTCAATATAGAACACGCAAACATCAGTATAATATAGCCTATACAATGTGAAAAAAATGGGTCTTGTCAAATTAATGAAGTCTTATACTTCCACTACAAAAGTACAGGCTAGGTATTAAGCCATCACTACAGAACACACGGCAATCCAATACTATGACAAAAGCAACACCACTCTGATTTTCACACTGAGCCGTACAGACAGAATAAAATACGCATTAAAAAGCAGGTTAGGATTATCTACTGAGATTCTCCCTTCGCCTACCTACACTGGGCATCCCCTACACTGGGCATCCCCCAAATAGCTGTGCCTTTCACACAAGCAGCAGCAACTCTCAGGAGGAGAGGAAAGCACAGAAGGAGGGGACAAGTGACTTACTTGTGAAAGGACAGGGCACTGGGATCCATGCCCACCTTAGTGCCCTTCTTGGTGGCACACAGGAGACAGAGTTCCCAGCACCAAGTCTTACAACCACCAAGTCTAAGAAATTGAAATAAAGTTTGGGGCCAGGGGGGAAGCTCAAAATGACCACTGGGAATGACCACAGAAAAAGCAAAGCAAAAATCACAGCTCACCTCACTGTTGTGGCCTCGAAGGTTGAAGTTTATTCTCTGTGGAGTACTCCTATCTCTGCGACAGTGACTAGAAGTGAAAGTCACCCCCACCACACCACGCCCATTGCCTGTGGCCAACCATCCTTCTTCATAGTAGCGCCTTCGGCACACTGGCTTCTCCTTCTCACTCTTGGGGACACGCCCTTTCCAGGACAGGCACAGGATGTTGGAATCGCTGCAGAGCACAGGCCCATGCTCCACTGCTGCATACATACTTTTCTCAATGAATTATCTCCTTGCAGAGTGCTGAGAACATCAAAACAAGTTCTTTCATTGGCTATTTTTGTGGTTGAACTCCGCTGCTTTGTTTTTCTCCTTTAGTTACAACTGATCTTGAGTCTAATTAGGTCAGTATTTTATAAAGATCCACCAATGCATAGTGAAAAATTCCGCTATAAAAGATAATGTCAGCCTGCTAAGAAAAGTAACACCTAAAAATACATGGGGTCTATTTTAATTTTCAAGTTCTTAGGGGGAAAATATCCCAATCCTTTGGAGAAAGAGCTCTGTCAGTAAGTGGTGATGGAGAATCAGTTCTCTTCGTTTTTACTCAGCTTGGTTATTCTCAGCCTGAGACTCCAGTTTTGGTTTTGTTGTGTTGTTGTTGTTGTTGTTGTTGTGTGTGTGGTGTGATTCCAGAGATAAAAGGTTGCAAACACATAGATTTCAAGTAACATAAGGCAGTAAGAATCCCTCTAGCTGGAATTTTCTATTCAAAAGTTCACACGCAGAGAATGAAGATACAAGATCCTCCTCCCTCTGAAGCCACTCTCTGGCACGTTTTCTGAATTAGACAAATTTCTGCTGTACAGCTGGAAAAGGTGGCATAAGGGAAAAGGCACACTAACGTGCAAAATCAGACCAGAGCTCATGCAGACAGCAGTTGAAGTCTTAGGAAGATAAACACTCTTTCCCCCACTGCTCACAATCAGAAGCTTCCTGTCTCAAAGACTGTCCCTCTGTCCCTAGAATGGCTCCTCCTCTAGTGGAGCAACCCTCAGTGCCATAGAGACTGGAGCAAAGCCCCTTGCCCTGAGCAGAGGTAAAAGCCAGAGCCACTTAAAGGACCAATATTTTCTTTAGTTTGGTCCTACTTCTTGCTTACAAAGAGTCGGGCTGCAAGATTTTGTCCTTAAACTCGTTTCTCGGCTTTTTTGCTCCTAAAGATCATGCATTCTTCTATTAATAAAAGCAATCTTAAAATTAAGTCCATTAAATAATCTTCCTCTCATATGCACCCAGGTGTACATCAGAGTCCTCTGAGCTGTAGCGTCTCCTGAGAATGGCTCTGCACTTTGCTGAAAGATATCTTCCTGTTCACATTCCAGCCTGTTCACATACCTTTAGGCCAAGAAAGGCCTTTCTTTGATATTTATTTTGGAAATGACAGTTCCAACTAAAATTTTAAATACCATATATGTGCAGAAAAGGAAAAGATAAACAATAAATTTTAAAAATTCAAACAGTCAGCTGAAGACGCAAAGGAATCTGTTCCTTTTCAGATCTTCCCCTCACTCCAGCTACAGCCACAGTAAAAGTTACTGAGCTCCAGTCCAGTTTGAAAGTCTTCTTTACACTGGAGAGGTCTTCGTGAGGCTCGGTCTATGCAATCCTTTCTTCTCCTACAAACTTGCTTTGCCTGTGAACACCGTAGGGAAAATCTGCAGTTAGCGATGAGCTGTTCTCCATGGACTCCAGACCCCAACAGCATCAAGTTCTGCCATCTGATGCTTGGATTAATTTTCATCCGTTGCAAACCTTTTTATATTCAGAATGAGCCTGTCTTCTTATGAAAAAGTATTATGTAGAGAAAAGGTTTTACACATGCAGACACACTCTTCAACTGGCACTTGATATGTTCGTTTTCCCAGTTAATTCAGGAACCATCAGATCACTCATGACTTGAAGGGCCTGGGCTCTTACAAATCTGTAAAACAACAGTAACAAAAAATTGGATATATTATGTTTTTGTTTTTTTGTTTTTAAGTAGCAAATAAAAATTCTAGCAAGTAAGTGTCGTTGCAGGCATAAGTTTATTGTGTAATTCAAACGCTGATTTCTGTGCCCCCACCCCCATATCTGGTTGCAACTCTTGTTCTGAGAATCTCCAGTCTCAATGTTGTATAATCTCTGATCTCCAATTGTCTCCCTGTTATGTCAATAAAGCAGCTTGTAGGCAAACACTGAACAGGGAAGAGAATAGGGCTGGACTTCCTGCTATTCAGGGAAGGAGGAGTTAGGGGAAGTAGCAGATTCAGTAGGGGATTCTGCCACAAGCAGACACATACAAGGAATACTACGGGGCTTTGATCCCTTTATGAATCTTATAATTGATGAATGTGTGGAGATGGCAACTAGTGGGCAACAGAGTAACATCGGAATGGTGTCAGATGAGGAAACAGCATCATGTTAGAAGCCTTGGGAAGAGTCTAAACAATGTCTGATCAGCAGAGGTGCCCACATGCCTCCCCAAAGAGCCTGGTTGATTGTGATGTAAAATTGGGTCATGTGGGGGAGCTGGAGAGATGGCTCAGAGGTTAATGGCACTGTCTGCTCTTCCAGAGGTCCTGAGATCAATCCCCAGCAATCACATGGTGGCTCATAGCTATCTACAATGAGATCCGATGCCCTCTTCTGGTGGGCAGGTGTACATGAAAGCAGAGCGCTGTATACAAAATAAATATAAATCAATCTTTTTTTTTTTTAATTGGCTATTGGCTTGCTGTATATAGCCTTTATTATGTTGAGGAAAGTGCCCTGTATCCCCGATCTCTCTAAAACTTTAAACATGAATGGGTGTTGGATTTTATCAAATGCTTTCTCTGCATCTAAGGAGATGATCATGTGGGGTTTTTAATTTTCAGTTTGTTTATATGGTGGATTACATTGATGGATTTCTGTATATTAAACCATCCCTGCATGTCTGGAATGAAGCCTACCTGGTCATGGTGAATGATATCTTTGACGTGTTCTTGTATTCGTTTTGCAAGTATTTTATTGAGTATTTTTGCATCAACATTCATAAGAGAAACTGGTCCAAAATTCTCTTTCTTTGTTGGGTCTTTGTGAGGCTCAAGCTGTACTATAAAGCAACCGTAATTAAAACAGCATGGTAATGGCACAGCAACAGGCTGGTTGATCAGTGGAATCAAATCGAAGACCCAGATATGAATCCACATACATATGGTCACTTGATTTTTGACAAAGAAGCCAAATCCATTCAATGGAAAAAGGATAGCATCTTCAATAAATGGTGCTGGTCTAACTGGATGTCTATGTGTAAAAAAATGCAACTGGACCCATATTTGTCACCTTGCACAAAACTCAAATCCAAGTGGATCAAGACCTCAACATAAAACCAGAGACACTAAGTCAGTTAGAAGAAAAAGTGGGGAAGAGCCTGGAACACATTGGCATAGGAGACAACTTCCTGAACAGAACACCAACAGCCCAGGTCTTAATGTCAACAATTAATAAATAGGATTTCATGAGGCTGAGAAGCTTCTGTAAGGCAGGAGACACTGTCAGTAGAACAAAGCGACAGCCTACAGACTGGGAAAAGATCTTCATCAACCCTTGATCTGACAAAGGTCTAATATCCAAAATATATAAAGAACTCAAGAAATTAAACACCACCAAACCCAAATAACCCAATTGAGAAATGGGGCTTGGAACTAAACAGAGAGTTCTCAACAGAGGAATATCAAATGGCTGAGAAACACTTCAAGAAATGCTCAACCTCCTTAGTCATCAGGGAAATGCAAATCAAAACTCTGAGATTCCATCTTACACCCCTCAGAATGGTTACAAGCGACACCACATGCTAACGAGGATGTGGAGAGAGAGGAACACTCCTTCATTGCTAGTGGGAATGCAAACTAGTACAGCCACTTTGGAAATCTATTTGGTGCTAACTCAGAAAACTGGGAATAGGGCTTCCTCAAGACCCAGCTATTCCACTCCTTGGAATATACCCAGAAGATGCTCCAGCACACAAGAAAATTTGCTCAACCATGTTCACAGCAGCCTTATTCATAATAGCCAGATCATGGAAACAGCCTAAGTGTCCCTCAGTAGAAGAATGGATAAAGAAACTGTGGTACATTTACACTACGGAATACTACTCAGCTATTAAAATCAAGGAATTCCCAAAATTTGTGGACAAATTGATTGAACTAGAAATGATCATAATGAGTGAGTTAACCCAGAAGCAGAAAGAGTCAAATGGTATATACTCACTTATATCTGCATACTAGCCCAAGGGGCATGTCCCATGAAAATCTTCATTTACCAGGAAACTGGGACAGAAGGGAGGACATCCTATTGGGACTCCAGATGAGAGAAGCATGGGAGAATAGGAAAGTAGAAAGATCCAGAGGGTCCTAGAAACCTACAAGAAGAACATTGTGATAGGCAGATTTGGGTCCAGGGGTCCCGCTCAAAACTATGGCTCCAGCCAAGGACAATACAGGCCGTAAACTTCAAACCCCTACCCAGATCTAGCCAATGGACAGGACATTCTCCACAGTTGAGTGGAGAGTGTGGTATGACTTTCACACGTACTCTGGTGCCTCATATTTGACCACGTCCCCTGGATGGGAAGACCTGGTGGCACCCAGAGGAAGGATAGCAGGCTACCAAGAAGAGACTTGATACCCTATGAGCATATAAAGGGGGAGGAAGTCCCCCTCAGTCACAGTCATAGGGGAGGGGAGTAAGGGGAAAATGGGAGGGAGAAAGGGAGGAATGGGAGGATACAGGGATGGGATAACCATTGATATGTAATAAGAATAAATTAATAAAATAAAATTTAAAAAAAACAAAAAAAATTGGGTCATGTACATTTTCATATGAAACTTTTTGCTAACTGAACTTTTGTGATAGAAGAAAGAAAGAAAGAAAGAAAGAAAGAAAGAAAGAAAGAAAAGAAAAAGAAAATTCAGCTGGAGCAGAGAAAGAACTAAGAAGCAAGTAACTTTGGGATTTTTGGCAAAGATGGAGTCAGGATAGCATAGACAGTTAAGAGTAGACTTAAATTGCTCAAGATTGTGTTGTAAAGCCTTATAAACAAGTATAAAAGAGTTTCAATTATTTGTATGATAACCAGGTTAAAAAATAAACTAAGAGAGACAAATATTGTTTTGTAAAAATAACTTCAACATATGGCGTACCAATGTGGCACAGAGTGTACAGTAATCTAGCAAGAACTTAATTTGCTGATCTCTCCACAGGGAACAGTTCTGAGACTGACTAAAATATAAAAATATCTTCAGCCAGGACTTCAGCTAGGATGACCAATAAATCTTCAGTTACAAATTCCCCAGGATGGGGCTAGAGAGATGGCTCGAGGTTAAGAGTACTGTCTGCTCTTCCAGAGGTCCTGAGTTCAATTCCCCGCAATCACATGGTATCTTAGAAATTCCTCAGGACTTATCATGCCATTCTTTTAAAGGGCACAGATTAAAAAATTTATTTTACAGAGAATCATCATCTTTAGTTGAACTGTGCTCAGTGCACAGTCCATACACATATGAATACACAAATGTATCATACCTCTGAAAGTTAATATTTTGCAGAACAAGAACCAGACACCAAAAAAAGGCAAGTATCCCAGGTGATCCAACCTTACCGATGGCCTCAGTGACACTGATTCCTCAAAAATCTGATCTGGGACAAGTTTAAAATGGCTAGCTAAATCATCCAGCATCACAGACTATTCCAGTCAGGACTTCAGTTAATCTCTAAATTTTCTCAGCATGAAAAGACTGGACAGCAAAAGTTACAGTTTCTTAAGACTGGACAATATTCCAATTTTCCTAGACCCCCAAAAATAAAAACTACATCTCAAATCAGCTGGAAGCAATGTAAGACAACTATGCCCCATTCCCAAGAGGGGGTGATGGTTTCTGGTCATTCTATGGGTGACAGATGTTTCTCATTGTTTTATAGAGATTGGTTATAGGAATGATAAGTAAAAGGGTAGGTTATTGAACGTACTATTAGATCAAAGAACATTAATAAGCCAATATTACATTGGTGTAAGTCTGTGTATACTAACACAGATTTAAGATTATAATTGATCACGGCCTGCCAAGGTACTGTAACCTATGTAATTTTTTTATTTTTTTATTTTTTATTTTTTGGTTTTTTGAGAAAGGGTTTCTCTGTGTAGCCTTGGCTGTCCTGGACTCCCTTTGTAGACCAGGCTGGCCTCGAACTCACAGCAATCCGCCTGCCTCTGCCTCCCGAGTGCTGGGACTAAAGGCGTGCGCCACTACGCCTGGTACCTATGTAATTCTTAAGAACTGCAATGTTAAATTCTAGTCATTTTGAAAGCTACTATTACAAACTGTTTAGGATAAATAAGAAATGCATATTAGAAGTCAGAAAAACTCATCGTCATGTTAGTTTAATTGGTTACAAAAATGTTTTCTAGATTGACAGATGGAAAACAGCTAAAAACAAACAATTCAAATAAGATAGATGGCTTCAAAAACCTCAGATATCTACAGACTATGGCATTTAAAGATATTAACTTAAGGCTTTTTTTGACATGAGACAGGTCTGTTCCTAGGGGCATCCCATTCTATTTCAAAGAGCATCAAAGGCTTCATATGTGGCAAGCTAGCCACTGGATGAGAAAATGGCCTCGTGTCAATTAGAGACAGAATGTTATGCAAAACTGGACAAACTAGATGCAGGACAGTTGTCTGCCCAGCTTTGCAAGGACAAGGTAGGCAAGTCCTTTATAATTCCTACTTCACAGAAAAGTCTGTCAAATATTCTGAGTCAGAAGGCTGAAGATGATGCTCCAATGTTATAGCAGCAAAATATTGCTGTCATTTCTATACTTTTGGAAACTGCTTGCCTGAATTTCCTACATATTAGGTAATATTTATTCCTTCTTAAGTCTCTGATGGGGTTGAAGACTACACAGTTATAGTCTCACAGTTAAATTGAAATTGTTTAGGATGATAGAAATTGATAAATAGTAGAATACTTTATCCAAAGGTGCCAAAAATACAAATGTAAATCTTACCTAATAATTTTCATAACTATTATTATATATAGTTATTATATATATAAGAAAAGGAGCCTTTTATTAGACTAAAAAGGGGAGATGTAGGCATAAGTTTATTGTGTAATTCAAATGCTGACTTCTGTACCCTCTCCCCATATCTGGTTGCAACCCTTCTTCTGAGAATCTCCTGTCTCAAAGTTGTATAAACTCTGCTCCCCAACTGTCCTCTTGATATGTCAATAAAGCAGCTTGCAGCTGCTGGATTTCCTGCCAGTCAGAGGAAGAGGAGTTAGGGAAGGAAGTAGGGGATTCAGCAGGGGATTTGGCCACAGGCAGAGGTGAAGAAAAGAAGAAGATGATTGAGCTGGAGCAGAGAAAGAAGTAAGTAACTGGGATTTTGGCAAAGATGGAGTCGGGATAGTTTAGAGGGTTAAGAACAGACTTAAACTGCTCAAGATTGTGTTGGAAAGCCTTATAAGCAAATACAAGAGTCTTGATTATTTGTGTGATAGCCAGGTTGAGAAATAAAGAGAAACAAACACTGTTTTGTAAAAATAGCTTCAACATACTGTAGCTTAAACTAAAGACTAGTTTTTACATTGCAACTATCTGATGAAGTCACTAATTGTAATGACTGGTGAAATTCAAGTAGTAAGTGGGTATGAACTTAAGAAAACATACAACAGGAGGAATCATCTGCTATATACTATCGTAGTAAACCTGTCGACAGCATTACACTATCCATTCTAAAACTCTGGGCCCTCAATGTGGACCTTACCTGTCATCATTGAGGATATTCCTTAATAACACAAAACAACAAAGGCCTCTAAGAAGCCCTTGTTTCAGCCAGGCATGGGGGCACACATCTTTAATCCCAGCACTCAGAGAGGCAGAGGCTGGCAGATTTCTTGTTAGTTTGAGGCCAGCCTGGTCTACAATATGAGTCCAGGGCAGCCAGGGCTGTTTGTCTCAAAAACTTGAGAAACCCTGTCTCAAAAACAAACCAAAAAAAAAAAAAGGGGGGGGGGAGAGAAAGGATAATTGTTGTGGTGACTCTTAACCATAATATTATTTTCACTGCTACTTCATTACTCTAATTTTGCTATGGTTATGAATTATAATGTAAATATCTTATATGCATATGGTTTTAGGTGACCCCTATGAAAGGGCCATTAGAACCCCCTGGGGCTCTCAACCACTGCACTACATCATCCTTTGCTGTTTTCCATGTGTTGATATTTGTACCAATTTGCAAAAGTCACAGTGATCAAACTGTCAGTTCTGCCAAGACTCAGAAGTATAAAGGCAATAGAATGCTATGAAAAATTTTAAAGCCAGATTATCTTCATGATTGTCCTACTTAGGGTTACTATTGCTCTAATGGAACACCATGACCAAAAACAAGTTGGGGGAAAAAGGGTTTATTTGGCTCACACTTCCATATGATAGTCCATCACTGAAGGAAGTCCTGCAGGAACTCAAGCAGGGCTGGAACTTGGAGGGGCTGATGCAGAAGCCATGGAGGGTCTGCTTGCTGCCTTGCTCCCCATGGCTTGCTCAGCCTGCTTTCTTATAGAACTTAGGACCAGCAGCCCAGGGACAGCACCACCCACAATAGACTAGACTCTAACTAGAGAAATTAAGATTTTGAGCTGTATGGTAGACTTATTCATTCTCTTCCAAGAAGCTCTCAGAGCAGCAGACCTCTGGGGACACTTGACACTTGTTTTAATCTGAAATTTAGCATTTGAATCTCTGTTCCCAGAAATTACTAACGCCCTACAGGCATATCTTATGAAAGCATTTTGTTTCTTCTTGGGTTTCGAGAGAGGGTTTCTCTGTGTAGCCCTGGCCACCCTAGAACTCTGTGTGCAGGCTGGGTTCAACTCAGAGATCTGCTTGCCTCTGCCCACCAAGTACTGAGGTTAACGCTGTGAGCCACCACTGCCCATCACAGAGAGCATTTTCTCAACTGAGGTTCGCTCCCTTTCAGATGACTCCAGCTGGTGTCAAACTGACCTAAAACTAGACAGCGAGTGATCTTCATAATAAAAATCCCAGCACTCGGGAGGCAGAGGCAGGCAGGTCGAGGCCAGCCTGGTCTACAGAGCGAGCCAGGACAGCCAAGGCTACACAGAGAAACCCTGTCTCAAAAAACCAAAATAAATAAATAAATTAAATTAAATGTAAAATCCATACTTGTTTCAAAGCTAAGACTATGAATTCACAGTAAAGTAAAGCAAAGAATACTTTAAATAACCAGGAGGGGGAAAGTACTAAAATAAAATTTAAAATGATAAAATGACATAAATACATAATATCCTGTACTTGGCATGGCTTCAATTATTATTTTATTGAATCTAAGATTTCCTGCCAGATGTGATTGCACATGCCTTTAATCCCAGCATTACAGATCTCTGTGAGTTGGAGGTCAGCCTGGTCTACACAGCAAGTTCCAGGACAGCCAGGACTACATAAAGACTCTTTATCAAAAACACCAACCAACCAAAGACAACAAGAAAAAGGCATCCTTTCTTTGAATGTATTCACATTACACTGGTTTTGCTACCAATTAAAATCGCTGTTACACCAACTCTTTAATTAATATCTATACCAAGGCCAACTTTGAACAATAAACTTGCAAGTTGTTAAGTATAAGGAAACAAAAGTAGAATATATAAGAAATATGCAATTTTCCTGACTAGTGAATTGTAATGTTGACTCCCCAACCATCTACCTAGCCACACAGCAAATGCCTCACAGTTAGCCTGTTACAAAGCAGCGTGAGCTCATGCCACTGTAGCTCTCTGATTTAGGGACTAACTGAATGAAAAATAGAAAAGGAACAAAAAGGAAAGGAGCGTGACTGGTCCCAGGTATGGTAGAAGAGAAAGTTTATAGGTGTTAGGATTCTGCTTCAGTCTGCCTACCTGTGATGTCATTGCCTACCTGCACTGGGTGTGGCCCTGCCCAAGGCTATATAAAAGGACAGAACCACCTCACCCCCCTTTCTCTTACCCCCCCCCCACTCCTTTTCTCTCTCTCTCTCTTACTCTCCTACATATCTCCTTTCTCTCTTCCTCTGTCTCTGTCTCTTTCTCTCTGGGACACCCCTCCCCTTTCCTTCTCTCCCCATGCTCATTTAATAAACCTCATATAATCTACTATCTGTTGCCTGGCATCTTTTTATTATTTTGCTTTTTATTCTCTTAGTTCTTGTTTTTAATTATTAAAATAGGAGATAAAAAGGAGAGCATAGCCAGACACAGAGTAGTCACTT
The DNA here is from genome assembly GCF_964271855.1 of Acomys minous. NCBI lineage: Eukaryota > Metazoa > Chordata > Mammalia > Rodentia > Muridae > Acomys > Acomys minous. The sequence goes on along the minus strand of NC_140485.1, from coordinate 137,263,240 downwards.
GACATAAAGTCCAGAGTGGACTGACTCTCAGCCATGTGAGGAGAGGGGGGAGGGGAACGGAGAGGGCAGAGAAGGGAACCAGATGCTGCAGCTAGGAAGCCCAGAGTTTAGGGAAGGCAGAGGGGTAAGGCAGCCAGGAGGGCCCTGTAGCAGGTACAGACTAAGGGATGCTGGGAGAATCTGGAGGCCAGGCTTACTTTCATATGTTAAATAGGCACCTCAGTCATTTGTCTCACATTTGAAATCTAACACTTATTTCTGTGGAGATTCAAATTTCAGGTCTGCTGCTCTGAGAGCTTCTTGAAAGAGAATAAGTAAATCTGCCATATAGCTCAATAAAAACCTCCACAAGACATGAGTGCTCTAACACTAAGCTCCACTCCCAGCCCAATTCTTGTTAGTACTCAGGGTAATATTCCACATTTAATAAATTGTCAGCTAAGCCAGGGTAGCGGCACACACGGATCTCTATGAGTTAGAGGCCAGCAGGCTACACAGAGAAACCTGGGGAGTGGGGGTGGGGAGAGACAAAAACAAAAACAAAAAATAAAACAACAACAAAAATAAATTCTCAGCTAGTTGTTACTATGAATAACTGACACAAACAAGACTGAGTTTGGGGAGTTCAAAGGGACATCAACAAGAAAAGGACTTGGGGTTCAAAGCCCTATGAAGTAAGTTCCGTCTAGTCTGTTAAGTGTGCAGAATCCAGGAGCCCTTGATCTGAGCTTCCAAAAAGTACAGATCAGAGACATTAACTTAAGAGTCACTTGGCATAAAATTGAGCTGGCCACAAAAAGCAAAGGAGAGGATGAGGACAGAGAAACAGGTCTGACAGAAAACAGTCCAGGAATGAGCTGCCTGAGAATTCTAAGTGCTTGTGAGAACACTCCAAGAAAACCCGACAAGATTCTTGTGACCTTGGTTTCTTCAAAACATGGAAATTTTCTTGGAATGTGTTTTTCATGTCTCTCAGGTGTAGCAGATGGTAGGAGTTTACCTCAGATTACTCATTATTGCTTACTGTTGTTATTCAATTCAAGTGTAAACTATCTTCTACATACCTCTATGGAAAAACATGGTTTGCCAGTTTAACTTGTCCCTGGTTTTTTGTTTGTTTCTTTGGTTGGTTGGTTTGGTTTTTTGAGACAGGGTTTCTCAAAAACCTGTGTAGACTCATTCTGTAGACCAGGTTGCCCTCATCTCAGTGATCTGCCTGCCTCTGCCTCCCCAGTGCTGAGGTGACAGGCATGCGCCACCACCCCCCGGATGAAACTGTCCTTGGGATTGTACAGACTTTGAACTGAGAACTTTATTCATGTGACCTTTCTTAATAACCCTCAGAGTACAAATTGTCTGAATAAAGCTGGCTATTGCATGAGACTTTTAGTCCACCTCATATTTCAGATCCATTATCCCGGGTCCCACAGCCTCTAGAGGGTGACATGGGTCTAGTGGCAACCACTAACATACCATTAGGCAGAGGCGAAAGATGCAGCTAGAGAGTGTAAGAAAAGTTAAGAGAGTGTCCATAGTGAAAAATAAAATGAGAAGAGTATCAAGGCACACTCAAGGAGGGACTGTTTCCTGAGCACCCACCATGGGCACAGGTGGGCCTGGCACTGATCCAATTAGCACCAGCACAGTGGGAGAGACAAGCAAACAAATTTCTACATGAAGAGATCAATGCTGCAAACAACAGCCAACAAGTACTCAAAGCAGAGTTAAGAGACTCTTGATGCAAATACGGCCTTGGTAGCACAAACTTAAAGCAGCTGGACCTGAAGGAAATGTTACAATAGCAAAATAAATATAAGAAAAATTAGTGACAAAACCTCCAGTGACAGAAAAATCTTAATGACTACTGAGGAAACGGTAAACTAGTGTTAAGAGTGGAGAGGTGGTTAGTGGTTACACGCACTTGTTGCTCTTGCAGAGGTCCTGAGTTCAATTCACAGCACCACGTTAGCTCACAAATGTCTGTAACTTAAGCTGGAGGACACTCTCTTCTGGACTTATGGTGCACACACATACATGTGTGCAAACACTCATACACTTTTTTTTTTAAGTGGTTCAGATTAGGGAGGAATTTCAAGGAAAGGGTGTGTGTGTGTGTGTGTGTGTGTGTGTGTGTGTGTGTGTGTGTGTGTGTGTGTGTTAGAATTAACATATTTAATAGAAACAATGCTTTATGTCTGACCTTATCTTAACTTCATAATCAGTGTAATAGCACTTCTGTATCTAGCCCTATAAGCAACAGAATGGACTTAAAGAAGAAGGAGATGAAAAAGGCCTCTGAATGAATAAGCAGTTGACCCAGCAGTACAGCAGATGCCATGTCTATGCAGGTGAGCCTAGTCCAAACTGTGAGATCACATGGCCTCTGATCTGAGTTCCGTGCTTTCCAGATGTTCAGATATTAAAGGACCCTAATTTGAAAAACCCAGAAGCTGACCTATACAATTCTGCAGCCAGACTCATTGGGCAGCAGCCTGGTGTTCATGCCCTCAAGGAATCTTTCTGTGACTCCATTCCTTAGGGAGTGAGAACATGGGAGAGTCGGCACAAACAGATGAAGGCACTGCAAATAACTGCCAGGATGACATGTAATATTCAATAATTGTTGGATATTGCTATTGATACTTTATTGGCATTCTTCCATTTGTACAACATGGAATAAAATAAAAGGATATTCAAAGCCAATTCATTCTGATTCTATTCTAAGAGTAGGGAATAAAGAATAATGCAGAAGGAAAGGATTATCTCCAGTTACAACTAAAGTTCAAAACATAGCATTGCCTTATTATGACAGTGAATTACTGAAGAAGAGATGCTGAGCAAGAAATAAAGATGTCTGCATTACCGAGAGCCCACTGCTCACCTTCAAATTCACAACCTCCTAGAACGATGACACAACCATTTTACAAATGCTTAGATCGAGGTTCAAAGATTTTAAATGAGATTTTCAAAACTCACCAGTCTATGAGTGACAGAAATAAGCTCCAACATCTCATGCCAATACTCATGATTTTTCTACCAAACTACACTGCCAAGATTAACAATAGTCATTTCCACTCCACACCCATGTTGCTGTAAAATAGGAAAAGCCATGTGATTATTTGATGAAAACAAAAATGATTCAAGACCAAATGTGACTGTTCTCAGGCTCCAAAATATCTAGAGGAAATAACAAATGACTTAAAGGAAGAAAACAGTAAAGTCTCAAAAGTGGTAAGTTGGGAGTAGGGTAAAATTTTATTATATTCTAAATTATTAAGACATTCTGTTTGGTGATATCTTTTGTTCAAGCTACTATATGAAAGTCAATTTAGTTGAAATAGGGTTATGCCCTGTCTCGAAAATAATAAATAAATAAATAAATAAATAAATAGGGTTATGTCTGAGTCTTAATTTCTACTGATATATCTACTCTGTAGATAGATGCAAGCCCTTTAATTTTTAAATTAAAGTATTAGCAACACTCAAAAAGAGAAATAACAAACAACCAATGTGAAATTTACTTTAAAATGACAAAACCACAGGTTTAGAAACAGCTTTCCAGTACTCATGGGCACTCAGCAGTCATTCTCCAATTCTGGTTTACTTTTCCAGAAATGTATTTGGCAAAATGCAGAAAGTGATTAAAACAAACATTGGCAAACATAAAAAAAGAATCGGCCTAGGATGTCGACAAAATGTGCTATTCAGTATCAACCCAAATTCCAGCTGGTATACAAGGGGAAAGTTATATGAAAGTGGGAAGTGCATCAAATCACCTTTATCTACACATATAATTCATAGATAACAGAATTTAATCAAAACATATTAAGTAAGATGGGAAAACACAAATGCTATCGTCTAAGTAAATTTTCATATGCCCCTAATTATTATATTAGACCCTAATGCTCAGGGTGGGAGCTCGGGCTGGAAAGATGGCTCAAAGGTTAAGAGCACTTCATTATTACTTCAGGAGATCTGGGCTTAAGTCCCAGCTCACCAACATCTATAACTCCTGTTCCAAGGGATTTATGCTGTCTTCCAACCTCCAAGGGTACCAGGCATGCATGTCGTACACAGATATACATGTGAGAAAAATACTAATACTCATAACTTAAAATACATAAACCTTTTTTAAAACTTAAGAGGTGAAGACCCCAGGAGGCAATTCCTCCATGAGAAGTACACCCTCATGACAGAGGCTCCAGTAAGGTGCCTTGTCCCTTTCACAGCATAAGGTGCAGCCTGCCCTCAACACCAAATGTACTCATGCCTTTGACCTTTGACTCTTCAACTCCAGAGCTGAGGGCAATACACTTCTCTTTTTCACAAATTATTCAGTCTCGAGCATTTTGTTACATTAGTGGATGGAACGAAGACAGTAAAACAAGAATAAATTCAAGATGACAAGTTAGTCCATAGGTTTACTAATCCCTTTACCAAATTCCCACTAAAATGATCAGGGATAAACAAAAAAGTACAGAAAACAAAGAGACCATTGATGGGCCTTCTAAGTTACTAAAAGACAAATGGAGTATATATGATCAGACTGACAGAAAAGTACCAAAGAGCCTTGATTCAGTGAAGCAAGTACACCACGTCAACCAACCACCTTCTTATGCAGGGCTGCCTAAAGAACGACACAGGGCCACAGAGGACCAGACTTTGACTCTAGCAAGCTTTTTTGTACCACACTGACAGGCAGCGGAACAAGAGGAAAGGGAAGCAGCACTGCAGTTAACTGGAGTGCTATGCAATGAACACACTCTGAATTAATACAGACTGTCTAAGAAAAGCAGTGAAATCCCTTAGTGATCTACCAGACTCACAGATGGCCACTACTGAAGATGGGCAGAGGACCAGAAATCCGACTGTGGGCATTCTGGAATCCTACCCTCCCACTTAGTGTAGTAACTGTCTCAGAGGGGATGGAATCTAGCTTTGATCACTATACGTGGATAAGAGGTGCTTTGATTTTCCAACTGGTTGTGACACGTTGACACACCAACTTGGATGAAGGCAACCTCACCTTCTAAATATATTATGATGTATCTATTTGATGGACAATTACCTGTCTGCAAGAACTCTACTTGTGGAGTGCCTGCTAATGGATGAATGAGTAAACAAAATATGGTACATACATAAATATTGTTATCACCCAACCTTAACAAGGAAGGAGATTCTGGCACATGGTACAACGTAAACTCTTAGAACACTATGCTAAATTCAAAAAGCCAATCACAAGATGATGAATATGTATGGACAAACACTGACATGAGGAGCCTGGAATAAGCATGGGGAAGGATAACAATGTGCAGTTCCAGCTTTGGAAAAGCTACAGTGTTGCATGACAGGGCATCTGCACAGTACTGTGAACACAATACCGCTGAGCTATATACTTAAAAGAGTTAAGATAATAAATTTTATGTATACTTTACCTCAGTAATTTTCCAAAAAAATTATGAACCAGGTTTGGTGATATATACCTGTAATCCTAGCAATCAGGAGGTTAAGACAAGGTGATCATGAATCTAAAGCCTGCCTAGGCTATATGAAATTGTTTCAAAAATAAATAAATCAGCAACTGAAATATAAAGACAAGAAAAATACTTCTGTTGTATTGAGTTTTATTGAAAACACAGAACTAGGGCTGGAGACATGGCTCAGGGGTTAAGAGCATTGACTGCTCTTCCAAAGGTCCTGAGTTCAATTCCTTGCAACTACATGATGGCTCACAACCTTTGTGATAAGATCTGGTGCTCTCTTCTGGTGTGCAGTTGTACATGCAGATACAACATTATATACATAATAAGTAAATAAATCTTTTTTTAAAAAGAATACTTATTTTTGTAAAGAACCCATTTGGTTCCCAGAGCCATGGTGGCTAACAGTAACTCTAGCTAGTTCAGGGGAGCCAATACTTCTGATCAATGCAGGCTCCTGAATACATGTGATATACATACATACTCAGGTATAAATAGAATTAAAATATTTTTTTGAAAAATACTACAAAGCTGGGCAGTGGTAGTTCCCACCTTTAGTCCCATCACATGGGAACAGAGGCAGGTGAATCTCTGTGAGCTCGAGGCCTGCTTGGTCTACAGAGTGAGTTCCAGGATAGTTGGTGTTGCACAAAGAAACCTTGTCTGGAAAAAACAAAAACAAAAACAAAAGGGAGGAGGAAGAAAGAAAGAAAGAGAAAAGAAAAATACCACAAAGATCAAAGGTGACAATATATTCCCTTCTGTTTTTACATTACTTAACTGGTCACACTGGCGACATGATATCTCCCCAATTCCTGTATTTTCTCCAACTCCACACTGTGATTCCAGAGGTATGTTTTAAGGCATTCCACTTAAGAGAGGACATTGCAGAGGCATCCCTGAACGTATGTACAAGGCCAGCAGAGGAGAGGGTCACATGGAATAAAGGGTTCCCATAACCTATCAGTAGTGCTCCCATCCACACTACTGTGGAACACAAGAGGTTTATGAACCATTTAAACCATTTAGCCTAAGTCCTTTGAAGGCAGGCAATTCTGTGAGGCAAGAGCATGTCAGAGGGGCCTTCCAGGGCCAACTTCTACACATTATATTTTATTAGGTTCCAACTGTCCATACCCACATTCCAGTAAGCTATCAACCATACAAGTTACATAGTCCATCTGTTTGTGTTCTAATTCTTTAATACACTAAATATGCCAATGGGTAATAAGCCATTTCTATGGCTGATGTATAAATAAGTCAGGGACATTTGAGAAAATGACAAATCAACAGAAAAAGTTCCTGAGACCTCAGACAGCACAAATTCTCAAAATCTCAAATAACCTTGTCCTCACAATAAAGGTTATTCAATGGCAACACAGTTACATCACTGGCACCTCTGGCAGAGACCCTGCTCCTCCTGGAGGACATTTCTAGCAGAGCAGAGCCCCTTCTGGGCACTTCCGAGCTTCTCAAGTCACATAATTTTCACTTATTTTGTCTTAGCTTAACAGGGAAAACATTAATGTAGTCTTCTTTCCAAGAAACTCATGGTAAATATTGCAAGCCAAGTTACTACCCAATTTTATCTGTTCTTCAGTCAAAATTTGTATCTTCTCACTAATAACCACTTCCTCAGAATCTTCAACTTCATCTACAACACTTAAGAATTTCTTTTCTAAAGCGTTTTTCATACACAGACACTCAAGAGAGCTACTGTTTACACAGCCCTAGGCTTGGACTCTTCCATGGCTGGCCACACCCACCTGCAGGCCATTCACTCAAGTTTCCAGTTCTTATGAAGCAAGCCCACAGCCCAGTCCCATCTATAATTCACGTTCCCATCTAATTACAAGCAACTGGGATCACTAGTAGAAAGTTTAAGTCCTGATCATCAAATATGGAAACATTCAATGTATATATTCATTGCTAAAAGGCTAACCTTTAGCCTTGTACCACTACAAACTAGCAACAAGTTTCTGAAGGACCACAAATTATATTTAAACATGGGTTCAGTTCGACACACAGAGATAGAGGCAGAGAAAGACAGAGAAAGTATGTTTATTTTGCCTTTTTTTTTTTAACTTCCTTGCCTTCAACCTCCTTTGCCAGCAACATAGTAAGCAGCATTATGATTAATGACAGGTTAACACTGTCAGTCATGATGCATTTACCCATCCATACAAACCCCAGAAATATTCTAAGTGAATGGTTAACTCCCCCTTCACAAGGCTTAGAGGGGGGGAAAAGGGGGATTGACAAACATGACAGAAGCTACTCAGAGCCAGAACAGAAACACTGTTTGAACAATGCACCAAATTATTCCAAAACCGAAGTAACTAAAAGATTTCTGTCACTAGCCACAGCCCTGAAAAGCAAGGCAGTGTCACATTTGAATGCCACAACTGAGGAAAAGTCTCTTCTTTCAGTCTCTCTTGCCATCGATTTCTACATCCCAATGCTTTTCCTGAACCCACACCCATCCTGATTCTGATCTCCTCTCCTCTCAGACTCTTCTGTACCCTCCTTGAAGGGACAAGAGAGTGTAGAGAGGGACCAGGAGCCAATTCCTACTAGGAGACCTGGGAAAATTAATGAGCTATGCTATCCCTAACTAAGCAACAATCCCTAACCAACTCCAGTTTCAGGAGATCCAATGCCCTCTTCTGAACTCTGCAGGCACAAGGTAAACAAATGGCACAGACTCAAACACGTACTCAGAATACTATCCACATCGAACAAATAAAACATTTAAAAGATCTATTTAACGAAGTAGGTAATCTTGCGACCTGAGTGACCAAGTAACCAATCAGCCCAGGGCTCCCTGGCTCCACTTACACATGAAAAATAAACATCATCTTGAACACCCACCTTTTTGAGTTTTCTGTTACATACAACTGAATTCAATTGTCATTGACATGCATACATTAAGAGAATTAATTCCCTTGAGTTTTTTTTAAGATGTGCCATCAGTTAACTGCCTCATTTTGACAATACCATTTCTTAGTTGTACTAGCTACTTTGGAACTACTTAATGCTGAGTATGTCAGACAGTTGCTACCTTTCTGGATAACACAGATATAGAACTAACGGTTTCTATCACTACATCCAACCACTAGGGAGCAATAATCTAGAAATATTTCTGCCCAGGCTCTGTGACAGTGAACTCTCTTTTCCATCTACACCACTCAGCTCACACCCACTGATCAAATGCTAACAAGTCCCAGAGCCCTACAGACGATCTTGTCTCCGCACCCCACCTAGGACAATCAACTACCGAATCAACTATCATCCTCATTAAAAAAAATTTTTTAAAAACTCAAATACTCACCACATCTTAAAATTCTTCCATACTTTTTATCAAAACCCCAAGGTTTATCTAAATAATCAATAATATGCTAGCCAAGCCAGATAGACTCTGCATGTGATTAGAGAATTGAAACTTTCAACCCTACCCCTACCCTCTAGGGAAGGGCTACACATAAAGTTCAAACATAAAGCCAATGAAGTTAACAAGGCCCTACATGCTGGTTGGTCAACATAGGGAGGCATCGAGATTCCACAAAGAAAAGGCACAAGAGCTCAGCAGCCAGGATGCTCCCATCTCATCTATGCTCTGGGTATCTCTTCCACTGGGCTGCTTCCCAGTTGTACACCTCATCACAACTGTGATGGCAAGCAGTGAATTCAACTTATCCAATCTGGCAAGGTAACAAGGAGCCCCAAGTTTGCAGCCAACCATCAGTTAAAGGGACAGGAAGGTCTCCAAGACTTGAAATTGATATATGCCATGAGACAACTAAAATCTAAAGGCCTGACATGAAGTCCAATAGGAGACAGAATTGCATAGAACTACAGGCCTTAAAGCACTATGTGTAAATGTTGTTTTTATTTCCTCTGATAAATGGATAAGAGGCATACCAAACCTGTGCCAATACAGGGCTTGGGCTGAGCCTAGAGCGTTTCCCTAGGCCTAGAATGTTTTCAGTCTCTGCGACTTACTGTTGAATAAGCTCACCATTCCTAGCTGTTTTCTGAACTCTGGCTGGCTGGTTCAACTCGGCTGTTCTGGCTCAAACTCCTTTCTAAGCCATCTGATTCAATCTGGCTTCTCTTGATTCTGACTGAACTGCTCTGCTTGGAAAAACTGCCTCTGAACTCCATGAACTGAACTGCACTGACTGTACAAATTCAACTGCACTCTGCTGAACTGCTACACCAAACTCAACTCTCCCTCTCCCTCAGTACTGCTCTTAAGTAGCCTCCCTTTCCTGTCTGTTCTTGTGAGAGCTGGGCAGATCCTATCTCTGATTCATTCTGTCAAATCTTTCTCTGATTCATCCCTTTGTCTGCCCTTCAATTAGAGGTCATTGTTTGGGATTAAAGGTGTATAATAACGGTGTGTCTGTATTCCAGCCAGATCATACAGTCTTAGGTTTTTGGGTGTGATCTCTTGCCAGAGTTACCCTGTTGCTGGATTAAAATTCCTCTACAGTTATAAGTGATTATGTATATACTGTTTTGATAGTCAAGAGAGATTCAAAGATACAGTCACTAGAGCTGAAGATGTACTCCCTGGTACAACATTTACCTAATGTGTGAGACCTAAAGTTGATCCCAGAAAAGGAAGAAAAAGCAATCTTGTAATCACTAAATACCTTTCATTTCCCTTGATTACTGCATATTAGTTCAGAATGCACACAGAATGTTCAAGATAACTTCTGAATACAATTGACAGAGTTCTCAAATTCACACAGGGTAACTATGTGTGTAGCTAATGGACCAAAAGATGAACAGCCATTTCCCACAACCTCAGAAGTCAGTGGATGCCAGGTGTTATGACCCACACCTTTAATCCTAGTGCACGGGAGGGAAAGGCAGAAAAATCTCTGTGAATTCAAGGCCTGCCTGGGCTACTTAGCTAGCAAGCTTCAGAATACTCAAATAGAAAGAGCCTGACTCAAAGAACAAAAACAGAGCAGAACAAAAAAGCCAATGAAGTATATGACTAACCAATGAATAAATGACTCTAATGAGATACAAGACAATAAGGAAGGACAATACACTGCGACGTCTAATGTGAATGAATATGATATAGGAAAAATCAAGTTCACCAAGCTAATTAGCACATTCTAATTTTTTTTTATTACAGGGGGGGCTGAGTACAGGCCCACACACACTATGGCAAAAGATGGTCAGGGTACAGCTTCTGGGGACTGACTCTCCTTCCACCTTGTTGAGGCAAGGTTTCTTTTGTTGTTCCCACTACATCAAACTCAAGGGTAGTAGGTTCACAAGCCGAGTGAGGAGGAACACTGGGACTACAAGACGTGCACCATGGCATCTACCCACTACATGGATTCCAGAGAGCGAAGCAGGCTCAAAAGGCTTGTGCAGCAAGTGCTTTCACCCAGTGAGCCACCTTGGTATCCTAAATTAGCAGATTTTTACAACAGGGCTTAAAAGAAGATTTCTTCTGATAGCAAGCTCTTTCTGTGCATTTAAAATATAAAATGTTTTTATATTTACATTTGATTTCCCAAGAAATACATCTCATACATCAAGTCACCCTTTGGCACAATTTCATCGAGCTCACACAATACTATGAAAATGGGTTCTAGTTTATTATAACAGCTGAACTTTTCTCTCAGATGTATTTAATTGAAGAATTTTATGCATGTGTATTTGTGCTAAAACTCAAAGTCACAACATCTTATTAATAAATAAGAAATTAGTTGGATACCTGCACGAAAAAGGAACAGGAAAAGATATTTCCTAATTATTTGCAGCACACAACTTGGCTAAGTATGAGCCCAACACATCACAATAATCTAAAGCATTTGACCACTGGGACAGATGTTCAACTAATTTTATTTATTTTTAGTAAAAAATGATCTTATGAAAAGTAATTCCAGGCAGGTTCCTCTGTTCATTTCTTCAACTTGCTCCATTTTGTGGTCAGTCATGGTAGCATTTTATTTAGTTTTTCAGCTTACTGGAATTTTGCTTTTATTGGTGGGTTGGTTGGTTGGTCGTTTCTGACATAGTGCCTGGCTACGTTGCCCAGACAGGTCTCAAACTCCTAAGCTCAAACAATTCCTCCCACATCAGCTTCACACACTATACTTGTTACATGTTTCACTTTAATTCTGTTTTTTCCTTTTCTTTTAAAGATGTAATGTTTGTGTATGTGTGTCGTGGCTAGATGGGTGGATATACACCACATGGGTGCAATGAGGAGAGGCCAGAAGAGAGAGACTGGATGGATCCTTAGAACTAGAGTTAAACAGACAGCTATGCGCCGCCATATGAGCACTGGGGACTAAACCCAGGCCCTCTGTAAGAGCAGCTGGTGTTCCTACCTGCTGAGCCATCCCTCTTCAGTGCTCAGAAACAGGATCTCATATGTGGCTCAGACCCACCTTAGCCTAGGCTGGGCTGGAACTCAAAGACTGTCCTGTCTCAACCTCCCCAGTTCTAGAATTGTAAGCATGCACCACCACACATAGCTTCGTTATAATTTTTAATGCAAGAGTCAAATGGTTTTCCAAGTTAAATATCTTTACATCTGTAGCACAATGTTCCTTCTGTTAAACCTCTGGCCTCACCAGAATAGCACCATTCTGTTAAAGTTAGATGGGAGTGGCCACTTTCTACAACATGCATCAATTTCCACAGAAACTCATTAATTTGGTGCAAAAGTAATTGAAGTTTTTGCATTGTTGAATATATCATCTGATACTAGCAAACATGCTAAAATAAGTGGAGTTATTCTATGCATTATCTTACTGTACATTTTTGCTAATGATTATCTGCTGTGTATTTTACATTTATTTTATATAGATACACATACATAGATATATAGATAGATATGGATGTTACATAAAAAGCAAACTCAAGCCTTTTTTTTTTTTTTGAGACAGAGTCTCCCTACATAGCTCTGGATGGCCCATAATTTTCTGTGGAGGAATGTCTTGAGTGGATGTAACAACTGTCAATAAAGTGCTGTTTAGCCAATCAGCTGGGCAGAAGGACAGGATGAGGAAGGCGGGACTTCTAGGAGAGGAGGCGGAGCAAATATTGAAAGGGAAAAGAAGATGGTTGACAGCTGACGGGTAAGGAGAGAGAAATCTCTGAGGATCATAGTGGGAAGGGCTTGGGATATATGGATGTTATGAGGTTTAGAGTAGTTTATGTTAGTTTAGGAGTAGATTTGTCTCCGTTTAGATTCTGCCTGGCATAGTGCTGGCAGCTTTAAAATACATTTCAGTCTCCCTGTGTCACTTATTGGCTTCTTAGGCCGAACCGATACAATTTACTGTAAGACTTTTCTATGTAGACTAGACTGGCCTCAAACTCAGAGATCTGCTTGCCTCTGCCTCCCAACTGGTGAGATTAAGGTGGGTTTGTTGTTGTTGTTTGTTTGTTTGTTTTACATTTTTAAAGGGGGGGGACATGGAGGTCAGAGGATAACTTGAAGAAGTTGATTCTCTCCTTCCACCATGTGAGTCCCAGAGATAAAGCTCAAGTTACCAGGCTTGGCAGTGAGCACCTTTACGCACACTGAGCAATTTTGTTGACTCTGAAGCAATTTTCTTATCAATTCCAAAATGAGTCTTAGAGCAGTAGAACAACTCAATACAACAAGAACGCACACGGAGCATGAACTGCTGAGGGAACCCAGTGCAGCGGCCAGCACGTGGAACACTCCTTTAATCCAGTCAGCAGGCAGAAGAGGGTGGAACTCTTGAGTCTAAGGCCACCCTGGTCTACATACTGAGTTCCAGGACAGTTAGAGCTGCACAAAAAAGACATATCAGCCAGGCAGTAGTGGTGCATGCCTTTAATCCCAGCACTTGGAAGGCAGAGGCAAGCGGATCCCTGTGAGTTCAAGGCCAGCCTCGTCTACTAAGTGATTCCAGGGAGAGAAACCCTGTCTCAAAAAGCAAACAAACAAGCCAGGCGTGGTGGCGCACGCCTTTAATCCCAGTATTTGGGAGGCAGAGGCAGGTAGATAGATCGCTATGAGTTCGAGGCCAGCCTGGTCTACAGAGTGAGTCCAGAACAGCCAAGGCTATACAGAGAAACCCTGTCTCAAAAAACCAAAAAGTAAAAATAAAAATCTTTTAAAAAACCAAACAAACAAAACAAACAACAAAAAGTTGTATCATCAAGGTTGATGCTCTTAAAAACCCCGTTGGGAAGTTGACAGAGAACTCGTCAGCATTGGGAGCAAACTGGGAAGGTGAAAACACTCCAAAATGGGTGCCACATGACTGACCAAAAAAATCATTTCAATTGCTGTCCTTGTTTATTCTATGAAACAACACAGTACTTCTGTGTCAGAACTTGTCCTACAGCAGAAGCAGACTGTGTATAACAAATGGCACTGACCATCTAAGTAGCTGAACCAAGAAGCAGCTTTAAAGCACTTCCAATGCCAAACTTGCACCAAAAAAAAAAAAAAAAAAAAAAAAAAAAAAAGTCAGGGCTGCTGTATGCTAGCCTTCTTTGAGTATGATTCCTACTACAACTTTCTGAATCCCAGTAAAGCTATTATATCTGAGAAAAATTATCAGAAAACCGATAAACTGCACCTGCAGCCAGCACTGGTCACCAGAGAGGGCCTAAACGTTCTCCATGACAATGGCCAAACCACGACATTCAGCCAACACTTCAAAGTGGAACAAGTCAGGTTACAAAACTTGCGCATTACATTCACCTGGCCTCTCTACAGCTGACTGCCCAACGATCTGCTGGCCATCTCCACAGCACTGCAGAGCAAATGCATCCCCATCAGCGGGATGCAGAAGTGCACAGGCTCTTACACAACAGGAAGAAAGAACACTATTTCTCACTGGCAGAATCATGTTGATTGTAAATTTCCATTTTGATTAATAAAGATGTGTTTGAGCCTAGTTACAATTATTTAAAATTGATCATATGAAAATATAAACTTTTATGCCAACCTAATCAACATGAGAAGGTAAGTTTCCCTCTAGACACTTGGCCCTTAATATGAAAAGGGTGGCACTGGCAGACAGATTCTATCTCCTCAGTCAAAGAGTAGAAAATGCTAGCTAAGCAAGGGTTTGGGAAGGTCCCAGATTCTGCCATACAGCCTCCCATGCTCCGCACTGGTCTCTGGTCTAGATTCTGCTGATAAGCAGACTCATCCAATAAACTAGCTTTGTCATTTTGGGCCAATTAGGACTCTTACTTGTTATCAAGATTTCCCTGACTCACAGAGGGCTCCAGCACTTTTTTATTTTTCCCTTCATTATTTTGGAAGAGGCCTATGGTGGTCCCAGAACAAGCCACAGCTCAGCTTGAAAGATAGTTTCTGGCAGGTTGTTGGGCTACAGATGAACTAACTCCTCTACTTAACCTACCAGTTAACTGCTAGGTGAGAAGGGAAAGGAACTTGTCTCCTTTCCACACTGTTGCTTTGCAAGGACAAACATGAGAAACAAAGCAAGACTTGGGGACTAAGACCAAAGAACCCATGCCAACCAAGCATGGGGTGCACATCTTCAATCCCAATGTGGGGGAAGCAGAGTTAGAATGAGTTCTGTGTGGCTCAAGTCATCCTAGTCTACATAGCTGCTTCCAGACTAGCCAGGACTACACAGTGAGAGCTTATCACTAGAAAAACAACACCAACAATTTTTTTTTAAAGGCGGGTGTAATGGCACATGCTTGTAATCCCAGCACTGGAGAGCCAGAGGCAGGAAGATGCATGGAGTTCATGGGCTAACCAGCCAGTCTAGCAAAATTCCTTAAGATCTAGAACAGTAAAAGACCAAAGCACAAAGTAGGCAGCAACACCTAAGAAATCCTCTAACTGGACGGGGACGGACACACACACACACACACACACACACACACACACACACACACACTTGTACCCACACATACAATTATACATACAAGCATTTGCATATACACACAAGAAAAAAACAGAAAAATGGTACCTTATTACACTTATCATAATTTACAAGCAAAAACGAACAAACAGAAAAGTCCACCAGAAGAGTTGGAGACAGACAAAACCCCTTAGGACACATACTAGGGGGCAGTGGAGGGTAGGCACAGAAATAATATGCTCCTGGCCCACCCTACTCAATAGATTACTGGGACTATGCCATCTCTTCACGGTACCGGGGAAAAGGGCTGAACCAAGCAGCCATCTTCTGAATTTAGTGGTAACAAAACTCACTCAACACAGCCTGTACTTCCCCCAGTGGTGCTAACCAATCAGCATGGTCTGCGCATTACTAGTTCCTAAATATTTCAACATAAACGGAACAGTTCCTCACTCCTCAGAAATCACTGTTGGTTTCCTATCAACCACAAACAGATGGCAACTCAGAAGAGCCCTGTTTCCATAATGCCAACCTGGCAGGAAGCGCACCTGCCACCACCCGAAACACCAATCCCTCCCACTTTAGGCACAAGATTCCCACACACAACTGACATCCAGCCTGGATGCCAACTAATCAGCATCCTTTAGGCATTCAGGGGAGTTGTCTCCTCACAACTTGATAAGTTAAAAAAAATACGAAAGACCACATCACATCCATAGTAATTACAGAAATACTGTAGCTTTTCATTGCAGTTCCACTACAGTGTTCAAACAGGATCTCTGCCTGACTACGCTGGGATGGAAGCCAGTTTTGTAAACGTGCTCATGTGCATACAAATCAGAGCAGATAATAGTACATCAAACCTGGAGGAAACTTGGGGAGATGCGAAAAGTTCAACTTGAGATACATTAATACATCTTTATTTTTATTTTTTGGGAATACTAGGGATGGACTTGGGCATCGTGTATGGAAAAGGAAGCAAGTGTTGTATCAATGAGCTGTAGCTCCAGGCAGCCTTAAAATTTTATATACATTAAAAATGTGAATCCTAAGCCAGGCAGAGGCAGGTGGATGTCTGTGAGTTCAAAGCCAGCCTGGTCTACAAAGCAAGTCCAGGATAGCCAAGGCTACAAAGAGCAACCCTATCTTGAAAACAAACAAGTGAATACTGTTTTTATAAATTACCATGGATTTCTTAGTTGACCTTTTTTTTTTTTTTTTTTTTTTGGTTTTGTTTTGTTTTGTTTTGTTTTTTGAGACAGAGTTTCTTTGTGTAGCCTTGGCTGTCCTGGACCCGCTTTGTAGACCAGGGTGGCCTCGAACTCACAGAGATCCACCTGCCTCTGCCTCCCGAGTGCTGGGATTAAAGGCGTGCGCCACCACGCCTGGCTAGTTGACATTTTTTAAAATAACCAAGAGAATGACAGACTATTCAGAAATTATATCTAAGGAAGAATGCATGGAAATTACTCTCTACACACACGCAAATGTAAGTACACACACAAAGGCAAAGAGAAGAAAGGATGTTCTCGTCACAGGATTCCAAGATGCTCTGAATGCTCTCTGGATGCACCTGCCAATCAAGAGGGCTTTAGACATTTGCTGCTTTCTTGCCTGCTCAGCAAATCAAACTGTTGATCCAAAGTTTTCTTTGGAGGAAACAGTCTAAATTACCTTCAGCTCTCTATGTCTGTGCCATATCTCTGTATTTAAATCCTCAAAAAACTCTGTTCTTGAAATAAAAACCAAAATCTTTAGACATGGTATACAAGGTCCAACATGAAAAGACCCTTCTCAGCAAGGCCTCAGCAGGTCCTCTTGGACATTCAGTGAGCAGATGCCCTCCAAGAACAGGCACAGTAGCATAAGCCTTTAACGCCAGGGCAGGGGCAGGGGCAGGGCAGGGGCTAGAGCAGCGGCAGAGACAGCCAGAGATCTGTGAGTTTGAGGCCAGCAAGGTCTAAATACTGAGTCAGTTCAAAGACAGCCAAGTTTGCACAGTGAGACTCTTGGCTCAAAATAAATAAAAAGAAGGAAGGAAGGAAGGAAACAACCCATACAGTAGAAATTATGGGGAAAAGGACAAGTTTGCCTCCATAAGAAAATTTCAATCAAAATGTCACAAACACGAAGCTGAAAAGCAAATAAACTGAAAATATTTATAATACACATATAAGAAAATACAGCACACAGTAAATTCTAGGTTTAAAAAAAAAAAGCTACTATTTTCATACCTTCCAAACCTCACTAAGGTGCATGCTCCTTCCCACAGCACACATGTGAGCTTGTGATCCCACAGCCGGGGCTCCTCTACAGCAACTCCACTGAAGCCTCCTCAGCCAAAGGCTCTGTCTCAGGGTTAGACCATGGACAAAGCACCTTGGGGAGGAAGGGGTTTGTTTGGCTTATATACTAAATCCCAGGCCACTGAGGCATGGCAGGAACTCATCAGAAGGGAACCTGGAGGCAGGAGCTGATGCAGAAACTATGGAG
The DNA here is from genome assembly GCF_964271855.1 of Acomys minous. Classification (NCBI taxonomy): domain Eukaryota; kingdom Metazoa; phylum Chordata; class Mammalia; order Rodentia; family Muridae; genus Acomys; species Acomys minous. The sequence goes on along the minus strand of NC_140485.1, from coordinate 137,245,401 downwards.
GGGTGCTGCTTTCTGGCCTGCTCCCACTGGCTTGCTCAGCCTGCTTTCTCACACACCATGGGCTGGGCCCTCCCACATCAATCATTAGTTAAGAAAATTCCCTACAGGCCTACCTACAACCTGATCTATGGCAGCAGTTTTCTCAATCTTCCTAATGCTCAGACTCCTTAAACAGTTCCTCGTGTAGTGCAGACCCCCACCCATAACAGTAATTCATTGCTACTTCATAACTGTAATTTTGCTAGTGTTTAGGAATCAAAAATATCTGTGTTTTCCAACTCCTGTGAAAGGGTTGTTTGACCCCAAAGGAGTCTGGACCAACAGGTTGAGAACCTCTGTTTTACAGAGCCATGTCTCAACTGAGGTTTATTCTTGAGTAACTCTATCTTATACCTGAAACTCATAGAGATTTGCTTGCCTCTGCTGGAGTTATATAGGTTGGTCTTAATCTCAATCTCCCGCCCACCCTCCCCCCCCCCCCCCCCCGTGTGTGTGTCTGTGTGTGTGTCTGTGTGTCTGTCTGTCTGTCTCTGTGGTCTCTCTCCACCACCCCCCCCCCTCTCTCTCTCTCTCACACACACACACACACACACACACACACACACACACCTTTCTCTAAGGCAGTGTCTCACTGTGTAGTTCTTGCCTGACCTGTAACTCACTCAAGACCAGGCTGGCCTTGAACTCATAGAGATCCAACTGCTGGCATTAAAGATGTACACCACAGTGCTCAGTAAAGTGTGGCTGTTTGATTTAAATTTTTAAATAAAAAGGGAACAAACAAAATAGAGGATGTACTTCTTTCCAAGTGTTCCCAACCACACACAGTTTACATTGTCAATGTAAGAATGGCATTAAGAACAACAGTCACATCAGTATATTAAAATGAAGAAACAGTAAACATAAAGAGTGAAGCTCCACACACAAAATAAAATAGAAACCAAGAAACAAATTACTTTTTTTACAGCGAACAGAGTGTAGCCATGAAAGCTCTGAACTAGTATTTCCATAATAGACGGTCTACATCTCAGTAATTTTCTTCCTATAATGCTAGACAACCTATGCTGTAAGATAGTTTGATTGCTAAATCACTAAATGATAACAGACAGTAGGTAAGACCAGGTAGATACAAAACAGAGAAAGGAACTGGACCAAATCCTAAGTCTCCAGGAGCTCCTTCAACTCATCTCTAACTTGGGAATGAGTCCAGACTCCATAGCACACTTCTTCAGACTCTTACCTTGGGGTCCACTTCACGGATCATTAGCACCTAAGGAGGCTAAACTCAAACCAATTTTGCTGGCCATTGGCAATCTAGCTAAAGGTTTGATAACTGACAAAAATTAAAAGGTTGAAGAAATAGGCTTAAGTAGACCTCCAAAAACTGACCTCCAGTTTGGTTGGTTTTGTACACTGCAAAGAAACAGACCAATTCCCCAGAGGCAAGCAGACGCCATCTTTCTGTGTCACAAGGAGGATGTTCACCCTCAGAATGAGTGAAGGACAACAAAGGAAGTTGGATCAGGAGGATTCTCAGAGAGCCCAAGAGGTTGCAGTCACTTGAAAAACACAGAAAGTCAGGACACAGAACTGGCATCCAAGGCTCACAGAACTAAGAATGACCATGTGACCAACCTGCCACCCGCTTTCTTACAACAAACTCAGTAATTAAAGTTTTAGAGGGTTGATTTCAAAGCATGTCATGCCCATTGCTGACTCTGCCAACAGGTTTTGAATGTACTCTAAAAATATTGAGCAAGAGAAGGGTTTCTTTTTTGGGGGGAGAGGGGAGCAGGGGTTTTTGTTTTGTTTTGTTTTTTTTCATTGTTTTTGTGTATTTATTGAGATAGGACCTTGCTATGGAACTGAGGCTGGCCTTGAACTCACAATCCTTTTGTCTCCTCCTCCAAGTAGTAAGACTGTAAGCACATACCACCACACCTCTCTCTGAAAAAAGCTGCTTTTAGAAACAGTGTAATCAGTAAGTAGCCAGACCAACTAAAACATAAGAGTGAGATGTTTCCATTAATCCTTAAAAAGGTCCAATTCTCAGCATTAACCAGACATTAATAGATACACTACAAAACTCAATGTCTAATATGCCATTCAAAAAGCCATTCAAACATTAAAATTACCAAAAGAAATGACAGGAATAATTATAACAACATAATACCTCCCATAAAATGTTTACAAATTCTTTTGTGTCTGTTACAGTATAAACTGAATATTTAGTTCTCAAGTGAGAAATCTCTTACACGGTAGTTCATGTTATCCATTTTTTACTCTAATGGTACTGCTCAAAAAAAGGCTTATTATCTAACCTCCAGATACCTACAAAGCCATCATCTATAATGCTACACTATTATTCTCAAAGGCTTTATAGAAAGACAATGTCCTGGTTCTTAAGACAGGTTTTTACTACTTAGCCCAGGCTGGCCTAGAACTTTGATGTGTACATCAGGTTGCCTTTGAACTCAGAGATCTACCTGCCTCTGTCTCCAAGTGCTGCAATTAAAGGTATAAACCACCACACCCAACTACTGCGTTTTAATTCTATCCTTAATACACTCAAGGGTATGTTGACACCATGTAAGTACAAAAACTGCCACTTGTTTACTGATGTCAGAAAAATGTATGTGGTTCTCAGTCATTTAAGGAGGAAAACAGCATAGTTTTCAAAAAAAACTTTTTAATAATCAAATTTTAATGTTGAGAATGATCTTCTATGAAAGCAAGAGAAGAAATTGAATTGGGCCACTGACAGAGTCCTAATACATTAATTAAAGGAAAAGGAATCCAAGCTCATGTGCTCGTAGCGATTGATGAAATGGTTCTTCAGTCAACACCTCTGAGGAAACATGCATCTTTAACCAAACAGGCAGTGGGTGTCTAACTCCTTGTCTTCTTTCTTCACTTGAATGCTTCCCATTTCCCCCTGTGACTTCCTCCCAACCCTGCGTCATGTCTGTGCAGTGTCAACTGACAGCAAAACTATTCTCCTACCCTCTGCATTCTCACTCTGTGTGTTTGTTTGTACATGCCACCTTTTCCAATTATTTCTTAGGGTAAATTCCTATTAACTGTAGATATTCTAGGTCAAACTCTATGTGCATTTTTATTATATAGCTAACAACAGCTCTTCAGATGGAATCATCAACTTCTACTTCTTTTACCTGGGAATGACTATCATGCGTATTCACATTCCACACTGGCAGATATCCAAATATTAAAACTACCAAAAGAAAGAATAGAAGTCAGAGAAAGCTGGGCATGGTGGTGCACACCTTTAATAATATAGTAATACCATACTATAACTGATTTTAAATTTCGCCAAAATCATTTGCATTAATTAGGGTCTAAATTGACAACTTCATAGCTGAAAATGGCATCTTAGTCGCAAGGTCAGGCTGCCGCACTACAACATAATTGTCTCCAGTCTCCGTGGGGTTTGCACCTGACTCTTCTCACAGTCTTTTCACGGAGTCTCAGGTAGTGACTACCAATGCACAGGAAACAAAAGACATAAATCGATGTATTTAACATTATGGGAACACAATCTGTAAAATCCCATTTCTTCAATATGAGTTACAAAGAGAAGAAAGATGGAGAACCTATGTATGAAAGGAACTTGAAAGAGGTGTGGAAGTGAGTGTGCACCGGGGTGGTGGTGGGGAGTGCATTTTACAAGTCTAAGCCAGCCTGGTCTACATAACACGCTCCAGGACAGCCAAGAGAGACAGGGTAAGAGGAGGAAACAGCAAACAGTAGGAGGGAAATGCTAAACAAATTATTCAACTGCAATGTATGGACCTTATTTGGGTCTTAATTAATTTAACAACCATATGTAGATGATTCCCTAATTAAATATGTTCCTATCTTTAGACCACATAGGTCATGTCACATACATATGACAATCAGGGAGTAATAAATGGATATATTTAATATATTAAGTGTACATGTTTGTATATTCTTTTTAAAGCATCACAGATCAAACCCAGGGCTTCTCACACTCTTGGCAAATACTCCGACCACTGAGTTACTACCCCATTCCTACTCAGAAATGGGGTAGGGGTGGCAGAGCACATGTGAACATCACAGGGCGTCTTGTGGGAATCACTTCTCTCCTACCACGTGGATCCCAGGAATCAAAGTCAGATCATCAAGCACCTTTACCCACGGAGCCATTTTAACAACCCAGGAATTATTTCTAAATACTCATATTATTGTGGGGAACCTTTCTAGAGCTGTACTAAGTAAGATACAGACAAAACTACAAGACAGTTTGATTGGCTTTTAAATAATCCCATGACAGGGAAGAAAAAATAACCCTAAAATAAGACTGAAGATGACAGATAAAATAAGCTGGGTGACAATAAAATGCCTCAGAGTATGCTAGTGTCTACCTTTTTTAATGGTTAAAATGTTCCATAATAAATAACATATCGCTGGGCATGGTGGTGCACGCTGTTAATCCCAGCACTCAAGAGGCAGAGGCAGGCGGTTCAATGTGAGCTCAAGGCCAGCCTGGTCTACAAAGTGAGTCTACGACAACCAAGGCTACACAGAGAAATCCTGTGTCAAAAAAAGAAGAAGAAGAAGAAGAAGAAGAAGAAGAAGAAGGAGAAGGAGAAGGAGAAGGAGAAGGAGAAGGAGAAGGAGAAGGAGAAGGAGAAGGAGAAGGAGAAGGAGAAGGAGAAGAAGAAAAGAAAGAAGGAAAGAAAGAAAGAAAGAAAGAAAGGAAACTTCTAGCATACTTAAGGTCCTAGTTCACCATCCAGTAGCACCACAAACAACACCAAAGCTTACATTTAAAGCTAGGTATCCATCCCCATGTCCTTAGACCCTTTTCCTAAAGTGTTCAGTTTTGGCTGAGTTTTTACAGCTCAACATATACTACCGTACTTTATATGTATTCCTCTGTTTTTCTAGTTTGTCCATGTATCTGTTCACTTATGTCATTCTTAGCTATAAAGACATTTAAAACAGGGAAATTCTGACCTCCTGACACATGAATAAGTCTTGAGGACATCACAATAAGTGAAAATTAGTCAGAAAAGGAAAAATTACTGTGTGGTTTTAACTGTATTTGGTACCTAAAGCTGTTAGCGTCACAGAAGCAAAGGAACATTCCAGAAGCTAGGAAAGGGGGAAACAGAAAGTTCTTGATTTAATGGGCTTCTGGCTGGAAACCTTAGTGGTAACTGTCTTTTAACAACGAAAGCACTTGGTCCCACTGAACTGTTTAGTCAAAGGGTATCCCAGCTTTTATTTGTATACTTTCACATAAGATATTTTAATTACATTAAAATTTAGTAGCTAAGTTAAGATTACCCCAGCCAAAGTAAAAGAAACCTGACATGGCAAACTCAGACTCCTTGAAGTATGGGCAAACGGTTCTTGGGATACTGACAAGACTTCACAGAGCTGAACGGACGGAGCGCAGCAACTACATCATAGCATTCCACCCTGAGCTTTTACTCAGTCTTTACCTACATTTACCAACACATACACAATCGGGCCACTCCAACCATCTTCACCTTCTCCCTCCACAGAACACAGGAGAAAAATGGATGTTATGAAGCCACTGATTGCCACCTAACTGAACCACAGTCACAAGACCGATTAACTCCCTTCCTGAATCCAGCCTGCAGCAAACTCAGAAGAAGAAAACATGCTCACATTCTATAAACTATCCAGAGGGAGAGAGAGCTGAAATCTGACTTGAAGAAAGGCTATTGTCTTCATTACTCACTACCTAGGATCTCAGAATCAACAGTGGATTGTTCAACTTAAAACCCTTCATAAAAATAATAATTTGTTTAAACCTCTCCTCATGAAGCTGCAAAGAGGGTGAGCTTATTAAAAGAGCACACCTGTAATCCCAGCACTCAGGGAGGCAGAGGCAGGTGGATCACTGTGACTTCGAGGCCAGCCTAGTCTACAAAGTGAGTCCAGGACAGCCAAGGCTACACAGAGAAACCCTGTCTGGAAAAACCAAAAAGGAAAAGAAAAAGTGCACCTGCTGCTTCTGCAGAGAACCGGGTTTGGTTCCTAGCAACCACAGTAGATGGCTCACCAGCACCACCCCTAACTCCAGCTCCAGGGGATCCATCACCCTCTTCTGGCCTCACACAGAATATATATACACTCAGGCACAAACACAAAATAAAACAGGAAGAGAAGTATAAAAGGAGGGCAAGGAAGGAAAAACTCATTATAAAATAAATAAGCTGGTTTCATGTATCACCTATCCTTTTAAGGGTTAAAATTCCATTTGATGTTTTAGTGGGGTAAAAAATAACCACAGTCAGCCCTGTGTGGTGGCACAGCCTTTAATCCCAGCACTCGGGAGGCAGAGGCAAAGGCAGGCGGATTGCTGTGAATTGGAGGCCAGCCTGGTCTACAAAGTGAATGTAGGACAGCCAAGGCTAAAACAAAGAGACCCTGTTTTGAAAAAAAAAAAAAAAGTAAAAATGCGTGTAGTAAAAAGACTGTTTATTCTTGAGAACATGGGTAAGGCTGGCTTTCTACCTGAAATCTCCAGTGTTAAAAGTATCTTTCCTGAGGTGACTTCCTATAACTCAGTGCAGCATACTTCCAAGTCTGGACAGCAACACCTCACCATCACCTGAAAATAACTGCTGCTTCCATAGTCCTTATTAAAAACAGAGCATTGTCTGGCAATTCTTCAACTGAGGAAGTAAATACTAGGTTTGTCTACTGTTACGCGCCCCGACAGTCATTTCTCCACCAGTATCACAAGAAAGGACTCATGTGACTCTCCCATTTGGAATGTGGCTAGCACTACGCTACTTCACATCAGCTCCAAGTTGCCCACCTGAAGGTTAGGAGTCTTCTCGTGGGTTTTCTGGATTGCACTTTGGTAATGTGCACGGGCCCAGTCATCTTCACATCAATTTAACACTGGAACTCTCCAGGAACACACAACCAACCCTGGGCTTCCTACAAGAACGAAACTCCCACCAAGGAGTGGAGACTCCAGATAAAGAAAAACATGTCAAAATAAGAGAATCTCGGAACGGTTTTTACATTCCTCTAGCCCTTAGGAACAAATGCCCCTCATAACACCTACTATAAGAACCTAAGGAAATACCCTTAAGTTGCTCAACTACTGTAAAATAAAGATGTGGGCTGGTGTGGGGTGCAAGCCTTTAATCTCAGCTTTGGAGGCAGAGCCACGCTATCTCTGTGAGTACCAGGTCACCCTGGTCTACATAGCCAGTTCCAGGCCAGCCATGGCTTGTCCCAATAGTAATAATATTACAAAAGAACAGCAGCGACAAAAGAGCAGAACATTTTAAAGAGGAGAGTCCCCGAGTAATGAAGACCTCAAAGCCATTCCCACCCCCAAGGGAATAGACTGTCCCCGGAAGGAGTAGGGTTACCTGGGCAGGTTGGCCGACACAAAGAACAGATAGGAACCTAAGTGACATCAACCTCACTGACGATTGTCAACCCCTCCACCTTCAAGTCAAGCCACAAAGCTAGACGGCCCTCGTCTCCCTAACCGAGTGGTGCCTCTACAGAAAGAAGTGGACACCTTGCTAATTGCCCCCCAAAACGGTGAAACTTCGCATCAACATCAGCAGTTGGGTTAGGAGGGTGCAGGAGCCAAGAGGAAGGGGTTGGTATTGAGACCGGAATCTCCGTGACTTGCCAGAGGAAACCGCACGGGCTCCAGACAGCAGAGGCGCCGGGATTTCCATGCAGCTGCCACGACAGGTGACCCGGCCGCTTTGCAGACCAGCCCCGCTGCCTGGCGGGGCTTGGCTGAAAGTGGGGAGGGCAGGATGGGGAAGGAGGGAAAAGGAGAGCCGCCCCGGGACCCCCCGAGGCCGACAAAGCAAGAAGGAACGATGGGGAGGCCGGACCGGCGCAGCCCGTCTTCCCGAGAAAACCGTTGAAAGGGATTTTTCTGTCTCCACAATTAAGGAGAAAGGGGGAAAATGGCTCCAAGCCAAACGCCTTCTGATTTTTACACACACATACACGCGCACACACACACACTCTCCCGAGCTCCTCCGTCAGCCCATTTCCTCGCACGCCGGAACAAAAGGCGAACGGGCGAGCAAGGCGCGGGCCGCCCAAGCTGGGGGTCCGCTGAGGAGCCCCACGCCGGCCGCTCCCACCGCCGGGTTCCCGCCGCCCCCGCCGCCCGGACCCTCGCGGCCGCCCAGCGCAGCCTCACCTCCCGAGCGGCCGTGGCGGCGGCCCGGTGCCTCTCCTCCTCCTCCACCTCCTCCGCCTCCGGCAGCCCCTCGGCGCCGCCGCTGCTGCCACCACCGCCGCCGCCGTCTCCTCCCCACCCCCCCGCGTCTCGGCCGAGACTCCGCCTCCCTCAGCCGCCGCCGCCGCCGCCGCCAGTCCGGCTGGTGTGGGGGGGGGGGTCGGGGGAGAAGGGCACGTGACGGCGCCACGTGACCCGGCGCCACCCCTGCCCGCCCGCCTCCCGCGGACCCGCGGCGGGTGGCGCTGCCCGGTGTGCGCGCGCGCGCGGGGTGCGGTCTCGAGCCTCCTCCCACGCGCCACTCGGCTCCCCGAGACACTAGCGACGCCCGCCTCCGCCACGGCCGTGACGTCCAGCCTGGACCACGGCACTTGGACTCTCCCAGAAGCTCGCCTCCTCCGGAGCCCTCCTCGCTTGCGACCTCGTCAGGGGTTTTGCCAGCGGGGGGCCGGAAGTGGACATCCCGCAGTCTCCCACCCGGAGCCGCCAGAGAGCACACACACAGCGGTTGGTGAGCCAGCGTGGCTCCCCTGGAAACTGTCATTCAAGTGTCTCTGGCGGCGTGCTGCTGTCATGTCAGTACTCCCTCTAGTTGCTTTCATGGAGGAAAGAATCTATAGCGTCATTTTAAGTCACTCAGGCACACACACAGTCTTTGCCCCCCGCCCCTGTTAAGTTGATGTGCTAAGAACGGAAACTTCACCCATCCTTCGGTTTTCCACCGTTACAAAGAAAGCGTTGCTTGGGTGTAGAAAATGCATGGTTTAAAAATCAAAAATAGACAGGATCAGCATGGCTAAGAACAGTAGATGCTCTTTCAAGTGTTAGGCACTGTTTTCTATTTCTGCGTATCCGCCAACGTTTAAAAGCACTTTACGGTTTTGTACGTGTTCTCTTGCTACAGACAGGGTCTTCACTATGTAGTGTAGGCTTGGTCTCAAACTCAGTTCTCCTGCCTCAGCCTCTTGAATGCTGGGCTTTCAGGCACCATGCCTAGCCAGTTCATATTTTAAAGTTATCCTTCTGCTAATTCTAACCGAAGTTTAAGCAAGAGTCCACAGGTTCTAAAACTCCAGTGTCTGAGACTTTACACGTGCTAATAAATGTCCAGTGCCTGAGACTTTACAAGTGCTAATAAATGTTTTTCTGTTTGTTTTTTGAGACAGGGTCTCACTGTATAACCTGGAACTCTCTGTATAGACCGGGCTGGCATGGGCCTCACCGAGAGCGAGCCACCTGCCTGAACAGCACGAGTTCTTTCTATTCCAGTCACTCCTCTGCCAATACTGTAGATTTGATTTTACTATTCTTCTGTTCTCTGCTTCGTAGCTGCCTTCTATGCCTCCCCGAATTCCTTACCCCTTAAAGCTCTGTTCTCTTTCATGATATTTTCAGGAGGAAGGTGGCTTGCTTAAGAGCTCAGAGTTGACCTGACAGCCAGTCTAGTTAATAGCATGATGATGCGATTGTGACATAAATGCTGTGTGCTTTCCAGTGTGTGGTTGAGCCTCTGTGATGGAGGATGGGAAAAACATGTTGGTGGAGCCCTACACTACACCGCCCTGCCCTAAAGCTGGTCCAGCTCTGCAGTTGTCCCGAGGTGACTGGTTGGTCCCCCCTTACCTCTCCATCCATCTCTTGACACCGTATCACAGTATCACATGACTGGGATACCCAGATGCCTGAGCCCCACAGATCCTGTCACGGAGGCTCTTTCCTTTCTCCCCTGGGTAGCTCCCCTCCCTCCTGGCTGTAACAATATCTAAAGCCCAAAGAATTTGTTGATTCAGCCCTTTAGCCACCAAGATATTAAGCACCGGCACATGGAAACCGGATCCTGGACATCGGGTGATAGCACAGGAGCCAGAGCTTTTGGAGAATAAGATACAAGCCTTTTAGTCTTCCGGTGTGTTCTGAGAGCCAAAAACCTTTGTGCCAGCTCAGGCTTCATCACTGGAAACACAGCATGCAGCGCGAAGAATGAAACGGCCACATCCCCTGGCTGCTCCGTGCCAAACCGAATCCATGGGGCTCCTACCAGTGCAGGGTGCTACCAGTCGTGTGTAGAGGAACTGTGGTAAATGCCGGGCAAGTTGTGAGGGTGAGTGTGGAGGCTGAGGACTCGAGTCACTGCAGTGTCTTAAAATGTCAAAAATTCCACAGGTAGCTGTTGAGGGGAAGAAGTTTTAACCTCAAAGAAAGTTAAGCTCAGCTAGTGACACTGAGCCTGAAAGTCACTGAGCTCCTACTCTGGACCAGCTCTGTCTAGAACGAAAGTTCTGTGTGTGAGTGTGCAGGGTTGGGCCCTGGCTCAGATAAAGAAAGCTCCCCTCATGCTGACCCTAGAGGGAGTGGATAGCCAGCCTTGATTGTAGCATCAGATCTGCTGTGGCCATTTTATTTCTCCGATGAGCTGGGCTGCACACTCAGAACAACTTCAGTTCCCATCTGTGTCCATGCCTTAGAGCCTGAAGCTCCAGCCAGCCAAACACTTCCTCTCTCTCATCCTTGCCAACGCCTCCCAGAGCAGAGTCACACATGGACCCAGTGCCTAGGACCCAGCATGGCTGCTTGGCTCAGAATGGAAGGGGAAAATGGGAAACAGGCAAAAATGGCTTTATGAAGTGAGACCAAACGTTTTGTATGTGGCTCCTTTGTGGAATCTGAAAGCAGAGAAGAGGCGGCCAGGGTACCACACGTAGCCTGCAGCTGGAGCACATTTCTCCTTCCTTACAATTCAGGTCTGTTCCCTGGTCTAAAAGGCACATGCCTGGCCTTGCTTAACCCAACACACTTTTTGTTGTTGTTGTTGTTGTTCATTTGTTTGTTTTTTGAGACAAGGTTTCTCTGTGTAACCTCAGCTGGCCTCGAACTCGTAGCCATCCACCTGCCTCTGCCTCCCGAGTGCTGGGATTAAAGGCGTTCTCCACCACGCCCGGCTGTATTAATTGCTTTTCTATTTCTATGATAAAATGCTGTGACTAGGGCAGCGTGCAGAAGGAAGGGTTTATATGGCTTATGATTCCAAAAGATCCATCATGGCAGGGAGTCACGGAGGCAGGGACAGCTGAGAGCTTACATCTTGAACCACAGTATGAAGTAGAGGGAGTGAACTGGGATGGCCCTTGGCTTTTGAAATCTCAAAGTCTGCCCCCAGTGACATGGTTCTTCCAGCAAAGCCACACCTTCTAAACTTACCCAAACAGTGCCATCAACTGGTGAGCATCTGTTCACACATCAGAGCCTACAGCGGACCTTCTCATTCAAACCACAAGCAGGATACTAGCCAAGTCCAACCCTCAGCCCCACACCCAAAATAAAAACACAATTTCAGGAAAACAGATGGGGCCAGGGAGACAGCTCAGCAGTTAAGAGCACGTGTTCTTACCGTGGTCCCATGTTCACGTCCCAGCACCCACAGGGCAGCTCACAGGTCTATAACTCCAGCTCCAGGGGATCCAGTGCCTTTTTTTTCTGACCTTCCTAGGCCCCAGGTGTGCACATGGTAGGTACATAGACATTCAAGCAAAATATCCGTACATACAAAATAAAGCTTAAGTTTTTAAATAAAGGGACAAGGTCACAAGGTCTGGGTTACACTTCCTACTTGACATGTGCTAAGGTACGCGCGCGCACATGGCTACTCTCTCCAGGCTCCACAGTTTAGTCTCTGATGGGAACAAGGCATCGGTGTCTGATTCTGTGAACTCTCCATTTTATGCTGTGTGTTGGAGAGGGGGGTTCCTTTTCTTTACGATAGGGTCTCCCCTGATAGGCTGTGGTCAGATGGTGGGGGAGACGCTCTGACCTTCCTGTCAGAGGTCTAAGGGAGGGGAATAGAGTGGGGGAGGAAGGGAGGGTGGGAACGGGAAGATACAAGTGAGGAGATAACAGTGGGGATGTAATCCGAATAAATTAAAATAAACTAAAAAAATAAAAGCTTTAACAACAATAAAAGATAGGGTCTCCCCATGTAGTCTTTCCTGGGCTTGAACTTGTAACCCTTCTGACTGGGCCTCAGGAGAGCTGGGATGCTGAGATTTACAAGCCGGTGCCATTACGCCCAGCTCTGATTTCTGTTGTCAGTGGTAGTTTTGGGGCACACTTTTTATATTGAAATCCACAAATAGAAGTAGACTTAAATTACAGACTCATGACTTCTCCATGGTTTAGAATATAGGTATAACACCCTCCCACAGGCGATTTTGTTTTCACTTTTATTAAGCTATGTGAAACTAAGGAAGGAGCAGTCTAATTACAAGGTAGTATAAGGCATGACTATGCAACTTTATACTCCAGTCAAATGAAACTATTAAGTACCAAATAAAAAGTACCAAAAATAAGTTTGCAAGGGCTGGACCTCCCAATTGCACTGCACCTCCCCACAGCAAGTTTACCTTAGTTTACAATAAGGAGATGGGAAAACACATTTTAAGTTTAATTTCTACTTTTACCCATCCTTTCTATTTCTGTCCCGTGTGCACCACTCACCAGTTTATTCCTTTGACCATGAGTCTAAGATACAACTTATAGACAGTTTGTAGTAGCCAGTTAACCAGGTGGAGGTCTCATAACTTTAATAGCAGCACTTGGGAGGCAGAGACAGGTGGATCTCTGTGACTCTGAGGCCAGCCTGGTCTACAGAGTGAGTTCCAGGACAGCCAAAGACACATAGTGAGACCCTGTTATGAAGAAAGTTCTAGTAGGCAATTAATAATCGCTAACAGGATCGATGTTCAGATAGTACTCTATTTTGAAAGCATCTGTCCTAAACTTTCTGAGAATATGTTACTTGTCCTGATGGCCTTTTTCTCCTTTCATTTTGTTTTACGTTGTTTCATTTTGTACATGTGTGTGTGGATGTGCCCTATTGCATGTGTGGAAGTCAGAGGGCAATTCGCAGGAGTTGCTTCTCTCATTCCACATGGGATGCCAGTACAGGCTTGGCTGGAAGCACCTTTACCAAGTAAGGCATGGTATGGGTCATATTAAAAGTCCGTGGGGTGTGTGTGTGTGTGTGTGTGTGTGTGTGTGTGTGTGTGTGTGTGTGTGTGTGTGTACATCTGCAGGAAACTGAGGTAAACTTGATGTAGAGAAGTGGAATGACACTTTGGGTCCTTAATTTTTAAGCCTATAAAGGGACAAGTGTTAACTCCACCCTGAGAAAGGCTAACTGCTCCTGCAGAAGGTGTAGCATCTGTGGCTGCTGCTGCCATCTTGTGGCCAGGACAGGAGGCAGCCAACACAGGGCTGGGGAACAGAGATGGCAGTGGCTTGGGTCATTGGCTCTCAGAAGTAGCCATCCTGTGTGTGTTCCATTCACCTTGGCAACATTTCCTCTGGGGAAAAGGAATTAGGGATTGGACCAGACCCTTCTATATTCTGTACATGCTCTCACTCCACACTGAGCCACACACCCTCACCCCTGATTTGGTTTTTTAGTCTCTCTCTGTCTGTCTATCTCCGTGTCTGTGTGTGCCTCTCTCTGTCTCTGTCTCTCTGTGTCTGTCTGTCTGTCTGTCTGTCTGTCTGTCTGTCTCTCTCTCTCTCTCTCCCCGGGATCCCAATTCCCCAAGACTGGCCCCAGATTTACTACCTAGCTGAGGATGCTTGAACACCATTCTCCTCTGTCTCCCTACTATGTGTATTACTATGGCCGGATTTTCATGTAAATGGAGAGTTGGCTCAGCAGTTAAGAACACTCTTACCTCTTAGCTCTTGCAGAGGACTTGCATTCGATTCCTCATACCCACATGGTAGCTAACAACTCCATTTACAGGGGACCTGATGTCTTCTTCTGGCCTTCATGGGCCCCAGGCATGCTTAAGCTGTACCTGCGTACTTACAGGAAAACACTCAGACATATAAAGATAAATATTTTTAAAAATCCATATATCCAAATGAGCCTCAAATGATATACCAAAGCAACTATCATGAACTGAGCATGCACATGCAGGCCAGTTTCTTCTGATGCTCTGGCCTTGTGACTCTGACACAGCAAGTGACAATAATGAATATCAACTAATGTAGCAATAAAAAAAAGTATTTGTGAGCTGGGCAGTGGGGGTGCACACCTTTAATCTTAGCACTTGGGAGGCTGAGGCAGGCAGATCCCTGTGAGTTCAAGGCCAGCCTGGTCTACAAAGTGAGTCCAAGATAGTCAATGCTACACAGATAAACCCTGTCTTGAAAAAAACAAAACAAACAAACAAAAGACAACAACCAAAACAAGACAAAAAAGTGTTTGTGAGTTGGGCAAGGTGGTGCACGCCTGTAATCCTAGCACTCAGAGAAACAAGCAGGCAGATGTCTGTGAAATGGGGGAGGGGGTGTGTTTGTTACTTTTTTTTGAAAACCATAGATGGTATACAAAAAAGTTCAGAATGTGAGAGAGAAAATTAAACTGGCAAGTGCTCATGTCTCAAAAGTATTCTAAATATAAGTTCTAAATATGAATATTTGCCTTAAGACTGAAAGGTGGCTAGCACAGTGTCACATACCTATAATCCCAGCACTAGGGATGCTCAGATGGAAGACTGTCTCATGTGCAAGGCCAGCCTGGGCTACACAGTAAACATTCTTTGCAGACAACAATAATACAGCCCAGTTGGTAGGGCGAATGCCCAGCACGGGTGAAGCCCTGGGTTCAGTCTCTAGCATGCTGTAAACGGTGGAGTGGAGCACATGTAATTTCAGCACTCAGGAGGTGGAGACAGTGGAGACAGGAAGGGTGGAAGTTTAAGGCCACCCTCTGCTACACAGAGTGTTTACGGTCAGTCTAGGATACATAAGACCTTGTCTCAAACACAAAACTAGGACCAGCAAGATGGCCCAGTAGGTAAAGATAGTCGCCACTAAGCCTACAAACCTGAACGCCATGTCCAGAGCCCACTCCCTCAAGCCATCTTCTTACTTCCACACACACTAGCATGCACTCCACACGTGTGTACACACGATCAATAAATGTAGTGAAAACTTAAGCTGAAACAGTAGTAGCAATAACGACTGAGATTAAAAGACTTGATAAGACAACATAAATCATAGAAATGGAATACTGTTCCTAGAAGTCACTGTTGTTCAGAAAAAAAATCAATTTATATTTGACTTACATGCTACATTTTACTGACCTTGAAGATTTCTTGAGCAATATAAGAGATGTGATAGACTAGTTGCCTAGCAACTTGAAATTAGTGAGACATGTCCCCTTTCCTTAGCTTGATTTTAAGTCAAATTTCGTGAAGGCTATAAAATAGGTAAGATGGAAAAGCCCATAACACACTGTGAATAAGCTTAAAGAAAAAAAAAACTACTTATGTGGTCTACATGTTAGGATAACAGAATTATTTTGGATAAGACCATGGTCTAGAACAGTCTAGAATGCTCTTTTTCTTATGGCAATTATATTACTGTAAAGGCCTCTGGCTGGTGAGCATGTGCTTTGAGACTACATATATGTATGCACATCTACACACAAACACGTATATCACACAGGGATGGAGAGATGGATCAGATGACTTGTGTTCAGTTCCTGGGACCCACATCAGGTGGCTCAGAACCACCTGTAATTCCAGTCCTAAGTGATCTGGCCCTCTCTTCTGACATCCACCGTCAACTGTACTCCTACACACACCGCACACAGACACACACACACAGACACACACACACACACACACACACACATGCATGTGTGCGCACGCAGATGCAGAATGAGGGGAAGGGTGGAGTAATATGAAAACAATGGTAAATTTGAGACTGAGACAAGAAAGCTTCTGTAAAGCCTGATGTACAGTTGCATCAAAAGAAGGAAAAATATTTTTGTGATCTCTATGTATAAAAGTTTAGAAACCAGGGAAACATTCTTTTGCCATTTTAAATTGAAACACATTTTTTTTCCTAGTGAAAATTAAGTCTGAAATCCAATCTAAATTCATTTAATGCAATGTACCAATTATATATATTAGCAGTATAATTTCCCCCCACGATGACCCAGGGATTAAAGCTAGGACAAAGCTAGGAGATCTAGAACCCCCATGTAGAAAGCAGAATGTGTGCCTGTGCTTTTAAAATTCTTGGTCAGAGCGCCTCCTACTGGAAACGCTCAATGCTATAAATCAGACTGCTATCTACTTGGGCATTTATTGAGTCAGGGTCCTGTTCTGGAGCTCTATGAGCTCAACTGATCTCAAGTAATTATGAATATTATGAATACAAGTGCACACTACCAAACCAGGATGAGAGAAAAGAGAGGAGAGAAAGAGAGAGGGGGTGAGGGGAGAAGAAGAAGAAGAAGAAGAAGAAGAAGAAGAAGAAGAAGAAGAAGAAGAAAGAGGAGGAGGAGGAGGAGGAGAAGAAGAAGAAGAGAGGAGGAGGAGGAGGAGGAGGAGGAGGAGGAGAGAGAGAGAGAGAGAGAGAGAGAGAGAGAGATTAAGATTATACTTGTACCTAGGGCATCAAACTTTACTAACAATCTCTCTGCATCTGAATTACACCTCCAGCCCAAGATTAAAATTTATTTATTAGGATTTGTTCATTTTTATATGTATGTATGAATATTTGTCTGCATATAAGTGTACTATGTGCATGCTTGGTACCCACAGTAGTCAGTAGAGAGTGTCAATTCCCCTGGAACTAGCCTTACAGATGTTTGTGAACTGTCATGCTAGGAACTGAACATGGGTTTTCTGGAAGATTGGCAATTTTTTTTGAGACAGGGTTTCTCTGTGTAACCCTGGCTGTCCTGGACTTGCTTTGTAGACCTTGCTGGCCTTAAACTTAGTGACCCGCCTGCCTCTGCCTCCCAAGTGCTGGGATTAAAGGTGTGCACCACCACCACCCGGCATAAGATTCAAAATTTTAATGCATCTAATAGCTTTATGTTCATTGATTCCTTATGGCAGAGGGACCTTTCTCACATTAGGTTTTGAACAGCCCACTTTGCATGCCAGATTAGAACCAAGACAAAGATGGATCAACCCAAATGCTTTGGATTTGCCAGTATTTCAGATTTTGGATTTTTGGAGCAAGGACGCTCAGGCCGTTCTTCCACGTATCTGCAGTGCTCTCTCCTTCTTGTATCCGAGCTCTGGAAGCAAGGACTCTGTGTTCCCTTTCCTAGCTGTGTGCTCGAAGATGAGACATTCCACTCTGTGCGCTGGGTGTGCTTAAGTGCTTGCCTGTGCCGTTCGCAGCTGTTAACCTCATCTGGGAAAACAATTTTAGATGCAGCTCAAGTACCATGTATTGATTTGTAATCGAGTGGCTGGATAGCTCAGGATGTTTGGGAGGTATTTTTAAATTTTTATGTGTTTGTGAGTGTGTGCCACACACATGTGTCAGGGGAAGTGTGTGGAGAGGCAGGAGAGGGACTTGGATTGCATGTTGCTGGAGTTACAGGTAGTTGTGCGTTGTCTAACACAGGTGTTGGGAACTGAACTCTAAGAGCAGCAAGTGCTCTTAACTATTGAGCCATCTTTTCAGCCCCCTTTCTTTAGGACATAATCAAAAAGCTTTTGTATAGCCAGGTTTGGTGGCGCATGCCTTTAATCCCAGCACTTGGGAGGCAGAGGCAGGCGGATCGCTGTGAGATCAAGGCCAGCCTGGTCTACAAAGCAAGTCCAGGACAGCCAAGTCTACACAGAGAAACCCTGTCTCAAAAAACAAAACAAAAGAAGCTTTTATATACTACTACTACTATTATTATTATTACTATTATACCTACTCAAGATACTAGAAGCCACCTAAATTCTAGAAATAGGGAAATGGCTAAATAAATGGTGACATTATATATATGTATATAATAACATATACACACATATATATGATGTTATGTACTATATCTATATATACACATATATTACTCTCATCAATGCTTATGATTGTTTAAAATGGGGTACATGTTTTCCAGGTTGGCTGTTAACTTCTGAGTTCTGCCTCAACTTCCTGAGCAGCTGATCCTACGAGTGTGTACTACTGCATCCTGCTTCTAATGTGTGATTTAGGGAGGGGGTGGTACTAGGCATAGAACCCAGGGCTTTGTACATTCCAAGAAAGTGCCCTTGAATGAGCCACGCCCTCAGCCCCCAAATGCAGGATTTAAAAAAGAAATCATGGTCATATGGGAAAATGTTTATTATTATTGTTGTTGTTGTTATTGTTATTATTATTATTATTAACAGAATGTCACTGTATCCCTATGTGGATTTGACCTCACTGATTCCCCTCCCTCTGTCTCCCAAGTGCTGAGTGTAAAGGTTCATACCACACACCCAGGGAAGCTACTTGTCTTTTGTTACCATAGGACAGACATGTGCATGCCTGTGCTAACTGAAATGCTTCTCTTGAGGTTGTTCCAGGACCTAGATCAGACTAAGTCTGCTACAAGACTGTGAAAGGCAGACAGAGCAAACAGCTTAAATAACTTGAGCTCTAATTAAAATCCTTCCAGAAAACCAAAAAGTAAATCAGATAAGCCCAACTGCAAAGTTAAAAAACCAAAACCACCTGGTCTTTAAACAGCTATCAAGGAGCTAAGGAAATAGCTCACTTGGTAAAATACCCACTGTGCAACCACAAGGGCCTGAGTATTAACCCCTAGAAACGTGTGTGTGTGTGTGTGTGTGTGTGTGTGTGTGTGTGTGTGTGTGTGTGTGTGTGTGTGTGTTGGGTCCAGCAGCTCTACCACCACCTGAAGAAGTCATCAAATGCCAGTCCTGGGGCTGGGGATTTAGCTCAGTGGTAGAGTGCTTGCCTAGCAGCTCTGGGAAAAAAAGGCCAGTCTTTATCACCCACATACATGTGTAAATATATACCCTGTACACTTGTGCACACACATATATTAACACATATATACAGCGCACACACACACCAAGGCGCAGGGATCAGTGGCTGTAGAGATGTGGTGATAGAGTCAGTGAAAACAGCTGGAAGGGTGGGGCAATGGTTTGATGAGCAATAGTGCTGGCTTCACAAGCATGGGACCCAGAGTTTGCTTTCCAGCACCCACATAACAAGCCAGGGCTGGGCTCGTGTAACCCATGGGCTGTGTAGGAAGGGGAGACTGCTGAGACTTGCTAACCAGCCAGCTTACCTGAGAAACAGCGAGCTCAGGTTAAGAGGCAGACCGTCTCAGCCAGGCCACGCCATTTTGTAAAGTCTCGTTTTATATACGAACTGTGGCAATTCCGCAAACTGCAGTAATTTGGTTTCCATCGCTAAAGTAACTCATTTTTCTATATTCATGCTTTCCTTGCCTGAACACTAGTTCAGAGACACTGATTGTCAGGCAGGCAATGGTGATGCATGCCTTTAATCCCAGCACTCGGAAGGCAGAAGCAGGTGGATCACTGTGAGTTCAAGGTCAGCCTGGTCTACAAAGTGAGTCCAGGACAGACAAGGCTACACAGAGAAACTCTGTCTTGAAAATAAAAAAACAAAAACAAAAACAAAAACAAAACAAACCAACAAAAAATCCCACAGAGACACTGATTGTCAATCATGTGGTGAAGGAGGGACTGCCACACTGCTAAGGGCAGTGGGGACCAGGAAGTGGGAAAGGAGAAACGGGAGTGTCACAAACAGGATAAGAGGTTTACAGTGTTGACTAGCATCAGTAAACTAAAGGGACAGGACAAAGGGAAGGTCAGAGCGTAGAGAAAGGGTGGGAATACAGTAGATGTGTTACCTGAAGCAGCCAGGAGGTCCTTTTCCTTAGGAGCTTCCCCAAGGAAAGCCGGATTCTTACCTTTAATGCAGAAACAAATTTCAGGGTGGTAAAAGCAGAGTTGGAGTTTATTAGAAATACATTTTGACATAGGCCTTTTTATTTACTGAAGGCTCTTTGCCACCTTTCTCTAAACCTCACAGGGACACAGTAGGGAGCAGGCCTGCTCTTCCCATGTGCAAGGTAGGACCTCTTTGAATTTCTTTTCACTAATATAACATTGACCCTATTTTTTAAAAGTCTCCTTAGATTTGTGTACGGATGTTGTCTGCATGTATGTACGTGCATCATATGCATGTCTGCAGAGGCCAGAAGGCAGCATTGGCTCCCCTGGAATCGAGGTAGGAATGGTTGTGAGGCACCATGTGGGTGCTAGGAACTGAACCCACAGTCTGCAAGAGGAGCAAGCGCTCTTAACTGCCGACTCATCTCTCCAGTCTCATCTCCAACCTTACTCCTTGGGTAGTAATTGCTAGACTGTGAGACTGTATTGGTCCTTTTGGGTTAGGTGATATTATAAAGTTTGTTCACATTGACACCACAGCTGTTATTTGTCCTTGTTCCTCAGGAGCTTGGGAGGCATTAGGTTAACAGAACATTGAGGTACCTTCATCTGGTCTCTTGATGGTCATTCGTGGGCTCCACAAGTCAGCTGGCTTCCTCCCTTCCTTCTTTGCCTTTCTGTCCCTCCCTCCTCCTTAGTGGTCTGCTGGGTTATGTTTGGATGGTCTGGATTTTATTGGCAATATCCAGTGTCATAAGCAGGAGGCAGCAAGTATGTGACTTCCTCTGTCAGGACCTACCTGGGACCATCTTGACGCTGGCCTCACCACTGCCACAGAGCTTCCTCACAGTATGCTGGGTGTAGTGCTTGTTCGTCTTGCCATCCGCACTAAATGATATGTTTGCCTTCTCCTCAAGGCAGACGTGGTGGGCATTGGGCACCTGATGATGGCACAGTGGTCAAGCGGGGGCTTCCAAGGTTATCTGGGCTTTCCCAGGTGTCTTGGGCCACTTAGTGGTTGGCATGACCTTTCTGTTGCAGCTATAGTGCCGTTCAGCATTGGCCTCTTGTCATCAAAGCTGTTGCTTTGAGCTCTAGGAGAGGCAAGGCCTTCTCCTTTACTTCAGCACTACCTTGGAAAGGCAGGCCAGCCTCCTAATCTTTCTACTGTCCC
Source organism: Acomys minous (assembly GCF_964271855.1). Lineage (NCBI taxonomy): Eukaryota > Metazoa > Chordata > Mammalia > Rodentia > Muridae > Acomys > Acomys minous. The sequence continues at coordinate 137,224,256 of NC_140485.1, read as the reverse complement.
ACAGTGGGTCCCTCACAGCAGTTCCTCTCTAGCACCGATGTACATAAAATTCATCTGGTAGACTCATTAGAGTGCAGACTCAGGTTTAGAATGGACTTCAGCCAGCCAGGCACGGTGGCACACACCTGTAAATCCTAGCACTTGGGAAGGCAGAGGCAGGCAGATCTCTATGAGTTCAAGGCCAGCTTGGTCTACAAAGAGAGTCCAGGTCAGCCAAGGGTACACGGAGAAACCATGTCTCAAAAAAACTAAAACTAAAACCAAAAACCAATGGCCTTCTACCTTGAAGCCACTGCTATGTCTGGGGACCACTCTTGCTTTACCTGAGCTGTGAGACTTCCTGATCACTTCAGAAGTGGCACAAAAGGAAGTGGGAGCTCCTTGGTTACTAGAGAAAAGAGCTATTTTTGTTTGTTTGTTTATTTGTTTTGAGACAGGGTGTCTCTGTGTAGCCTTGCCTGTCCTGGACTCACTTTGTAGACCAGGCTGGCCTTGAACTCACATTGATCCACCTGCCTCTGCCTCCACAGTGCTGGGATTAAAGGTGTGCGCCACCACATCTGGCAAAAGAGCTACTTCTAACAGAGCTCAGTGCTTCTCCTGAACCCTGAGCTTGTTGAGGGCACCCTAGAATAGTCTGTCAGCTGCCAATTCCTTAGTTCTCAGGGAAGATGCCCCCCATTGTGGTGACTCAGGCTCCTGGCTTGCTAAGCAGTCGGGGGGGGGGGGTAGGCAGACGGAAGAACCTACTTTTGCTTATCAACTAGAGGTCAAGGAGTCTGGACAGCAAGGTGCCAGGAACTCCTGGAGAAACAGGGACTCCCCATCGTAGGATGACTAACCACACTGGGTGACACCTGTGTGTTTGGAAGCTGTTCCTTGAGGCACTGCTACCTGGCAGGGAGCATTCTCAAGATCATCAGTTAGAACTGCAATTTTCAGGTCTGTAAGAGGCGTTGTGTTCTCCCAGCACTCACAGGCAGAGGCAGGGCTGATCACGACTCTGAGAAGCTTATTTTTGTCCATGTTTTCTTACTAAATGCACTGACTACAAATTACAGGTTACAAATAAACACGATTTAATGTGCTCATTAAGATTAACCGACGGGCTGGAGAGATAGCTCAGAGGTTAAGAGCACTGCCCACTCTTCCAGATGCCCTGAGTTCAATTCCCAGCAACCACATGGTGGCTCACAACCACCTATAATATGATCTGATGCCCTCTTCTGGGATGCAGGTGTACATGTAGAAAGAGCTCACATACATAAAATAAGTAACTCTTAAAAAAAGAAAAAGACTAACAGACAAGCCAGGCACTGTGACACAAGCCTGTAATACCAACAGTTGGGGAGGCAGAGGCAGAGGCAGAGGCAGGTGGATCTCTGTGAGTTTGAGGCTAGCCTGGTTTACAAAGCAAGTCCAGGACAGCCAAGGCCACACAGAGAAACCCTGTCTCAAAATAAACCAAACTAAAAACCAAAAGACTAACACAGACTGTTATGTCCATCCCATGTCCTGCTGAAACTCGTCAAGACTTCTGTGACTTCTTGTCACTCTACTAGTTTTGCTTACCTCTCTAGGTATAACTCCATTTTTCTCAGAGTGAAACTAACTTTCTTGCCTTAATTTAACAAAACACAAACCACATATCTGAAGATCTTAATAAATGCAGATGTTGTTGAGAGCTTAAAAGACAGTGGCGTGCTGGGCATGGTGGCGCACGCCTTTAGTCCCAGCACTCGGGAGGCAGAGGCAGGTGAATCGCTGTGAGTTCGAGGCCAGCCTGGTCTACAAATCGAGTCCAGGACAGCCAAAGCTACACAGAGAGTCCCTGTCTTGAAAAACAAAAAAACAAAAAACAAAAAACAAAAAAAGTTCATAGACTATGGACTGTCCTTCACAGTGGTGCCCACATCAGAATCCCAGCACTCAGGAGGCTTCAGTGGGGGGTCTTGAGTTTGAGGCCAGCTTAGGCTACCCAGCCAGGTCCAAAATGCAGAAAGATCCACTTTGAGAAACTATATGCTGACAGGACTTAGTAGTTCCATAAAGAATTTACACATAGAAGGAACTGAGAGATGGCTCAGTGGTTAAGAGAACTGGCTTCTGCAAAGGGCCCAGATCCAGTCCCCAGCACCTACATGGTGTCTCACAGCCATCTGTAACTCTCGGGCTCTCACGTGGCGCACATTCATACACATAAACTTCAAACAAGAACAAAATTAAAGTAATTATGCCCAGTAAACAGAAATGACTAAGACATCTTGCAGTCAATATTTAAAAAACAAAACCCTAACCACTTAAGAGTGCTGCAATTACTTTGTCATTCTAGTCAAAGATCCAAACCATGCTAATTGTTGTGAGGAAGCAAGATGCTGCCACTACATGGGGAAGCAGTTATCTAATTAGTGGGTTTTAACAAGAAACTGGTTCCTTGCTGGGTAGGCTCAGCATTTCCTTGGCAGTAAAAGGGAACAGATGTGTGATAGATGAACCTACTGCAAAAACAAAATCCCCGGCACAGAACCAGCTCTACTGCACATCCTGGGCTCAGCAGAACCAGCAGGAAAGCCCTTTAGCAAGGTGGGTGCTTTGATCCTATCTAAGAGCAATAAGCTGAGGTGTAAGCTGAAAAGAGGTATCAGTGCCCTTCGAAGCTCCAATGTAACCCTAATATACCCAAGACGGAAACTTTTCCCTCTCAAGTAGAATTTTTTTGGGGGGGTTGGGGGGCACATGCTACAGCACACAGGAGTCTTCCAGTCAGTTCTTGAGGCCTTTGGGGTGGCTCAGTGGGTAAAAGCCCCTGCTGAGAACCTGCAAGTTCACATGCCCAAGCGGCAGGGTCTCACTGAGATGGAGGAACACTGTTGTGGTCCTACGAGGTTAGGACACAGTCATTGCTGGGCTTGGGCGGTGTTTTCTTTTTCTTCCTTTCCTCAGGAGTAAGTTCTGGTTTTCTACAGAACAGTAGGGGACTAAGGTTTACAACGTTACACACATTGCACTGATCTGACCACCACACATGGCATATATAGGTCAAATTATCACAACGTACCCCATAAATATGTAGTTATGTGTTGGGAAAAATTAAAATGTGAAAGTGTTAATAATGGAGAAATAAACAAAACCATATTTTTCTAAAGGAAGGAAAAAAAAACACTAGAGGGTTTTTGTTGTTTTGTTTAAAGACAGGGTCTCACTATGTAGATGGCCTGGAATTCACTATGTAGACCAGGCTGGCCCACAGAGATCCACTTACCTCTGTCTCCTGAATGCTGGGATTAAAGGCACATAAAGTTTTAACTGAAAACCTGCGGGAACTGGGGTACAGCTGAGCATTTGCCTAGCATGTTCAAAATCTTGGCTTCAATCTTCAATACTCCTAACCTCCCACCCCCAAATAAAACATGCCCACCTAAGCCGGGTGTGTTTGTGCACGCCTTTAATCCCAGCACTCGGGAGGCAGAGGCAGCTGGATCACTTTGAGTTTGAGGCCAGCCTGGTCTACAAGGAGAGTTTGAGGCCAGGCAGGGCTATTACACAGAGAAACCCTGTCTTGAAAAACAAACAAAACAAAACAACCAAACAACAAAAACTTGCCCACCTAAAAACGTAGAATCATCTGCCATCCACAGCAAACAACCCAAAGTTTTATTTATTTATTTGGTGGTTTTTTTTGTTTTCTTGAGACAGGATTTCTCTGTGTAGCCTTAGCTGTCCTGGACTCACTTTGTAGGTCAGGCTGGCCTCCAACTCACAGTGATCCACCTGCCTCTATCTCCCAAGTGCTGGGATTAAAGGCGTGCGCCACCACGCCCAGCCTTAGTGATTACTTCTAAACACAAGAACTAAGTAGAGTTTAGTCCTTCCTTTTGAATTAAGTAGGCTTAAAATCTACAAAGTAGAGCATACATATTTGATACCTTTTCAGTGGAAAACCAAAATTATGTCAAACTACCCATTACAACTTATGTTAATAGGAAATAAAACAACATTTTGATGGTGTTGGGGATTGATCCCCAAGATCACAATAGACAGAGGCCTTACCATAGAGGTAGGTCCTCAACTCATTAATAATTTTGGTTATCACCTGTACTGTGTCAGAAATTAAAGACAGTCTTTCGTTACTTATAATCGGTAATGCTGTTACTGTTCACTAAAGTGATTTCTCAATCACGTTTATGTTGACTACAATGCACACTCAGGTGTCCCACACTAATTACACACGCAAATGTGGGCTCAAGGTTTGACTTACCACAGTATTTAAACACACAGCTTCCTATTATCAAAGTGTAAGCTAGAGCCCACTGTGGTGGTGCACATCTTTAATCTCAGTACTAGCAACGCAGAGGCAGGCAGATAGATCTGAGAGTTCCGGGACAACAACCTCGCTACCTAAGGAGACCCCATTTTGAGGAAAGAAGGAAGGACCTCTTTACACCACTACTGTCTCCTCATATTTGGGGCTTCTTCAAAGACAGCAGTCTACTTGCCCAGTGAAAAACAGCTGTTATTTCCTATCATGGATGTCTAAAGTACATCAAATCAAATAATGGCAATCAAATTCCAAGAATTAGAGCCTAGGCAAAGGCCACTAGAGAATCTCCTCTTTCCTTGTAGTTGGCTCAGTCAACTAAGCAGCTACAAGGGCTTTCATTATTGTCATTGGAACGTATCCTGACTATCCAGACAAACAGCATTTGCATGTGGCTGCACACTTAATAACTAGTGAGACACTTTCCTTTTTTGTTTTTGCTTCTTGAGACAGGGTTTCTCTGTGTAGCTTTGGCTATCCTGGACTTGCTTTGTAGACCAGGCTGGCCTTGAACTCACAGTGATTCACCTGCCTCTGCCTCCCGAGTGCTGGGGTTAACGGGAAAAAAATCTTCTTTTAAGACAGGGTTTCTGTGTAGACCAGGCTGGGCTTGAACTCACAGATCCATCTTCTCTAGTGCTGAGATTAAAGGCATGAATTTTAATGTTTTTAAAGACAGGATCTTACTATGTATCCCTGACTAGCCTGGAACTTAAGACATTTGCCTCCCTCTAGCTCCCGAGTGCTGGAATTGACAGTGTGTGCCACCACACCCGGCCCTATATTTTGTTTTATGCTTTTAATTCCCTTATTCTAAAGAGTACACTCAGGCAGATGGCCCAACACCATAAAAAGAGTAGTGTTTGGTTTAAATGGACTTAAGAGCATATGGATAAAAACAGCATTTATCCCTATTGAGGCTGACCTTACTGCATTTCTTTTGTTTGAACCATTACAGTATGTATTTTGTTTATATATATTCAGTTTCAGATGATCTAAGCGTCAAGTCTCCCAACCCTACTCTCCAGATACTAAGCAGAACTTCAGGTCCATCCCAGCCATTATACACGTACACACACTTCTGCCGCAGGCCGCACTGCCGAGGAACACTTGCCTTGACGGGACAATGCCACCAGCACAGTGTGACCAAGCAAAAACTAAAGGTGCTAAGCAGGCTTTATCTTTGCTTGTTTCTAACTCTGCAGTACAAAAATATGAACAAGAAAAATTAATACCTAGGTTACAATGATAATTTAACCAAACTCCATTATTTTTATGGTGTTATTTAATTGGTGTTTTTAAAAGATAGGGAAAACATTTATGATTCTATTTAATTAATTTACTTATTTGTGTGGAAGGGAGGGACACACACGGAGGTCAGAAGACAACCTTCAAATTCAGGTTGACAGGCTTGGTGGCAAGGGTCTTCAGCAAATGAGCTGTCGCACCAGTGCGAATATGATTACATCTTAATAAAAGACCAATTACAGCCAATTGTTAAAAGTTCTTCTTAAGTTGGGGGCTTTCATCTGAATAAATGCTTCTGCAGCCTTCTGCACAAAATGCTCATAAAAGTCTACAGCATTGCACGAGACACTGAGTGAGCCTCTCCTCATGCCTGTGGTTTGTAACTGCCACATGCTGAACATCTGGCGCTTTCACTTCTGGGTAAGAGAAAAGGCGTTCTGGTCCATGAGTTCCCCTACGCGCTCCTGGAGCACGTTAACCAGCTCCGCAATGACAAAGACGTGTGTGTCATCGATGTCCTGAATGATAAACTTCTTCCCCAAGGCATTGGACTCATCCAAGTACAGCAGGAATTGCTTCATGGCCGGATCGCTGTGGAGACAAGCACAGTTTATGGGACATGCTGCAGCCAACCACACTGGAAAGGCCTCAACAATGACATCTGACAGGGAGGAACTTTTACGATGACTTCTAAAGTTCAGAACTATTATTCAATGTCTTGCTTTTCTCTCAGCCTAAAGTATTAATAATCTGTAGCTATGACTTCACACTAGGAGGTAGAACAACTTCAAGAGAAAGCTTTTAAAGAACTTGTCACTCACAAGAGAAGACAATTAAGCTATTTGAAGCTCTGCAGTTAGCAGCACCCAGAACCACAGCTTCCTTAATTGACTTAAAAAGCAGTGCCCTTCATATTCACTGACAAAGAGCCTGGGGAGAAACAAGAAGGGCTTAGGAGACAATTCTAGAAGTCCATGGGTGGACAAAGCAGGTGTAACAGGCTTCTTCCAGATGGTTTACAGAGAGGAAAAGGAGCTATATGACAGGAAGCCAGAGCGCCCACTTCTCAGACTTAACTTTCACTAATCTCTACTTGCCATAGAAGTACAAATTTTCAAACACTTTAAAAAATTCAGTCTTAGAAGGTGTGTGTGTGTGTGTATGTGTGTGTGTGTGTGTGTGTGTGTGTGTGTGTGTGTAGTGGGGAGAGGGAGCTGAGGACTGAATCACACTAAGCACAAGCTGGCTCACTGAGTTGGACTTCTAAGAACTTAGCCTTATATTATGGTTTACAATAAACCTTCAGAGGACAAAAAAAAAAAAAAAAAAAAAAAAAAAAAAAAAGTCAAGTGGTGGCAGCACACATCTTTAATCCTAGCATATGGAAGGAAGATCTCTGTGAGTTCAAGGCCAGGTCTACAGAGTGAGTTCCAGGATAGTCAATGCTGTTACCCAAAGAAACCTTGTCTTGAAAAACAAAACAAAAAACAAGGTAAACTTTGGGAGGAAGGAATCTTAATACAACCAGATGCCTTGCTATTTAAATCAGGCCTAAATGGCTTAACTCCTTTATTGTGGGTTAAGAAAGAATGAAAAAGCTATCATTTTGGGTTAAGCTCCTGTAAAAATAAATGGAATCATTCATGCTTAGTTACCAAGTCACTCAACTAGAAAACCTTATTTCATTTGCAGAGGAAACAGAACTGGTGATATTCTGTTGAATATAGATAATGGACTTGGAAGGTTTATTTTGGTTGTTCGAGACAGGGTTGTTTCTCGGTGTGTATCCCTGGCTGTCCTGGACTCACTCTGTAGACCAAGCTGGCCTCAAACTCACAGGGATCCACCTGCCTCTGCCTTCCCGAGTGCTGGGATTAAAGGAGTGCATCACCATGCCTGGCCGGAAGTTTTTTTTTTTTTTTTAAAGACTTAGTACATGGGGCTAGAGAGATGGCTCAAGGGCTAAGAGCAACCGTTGCTCTTGTAGAGGACCCTGGTTCAGTTCCCAACACCCACAGTGGCTCACAACGTGCTCCTAACTCAAGGTCTGGGCAACCCAATACCCTCTTTCTGATCTCCTCAGCACCAGGCACAGATGTAGGCAAACACTTATACACATAAAATAAAAACAATGACTAATACTTCACCTGTTTGTTTCATTTCACTCTTTATATAGCTACTAGAAAGTTTAGAGCTTAGATGTGGCTTAAACTCTATTCCACTGGACAGCGGCTCCCAATGGTGCGGGTTTCCTAGGGTCTGACCTTGCTTCTCCCTCAGCTTTGCCATCACAGTAAAAGCACCACTACCTACACAATGACTCATAATAGGCAAGCAGAAGGGAGGAAGCAGCATGAGTGTCCAGAGAACAGGGCTGTCAACCAACCAGGTGAAAGCTGAACAAAGAGTTCAAGTTTTAAAAGTGAGTGACCATGAAGGCCTGGATTTTAGGTTGCTTTGAAGAACTCAACTCTGAGAACTATTTGTTTCTCCTTTGGAAAGGTACAAGGTTAAACCTGCTCCATTTGGCTCTCATTTCCTTTCAAGATGTGCTATCTGCAGCGGCAAAATTTAAACAAGTTCCTGTATTACTGTTTTGTTTTGAGACAGGGTTTCCCTGTGGAGCCCTGGCTGTCCTGGAACTCACTGTAGACCAGGCTGACCTTGAACTCAGAGATCCACTCGCTGCTGGGTCTCGCTATGTAGCTGGTTGGGCACTGAGGAGATCTGCCAGCCTCTGTCTCCTCAGTGTTGGGCTTAAAAGTGTGAACCACAGAAAGAGGTTTGGAGTTTATTTTTAAGAAGTAATTAGCCATGAGTAGAATTTGTTTGCAAATAGGATTTATGCTTTATTAATATTCCAAATACTCCTGGGTTAAAGGTGGTGTGCTATCCTTGCCAGGGAGCTTTAAAAAAAAAATTTTTTTTTTTGAGACAAGGTTTCACTAGATAGCTTTGGGGGTGTGAGAAGGCTGAAACTCACTATGTAGACCAGGCTGGCCTTGACCTCTGCATTTATCTCCTGAGTGCTGGGACTAAAGGCCTGCCCCACATCCTGAATTTTTAACCTAGATAAGTGCTGATGGTTTGGGAGTAGAAACACTGTTTCTCTAATCAAGGCTAATCTAACACATGCCTCCTATCAAAAGAAAAAAAAATCGCTGGAAATAAAGCCAGTTACATTAATTTAACAGAGCCAACCAAATGTAACATCAGTAAGAAACCTAGCAACAAAGCCTGTCCCACTTATAAAGAAAGCTTATGGAAATTCAAAGTTGAAGCCTCAATTTCATTTAGATCGACTAAACAAAAATTCTGGAAAAGGCACATATATAGCAAGATCCAGTGTGTACATTTAAAGCTCATTAGCTGTTAAACCTGCTTACCATTCTATAAGCACTCCTTTCAACACGTTGACCATCTTTTCCCAGGCAGACGGTGCGGATGATGTCAAGAATGCTAAAGTAAACACATTAAGATGAAATTAAGGACAAAGTGACAGAAAATTCAAAAGTTTCAACTTACTATAGCGATTTATATCTGCGATGAAACAAAAATAAATGTTAGTATGAAAAAGCGACCACTAATGCAAGGCAGTGGTGGCACACGCCTTTAATCCCAGCACTTGGGGCCGGGGCAGAGGCAGGCGGATCTCTACAAAGAGAAGTCCAGGACAGCCAAGGCTACACCAAGAAACCTTGTCTCGAAAAAAACCAAAAACAAACAGACAAAAGACATTAAGGCAAAAAAGATATTATCATTTTTTGACCAACGTTAAAGGAGATTATTTGGAATATTAATAAAGCATAAATCCTATTTGCAAACAAATTCCTCTCGTGGCTAATTAATCCTTAAAAGTAAACTCCAAACCCCTTGCGGTGGTTCACACTTTTAAGCTCAACACTGAGGAGGCAGAGGTTGGCGGATCTCTTGAGTTCCCGACCAGCTACATAGCAAGACTCAGACTTTTTTTTTTTTTTTTAATATCCAGGAGAACGATACACGGGCAAAATTCCAAGAGGCAGAAACTACAAAATGGTAGTTCCAAAAAAAGCTTCAAAATTACAGTGATCCATCCACTACCTAATTGTACCGATGAGACCAAGCACCTGGTCAAAGGTAATCTTAATCTACAAACACCCAGGTCTTCAGATCTTCCGTTCTTTTGATTAATAAGCTACATCCTCCAAAGATCTATGTTGCAAATTTCCCGAGACCAACCTAAAGGTCCCTTTAGTGTCTACACACCCAGGCGCGGCTACCTTTCGAAACGCGTGACGGCCGGGCGGCCCCCACGCCACAGGCCTCCGACCCGCCCACAGGCCTCGGAGGCTCCGTGTCTTTCCTCCTCCTCCTCCCCTCCTTAGTCCCGAGGCCTCCGAGCCCCACGCAACCTACTTTTCCAAGCCGCTCAGAGCCTGCAGCGTTCCTCCACCCACACACCCAGGAACCGTCCTGGCGTCGTCGACTCTCTGCGCCTGCGCCGTGCGTCATCGCGCCAGCGACACCAGTGGGTGGGGCGACTCTTTAGGGGCGGGGCAAAGGGTGGGGCCGGCCGGTCATGGGCGGAGTCACGTGCCTACTGTCCCTGGGCTAGGGCGCAGATTACTAGAGGCGGCGGTGGGTGGGCTCTGCAGCCGGCGGTGTGCACTGGGAGGTCGGAGCTCTTAGAGTCCATGCTCCACCAGGTAGGACCCAGAGACGAAAGGACCGGAGGGCGGGCGGCTCCGGGGCGGGCAAGGGCGTCGCAGCAGCCTCGGGCGGGGAGGGGTGGCCCTGCACGGACTCGGCGCCTTGTAAGGTCGCTTGGCCTCGGAGGGACCTGGTGACCCGCCGGGGCACTTAGGGCCTGATTCTGGCCCTTTTCTGGAATGGTCGCTGCGCTTCTCTGGTTGCTGCTGAGGCTTGGAGGAGCGCACCTGCATGCAGTTGCACCATCGTGGGCTCTTGTGTTCTCATGAGCCACACCTGAGTCAGGCACATCTCGCTCTTCTCCGACCTGGGAGAAGGAGTAGTTGGGATGCTGTTAGTTTTCTAAACCAAGTAACCGTCATTTTAAGGTGAAGGCCTCCAGAAGGTTCGGAAGTTAATCTCATTCCCAGATTCTGATCCGTAGTCTTAATGGAACTGTATTCACAGCAGTTGAGACAGGAGGCAATTGTAGGTTTTTGATCCTTAGGTTAAATTATATCTACACATTTAAGCCCATGCTGATTTTTGCTTTACTCGTGCCTTTTCCCTTTAACCAGTTTTGCCCTTCCACTTATTTCCCTCTTTTGGTTCCTCAATTTTCTTTTTTTAAAAAAATGTAATGCATTTATTTATGTATACAGTATGTGAGTTGGGGGTGGTGTGCGTGTGCCACGGTGCAGGAGTGGAGAGGTCAGAGGACAGTTTGAAGGAGTCGGTTCTCTTCCCTGGGATGGAACTCAGGCTTGGCAGGCAACAAGCAAGTGCTTTATTTGCTGAGCCATCTTGGCAGCCCTGGCCGCTCAAACTTTTTTCCTCTTGCTCATCTCCACATCTGCTGTACCCCCACTCTTTTAAAGTTGCCCCAAGTTTAATCTTTCCAAGTCTTTGCTTTGCTTATTTTCTGTTGGCCTACATTTCCCTCCTTGAAAAATCAGTCCTCCAGGTGGGCGGTGGTGGCCCACGCCTTTAATCTCAGTAGTCATGTGCATCTCTGTGAGTTTGAGGCCAGGCTGGTCCATAACAGCCAGAGCTGCTACACAGAGAAACTCTGTCTCAAAGAACAAAAACAAACAAACAAGAAAAAGGCAATCAGCCCTCCAACTCTCAGCTGTCTTCCTCGTGAACTCTCTTGAGCTGCTGTTTCTGGACTGATGCCTGCATTTTAATGAACCGAGAGTTATCTGAGCTCCACCTCTCAAATGGAAATGGTTTTCATCTTTCACCCTCACCTTGAAACCTGTTTTCTCTCTCCACTGATTAAAATCCTCTAGACATTCCTGAGCACCTGATGTGTACTCTTCTAGTACTCTTGTGACACTTGGGTCACAAGGTGAACACATAATTAATCTTACTGGGAACAGAGAGACTGTAAGTAGGTGAACAAAAAGGTGCCTAGATGGGGATGAGACGGCTAGTAGAAGGGTTACTTTGGTCGAGAGGTGTCAGCAACGGCTGCCAGGAAGGTTTCAAAATTAAACTTCTTTATAGTAGCAGTAACTATCCAGGAATTTTAGTAGTAGAGACACCGTTGGTGATGGCATTCAGAAATGAAGGTATCTAGAAATGCATCACACTGAAGATGCATGATTTATATAGGGAAAAAATTACTGTATTACTGACATTCATAGAGATCAGTAACTGGGGAGATATACAATATTCATGGATGGAAAGACTCAACAGCAAAACATGACTTTTTCTCAATGTTATAAGCTCATATCACTGTGTTTTCTTCATGAATCTTGATATACTAAGCCTAAAGTTTAGAGAGAAAGTCAAAATGTCAGCTTTAAAGAGGGAAAATTAAAAAAAAAATTTTTTTTGAGACAAGGTTTCTCTGTGTAGCCTTGGCTGTCCTGGACTCTCTCTGTAGACCAGGCTGGGCTTGAACTCAGTGCTGTCCACTTGCCTCTGCTTCCCAAGTGCTGGGATTAAAGGTGTGCGCCACCACCTGGCTCTGAATAGGATTTTTCCTATCAGGTGTCAAAGCTTAATAAGACATCCTTTTTTTTTTTTTTTTTTTAAATACATCCTTAATGAGACAGTATGGTATTGGGTTAAGAATAGCAAAATAAGTCTGTGGAACAGAATTACGTGCTTAGACACACTCAGGTACATCTGTGAGCTTAGTATACTGCTCTGGTCACAAAGCGAGAGAAAGACTGTTCAATAAATGACAGAAGAAAAACAAAATTCCTCATACCATTTGTGACAGAATTTTCCAGATAGATTGTAGGCCTAAATGTGACAGACACCTCTATAAAACCATTCAGGAAAAATACACAGGCTACTATTGTTTCTAGAAAAATTTGCTTGTTTACTATGTTATAGGATAATGTATGTGCTATTTAACGTTTTCAGTGTTTTTTAGGTATATAGTTCAATGACATTTGTCGTCACTGTTCATCATCTCTTAAGTTACAGGAATCACCAGTGAGGTTGCTGTTGGACTAGTAGTGATGGCAACTTAGACAATACAAGCGTGGTAGGAGAGAGCGTGTAAACAAAAGCTGATGGATGTGTGGTGTTTGATGGCAGAAGACGGGAAGTGTGCACAGTTCAGATATGAGGGAGGGAAATGAGGGATCAGCGGTGTCTAAGGTTTTACAAGAGCTACAAAGGTAGGATATATGTATGTGTGTGTATACACACACATATATGTATACACACATATATACATACATATATATGTGTGTATGTATATATATAGTCAAGATCCATTACCAGTTGCTTGATGCTGATGGATGCATTGAGAAAGGGTTTTAGAAGAAAAAGTATTTCTGTTTTGGACAGTTATGTTTGGAAAAGCGCAGGCGTTCTATTGGAGTTGCAACAATGGAAGTGCGCAGTCTGGAACGACACAGCCCAGGATATGTCAGTGTCACTGGCCGTGGTAGATCAGGATTAGATTTAGAAGTATTACGCAAAAATGTAACATTGTAATGACGGCCGGGTGTGGTGGCACACGCCTGTAAGCCCAGCATTTGGGCGATAGATGCAGACAGGTTGCTGTGAGTTCTAGGCCACTCTGGTCAACAAAGCGAGCCCGGAGTAGCCAGGGCTACACAGGGAAACCTTGTCTCGAAAAACCAAAATAAAAAATAATAAAAAAAACTCTTGATTACATTGGGGCATGGAGATGGAAGCCTTTAATGCCATCATTTAGGAGACAGAGGCAGGCAGAGCTCCGTAAGTTCAAGACCAGCCTGATCTACTGATCTGTGCAGCCAATGGAGGCTGCATAACGGGTTTTTCTCTTGCTGCTCTGTTGTCTTAGCATATGCTGCACAGTGGATCTGCAGTTTCTAATACCGCTGTAACGTGCTCATTCTAGAAGGAGGGAGGAGTGAAGGACAAAGAAACATACACAGTCCTTACAGGCACATTCACTTGTACTTCACCCCTTAGTTGACTGTGATCCACCAACCACACTTGACTAGAGGGGAAGCTGGTGGCGGTCTTTTCCCAGTTACCTGGGCGCCAGCTGCAGCTGAGGGTTATTGGTCAGTATGAAGGGCTGCAATGATGCTTCGTGTCAGTCGGATTTGTTCTCCAGCCAGGACAAGGATGCTGTCCTCTGGGAGCCGCAGTGCCCTCTTCCTGTCAAGTTTAACGGAGCCTTGAGATGTGTTTCATTTTTTTTGTGCCTTCTCTCTTCACCATATCCTCCGTCTTATCAGAATCCCTCCTCTGTCCTCTACTGACAGTTGGTGTTTCAGATTTAATGCAACCACAGTAATAATCCCTGAAGCTCTTTGAAACACATGGCAACAAGGTGACTCCAGTCATGTAGAAGTGGCAAGAATCTGCAAATGTCTATCCTGGAAAGGAAGAGCAAACATGGTGCCTGCAGCCTGGCATTTCATCGCTCTAGAGGCTAGCCTGGGCTACATGACAACATCCTGAGTCAAAGAAAGAAAGAAAAGGATCCAAGCTGGAGCCGTTATATGACCTAGCCTTAGGTCATATTAATAAAAAAATAATAATCAGGGCAGTGTTTTATAAAGCCAGGCACGTATCTTCATTGTGCTACTTATTGAAGGGTAGAGAAATCGGAAACAGGTCTCTGTTACCTATAGTCAGCTGACAGTTGAATAAGGTACAGAGTTGTTTCGTTGGGGAAAAGAACACTATTTCAACATTTCATTACAACAATTAGTCAGCTGACAGTTGAATAAGGTACAGAGTTGTTTCGTTGGGGAAAAGAACACTATTTCAACATTTCATTACAACAATTGGATAGGAAAAAGTTCACTTATCACCAAAATACATAGCAGTTTACTTTGGCAGCAGTTAGGATCACTGGCTGCTCTTCCAGAGGACCCATATTAAAACACGCATACATGTGCGTTAAGTCTTAAGAAAATTAGATTGGAGTAGATCCTAAACTTAAACATACAATATTAAAGCAAAACTGTCTTAGAATCATAAGAAAAGGTGACATGAAATAGGCAATGTTTTTTTCAGGATACAAAATGCAATAACCACAAAAGAAAAGGAGTAGACAAATAGATTCTAACAAAATGAAGTTTTAAGGGAACAGTCAAGTCACAGAGTTGGAGAGGGCAGTTGCAGTGTATATGCACGTACATGTGACAGAAGACTTGCTTCCGGCATTTGTACAGAACTGAATACCAACTGAGGCGGGCAGAAGACTTGAAGAGATACTTCAACAAAAAATTGTGTAAATGGTTAACATGCATTTGAAAAGGTGCTCAGCTTGGTTTTCTGGAAATTTCATAGTAAATGATCATGAAATGCTGTCAGTACCTCCTAAGAAGGCTAAAAGCAAGCATCGGCGATCATGTTGGGTAGCTGGGACCCTTTGCTTTGCTGGGTGCAGTAGAAAATGTTGCAATTATGCTTAAAAACACTGAACATTTCTTTACTGGCTAAGTATGATAAGTCTACAAAAATATCTATCCTGCTCCTGGAAGCTTATGGTAGGCAGAGTGCTATAGCCCTCAAAAATGCACATGCCACATTTCCTGGAGCCTGAGATTGTATTTTATGTAGATAGCAAAAGGAATTTTGCAAGTAGAATTACTTTTACAGACCTTGAATAGGTTTTTTTTTTAAAATAAAAATTTGTCCCTTATTTATTCAGTTTCATACAAAATAATGTATTTTGATCATATTTACTCCAGGTTTCTTTTCTCCTTGTTACTATTTTTTGTTTTTATTTTTGCTTTTTTTAATGTGTGTGTGTGTGTGTGTGTGTGTGTGTGTGTGTGTGTGTGTATAACATTGGCTGTGCTAGACTTGCTTTGTAGACCAGGCTGCCCTCAAACTGACAGCTCCACCTGCCTCGGCCTGACTCAGGCTTCATGATCACGAGCTCACCTTGGTGAGGCTGTTCCCTGTGAGGGCCCTGTCTTTGTGCCCTGATCTATGGCATGCGTCAGATATCTCTACCAACTGTCACAGATGCTTCCAGTTGATGGGCTCAGAAGATGGTCTTAAGACTCTCTGTGTCCAAGGCAGTGGAGAAGCTTCAGCCGGTGACGTGCTTGCGAGGAAAGCACAAGGAGCTGAGTTTGGATCCCTAGTGTGCGTGTTACCAGCCGGGGGCAGCGGCTTGTGCCTACGATCCCAGCACTGTGCAGGCAACAGGAGGAGGTCTCCTGGGGCTTGGTGGTTCTAGGACAGCCAGGGCCATGTAGAGAGACCTTGTCTCAAAAGAACAGAAAAAAGGTTATAAATAAAAAGGAATATTTAGAAACCGTGTGCACTGGCTTGTTGCAGCATCATGTACCATCCCCGAGACCTAAAGGCCCATGCTGCCATTTGTTACTTAGCGGTTAGAAGATTCATGGGGTCAAGTGGGGCTGGTTAAGCCACGGCAGCGTCCCTTCCTGGCAGCTAGTGCTGGCTGTGGGCTGCCTCAGCGGGGTTTTCTGCTTCTTTCCATGGATGCTGGGCCTTCAATTGTCCAGGGCCTACGGGCATTATTTATGTAAGTGTATGCTTGTGGTCTTTAGAAAAGAACATTTAAAAACATTAAATGTCCATGTTGGGAGTCTGCTTAATAACTTTAGTTTTCCTGGCTTCCTCTTCATTACCGCTCATGATTGAGCACAACTTGAAGAATAAAGAAAGTTCTAGCAAATTTCATTCTAGTAAGGCCTGGTTTGTTTTCAGAGTGAAACCTTAGTTGGGATTTTTTTTTCTCAGTCTTGAGTAATCTGAATGTCCTTAGGGTCAGAAGAAAAGGTTTTAAAAATACACTAAATTAACCTTATTACTATTGCTTTCCTACACAGGATGTCCCTTGGTGCTTACTGTGTCATCTGCTGCAGAAGAATAGGAACCTTTGCTCCCCGATCAAAAAGTCACACGTCCTGGAGAAATATCCGTGAGTACAGTTTTAGCGCTCCATTTCCTATTAGAAACAGTGATGAGCTTGGGCCGCTTTCCTGGAGGGCACTACAATGTCGATAGTCCCTGCTCAGTCTCTCTTTTGCTTATGCCTTTCTGTACTAATGATCCACGCTAAATTTGTAACCCCAGAGCTATATCCATGAGCCCAAAATTGTCCTGTCCCATCAATTGTTGATGCTCACTTTCCCAAACTGGACTGTCACTGTGCTGTCATTCAGCACGGGTTCACTTAGCCCTCGAAGAGCCAGGGGCCAGGGTCTGGGACTACAGTGCTGAGCACGAAGATTATCTCCTTACCCTACGGAGAGTCGGCTGTGCTCTACCCCACGCTGCCCCAGAAGCTTCTCTGACATTCCAGGCCTAGGTAGAGCCACCATTTGCCATTCAATTGAGTCAGTACAGGGCTTGGCTAATTATCTGACTTCTCCCGTAGGGCAAAGCCAGAGGGTGGTGCTTGTTCATTGTTCCGTTCCTTTGCTTGCTGTCATCTGTGGCACACAGGCGGTGCTTGCTGTCATCTGTGGCACACAGGCGGTGCTTGTTGTCATCTGAGGCACACAGGCGGTGCTTGTTGAGTAGACGGATGAAATAACACCCCTCCCTGGCCATTGGCTCTTCTATTTGTATAACAAGACTGTCCTGTTCATCCTTCATGTATTTGACAATGAACACATATTGACCGTCGACTGTGCACCAGGTGCTATTTTCAGCCCTGAGGTTACGGTATTGAATAAGATGAAGCCTGTGTCCTATCTTGGTTGCTATGACACTTTAGGATAGGCTCGTTGGTGTTGGATGTGGTGGAGCACGGCTTTAATCCTAGTGCTCCGGAGAGAGACGCAGGTGGATCTCTTTGAGTTTGGGGCCAGGCAGGGTTACATAGTGAGACCTTGCCCCCCAAACAAAACAGGAGTGTCTGTTGGGCTGTCACGCTGGCTCAGTGGGTAAGAATGTTTGCTGGGCATGCATGAGGACCTAAGTTCACCTCCAATGCCCACGGAAGTAAAAAGCGGGGTGTAACACGTGCACACGCCAGCGCTGAGAGTGTGGGGCAGAGGTGGGATCACTGGGGACGGCTGGCTGCCAGCCTAGCTCCGGGTTCTGTGAGAGGCTCTTTGTCAGCGGAATAGAGCATGTGGTGACAGCAAGGTAGATGTCCTCTTCTGGCCTCCATGCACCATGCATCTCTGTCTGTCTCTGTGTCTCTGTGTCTGTCTCTGTCTCTCTGACTTTCTGTCTCTCTGACTTTCTGTCTCTCTGTCTTTCTGTCTTTCTCTCTTCTCTCCCCCCTCTTTCTCTTTCCCCCTCTGTCTCTCTCTTTCTCTCCCCCCTCTCCCTACCCCCTACACACACACACACACAGGCATTTTTACTCAGTGCTCCCATGAATTGATAGTCGCTGATAATAAACATGGTATGTAATATAATCTATCACCTATATAACAACAATACAACTTTTGACCTACTTATGCACAAAAGGTTTACACTGTTGGCTATTTCTTGTCATAAATGAAATCACGTTGACTCTTCTCTTTCTTTTGAAGGAAATATACTAAGATTGACCGGATCCCTCGTTCTCGGGTAAGTACAGATACTTACCCTGCGGTGCCAATGGCTTCATGATACTATTGTTGGAAATCTTAAAAGTGGGTTGTAGACGACATGGAGTAAGCTGGGGGATGTGGGATGTCAGAAGGTCGCACACGCCTCTGTAGAGGAACGTATGTGTGCGTGTGTATAAAATGTGTAATGGCATTGTATGTAATAGATTCAGACTAAAAATTTGTTAAGTGCCTACTTTCAGGATAGTGGATAAATAAATTGTGGTAAATGTATTTTGGTCATGAGGGAACTGTGTATACAGGCGGTAGCATGGCTAAGTCATACAAACATAAGGCTGAACAAAAGAGCATATCTGGCCGGAGTGTTTTCACACTAAGCTTAAGTTCAGGCCAAGCAGCACTGTTGTTTAAGGATGTGCACACGGTTGGCAGACCCATGCTGAAAAACAGAGGCATTGTGATTCTTGCTCGTGATCAGCCGTGAAAGAGTGAGAGGGAACACACTGGGAGCCTTATGGGAACCGCTCATCTTTTATTTCTTGCTTGGATATAATCATGCAGCCACTTGCTGCTTTTTTTGTGGTTTTGTTTGATTGTTTGGTTTTTCAAGACAGAGTTTCTCTGTGTAGCCCTGGCTGACTTAGAGCTTGCTCTGTAGACCAGGCTGGCCTCGAACTCAGAGATCCACCTACCTCTGCCTCCAGAGTGCAGGGGTTAAAGGAATGCGCCACCACTGCCCAGCTCACTTGCTGTTATTTTAAACTGAGATGCACATATATGCATATGTAATATATGTGTGTACACTTGTAAAATGACACGTGTGTACTGCTGTATGCTAGTTTCCTAGGAAGCTAGAAAGCGCCTCACTGTGAAAAGCTACTCTTGGTCATGTTTAGACCCTGATTTGTAAGGAACTTCTTTGTGTCTTTCTTAGGGGTTCTTTATATTTTACATACGAACTTCTGGCCCTGAAGAAATCTTTAACATTAGACACTCAGGTGGTGGAAAGAGAAAAAATGAAGTCTTACATCTACGTGCACACAGTTCCTGTAGACAAGTTAGAAAATCGTGGTAAGTTCCGTGCTAAGTAACTCTATTTCTCTAAAGTGGAAGCAGTTACTGAGTTTAGAGTGGGTCTACTCAGGGTTCAGTGCTGACAAGTAGGCTCAGCCTTCTGGAAGAGTCAGCAGAGCCTGTGCAAGCCAGTATTTTAGTCACTGTTCTGCTGCAGTGAAGAGACCCCACGACCAAGACAACACTCAAAGAGGAAGCATTTAACTGGGAGCTTGCTTAGAGTTTGAGAGGCTTAGTCCATTATCATCATGGCGGAGTGCATGGCAGCATACAAGCAGGGGCCGGAGCAGTAGCTGAAAGCTACATCCTGATCTGTAGACAGGTGGAGAGACTGAGCCAGGCATGGGCTTCTTGAAACCTCAAAGCCCACCCCCAGTGGCACACTTCCTTCAACAAGGCCACACCCACTCCATCAAGGCCACACCCCCTAATCCTTCCAATCCTATCAAACAGTTCCCCTCCCTTGTGACCAAGCATTCAGCTGTAGGAGCCTGGGGGGTGGCGTTCTTATTCAAACCACCACACCAAGCATTACCTGGTGACCATGACTGGGGCTTCTGTGTTTCCCCTAGTCTTTAGCTCCTTTAGAACAAAGCAAAGCAAGGACTGGCCAGTGCCCTTGTATCCAACCCTGGCTTCCCTCCTCCACGGGGACCATCAGTTCATTTTCGCAAGTACAAATGCTTGATTTTGTCATTCAGCTCAGAGACCATCCGGCTGTAGGAGTTGACTCATGCAACTAAGCTCAAAAAACAGATTGAGAAATGTGAATTCAACTTAGTTTCGCTGCCATCTGGTATGAAGGCTGAGCGGTCTGTCTGTTGTAGTTAGGACAGCCCCTCCTTGATGTCAAGGTTGCACGTGGGCCTCTGGATACTCGGTAGAGGTGAGATTTTACCTTAGAGGAGGGCCTTCTCCTCAGCTCCAGGCATCTGGGTGAGCCTCCACCCTACCTTGCCTTGGGGCTACCCTAGGGCATCAGCCGTCATGTGCCTTTGAGCAGGTACAGCCCCTGCATGAGGTGGGCCCCTCTGCTGCTTTGGGACTGTATTTATTATCACCACACCATCTTTATGGCATTATGTCCTTGGACTTCGGAATCCATTAGGGCTACTTAAAGTTTCAGTTATGTAGATTGTCACCACGTCTTATAATGTGCCTGTCCGGTGAGGCTCAACGTAATATTTATTTATTTAGTGTAGATGGATGCTCTACCTGCATGTACACCTGCACGCCAGAAGAGGGCGTCAGATCATGTCATAGATGGTTGTGAGCCATCATGTGGGTGCTGGGAATTGAACTCAGGACCTCTGGAAAGCAGCCACTGCTAACCACTGAGCCATCTCTCCAACCTTCAACCTCATTGTTAAAGCATTTTTCAAGTTCACTTCTAGGCTAGCTATTTACAGGGACCATTCTCCTGCTCATTGGTTAGCGACTGTAGGTGATGATGCTTGCTATAGACACTGTTTTCTTTCTCCTCCTTCTGGAGCCCAAAGCATTCTGTGTTCCCACAATACATGCTTGCATCTAACAGTCACAGGTTACTTTTTACGTCCTCTGTGATTCGCTTGGATCCTAGTTTAAGTATTTCTTTTTGATGTATTGGAGCATGATATTGAAAGTACATACTTGGTCTTATTTGCTGCCATCATTTTAGGGTTTGTTTGGCAGGCAAGAAAAGAACTTCACAAAGCAGTAAGAAAAGTGTTGGCAGCATCAGCCAAGGTACTGCGGAGCCCACTTGCTGGTACGTGTGGACACTGGGTCCAGTGGCCGGAAGGTCCCGTGGACACCAGCCCAGCCTGAAGCACATTTGCATTCTCATCTTATTAACTATAGGAAGCTGGCTGAGGAACATCCTCTTGGCTGTGTTCAGTTCTATAGCTTAAGCGTTTTCTTCCATTTTTGTATCTATAATATTAAGATAGTTAAGTAACTAGCTGGGCGAGGTGGCTCATGCCTGTAATCCCAGCATTCAGGGAGGTAGAGGCAGGCAGATCTCTGTTAGTTTGAGGCCAGCCTGGTCTACAAAGCTAACCAAAAATATAAAGTATTCAGAATTTAAAATTTGTAAGAAAATCACTCCCATGCATTCTTATACTAAGAATATTGCTTTAAAAATGTAAAATCTAGCCAGATGTAGTGGCACACACCTTTAATCCCAGCATACAGGAGGCAGAAGCAGGCGGATCACTGTGAGTTTGTAGGCCAGCCTGGTCTACAAAGCAAGTCTAGACAGCCAAAGCTACACAGAGAAACCTTGTCTCAAAAAAACAAAAAACAAAAAACAAAAAACAACAACAACAACAAAAAAAAAAAAAAAAGAAAGAAAAGAAAGAAAGGAAAAAGAAAAAAGTAAAATCTATAATCATCAAATCTTTAATTTGGAGTTAGCTCTAAAATGCTGTCCTGGCCAGGTGTGGTAGTGCATTGCTTTTAATTCCAGCATTTGGGAGGGAGAGGCATGCGGATCTCTGATTTTCAGGCCAGCCTGGTCCACAAAGTGAGTTCCAGGACAGCCAGGACTACACAAAGAAACCCTGTCTCAAAAACCAAAAAATAAAAATAAATGCTGTCCTGATCTCTTTACAAAGTTGAATCATGACAAATAGGTAGGAGAACTTTCTAGAGTTAAAGAGAGACTAAAGAGAATTTACCAAATCCTGTTTTTAAAACATCTTTAAAGATGTTTTACGGTGACTATTTGAATATGGAGTTTGCCTGGATGTGATAATAACATCATGACTATATGGGAGAAATAAATTTGTTCTTTTGTTTGTTTTTGTTTTTTGAGACAGGGTCTCTTTACATAGTCCTTGGTATCTTAGAATTTACTTTGTAGACCAGGCTGGCCTCCAACTCACAGAGATCTGCCTGCCTCTGCCTCTGCAGTGCTGGGATTACAGGTGTGCGACATCACACTCAGCAATACATTTGTTCTCAGGACATACACATTGAACTTGAAAGGGTAAAAGTTATTATGTCTGCATAGGTGGCTTACATACGTGCAGAGGACTCGCATGCAGAATGGCAGCTGCTGGTGTGATAGGCATGTGGGCATTAGGAGTAAATGCATCGCTTTTAGTTGTTTTTTTGTTTTTTGTTTTTGTTTTTTTTGTTTTTGTTTTTGCTTTCAGTTCTTGTTTAAGATTTATTTATTATTAAGTGTAGAGTGCTCTGCCTGCATGTAACACCTGCAGGCCAGAAGAGGGCACCAGATCCCATTATAGATGGTTGTGAGCCACCATGCGGTTGCTGGGAATTGAACTCAGGACCTCTAGAAGAGCAGTCAATGCTCTTAACCTCTGAGCCATCTCTCCAGCCTGTGTTCAGCTCTTTTTACATTGAATCTACTTCAAGAAAAAAAAAATCTTTAGTGGAAAAGAGAAAAAAATGACCACCATAGTAAAAGATAACAGAATATTAAACAAAGTACATACATAATACTTGTAAATGTAACAAAAATACAACAGAGCTCAGCTCAAACATTCGGTCTCCATCTGTAGCTACGTTTAATTCTCCCATACAGTTTCCACGGTTTACAAGTTACCATCTAATGTAACCGTGAATATAAAACCTGGGAAGATGGCTCAGTGAGTCAATATGAGGATCTGCGCGTAGGTAACCTGGAGTCTACATAAAAAGGCAGTAAGTGCAGCACGCGCCTGTGACCTCAGTGTTTGGGAAGCAGATGAGGGGCTTACTGGCCGGCCAGCCCAGCAGGATTGGCGAGCTGCTTCAGTGAGAGGCCGTGACTAAGCACTAATGCTTATAGGGTACGCACACATGCACACGCCACACGCACACGCAGATGCTATCTCAGCTGTTCACATTGCCTTGTCTTTCTGTGTGTTTGTCGATTTCTTTTTGCAAAGACCCCTTCAGCACAGTTGACATAGAAGAACATGACTGCGCAGTGTGGCTGCTCCTAAGGAAGAGCCGGGAGGACGACCGAGCCGCACGACTGGAGGCCGTGCAGGAGCTGGCGGACGCTCACCATTGGCACGGTAACCACGAGGACACGAGGACACGGCCGTGGCTAGCCTCCTCTTGTTTTCTCTCTGTGAGAGAATGAGGCTGAGGGAGGAAAAATATTCAGGCAGTCTTAATATGAAAACACACACACACACACGCACGCACACACACATGTACACATATATACCCCCCGCCCCCCCCCCCCCCCCATCCCTAAACATTTGAGAAAAACTCTTATGGTAAGCTGGAAAACTTGCTGAACTGGTCGTCCAGGCTGTTTGGCAAGAGCAACCCCCACGCTGCGGGGTATTCTACCAGAATGCAGTCTCACTATTTCACTGAGAGTCTGCTTTCTGAGTTACCGGTTTTCACATTGGAACTTCAGATTTGTTTGTTTGTTTTTTGTTTTTGTTTTTGTTTTGAGATAGACTTTCTCTGTGTAGCCTTGGCTGTCTGGACTTTTCTTTGTACACCAGGCTGGCCTCGCGCTCACAGAGATCGCCTGCCTCTGCCTCCTGAGTGCTGGGATTAAAAGTGTGCGCCACCCCCACCCGGCTTTGAACTTCAGAGTTTTAAAAAGGCTGCTCAGATCATGACATGGGCTGTAGTGAGTTGTGTGGATGATGGCGACTGAGCCAGTTGGGCCCTGGGCTTCCCTCGTGTGTGGATGCTGGTGACTGAACCAGTTGGGCATTGGTGGTAACTGAGTCATACTGGCTGTTGAGCTCCCAGGAGTTGTAGGTACTACCGAGTTGTGAAAAATACTTGGGAAGTTTGTGGTTACAAACTTGTGGGACAGTTAAGAATTGGGGTGCTTTCAAGTAGTTGTTTATTTAATCTTGTGATAATTTTAAGTTAATCTTGATGTTAACGAACACTATTTTTCACAACAGATTACCAGTACAGGATAATTGCTCAAGCCTGTGACCCGAGGACCCTTATTGGTTTGGCACGAAGCAAAGAAAGCGATCTTCGCTTTTTTCTTCCACCGCCTCCTCTGCCGCCTTTAAAAGATGTAAGCATACGTGGTAATAAAGCAGTGAAGAGGTTAACGTGTGTTCCTAGTGTGGGTGTAGATACGCGTCCACAGACAGGCTGGATCTTGATGAGCAGGTGGACCGAGTTCAGCAAAGCTGAAATCTTCGTTTCCATGGTGCTTTGGTCCTCATGGGTGCTGTAGCTCCTCCCTTCACTGCCTTTGTGGGTGGAGAGAGCCTGTTCTGCTAGGTCACCTGGATGTGGGTGCAAGTGTCTCAGGTCAGAAGCGGACAAAGATCCCAGCAGTGGAGTTACAGGTGGTTGGAAGCCATGAGACATGAGTGCTGGGAGCCAACCTCAGGTCCTCTGCAAACAATGCCCGCTCTTAACTGCTGTGTCGTCTCTCCAGCCTGCCTTGTTTTTGTTTGTTTGTTTTTTCTTTTTAAAAAAATTTTTATTCTGTAACCAAATAAGACACATAAAATATAGACAATGTCTACAACTATTTTTATATTTTTGTTTCAATTCTTATACATTTCAGTGCACTCTGCTTATTAAATGTCAGATCATTTACAACTGTTATCCATCAGAATGTAACTTAATTGGGTTTTTCAAATAACATGCAGTTGCAGCTCACAAGCGTTCAAGTACTACTAGTGAGTGTTCTGTTGTGTTCAGAGGACTCTGTTAATCAGGTATTAAAAATAAACATACAAAGTATGACTGTAAAATTATATCTTCCCAGAACTTGCTGTTTTATAGATGAGATTTTTCTCAACCGGAAAGCTCTTGACAGCTTAGGTCAAATAATTTTTTTTTTAAACTGGAGGAGGCTGTTCTGTACATTATAGGATATTTAGCAGCTTTCCTGGATGCTGCTCCAAGGATGCCAGGAGCCAACCCCCTCCCCAAGTGGTGACATAGAAAATTGTCTCCCGACATTGCTAAATATGTCCTGGGCATTAAAAATACCCTTGATGATTCCCATGGCCAAAAGCGTGCTTCTCTAGCTCCTTCCTTAGAGGAGAAAGCAAAACAGAAGCTGATGTAAACATCATTTGAATAAGAGAAATAGAATACATAAGGTGTTAACGTACTCCAGACCTAATGATGTCTTTAGTTAGTAAGAGTATATAGGTCATTTTGAGTCAGGATACCAAGAAGTCCTAAGGTAAACATTGAGTTACAATTTGTAAATGCCTTCTTTTTTCCAAGTGTTTTGTTTGAGACAATGTTTCTCTATGTTATCTTGGCTGTCCTGGAATGACTTTATAGACCAGGTTGGTCTCGAATTTCCCAAGTATCTTTAAGATTTTTACTTTATGAGTATGTGTGGGGCCTGCATATATTATACACGTGCACCATGTGCATGCTGGGTGTCTGGAGTGGCTAGAGGAGGGCATACTGTCTCCTGGAACCCGAGTT
The DNA here is from genome assembly GCF_964271855.1 of Acomys minous. Lineage (NCBI taxonomy): Eukaryota > Metazoa > Chordata > Mammalia > Rodentia > Muridae > Acomys > Acomys minous. Next base: position 137,198,603 of record NC_140485.1, on the reverse strand, counting down.
ACAGGCGCTTGTGAGCCATCGCCTGGTGCTGGGAACCAAACCCACATCTTCTGCAAAAGGGTGCTCTCTACTACTGAAACGTCTCTCTAGTCCCTGCACGGTAGCAGGTATGGATGCACGCACTAAAAGCAAATGATTACATACCTCTGCTTTGGTGGCCAAGTACGTTCCAGATCACAGTCGCTGTTCATCCTTCTTGCTTGTGTGGCCCTGACTCTTGGGTGTTCTTTCTGTTGTCCTCAGGCTTGAGTTAGTATCTAAAGACTTTCTTTGCCTTTTCTTTCAGGAGTCCTCCACTGAAGAGGAGCTCCGGCATTTGCTGGCTTCTTTACCGCAGACGGAGCTTGATGAGTGTCTCCAGTATTTTACGTCCTTGGCTCTGAGTGAAAGCAGCCAGAGTCTGGCTGCACAGAAGGTTTGTGCATGCCTCACTCAGCACGTGGTTTGAGTGCTCACTCTTTTCCAAGACACTATGCTGGGGTTAGCGTTAGACTTCTGTGCAGTTACAGACTCTGTACCACGCACTGAGCGGCACGGTGTCTGGAATCACAGAGAAGGGCAAACAGACAGAATCAGCTCAGCTTAGGAGCTCATTTACAGTGGCCACGGCTCAGTGATGGAGTGCTTGCTAGCACAGACCTGGGTTCGGTCCTCAGCAGTGTAGGCCTGTCTTCTAACTTAAACAATAGGTTTGATTACTCAGCTTCCTCCCCTTGGAGGATAGCAAGAACCTTGAACTTCTCGGTTCAAACCTGTCCTCCCTTGAGACAGCCCTTACCCTCTGGTCTTTGTCTCAGGGAGTGGCACAGCATCTGCCCATTGCTTAAGTTGCAGCCTAGCAACCCTGCCCAATCCCCCACCTGTGTGCAGCTGTCAGCAGCTGCAGGATGTTGCTGTGGGGCACACACACGCCTTCACCCCCTGACGCTCTGCAGCCACCCACTCTCACACATTTTCTCTATGGTGTTGCTTCTGCTCCTCCGTTCACTTCCTCAGTAATTTTATCCAGATTCTTGTACTAATTCCCTTTTAGGTGTTGCTTCCCATTTGTGCTGTGCTGGCTCTCCTTGGTGATCCTGTGCTTCCTTGGTTGTGCCTTTGGACTGCTGGATAAACTGTTTTCTAGAGAGTTCCAAGCACCACAAATGATATATTTGTTCCCAGAGAGCAGGTTTTGTTTTCTTTCTCCTTGAATGTCTCTTGGTGATTTCCCTCTTGAGTGAGGGAACTCCATGGAGGGACATATAAGTATAAGCAAAAATTAGGTAAACAAAGGCACACAGACAGACAGACAGTCACACAGAGACAGAGTTTGGAGTGGGCAAAGGTAGTCATAGCACAGTGAGCTCTGTGTTGTAGATTTTAAAGACGTTTTTATAACTCAGAAGGTTGGTGGTGTATTCGTAGCATAAAGAGACCCTTCTCCTTCTACAGTCACAGTGGAGAAGATCTCCCTATTACGGAATTTCCTGATCCTCTAGAAAAGCCACAAAGAGAAGGAGGCAGACCCTCTGTTAGCGCACATGTGTATGGGGATGCCCCGGTGCCCTAGTTTTTGATTTTGCAGGAGCAGCCCTGTCCGTAACTTTAAGAACATTTAACTGCATGTGGACGTTTTGAGCGTCAGGAACACAGCTGCCACTTGGCCACCTCTTGGTTCCTTGATGAGCTGCTTGAGGACAGTGGCTGCTCTGTCAGTTAAGACAATTTGTTAGTTTTTTGGGTTTTTTTTGGTTTTGTTTTGTTTTTTGTTTTGGTTTTTCAAGACAGGGTTTCTCTATGTTATCTTAGCCATCCTGGACTCGCTTTTGTAGAGCAAGCTAGCCTCGAACTCACAGCAATCTGCCTGCCTCCCGAGTGCCAGGATTACAGGCATGTGCCACCACGCCTGGCTTAATTTGTCAGTTTTAGATTGAGGTTTCCACTGAAGTCTGCGGCCGGCGTTTTACATGAAGCAGAGGGCAGGGTGGAGGCCGTCTTAGGGTTCTCTTCCTGCTTCTGGTGGAGATCTCAGATGTTGTTCCCCAAGGGAGATTAAGAAGGCACCTTCTACACTAAACCCAGGGGAGGGCCTCCAGGCACTTGCCGGCCTCAGCCCCTGCTCACCTCTCGGCTTCATGCTCTGTCTCCAATTCTAGCAGTTTCTCTTGATTTCTTCTTCCTTAGAGCTTGTCTGTGTCCAACAGCATTTGAAATATTTTATACATTTTCCTAGATGCCTTAGGTTTCTCTCCAGCTCGTCTTCAGTGCAGCCAAAGTAGTCTTACAGCATTAAGAACTGCTCTTGTCCCTGCCTAAAACCCTCCAGAGGCTTCCCTCTGCACACTAAACCCAAGCCCTTTACGTCTTACGTTGAAGGCATGCACAGACTGTTTACCAACACAGCTGCCTTCAGGTCAGAACCGAGGGACGCAGGAACATCTGGTAGGCAGCCGCAGGATGTAAAGCTGGTCCAGTGGCAGAGGTTGTGGAAGCTGATAGAGTCCTTTACACAGGTCAGAGGATGAAGCTAGGCCGTAGTCTCCTCAGTGTTGACAGTGCTCCTCAGGGGCATGTGATGCTGCTGTTCATAGTGCTTAGAATCTGGTAGTACTTGCCACTCTTTTTTTTTTTTTTCCAGAGCTGGGGACCAAGCCCAGGGCCTTGTGCTTGCTATGCAAGCACTCTACCACTGAGCTAAATCCCCAACCCTTTACTTGCCACTCTCAGTTTATAATTCAAGGTGTGCATGTGCGCATGTGCATGCATGCATGTGTGTGTGTGAGTCGTGTCAGTTTTACGGCTCCTCAGCTATTTCTTCCCACCTTATTTGAGAGAGTTTCTCGTTGAGTCTGCAGCTTGCCACTCGAGCTAGACTGGCTGTCCTGCAAGGCGCTGTCATCTGGGCATGTTCCCTCCCTCCCTCAGAGCCTGGGAAACAGATGTTCACCACATGCCTGTCTTACGGGGCTGCTGTGGGTCTGAACTGTGTTCCTCGTGCTTGTGGAACTTGGACATTACCTCCTGAGCTGTCTCCCCCTGAGCCTTCTCCCCACCCCACCCCCACTGAGCCTTCTCCCCACCCCCACTGAGCTGTCCCCTACCCCCCCATGAGCCGTCTCCCCACCCCACCCCCACTGAGCTGTCTCCCCACCCCCCACTGAGCTGTCTCCCCTACCCCCCCATGAGCCGTCTCCCCACCCCCTAACCACACTAACTCTCCCATGTGGGCTTCACTGTCAACTGGGAAGAACCAAAAGCCATGTTTTTAATATTTTTGTTTGGCAATATTTTCCCCTTTAGAAACTTTTGTTTAGGTTTTCAGTTGACTCTCTTACCATAATCTATGAATTAGTAAATGCTGAAGGGGACGACACCAGAGCACTTTGACCAGTTGATAAAGTCTTGACTTTGTGGGGCTGGAGAGATGGCTCAGAGGTTAAGAGCACTGTCTGCTCTTCCAAAGGTCCTGAGTTTAATTCCCAGCAACCACAAGGTGGCTCACAGCCATCTACATGAAATCTGGTGCCCTGTTCTGGCCTGCAGGTGTTACATGCAGGCAAAACACTGTATACATAATAAATAAATCAATCTTAAAAAAAAAATTGACTTTGTGATGAAAGGACACAGAAGAAAAGGTGTCAGAATTGTTCTAGGAATCATCCAATGTGTTTTCTATTCTAATGAGAAATAGGAGTTTTGTATAACATTCCCTTTACATTTCTAGAGTATTTTGAGGCATTTACATACTTGAAGTTCCTACCTTGTATCTAGTACAGAGCTTGTTAACAAGAAGATCCGCTTGTAAAATCTTTGTCTTAACTTCAGGGAGGACTGTGGTGTTTTGGAGGAAATGGACTTCCTTACGCGGAAAGCTTTGGTGAAGTTCCCTCAGCCACGGTGGAAATGTTCTGTTTAGAAGCTATAGTGAAGCATTCGGAGGTATTTACATTCCAACGTTTGACTTTTCATGGTTACTTGAGTATGTGTTTGGTCGGGGGAGGTGTGGGGGAGCATCTTGAAGGGGTGATGGGAGGAGTAAACAGTGAATATGATCACAATACGTTATATGTAGCTATAAATTCTCAGAGAATTAAGAAATATATTTTTTAATTCCATTTTTAACTGTTAGAATTAACATGCATGATTTTATACCAAACACATGACTTTGATTTGTATTACATATTTAATTTTATTATTTTTAAGTTTGATTGTATTATCTTTGTTTATGGCTGTTTTGCATGTCTGTCTATGCACCATGTCATGCCTGGTGCCCTTGGAGGATGGAAGAGGGCATTGGATTCCCTGGAACTGGGTGACAATGATGAGATACCATGTAGGTGCTGGGAATTGAACCTGAGCCCTCTGCAGGAGCAGCGGCCAGGGCTTTTTTTTTTTTTTTTTTTTTTTGCTTTTTTTTTGTTTTGTTTTTATTTTGTGTGCATTGGTGTTTTGCCTGTAAGTATGTCTGTTTGAAGGGGTCAGATCTTGGACTTACAGACCATTGTGATCTGCCATGTGGGTATTGGGAAATGAACCTAGATCCTCTGGAAGAACAGCCAGTGCTCTCAACCAGTGAGCCATCTCTCCAGGCCCTTATTACACACTTTAAATAATTCTCAATCACATATGAAGGGAGCAGTTTGTGCTGTGTGACACATGTCTTTGATTTGTGCTGTCTGCTCCTTTCCCCTGCCGTTTTACCCATAACATCAGATTGTTAACTTCCATTAAGATACCTGTCAAAGATGTAGAAGATTGAACAGATGGAGAGGAAGGGGAACATGGGTGAAGTATAAAAGGCCTAGTGGTACCCAGGGGTGAAGTATAAAAGGCCTAGTGGTACCCAGGGGTGAAGTATAAAAAGCCTAGTGGTACCCATGGGTGAAGTATAAAAAGCCTAGTGGTACCCATGGGTGAAGTATAAAAGGCCTAGTGGTACCCATGGGTGAAGTATAAAAAGCCTAGTGGTACCCATGGGTGAAGTATAAAAAGCCTAGTGGTACCCAGGGGTGAAGTATAAAAAGCCTAGTGGTACCCATGGGTGAAGTATAAAAAGCCTAGTGGTACCCAGGGGTGAAGTATAAAAAGCCTAGTGGTACCCATGGGTGAAGTATAAAAGGCCTAGTGGTACCCATGGGTGAAGTATAAAAAGCCTAGTGGTACCTAGGGGTGAAGTATAAAAAGCCTAGTGGTACTCCACTGGGAAGCATGCTAGGCGTAGTGTCCAGTTGCCCATGATGGTTTACGCTAAGCCCATGTGGTGTGGGCTGTTGCAGGAATTTGCATTTCTAGCTGGCATCTTCACCCACACCTGTGGAAGCACTGTCCTCGAGCCTCTGAGCTTGACTCTTTAACCTGACTGAAGTGCATGGCTGTATTTAGCCAATGTTGACTCCAGCTGTGGTTTGGAAACTAAGAAGGAAGATGAGGGACTGTAGTGTCCTAGCACAGGAGGCGACGTGGGAATTCACCCGCTGAGGTGTGAGGTGAACTTTACAGTGTAACGGGAGCTCTGTTAACTTTTTCTAGATCCCCTCACACTGTGACCACATTGAAGCAGGCGGGGGCTTGCAGCTGCTGCAGAGGCTCTACCACCTTCACAAGGACTGCCCCAAAGTACAGAGAAACATCATGAGGGTCATTGGAAACATGGCCCTGAACGAGCATCTCCACCCTGCTATAGTGCGCTCAGGTAACAGCTTGGCATGCGCTGAGGGTGCTGGGTCCAGCCCGCTGGTCTGGCACTGCCTTGCTGTGTGCTACGTTGTTTTCCAATAGACTTAAAGCTCTGCGTAGGGTTTTCTTAGGTCCTTTACGACATGTTGCTAGAGTTGCCAGTGTTGCACACTAAGGAATCAGCACGCAGAGCCATCTGGGAGAGCAGGTTTTGACATGAAGATTGTTGGATTGTTGATGTAATTGTTGAACCAGCTGTTCAAATATGTGAGCTTGTGGGGGACATTCCCATTCAAGGCACTACAATACACACCACACACACACACACACACACACACACACACCCCACAGTGTAAAGATAATGCATTGATACCTTTGTATACTCATGTACATGTATACATTAGAAACTGAACTGACACAAGATAATCTTTAGATCAGCAGTATTTATTTATCTGTTTATGCATTTATTTATTTAATTATTTTGTAGCCCTGCCTGGCTTGGAACCCACTATGTGTACCAGGCTAGCCTGGCGCTCACAGGTGCTCCTGCCTGGGACTAAAGGCATGCATGAATGTTCTGGCTGTATGTAAGCCTGTGCTCCACATTTATGCTGGGTGCTGTGAGAGCCACTGGAGCCGGATTACAGACAGTTGTAAGCCACCGTATGGGTGCTGGGAATTGAACCTGCATCCTCTTTAAGGGTAGCTGGTGCTTTCAACCCCCAGAACAGCAGATTTTAATTTTAATGAAATCAAATTCAGAAATCAGAAAACTTCCTGAGAGGCATGAAATGACCAGTGTGTTCGCCCTTTCAAGCTAAGTGTGGCCTCTGTGACATCCATGGGTTTTTACAACTCTTGGAAAGTGCCAACGCTCCTCTACTTTCCTTCCTCCTTCATACTGGGAGCGAGCATGGCCTCTTTTCCCCTCCCACCTCCAGGCTGGCCTTGCACTCGCTCTGTAGCTGAGCACGGCCCTGAACTCCTGACAGCCCTGCCCCCAGATGCTGAGTGCTGAACTTCTAGCCATGTGGCACTTTTTAAAAACAGCTTTTTGGGGCTGGAGAGATGGCTCAGCAGTTAAGGGCATTGACTGCTCTTCTGGAGGTTCTGAGTTCAGCTCCCAGCAACCACATGGTGGCTTATAACCATCTATAATGTAATCTGATGCCCTATTCTGACCTGCAGGTGTGTATGCAGGCAGACCACTATATACATAATAATAAATAACTTCAAACCCATGCCCGCCCCCCCCCCGAAAAAACAAAACAAAACAAAAAACCCCAGCTTTTTAAGGCAGTGACTTAGATCACTGACTTGAACCTCATTTGTGTCAGTTGTCTTGAGTTGGAATAGGAGTTTTAATTTGTATATGTGGAAACCCTGGGCTTTCTCAGCAGACCAAGCATGCACGCATAGCTGTTACCTCACTCTCCTGCTCTTGGTGCAGATGTGTTGAGGACCGTAATGCTTGGAGGACAGTTCCCTTAATAAGTACAGTACTATAGTCTCAAAAGTTGCCAGAATAGATTCCTAGTGCTCTCACTACAAAAAAAAAAAAAAAAAAAAAAAAAGGTATATGCAGTTATGCACACTGAATACATGCTTTAAGACAGCATAATGGGCTGGTGAGACTGTCTGGTAGGCGAGTATCCCTGCTGCCTAGCCTGTTAATATGCGTTCTGTCCTCAGAACCCATGTGGGTGGGGGCACACATGAGAGATAGCTCCCTCATACAAGCTGGATGCTGATTGGAGCTGGGCTGGGAGATCAGTTCAGAGCTGTGAGGTAACTTCACTGAGGTTCCACAGCACAGAGGGACACAGAAATTTGATCCCCAGCCTCTCTGACCTCAAGGTCCATACTCTGCTTTAATGTGTATGTTTATTACATATGTATACACATAGAATATATACAAGTAGGTGCCTGGTCATACTTAGGAAAACAGACACAGCAGAAACAGTTGAACTCCCTTCCTACAGAGCCCTCGGACTTGCCTGCCTCCTGAGAGCTAACGACCACTGATGAGCTTGGTGTCCTGTATCTTTCCAGATCTTTGAGTGCTCTTGTGTGTATGTGTGCATGCGTGCACTTTTGTAATATGTATGAAATCATGCTTCCTCTGTTTCTGTTAAAAATAGTATTTTTCCCTTCTGGACTGGAGATGTGATAAAGATTTCATCAAATTCATCAAGAAATAGTTTTTCTTTGCAGTCAGGGTTGACATGATTATGGATCGACATGTCAGCCTTCTGAGTCTTAGGTCCCCTTCATGGCATTTTGTCCTCTTCCAAGCTCACCTGCAGTAACTGCAATGTGTGTGTACTTTCTGTGTAGGAAGACACCTCTTGCACACTTCCTACCCTCGAGCCCTCAGGGGGCTGTGCTTGGGCTGTCACAGAATCTGTCTTAAGACAGAATCAAGCTACAGTAGCCGGGCTTCCTCACCGAGGACCAGCCCTCTAGGCTGGCCTTCCTCAGCCCTTTTCCCACTTGAAGTATCTCCCCGTATTTAGTGTACCTGTTCTTTTCCTCAGGCTGGGTTTCTATAATGGCAGAAGCTTTGAAATCCTTCCACATTATGGAGGCCTCCCATGCTGCCAGAACCCTGGCTAATCTAGACCGGGAAACTGTGCGTGAGAAATACCAAGACGGGGTGTATGTGCTCCACCCCCAGTGTCGGACAAGGTGAGCATCGCGTGGGTTTAAGTGGCCATCGGGCTCTTGTTTTGTTTTTATTTGGAAAGTGATTTTATGTATAAGTGAAAGAGAGGAAAAGACCCCCCAAAGGAGGTCCAAGACATAGCACGTACCCATGTCTGCAGGCTGGCTGTCTCTCTTCTGTTCTCCCAGGCTCCAGTCTAGCTATGCTCAGGACTAGGAAAGAGCCATGAAGGGAAGGTCCACACAGACCAGCCACCCAGTCGTGGTAGCCTGGACCCCTTCCCTGAACTTGAGGGTGAGGAGAGAGACTGCAGAGCCCCAGGGACAGACCAGCTGAGGGGCCTCCTTGCCCACATGCCTCCTTGAACCTGGCATTTCTTAAGTCAGTCTGGGGTGTACAATATTTCTTTGACCCTGACTCCAGGTCTATCCTCACAGGGAATTAGACCCAGCAGTGGGTTCCTTCACCACCTCCAGCTCCTTCAGTCTGACTGGAGGAGACGGTGGCATGGCCTCTCCCTCTGTCCCCATCTCCCAAGTTTGGCCTGTCAGAACCCTGCTCCCATAACCATCAGCTTGGTGCGCCTGCCCCACAGCACCCTGTTCTGGGGGAGCTCCGTTCCACCCTTCAGATGGGAGCAAAGCAGGATGAGCAATGGGAGCAGGGAGCTTTGTGCTGCATGAGCCAGGATGAGAAACCACCCACATCAACTTCAGAGACCCGAGGCCACAGGATCCAGGGTCCTCCTGCGGAAGATCCTTAAAAAAAAAAAAAGCCTCTGGGAAAAGAAATATGGCTTCATTGGTCCAGTCTAACAGGCAAATAAATGTTATAATGAAGAGGTGGCAGGCAGATTTCTGTGAGTTCAAGGCCAGCCTGGTGTACAAAGGGAGTCCAGGACAGCCAGAGCTATTACACAGAGAAACCCTGTCTCGAAAACACAAAACAAAGTTACAATGAACAATGCAATCCCAGCTCTGTCTCCAAAAGGAGTAAGAGTTTATTTTGAGCTGAGTGAGTGGCCATGGCTCTGGCTTCAGTTGCCTGGGATGACATGCCCCAGAGTCAAATTCTATAGTCACAAAACACGAAGAACGTCATGAGTCAATGCATTCAGGTGGATGGGGAACTGCAAAGTAGGGACGAACTCCTGGCATAGGCTTTGGTGTTGCCTGGGGACACTTTAGCCTTCGGTTGGTGGAGACACTAGGGACTATTTGGGGGCATCTAAGAAAAATCAAATCACTTTTTTCCTTCACACTAAAATCATTTCTGTAAAAAACAACAAAAATCTCATTTGTTTTTAAAAGCCTCCACAAAAGAGAGGAAAGATGCGGAGCAAAGACGCCCCCTAGTGGTTTAAGGTGCAAGTGATAGAGGAAACTGAACAACAAAGAAAACAGTTAAACCATCAGGGTTTTTTTTTTTTTTTTTTTTTTAAAGGTCTTTTGATTAAGGAATAAAAACAGAAGCTGTGCTCTCTCAGCTACCTTTCTCATTTCTGGAAATGAGAAGTTTTAGGCCTATAAATGGGAAGTCTGGCTTTAGTTCTGTGCCCCCAGAGTGTTGCTATAGAAAGCTTGACCACATACATGTGTTCTTTAACCTTTACCTGTTGCACACCTTAGGTCACACTGTCACTTGCCAGGCCTGTCCTTTTTCTTTTTTGGGAAAACTCTTTAGGTCAGAATCTTCCTTTACTATACAGATTCTCATGCCAACTTAACCAAAAACTGTTTTAACGTTTGATACTTCTTTCTTGTACTTGATGGATCCTTTCTGCCTTACAAAAGTTTTGGGTTTAGAAAAATATTTTCTTAGCCATGCAGTGATGGCGCACACCTTTAGTCCCAGCACTCAGGAGACAGAGGCAGGTGGATCTCTGTGAGTTCAGGCCAGCCTGGTCTACAGAGTGAGTTCCAGGACAGCCAAGGCTACAGAGAAACCCTGTCTCAAAAAACAACAACAAAGAAATGAAGGAAGGAAAGAAAATCTTTTCTTGACATATAAATAGTTACTTCCTGAACAGTTTAAGTCCAGTAGCAGACGTGCTGTACGTAGCCTTTACTAAAAAGCACCAACTTTCCATTTGGTAACCAAAAGGATCAAACTCTGGCATCTCTGCCTTCACTTTGTCTCCTGACTCTGGGCCATGCTCCTGCCTGGGTCCAGTAGGCTTGTTAATGCTATTGAGTCTATGCAAGTGACCTCAGACCCTTCTGAGCTGAAGGCACAGGGTAAGTTATTGTCCTGAACTTCTAGTCACGATGCACTCTGAGGACCCCCAGAGCCCTCAGGGCCATCCAGATGAGGACAGTCATCCTGGAGGGCAGGGCTGTTCTCTGGAGAGAGGGTAGCAACCACTTGAGGACCTGCGTCTCCTCCAGCAACGGGGACTTCTTAGACCTGCCTGCCTGCAGAGCCCAGACTCAGACAGCCATCAAGGGCTCACCTTGACCAGGATGGTTTAGTTTTGTACGTTGCTTGTCTCTTGTCCCAGCTTTCCTTTAACCTTAAAGCCATGTCTGCACCCCAGTGGCGGGCTTCAGGGTACAGGGCTCCTTTACTAGCCCTTCCCAATGCCACACCCACGGAACTTTCTGAGCAGCTGAACTTGGCGTGCTGGTCCTGTGGAAGCTAAGCTTTTATCCTAAAATTCCCAGTACACGCGAACTAAAAGGAACCTGGGCTAATTTTATGTGATCCCTTAGGAGCTAATTTGGACTGAATTTGGATGCTTTTGAGGGAGCTTTACCATGTAGCATACCATGTAGCATACATGTAATATACCAGTAACACAAAGAAACATGTACATTGATAAACCAAGATAATACAACCTTTATGTTAAAACTACAAAGCAAAGCAAATTCACCAGTTTTAAAAGAGGCAAGAAACTAAAATTTTAACATAATAAATTATAATCACCTTTTAGTTTGGTTAAACTCTAAAATCTTTTATTCTTGCTATTTTCTTTTTTCTTAAAGATTTATTTATTATATATACAGTGTTCTGCCTGCACACCAGAAGAAGGCGTGAGGTCACATTATAGATGGTTGCGAGCCACCATGTGGGTGCTGGGAATTGAACTCAGGACCTCTGGAAGAACAATCAGTGCTTTTAACCACTGAGCCACCTCTCCAGCCCCTGTTCTTGCTATTTTCTTAAATAAACCTCATTGTTGCCTAGATTTAAAGGGACTTTGTCTTTTTGTTTTGTTTTGTTGATTTGTTTTTTGTGGGACCTTCTTTTTTTTTTTTTAAAGACAGGGTTTCTCTCTGTACCTTGGCTGTCCTGGACTCGCTTTGTAGACCATGCTGACCTCAAACTCACAGTTATCCTCCTGCCTCTGCCTCCCAAGTGCTGGGATTAAAGGGGTGCACCACCACGCCTAGCGGGACTTTGCCTTAATTAGGGTTTCATTGCTGTGAAGAGACACCATGATCACAACTCCTATAAAGGAAAGCATTTAATTTCAGAGGTTTAGGCCACTATTATCATGGCAGGAAGCATGGCAGCATCCGGGCAGACACGGTGCTGGAGGAGCCGAGGATCTACATCTTGATCTAGGAGGAGCCTGGATGTGTTTCACACTGGGAAGAGCTTGAGCATTTCAGACCTTAAAGCCACACCCTCCACAGTGACATATTTCCTCCTCGTAGTGCCACTCCCTATGGCCATGCATTCAAACACATAAGTCTATGGGGTCCAAGCCTATTTAAATGACCATGGTATCTTTTGTATTTTTTTGTTTCATTCCAGTTTAATAATTAATTCTTATATATCTGTGCTTTAGGAAGGATGAGCTTGAGATAGCCACCTTCCTGGGCTTAGAGAAAATAGTAGTAGGAAAAAAAAACCAGCCCAAATCCCTAAAAGTTAGACCAAGAGACAAAAAGCCTCCTTTTTTAAGTCCCAAAGAATAGGAACCAACAGGCCAAAATGACACCACACAATTCCATGAAATTTGCAGTTACAAGGAACACAGACTGAAAGAACACAGCTACAAGGCAGTTCCAGTGAACCAGGGTGCACCAGAGAAACAAGGCAGAAATGAGCTAGATGTAAGAGGGGCCCAGAGAAAGACCTGTGGCAGCAGGTGACTTGGTCCCCAGGCCTGGGCTGACATCTCTGCCCATTGTAGGAGCTGTCAGCAGAGGGAGGGGACTCCCTTGCTCACAGAGATGTGAAGTCAGAACACCCTGTTTTATAGCTCAGCGTGGTGCTCAGTAATTCTGAAAACCCCAGAAAGTCCTGAAACCTCACGTCACAGTCTTTAGTCCAGCTTTTACCCAGGGAGAATAAGCCGTTCATCGACTCTTCTGTTCCATGTGGGGGCCACTGGAGAGTGAGGCGTGACAGGGAGGGAAAGGCCAGGTTGGAGATGGGTAGGAAAGTTCCATTCTTTAGACTTTGTCTACAATTTTGATACAACCTCTAAACTGTTCTTAATTCGGAGGCAGAGGCAGGTGGATCTCTGTGAGTTCGAGGCCAGCCTGGTCTACAAAGCAAGTGCAGGACAGTCAAGGCTACACAGAGAAACCCTGTCTTGAAAAACCAAAAAAAAAAAAAAAAAACCCAAAAAAACCACAAAAAAACCAAAACAAAACAACAAAAAATAGTAGCTTCCTAAACATTCATTAGTTTAATAATGGATTAGCAATTTTACCGTTAATTTTGTGAGTTTAATTTTAAATTTCACCCATGATTTCGTTCTGCTGCCTAACACTTTTAGTGCCATATACGTGAACACACACGGATGTCAGGTGGCTCCCAGGCCTTACAATTTACATTAAACCAGCTGGAGAAGAAAATGAGGGTTTCTTTTTTTTTTTTTTTTTTTTTTTTTTTTTTTTTTTTTTTGGTTTTTTGAGACAAGGTTTCTCTGTGTAGCCTTGGCTATCCTAGACTCGCTTTGTAGACCAGGCTGGCCTCGAACTCACAGCGATCCGCCTGCCTCTGCCTCCCGAGTGCTGGGATTAAAGGCGTGCGCCACCACGCCCGGCCTGAAAATGAGGGTTTCTGTAAACGTTTTCCCTCTCCTTGGATTTGTCTCCCATTTCAGTGTCTTTTTTTTTTTCCTTCTCTCTCCCCCCTGTAACCCTCCATGCTAGCTGGTGGGCTTTGAGCTTGACTCAGTACATGCTGCCTATGGGAGCAGCCCCCTCCGTCTCTCCCTGACGTTCACTCTAACCAACATGACTCAGGGTTGTGAGGGAGGTCAAGGCACTGGGTGAGCACCGTTATGTGCGGCTTTTTTGGGTGAGCACTGAAGTTTCCTTCCAACCCTGGAATGAGGTGCGTTATCAGGTTTCCCCATAGGCCACTGCATGTCCTTGGAAGGTCCCTGGACACTCCTCATGCACAGTGACTTTGCCATTATATTAGCATTTTCTTGTCTACTCTCTTAATACTGTAATTGGTTTGTGGGATGTTTTTATAGACTGACTTCAAGGGTGATCTCATGGTGGCATCACCCACGTGATGAATCTTGGAGCTCACTATAGTCGCTGGGGTTGGTCTGCCTGGCTAACTGTGTCTATTTTCACTGATGGTGCAGTGAATGCATTCTGTGTCTTTGTCACAATTCCCCGGGTTCCTAAGTAACCCTGTGTTGATAAAGTCTCCATACGTCACGTCAGCCGGCTGAAGCCTTCCAGAGAGAATGCCATTCAGCTTGCCACAGGAGTAATGCGTTTGTTCTGCTTCTTTCTAAAACTCTCTTTCCTCTTAGTCAGCCCATTAAAGCCGATGTCCTTTTTATTCATGGCCTTATGGGAGCAGCGTTTAAAACCTGGCGCCAGCAGGACAGTGAGCGGACTCTGACTGAAAATGCTTTGGTGGACGAAGACAGGTACACCACATGCTGGCCCAAGGTAAGGAGCAGCCGCCGTGACTGCCACGCATGCCCTGCCACTACCACTGCCGTGCAGTCTCCTGCCACTGGGGTTTCTCTTTCCCTTGGAGACACTTGGAGGATATTACGTCATCAGCTGTGATCCTGCCTTGACTGCTTTCTGTTTAGGGTATATTCTGTGACTCCATTAGTAAAAAAAGCAGGGTAATCATTCACTTTGCTGATGCATAATTTAAAAATAATACAGCCAGCCGGGTGTGATGCACGCTTGTAATCCTAGCACTCGGGAGGCAGAGGCAGGCAGATCACTATGAGTTCGAGGACAACCTGGTCTACTAAGTGAGTTCTGTACAGCCAAGGCTACACAGAGAAACCTTGTCTCCAAAAAAGAAAAAAGACAGCCATAATTTACTTATAATAGCGAATTTTATGACCTTAATGATGATAAATATAGAAAAACTTGGGTGATTAGTGTTATCTTTTGCATTTCTTCCATGATATTTCCTCCAAAGAACCTCAACTCTGCAATGAGTCATGGGATGAAGTTTGTTCAAAGTCCACACATGATAATGCTGCCTGTGTGTGAATAGTTCCCAGGGCTCTGTACCCTCCCACTTATGCAGAAAGAATGGATGCTCTTCTCCCCAGGGATGCTGAAGGCTGGAGGGCTCAGCCCCAGGTCCCAGGGCATGCCAGCCAAAGTACAGTCTGTTCTGAGATAAAGCTTTCTACTAACTGCTAAGAGCCTCCCGGACAAGTCTTGATTTTGGCAACTGCAGATTAAAACTGACAGTGTTCTCACACCTTCATTTGCCTTTGTTATAAATATTGATGGCATTTTATGATTGTTAAAAATATTTTAATTTATGTGCATTGCTATGAGGGTGTCAGATCTTAGAATTACAGACAGTTGTGAGCTGCCATGCGGGTGCTGGGAATTGAACCCCGGTCCTTTGAAAGAGCAGGCAGTGCTCTTAACCACTGAGCCATCTCTCCAGCCCCAATAATTTTTAAAAAATCATCACCTCCCAACTGTATTCCAGTGTCATCTGTGGTGTCTGCTGCAGGAGGCCTTGGTTACAGAGAGCAATTCCTAGGAAGTAGCTGAATGGGAAAATGCCTGCTTATTTCATGAGCCTTTTGTTTTACTTAGACATGGCTAGCAAAAGACTGTCCTGCGCTTCGCATTATATCTGTGGAGTACGACACCAGCCTCAGTGACTGGAGAGCAAGGTGCCCTATGGAAAGGTAACAGTAGAGGCTACCAGACGGGAGAGAGGGAAGGAGGGAGGACACGGTGGCACATGGACCCTCTGCTGCGGGAGGACGCTTTTATTGTTTAAATCAAGGCAGGGTTTACTCTTTAAGAGCATGTCAGGTAAGTGCTCCAGACCTCTACCTTCTGGAAGGCGTTAGCTTTTAGTGCGTAATAAGTAGTAACAAGTAAGAAAGAGTGGTCGAATACAGCATCGTGTTGTGACCTGACATGTCTTATATCACTCTTGTAGTAGTAAAGGACCCCAGATCACTCACTGTCAAAGCCTTCGCTTCTGCTGGAAGTAAAAGTGGTAGTTGCTTGTGAATTCACCATCCTACAGGCTGAGGGAAGCTCATGGAAAAAGATGCTAAGCCATTTTGACCTGTGTCCTTTTTATGTCCTAAGGAGCAATTCCTTCCTGGTGTCCAGGAGCCAGATAGTAGCCTAGTCCCACCTTTGGCTCACTGTACAGTGCTGTTGAGTCATTCGGTGTCTAGGAAGCTTTGCTCACAGAGAGCTGATGAGCTGGTGACGCAACAGGGTGCTTGATGAGCCGACCCCACATAGGTGCCCAGCCCACCCGTTGTCTCTCAGAGGAGCAATGGGAACCTTTGTTCTCAGCAAAGGTGTCACAGGTAAACTGTGCCATGAAGTTAAGTTCCCTTTGGCCTTACTCTCTGATGATCATTTCCTGGTATTTGTACATAAGCCCAATTGATGAAAGTGTAAACACAAGTAGGCGTTAACCCAGACAGCTGAGCCTCTGGGACAGCATTATTGTCAGGCCGTGGATGAAAAGGGACTCCCATCCCTAACTCCTCAGGGCAGCTGGGATGAGCCCCACGATTAACCTGTCAAACTGCCAAACCCATTTGCTATTGTCTAGTGTATGAGTGGGTTTAGAAAGTCCTATGTTAGTGTTAGTAAGTTTCAGAGAGAGAATAAGGTTGGCGTAGCTTGCACTCAAGAAAGCGAGCCGATAGCATTGTGCATTCCTGTCTTAGGTGAGTTAGGTAGCAGGAGCGGGGGGATGGGTGCCTCCCGTCATGCCTGCTGTTTTCGTTTTTGTTCAGAAAGTCCATTGCATTCAGAAGTGACGAACTTCTTAGCAAGCTCAGAGCGGCTGGCGTTGGGGATAGGCCAGTGATCTGGATATCACACAGCATGGGAGGTAAGGATGGTTTCGTCTTCATAGAGTGGCCATCATGAGGTGGTTGTCAAGGTTGCGGCCATCCCACTTCTGCTCTGTGTGTTCTGCTTGCTAGTCTCCCCACAGCAAGTCACTGCTTTAGCTAAGAGTGTTGAGGTTACTGCTGTCCTCCATGCCATTTGCTTTTCTAGAAGGGGATGGCTCATAAGACACAGGGTGGGTGGGAGGGCACGGATCCATACTTGGTGGTTTCATGTGGTTGTGAGTCAGCACCATACTGTGGGGGTGTTTATCACGAGGCTTCAGGGACCTCCCTTTCTTCCCGTCTCTGCCGCTAACATTGCTGACTATTGCCTGTGCTGCCAAGACACAATCACAGCTTTTCTGTGCCTGGCTGCTGTGCTTTGGGCCTCGGCCAGCCCCAGGCTAGGGTGTCTGATTAAGTGTGGCTTAGGCTGAGCCTCAGCCACAGCCCTTTGCTTCTCAAAACCCACGGATGTCTGCCCTGAGGTCTTTGTGTTTCCTAGCTAGGGCCGGTGGTTAGGTCCTGTGGCAGCATTTCCTGTAGCAGCCGGACTTCCTTGGGACCTGTGACTGGGTGTGGGCTTCAGTGAGCAGGGCCTGGCTTGCCTCACAGAGGCAGAGAATCTATGGGAGAAGGGTCTGTGCCACAAAGACTCACGCTGATACATTCTCCGGTAGCGTTATTTTAAAGGCTTTTTTCTTATGCTGGAGGAAATTATTTAAATTTTAAAGCATCTCTGTCTTGTTTGCTTGTTCTTTTTTTAATACAAGTAGAGGAAATAAAAACTTTACTCTCTCTCCTCTTTCTTCTCTGTGGCTAGGTCTTCTTGTCAAAAAGATGCTGTTGGAAGCCTCTAAGAATCCAGAGCTGAGCGCTGTTATAAACAACACCAGAGGAATCATTTTCTACAGTGTCCCTCACCACGGGTCACGCCTGGCTGAATACTCTGTTAACATTCGATATCTTCTCTTTCCCTCTTTGGAAGTCAAAGAACTCAGCAAAGGTAACACTTCCTACTGTGAAGGAAATTGAGGTTGTAGACTGTTACGTGCATGGAAAGAGGGAAAAAAAATAATCAGTTTCTTCCCTAAATGTACTAGCTTACTAAACTTGCATATACTTTTGTTTGGAGTATCCCTGGGCAGCTTTCAGGATAGCTCCATCTTTCAATAGCTCTTGTGTTCTTAGGCGGTTGTACAGCTATAAGGCTGTTGTTTCAGCTATTTAAACCAGGGTATGTTATATAAGGCTTTTCTTCCAAGCTAGTAAACTGCCCTTTCCCATTATTCTGGAAAATCAGCAACTGTCAAAATATACATGAACTTTTGAGCCAGCATGTTGGTCATATAGCACTGTTTGGTCATCGACACTTGATTTGTATCCAACATATGATTGATGCTCTGTGTGCATGGAAGGATGTGCTCTTTGCTGCTTTGGACGGAGCAGTCTAAGAACCTGGGTTAGGCCCAGTCGCTGAGAGTGTGGGCTTCAGTGTATGGTCTGTCTCAGTGATCCCAGCACAGTGGACAGTGAGGCCTGGCCGTCTTCTCCATTTGTTACTGAATTACCTGGCTCTGCACCTAGATCTGACATGTGCTTCCCATGAGTGGCCGGTTCTGGGCGAGATGCATGCGTGTTTATCACATGGTCCTGCTGAACTCATCCCATTGTGGATAGCCTAGCCTTGTTTTACTGTTTGTAGGAAAATAAGATTCATCTGATGAGCGCACAGCTGTCCCTCTGTGAGTGAGGGGCATCTCCTCAGACCACACAGCATTAGGTGGAGAATGTAATTCTTTCATTTGTATAGTTATTAGGACATGCCAAGTTTTCTCGTCACTTTGTTATTGTGTTCCTTCCCCCCTCACTGTTGGTGTGGTAGCATCAGTAAGGCTTGATCTTGGCTCTCCTGGTGAACCTGTGCACGTGTGGTTGTGTGCTGACGATGGCTGTCTTCCTCCTGTAGTCTGGTGCTACTTGTCTGGGGAAGACTTTCTCACTTTTGAAGGATGATTTTGCTGGATACAGTCCTCTTGGTTGGCAGTCTCTTCTTTCAGTATTTTATATATGTCATGCCATTCTTTTCTTGCTGTTAGACACTTTTAAAATTTTTGCTTTAGTAAAGTTTATTCATTGAGCATCTGGGGGGGGGTTCTTCTGAGCTTTGTACATGGATGTGTGTACCTCTGAGTGTTTGGAGCTGGGGCTTCCTACCTTAAAAGATCCAATTGGCTATAACTCCCTCACAGGTGTGCCCAGTGGCTTGGGTGTTTAGTTAATTCCAGCTGTGGTCAAGTTGACACCATCAGGTTTGGGAGGCAGATGCTGTACTGCCCCACCAGCTCTCCTGGGCCCGTTGGTTATCAGCATCTTCATATCCTGAGTTAAACATGAATGTCTTTTATCCTTAAGTGTGACAGAACGTCTCATTCTCTGATTTTACAGATTCTCCCGCACTTAAGATGCTCCAGGATGACTTTCTGGAGTTTGCAAAAGACAAAAACTTCCAGGTGCTGAATTTTGTGGAAACACAGCCAACATTTATCGGCAGCATGGTTAAACTGCACATAGTGCCTGTGGAGTCAGCAGGTACTTACTCAGGAGGCATGGTGGCTGTTGACGCTGTTGATGGGACCTAGCATTTAATAATGGCAGCTTTGATAGCCAGTGTCTCAGGGAAGTAGAGCAGAAAGTTTTTTTAAAAATCCAGAATCTAAGTCTATTATAATTTTTTAGTAACAGATTCAAATCCCCCGGCAGGCACACAGCCTGGATTAGCCTCTAGTCTTTATTTACTAGATTAGATGTCAGCGGTTACTTGGCTAGCTCTAAGGCACTGCAGTGAGGCGAGTGCCCAGCACTTCTTTGAGTCCTGCCTCCACACTTAGCCCCCCACCCCCTCACACACCCCGGGATTTGGGTCCCATCCCATTCCTAGAAGAACAGTAGAGTGATTTTTATTAGTGTACAGGGAAGTCTCTACAATGCCCGTGCCCAGGCTCTGCTTAGCACACATACGGAGATCTTAGGAAAAGCACAAACTGAGACTTAAACTTACTGGGCATTCATTTTCACAGAGTCAAAGTTCTGCTCAGGCGAGCTTGGCGTCCCTTGGCTTTGCTGACACTCTGCTTCCTTCAGATTTAGGCATTGGGGATCTGATTCCTGTGGATGTCAACCACTTGAACATTTGCAAGCCGAAGACAAAGGATTCTTTTTTGTACCAGCGTACCCTGCAGTTCATCTGTGAAGCTTTAGCCAGGGATCTTGAAAACTGACAGCTACCTTCTTCCATTCCTTGTGTGAATACAGTGCAGGAAATGTGGCGTTCTCCTTCTCCTGTTAAGCTGTGCACTCACTGTGGCATCATCCCAGTCTGCGCAAGTGCCGCAGACAGCAACTCTTCACACAAGCACGGGGAAATGTCCACGTAGACCTGGAGGTCACAGAGGAGGGGTTACACCGAGTTTCTGTGGTTTAAAAGAAACTCTGGGGGCCGGGCGTGGCCACGCACGCCTGTAATCCCAGCACTCAGGAGGCAGAGGCAGTTAGATCGCTGTGAGTTCGAGGCCAGCTTGGTCTATAAAGTGAGTCTAGGACAGCCAAGGCTACAAAGGGAAACCCTGTCTCAAAAAAACAACAAAAAAGAAACTCTGTTGTGCTGGGCCTTGGTGGGAAACAGAGCTACTGTGGCCAGAGTGCCTGTCCACCTGAGACGGTCCCAGCACCACCCAAGAGCCCTGACAGGCAACTTAGCACACCATGGAAAGGCCATTTGGCAGTAACAAACTAGAACACACAGAGGCTGAATTTGACCTGGGCACCACGTGCTGTAATGCTTTAGTGCCAGCCTCTGCTATTGACACTTTGCTCACTGGTTCTCACTGCCCAGTTGTATGCATGGGTTGGTCTTCAGTGATTCTGTTGTTGTTGTTGTTTTTTTTTTTTAAATATTCTTTTTAGGATATTTTAACTAGTTATACAGTAATGTGCTCTGGATAAGTAGGGATCAGGTTATGAAAAAAAAAAACTATTTGAAACTGTCAGGTATACTAACCACTTAGTATCAGGACTCAAATCCTCTGGCTACATACAGTGCAGCTTTCTTTGTCTTCCCTTAGAGGGGCTTACAGCATGAGAGACTAGGAACACGGGCTGGTGGCCTTTTTGTGTTTGAGTGATAGCATTGTTGACATGATTTTTTTTTTTTGGTTGTGCTAGGGATCAACCCCAAGACCTTGTGCATGCTAGCCAAGTACTCTGCCAGTGAGCTGCTTCCTCAGCCCAGTGTATACCTCTGCAGTATACAGCTTAGTCACCAGCTATCAGCACTGTCGTCCCTGCAGCAGTCGGTCTCCCCCCCCCCCCCTGCAACCATTCATAAAGTCGGTGGCTTTACCTTGTTGTCCTTAGCATAATGGTTCCCTCTTGCATTGGTCCTCTCCTGTCTCTGCTTCCTTCCTGCTGCGAGGTGAGCAGCTTTGCTCATCCCACCATTCTGCCATGCTGTCCTGTTCACACCACGGGACCTGTGACCAGTGACTGAACCCAGGAGCCAAAATAAATCTTTAACTCTGCTGTTCAACCTTTTGTCACAGCAATGAGTGTGAATATAGCCCTGCTTCAAGACCAATCTAAAAAGAGCTTCCCAGGGACCCCTAAATGACTGGTTTTCTGACAAGTAGCATTTTTGCTCTGTTTATATGATAGAAGGGCTGCTCGCCATTTATCACAAAGATGTAGATGAGGTTTATCATGTACAAGACCAAGCTGAAAAGAAATGACGAATTTTTACATGATACCACAAGACCGAACAACTACAGCACTGGCTGAAGACACGCGTCTAAAGGCAGTCTAATCCTGAGCAAACAAATGGGCACAATGACATAATTAAAAGCAACAGCACTTTAAAGACTGAACAAATGACTATCCCACTAGCACAGGATGGCTTGGTGTGGACAGAAGCACAGTAGCTGCAGAAGGAAAATAAAATGACACTAATTAGAAGCAAGCTATCGACTGCAAGGCCAATGGGCAGGCACTGGCAACAGTGCTCTTGAGTTCAAGGCCAACCTGACCTACATAGCAAGTTCCAGGCCAGCCAGGGCTACATAGTGAGACCCTGTCTCTGAACAAAACCCTGCACATGGATACAATAAACTTTTAAAAGGGCATGTGTACCACTTGGGAGGTTGAGGCAGAAGGATAGCTAGTTCTGGGCCAGTCTGAACTACAGAGTGAGATCTTGTCTTAAAAACAACCCAGAATAGAGAGCTGGGTCAGAGGTCAAGAGCACTGGCTGCTCTTCCAAAGGTCCTGAGTTCAATTCCCAGCAACTACATGGTGGTTCACAACCATCTATAATGAGATCTGGTGCCCTCTTCTGGCGTGCAGAAACACATGCAGGCAGAGCACTATACATAATAAATCTTTAAAACAACAACCAAAAATAAAAAATCCCAAACTCCCAACCCTCTACAAATATGTATCTCTAAGCCATCTCTGCTCACACTACAATAAAATTAGCTTTAAAATGCAAAAACAAATCTTATTTGGAAAGTTCAGTCTCATCATTTTCCTTGGGTCAAAGAAAAAAGCAAAGTTACAATCCATCAGTTAATAACAAGATAATTATGTTAAAATATAAAGTGAAGCCTAGGCTTATCATTGGGAGGTTTGTAAGCTTAAATACCTTGTTAGATATGAGAAACTAAAGCAAAGGAACACAGTGTTCCTTTAAAATTAGAAAACAAAGGTAGAAAAAACAGTTGAAACATTAAAATGCTTAAAAGTGGGAGAAACTGTTGAGAAGACACAGCTAAGGAACACAACTAAAGAAGATGAAGGGTCACGGGAACCCTGTCCAGTGACACCACCAGCAAGCACATGTCACCCACACAGTAAGCACATGAAGGCGTACAGCACCATCAAGAAAAATACATGCAGGGCGTGGTGGCACAAACCTTTAATCCCAGCACTCCAGAGGCAGGGGCAGGTGAATCATTGTGAGTTCGAGGCCAGCCTGGTCTACAAAGCGAGTCCAAGACAGCCAAGGCTACAGAGAGAAACCCTGTCTTAAAAATAAAAAAAACAAACCAATAAGAAAAGAAAAAGATACACTACACACCACAACAGTCAGAATCCTGACAAGGATGTAGAGCCATGGGACTCTGATCTGTGGTGAATAGAAATGCAAAGTGGGGCTGGAAAGATGATTCAGAGAATAAGAACATTGGTTGCTCTTCCAGGTCCTGAGTTAAATTCCCAGCATCTACATGGTGGCTCACAACCATCTATAATGAGATCTAATGCCCTCTTCTGGTGTGCAGCTGTACATGCAGGCAGAGCACTGTAAATGTAACAAATATTTCTTTTTTCAAAATGCAAAATGGAACAGATACTTTGGGAAACCGTTTGGCAATCTCTTAGAAAACATTCTCACTTCAAACCCCCTGGACTGGGGAAATCTACAGGGAACAGGTGGATTAGAGCTTCAGACCCCCACTCTTGCCCCATGCAATCCCCTAGGCGCCATTTGGGCACCCAGTCGGTGGTGGTACGGTCTCAGCTGCTTGTGCACCTGAAAAGGAAACGCGGCGGCCTTGCCTGGCGGGCGAACTCAGTATTTGGGACTGAATTTGCAGCAGGGGTGCTTCAAACCCCCTGGACTAGGGAAATTTACAGGGAACAAATGGATTGGGGCTTCAGACTCCCACTCTTGCCCCATGCAAGCCCACAGAAGGCTTAGGCGCCATTTTGGCACCCAGTCAGCAGTGGGTACAGTCCCCATCTGCTGCATGCTCTGAGAAGGAAACTCTACAGAGGGCAATCCAGCCCCCAAAGCCTGGTCTGGACCCTACCTGAAAGTTGCAAGCTGCTGAAATCAGGGATACACAGCTACAGTGGCATGATCAGAGACCGGAGACGCTGCCAGGAGTCAAGGACCACAACAGCCCTCTGACCAGTGCTGGGCAGAAACCAAACAGCTAGTCCCAGAGGGCTACCCTGGTGCAATTGGTCACAACTGTCCCAGCCTAGCCAGGTTCCACACCTGAGCTAGGTTTCTCACACTCTTGGGAGTGACTGGGCAGGTCGGAGGAGATAGGTCAAGTATCTAGCCAACCAGGAATAGTCAAAAAGGCTGCGCTCTCCCTGTCAGGCAGAACCTAGGCCCCACTACCTGGTTGGAGCAGGAAGAAACATAAACAACTTCTAGAAGCCAACAGGGGTTCAGGCACTCTAGGGTGATCTGAGCCTAGGACCCAAAGCCCCAGGGCCTAAGGACAGGATATTCAAAGCCCAGCGAAACAGGAAAACCTGCTCTACATACTTTACCTCAAACTGATACTGGAGTTGCAGAGCACCAGCACCTACCTTGGCTGATCTGGTGGGGAACTCAGGGTGTGAAACAAAGCCTTCAGGAACCAAAACCAGGGCGCCTGCCTCTCTCAGGGAATAGTTCCCTGACCACCACAGGAAAAGGACCTCAACCTACATTTACTCACTAACAAACTGTTCTCCACGATCATTGAACGACCCAGAAGATACTCCCAACATGAGACACAGCAAGATGACTCAAGGCCAGTGTAGAAACATGAACAACAAAACCCAAAACAATATGGCATCTCCAAATCCCAGTTATCCCAAAGAAAGCAACCTGGAGAACTCAAGCACAGTTGAAATACAAGAAAAAGACCTCAATTTTTTTCTTTTCTTTTCTTTTCTTTTTTTTTTTTTTGTTTTTTGTTTGTTTGTTTGTTTTTTTGAGACAGGGTCTCTCTGTGTAGCCTTGGCTGCTCTGGACTCGCTTTGTAGACCAGGCTGGCCTCGAACTCACAGTGATCTGCCTGCCTCTGCCTCCCTGAAATATAAGAAAAAGACCTCAAATTTCTAGTAATGAATATGATAATGGAGGAAACAAATAAAATCCGTAAACAAACGCAGGAAGAGGCAGCCAAACAGAAGACATAAAAGAGGTGTATAGAGAGTCACTGGAAGGAATCCAGGAAAATTCAACCAATCAGTTGAAGGAAATCAAAGCAGTTCAAGATCTGAAGATGAAAACGGAAACATTGATACAGACCTGGTCTGAAGAAAAACGGGAAAAAGAATGCTTAGAGAAGAAAGCCATCAACACAGAGGCGAGCTTCTCTAACAGAATCCAAGAGATGGAGGAGCGAATCTCGGGTCTAGAAGATACATTCGTAAGTCTTGAAGCAACCATCAAAGAAAATGCTAAATCTGAAAAATTCCTGACACAAAACATCCAAGAAGTAAAGGACACCATGAAAAGACAAAACCTAAGGATAATAGGCATTGAGGAAAGAGTAGATGCTGGATTCCAAGGCCCTGAAAATGTTTTCAACAAAATCATAGAAGAAAAATCCCCAAATTTAAAGGAGATGTCTATAAACATACAAGAGGCCTATAGAACACCAAATAGGATAGACCTCCTGTCACATAATAATCAAAACACAAAATATACAGAACAAAGAAAAAAAAAGTAAAAGCAGCGAGAGAAAAGGGCCAAGTAACATTTAATGGCAAACCTATCAGAATTATACCTGACTTCTCAGCAGAGACCATAAAAGCGAGAAGGGCCTGGACAGAGATCCTGCAAACCCTAAGAGACCACAGATGCCAGGCCAGACTACTATACCCAGCAAAACTTTCAATAATCATTGATGGAGAAAATAAGATTTTCTATGACAAAACCAAATTCAAACAATACCTATTCACAAATCCAGCTTTACAGAAATTAGTAGAAGGAAAACTCCACCCCAAAGGGGCAAGCTACAGTCAAAACTACACAGGAAATAGATAACTACACCATTGCAAAAACACAACCACACAAACTCCTTATGGTAACCAACATCAAAATTAAGGGTCTTAACAATCACTGGTCATTAATATCTCTCAACATCAATGGACTAAATTATCCAATAAAAAGACACAGACTAACAAAATGGATGCATAAACAAGATCCAACATTCTTCTGCATTCAAGAAACTCATCTCAGCTACAAGGATAGACATTACTTCAGTGTAAAAGGCTGGAAAAAATATTCCAAGCAAATGGTCACAAGAAGCAAGCTGGTGTAGCCTTTCTATCCAATAAAGTAGACTTTCAACCAAAATTAATCAAAAGGGACAAGGAAGGACACTTCATACTCATCAAAGGTAAAGTCAACCAAGATGACATCACAATTCTGAACATCTATGCTCCCAATACAAGGACACCCACATTTGTAAAATAACAATTAACAAAGCTGAAACCACACATTCATCCCCACACATTAATAGTGGGAGACTTCAACACCCTACTTGCACTGAAGGATAGGTCATTGAAACAGAAATTAAGCCAAGAAATAACAACATCAACCAACATCATGAATCAAATGGATCTAACAGATATCTACAGAACTTTTCACCCAAACACAAAGGATTATACCTTCTTCTCAGCACCCCATGGAACCTTCTCCAAAACTGATCACATAGTAGGCCACAAAGCAAGCCTCAACAGGTACAAGAAGATTGAAATAATACCTTGTATCCTATCAGGCCACCATGGCTTAAGGCTGGACTTCAACAACAACAGAAATAACAAGAAGCCTACACACACGGAAACTAAATAACTCTCTACTTAATGGCACATGAGTCAGGGAAGAGATAAGGAAAGAAATTAAGGACTTCCTGAAATTAAATGAAAATGAAGAAACAACATATCCAAATCTGTGGGACACACTGAAAGCGGTACTAGGAGGGAAATTCATAGCACTAAGTGCCTTTATAAAGAAAGTGGAAACATCCCATATAAGCAACTTAATGACACATCTGGAAACCCTGGGGGGGGGGGGGGAAAGAAGCAGAAACACCCAAGGGGAGTAGATGTCTGGAAACAATTAAACTCAGAGGTGAAATCAATAAATTAAGAACAAAAAGAACAATTCAAAGAATCAATAAAACCAGGAGCTGGATCTTTGAGAAAATCAACAAGATAGACAAACTATTAGCCAAACCAACTAAAAGGCAGAGAAATACTATTCAAATCAACAAAATCAGAAATAAAACGGAGACATACCAACAGACACTGAAGAAATACAAAGACTCATAAGATCCTACTTTAAAGGCATATATGCCACAAAATTTGAAAATCTAAGGGAAATGGATAATTTTCTTGATCAAGTCCACTTGCCAAAGTTGAATCAAGATCAGATAAACAGATTAAATAGCCCTATTTCTCCTATAGAAATAGAAACAATCATTGATAGTCTCCCAACCCCCCCCCCCAAAAAAAAAGCAAGCCCAGGGCCAGATGGTTTCAGTGAAGAATTCTACCAGACCTTCAAAGAAGAACTAATACCAATACTCTTCAAGCTACTCCAAAAGATAGAAATGGATGGTACATTACCAAATTCTTTCTATGAGGCCACAGTCACATTGATACCTAAACCCCACAAAGACCCAACAAAAAAAGAGAATTTCAGACCAATTTCTCTTATGAACACAGATGCAAAAATATTCAATAAAATACTTGCAAAATGAATACAAGAACATATCAAAGATATCATTCAACATAACCAGGTAGGCTTCATTCCAGGCATGCAGGGATGGTTTAATATACAGAAATCCATCAATGTAATCCACCATATAAACAAACTGAAAAAAAAAACTCACATGATCATCTCCTTAGATGCAGAAAAAGCATTTGACAAAATCCAACACCCATTCATGTTTAAAGGTTTGGAGAGATCGGGGATACAAGGCACATTCCTAAACATAATAAAGGCTATATACAGCAAGCCAATAGCGAACATCAAATTAGGGATATTCAAGGAAATTCCTCTAAAATCGGGGACCAGCCAAAGCTGCCCACTTTCTCCATATCTCTTTAATATAATTCTTGAAGTCCTAGTCATATACAGGGGGAGGAGGTCCCCTTTAGTCACAGTCATAGGGGAGGGGAATAGGGTGAAAGCAGGAGGGAGGGAGGAATGGGAGGATACAAGTGATGGGATAACAATTGAGTTGTAATATGAATTAATTTTAAAAATTAATAAAAAACCACTCTCTTTGGTTTGTAATCAGATGAGTAGAAAACTTATGCCCACACAAAACCCCACACCTTGATATTTATAGCATCCTCATCCATAACTGACAAAACTTGGGAGCAACCAAGATCTCCTTTAGTTGGTGATGGGACATTACAGAACTGAGTATTAAAAAGAAAAGCACTGGGGCTGGAGAGATGGCTCAGAGGTTAAGAGCACTGTCTCCTCTTTCACAGGTCCTGAGTTCAATTCCCAGCAATCACATGGTGGCTCACAACCATCTATAATGAGATCTGGTATTCTCTTCTGATGTGCAGGTGTATATGGAGGCAGAACACTGTATATGTAACAAACAAATAAATACTTTAAAAAAAAAGGCACTGTCAAGGCATTCCTGTCAAAGTTTTTTTTTAAGCCAGTATAGAAAGGCTATATACTTAGCCAGGTGTGGTGGCACACACTTTTAATCCCAGCACTCAGGAGGTAGAGGCAGGTGGATCACTGTGAGTTCAAGGCCGGCCTGGTCTACAAAGCAAGTCTAGGACAGCCACAGAGAGACCCTGTCTCGAAAATCAAAACAAAACAAAAAAACCCAACAACAAAACAAAACAAAACAAAACAAAGGAAAGGCTACATACTATATGCCTGCAGCTCTGACATTCTACAAGGGGCCAGAACAGAGACAGCAAGGATAAGGTTAGGAGGTGCACAGGAGTGAGGTTCAAGGTTTTTTAGGGCAGAGGAACAGCTCCAATACTGCAATGTAGGTCATGTGTCACTATACCTTAGATTGTACAGCAGAGATAGTGAATGCGAAGCCAGGGCCATCAGAGGTAAGGGCGTGTCCATAGAGGCCCATTGGTTGTAGCCATCCTGGTGCAGGATACGAGTGGGGGAGCTCTTGTGTGTGAGCTGTATATGGGAACCCTGCATTTTGTAACATTAATTCTCCCCCAACCCTCTGCTGGCATCTCTCACACTCATACTGAGCCCACCCAGCACAGCCAGCAGTAGCAGTTGTGTTGTGGTACTGTAGTATGTTTGAGTCCATCTCCTACCATCTTGGAACAAAGATTCTGCAGTCTCCTGGTCCCTTTCTTGGTCCGGTCCCAGCCACGCAGACAAAGCGAATTCTTACAGGTTTACCACTGTGAGATTACCAGCATATTCTTACTGAGAAATACATGTATGCTATGAACCAATCAGCTTAGACCAAACATGGGCAGAATCTGGGGAGTACATCCTCCCGTCTGCTTCCATGAAGAATGTATATAAACCGCCCTTTGAGTTCTTCCATTGCCCAGTCTGCTGCAAGGGCCGCTAGAAGACAAACTACTCTCCCCAAGTGTAACACAACAGTGGAGCATGACTCGTATGTGTGTGTCAGTGGTCCCTGGCAGCAGCTTTCACATGATCAACTCTAAGGTTCCCCCCTATATTTACATTTATTGCTGTGCCTGTGCCTAGGTCAGAGGACAACACTCGGAAGTTAGCTCCCTCTTTCCACCATATGCGTCTTGGGGATCAAACTCGGGTCTTCAGGCTTGGCAGCAAGCTCCTCTGGCTGCTCAGCCTCCTCTTGGGCCCTCAAGCCATAAATTCTTAAACTTATTGTTAAAGTAACTTTTATTCTCCTGATTTAATTGTTGACTCTGAGGCTTACTGCCTCTGTCTGATAATGTAGGCCTAGTCCTGGAAGCTTCTAGCTTCCATAAAAATCTAATCTAGGCCTAGAATTTTTTCAGCTTGAGACTTACTGCTGAGTAAGCTCAACCTTTCTAGTTGTTTTTGAACTCTGGCTGGCTGGTTCAGCTCAGCTGTTCTGGCTCAAATGCTTCTCCTAGCTGACTGGCCTTTGAATTGCTCTACTTGGCCTCAAACTAATTCTAGCACTCTGCACTAATCTTCTGTTTCCTCATTCTCTGGCTCATTCTGTCTTCACCTGTGTATAGCTTGTACTGTCTTCAACATCTCTCTGTAAAACTCTCCCAGTAAAAACTGCCTCTGAATTCTACAAACTAAACTGCCACAAACTCAGCTCTACTGCACTGCTGCTTAACTCACCAACTCAACTGAACAGCACTGACTAGATCTCAGAGATCTGTATGCCTCTGTCTCCTGAGTGCTGGGCTTAAAGGCATGCATCACCAAACCTGCATCTAAGTTTTTCTTTACTTGAAATTTCCTGTATACCAGGCTGGCCTTGAACTTAGAGATCTGCTTGCATCTGTCTCCTGGGATTAAGGGTGTGCTTGTATTCTAGCCAGAGTAGCCTTTTTTGTTGATGGATAAAAATTATTCTCTGATTTTTCAATTGTTAGAGAGAGGTAGGTGGGGAGAGAAGGGGGGAGAGAGAGAGAGAGAGAGAGAGAGAGAGAGAGAGAGAGAGAGAGAGAGAGAGAGAGAGAGAAAAGAGGAGGAGGAGGAGGAAGAGGAAGAGAGAACCAAATCTTCACATCACACAGTAAGAACTAGCAATTGCATTTGATGTAGAGTAAGGCCAGCCAAAGAAAAGAGTCCAAGGGTTTTTTTTCAGATCTAAACAGAAATTTAATTTTAAAAAGACAAAAACATCTAATAGTGCATAAAACATTAGGACAAATTACCAACTCAGAATACACTGTGGGCTTTTATTGGTCACTAATCTCTGGGTATAGTTTTCACAGTTTTTCTTCCCAATGCTTCAACACATGACTTCCCTTACACACGCCAGGAAAATTTTTTGTGTGTTTGTTGTTTTTTGTTTTTTGAAGACAAGGTTTCTCTGTGTAGCCCTGGCTGTCCTGGACTTGCTTTGTAGACCAGGCTGGCCTCGAACTCACAGCGATCCACCTGCCTCTGCCTCCCTGAGTGCTGGGATTAAAGACGTGCGCCACTGTACCTGGCTGAGATTTTTTTTTTAAGTATCTCTTCAACAACTTTAAACCTTTGTAGAAATTTCTTGACATATCCTAATTTCAATCACCTTAATGATTTTTTTTTTAATGTGTAGGAAATCTGAGAGACTCTATACTAGGGTCAGGGAGACCATGTGAAATTGTCAGCACTACCCCTGAAATAGTGTGATAAATATGTTTCAAAGCAATGGCAGTATACAGTCACATTAACTAAGGTAAACCAAAAGTGAAAACAGACCCAACACAGAATGGAACTTTCTGGGTGGCAGTTGCTCACTGCCCAAGCTATGCTACCAACTGCCACTGTCTTAAGACGCCCTCAGTTAGTAAGCATTGATTTAAAAACAGGGCCATCCAAACTTTTTTTTTTTTTTTTTTTTTTTACTCTTCTTGAGGCTGAGTCTCACTATGTAGCTCTGGCCATCCTGGAACAATGCAGACAAGGCTGGACTTAAACTCACAGAGATCCTGCTGCCTCTTCGGAGGACTGGATAAAAGGTGTGTGCTGCCGCCACCAGCCATCTTGTGCAGCACTACACCTTTCCTTTTGACTCATTGTCCTCAGTGTGGCCTCTTCACTGTCAAACTTTCAGGAGCATCTGCATCTCTGATGAGCGCACGCTCCTGGCCTGTGTGCCAGTTGATGGCTATGGAGAACGAAGAAGAAACCTACAAGGCTGGTGTTCCTTTTTTGCTGCAAGCCACTTTGAGAGCTGACTGCCCCCCCATTACTGTTCTGACTGGGGGTTACATTTTTCTGCTGTCAAATTGGCCTCTTCTGTGGTAAGAAAAAAAAAGGTAGTATCTACAGGAAGAGGGCATTCTGAGTTAAAAACTAATTTTTTTTCCATTGCTGATTGCACATTCGGGAAGAAACATCATGGCCAATCTTTTAACGTCTCCTGTCAGCCCACCTCAATTTCTCCTCACATGTTTTCTATAAGGTATTTTTGTGGAACGAACACACAGGTTGACCACACAATCTTCAGTGCCACAGAAAGCACGCTCATCATCTACAGGCCAGCTTTAATTTTTTCCTTTATTTTTGCTTGTTGGTCTTTTTGTTTTATTTACTTGCCTGAATGTATGTCTGTCCATCTTGTGCATACAGTGCTCTCAGGGGCCAGAAGAGAACACTGGGTCATTATAGATGGTTGGGAGCCACCATGTGGGTTCTGGGAATCAATCAAACCTGGGTCCTCTAGAAGAGCAGCCAGTGCTCTTAACTGATGAACCATCTCTCCAGGCCCCCACAGTATATTTTATAACTGCAAAATGTGCATATTCTCTACTTATCTCTGTGGGTCAGCTGCTCCTTTTACTCTGATCAGTTTTCAGATGAATGTGGATACATGGAGTTCTGTCCTTGAATGCCAGATTTCAATAATTTGCAAAATATCTTGAATGTGACTGAACATCATTCCTGAAATCCCAGCAGTCTGGTGGGTAACGCAGAATGAGTGGCACGCAGCAGGCAAATGGCCGTGACCATCCCAACCATTAGCATCCATCGCTCATAGGGGGCAGCAAAGGACACTGCTGTAAGGGCCTATGGTGGGAATGAATCCTAAATATGGTTCCAGGCTCATCTTAACCTTGTGACGCTCCTAACTCAGCCTTCTTCAGCTAATGAACTTTTCTGTACACACACACACACACACACACACACACACACACACACACACACACACACATACACGTGGTATCTGCTTCGGATAGATTCTAGACCTCCCAACATTTTAAAAGTATAAAGCAACAACATGACCTGCTGACTCTGAAGAGATGCTCATTCCTCACAGTCACCTTCCTCATGTGGGCATCGCTCTGACCTGGTCAGGAGGGGCAGCAATTTAAAGCTGCACTGAAACCCTTTGTTTACCTGTCACCCTTGTCCAGTTTACAAACACTGTCTCCCATTCGGCAAGGTTACTATCAGGTCACTAAAATGTTTCATCCGAGACCTGTGTACTTTAAGCTTGCTCTCAGGTGAATGGAAAATGTGCTGTTGGATTCAGCATATGGATGCTAAGGGAGAGAAAGCCAGATGCCCAGGATGCTCTCACCCACTGAACTCCAAACGGCTGTTCAATTTATGTGTCTATACCATTTACTTTGTTGTTGGTTTTGCTTGTGTTTTACAGATTTGGGATAAGTGGTAGGTTCATAAAAGATGATATTATTAAAAACAGTTGGGACCACTAAAAGCTGTTCTGGCCCACTTTAAGCCAGATTAAGAAAACAAAAGCAAAAAGAATTGGAGTTGAAAACAGCAACTTGATCAACAGCATGCCTGGACCGCGCATGCCTGTGAGCCGTTTTTGTGGAGCTGCCCTGCACAGCCTGAGGTTCTGCTTCTCCAGGCTCCGCAGAAGGATCTTCTCTGTACCAAGCATATGTGTTTTCTCTTCCTCCTTAAATGCTGCTGCTTAACAGGTGTAAGTCATCTGGACCCAAGTGAACGTGTACCAGAGGGTGGGTGGGAACTATACTGATAACTATGCCACTGGGGACTTGAGCATCTAAGGATTTGGGTACCTCAGGGGGTCCTGGACCTGGTCTCCCACAGATACTCAGGTGACCACTCTCCGTGTGTTAGCTGTGATTATGTCTCAGTCCTGTGAGAGCTGTTGGCAATACTGTTTTGGTTGTGACATGTGCACTATTATACTCAAGTACGGCCCAGCTGGCTCCTGCGTGGCTTGTACATGGCTGTGGTCTTGGGCTTATGGTGTCCTGCTTAAACCAATTTCCGTTCACCCTCTGGATGAAACGTGCCTCGTATTGTCCATGTCCTGCAAAGACACATGTGAAAACTCATACTGGCCCATCACGCCTGATTTTCGTGCGTGTGCTGTAGGATGGCTTCAGGAAGGAAGTGTACTACATGCCCCGTTAGGACGCATCGCCAGGACATGTGCGTTGGGTCTGTTGCCTCTCAGTTTTCACACATTTACAATACTTCTCTTCTTTCCCCTCATGGTCTGGCGGGAGCCACCTCTCAGCCACTGAGGCACTGACCTGTGCTGGGTCTGGGTGTGTCCTCTCAGGGTTCCTGGACCCCAAGTCTAAGGGCTCAGAGCTCTTGGACAGCCAGTTATTACTCAACAGCTTAGGGTGCTGGAGAAGGTTCCAGAAAGGATCTGGATAATCCCCGGGAAAAGAGGCCACCTCAGGCTCTGTCACTGTAGGGCCATTAGTTCCGTGACTTACGGCAGAGGAAGGGCCAAGAAGGCCCACCTGGGGACAGAGTGGGTGGGTGTCGGGCTGCAGTGGGGACGGAGAGCTGCTGGGACATGTGAGGTCCTGGAGAAGTTGGCTGTTGCTCTTCAAGACCTCCAGGTGGAAGGTTGCTGGTGCAGACTTCTTCCTCCTCGGGGGCACCTTGGGAGCCAGAGACGGGGCCTCTGGAGGAGGTGCTAACTCCACAGCGGCTGTCATGGGAGGAGCTTCATCCAGTGCTGGCTTGTCACTGCTCGGCTTCCTCTCGACACCTTTCCCAGGCTGAAATGTTCTTGGTTTGGGAATAGGTGGGACGTGAGGGGCTGCTGTTGCAGGAGGGGTCTCAAGGCTCATTTCCTGGGAAGCGATTGTAAAATGGACAGGCTGCTGCTCACACTGGTCTTCTGGTAATGTGGTCTGGGGGAAAGGCAAGGCACAGTGTAAATGAGAAGCCAGCACATAAGAAGTGGGTGCCCAGACAACACTCAGTAGGGTCTAGAGATGGATGAGGTGGAGGTAGCCAGTTTGAGATCAGAGACTGGCCAGGAGCCAGCGGAGTGAGCAGGTGTGAGCAAGTGCAGGAGGGGCGCACAGCCTAGCATGGGCAAAGAATGACAGAGGAGTTTAAAAACCAGAGCCAGTTGGGTAACTTATGACGAAGTTGTCTTGATTGCCTGATGAAATCTTCCCTCAACTCAGCGAGAACCCTTCTGAAACATTTGTTATGAGGTGCTGCAGCCCTAGCTGCTGACCGTTGTTCAGCATGCACCGCCCCATGCTGGGGAGGGGACACGCTGCAGCCGGAAGGGCTAATGGCTCTACGTTCTCCTTGAACCTTTGGTATTTCAACACAGAAGGAAGGAGAACTTCACACAGGGGCTCCACATTGTTTTAGCTCTGCTTTTAAACTGCATGGTGTAAAGTGAAGCTTTGGTACAGATGGGGCCGGGCAGTTGAGCACAGGGCGACCAGGCCCAGTGTTTCCTTTGGTTCTTCTTAAAAGGAAAACAAACTGAAAGCACAACCCTTCTCCACCAGCCTTGTACCAAAATTCCTGTGCAGGCCCTGAAGAGAGCCCAACTCGCTTCCTGAGAAGACAGAGCCAGTGCACACGCGAGAAAGAGGGGGAAACTGCATTTTGCCACAAAGCAAGGAAACTGGATGGGCAGCAATAGGCCAGTGCAGGACAGAGGCACAAGCCGGAAGACAGACAGCAAACGCCATACACGGGCACACGCCAGAGAGACCTCTCACGCTGGGCAGGCTGGAAAAGCAATAGTCAGTCTATGGCGCCCAGGCAGGGATTACCAAGTGGCCCGGTAACTGAGATCAAACGGAAGATCCAGAAGTATCTAGAGGTGTCAGTCTCTGGGCAGCTACTGTCCTTACAAACTCATGTCTTTGCAGCAGTAAGCAAGGCTGAGAAGCTTGTGAGCGAGAGCAGAAAACAATCTGCAAGAAAAGTGGTGAGAGAAGCTGTCAGGCCTGCAGGAGCCCATGGCCAGGTGAGCAGGGTAAAACTGCTGATCTAGGAACTCCTTAGAGGGTGTGTGTGTGTGTGTGTGAGAGAGAGAGAGAGAGAGAGGAGAGAGAGAGGGGGGGAGAGAGGGAGGGAGGGAGGGAGGGAAGGAGGGAGGAAGAGAGACAGACAGAAACAGAGACACAAAGACAGAGAGAGAGAGGAAGGGAGGGAGGAAGATAGGAAGAGGGGGAAGAAGGGGGAGAGAGGGAGGGGGAGGGAAAGAGAGTTGTCAGTCATATGCTTGTGGTGTGTGAGCCTGTGTGTGCGGGGTGTGTGCACCTGTACAGGGAGGCCTGGAGGAGCTGGGGCATCTCACTGTATCGCTCACCTCATTCCTCTGTGACAGAGTCTCTCACCATTCAGCCCCAGCCATCCTCCCATCTCTGCCCTCTACATCTCTGGCTTACAGGTGCACATGTGGGTGGCTATGGCATGCTTTTTTTTTTTTAACCTGAGCAGTGGGCTCTAGACTCAGGTGCTCGTGCTTGTATAGCAAGCACTCTTAGCGACCGCGTGTTTCCCCAGCCCCGGTTAGTGCTTGCAGGTGAGACCACATGCACAGAGGACACACAAACAGCAGCCCTGCCTGGACCACTCAGCAAGAAGCATCCGCTGCAGCTCCCTGTGGAGACTGGGGACACTCAGGGAGCAGTCTCTGTTAAGCCGCTCATGACTGTCACAATGAGAATCTGCAAGGGACAGCGAGCTCCTTGTACGGCTCAGCTGAGGCCAAGCTACAGCAGGAAGGTGAGAGGAACACAGTTGCGGAAAGAGTCACTTCCCCACCAGACATGGCTGAGTCTGGGAGGCAGGTGCCGGTAGAGAAACCAGACCCAACTTCATTTCTGTCTCTGACATAATTTTAAGTCACAAGGCCTTGAGTAACCCTGGAATGGCTGGTTCACAGGCCTTGGCTTCTTACCTTTCCTGTCCTCCTCAAAGTTGGCTTCTTCATAGCAGGAACCCTAGGAGCAGGCCGGCGGGGCAGGGCTGGGGGCCCCAGGGAGGCCTCTGGCTTGCCTCCCACAGACATAGGCTCTGGCCTGGAAGACCCTTGGTCTCTCAGGGGTGTGGCACCTGGGGCTGCTTCTGGGATACCTGAAACAGAATAGCTCAGCTCAAGTGCAAGGTCGTGGAATTCCCTGCACATCTTGTCATGTGGAGAGTCTACCACCCAAAGCCAAGGTGTTTCCTTAGAGTTATATGAAGCCCTTTAGGGACAGTCAGGACCAGACAGCTCGGTCTGGCCCCAGTGGTCCATACACACCTCCTTCACAGGGGTGGGGCCTGGGGAAAGATCTGTGAGAGCCTGATACCATATGGGATGTGTTGTAAGCGTCTCAAGGAAGAGGATCCAGAAAGCATCGGGGTCTCAACACGAGCACGAACAAGACAGCATTGCATAGAGAGGGTGAGGAGACTTCAAACCTCATGCATCTCCAGAGCTGTCTGCTCTTTAAACATGTTTCACTGCATTATAATTCACCGGCCTTAAACTTTGCCCATTTTGATGGTTTTTTAATGCATCACCATGATTTAACACTAGACCGTGTTTTCTATTCCTTCTTCCTCCCCACAGCTCCCTGTCCCTATGGATTTGCCTACCGTGGACATCACATATGTGTGGGATAACACACTATGTGGTCCTGTGTCTCACTTCTCTCTGTAATTTGTACCACTACATCCCTGTGGCCAACTAATACTCCGTTGTATGAATGTATTATATTTTTACTCATTTATAAGCTAATAAAAACCAAAACCACCTGTGCTGTGTAGCCCTTTGACAATGTTTCTCAGGTTTCTAAACATGCTCTCTGCCCTCCTTTGGTGTGTGGAGAATTCCAAATCCGATAAATACCCTGGACAATGCAACCGGGCGATTATAATATCCCATTTGTCTTTTAAGAGGGCATACACTCTCCTCTCCAAAAGTGATACTGGATCGTAGCCCAAACCAAAACAGCAGATGTTCGTAGCAGTGATGTGAAACAATGGGGGAAACTCCAAGCAGGACACTAAGTGAGGTGACAGCAACAGAAAACTAACAGTAAGGTGGCGGGGAGGCACAGGATTTATTTACATTTGCCCATGCTTTTACAAGGAGGGCTTTGTGTCTGCAATAAGGGCACACTCAACTGTCCTGTCACCCAGCTTGCAGGATGAATCCGTACCTACGACTCTAATCTCTGTGTGAATATGGAGGAGCCCAGAGGGGCCATGCGGCACTTGCTGCGGTCAGAAGACAGCTCATGGTAATGAATTCTCCCTCTACCATGTGAGCCCCGGGATTGAACTCACGTCCTCAGTTCACTGGCCCAACGTTAACCTTTTCAAAAGTTTTGTTTATCTCTAAAATAATCATGGGATTACTTTATATATCCTTCATGAATTTTGAGTATGTACTTTTAAGTGGAAAATATATCAAAATAAGTAGATAAAATATTAAAGGCTGCTTCCATTTGTCATTGCATCAAAAAGAGGAAAGGAAAAGAAAAGGAGAAAGAAAGGAAGAGAGAGAAAGAGGAGTTTGCCGCTCTTCTCTGGGCCTCTGTCATGTCAGTGAGGGTATAAAGAGGCACTCCCTCCCTTTTGGCTGGAAGGTGGTTCCCAAGAGCCCGCCTACCTCCACCAGCTTCCAGCAGACACCTGAT
This sequence comes from Acomys minous, assembly GCF_964271855.1. Classification (NCBI taxonomy): domain Eukaryota; kingdom Metazoa; phylum Chordata; class Mammalia; order Rodentia; family Muridae; genus Acomys; species Acomys minous. The sequence continues at coordinate 137,160,654 of NC_140485.1, read as the reverse complement.
GGCTGCTTCTGCCTCCTGAGCGTTGGTGGTTTTGATCTGTTTGACGTTGTAAGGTTTACTTATTCCAGTTCTTGCCTTGGGCTTGAGCACAGAATCAGGAAGAGACATGGGTTAACGCAGGTAGGAAATGAGCCTCTGAGGTGCACAGTGTGCACAGTCATCTGCATTGTCTGTACAGGTGGTGTGTGGTCTGCATGTGAACGCGAGCTATGCAGAATCCGTCGGATGAGTGTGAACCACACCACACTTCCCGATGCCCTTCACCCACCAAGAACAGAAGCGCAGTAACAGTCAGAGCTGAAGCCCTGATGATGGCAGGGTTTTTATAATGTGTGCACCATCTTTTGTTTTTATTTCCATAGGCAGGTAGAGATGGAGAGCGCAGCTTCAGGCCATGCTTTCCGCGGTCTGTGCGTGAACACTCCTCCCGGATACATGTCTCCCAGCAAAAAATTTCTACCTCTTTACTCAGCTCCCAGGTCATCTGAGACCCACTTTTACTATTGTACTAGATTCTGGAATCTAGCTAGCTCCTCAGCCTGCCTGGCCCAGCTTGCCAGCCTGTGTAGCTTCCTGAGCACAACAGCACTGGCGACACTTCCTCGCCACTGGCCTTCTTCTGTAGCCCAGGACTCCTCCAGGGTCAGTCACCCTGCCCCTTCCCTTGCAATTTTTCAGAACCTTGCTCTGGCAGAATTCAGGCCTGGTGCATCTCTAGCCTTACACCAAAACAGCCAAACTTATCTGGATTTCTCCTTTCCCCCTTACCACTCAGTGCTCTATAGACCTAGGCAAAGGCGAGAACTGCAAGAGAGTGAGGGAGTCTGCTTAGCGGGTAGTTTGCCTTGCGGGGCACTGGGGGTTGCTTGTTAAAGGGCTGTCACCTCCAGTGCTTTGCACAACCACTTAGCTTCTGTAAAGAAGTTGTCACTAGGCATTAGGGGTTTGGGGAGTGAGTGAGGTGGTGGGCAGGGAGAGGGTTAAGGAGACAGAGTTACAGATCCCTTGAAACGGCAGGAGCCACATGACCTTGAGGTTGGGTACTCACTGCTCCCGCAAGTCTGAAATGCTGACCACTTGGGAGGCAGACAGAGGACTCACCGGCTGCTGAGGCGCTCCTGGAAGCAGTCTTGCAGTCTGCAAGATTGAGTAGTGCCCATGAGTGCCCGAGGAGATGGACACATCCGAGGCCGACTTCTTCACCATCAAACCAGCTGTGGAAAAGGACAGGGCAGAGTGAGGGCTTCAGGGACGTGGCAACACGCCAGCAAGCTCCAAGTTGGGAGGAGGCAGCCGAAAAGGCAGACGCAGCCAAGGTGAGGTGTGCAGACTCGCAAGCCATACAGCGTGGGCCCCATAAGACTCTGGGGGACTTCTCTTTAGGGCTGTGGCGGTGGGTTAGCAACAGAGAGAGCTCATGTAGCAGGGACGGCTCGGGTTCCATCCCCAGAGCCACACAAAACAAAGCAGTTTTCCTATGGCTCTCTGATCTGGAAATGCCAATTAAGTCTACCACGCAGGGGGCTTCTAATCTTATATAAAAACCAATGGGTTTTCTAGTGGCTTAAAACATATTATCCAGAGTGCTGGGATTACAGGCATGCACCACCATGGTAGGCAGAGGCAGGCAGATCTCAGTGAGTTCTAGGCCAGCCTGGTCTACAAAGAGAGTTTCAGGACAGCCAGGGCTATTATACAGAGAAACCCTGTTTCAAAAAAATAACAAAAAACATATTATTATTATTATTATTATTATTATTATTATTATTATTATTAGGAACAACTGTTTTAAATGTTTGAAAATGTATGTGTGTGTATGTAGGTATATGCACAAATTATTTATATGTGTGTGTGTGTGTGTGCGCGCACACACACATATGCCACAGCACATATGTAAAGACAGAGGAGAGCCTGGGTCCTTGTCTTCCAACTCCTTTGAGCCAGGGTCTCCCAATGTTTGGTGTGCACAGTCTAGGGGAGCTGGTTTTCAGGTTCTTGGGCTCTCATCTCCTTTCCCAGCATGCACTAAGAGACTGGGATTAAAGACAGCATGCCCAACACACTGGCTTTTACATCGATCCTGGATTCTGAGGCTCTGATGTGAACAGATTCCACCGCAGGGAGGGCTATCAGGCATGTATGGCCCATGTTCTTAACCACCGGGCCATCTCCCCAGCCTTAGAACCTTCTTTTAAAAGATTTATCCATTATATATACTGTGGTCTGTCTGTCTGTATGCCTGCAGGCTGGAAGAGGGCATCAGATCTCATAACAGATGGTTGTGAGCCCCCAGGTGGTTACTGGGACTTGAACTTAGGACCTTTGAAATAGCAACCAGTACTGTTATACTGTTAACCTCTGATCCATCTCTCTAGCCCCCTAGAATATTTTTTAAATGTTTGAGAGAAGATACAAGTCCTAGAATCTCCAACTCAGAGAAATAAATTATGTTACATTTTGCTTTTAGGCATTAATGAGTTATGTCTTAGAATATTTAATGACACAGTCAGTGAAATAAAAATAAATGACCAAGCAAAAGGAATAAGTTCGTTGAAACTTTCTTTTTGGAAGAATTAGGGATTGAATCTAGTGTTTTATGCAAGTTAGGCTAGCACACAGCCCCAGCCCTTAAATTTTTTTCTTTTAAATATATATATGTATATAAAATGGAAGTTAAATTGAATAATTGGAAGAAAAATTGAAACTGTTACTTTTAGATAGCCAAGTAAATTTAAATTTTTTATTCTTCTCTATAACTATTTTTATAAAAGCTCTTAAAATAATATGATTGTAAGTTTATTTATATAACTTTAAAATTTAAAATTTGAGGTACATTCTCACTATGTAGCCTAGGGTTCATCCTCCTGCCTCCATTTCCCACAACAAAACAACTTATAAACTTGGTATTTTTAGTATCCTTTCTATTTCCTGAATATAAGATCAGAAAAGCAAAGATCAGTTTGACACTGATTTCTGCTCTGGGTGAACCCAATTTTGGAAGGAACAACTTAGAAAAGTCTGTGTTTGTCACAGTTTGGCAGGGAGGGAAGCAAACTGTAATGGCATAAAACAGAAACAAATCAAGAGCAAGCCACAAAGTTATGCTGAGGTTAAGGCACATGTGATGGGAGAAGCATTATCAGAGGGGCTGGAGGGAAACGGCCATCCTAAGAGACCCTGAGCAGGGCAGGCCTCATCTCCAGAGAGCAAAACCCAAGAACGGGAGGTGGATGGTGGCCTGGGCTCGGGGTGTGCATGCTAGGTCTCTGGGTGGACAGGATTCCTAAAGAGCAGGTCTAGGCATCTGTCAAAGAAACAAGCACCCAACTGAAAGGCGAGAAAAATTCCCTTATAGGGTTACAGCCATTTTCACACTGTCAATTTCAAAGGTAAGGTGTCTGGAGCAAAAGCCAAGGTCCTGGATGAACAGTTTTAGAAAGGCATTGTTTCTCATGCTATGAGAAACCAATGACCTCCAGCACAGCACACGTCCTAGCGTTAGGTGACAAGGGGTCCCACATGGAGGGCGCATCAGAAGGGACCCAGCGGTTTAGAGTCGTGTTTTTCAGTAGTGGGAGGTGTGCGGTTATTCCCAGCAGGCATTGCAGCAAGCTCAGAGTAAGCAAAGTCTTACTTGGAGGGGGGGGTCTCTGTGGTGGGTGAGGTGGCCGAGGCCTATTGGGGACGGACAGGGACCTGCTCGGAGAACGGTGGCGAAAGTCCCCAACAACTTCCAGCTCCTGCTTTAACTTCACCAGGTCAGCGTCGTCTGGAGGACACGGCAGCTATGAGAAAGATGGTCTCTTCCAAACGGTCAGAGACGTCCTTGTGCAGAGCACACCATAGTAGGCAGAAGTGCTATGGACACCCAGGGGGTCTGATTTCAAACTGAGGGCACATCCAGTGCCTGCCTGGAACACCCAGGGAGCTGTGGGCCTGGCTTACCACACTTGAGAAACCCTGGCATGTTTTAACGCACAGACCCGTCTCCTTCCAAAATGACCAGCCACACATGTACACAAGCTAGAATCAGAGGGAGACTGGGCGTGGTGATGCACGCTTTTAATCCCAGCACCCGGGTGGCAGAGGCAGGTGGATCACTGTGAGTTTGAGGCTAGCCTGGTTTACAAAGCGAGTCCAGAACAGCCAAGGCTATACAGAGAAACCCTGTCTTGAAAAAACAAAACAAAACAACAACAAAACCAGAGGGAGGAGAGCTCACTTCCTCACCCTAAAATGTGGCTAATGACTTAGAAGCTGAGACTAGCCCTCTTCTTTGCTACCCTGGCACCAGTGGCAAGCCCTTAGAAGCTTCGGCTAGCCACATGCTGAGTGCCTGATATCATGATGGGTACATTCCTCTGAGAAGACCAAGAGGGGCCGAAGCCGTAGGAGAGGGAGAGACTACCAGAGGAGTGTAAGCATCACCGATGCTGACTCGGTGTCATACACACTGCCCCACACACCTTACCAAATCCAAATCTCTACGGCAGACTTAGCAACTCAGATGTTAAAACCAGCCAGTGCTTCTAGAGTGGCAAGGCACTGATCGGTTTGGGTGCTGTTATTTAATCAAGGGGACATGTGGGGTAGGTGAGTCTGTCTGTGTACATCTCTTGACAAAGAAACAGCTTAATTCCCTGTCACCCATGCTCTGTGTTCTCAAGGGGCCTGCGCTGTTGGCTACAGTGTCCCCCGAGCTGGGGACACAGTGGAAGGCAGCTAGGGAATTTTGGATGTACCAGAGTCAACTTAATCTAAATTAACCTAAGATTCTGCCGCTTAATCCAGGATATAAATTCATTCCATACGATCTTTTTTTTTTGTGCACCTGGGTGTAGATACGGAATGTGTCTCTTCAGGGGTTCAACCAGGAAAAGTGTTGGGGGTAAAATCACAAATGTGAAACCAGTTTCTAGAAAAAAAAAAAAAACCCAGAGGAACTGTGTGGGGTGGAAGAAGCCCTCCCGAGGACCAAGCTCTGTATTGTATGCTGCTGAGCCTCTCCTGGGGCCTGCGCGCTCGACTGCTGCCCTTCAAGAGGAGGAGGACACTGGTCCAGGCCTGCCCCAGGAGAGTGGAGGAGGAGCTACCTTTGTATGTTGGATGTTGCTTCTTTTTAGCTAGTGCAGGAGATTTGCTGGCAGGCCCTGAGGAGCTCGCGGTGTCACAAGAGTCGTCTCCACAAAGTTCACTGTCTGAGGCCACAGGCTGGCCAAACTCGTCCGCTAAGTAGTCTTCATCATCTTCCAGGACGTCCCCTTGAAGGAAAAACAAGTCACACTTTGGGGGGGAGAGTAATTAGGGCACAGCGGTCCAGCCTTCGACCAGTGGGACTGTCTTGCTGGCTGTCAACCTGATGGGCTGGAGGGATGCTACAAGACGGTGTGTGTGTGTGTGTGTGTGTGTGTGTGTGTGTGTGTGTGTGTGTGTGTGTGTGTGTGTGTGTGTGTGTGTGTCCAGAGAAGTCTGACCAGGGGAGGAAGGGCTCGTGCTGATGTGGGACGGCATCCCTTGGCATGGAGGCCTGCTCGGAATAAAGGAAGACACTGGCAGTTTCTCTCTGACTCTCATACCCTGTCACATCTTTCATGCCAGGATGCCGTTGCTTTGCCACAGACCCAGATTCAGTGGAGCCAAAGCTTATTGTCCTAGCTAGATTTACGCCAACTGGACACAAGCTGGAGTCATAGGGGAAGAGGGACCTCAACTGAGAAAATGCTTCCCTAACACTGCCTGGAGACAAGTCTGTGGGGGGCATTTTCTTGATTGACGATTAATGTGGGAGGGCCCATCCAAGGCGCCCACGGTCCTAGATGTTATAGGAAAGCAGGTTGAGCTGGGCATGGTGGCACACAACTTTAATCCCAGTATTCTGGAGGCAGAGGCAGGCAGATCGCTGTGAGTTCGAGGCCAGCCTGGTCTACAAAGCGAGTCTAGGACAGCCAAAGCTACAGAGAGAAACCCTGTCTCAAAAAACCAAAAAACAAAAATGAACAACAAAAACCAAAAGAAAAAAAAAAAAGCAGGTTGAGCAAGCCAGTAAGCGGCTCTCCTTCACGGCCCCTGCTTCAGTTCCTGCCCTGATTTTCTTTGATGACGGATGATGATGTGGAAATATAAGCTGAAATCAACCTTTTCCTCCTTCCAAGATGCTTTTGGTCACGGTGCTTTACACAGCAACAAGAATAGTAACTAAAATAGCTATAGAGCCTATGAACCGTGAGCCAAAATGAAGAACTCCTCCTTTATAAATGGTCTGTGTCAGGAATCTGAACATGGTGAAGCCAATGTAACTAACTCAGTATCCTGTGAGAATCTGCTGACAGGCACAGGAGCCAGGTCCCCACCTCAATTCATACCCACTGCCTATAGCCTCAACGCCACCGTTAATGCAGGTGAGATGTCCCTTTCCAGTTCCCTGAGCCATCCCCGTACGTGGACATTAACACATGGATGCGATCCACAGCTATCACACTGTCCTCAGAAACCGTTGCGACATGGGTTTTAGGCAAGGCCTGCCCGTTGCTAGCCCGTCCTTCCCGGCAGGCCACTAGCACTCTTTGCCTGTCCTTCCCGGCAGGCCACTCACCTTCTGATTCATAATCCAGACTTGTGAAGTCGAAGTTCTCCTCCAACAAGCAGGAGTTGGCGGTGGGAGACACGGGGGCCATGCTGTCCCGCTTTCGAATAAGCTCCTCTCTCAAGCCTTCCAGCCAATCTTTGGTCTTTGGTCGAATCTTCACGGCTCTGCCTTTTACCTGGGAGGCCAGCCAGCAAGTGAGACCAAGGAGTAGTCACCACAGTGGCCTCTACTCACAAGTGCTGTTCTCTTCAACTGCTGCAATCCTCACAATTTGGTAAGGAAACCCCGAAAGTCCAGACCCTGGGTGAGCTCAGCCTGGCTCACACGTGCATTGGAAGAGACGCTGGATTAACACCTCTGTGCAAACTTAAACCAAGATCTTATCAAAATGGATCTAAGTGTGAGCGGCACGTCTCGAAACAGACTTTCTTGGGGGAAAGGTGGGGAGTCCTCTCCGTGCGGGTGTGAGCAAAGAACTTAGAACCACACTTCTAGCCTCTGTGCGTGGGACAAGGCCAGCTTCCAAGACACAAGGGCCGGAGGGAGAACCCCAGCCGCCTAAGCATTGAGGTTCCCGCATAGGTAGGACGCCGGCCAGGGTAGTCATGGCCATGCAACTATGGGGACAGGTCAGCTCCACGGCGCAGGGTGACTAAGTACCACTTACCTTCATGCCGTCCACACCCAGCACACTGAGAGCCGAGTGGCTCTCTGCAAAGGTCACCAGCATCTGCCCTTGGTTGATCCTGTGATACAGGAGATCAGCCAGTCAATCCTAGGAACTTAACGCAGCCCTCTTGGATCCCACTGTCACCTCCAGAACACACATCCGAGGGGCGGGGTGGGGGGGTGGGGTTACCTGACCAGAATAATCGTCCCATAATTCCCCAAAGTCTGCATAAGTTCTGTGCGCAGGTCCTCGGGAAATTCATTTTTCTCTTCTAGAGTTGGAGACTGAAGGTTTACGACAACAGTGGCATCCAGAGGGCCTTGGACAGAGGACACCTCCTGGAAAACCCTCTCCCGGGCTCCCACGTCGACCTCCTGCACCTCCACCTCCACGATGGCCAGCACAGGTCTACGTCAGACACGAGGAGGAAACGGTGGAGAACCGCTGACCTAGGCAGGTGTCACAGCCTAGCCTCCCACCTGCCTCTGCCTGCCCACGAACCGCAGGCTGCCAGCCCTTGGCACCACATGGTGCCAGAGCATAGGCTCTGCACACGGCGACACGGCAAGCCATATTAACACCGGCATCTTTTGTTTCTAGGGCTCATTTCTAGGATTGGGTTCTAAGGACACAGCAGGAGTTAGGATAAAGATTCCATACAAGGCTGTTTCTCCTCAACGCTGCTGATGGGGAGGGGATTTTTAAAAAAATAATCTAAAGTTCTGACCCAGGTTTACCACTCTCCTCTTCCTTTCTCCCTTCAAATAACTCACACAGTTCTTGTCACAACTGCAGGAGAATTAAACCTTCCTCCCTTGTACCTTCTTGTGCTGCCACCTTCTTCCATTTCTTGCAAGGTGTTTAACAAGCTAATAAATCCCCTCAGAGGCTGCCATCAGACTGCCCTCTCCCTGCCGTAATAAATCCCCTCAGAGGCTGCCATCAGACTGCCTTCTCTCGGCTGTAATAAATCCCCTCTGGAGCTGCCATCAGACTGCCCTCTCCCTGCTGTGATAAATCCCCTCAGGAACTGCCATCAGACTGACTTCTCCCTGCTGTAATAAATCCCCTCAGGAACTGGCATCAGACTGCCCTCTCCCTGCTGTAATAAATCCCCTCAGAGGATGCCATCAGACTACCCTCTCCTAGCCGTAATAAATCCCCTCAGAGGCTGCCATCAGACTGCCCTCTCCCTGCTGTAATAAATCCCCTCAGAGGCTGCCATCAGACTGCCCTCTCCCTGCTGTAATAAATCCCCTCAGAGGCTGCCATCAGACTGCCCTCTCCCTGCTGTAATAAATCCCCTCAGAGGCTGCCATCAGACTGCCCTCTCCCTGCTGTCTACTGTCTCCTTCCATTCCTAGCACGTCCTGGCCAAGGCTAACTGACAGCTCAGCTCCAGTGTCTAACAGCCTGAACCCAGAACATAAAATGGCAGTGTTATATAGTTTAGGGCAGCAGCACCAACATAAATACTAGGTGAAAATCATCATTTATAGGTGAGTGGGTCAGCCCCATGGCTCTATGTAGAGTTGGGCAATGGCTGCAGATGACTGAGCCTGTAAATGTCACAGGACCATGGCTTAAAAACTACCAAGAAAGCCACGCTGTGCAGCAGGGCACCTGGGGACATATCAAAGATGTAACATTGCACAGGCTGTGCCTTTGATATTTTCATGAATAATGTCATTTATGATACAGAACAATGACAAAATGTTAATAATTATTATTTCCCAGTGATGGGTACACAGACTCCCCTCATATGTCTATCTCTCCTTTCCTCCTTCCCTCCCTCCCTCCCTCCCTCCCACCTCACACTCTCTCTCTCTCTCTCACTTACTTACTAAGACACTCAACCCTCCCCCACCACCACCCTGCCCTCTCTCTCATCCTTTCAGTCCTTACAGGGACAGCATGCCAGCATCCCGTGGGGGAAGTGGAGCCAACGCTTTCCCCAGCAAGGACCATACCTGTGATCAGATGCCTGCAGCTCTGCACGGCCGTAGTACTTGAGAGTTCCTGGAGACCAGGTGTGTCTGATTCTGGCATCACCATCTAGGTCGCTGTCGAGAAGGTTGAGTTCTCTAGCTGCTCACCGGGTTCCATCCCAGAGGCCGACAGCCAGCAGGAGACACAAAGCCTCATCAGTGGGAATCACTGTGATGCTGACTGCCCCTAACCACCCTGCTCCAGGCTCCCTTGCTTCCCCCTTGAGCTTGAAGTTTGGCTTGGGCTGCTTTGGGGCTGGGGTAAAAAAGCTTTTCACGTTCAGATTGCTAAGAACAGGTGCAACCATGGCACCCCATCCCCACCCCCACACAAGTCTCCAAGCTATGGACCAGGATGCAACAGTTTGTCACCTCTGAGCCCTGCTCTTTTTGCACAATGAGAGGCTCTGAGCTTCAAAAGCCTCTCAGTGCCCCAGGACCATGCAGATGCTCTCAGAGTAATCTGAAAGAAAATACACCCCTTCTAGCTTTAGCTCTGGTTCCTGGCTTTGGAATCTCTGCAGACCTCTCTTGAAATGTGGGAAGGCTGTTTGCCTTCTAGATCACACAGGGCGCTCTAGCTTTAATGACCTTCACTTCACTTCTAGGCATCATTGACTTCAAATCAGACTTCACAACTCACTGATTAAAAAAAAAAATTAGTCTGGCTCATGTTCCATTTGGAAGTGAGGCTTTAAGAGGTAAGAAATTGGTTGGACAAAGTGAGTCCTGAGAGGTGTGAGGAGAGGTAAGAGACACCCCCATGATCTCACTCCTCTTTCCTCGGATGATAAGGAACAGAAGATAGGTAGGGGCAGCCATGATGGAGAGGCAGAACCAGCCTAGAGGTGCTTAAAACATGGTGACATCTAGAACGGCGTGTCATCACTTGGCTGATGGATAAAATGCAGCTGCCGTAGCCAGGCCGCTGGGCTGAGGGGCTGGTTCTTCCCCCCATGGTATTCTCCTCTGCCCCTACTCGGGCTCAGAAACACAAATGGCCCTCACCTGTCTTATCATATGGATGCTTCTTCCTCCACCACAGCACCCTGTCTGTCCAGGCTGGCGTGCGGCACTTGTCACTTGTATCATAGGCAGCGGATCCAACATCATACTTGTAGGTGGGTCCAAAGTTAATGGCTCCTTCATGAAAGTCTTTAAAGATCTATTTGGAGAAAGAAATCACAAGATCATCTTCAGAAGGAAAAAAGTACACCCCCAAAGTATTCTAAAAAGTCAAAGACTCTATCTTGGTAAATATGTCTGATATTGGACACACATGCCTTCTAACAGTTGGACATACACACACTCTCATAGCACCTTGAGCTCCTTCCTGCCAGCCACCTTTTGTCACCCCGCAGGACATTGCCCTCATTGGAGCAAAAGTTCTGTCACTTGATGTAGCAGAGAAGACAGTATTTGATAGAGGAAGGAAAAAAAAGATTGGTAGGGTGTTATGGCTTAGCTGTATACTTCACAGTAAGGCCAAGCAAACTTCACAAAGGTGGCCGCCGGGATCTTGCTTTTTAGGAGGAGAGATACTTTCATTTTCCTCTCCTTGCACATTTAATCAGCCACATTCTCAAAGGCAAATGGCATGCTCACACACTCCCTGCGAGGAAAGCAGGACTTTCTTAGCTGGAGAAGGTAAGCTGCGGATGTCTGGGAGCTGGCTGCTCTGACCCTGTGCCTCATATGCCACGGCATTCAGAGACCCTATAAGCCTGTACACAGGCCGTGGTCTAGCACATGTGTGCTCTGTGATGAACAATGTGGGAGCAAATTGTGGCCTGGTGTGCTGGCTACATAACCTTGGATACATAATTCAACTTTACTCTCTGTTCTGTCAATAAAACGAGTATAATCTGTAGGGCACCGAGGAGGGAATCTATGTACAGATTAGTGTGTAAATGATTCTGCTAGTGTTCCCACCAACAAGAATAGGGCAGTAACAAAATACCACAAGCAGAGTCCAAAGTGTCCCTCAGTAGTTCCTTACAGCAGAAGCCAAGCACGCGCATAGACAGACGAGTGTATGTGGTATAGGTAGACCGTGTACACCAGCGTTCGACGCCCTGTTCAAGGCAGCCATGACTGAGGGCCATGCTAGAGGAGCTGACTCATACGTCTAAAGACAGAAAACTCAGCGCAGTAGAGGTGGTGGAAAGCCCTGACCCTCTGCTGAATGTTATGCGTGGCTTCCCCTCAGGGATAGCGCCTCAGCACTCGGAAGGCACAGGGACCCTGTGTGTGGCCAGCCAGAGACCTGTTAAGTTCAGCAGTCTGCATGGCTGTACCTTCCCATTTCTCCCACTTCATAAAACCCTGCATGTTTTCTCCACCACCAGAGTCAGTGTGAAAGCCACTTACAGTGCTAGCACAGCAAGCAGTACCCAAGTTTAGGAGGCACAGCTGCTAATGCTATCTTAAAGGTACGACTTACTCTCCCACTTGACTTCTGTAGCTGTAGCTGGTCAAATTCCATAAGCTTCTTCCAGTCTTGGCGTTTAACGAAATAGAAGACCTCTTCGTAAGTAAGATCGATGCGGTAGTTGAAATCGCCACACCAAAACACGTAATCGTGTGAAAATATGTTCCTCCCCTAGGTTGTGAAGAACACAGCAAGTGTAAGAAAGGTGGCAGGGGGTAAGCCTTCGTTTCTCCTAAAATGGTAAGGTTTCCACTCCACTGTCTCATTCTCACCTATAAACCTCCCAAGAAATCCTTACACAATTAGCTTCTCCATTTTATTTAGCTATTTGTTGAAATAGGGCCTAATGTAGCCCACCCATGTAGTTGAGGTCACATACGTGTACCTCCATGTGGACCCAGTTGTGAGCAGTGCAGGATAAACACAAGCTGTTTCTTCAGCCCTGCCTGTCCAAAAAAAAAAAAAAAAAAAAAAGATTGATTTACTATGTACACCCGCAGGCCAGAAGAGGGCACCAGATCTCACTGTAGATGGCTGTGAGCCACCATGTGGTTGCTGGGAATTTGCAAGAACAGCAGTCAGTGCTCTTAACCTTTGAGCCACCTCTCCAGCCCCTGCTTTTCCATTTTTATATAACAGTGCTCGCTCCTGAGTGGTCTAGACAAAGCATCCAAGCCCTTGGAAAGCACCTAGTGACTGCCACTGCACTTTGCTAGGCCTGCATCTTGAGGGGTATTTCCCAAACGCTCAGCACTAGAGAAACTGTGTGCAGCACTGCCAACTTCCTTATCACTCTCCTCCCATCTCGTCCACAGCACGAGCCAATCATCTCTGTCCTTAGGGAATTCCACGACACAGTAGCCATGACACATGACTGTGCATAGTGTATGGCTCGCTCTGCTGCAGGTACACTCCATCCTTACAGAGGTCCGTGCAGCAGACACTTAGGTGACCCCCTCCCCTCTGTGTGTACGTTTCGTGTAACTCCCTGAAGGCTGCAAGGCTAGCGCAGGATAAGGTTGCAATCTGAACCCTGATCTACCTGGCTCTAAACCTCTCTCTCACTCCACTACTATGGTATTTAAATTTCCCTGCTCACACTGATGGCATAGACAGACTAACATGGCCCAAAGCAAACTGTGCACCTTTCCACGCTGCCCAGTAAGGAAGCCACTGGCAAAAGGAGTACATGCCAAGGACATCGAACCGTGACCAATTGTGGTGGTTTGAATAAGAATGCTCCACCATAGGCTCATATATTCAAATGTTTAGGGAGTTGTACTATTTAAAAGGATTAGGAGGTGAGGCCTTGTTGGAGTAAGCGTGTCACTGGAGGTGGGCTTTGAGGTGTCAGAAGCCCCTGCCAGCCCCAGTGTCTTTCTCTTCCTGCTGCCTGTGGATCCGGAAGGAGAACTCTCAGCTCCTCCTCTGTGTCTGCCTTCACGCAGCCGTGCTTCTGGCCGTGCTGAGAATAGGCTAAACCTCCTACGACACCGACACGTAAGCAAGCCCAGTCAAGTGCTTCCCTTTGTGAGTTCCCAGGCTCATGGTGTCGCTTCACCACATAGAACACTGACTGAGGCACCGGTGTGAGCGATTTTTAACTTCTTTAAATTTAAATGGTGACCTGTGGCCAGTAGCTACTGTAATCCACACAACCAGTACAGAGGATTGATGTATGGGTTTGCTCAACTTTTCTTCCTACAGAGGAAGAAAAAGAGCCGTATAGCAAAAACTTCGATTGTTGGAACGTATCCTGAGAATACTGTTCCAAGGGAGAAAGAGTGGGCAAACAGCATACAGATCTAAAGTTTCCTAGTGTATTTGTTCTTTAACTTAAGAAATAAAGACAACGGTGAGGATTCAGATACTCTAGTTGAAGCCAGATGAACTTTCTCTGTGCAGACGCATCCTTAGGAACGGCGGTCTTAAAGGCTCTATTCTCACAGGGGACTGATCCATCCAACAAGGAACCAGCCTCTGCTGAGAGCCTGAGGGATCTGTGGCGAGGACACCTAGCCCATATTTCTCTGACTAGAAAGTGGTGCCCATACATCAGGCTGAGGTGTTGGGGGGGTATCATCTTTGTATGGGAAGGAGAATGCGCAAAATCTAAATTTGAAAATAAAGCCTGTTGGTTTGAGCATGGAAATCTCTGGGTTGCCACTAGAGGGCAGCGTAGCGTGCATTTCTGGAGACTCAGGGCAGATGGGTTGGGAGACCGTGGCTGTTGGTTCAGGATTTGCCTGGATGGAAGCACGAGTTCATAGCTGAACAGCCACAGAGGTATGCGTGTGTGTATCAGAGGAAAATTAAATCCACATTATCGCCGCCCGTGAAAATGAAATCATACTGCTTGAATAAAATGCTCTTCACATGACCACCCTGATTTTCCTTCTCCCCAAAGGGCACCCAAGAAAAGCTAAGATACCTAAGGACTTCCAGGAAGTTGAGGTAGGAGGTGACAGGACACTACTGGGCAGCAGGTCTCACTTCGCCCACATGGCGGAGGTGGGGGTACCATGGGTGGAAGTTCCTATCAGCAGCCCAGAAAGCCACACATGGCAGAACTGAGCGAGCAGGCCCAATACGCAGCCAACCCCGCACGCCACTCACCGCCGGGAAGGAGAGCTTGTGCGTGATCTCCCGGTAATCTTCGTTTCTCTCTTTCACCTGAGACTGCCCGGCCGTCAGGTGGCTGCAGACGAAGCAGAAGCTGGTGCTGTGGAACTGAAAGCGGATGCCCACGGCGCCCTTATTTCCCGCCTTTCCCCCCATGCCAGTCTTCACAGTGTCAATGGCCACGTCCCTGCAACAAAAGAACATAATGATGTGTTGGCTGTGGGAAAACATAAACCCATTCTAACCCAGAAGAGGAGGCTGTCGACAAAAGCTTGGAGACCAGGGTGACTGGTCAAGCCCACGGTTCCTCTAACAGCCAAGCACTGCCTGGGTGGGTGGCATTTCACTCCTTCCCCGGTACCCTGTAAAGCTGCAGACATACCACACTCCCATGTCTGCCCCAGCTCTCTCCACAGCAGAGGCAGCAGATGTCTCACTGCTGTGCCTCCCAGGCCCCTCAGCTCTCACAGAAGGAACTGGAGGGACCACGCGACAGTCCACAGAGACTTTTGAGAACTAGGACACAGGCCTTGAGCTGACCTAGGGAGTTGGTCCCATCCTGCCCTTCCCCAGGATGCACTGGGGACAGCCGGCTGTGTGTAAGGCCCTAGGACCACAGCTAGCTAGTTAGTGTTTCTGTGAGCAGGTCACAGATAGCGACTGCTGACCAGCTGTGACTTGGGGGGGGACGACAAGGCGGAGGTGAGGGTGGTTGATAACTTGCCTAAGGGTTAAGTTAAACAGGCTTGAGGCCAAAGAGCAGGAAGCTGGCGGCAATGTGAGGAGCCATTGGGCGGGTTTGGGAAATCTGCCACTTTCTCACCTCACCTCTCCACAGGATTTATCATTAACCTTTACCCAGACTTCTGTTAATAAACCAGGGGCATGGCCAGCCGCTTTAGTAACACAATAGCCGGGCAGGGCCTTAAACTTGCCTGGAAGGTAATAGAAGGTTATGAACGCCTAAGGGATTTCTAGTGGACCTCTCTACATGGTGGTGCTTGGCCAGGTCTCAGGCCTCTTGACTTAGACGGAAGGTCTGTTCGATGCCTTGCACTAGTAGCTGGGAATCCCAGTACCACCATTAAGACCATGTAGCGATAGGAGGCAGTGAGAAAGCAAGAAATGGGCATCTCCCACCAGTGTCCTACACACACACCCTCTCCCTAAAAGACACCTGTTTCCTAACATTGCCTGCCTCTTACACTCACAAAATGGTTGCCTTGGGGAGGCAATAATGAGGTGCAGTGAACTCTGCCTAGAATTCTAGAAGAGGCAGAAGCCTTGGCATTTCCTGAGCACTCACTCAGACCTCGCTCAGACGTTCCTGTCTGGGAACTGTGAATGAGACACCGGCTCCCTGCCCTGTCTGAGCTTGCTCCATATCAGCCCTGACGCCTCCCAGGAGGCCAGTTTCCTGAGCTGGGATTTTCCCCGTGGTGGCTTTTTAATTGCCAGACAATATTCGGTTCAAGCCCATTGTCCCTCAGGAGTTTTGCTCTGTGAGTTGAGAATAAGGGCAGGTCCTGTTTCCTGCTGGAGTCAGGGGGAGAAAATGGCCGCAGAGGAAGTCAGAACAAAACAGACACACAAACCCTTGCGCAACCCCCCTTCCCCCCGCCCCCCCCCCCCAGATGCTTATACGCTGAGAGTTCTTACCTGATGAACGGGACATGGTATGGACGTACAAAGATGTAAAGACAGACGCCCACCAGCTGGGCCGAGGTCAGGAGGATGTACCTATGGGAGCGTGAGATGGCTTTCTGGAGCTGCTCGCCCCACATCTTCCTGTTGGTGGTGCTGAAGAGGCAAGGAAGTCAGGGAAGTCAAGGATGCTGCTCATAGGACGCACCCATTGCCCACTGCCAAGCCCGGAGTCTCCCATCTGTCTTTTCTTCAGATTTCGTGCTGCCTGCGCCCCGGCAAGAGTGTGCCAGGCATCGGTTCCTCCCATGGACTGCTACATATTTTTGGTTGGTTTTTGCTGTTTTCAGTTTTTCTTGAATTTTCGGTGGCAGTGAGGATTGAACCTAGGATGTTGTGTGCACTGGGCAAAGGTATCCTCAACCTTTTTTTTCCGTTTTTGAGGTGGTATTTCACTAACTCACCTGGGCAGATCTTCATCTTGCAATCCTCCTGCCTCAGCCTCCTGAGTAGCTGGTGTCACAGGTCTGTAGCACCAGGCCCCGCTCTGATTGTATCTTATGCATCACAGTAACGCCCCCGTTCCCTGGCACCTAAGTGCAATAAGCTAAACCGCTCCCAGAAGCCCACTTTATTTTATTTATCTGTTTTAAATGTTCCTCAAGGGATAATGAGATAGCCCGGTGGGTGAAGAAGGTACTTGCCACAGAGCATGACAACCCAAGCCCAAGGAGAGAACCAAAGAACCAATTCCCACGCTTGCCCTCTGACCTCCACACTGTGCTGGTGTGTGTATAGACACACTTTTTGTTTGTTTGTTTGTTTTGAGACAGAGTTTCTCTGTGTAGCCTTAGCTATCCTGGACTCGCTTTGTAGACCAGGCTGGCCTCGAACTCACAGCGATCCACCTGCTTCTGCCTCCCGAGTGCTGGGATTAAAGGTGTGCGCCACCACACCTGGCTGACACACTCTTAATAAATACATGTACTTTTAAAAAGCAAAGGGTTCTTTGAAATAAGCCTGGGTCACCTATGGGGGGTGAATGTCTAGTTGACTTTATTATCAAGTGTTGATCTAGTGGTTTGGGCTCTCCCCTTCCTGCCTGGTATTAAAAGCGGCTCTTTCTAGAACCTACCACAGTCTCCTCCCTCCTCACCTTACCCAGGCATTCTCCTTGTCCTGCCTTGCCCTCCAGATTCTCTCTCACACACACACACCACACACACACACACACACACACACCACACCCCCCCCCACACCACACACACACCACACACACCCATACACAACCCCCCACCCCCCCACCCCCCCCACACCCCACATACCACGCACACACACACACACACTTCCTGAGACAGCGTGACCCGATCACCACAGAGTCCAGGCTGGAGCATGTCACAAGAGACACAACACCAGTCCCTGCTTCTGTTTGCTCCCTCAGAAGGAAAAGACAACCAGGGTGCTCGGCTCCATCAGGTCAGTCAGCCACTGTGTGCTGGGAACGTGGCCAGAAGGACCCAGCCAGCCAGAGCCAAGGCCTGCTGGCCCAGGAACAAACTGGCTTTGGGAGTCCTTGGAGCCCTGATCCTGGCACGGCACACCTGGTCCAGGGACACCCTGCTCCCCGAGGCCTGGCCCCTTACCTGGCGTTGACAATATTTCCTGCGCTCAGCTCCACCATCTCTTCAAACCCCACGGCAAACACGTCAGCGGGACTGCCATCACCTGGGGAGCGAGAGATGAGAGAAATCAGGACTGCCAGAGACTGTGCTGCTGGTTCACCAGGTCCTCCGTCTCCCTCTCCTGACCACACCTCCTCATTGCTGGGACTCACAGGGGACAGGCCACTGGAGCCTACCCTCTGTCCCTTCCTGATTGTGTATGCTCTCTCTGTTCTTCCCTGTATTCAGCCTGAAGCAGCTTGTGAACCTCTCTGAACCCCTTAGTCTCCACCAAGGGACAACACCGCCATGTCATCAGGTAACGTAGCGCTTAAACTGGAGACCAGGAGCAAAGCACTTGCTTCAGTCTGGCCCTCAAAGGAGCCCCCTCGCCTTCTTCCTGGTGACATGGCTCCCCAGCCAAATCCTAAGTGACCTGGGAACAACATTATGTCAGAATTATTCTGAGGCTCCCAAGTATTTTTCAGATTGTCCCTTGGGGTGGCTGTGTGTGGTCCAAGGACACACTGATGGAATGCCCTGTCGATGTGAGCCTGGCTGTGGAGCACGGTGAGCCTGGAGCTGTCTTTCTACAAAGGAAAGCAATGCTTCATAGCGTCCCCACAGCCACCTACTGGACCTCTCCAGTCACTTCCTCAGACACACGTGTCCCTGAGACACCAAGACCAGGCAGTGTTCCAAATGCAAGAAATGACAAGCCTCCAGCCAGGGAGGAAGAGGCCTCTGCAGCAAAAACCCAGCTAGCTCTCCATTCTTTCTCTGCTGGCCACATCGCACCGGGCACCTTGGTTGAATGGGCTGAGCACATAAAGCTGCTTCTTTCTCTCTGTAAATGGAATGCCAGCTTCCCTCTGTGCACACAAGTTGGCAACAGTGAGGTCAGTGCATCCTCTATCCTGAACCTGGTGGGTTCTGGTGAGGCTTCTACCATCTTCCCCAGTAACATGCCTACCAAACAGTCATAAGCGTGCATTAACCACCACCCTGTTGTACTGGCAGAAGAAGAGGTTAGGGTACTCTCCTCAGCGAGGGGTGCTGAATACCCTTGGCAGTACTGGGTCTCTGCTGCCATTCGGATACCCTGGCTACTGTAGCAACACTAGCACAACCCACCACTGATGAGAGAATGTCAGTGGCAAACTGTGGACCCTGGTACCTTCTTTCCCTGAGGTGAGGGGCCCATGGATATGTGTCGAGAGAGGGTGCCTGTATTAGACTGTGAAATGCCGGAAGCAGCCCAGCCTCTGAATTAACACTACTGCAAGCTAAGCAACCCTTGCCAAAGCAGTTGGGGTTGATGGGTTTCAGATTTTGAAATATTTTCATACATATGACATGTTGGGGATGATATCCAATTATACACATGGAGCTCATCTGTGTCATGTACACCTTAGCATACACACATACACACACATGAAGTAGTTGTGCACATTTCCAGTGCTACGGTGCTTTGACTGTGACCTTTCACATGTGATCAGAAGTAGAGGACTCTTCGCTGTGACACAGTGCGTCCCCACCCCCATGTGATATCACATCAGGACTGAAAACCTTTCAGCTGCTATAGCGTTTGGGATTTCAGAGGTCCAGACTGTGACTGTCTATGCTGGAGTAGGCCTGGGGAAAGACGGGTCTGCAGCATCGCCCGGCATCTGCTGCAAGCCTCGCTGTACCAGCACCTGACAGCAGAACAGTATAGGGGCCACATCTACAGAACACAAGCAGTTCAGTCACTTAACCCCAGACCACAAAACTTCTGCATATTTAGAGAAATGTGAACCAATCCCTGGAAATCCTTGGAAAAGAAAAGGAGTCTTGTAGTTAACACTACACTGTGAGGCAGCGTTCTAGAAGGGAGTCCATGGTGCTTCTAAATGTTTTGGCAAGTGAAAACGCAAACATCAATATTAAACTGTACAAGACAATGCTCGCAAAGTCAGGCTGCTGTGACAGGCTGTACGGAACCTGTGTTTGTCCTTTCCCAAGCTACTGTCCTCACCCTGGGAATCCACTGCTCCTGAGAGCTGGGGGGCATCCAGGAGCCAGTCCGTGAGCTCAGCTGTCCCCAGGAGGTTGCTACGGAATTGCTTTCCTCCGTTCACGTTCCACGTTCCCACGGCAATCTGGATCCGCTTGAAATTCGTGAATTCTGCCTGGCGTTCTGTCATGGCCTTCAGGATCCTGGGTGTCACTGTTCGGAAGCAAAAAAAGGCACATGTTTTCTGCAGCCCAGACTGTAGAAACCCTCTAACATTATATGGGAGGTGGCCTGTCAGAGAATGCCACTCCTGAGCTGTGGACAACAGGCCTGAACATGGCCCAGAGGAGGGTGACAGAACGCTGACACCCACCCTAGCCACTCCACTTTCCCATCTGCAATGAAACATGAAAACGCAGGCTGGGGATGTAACTTGTAGCTACAGGTGGAGGCGCGTGGCACCGAGTGACGGGATCCCACAGGCTCAGACACCGTCTACCACTTACTTTTCAGCCCAAGACCCTACATAATGAAGCATAGGAATGCAATCGAGGACAATTGCAATAAACCACATAACTAAAGTGTCACACACAAATGATGGTAAACGGCACATGCATGGGATATACGCATGCACATACACGCATATATTGGATGGACAGATGGGTGGGTGGGTGGATGGATAAATAGAACTTTAAATGTCTTATCAACCTAAATCTGCATCTCTGCCTTTTTTTTTAACCTTCTCTTGCATGACTGTTTTGTTTATCTGACCTAGAAACTAAGGCATTAAAAAAAAAAACAAAATAAAACACTGAATCCATATCTTCTTAGAGATCCAAAATATATCCACTGTTTTAAAAAACTAGCAACTTTAGGACCTGGGGAGATGGCTCAGAGGTTGAGAGCACTTGCTGCTTTTGTAGAGG
The DNA here is from genome assembly GCF_964271855.1 of Acomys minous. Classification (NCBI taxonomy): domain Eukaryota; kingdom Metazoa; phylum Chordata; class Mammalia; order Rodentia; family Muridae; genus Acomys; species Acomys minous. Next base: position 137,140,130 of record NC_140485.1, on the reverse strand, counting down.
ACCTGGGTTTGGTTCCCGGCACCCACATAGTGACTCAAAACCATCCATAACTCCAGCTCCAGGGCATCCAATTCTCTCTTCTGGTTCCAAAATCATCAGACATGTGCATAGTGCAAAACATTTCCATACATAAAATAAAATAAATATGTCTAGAAAAAAAAACACCGAGCGCAGTGGCCTAGCACTTGGGAGGCAGAGGCAGGCAGATCACTGTGAGTTTGAGGCCGGCCTGGCCTACAAAGAGAGTTTCAGGACAGCCAGGGCTATTACACAGAGAAACCCTGTCTTGAAAAACTAAAAACCAAACCAAACCAAACCAAAACAAAACAAAAAACCAAACCAGCAACTTAAATCTCCTGTTTGCCACTCAATAATCTCTCACTATGGCCCCTGGAGTTGGCTCCAGATTCCTGAGTTGGAAATTAACCTGAGTTGATATTCAATATCACCCTGGAAAGTTAAAACATCCCCAGTTATGGAGCAACAAGAAGAGAAAGGACCATATGAAACTACTTTAACACGGGCACATTTATCTTTCCAAAACACCAAAAGCTTCTAAAACTTAATCATTTTTACAACTAAACATTCTGGCTCTGCCCCCTTCTTTTTCTATTAGAACAATAAAGCTCATAGTCTCTAAGGAATAAGATGTCATGAAAAGTTTCCTATAGAAAGCAGGCCTAAGCCGGGCAGTGGTGCCGCACGCCTTTAATCCCAGCACTGGGAGGTAGAGGCAGGTGGATCTCTTTGAGTTCAAGGCCAGTCTGGACTACAGAGTGAGTTCCAGGAGAGCCAGAGCTGTTACACAAAGAAACCCTGTCTCGAAAGAAAAAAAAAAGTGCAGGCCTAGATACTTGGGAGTCTGAGGCAGAAGCATCACAAGTTCATGGCCTTCCTTGGCTACAGTGAATTCAAGGCCAGAGTGGAAAGTTTGGTGAGAATCTACCTCAACATAAGACATAAAAGGAGGCTGGGGGCCATGTGGCATCATGGTCTAGCACCTGTCAAGTGTGTGTCAGGCTGGGTGCCATGTGGCATCATGGTCCAGCACCTGTCAAGTGTGAGCCAGGCTGGGGCCATGCAGCATCATGGTCTAGTACCTGTCAACTGTGGGCTAGGCTGGAGGTTTGATCCCAAGCACCAAACCCCCAACAAAACAAGACAAAAAACTTTCCCCGAAGACTCCTGATGGCCTGTGAGACTGGATGCACCCCCAACCACAGGGCTCAGCAATGTTCTTTCCTTGGTTTCTGAGGGGCCCTGCGAGATGAGCATCTGTGGAGTTTACCCAGGGGAACCTAGAACCAGTGCTTTGTGGATACTGAGCGACAATTGTACATCAGGCTTCTTAGGTCAACTGAACAAACCAGGGGACCACAGACCAGAAGCTCCATCTTATATCATGTGACCGGGTGTGCTAGGATCACTGTCACCCTAAGGCTGTGGATGCCCCATGCAAGGGTGGGCATCCATTACCCAGAAGGGCTGTGTTGTCCAGCAGCATCCTTCCTTTGTCTGTTGACTCCTCCTTGTAGACATCTCCAACTAGCAGCAGCTTGATGGCCTCTTGCTTTACCCCATCGAAGAAGTTGGATTGGATGGTACGAGACATGGATCGGGCTCCATCCTTCAGTTTCCCCACCTACATGAGCCCAAACACTCGCTGAGAGGGATCGAAGTGGCTTTTCTTCCTGCTCCCTCAACCTTCCCCTACCTCGGCCTCCCCCCATCCCCTGGCCTGCCCCTACCTTGGCCTCCCCCCACCCCTGGCCTCCCCTACCTTGGCCTCCCCTGACCCCTGGCCTCCCCCGACCCCTGGCCTCCCCTACCTTGGCCTCCCCTGACCCCCCGGCCTCCTCCTACCTTGGCCTTTCCTTCCAGGGCCCTGCTCCCTGTGAACACCTTGCTCAGGCCGTGCCCATTCAGAGACCACATGGCTTTGAAGGACTCCACAAAGCGCTCAGTGATGGGCTTTGAGTTCAGCCCCAGGCTCTCGAGCTGCAAGTGAAGGACCTGGTCGAGAGATCAAGCCTCGGTTACTGCGGGGTGCCTAGCAAGCCTCCCGGTGTCTGCAAGCAAGCATCGCACGCATCAGACTGCGCATGAGGAGCACCAGCTGCACAGAAGAAACCTTCCCAGCCTGACCTCCCACCTTTGCTCAGGCCAACTCCCAGCCCCTCTTTGACTGCCTGATGTCAGATCAACCAACATTACTGCCAGAAGGCAGTGAGGGACAAAGGGTGGGCCAGATGGAGCTGTAAGAGGTCAGCGGGGCAGTTAGGGCTACAATGGCACTTGGGTATTCCCTCTCCAGGCTTCAGGGGACCAGTTATCTCACTGGTTACACAGGGCCTTGCCTCTGGGGTACAGCTGCTTCTTTAGGACACCTGCAACCTTTGGGCCACAAAGTCTGGGGTGACAGGGAAAGGCATATGATGGTACAAGCAGGAAGCCATCAAGGACACCACTCTAAATGTTCCCCCTCCACATCCTGTCACTTGACCCACAAGCAGGAAGTCACCAAGGAAACCACTCTGAATGTTCCCCCTCCACATCCTTGTCATGTGACCTATCACTGCAAAGTCCACCCAGCAAAACCACTCTTGCCCCACAGCCGGCCCAAGGAGCTCACCTCAAGAGCAATGAAGCACTGCACCGTGTTGGTTCTGCCCAGGCAGTCGAGACAGTTCATGCGCAGAGTGCCTTTCTGAAAACTTAGAGCCAGGAGACACAGGTGGATCATGAGGTGTGCTTGCAAGAGCAACAACTACAGCCCAAAGACTTAGGTCTGTCTGTTTCAGGGAAACTCATCCCAAAAGAGGACCCCTCGCCTCCTCCCTAGTAGCTCACCAGAAGCCCCAGTACACATCCTGAGAGAGCCGCACTGCAGAAGTGACAGGCGGGTCCGAGAACAGATATCCCATCAGCCGATACCGAAGGGTCACTCCTACTGAAGCTTAGTGCCTGAGTGCCTGACTCTGCATCAGCTGGTTGGTAATTATCTAGCTTTGCACGTTTTTGTTTAGAAACACGCACTGGTAAACATATGCGGGCAGGCAAACAGGACGAGGCAACTCAAGCTTTTGTTTTTCAATTTTATGGGGTTTAACATAAAATGGTTTTATGAGGCGGTACCACCCTTGTAAGTCGAGTGGCACTTGCATACTGCTGCTTTACCGACATGGACCCTCCACCAGTCGCACTGGAACCTTGCCTGAAAGAAGGCATCTAGTGTGTGTCCATGTAGGGACCAGTCCTGCTAACTTGTGCTCAGAAAGCCAGGCAGCATGTTGGCACTGAGGTTAAACAAAAACATCCCCCAGGAAAAGCACAAAAATGCGGAAATCACAGCAATAAACAGTGAAGAGATACCTTTCACAGTAAGAGCTGAGACAAGGCAGAGCGTGGCCTTTGCTCAGTCTACTGGGTGCAAAGTTTTCAGCGCTCTGCATATGTCTGTGAGGAGTGACAGTGACTGTGTGTATACAGTGAGCACATGCTTGGGTGCCAGGGAGTTTTAGTGAGGAAGTGATTTCATAAATATAATTTTCTCCTTCTGATGATGGGCTGTGGTTTGAGGAAGCTGGACTTCCTTTATGCTCTCCTTGGAACAGGTGACTCAGCCTGGTGCTGTGGGCCCTGTGGTTTTGTATCAGCTCACCTCATAGGCTCAGTTCCAGCATGGCTAACTCATGTCATGTGAGCTAAGAGAGTTTTTTGTTTGTTGGCTTGTGTTTATGGTTGTTTTTTGTTTCTCAGACAGTCTTGGTAGCCCAGGATAGCCTAGGACTCACTATACATGACCTTAAATTTGTAATCCTTCTGCCTCTACTTCCTAAGTGCTGGGGTTATAGGTATGAACCGCCACCTTTAGTTTTGCTTGATGCTGGGGGGACAGGACCGAACCCAGGGCTCCATGCACGGTAGGCAGGCACTCTACCAACTGAGCTACATTCCCGGCTTTGAGCTCAGTGCTATAATACAGTCCTTTGTGTTCAGACACGCCTTCTTCCAGAAGACCAGGCATTCCCATCTTCTCACTAAATTCAAAAGCATGTCTCTGACTACAGAAGAGGGAGGAGAGAAGACCAGGACCCCAGAACCCCAACATCACAGAGCTTTTGATTTGGGAAACCACAAGCTGTAGCCAGGCAGCCAGAGAGGGAAATGACTCTGGACTGAGGTGTGCGACCTAAGGGGCCCAGAGCTGGCACAGCCTCTGACTCCTCCCCCAGCAGGTGTCTGACGCTCCAGGGAGACTCACCGTGGACTTACATTCTCGCCCTTCGCAAACACGCCAAAGTCATCCCAGTGGAGCTTTAACTGAGGCCTCAACAGGTTCTCCAATTTCTCTAGCTTCCCTCCTTTGGCAAACTGATGGAAGTCAAAGTTTATCATAGGCGTGTCGCCTGCATGGCAAGAAGCCCAGAGCAGCTTCTGGAAAGGGAAAGGGGAGGGCGTGAGCACAGTGACAGAAAAGAGTGGGAAGCAAGGAAGGCGCTGCCTGTACTGTCCCTCCTGCGGCTAGAACGCCTTGGCCACTGCGGTCACCCACGAGAGTGCACCAGACTGGCCAAAAGCCTGGGAAGAGGAGAGCAGGTACAAAGAGCATCTTGCCTGCATAAGGGCAGAAGGTCCCCTTGGGCAGAAGAGCCCACAGCAGGGGTCACAGGTGAGGGAAGGCTAGATCTGTTCTTCAGGGACCCCAAGTGACCAGCCCTCAAGAACAGCAACAGGTGTTAGGCAGCTCATAATCTAGCTCCTGTTGCCCTGGTAACCAGCCACATCCAGCTAGGCACCAGCCCTAGGAGGGTGGGCTCAGCAACAGTTGAGTCTCCAGACTGAGCTGCTCAACAGAACGTGTAGAGTGATGAAAGTCAAGATGGAGGAGCTGTTGCCCCATGTGACCCAGGCCCTGCTCAGGAGCCAGAGTGAAGGTGGGAGACACGGAGAGAAATGGATGGGTCAGGATACCCCTCACAGAAGCAAGGTCTCCTTTCCCCACCTTTTCCCCCTTTCTCTAGCCTGGCAAACTTCCTAAGCCTGCTCACCAAAGCACCCTGCGGTAGGAGACAGGCTGCCTGTCTTCCTCGGCTACATGTCTCTGGCCCTCATTGTATTAGCCCAGCATCTGCCCAGCCAGAGGCTCTGAGAATACCAAAGAACTAGGAAGGCTCTAGATTACTCCCCCAGCCAGAAGGCAAATTAACACATTATGCCTACTTCAATTCTATTGGGAAAAAGAAGCCCATATAACTAAATTAAAACAAAAACCAACACCCCCAAAAAACCTAATGGCTTTGAGTGTTACCCTCTGGGGCCAGCACCTTGCCCAGGTAGGAACGAAAAGCCCTCAGTCCCAGGCTGGCTGCTGGGCACTGGCCTCCATCTGGTAGAAGATGCTTGCTAAGCAGAGCCATGGCCGAGATCTCCAAGAAGAGAGTTAGTTCTACCTGCTTAGGATCCATCCTCAACTCCTAGGACATCTCTGTGCTTTGGGTATCCTTCGCTTCAGCGCCAGGGCACTGCTGACCCCGGGGGAGGGGCTGAGAGTGTCCTCTTTATAGTTCCAGCTTGAAAGATCTGGAGTTTTGTTGTTGTTGTTGTCATTATTGGAAAGAGGGAGATTGAGATTGGTTTTCTTCACCCACCCCACCTTCCTTAAAATAAGCAGTCAGCATCTCTGCCAAGAGAAGTGGGAGGAGATATTTCTTGAGCTTGTTGCTCATAGCAACAAACTAAACAGGAAAAGCAAGTCTGGCCAAAGAAAACTGGCAACCGGCGAGCTCCTGCTCCATGCGTGTAGAGAGAAATGGGCACTCCAGTCGGATTTGGCTCCCTCCAGCCAGGCGTTAGGGGTCAGAGGTCAGGGTGTCAGTGGAAGCCACAGAGGTCACATCCCTACCAAGGTGACCTTATAAGGTGTCTCCATAAGGGACTTACTTCTTTGAGTGTCAAACAACCAGAGAGCCCCTTTCCCTATAAGCAGAGGCCATGGAGCTCAGGCAGGGTGGAAAGACTGCCTCAGTTGACCGAACCTTCTACACAAGACTGCCAGCTCATGGGTTCTGTGGCCAAGCGTCTAGAGTGGGGAACTGCTGCTTCCTCACCCTGTGGAGATCCACTCTGCTTGGAACTGGGCACTCAGGAACCAAAAGAAGCCTGCCAAGAGCTGGCATGCAGCCTCTCCGGCAGCCCAAACATGACCATAAGCCTTGAAGGAGATCCAGGCAAAAAGAATCCTCCAAGGGTCTGCTTTGAAGAGCGAGGCTCAGAACAGCACAAATGCCCTGGGTGCTAGCAGGTGGGGCCTTCTGAGGTGTCAGGACAACACTAGGCTTTCCGTTCTGTTCTGGCCTGGATGGCAGCTCCTCAGGGGGGGATGGGGGGCCCTCTCTGCCTACGTGAAACTTGGTGAAGCAATTCTGTTTAGAGATTGAACAAATTGTCCCATCCCTTAGCTCACAGAAACTAAAAAGTATTAAGAGCTCAAGTCACCTAGTGCTGGGATCCCAAAACCTACACAGGTCACTCTCTGCCCTCAGTACTGACATGAGCAGGACTGAGTCTCAAGGCCCTACCACATGAGTAGGCCCCACCTCTGGATCCTCCCCACCCACCCCTGGCTGTAGAGCAGGGTGAGCCTTACCTTGAAGGCCCTGTTGAGCACCTCCTCACCACCTCGGCTGCCCAGCAGGTTCACGACCACCTGCTTGCCGTACTGCTCTTTTAGAAGAACCATGTGCCTGTAACGGAATCAGGGTTGGCAGTGACTCCACGGCAGCCAGGCCAGGTGGCATGCACCTGCAGCTCCGCACTGGAGGCCCAGGACCAGCCATGTCCTGAGTCCCAGGTGTACAGGGGAGAAAACCCCACTCTCCTGGCTGCCATCACTGGTCATCTAAAACCCACTGGCTCCAAGCAAGTCAGCACAGGCTGGCTGGCTGGAAGGCTTTGGGCAGGAATAGTATCAGGGACGTGAGAGTTTGAGATGAGGCTACGCTGGCTTTTCTACAAAGTATTACCTAGAACACATCCCTCCAACTTTTATGAATAGCTTCTTTCCCTTGGGGCCCCCTCCTTTTCCCAATTAGAACCACTCGGGGATGAGCTTCGACCTCTACCTCAGAGGCCAGCTGCCTCCGGGGTGCCGCATTGCACTGTGAAGCCCAAATTGGATGGTGTCACAAACACGCAGCACACATTTTACCTCCCGGTATCACTGGGAGGCCCCAGCACTTAATCTTCATCACATGTTTTCTAGCCTTGGGTCTCACACAGCCCAGGCTGGTCTCAAATCCACTATGTACCCAAGGTTAGCCTCGAGCACTGGATTTCCCAGCCTCCACTCTCAAATGCTGGGACTTACGGGCATCAGCCACTCTGCCTGGCAAAAGTGCCTTCAGAATTTTAATTTTAGAAATGTTTCAATATAGTGATTTAAAAAAAAAATAGGAAAATGCAATGAAAAAAATCATATATGTAAATGGAACTTAATACTGAAAATTTTCTGTATGTTTTTTGTTACATAAATATAGAATTTTTTTCCATGTACATATAGAAAAATAGAATGGAAAAATATTCACTGCACTATGAAAAGTGGGTGGAATGTTAAACTTGTTTTTCTTCTTTCAACATTTTTCTCTTTTCCAAGTTTCTCCAACTTATTTTCTCTCTCTCTCTCACACACACACACAGACACACAATTATTTTTAAGTTCATAAAGAACTATTTTTAGTCTGATGAGGGCTTTTAAGATGAAATGCATATGCCAAAGCTTTTATCTAGGATACATAAATAATTGATAATGGGTAAAATCTGAGGGGGACTTGGGAGTGTACATTTTTTTTTTATTTTACACCTTTCTATACTTTTAAAAACTTAATATGTTACACTTTTAAGCAGAAACGGCACTGATTCCCTGTAATTCAAATTGTCCCTTATTAATCAAGAGTAATTGGTGAATCTTCAATCTAAGAAGAAACTGATAAGATAAAATAATTACAAGATGACTTGCACAGTGATGAGTTAATTCTCAAGGAGACCTGAGCGCAAGCAGAAATCCCACTTTATGAACTCCTTTCTTGCGTAACATACCAAAGTAAGGGTCAGATTTGATTCAGGATTGGGATTCGCTTCTCCCTGCTCCTCGCCCTGCCATGGCAATGGCAGGTGGAAGGCCTTGGATGGTACCTAACGGTCCTTACCGTTCAAAGGCAGGGGCATTGGCCTCTAGGCCTCTGTGCAGTCTCAGATGATGGGAGCCGACCTACAGAGACAGAACAGAAGGATGCGATGACGCTCACTGAGCCAAGGTGAAGACTTCCTCACTCTCTACAGCCAGGCTGCAGGTGGCACCCGCCCAGCCATCTCTATGCTGTGCCTCACTCCCTGTAAAGGCGGGCCGGACACCCTTGACTCTGATAACAGTGCTCCCAACCTTGTAAGGGTATCCCCAAGTCTGGCTGTGCATCTGCAAGGTCCTTAACAGTAGTACAGACCATGCCAACAAAATTCTTCTACTTCTGCTCTTCCTGAAGGAAGCCATCCGGGCACGCTCCTGTACTAGACAGGTCTGCTTATCTCCAGGAGCCTCAGCCACAGCTAAATGGTGCCTGAAGGCACAGTGGACAGCACCACAGTGTCCAGGCCCAGACTCTAGAGCTCTCTGCTACAGACGTGTCACCTAGGTCATCCATTGCTGAGTCAACATGTCACTGGGTATCCAAATCAGGAACAAAGTGAGAAGACCGAGCCCCTAACCTAGGCGATTCTCAGCTAGCTATAGCCGCAGCAGGAAGACCCAGAAACGGTGAGAAGTTCCCAGCAAATCTGCATAACGTTGGTTGATACAGTAGAGACTCACTGGGACCAACGACTCCGTACTGTACCATGAAAACCGTCTCTATTTGTGCTCGCTCTGCCATATCAGGGAACATGGGCCACAGGTAGAAAGCCAGGGCAGCGGCAACAGCCAACAGTAAGAGAGAGCACAGCACGGCACAGCCCACAGAGTGGAACAGGACGGGCAGAACTTTCCAGTCATATCGCTATGGCTAATCTAACATCAGTGCAAACAAGGAACCCATTCTTGGGAACACAGGGACATTGAGGACACTGCCCCAGCAGGAGTGGCCAGGGTAGGAGGCGCAAAGAATCTGAGTCAGGCCAGTAGGTTTCAAAGTGTGCTCCGTGATCCCTCGAGACAAGTTAGAGATGCTGAGCTGTGAGCCCAGATCAGATCTGCTGAGCCATATTTCTGGGGGGCGGGGCCGGGAATGTGAGTTTCAGGAGCCTCCAGCTGATTCTGACACGCACACCCATCGTGGTTTGGCAGCATGGGCTTTGACTCATTTCCTGCCTTTTGCTCTGGCTGAGAAAGTATGTGAGGGCACGTCAGGGAAAAAAGCAACTTGCGGCTGCAGAGCTGCAGGGGACTCCGGGGCTTTGGGCATCATGGCTTCGGGTCGATGCCCTCCATTTTTTAAAGGGAGCAAGAGCTTTGGGGTAGGAATGAGAGCTGTTAGTCTGGATTCCTCAGTCCTGACTCCATCCTCTCCACTTCCGCTATCCTTTCTTCCACCTCTGGCCACTCTGACACTGTATGTAGCACACTGTCTTTCCGGCATCACCCACTCCCACTGTAGGTGCGTCAAACAGGCCGAGGGAAGGAGCTGCAATCGGCAGAATGGAATCTCCACTGGCTCTGCGCTGCTTTTTTTAGTTTCCCCTTCTCCTCCTCCCACCTCAGCCTCCCCTTCTGGCTAAAGGACTAAGGATCCTCGCCTGAGCCCTAGAGCTATTAGTTTAACCCCATAGCTTAACACAACTGGAGTTTATAGTCCAAGTCCCAAGAACACCTTCTGGGGGTCACAGCAGAGGTTCGACTTGCACCCAAGAGTCCTGGTGATCATGAGCAACATCTCTGGGCTTTGCAGTAAGCGCTGCTTCCACGCAGAGGGTAGCAACACGCTCACTTCAGGAGCTGGGGGTCTCTGTTTGCCTGTGCTTCACTCTGAAGTGCAGTAAGACCGTGGTCTAGCACGTGACAACAATGGCTCTACTGGTTTTACCCGCTGACCATGGCATAGCTCTTTCCAGCTGTGTCCTGAGGCCATGATGGCAGAGCTGACCAGAGTAGGCAACTGGTATAAATCAGCTCCAGACCTCAAAAACCGCTCACACCTGGGATCCCAAGCACTAAACTTGTGCTACTCCCTGGACACAAACCTCAAGGGCCACAACAATGTGCCTGCTGTTCGTTCCTCTGCCAGGTTGCCTCGCTTGCCTGAGTGATTTCAATCCTCAAGTCAATCTGGACAAAAATACTGAGGGGCCCCTTCTAGACCTCTGAGTGGTCGACCTTCCACCCACCCTGGGCCATCTGCCCCTCCCAAGAGCTGCTTCTCAGATCTCATCCTTTCTCTGTCACAGCTCTGTTCGTGGAACACTGTCACGTGCCTGTCCCTTGCTCCTTGAAGACAAGGGCTACATCTGATCCCAGATGTCCAGTGTACACAGAAAATGCTCCATCAGTGTGCCCAGGATGTCAGACTTCCTTTCAAGCCTGAACAGAAGAGAAACAGCCAAAGACACTGTCTCTGTGTTCCTCAGCTACAGCTGAATCCTTGAGAAGGTCAGAGAACTCTTGCCTGCTTAAGTACACGGAGCCACACTTCCCAGCATGCCTTGCATAGGTCTCCATTTACTTGTATTAGGAACAGCAGCTACCATTTTGAGCACGGTGGGGTCTATACACTATGCTAACTTCTAGTGTGCATTCTGATTTTTAATCCTCTCTATAACCGCATGAGGCAGGTATTGTTAATCCCGCTTTATAGAACAGTAAACTAGGGCTTAACAAAGATAAAAACTTCTTTAAAATGCATGATTGTTACCAAGTGGGATGCCCAGAACTCCTAATAGATAACCTTGTAACCTCAGTTGCTCCAGTGATTGGGGCAAACATGAAGTTGTTTTCTTCTGTTGGGCTCACCAGCCCCACAGCACCCGTTACAGAGCCTAATTTCACCCTTGGATTTAGTTCATTTCAACAGGGAGGACCTTCCCTTCAAAGATTTATCCCAGACATTTCTGTGCCATGAGCCACCACGTTTCCCTATAGTGGAGTGAAACAAGCACACAGAGGCACCAGCACCACCACTTTCCCAAGAAACTGTCCCCAAGAACGAGTGTTTGAGAGAGAAGAGACAAAACATAGACGAGGGACACTAATCTAGCATGCATCTCTCCTGCACACGACCCCTCACGTGAACGTCAAAGCAAAGGCTAGACTCACGTGTGGCATACATGTGTCTGTGCCACCAGTTACAGAGGTGACAATCCTGAGACTGCAGAAGGAATAATATATCCATTCCATCACCAGCTCCGCCAGAAAAGCCTTGAGCTCTAAAGGTTAAATTCTTACCAAGGTTATTATAAACTGCACAGCTGTCTGCCTGGAACAGACAGACTTATTACATGTACATGGCGGGGGGCGGGTTATGTAGACTAGAGAGATCTAGAGTTTGTACTGAGGGCATCTTGCCCATGACTTCCTACAGACAAGGCATCTTGATCTTGTCTCTCCCCAGCCCCTCTCCCCAGCCCTTACAGGGCTCACATTCCTTAGGACAGCCCCCAGGAAGGCTCGGCACTGCAATCTAGGATCCATACCATTCCCCAGAACATATCTGTCCCCAAGAACGAGTGTTTGAGAGAGAAGAGACAAAACATAGATGAGGGACACTAATCTAGCATGCATCTTTCCTGCACACGGCCCCTCACGTGAATGTCAAAGCAAAGGCTAGACTCACGTGTGGCATACATGTGGGGACAAGAAGAGAGGGCAAAACTGGAAATGGAAAAAGACAAGAGCAAACTGTAATCAGGATGATTATGTTAGGACAGTCTAATGCCAATACTAGTGTGTGTGTCTGTGTGTGTGTGTGTGTGTGTGTGTGTGTGTGTGTGTGTGTGTGTGTGTGAAGACAACCAGAACTAACTCTTAGCCTGGTAGTTGCTATGGGACCACGTAGAGCTGCCCCTCCTCTCTGAAGATGATATAATCTTTCGTAGATGATGGATGGCGTTTAGAATATAAATACAGGTATTAGGTCCAAAAGCCAGCAAATCCCAGCAGAGCCTTACAAACGCCAGCCTTTTAACCCTGTGTGTGTTTGGAGACAACACTGAGGCTTTTCCAAAGGACAAGGGTTAGGAACCTGAAAGGGTAAAGTAGCTGTCTGCATCCGGCTCCGTGTCCCTGAGAGGCACAGCCACACCATGGCAGGTCAGGCGGCTGTGTCCAGAGCACTGGGGCCCAAAGTTAACTTACACAGGGAAATGACCAACAAGCCAGGGCTTGTGCTTTAGATGAAGGAGACCAGAACCCTGAACCCTAGCAATCAGACCAAAGAGCAGTGAAAGAACAGGAAGATGCTGAAGATGACCCAAAGCAGGCATGGAACCATAAACCCAAGAGCTACAAGAGATCCTGGTGAGGAGAGAGAGGCTTGCCTCAGCATCCTGGAGACCCAGGCAGGCGATGGTAGCCTGACACGAGGAATGAAGTTCTATTCATCAGGACACTCTCCACCCCACAGTAGAACCTGGAGGGAGGGCAGCCTCTCTCTCAAGGGTCCAGGAAAGGGGATATAGAGTTAGGAGGGTTGGACAAATTTTCAAATCCTTTTATTGTTCTAAAATTGTCATGGCCAATATTGAAGCTGCTAAGTGCTGCGTGAATATAACACAGCCTCCCGGACTCCTTTGTATACTGCGATCACTTGACGTGTGTGTCTCCACACACAGAGCTCAAGATGTTTCTGAAGGAAAACACAAATTGAGAGGAAAACAAGTTGGAAGCACCTTTTTCAGACGTCCATGGCCATAAAAGGAGCTGCCCTAGGGAATGTAAGAGATGGGTAGGGCTCAGGTACATCACGAGCAAGATGCTTCAGGACCGACTCCTGGATCCAAGCCTGCAGAGACAGGAAGTCTCTGAGACCTTCTGGGGCCTGAGTTGCAGCTGAAAAGAGAGTGACTGCCAGTGACACAGGAGTCCCAGCAGTGCTGAGAGGCTTCCAAGTTTGAGGCAGGGGTGTGGCTCAATGGTCCAGTTCCTGTCCCGCCTGTGGGAAGCCCTGGGTTTGATTGTCAGTAGAGGGGGAAAAAGAAAACTATTCTAAATTTAGACAACAGAGCGTGTTATACACTCCGCAAATGCTTCATGTGCTTTAAAATAGTTGGAGTTAATGGTAGAAAAGTTATGTCTCAACAGAACCATTCAAGACACAAAATGAGAACAAGACGTCCAGGAGATGGGCATGGTGGGACAGAGCTGTAAGCTCAGCACTTGTTAGGATTGAGGCAGGAACGATCGCCGCAAGTTCAAGGCTAGCCTAGGCTCCACAGTGAGACAAAAACAGCATAACAGTAACAAAAGACCTTTGGAAAGCCTCCAGGGGATTTTTACCTGCTACAAGCTAACTCAAGCTCAAGCCTTCAGTGCCACTGGGCATCCTCACACACCTGGGATAAACTGAACATCAACAAATCCTCACCCTCACCCCAGATCTCAGAACCTGAATGAACTACTCCACCCATCCATCATACTCCAAGGGCTGACAGGGACATGGCCAGTGCTGTCAGCGCGGCACGACATGCTGGCAGCCCTGGGGACAAGTCCAGTCTGGGTTAAGAAGCTGAGTCCAAGACTGGGCACTGTGAGCCTGAGAACCTGACACATGGTGCTCTTGGCCTCTTGGGCTGTTTGCTGGCTAACCACCCAACTCTCTCTCTCTGTAAGAGCCTGGGCAGGAGAAGCCAAAGACTAAAGACCAGGGAGACGCTTTCTCGGGCATGTTGGTCCCTTCAAGGCAGAATTGAACAGAGCAAGGAGGACCTTCCAGCCACTCTCCCCAAATGTACCTTGCCTGAGCCCACTTGAGGGAGCAGCATGCCATTCAGTGATAACAGCTGTGTCCTTGGACCGTGTCCCCAGTCCCTGAACTCTTCTCAGGACGCAAAAGCTGAATCCCTCTGGCACTGCCCAAAGCTGGACTTTAGTTGGCAGAAGGTATTTTTAGAAATCACGGGAAAGCTCTGCAGTCCTCACGTAGCTCCACACAAGAATCACAGAATGCCAGACCCATGATGTAGCCACCAAGGGCCCAATAGACCCTCCTGAGCCCTCCAAGGGATTCCCAGCTGCCAAATGTTATCCATAGGCTCAACTCAGGGTACCACTTAGGCCTGTTCCACCCAAGCACTCTCTGGTTCATCTCAATGTATTCCTCACTGCACGAAGTTAACAGCTAATATATACATCATCTTCAGGCCCCAAACTATACCCCCCTCCCAGTGTGCTCGTAATTCTCTCTCTCTCTCTCTCTCTCTCTCTCTCTCTCTCTCTCTCTCTCTCTCTCTCTCTCTCTCGCGCTTTCACTTGGCTCAACACAACTGGGCCAAGGAACAAGACCATAAACGCCACCATGAAAGAAACACGTTTAAAGAAAACAAACTCCAGCTACTGAAAGAGACCGGAGGTGCACAGCACTGTCACAGTGGAAAGCCTTCCGCATAAATCACCTACCTGAAGCCCTGGCTGCTCCCAGAACAGTGGAACGGAGCCTCGGATCTGGACAAAGGACGACACTCCATCATCCATGTAAATCGTCTGTGGCACAGGGAAACAGAAAAGAGAAACAGGCTCTTCAATGAAACTGAACGTCCTGGGCTGTAATGGGATCCCGTGCCTGTGACCTGACACCAGCCTGGAGGATAGCTGGTGGACTTCAATGCCCTCTGCTCTCTCACCTACAGGGCTGCGCTGCCCCTTTATCACTCACCAGATAGCAAGGCATGCTGGCTATTGCCTGAATTTCTGAGGAGGGGTCTGCAGGCAGACCTGATGTGTGCAGGAATTCTCCCTCTTAAAGCATGATGGTATCTGCTTCCCTGAAAAGTCTAGCACCCATTTCCCACTTTAAAACCAGAAGAAGATATGCTGGGCTTTGTAGAGGGCTTAACAACCGAGGAGCTATTGCTAAAGGACTGAGCCAAATAAGTCAGTTCTACTGGAAGCCCCGCCCACTGCACCTGCCACTGTTGAACTTGACAGCCCAAGTCAAGGTTCATCTTGAACTTGTCTGTAGCCCTGGCCCTGAGTCACTGTGTTTTCCCACATGCCACCAACACATACTCAACAGGTTTCACAATATACAGACCCTTCATAGAAATAAATGATACTTCAAGTAAAATGATAATAGCGCCCCCTCCCCTGCTGACCACTTTTACAGTGGCCCACCTGCCTCCAGGGATAGAAGAGCGAATGACAGCTAAAAGGACACAAAAACACAGCCCTGAGTGGGCACAGGGGATGGCTGCTGTGGTTATCAGATGGTGCCCTTTATCGGTGCAACCCTAGCCTGGCCTGGCAGGGCCACCACGGGTGCCCATATGAGTCCTTTCCATTGCTCGCTGGCCTGCTCTCTTACAGGGTAGCTTTCCTCCTTGGCTAGATCACACCCAGATCACGCATGCATTAGTAATTCTTCAGGGGGGAGGGGGCTGGACGGTGAGACCCGAGATTCTCTGGGCCGCAGGAATGCCATGAGCTTGGTATCTATGTTGTAAACTGTAATCCTAGCCTTAGTCTCCAGAGGAAACTGCACTAGGTTGGGAACATGCTGTCTGTTTCCAGGTATTGGCTACCAGCAAATGTGCCGGCCGGGTCCGTTATTCCATTTGCTGCACTGCAGGAGGGGCCTGCCTTCCTGAGACCAAAGACACAAGACCGTGTCCTCAACAAGGAAGCCGAGCTAGCTAAGATGCTAACATGGACACAACCTGCATCTGACCTAAGCTAAGGACTCCTGTGCTTTATACTCTGGTGACCCTGGACTTCAAGCCTGGCTCCTTCTGAGCTCAGTGCAGGAGGCAGTACCTGGGACCCCTTCTCTATGGGGAAGGGGTCTTTCTTTCTTCCCTGAAAAACCATCTACGCCTGAATCTCCTTCCTATTGTACCACCCAGTGTAAACCCAGCAACCAACACAATGGACCCCAATAGTTCGTTTCTCAGTTGCCATTGGGCCCACCCTGCTTTGGGGCAGGGATGGCACATTCCAGAGGTCACCTCTCCCAGTTTCATGCTGTTAGACTGCCCCAAGGCTCCATTAGCCTGAGCCATCCTGTGGCCTGCCAGTATGCTCAGTGAAAGAACAGCCTGAGCATTCATGGGCAGCCTCTTTCATAGGTGCCTGGTTTTTTTTTTTTTTTTTCCTTCCACAGAGCCCCTAGAGGAAGGATGGGGAAAGAGAGCACTGGGAGAGGTCCATGCTTGCAGCAGGGATGTGGCCTAGGCACTTTGCTGAACCACTTTCAACCCGCTTCCCTAAGTGTATTACATGTCATCTGGTACCCAGAGAGTGGGTTTAGGTACATTCTGGAAAACTGCCAAGTGTGGATGGGGCCACTCTGAGTCAGGAAGGCTGGGCAGGGACAGGCACTGGGGTGGGTAGGGCTAGCTGCAGGAAAGGGAAGTAGCAAGAACAGACAAGACAGGGCTGGGGACTAGGAAGAGTCCCGGGAAGCAAATGGAAAGGCCAGTGCTGCTATCACAGAGCTCTGGTCCTGTGCGGACAGGAGGGCCCCCGCACGCAGCATCATTCATGGAGCGATGAGCATGGAAACAGGCCTGGGAAGAGGAAGAGATAACACAGGGCAGGCTCCTCCAGCTGCTGCTTCCGGATGCAAAGTTTACAGACCCAGGCCTCTATAGTTAGGGGGGAGGTCCCTTTCTGTCAGAGGTCTAGGGGAGGGGAGTCCAGTGGAAGAGGGAGGAAGGGTGGGAATGGGAGGATACAAGCGAGGGAATAACAATCAGGATGTGATCTGAATAAATTACAATCAATCAATCAATCAATCAATACATAAAAACAAACCCATGCCTCCCCATTGGCACCCTCAGGAGGGCACATACACCCATCCTAGCCTCCTGTGGTTAGGTGGTGGCCTTGATTGTCAGAACCTGATATTTATTGTGCATCCCTTCGCTGACAGGCTGAGCGACAGTGAGGTTTGTTTTTCTGCAGTTGAGTCACTGCAGCAGATGGAGCCGACTGTGTGTGACTCACAGCTGAGCTGAAAAAAGATTCCAGGCTTCCTCCCAAGGAGTTCTAGGAGGCATCTCCCACACGGACACACAGTGTGTATGCACCCACATGTGTGTACACACCACATAACTGTACATATAAACCCACAAGTATACAACACACAGAACAAATACACATGCACATATAACACACGAGTGTGTACAAACATCACACAAGGACACTTGTATGGGCAACATATATAACATGCATGCACACACCACACAGATGCATGAATACAAAACGTACATATAGACAGACATGTTCATGGGCACACATACATGTACACACACACACACACACACACACACACACCCCTGTATGCCAGGGGCAGGAGGTGTCCTATGCTATTGTAGGCCTGAACTCCACTTAGGCATGGCAAAAACTATAGTATTAAGAAACAGTAGGCACTCAGGGGCTAACAGGCCCACCAATAGATGCTGAAGAGCTTCCTAGTTGCCATTGGGCCCACTCTGCTCTGGGGAGTGATGGCCCATCCTATTGGTCACCTCCCAGGTTCATGATGTTAGACTGCCTCAGGGCTCTGTCAGCCCCAGCCATCCTGGGCTCCTGCTCCCCATGTGGCCTGTCTATTGACAGCTGGGTTTAAGGCCATAGACCTTGTGCCTGGTTATATGTCTAATGGAAACAGTCTCGTGGGGTTAAGTTACGTCCTCTCGGCTCCCCATTACTCTGGTGGACGGCAGATGGTAGTGTCTGCCCGTCAACAGCGATTGCTACAGGGTGCGAGGTCGAGTGATGCCAATGTGGCCAGGAGGAGGAAAAGGGAATTTAAAGAACACAGATTGAGAAGACCACCACATAGGCTTATGGGAGCCGAGAAATCCCTCCTCCAACCCCAAGCTATCGGAAAGCAGCAAGCCTCTATGGCTTGTGTCTCTTAAAAGCACGCTGAAATCTAATCCCCATCATCAAATGGTGATTAGCGCTCTGCCTTTGGGGACTGATTAATCCACTCATTAAATTAATAGTTACTGGGTTATTTTGGGAGTGAGTTTTCAAATAAAAGCCATTTTGGCTAGGCCTCCTGTGTGCTGCTTGCTGCTCACCACAGACACCCTGTACCTCAGGACTGTCAGAGAGTCAGCGCCAGACGTGGACCCTCGATTTTAGGCCAGAATTTTAAAGCCAAAATAAATCTCTTTTTAAATACCATACCCAGGTTGTGGTACTGTGTTACAGCAACAGGAAACAGATCGAGACAAGGCTGTACATCCCTGGGAGTGTGCACAGGCAGGCTGCTCTTAGCTGGAAGGCCTGGGTGGGTGGGCTGCCCCAAAGAAGAGCTTTAGGTGATACGGGGTAGGGAACTTGGTCTTGTGTAACATGGCATAAAGGGACCTACAAGTCACCATGTATATCGCATGACATAACCAGAGCAAAAGCCCAAGCCTGAGCCTGTGGAAATGCTGGCTAGTCTTAGTAAGAAAAGCAGACATCACAGGGAGACAGACTTGCCTGCAGTCAAAGCCCTGCCCATTAGAGTGTGGGTCTATGTCCTAACGTTACGGGCTCAATTGTGTCCCTTCCAGACTCAGCATGCTAAAGTCCTAACCTCCTGCGTTTTCCACTATGGCCTTGTTCGGACTGAGGACCTCTGTGCATGTAACAGGATAAGTGAGCCCACCCCGGAGAAGGCTGACCCAGTGTGACTGTGACTGGGATGATGTCCCTGGGAAACAGTTACCTGGGGATGACATGACTGGAGGAGGTGAGGTCGGATCCTCCCAGAGGGAGGTTCAAGACAATACAGGCCTACCTGACCTTGATTTTAGCCGGCCAGCCTCCAGAACTGTGAGAACAAATGCCTGTTGTTTCAACCACCCAGTGTGTGGTACAGAAGTCCCAGGAAACTCACACAGTGCCCTCTTTAATGTTTCACATTATAGGACAGGGCAGCTGTTCCCTTAACAATGTGTTTTATAAGCGACAATAAGAGACCACAGTGTTTCTAAGCTGCATGAAAACTAAACATTTGGGGACAACCACCACCACCACAACCAAACAAGTGGCCCTCTTTCCTCAGACGGGGTGGACAAGGAGAAGGCTGGGCTCAGGATTCCCTCTCAATTCCCAAATGACCTCTGGAAACTGGTTCCGGTACCAAGTTCAGGCTTTGTGCACGCCAGTCAACATTGATACTGCTTTCTACCTGTGGTGGCTTGTCCAGTTCATGTTGAGCAAATCAGAAGTCAAACCAAACCAAACCAAACCAAAGCCCACCAGAACTCAGACGAGGATGGGACGGTTCAAGGTGTGAGGGTAGGAACGCCAGACAAAAATGAAGGTGGTGAGGAAAAGGGAGTATGCGAACCTTGGGAGTCATTGTCACCGTGCTGAAGTGAGCAAGAAAAATGAAAATGGCTCTCCTGGTGAGAGTAAGTATTCTTTCTTCTCTCAACCCACAGTTACTTAATAGCCTTGTCAACATCCAAGAGGGCAGGCAAACCTCCCCTGAGATACTAATTGTACCCACATATCTTGTGAGGGCCTGCTCCAACTTCCCTCTGGCTCCCTCGAGGAGCCTTCATCTTTGTGCCTTTGATAGGTGACAGTGTTCTGCATTCTGGGCTCGCACAGTAGTTTGAGCCACCCACTGAGTGAGCATGAGAGGTTTGGCTGTGGTGGTAAAAGACAGTCTCAACAGTGCTGAGCGCTGCAAAGCTGCTCCTGGTGCTTGTGGCCCAGGGCAGAATTACACCTGTGCCTGCCTCCCGGGGGGCTTTCCTTCCTTGCAGCTGATCCCACCTGCTTTCCTGCAAGGTGGTGGCATAACCCATTAGGGACCCAGTCGGGGCAAAAAAACAACATGTGCATAACAGCAGCATCTCCAGGAGGAGGACAGAGCTGGGAAAGAAACTAAGGAGGAATTACAGATGGCTCTCCTCCCTAGGCGCTGTCAGCAGCTGTGCCCACCCCTCCCCCATTCCCAGGCACTAACATGCTTCTAGAATGAAGTGCTAGCAGATGTCGGATGTCACTTGTTTGTTTGTTTTTTAGTGAGTTTCTGCTCCTATCACTCTATTGTACTCTTTATTTGTCCTAAAAACACTTTCAAACCCCTATTGGTTTGTCAGCTGCTCCCGGAGCGAGGGCTACTCTTTATGGCTAGTCAGCTGCTCCGGGAGCGAATGCTACTCTTTATGGTTGTGGCTTCTGTTCTTGAGTCCTTTTGCTTAAGCCACATTAGAAGACCCAGGGAGGTGGCTCAGGTGGTCAAGTACTTGCCACAGAAGCCTGAAGACCTGAGTTCAGTCCTGAGCGCCCATGTAAAAGCCAGATCCAGTGGCCCATGCTGGTAATCTCATAGAGATAGGAGTATCCCTAAGGCTTGACGGACAGCCATTCTAGGCAAATTGGTGGGCTCTATCTACTTTCAGCTGGAGTTCTTCAGGCTTTCAAATGCATGCATGCACACACAACACATATCTTAAGTAAATGCCATCTTTCAAAAACAGCCTGTGAAGTAAAAAGACAAGCTATACAAGCCAGAGATAAGTTTCAAGTAGTGCTCCACACATTTCACACATATAGCAAGAAGCCACGGTCAGGAACCTGTTCACATACATCAGAGAGTCTCCCAGGCATGACAGAAAACATGCAATTGTAAGATGTGTTGACTCTGAGTCACTCTGGGCCCTGAACAGGTGTGAGTACTTACCTGCTCTGTCTCCACGAAGTTGGACACATGGCCGTCATCATTTACACCACGGGTGAGAAAGCGGGCCCCTGCACGCTCACAGCTGATGCGAGAGATGAGACAGGCTTTGGCCTGCTTGTGGGAGGCATATACCGTGCGGATGGTCACCACCCCACAGATGATCTTCAGCAACCAGTCACAGCAGCTCACCTGGTGCTGCCTCAGGGGCACATGCAATAGCTGGTTCCTGCAAAACAGTCCCACCTTTGGGTCACCCTACCAGGCTCTACAAATGCTGCACCCCAAGCCAAGTACTAAGGAGTTTCCCATGAGGCCCAGTGCTCCACTAGGCTGTTACATGAATTTCATCCAAACAGAAACCTGCTGCCTTGGAGGGAAACTCATTAAGACTTAGGACATTCTGAAGGGAGGCTCTTTAAAACTCAGAAAGTTCTCAACAGAAGCAATTTAAGACACCAGAAGTAAACAATTCACAAGTCCCAGGATGTCCCTGAAACTTAACAGATTCATAGGGTCCCCCTACCATCTTAAGGTTATACAAGCAGCCAGGACTGCTAAGGAAAGGCAACTTTGGCCTGTGACGTCCCTACAAGTACTGTAGAGAGGTGCAGAGTTCTGGCTTTCATAAGTTCTCACTCACACTAGAGTAGGTGTCCTATAGTGCAGCTGCTTTGAGTTCCCCACGCTTCTCAAGTAAATTCTAGCCCACACTCCTGTAAGTAACCCAAATAAGTTCAGGGGCTCATCAGGTTGTACTTTGGTGATGTCACTGTTTTGGGCTGCTGTGAGTTCCTTATCTAAGGTGAAGAAACTTTTTTTTTTTTCATATCTCCCAGGAAGAATTATCACCCAACAGAAGCAAACACTCCAGTGGGCCCTGCTGTTTGGACATATAGATTTAGGAGGTTCTGTGCTTCAGAGACTAAATGGCAGAGCCAAAATGATTTGTACAGGAGGAAAAGGCGAGAAGTCTTTTTCCTATGCTACTGGCTGGTGACAGCAAGGACCAGAGGAAACAAAGCTGGAAAGTAAGCCTTGTTTAGACCTGTGTCTGTCTTTTTTTTTTATTAGAATAAAAAATTAACTCATGGGTCTAGAGACCTGGCTCAGTGGCTGAGAGCTTGGGCTGCTCTTGCAGAGGACCCTGGTTTCATTCCCAGCACCCACATTAGGAAACTCACTGATTTGTCAGTTCTAGCTCCAGAAGATCCAACTCCCTCCTCTTCTGGCCTCTGTGGGCAACCGTACCCATGTACCCACACCCACACAGAGGCACACACATAGTTAAAAACAAACCTTTAAAAAATTACTTATGTTTTAACTTGGAGGTGGTGGTGCACGCTTTTAATCCCAGCAACCATGAGGCAGAGGCAGGGGGATCACTGAGTTTGAAGACAGCCTGGTCTACTGAGTGAGTTTCAGGACAACCAGGACTAACCTCATGTTTTGATTAAATAATAATAATGGGTAAAGATAAAATAACATAAAACTATTAATTATGGACGTACTTATGTAAATCACACACACACACACACACACATACACACGAGGTGAATATAAGGAAAGCATTATTAAGAAATCCAAAGTAAGATAAAAGGGATTAGATAAAAATAAAAGTTGATGAAAGCTGCAGTCTATTTCCTCTCCAGGCCTGCAGATTATTCTGTGCTCTGAAGTCTGTGCTGATAGTGATGGTTGAAATAGGACACAAGTGAAAGTACACAAAGCGCCATTCCTGAAGTGTTAGCGTGGACTAGTTTAACACATCTATGCTGTGACCCCATGTGAAAGGGGTCATTATTATTGGAGATGCCATTTTTATAACACGGAAGCATGAGAAGGTAAAAACCTTGCCCAAGACCACAGAGCTGGCAAACACAGTGTGGCGTTCTAAAGCCTGAGTCTGGGAGTTTTCTTTATTGATTAATTCATTTGTCGGCTACAGTAGCGTCAGGGATAAAACTGGGCTTCATGCGCGCTGAGCGAGTCCTCTGTCACTGCCAGCTCCAGCCTCAGGCCTCCTAGATGAAAGCCCTATAACTGCAGAAGGCCACAGTATCTTCCCGTCCCCTATCAGCCAGCCTCCCTCATACCCAGGGGGCCCCAACAGTGCCAGTCTGAGCCTTGTCACCAGGGAACTTTCTCTTACAGGGTCTGGAACAAATCTAGGTCACAATGGCCTATTTGTTTAAAAAAGGAAGCTGATTCCTGCCCTTGAGCTCAGTTCCCTGGTGATGCTGGAAAGCGGAGGATCTTGGCTTCTCAAAGCCTTTGCCCTCAGGCAAGCTTTCGGGAATGTGACTACTGCTACAGCTAGCTACAGCTAAGGCTACCCACCCCACCGCTACACCCACCCAGCCGTGGGAGCCCTGCTCATCCGCTGAGTTCTCACAGGTGCAGCATTGCTGTACGTGAAGATTGCTGGGAAGGAAGACTTTACAAAGTCAGGTTCTTAAGTGGCACTCTATGAATTGCAGACAATAAACTACTCTAGTGACATACATTAAGTGGCCTGTTGGCCTTTCTGCTATGTCCCCTCTGTGTGTGTGTGGAGAGGAGCCTCTGTCAACTGGGCAACTTGGATCAATTGGTTTAGGTGACTCTGGGGAGGGTGCTTCAGAGCCCAGGAAGAAGAGATCCAAATCTATAAATAACAGCTTTGTACTTCCTGCCAGGCTTCAAGTGCATTAGGAAGTGACAGCCCCTGGGGATGGATGACCCCACTGCTGCCCTCTTGTCGTGCTCACCAGCTGTACCCTACGTGGACTCCATCGGCTTCCTGCCGTGGCTTTTAAAGTGATCTGCCGTGGCCACTCTGCCTGCTGACTCAGATGTGGTCAGTTTCATGGGTTTCAACAGGGACCCTTGGGGTGGGCACCCCACCTGGCACATCCCACAGGCAGTTCCTACTCCCAAATGCAAATCTAGTCTGGTATCTACTGCAACAGGGGTACAATGAGCCTCTCCTCCTCCAAGCTCCCAGCTCCATCTCTTTTATCTTCCTGACCCTGTATTACCTCCCATCTCTGCCACAGATCAGTCAATGGGAAAGCAGTTACAAAAGCGCTAAGCAAGCCATTTACCTAGGTTCTACTGCCTCCAAGGAATGCCACTCTTCTTCTGTGTTAACATACATCCCTGCTTTAATGTTGTTTCTGAACATCGTAGCCGTGTGACAACCCTTCAGGAGTATGTGTGACAGTGCTAAGGCACATGCTGGTTCCCCCAAAGAATAATCAGATATTGCCGGGCGGTGGTGGCACACGCCTTTAATCCCAGCACTTGGGAAGCAGGGGGAGGCAGACCGCTGTGAGTTCGAGGCCAGCCTGGTCTACAAAGCGAGTCCAGGACCGTCAAGGTAATACACAGAGACACCCTGTTCTCAAAAATCCAAAATAATAATAATAATAATAATGATGATGATGATGATGATGATGATGATGATGATAATAATAATAATAATAATAATAATAATAATAATAATAATAATAATAATAAAAATCAAAGAAAGTCCAACATGTATTGGGCATCTTCAACTAAGTGTGTAGTCTGCAGCCCACCTGGGCAGCTGATTAGACATGTGGAAAAAGCCTCAGACCCTGCCCCCACCTGCTGTGCTACAGCATGCACCAAGACAGGCAGGATTTTGTAGGTGTCCTAAAGCTAACCACGCAAACTGGCAGACTGAGGGGGACCCGGGGGGATGTTGAGGCAGGGGGCCAGGGATGGATGTGGATGATGTGGCAAGGGATGCTTTACCAGCAGAAGTGAGGGATTGTGAAGCCCTGCAGAGCGGGCCCTTGCCCTACCACAGGAGCCTTTGCCAGCTTCTGTGGGCAAAGCTAGGCGGGTGCCAAGCAAGGACAGGGACAAGCCTCCATGTCTGTGTCTTGCTGGGAGACTGGGGTGGCTCTACTTAGACTAAAAGCCTTAACAGACAAGGTTTTCTGGGACGCCCAGGGTTCCCATCACATGGAGTCTACCTGTTTCTCTCTTATCCCCAGCAAGTCTGAGGAGAGACGCCCTATACAGAAGGCCTGGGTGGTCCCTGCAGTTACTGTACCTCTCAGCTTCCACAGGGCAGGGAAGGTCCATGACCCAAGTCCTGTCTGGGTCGTCTGAGGAGAGCACCACTGAGGAGAAGGCCTGAGCAGGTGAAGCCCCAGCATTCTTTACTCTGAGAGCAGTTTCTTTTCTACATCTACCCGGGGCCATGTGAATACATTCCTGGGGCTAAGCCCACAGGATGGGGATGGTGAGTTAGGTATCTTCCCTTCTCTCACTGCACAGAGAGCAAGCGCGGCTCGCCACGCCGCTCCAACGCTGACCCAGAACAGGCAGATGCAAGACGGAAGGCAATGGCTCAGGTGTCACCCAGAATCCGCCCTCGGTGACCCAGTTCCTTACCAGAAGAAGGAGGTCCCCCATTCAGAGCAGTCATCACCCTGTTTCTGCGCCCTGATGGTCAGATCAAAACAGGAGCCATCATTGGGCCATGCGAAGTAAAACACCCCTGAGCTCAGGATTTTCCTCAAGGCGGCCAGGCGGTCATCTTCCTTGGCCTCTTCCTGCAGGGGGCAAAACTCAGTGGCAGTAATTTTGTAGATCTCTGCCTCTGGAATTCTGCCCACCGACGTGCAGCCTGTCACCAACACCAGAAAGCTCAAAGAGATGTCACCTGGAAGGGGGGATCAGACGGAAAGGATGGAGGATTATGAGCGCTCCGCTGGCTGCAACCAGAGTTAGCTTCAGTCCTAACCGCAGGGCCGGTCTAACTTCTGCCCCTAGGCTTAGGGTGGTACTGCCCCCACTACCCAGCCCGTACCCCACCAAACTGGAGCACTGCTGCCATACCCATCTCCCTCAGCCTAGAAAAATAGCCTCTGCTCTAACAGACCCTAGGGCGATGCTGATGTGAAGGCTTTCCCACCCCCGCCTTCTCCCTTCTCAGCCTCAGCTCTATCCTGACAGGAGGAAAAAGAGAAGCTTTGGGTCCTAGCCATCTCTCTACCTTCTAGACCAGCCCAAGCCATTTAGTCATCCTTTCTTTCTTTCTTTCTTTTTCTTTCTTTCTTTTTGTTGTTGCTGCTGTTGTTTTTCGAGACAGGGTTTCTCTGTGTAGCCTTGGCTGTCCTGAACTTGCATTGTAGACCAGGCTGGCCTCGAACTCACAGAGATCCACCTGCCTCTGCCTCCCAAGTGCTAGGATTAAAGGCATGCACCACCACACCAGCCATCCTCCCCTTTCTGGCCCCAGGTCTCTTCCAAATCTGTGCCCAGCGCCTTCAATCCGTCCTCCTTAGCTGTGCCCAGGCCCTCAGCCCCCACCCCTCAGCCACTGCCTGGGCTCCCTCACAGCCATAGCAGGCATAGCCGTCTCAAACTCAGCTGATAGCAGACCTCCCCTGCTCAGATCCCTCTGTGGCTCTCGCTGGCACCCCCCTGCCTCCAAGGACAGAAATGAACCCTCATTTTGCTCCGCACCCTGTCCCATACTATTCCCACCCCATACGGGGACTGCTCCCCAGGCAGCTGCTCGCCAGGGCGGTGTTCTGCTGCTCCTCAGTGTAGCACACGTTCTTACACTCGCCCTGTAGTTTTATGGGAGACATCTTCCCACTTGGATAAAGGTTCTGCTGCCATCTGCCCAGCAAAGGACTCCTTCCAACTTCCCTACTAACTTCCCAGCCTTGGCTCTTTGCTGGCAGGGAAGAAGAATAAGCTTTGGGGCCAGAATACCACGAGTCCTTCCCTGACTGGGTAAACCCGTACCCCTTCCTTCTGGTCTGTAGGCAGCACCTCCTCCAGGAAGCCGGTTGTGCTCTCCCATGACACAGCCGGGTGCCCCTCTTTGCGTCAGAAACGTCCCAGTAGCCCTTAGACACCGAAAGCCAGTAGCTGTTGTTCCAGCTGAGGCTCCCCAGCAGCAAGATGGTATACATCATCCTTTCCCAACGGTACGGGTGTGTGAACACTTGTATATAAATCCCAATGCAGGAGACTGATACACCCTTCTCCAAGACCCTGCCACACTGTCCCTGGCTGCTACCTTTCTGTTCTATGTACTACCCAAGTCAAGGGTAGCGGTGGCCATGCTGTGTGACCCTTCCAAAGACAGAGCCCAAGGGATAACCCCAGTAGGTGATGGGTCTGCCTGGATCTATCAGGATCTTTTTCATACCTTTCTGAGGTATAAGGGATATGTCCCAGCCAGGTTTACTCCAACTGGCCAGCGGCCTCCTCTCACAGGCTGAAATGATGCTTTCTGCCATCCCTATGTCTCTACACACACTTATAAAAGTCCACAAAGGCACCAATCCCGTCGCCCATCAACTCCAGCAGGCTGCCCTTCTCACACTTCACTGGAGGAGTGCAGCTCCCCGAAGGGGTGCCTGATTTTTATTAAACACACTGAGTAAGTAGGTCATGGCTCACACATGCTGGCTGATGCACTGTGGGGAGGGAGGGTGCACACAGAGCTGGGATATTGGCTCAGCATGTGCATCCCCAGGAAGCCACTTTGAAACAGCGGAAGAAGCAGTGTTCTGCTGGGCCACTGAAGCACTTAGGCCTGAGGTTTTCCCAGTAGGACAGGTGAATTTCAGTGGGGCTGGCATCCCCGAGGTTAAAAGAATCCACAGCCTTAGCACCTGGCTGCCTGGAAGGATGAGCTTAGCGCTAGGGAAAATCCCGCGAAGCCTCCCGGCCCAGCCGAGACAGGCCCCCACGATCTGGGCTGGGGGCTCAATGAAGGGGAAGAGATGGTGCCACCACAGGAAGGTGACATCCAGCTGGGGCAGGGCTCCAGAAGACATGAGTAAATTAGAGCTACCAACGGGAGTATACAGCAGAGCCAAATACCTTAATATGGCTGATAGCATGGTGCTTCATGCACAGGTACTATACCAACAGTAACTAAGTTGTCTCAACAACCACAGTTGTCAGCCCACCTTTATAGAGGCGGGAAAAGAGGCAAATGGAGGCTGGGAAGCCAGGGGTGACTCAGGAGGGAACTGGCATCATCTAAATGCACCGTCTGGTGGCTATATACCACTTGGGCAAGTTATTCAGGCGGAGTCTGGCTTCATAGCTGGTACTCACGCTCCGGATAGGCAGCAGTGCCAATGGGCCTAACGACACTACTGTTGAGGGCTGCCATTTTTATTTCACACACAAGTGTCCTCAAGGGAGCTGGATCACAATCCAGGCACACTATTCTGGGTCGAAACCCTACTGTATACATGGGATTTCCTAGATAGGCAGTGTAGCATGTGGCTTTAATCCCAGCACTTGGAGGGCAGAGGCAGGCAGGTTTCTGTGAGTTCGAGGCCAGCCTGGTCTACAAAGCGAGTCCAGCATAGCCAGGGCTAAACAGAGAAACCATGCCTTGAGAAATCAAAGCCAAACAAACAAAACAAAACAACCCATCCTGGGATTTCCTTTAAATCTGAGGTCTGCCTGCCCCTGGCCTTTTGGTACCTTGATCTTGGACTAGGAGATAGACACGTGAGATGTCTGTGAGCCACAGCTCTCGTTTTTGGAATTTGCTATAGCTGCTCAAGCCAACCAACAGAGTACTCTTTGCTTATTTAAAAATGCACACCCATGCTTTCACCTGAAGCATAAAAGTAACATTGAGATGGGGGCTGAGATTAGTTCTCTCAGGCCTGGTGCTCTAAACACTGTTAAAAATCTTTCAAAATCATAATTAATGTTAATAAGTTATTTAAGGCTTTATTGTGAGAATCCTGGCACTCATTTTTCCTATAGATAGGTAAGGGCAGTGGGCAATCCGACTCTAATTGGCAGCTGTTGGATTCTTGTTGCCTCGAGCAAAAAGAGTCCGACAGCTGGTGGGGTTACCCTTGTGCTAACTCCAGCTGTTTTGAAGACTCGACAAATGTCTTGAGAAAACCATACAATGATCACAGCTGTGGCTCTGGCTCCTGAAGGCGCAGCCTCAGCCAGGGCTGTTCAAAGAGCGCATGTCAATCTTATGTTGCTATCACAAGCATGATAAGTGACATTGCAACCACTTCCACCAAAGCCAAAGAGCCCTGTCCCAGTGGCCTAGCTAAGGGACTGCTGTGATTGGGGCAAAAGGGACAATACAGTGATTAGTACAAACACATACTTTTATTTATATGCAAAGTGTACAGTGATTAGTGCAAACACAAACTTTAATTTACATGTGAGTTGTGGCCTGATTGGTCCAAATACCCCTTTCTTGGCTAAATAAGCAGGTTGCTCTGGCTTAGTTAGTGAGTGGGCTGGGAGACAGCAGCCTGTGCTGCCCACCCTTGGTGTTGCCACCCCAGCCCAATAAACTGCTTCTCTTAAGGGAAGAAAACAGCAGCAAGCTGCAGCAGCAGCAACAAGCAAGCAGGCAGCAGGCCAAGCTGCAAAAGTGGCAAGGCAGCTGGCTGCCTGACAGAAAAAGTAGCCATGGCAGGAAAAGGGCAGACGGCACACAGTGCCTAAGAGAATGAGGGCCTCAAGAAAAGGAGGACAGGTTCTAAAGGGCCTGAGAATAGACTGCTGTCTCTGGAAGAGTTCCAGGGAGCTGCCAAGCCTCTGAGGTCAAGGGTCGCAAACATTCAGAGGCTGGGAGCCATGACAGGGGCTGCCCAGAGGCCTCATTGTCAGCTGCTGGGAAGGGCTAAGGAGCCTGGGTTACTGACTTCCTGCAGGCCTCCAAGTTTTTTTTGTTTTGTTGTTTGCTTGGTTGGTTGGTTGGTTTTTCAACACAGAGTTTCTCTGTGTAGCCTTGGCTGTCCTAGACTCACTTTGTAGACCAGGTTGGTCTCGAACTCACAGACATCTGCCTGCCTGCCTCTCAAGTGCTGGGATTAAAGGCATGCGCCACCATGCCCGGCTGGCCTACAAGTTTTAAGGCTTGTAGAAGGAAGGGTCCTGATGCCAACGGCCTGCACGAAAGGCACAGCACTAGAGGACGCCACCTGCAGTTACTCCCACCTACCTGCTACTATCACTCAATGCTGTCCAACACTGAAGGATACGAAAGTCACCAAGGATTTGAAGCACTAAAGAGCTTCTCCTTGCCTGTCCACAATGTCCTCCTTGCCTGCCCACAACTTCTACCTGGGTAGAGCAGAAGGGCGCTTGCAGCTGACTGGTAGCATTATATTTTACTGCATGTTCTAGGCACTGGCAGGTACAAAGGAAGCTGCCAGACCCTCCATTACCAGTGCTGAGTGGATGCTTATGACCTGCTGAGCATGCTCTTCATGCCCAGGGGCCTTCTAACCATGCTCCCTCGCTCCGTCCCTCAGGCTCTCACCCCATCACAGCACATTCTGTGCTCCGAGTTCTCCACTGGTCACCTTCTTCTACTGTGCAGTGGTTAACCAGTCTCTTAACCAGTTTTTGATAGATCCTCGCAGCCATCTGTAGTACCAAACTAGCAAAACAATATAAACAGTTCAAAGGAAACAAAACATCTTGGGAATCATTTAACATGAAATGTAAAGATGTGTTGTGAAGATATTTTATTATAACAAGATGATAAATATTATTGATTGGTGGAAAAACAGTATACTCTACCACTTTTATTATTTTCTTTTTTTAAAGGTTTAGTGTGTGTGTGTGTGTGTGTGTGTGTATCCATATCCACAGAAACCAGAGGTGTCAAGTCCCCTGTAGTCACAATCACAGGCAGTTATGAGCCATCCTCTGTGAGTTCTGGGAGCTGAACCTTGGTCCTCTGGAAGAGCAGTACACTCTTAGCCACTGAGCCGTATCTCCAGTCTCTGTTATTTTATCTTTGGAGGTGTAAAAAAAAAAGTCCATGTTGATAAATCGTTGGAAATACAAATTTTAATTATAGAAATGTCGTTCAATTTTTCAAGATCCCCAAGTTCATACTGGAGAAGAATTTTAATTACTATTAACGCTGACAGATGATATCCAATTAGATTCTTCTTCAGTTTTGTGAAAAGCAAACACATGAGCAGCCCTCAACTTACAATTGAATTGTACTGAGCCCTTGGCATGGCTGGCTTCCATAACACCCACAGCAATGCTTTCAAGTAAGCCTTGGGAGTTAGTTCATAGAACACGATGCCATGGTAATATTCTGGATGAGAAAAAGTGACTTATGAAATGAAGAATGCTGAGTGCAGGTGACACACGGGGGCCACATTTCTAAACAGAACAGCTACTAGAAAGAGCTGAGATCTGGGAGTGGACTTCATAGAAGCCCACATGTCTGTGCACCTCTGTGGCCGTAGGGGCACATGGGGCTGTGGATCCCATGCTGGGCCACGGCCTCTGCTGCAAGGTCTCATCTGGCCCCGCTCAACAGATGGCCAGACCAGTCATATTGGCCTGACTCTATCCTACCCAGCCTCGTTCAACAGCCCTTTATTTGTGTTCCACATGCTGTAGATTAAAAAAAAAACAAACAAAAAAAAAGGCAGAGAGTCGAGGCCAGCAGTAAACTAGCGGAGGTCACTGGCTCTTGTCCATCTGTCAGTTTGGTCTAGGTTGGCAATGACATCGTGGGTCAAAGCAAGGGCAGAGGGGTTCATTCACCCGCCTCAGATGTCTGTGGCCTCTCCCCAGGCTCATCTTGACTACACAACCGGGCTTTGCTTTTGAGAAGTAAGATCTATTTTCTAATACCAAGAAGCACAGAGAAGCCATCTGGGTTCAGTGACATTTCAGGAGTGGTCAATGGAGGCTGAATTCAGGGGTCCGAAACCAGTGGGGATCCCACAGCAAGGTTAAAGGTCAAGCTTAGCTGGGGCTGTGGATTCTATGCTCCTCCTGGCTCTTGTTGGGGCCTCAGACAAGTCGCTTTGCCTTCTCTTGGTCTCACAGTGAAATACACAAGGGATTTTGTAGAGTCCCAGTCTTTCCCCACTAACAGGCTCAGGTCTAAATGTCACTCCCCTCTGTGTGTTGTCTCTAGGTGCTGTTTGCATAGCACAGAAACAGTACGCTCAGTACTGCACTGTGGCTGGGTGCTCCGCTGGTGAGAGTGCACGTGCACTGTGCTAGTCAACACCACAGAAAAACCCAAAGCCATCCTTGGGCAGCCTATTTATACCAAAGGAAGTAGCAGCAGACACTATCTGTTAGAGTCCCCACTCCCATAGCTGGATGCCAAGTATTTGCCAACAAACACACTTAGCGACTCAGACATCCTTCTTCACAGAAATCTGAAGAAGTGACCCCTGCAAGCACAGCGACTATTCGAGAAATCAGTCAGCCCCTGAAGTCACCAGCCTGGGCTTTGGTCTTCTCAAAGCCTCTTTCACACTCCAGGTATGGCAGAGACAGAAGAAGGGGACAGCAGAGCTTCTTAGGATGCTGTGTGAGCCGGGTTGTGCTGATGCACGCCTTTAATTGCAGCATTTGGGAGGCAGAAGCAGGTGGATCTCTGTGAGTTCAAGGCCAGCCAGGGCTACATGGAGAAACCCTGTCTCAAAAACAAACAAAACAAAAGGATGCTTTCTCTCTCTTCTCTTCTCTCTCTCTCTCTCTCTCTCTCTCTCTCTCTCTCTCTCTCTCTCTCTCTGTGTGTGTGTGTGTCTGAGTAAGTCCCTTCCTGTCAGTCTCAGGATGGCTGCTGTCCCCATATCATATCCTATCACATGACCAGGCACATTAGACTTTGAAGAGCACCCACAGATTAAGGCTATTATGTTCATCCTCTCCTGAAGAACTCATAAAAGCTATATGGGGGGGCAGTTGGTGAACTGGCTTAGTGGGGAAAGGCCCTTGCTGCCAAGCCTGGTGACCCGAGTTCAATTCCCAGGATTCACGTGCTGGAAGGAGAGCACCAGTTCCTGCGAGTTGTTTCTGATCTCCTCATTTATGAATGGCATGCTCATCTGCATACACTTTTTTTTTTAAAAGTGTGTGGAATGGCTGGCAAGCTGGTCCATCCATCAGAAGAACTCGCCTTCATGCCTGACGACCTGACCTGGTTTTCTCTTTGTGGCCAGAGATGGGTTTATTACACTTCACACTCTATAGGCCATCATCAAAGGAAGCCAAGGCAGGCACTTGGAGGCAGGAACTGATGCAGGGGCCTTGGAGGCATGCTGTATACTGGCTTGCTTCCCCTGCTGTGTTTAGCCACCTTTCTTTTACAGCCCAGGGTCACCTGCCCAAAGGCCAGCACTGCCCGCAGTGGACTGAGCCCTCATATCAGTCAGCGATCAAGAAAATGCTCCCACAGACATCCCTGCAGGCCAGTCTGACAGAGTCAATTCCTCAGCTGAGCTCCCCTCTTCCCGTATCTGTCTAGGTTGTGTCAAGTTGACAAAAGAACCAGCATATGATCTTAGGTCAGGTGCTCACATGGCAGAAGAAGAGCGCCAGCTCCTGCGTATTGTTCTTTGGTCTCAACACAAATACCACATGCACGCACATGGCCACACATGCCTGTGCACTCATGTGCACACTCATACAAATATATATAAAAGAAATTAGCTGTCGGAGAGAGGAAGAGGCAGTTTCTCTGTTGTTACAGATGGAAAAACAGCCCTGGAGAGAGAAACTGAACATAGGTCAGTCAGTTGAAAAGACAAGGCTAGAATCCGGAAGAGTCTGGTAGAGAATTTCACGGGCTAGCATGTGCAGGCTCACAGGCTGCGCACTACAAAGCTCCACCAGAAACAACTCAATACAGACTGGGGCTTGAGCTGCCCCTTGAAGCTAGGAAACAGGAAGGTCTTGAGAGCTCAGGTCAAGGAGAAACTGAACCCCCGTGTCCACTGGGGTAGGCTCTCTTTCTGCTGTATTCCCTTTCTAGGCTTTGTCTTGTGTATAAGCCAGCCAGCTCATAGATAGTCATGAGCTCTCCCACCCCTTCCTGCTGGCAGGAGCTGGGGATGGGCTTTTACGCAGCCTATTATGTTTCACGATTTCTAACACAAACGCCTGTTCTTTTAAAGGACTGAACTTTTACTCTCTCTGAATTGAAAGCTCAAGGGGAAACCAACAGAAGCCACACCCCACAGGGCACCGCCTGAAACACACAGGATGAAGAGCACAGAGGAAGATGGCTCAGAGTTACAGGCCAGGGACACACGGAGGTAAGGGACACTGGGTTAATGCCAGCCTTTCCTGAACATACCAGAGAGAGGTGGGTTGGGCAGGCATCCTATCTTTCAGAAACCAACACACTTTCCAGAACGTGCTGACACAAGGCCAAGGGAACCTCCAACATCCTCAAAGTCAAACTTCCTTTCCAAGCCCAGAGAGCCTTGAAAGCAGCTCTGCATGGGACTTTTGCAGGCAGCTTTGGGAATCTCCGGGGACATCAGAAGCCATGGTGTGGCTTCCCCAGGCTCAAGCCTCCCGCTGATCAGGCACCCTGCTTGGTTGGCTAGGCTGGCTTGGCCAAACAGGAGGCTGTATCCACTCACTCCTTAGAAGGGTAATGGGGTGCTAGCTCAGGAAAGAGGGCCGACAGACCTGGCCAGCTGGGGGGTCTGGATGCAGCTCTACTCCCTGATGTGGACCCCTCAGATAAACCTGCTCACCCGGATAAGGATTCTTTATGGATCCTACTCAGAAACAATGCGCTGTATCTGACCTCACCTCACAGCTCAGGAAAATCCCTGTCCTGTGAGACAGTGAAGACATCATGTGTCACTCTTCCTGTTGTTGGACACCAGGCCCCTAACAGAAAGATACATGAGGTAGCTTGTGACGCCGCAGGGCACATGTGTGAAATCCAGGTCCTACTTGAAAACAACCCAAACTTGTGTCAGTTACCTGAGTCCGAGTCCCTATCAGGTATCAATGCATCATCTGTTTGTGTTTAAAAAAAAAAAAGATCGCCAATTATACCTTTAAGATCAGACTGTGAGCTATGCCAAGTGCCAGGGCGTCACACCAGAAGGAGGTGGGGGGGCTGCAAAGGGGGGGCAGTTTCCAGGCCTTCCTTACGTATGCAAACAGATGATAATCAAGACTGCTTTCTTGGGGAGCAGGGTAACACTAAAGCCATCACATTAGCACAGTACAAAGGAAACGACACTCTGAGCAACACCACTATCCCACTGATGATCCTTACAGGGCAAGACGGAGGTCAGTCACCTTAAAAGATTGCACAGAGGGAAAGCTCAGCCCACAAACCCTTCTCTGCTCACATCCTCACGAAGGAGCAAGTGGATGGAGGCAGCTGGCTTGCTCTGAGTCCCAGCTGAACTCTTCACCCCAAGGCAACGTTGGAGAATCCCTGAGCCTGTTTCCTGCCTCCTTTTCTGCAAACAGGGAGAGATGGCTACCACTTCGGCTGGTGCTGAACATGTTAACCAGTGTCTAGCCTTTTGGCACAACGCCAGCATCTAGAAACTTCATTTTGCTGTGTGAGTAGCAAACGCTTTTCCGAAACATTTCCAATTTGGAAATGAGGGGTGTAATCATCCTATCTCGTCGCGGGGGTGGGGTGGGGTGGGGGGTGGGGGGTACATGCCGCCGCAGAAACGGCCCAGAAGAGTACTGGCAAGCAGATCAATGCCGTTTGGCCAGCCCTGAAACCCTGTCCAAACAGGCTGCGTACAGAGGAGAAGTTTTTACCACCCCACCTCAGGAAAAGCCCCCAAGGCCTGAAACTGGAAATTTCCCAGCCATTCCCAACAGGAATGTGACCTGTGCCCTGACCTTGTCTGGAAAGGCCACTGGACTTCACAACCCGGTCATTAGTGATAGGTGGACTGACCTAAATAAACCCGGCTCCCCTCAGCGGGAGGAAGGAAAGACACAGGGGCCTCAGCGGAGCGACTGCAGAGGTGGCTGCCACCAGCTCAGGGCAAGCAGAGCTGCCCACTTCTTCCTGTGTGTTCTCACTCTTCCGTCAGACCCATTCGGATGCCGTTTCCTTTCTCTCTCAAGCCCACATAGAATGTCGCAGTCCTCTCCTGGCCACCAACCCCCAGACCAGCCCCTTCCTCTCTGGTACACCCAGCATCCCCAGTGATGCTGCTTCAGGCAATGGTTCGAGCCATGGTGCAAGCCTGCCGACCAGACACACCTAAGGAGGTGGCAGATGCTCGAGAGACGCACACACCGCCAGAGGCGCACAGAAGCCCCCAACACCTTGGAAGAACTTAGGTCTGGAAGGCAACAACACGGGCAACCGCCCCAGCACCCAGAGCGGATTCCTCTGCTCCAGACAGGGGAGTATCGGGGTACCGCCACCTCCTTCTCCCGCCCCGCCCCCCCCCCCAGAAGAAACAGGCTGAGAAATACGAAGAAGCAACATCTTCAGAAATGAAAGTGGCTAGCAAACAGAATATCTGACTGGCCCACCTCCCCGGGCTGACACCAGGGACTGCCCACAACAGAAGCCAGAAAACTGAGCCATGCTTACTCACCGGATTTTAACCTCAGTTCCCCGAGGCAGCCATAGGCATCCGTCAGCTTGCCATACTGTCCTTTAATGACTTCCTTCTCTTCCGAATCTAGGGGTGGGGGTGGGGGTGGTGGGGAGAGAAAAACATCAGAGAGACATCAGCAAGCAAGTGGCTCCGTTCACGCTCGTTCATTCACACTGTGCTTGCCAATCTGGCTCTCACCCACGCGAAAAAGGAAATGCAGACAATAGCACGGCCCACAGACACCATGTGTACAGGTTTTAGGATCCGAGAATCACAGAGATGCAAGGATTTAGACCTTCCTGTGGAAGGCTTGCTCTCTGGAAATGCTGGAAGCTTCCTAGGGAGTGGGGTGTGGGGGTAGCTGGAGAATGTGCGAGAAGCCCTAGGGTGGCTAGCGGTGCTGGGGCACCTTGGGTCTGGACTACTATTCTTCATTTCACTGCACATACTCAGAGCAGGGTGGGTCCCCCCCCCACCCCACACCCCCACCCCACACCCCCACCCCCAGGGATTCTCTGTGTAGCCTTGGCTATCCTGGTCTCGCTTTGTAGCTCAAGCTAGCCTCAAACTCACATCAATCCCCCTGCCTCTACCTCTCTGAGTGCTGGGATTACAGGTGTGCGCGACCATGCCCAGCTAGGGTGAGGTCTCATAATCTACGTGCAAGGTCTGTCTGGTCGGCAGGCTTGGACCATGGCTTGACCCATTGCCAGAAGCAGCATCACTAAGCATCCTGGGGGTATCAGAGAGGAAGGAGTGGTCTGGGGCTTGGTGGCCAGGAGAGAAAAACTGCGACCTTCATTCCTAAGTGCCAGCCACACAGGAGCTTCATTTGGGAGATCCCCAAAACACCTGCTCCTGCTAGGGGCTCATCAGAGCACAGGGGTCAGGGTGGCTCAGGGCTGGGCCAAGTGAGTCCCAAGGCAAACTGCAGACTTTACCTGCTGGGTGACTAGCAACCTACGCAAGGCTCAGGCTAGCTGAGGAGCAGGGGTGAAGGAAAGTACACAGGGATGCCATAAGCACCCCTGGAGATTCCCGGAGTGGAAGCAGGCCTATGGACCCTTTCTCATAGTGATGCCTCAACCGCATTAGAACAATACAGGAGCCCTAGTCATTGTGACAACACTACACTAAAGACCCCACAAACAGCACATGTGTATAAGGCATCCAGAGCCGGTGAGTTTGGAGGTGCAGACAGTAGACTCATGGCCGTCAGGGTCTGAGTGTGGATGAAGGAGCACGGAGATTTGCTTATAAGGTCTCTCTTCTTTCTCTGTTTTGGTTTTTCTAGACAGGGTTTCTTCTCTGTGTTAGCTTTGACTGTCCTGGACTCGCTTTGTAAAATGCTGGCCTCAAACTCACAGTGATCCTCCTGCCTCTGCCTCCAGAGTGCTGGGATTAAAGGTGTGTGCCACCACGCTCGGCTAATGAAGTCTCTCTTAAAGGGGGCAAAAATATTCTAAAATTAGGTCGTGGTGGTGGTTAACGTAAACTTGTAAATACTAAAATGCTTTCAAAATAACATGGAACTATATACCTTCTGGGATCAGTTGTGAGTACATTTCAATAGAACTGTATAAAAATCAACATCAAAATAAGACGACAGAGGGCACCAATTTTGCTGGTATGCATGTATGTCTATGTGTCTGCATCACATGTATATCTGGGGCCAGTGGAGGTCAGCAGAGAGCATCTGGATCCCCTGGAACTGAAGTTATGATGGTCATACATCATCATGTGGGTGCTGGGAACTGAAACAGGGTCTTCTATAAGAGCAACATATGGTCCTAACTGCTGAGCCATCTCTCCAGCCCATGGTAAGCAAAATAATTTAAGGTCTGTGGTGCTTGCCTAGTACGTACAAGGCCCTGGGTTTGAGCCCCAGCAACACACACACACACACACACACACACACACACACACAATGTTATAATGTAGAAATATATATGTTTATTGACAGTATTTTTTTTAACGTATTTTACATTTGTGTGTAGGGTGTGCGTGTCACAGGACATATGTGGAAATCACAGGATAATTTGTACGAGTGGTCCTCTCCTTCTACCACGTAAGTCCTGGGGACTGAACTCAAGTAGTCAAGGTTGGTGGCAGGTGCCTTTACCTGTTGAGCCATCCCAGTGCCCCTTGTGCATTATTTTAAATAACAAAATCTGAATGTGGAGTGGCTGCCCACACCCATAAGCCTTGCCCTCGCAAGCTGAGGCGAGAAGATTTCCAGGAGTGTAAGATCAGCCAGGCTATAGAGTGAGACCCTGACTCAAAAAAGCCAAAATAACAGCAATAATATTGACAAGTAAACAAAACCCCACAGGGTCTAGTAGTCACTTAATTTCAAATAAGTGAAGAGAAGTAAACAATTTTTCAAGACGTCCTGTTAGGTAGAAGTTCCTCTCAGTGACAAGATGAGGCGTGTAGGTAACAAGCTGGTCTACTTGCTTCTCTCCCTAACTGAGGGCAACTCTGGCTTTCAGTTACAAAGGATGAAAATAAAGGTGGCCTTCTGTTGTCCAAGAGCCTCAGGTCTCCCCTGAGAGGTAGGGGTGAGGGCTGGCTGGAGCTGCGTCTGCATCATCGCAGAGGTGAGGAAGGAATGACTACTGCTTTGTCCTCCCATGCACCAGGAAGGGTTCCCAGCATTCAGAAATCTCCAGGAAGAACTGAGATCCCAGAATGAAACATTAGAGAGAGAGAGAGAGAGCGGGAGTGGGGGGGGGGAGAGGGAGGAGGGACACAAATGGTATTCTCACACCAGCCCTGAGTACAGACAAGCTGGGAACAATCTGACCATCATAGCTTCCTGCCCTCTAAAGATGTCCACCCAAAACAGGCGAGTGTGCAGAGCATCGGCAAAATGCTAAAGGCACAGAGCCTCGTCTTAGCAGACACACCCTGACACCCCAGTTCAAAACGTCCAGAACAGACTGGACTTCCAGCCCTCTCACCTGTTCCTCTCATGAACACATACATCCATGAGACCACACATCCTCACATGTTAGAGACACAGAACCGGCTTCCAGCCCCACAGCCACCTGCTCACTGTACTTCCCTTCCTTTTCCTGTTGGCCCCGGAGGCAGTGAGAAGCCACCAGGCTCCCCTCAGCAGAACTTAGAATCCCTACAAAATAGGACACAGGGATTGCAGGAGTGGTGGTTGGTGGGATATATGTCTGGAGCTGGCAGTGAGGTCAGAGACAGGCGCTGCATCTCTGCAGGCAGCATGGAGCAGGAAGGCCATTTCACAATGGAGGCTGACCATCAAGGGTGCGAGGAGCCGGTATCCTTAGCTGTATCAGGCCGAAGGGAGACTCAGTCCAGAACTGCCCAAGAGCCTGAGTTCTCCCCTTCGGGACAACTGCTGGGGGGGGGGGCAGCAGACCCTTGACGACGCCTGAGAAGAAGGAATTCAGAGTGAAGCAAAGTTGGGGAGTTTATTAGGTGAGCTAAGAGTAAGTGCATGCTTTAACAAAGCGTTTAGAAAGAGAATTTCTTACGGAAAAGACCAAGCACAGTCAACCAAGACACAGGCCAGGGATTCTCAAGAGGGAGCATGGCATTTAGGTGTCTTCACGAATTTGTAGCCTTGTAGTCTACAACAAGGTTTGATGATTTAGCAAAGTGCAAAAAGTAAGTAAAGTTTAAAAATCAAGTATCAAAATGCAAGCCGGGTTACTTATTTCTCATTTTAAAGAATTAGCTTTTGTGGGCAAGTGACATGGCTCAGGAGTCAGAGGCCTTGGCCACCAAGCCCACCAACCTGAGTTTGACCTCCAAGACCCATGTGGTAGAAGAAGGAGAAAACAATTCCAGGAAGTTGTTCTCAGACCTCTACATGTGTGTCATGGCACTTGGATACACACACACACATGCGCGCATGCCGGGACATGTTTACGTATACACGTTCACAAAGTAACATAATAAAACTTCTTTAAAAAGAACTACCTTTTGTGAATTAAATTGTAACATAGGTTTATAAGGTGTATTATTTAGGTTACGGATGAAAGGAGAGTGCTAATATGGCAAAACTGCAGCGGGCTGAACTCCAGCTATGCCACCTAATGAAAGTATTCTAAGTCTCTGGTCTTGTAGCCATAAATTCCTAAAGCAAACTGGCCTCTGGACCAGCTGTAAATTCCTATGCAATGTGTCCCTGACCTCAAGGTTATGAGAACTGCCTGTCCAATTAACTCCTATCTCTCCTCTTCTATAAACGCTTGCCTGCTGCAGATGTTCACGGCTGCCTTTCTATATACGTCACAGTTGTGGGTTTTGCCTTCAAAAACTCAAACAAATTGGGGGCTGCAGCTGCTTCCTACTGCCTGGGACAGCCCTGACGGCAGTAAATAAAGGCTCCGGCTACTTTGACTTATTCAGGCCTCTCGGTGTTCTGTTTTGGTTTTCCCCGGGTACCCTAAAACAAAACTCAAGGCTACAAATATTCTGGCCCAAGTAAGTGCAGTCTGTTGTTTCAACATCCTTGTTAGAGGCATTTGCCAAAATGTAAACACTATGCCTTTGGGTGCTTAGATCTTATCACACACATTGAGGCTACCGAGTCAGGGCTTCTCTCTCTCTCTTTTTTTTAGGGTCCTTCTGTTTTTCCTTATACCCAGCTCCCATTATTTGTTCCCTTCAAGACACCAGGATGGCTACAGCCAACTGTTGTGGCTGTGGCCCCTGAGGAAATCAAGGTGAGGGTCCTGTGACAGCTCCCCTGGCAGAGCTGCCATTAACCACCCGGTTCGTACCCTCACTGTATGTGTGCTTCTATTTAAACACGCCTTACTCAGCCACACTGAACACATAGCCCCCAAGGCCTCTCCTGCTGCTAGAGCCCAGCCTGACCTGTGGACAAACTGGACACCTGGAAAGTTATTGTCTCATGTTGCTAAAAAACGAGGTGAGGTCAGTTTTCTCATGGTTTTCTTCCACAGAAAAAGCCTTTCATCCTCTGCGCCTGATGGTCAGACTGTCTCTGCCCGCACTGCCATAAAAACCGCAGGAGCCTGAGACAGCTGTCTAGGCAACGGACTGTGGACTGACTAGTCATCTTGTCATTTTGATTGAGCCATGGATTCTTTCCTGTTACAATGTACCCTTCCCTGGTCTCTGATCACACTGACGGCTAGGCTAGCCGTAGTAGCTTGATAGCTCCTTACCCCAAAGTAATCCACCATGTTAGGTCATTAGTCAGTCCATTAGCTAGTTTAGACTGCTAACTACCGGATCTCTTATTAAAAGGCAAGCAGGTTTGCCTTGCTCACAGAGCTCATTTTAAAGATAAAGAGGCTTCAGACGCCTTCTCAATCCTCCTCATGTTTAAAATTCAGGCCTAAGGCCTCCTTCCTAAAGCTGCTACTGTCAGGTCTAGATACAGCCTACCTTGTTACCAGACTCATCAGTCACTGGAATTCTAATTTATTAATCTAACTCTGGTTAAAAAAAAAATCTACTATATGATCCACTGTCACAGTTCCAAGCTCAAGATTTTAAATTGCCTTTGGTTTATCTTTTAACTATAGACTTTAAAAAACATTTCTCACTGTGCTTGGCTGATAGGGACCGAGTCTTCTCGACAGACGGAAGATGCCCCTCTTGCACGATGTGTAGTCATGATGAAAAATAAGATCAAGTGAGCTTTTGCCCGTCTGCTCTGCAGGAGGTTTCCGTCCTCCCCACGTTACTGTTCCACAGATGTCAGAAAGATCCGAGAGGCTTCTGCCTTTCCTAAGCTGCCTCAAAGAGCATTCATGCTTTTAAGCCAAGGTTTTATCCCTAAGCCTGTGCTATGCTGTAACATATGTGGCTACTACCTTTTCCTATGTGTATTTCACTGCAGATTGCTAACATGTCTAAAGTTTATCTCCTTTTAAAGTTACCAAAAAAAAAAAATTCTTGTAAGCTTCAGGAGATCCACTCAAATCCACAGGTCACAGTCCAGACAAGTACCACTGCCAATCAACAGCCTAAGTTTTGGGACTCCCCTCCTCCAACTACAAAGACCATTGGCCTAAAAGTTTCAAGCGTGCAACTAGATTTTTTTTCCTCCCTAACCTACTTAACATAGTCTTCTGGCCTGCTTTGCACATCCTGGACAGCACGGAAGCAGCCACCCACAGGTGCTCCGGTCTGACCCCACCCCTCCCCCAAACACAGACAGCGCCAGCTGGGCCTGTAGTCCCTAGGTGTTCTCACAGATCCCGGACATGAGCAAAGCAAACCAGCTGGCTCTCTCCCAGGGCTTGGCCAGCTCACCCACCTCCATTCTCTTAGGGTCCCCAAAGATGTCTTCGACCCCAAGTCAGCAGGAAGCAGCCATTTTCCAACACAACATCTTCATTCCTCGCCATCCCTTTCTAGTTCCTCACATTTTAATTAAACAAAAAGGGAGGAATGCTGTGTGGGTGAGCAGGCAGTTCAGCTGGCCTGCCCTCGGGGGCCTTTAGGGTCCTGACAACATCCTATGTCACCACCCAGGTCCTATGTCATCACCTGAGCCAGGTGTGAGGGATATAATTTGCCTGCCACCACCCGCTGTCACTTCCTTAGCTTCTTTTCCTCTGTCCCCCTGGGGTGCCCCTGTTCCCCTTCTTTCTCTCCTCTCCTCCCTTCTACAATAAATCTCCTTATAACAAATATGTTGCATGAGGCCTATTTGTCAATATTACAACAGTGAGTTCCATTCCCAGCACCCACGTGGTGGGAGCTCACAACTGCCTCTAACTCTCTTTCTAGAGGACCCTTTGCCTTTTCTGGCTTCCATGCATGAGGCACACATATGCACAGGCAAAACAGCCATACACATAAAAATAATAAGTGAAAAATATTTTAATAATTTTTATTTACTTTTACTTTATGTGCACTAGTATGTAGGTGTCAGATGCCTTGGAACTGGAGTTACAGACAGTTGTGAGCTGCCATGCGGGTGCTGGGAATTGAACCCAGGTCCTTTAGAAGAGCAGACAATGCTCTTAACCACTGAGCCATCTCTCCAGACCCTAATAAATGAAAATTTAAAGATAAACAAGTGTGAAA
The DNA here is from genome assembly GCF_964271855.1 of Acomys minous. NCBI lineage: Eukaryota > Metazoa > Chordata > Mammalia > Rodentia > Muridae > Acomys > Acomys minous. The sequence continues at coordinate 137,096,881 of NC_140485.1, read as the reverse complement.
ATAAAAATGTGAAACCACCAACAAAATGCAGAAACTGTGGCATTAAGTAAGTCTTCAAAAGGCAGCTTGCCCTCAGGACCAGGACAACAAGTCATGTTTAACGTTTTTGGGGGGAACGTGCAATGGGTAATCAAATTTCTGCCATTCACTCTTGTCCTGTGCACAAATGACCACAAAAATGCTCTACAAATCTCCGAGTTACCCCACATTTTAGAGAACTGGGAGGGTCGATAGATGTCCAGTGTGCAAACAATTAGGAGTCATTGAGCTTCGTTCTAGAGCTTGGCAAAGTGTAGAAGGAACATGGTGGAAAAACAGCCATTTAGCCTCAGAGTGTGAATTTATTACCAACAGGGTTTCCAGCCTGGGATGGCAGGGGATGTCCCTGGCAGCCACAGAGACTTCAAGGGATAGCTGTGGGAAGCTACACAATAGCTGAAATTGTATGTAAATTGTATGTAAATATTTATAACTAGGAGCCACAGCTTTCAACAGACTCTCAAAGAGGTAACTGATCTCACAGAGATTAAGAATCAGCAAGCTCAATGAATTAACTTCCCTAAAACTTGACTGGGCATTTATTTTTATAGAGTGAGCAAAGTAGCCTTAGTTCCAAGTAGTGAAATCAAATGCTTCCCTTCTTCACCCCCCAATCCCCCTTAGACTAGACAGTCCTGGATCTAAGCAGACTCTGTCAGCATTTGGGGGCTTCTTGCAGCCCTTAGACGGGGACTGGGAAACCCCAGACACACCCTTTTCGCCACATGACACAGCCCTGGCAGTCAGGAGAGGTGGCATCATACGCTCTTGGCAAGAGTGAAGGTAATGCTAGAGAGAAACACGCCCTTCTCCTTGTCTACGCACACAGCTGAACACCCCGCATCGAGGCCCCTCTGATTTGACCTGAGCAGCCCCACAGAGTCGATTCCTATAACCATCCCCAGGGCGGTATAAGACAGATACCTCCTATGCACAGACTCAAGGCTAGCGCGTGGACTGCTGCCATCCCAATTGTTAGGGTCCAAATCTGGGCCCTGGCTGCCCTAATAATCTCAGCTATCTGTCTTCAGCTGGCCGGTTCAAGCAATAAGTAATACTAAAAGCAATTTATTCGGTGTGGCCACCCTGCAAAGATGAACAAAGAGGCCTAATGACCCCGTAAGTTCATCTGAGGAATCCCAAGCCTCTCCTGTCAGGATGGTCTGACATCTTGTCAGAAGTGAGTGAAATCTCCGAGCGACAAGTTCCTCTGGTTGGCACCAGGCTTCAACTTCTCCCTTCTTCCAGCATGACAGCCCCGGGGAGTTTCCAGTCTCGCGGGGCCTACTGTCTCACCAGCTCCCTCTCTAGGCGCACCAGTTACTCTTCCTCAGGGCCCACGCAGGGACACACTAGGCCCCAGAATCTTCTTCCTGTCTCTGCAGCACACTCAGGTGAGGGGCTGGGGGAGGTTTCGGTGGGGTGGCGGATGGGGCAATGATGACAGGTTGACAGGTCCCTTCATCCAGAAAGCTCACTGGCTAAGAGTGGTTACTGGCATGAGCCTGGGCCCTGATCTGAAGCTGTGAAACCCGGCCTCCTCGGGAGGAGTGGGGCCTGTTCTGCAGGATGTTGCCCTGGCTGAACCCACTGTCTTCCCCGGGTGCTAGGTGAAGCCAGGGCCAGGAAAAGGGAGCAGAAGGGATTAGCGCTCCTCTGAGAAATGCAATCGAATAATTCTGACACCAAAAGCACGGATTTCAACTCCAGCAGCTCTACAGACCCCAAGTGTCATCTGGTCTCACTTTGTTCGCTCTAAGACAAAGAAACCTTTGTGCATTCACTCAGCTACGTAAATAAACCCAAGCAGACTGAACAAGTGACAGGAAACTGCTAAACAAAGTGATATGGTCCAGTCCACAGTTCAGGGGGATGGAAAGCTGACCCCAGGAGAAGCTGTGGAAACCAAACTGACCTGTGACCCCTGTGGAGTCGGCATCGGACACTGGGCAGGAAGAGGTGAGTCCAGCAAACGAGACTTGAAACAGCCCTTCTACTAATATTTCTTAAACTAGCAAACAAAACTCCACAGGGCTGCCTTGTCCCATTCAATTCCTGTAAATCATTGACTCCCTATTCAAAATAGCTTTCTCGCTGACTGCTGCATCGCTCAAAACACGGCTGACGTCTATGGATGTGGCCACCGTATGTACCATCACAAACAAACCATAAACAAAGCAGGAGGCTGGAAAACAACAGACCCTACCCTCTCTTCACAGGTGAGAGAACAAAACTAAGTTAAGGTGAGTTCAGTGTCTTGCAGGGGGTGGGGGGTCCCACCTTTCCTAGCAACCATGGCTGCTGCTAGGGGCCTTCAATGTGTCTTGACTTGTAGCTTCAGTCACCCTCTGTCTCACACGACTGTCTTCTAGTTACATGGCCCTGTCCTAATATGTCACATGACTTCAGCAGTTACCCTGGATGAGGGGCTCAACCGACTCCATTGTGGCTTCATCTGCCTACGCCTGTGAGGTCCTGCCGTGGCTCCATCCCCACCCCTGGAAGCTCATGCGCTGCTCTTTTGCTCTCTAAGCTGTCGGTGCTATCAGGAGGAGGTGAGTGGGACCTGAAGGAGGAAGAGTCTCCTTGTGTTGTCAGACTTGGAGGTCACAGCCTGAGCCACGAGTCAGGCTTGGTCACCCATCCTTGATAAAGTAATTAAAATGAGCCAAATTAATAATGGAAAGGATAAAGGAGGTTTATTTAATAGTTACAGTGGGAAGAGGGACAAAGAGATCTGATGACACCCGCCCCCCCCACCAACACATAAAATCCATCTTAATCTTATTTTAGGTGTCCTGAAGTGAAATTAAAGTTTAAATAGAGGGCTCGTGATGTGCATATCTAAGCAGTCCCAGTCACATGTGGCCCTGCCCACTACCACCACATCGTCTGGGCTTTTGTCTCCTGCTATAATGTGGCCTGACAAGTTATTAGAACTCTGTGAAATCTTCTTCAGGGAGACTGTTAGCTTACAAGCGGGTCTGCTAGTCTGCTAGCCAATCTGATCTGCCTCTAGGTTGCTTAGCAACCTCTGACATCATCACAGGCTGCCTGCCACCCGTCGCTCTCTTCCTTCAGCACTTTTCTCTAACTCACTCACACTCTCTCTTACACTTTCTCTGTCTGCCTCTCTCTCTGTGTCCCCCTGGGGCACCCTTCTGCCTTTTCTTTCTCTCCCCATTCTTCCACAATAAATCTCTCCACATCATATCGGTTGCATGGCATCTCACTTTTAATCCTAACAGAGGCAAGCCCCACTACCCTCCCCCCACATAATCTCTTTTCTCCTCCCAGCATGAAATTCCCATTTCTCTAGGGTCCACCATTTCAGCTGTCTTATAGGGTGAGAGACACAAGTGTCTCTGTAGAAATGGTCATTTCTGCCCAGCCAGTTACACGTGAGCTGAGCCGCTGGGCTCCACCACAGGCGTGCTCTAAAAGCAATGGAGTTAAGCCACCATGAGCTGCAGTCTCTAAGGGTATGTGGTCAGAATAAATCATCCCCCATTAAGCTGACTCTCTTGGGCACTTTGTCACAATGCCACAAAGGTGACTAACACGGGTTTCAGTCTGAGGTACTGGAGCCTAGGACTTCAATGTATCTTTTAGGGGCTACTGCTCAGTCTCTACACTCGGTAACCTTCTTACTTGGGAAGACAATCCCTTTACAGCTGGGAGCCCTTTCCCCTGAGTATGGTTCTCCATGAACTTCCTTCCTTGATGCCTGTCTCCACAGTCCCTCCATGCACCCCAGCTGCCCTTATTGCATAATTCCCACCTACAGCATGCACCCCACCTCCAGGGTGCAGTGCCCCAGCTGCACAATGCCTCCACACAGAGAAGCCTGACCTCTTAGCACTTTGCCCAGAATCATCCCATACTCTTCTTGCCCTCAAACAACTCCATTTTCCCTAGAGGACTGATGAAAAAAGAAATTATTTGTGTGTGTGTGTGTGTATGTGTGTGTGTGTGTGTGTGTGTGTCTATGTATATATATATATATGTCTACTGGCACCAAATAGGTAATGGATGAATGCAGCTACTAAATGGAGCCACATGTGGCAGAGAACAGCCCTGCCGTTGGTAGGGACAGATCGACAATTACAGCCAGTGGTCAACAGGTGAGTATGCCAGCCAGTGTCTGCAAAAATAAACGTTTTCAAGGGAAACAGTATAGTGAGAATTCTGGAATTTCAGTTGCCACCTTCATGAGGAGGTCTGTGTGTGTGGGGGGGGAGGGGGGCCCAGGAACATTTAGCATAGATTCCTCCCCATCAATTTCCTGCTTGCCTGTGTGGTTCATCTGGGGTGTAGCCAGCAGAGGTGAGCTGGACTCTCTCCCAAACCCCGTCTCCCACCTTTCCAAGGAGGCCTGTGGTGGAGGGACCCCCAGGAACATCAAACTTAGAACACTCCATGCCAATTTCTACATGCCTGGACCACAGGCACCTCTGGGGCACAGCCAGAAGAGGTGAGCTGCACTCTGTCCCCTGAGCTCCACTGTCAGGACCACTGCTCTCCCTCCCTTCATGAGGAGGCCTGCAGGATCCCAGGAATGCTCAGGTCCACCTGGGGCACAGCTACCAGAGGTGAGCAGTGGGCTGTTCCCTGAGCTCCACTGTCAGGCCCAAGGCTTTGCCTGGATCACTGAGGAGTCCTGCATCAGGAACATTTAGCCAATGCCGAGGACAGCCAGAAGGCTAAAGGCCAACATAAGAGCACAATCAAGAGCCAGGGCAACATGGCACCAGCAGAGCCCAGCTACCCTACTACTGAAGCCCTGCAAATCCTAACACAGCTGAAGCACAAGAAGATGACTGTCAATCCAACCTTACAGAAATGATAGAGGCCTTTAAAAAGGAAATGAAGAAATCATTTAAAGAAATACAGGAAAATACAATCAAACAGATGAAGGAAATGAATAAACTGTTCAAGATGTGAAAATGGAAATAGAAGCAATGAAGAAAATATAAACTGAGGGAATCCTGGAGATGGAAACCTAGGGAAGAGAACAGGAAGTACAGATGCAAGCATCACCAATGGAATAAAAAAGATTGAAGAGAGAATCTCAGGTGTAGAAGACATGATAGAAGAAACTGATGTATCGGTCAAAGAAAATCTTAAATATAAAAGTTCTAGACACAAAATATCCAAGAAATCTGGGACACTATGAAAAGACCAAGCCCAAGAATAACAATAGAAGAAGAATACTAGTTCAAGGCCCATAAAATATTTTCAACAAAATCATAGCTGAAAACTTCCCATACTTGAAAAAAGAGATGCCTATAAACATACAAGAAGCTTATTGAACCAGATTGAACCAGAAAAGAAAATTCTCCTGCCACATAATAATCAAAACATTAAATGTACAGAACAAAGAAAGAATATTAAAAGCACCAGCGGAAAAAGGCCAAGTAACTTATAAAGGCAGAATTACACCTGCCTTCTCAACAGAGACTTTAAAATCCAGGAAGGCCTGAGAAGATATCTTGCATATCCTAAGAAACCACAGATGTCAGCCAAGACTACTATATCCAACAAAACTTATATTCACCATAGATGGAGGAAACAAGACATTCCATAACAAAACCAAATTTAAACAATAACTATCAACAAATCTAGCCCTACAGAAGATACTGGAAAGAAAACTCCAACCCAAGGAGGTTAACTACACTCAAGAAAATACAGGAAATAAATAACTCCACTCTCTCTCTCTGCCACCACCAATATCAAAATAACAGGAATTAACAATCACTGGTCAGTAATATTTCTCAATATCAATGGACTCAATTCCCCAGTAAAAAGACACAGGGTAACAGAATGGCTATGAAAACAGGATCCATCATTCTGCTGCATCCAAAAAAAAAAAACAAACCAAAAAACAAAAAAAATACCTCAGCAACAAAAATAGACACTACCTCAGAGTAAAGGGCAAAATAGAAACAGAAGAAAATGAACAAACTCATTCTATGAGGCCACAGTCACTCTGATACCTAAGCCACAACAAAGAAAGAGAATTTCAGACCAGTTTCCATCATGATCATTGGTGCAAAAATACTCAATAAATTACTCACAACCCAAATCCAAGAACACATCAAAAACATCATCCACCATGATCAAGTAGGCTTTATCCCAGGAATAAAGGGATGGTTCAATATACAGAAATCCATCAATGTAATCCATCATATAAATAAACTGAAAGATAAAAAAACCCACATGAGCATCTCATTAGATGCTGGAAAAGCCTTTGACAAAATCCAATGCCCCTTCATATTTAAAATCTTGGAGAGATCAGGGATACAAGGTACATACATAAACATAATAAATACTATATACAGCAAACTGATAGCCAACATCAAATTAAATGGAGAGAAACTCAAAGCACTTTCATTAAAATTGGGACAAGGCAAGGCTGTCCACTCTCTCCATATCTCTTCAATATAGTACTTGAAGTTCTAGCTAGAGGAAAAAGACAACTAAAGGAGATTAAGGGGATACAAATTGAAAAGGAAGTAGTCAAAGTATCACTATTTGTATCACTATATGATAGTATATATATAAGTGACCTCAAAAATTCTTCCAGAGAACTCCTCAGCTGATAAACACCTTCAGCAAAGTTGCTGGATACACAGTTAGTGTAAAAAAAAAAAATCAGTAGCCTTCCTTTATACAACTGATAAATGGGCTGAGAAAGAAATTAGGGAAACAACACCCTTCACAATAGCAAAAAAATAATATAAAGTATCTTGGTGTAACTCTAAGAGAGCAAGTGAAAGAACTGTATGTCAAAAACTTCAAGTCTCTGAAGGAAGAAGTTGAAGAAGATATCAGAAGATGGAAAGATCTTCCTTGCTCATGGACTGGTAGGATTAATATAGTAAAAATTACCATCTTACCCAAAGTGATGTACAGATTCAATGCAATTCCCATCAAAATGCCAACACAATTCTTTACAGACCTTGAAGGAGCAATTCTCAACTACATGTGAAAAAAATAGTTAAGATAGCTAAAAAAAATCCTGTACAGTAAAAGAACTTCTAGAGGTATCACCATCCCTAATTTCAAGCTGTATTACAGAGGAACAGTAATAAAAACCACATGGTATTGGCATTAGAAACAGGTTAGTAAGTGGAATAAAATCAAAGACCCAGAAAGAAACCTACACACCTATGGACACCTGATTTTTGACAAAGAAGCCAAAACTATACAATGGAAAAAAGCATCTTCAACAAATGGTGCTGGTGTAGCTAGATGTGTGGACATAGAAAAATGCAAATAGATCCATATTTGTCACCATGCACAAAACTCAAGTTCAAGTGGGTCAAAGACATCAACATAAAATTGTATACACTAAATCTGATAAAAGACAAAATGGGGAAGAGCCTTGAACACAGGAGACAACTTCTGAACAGAACACCAATAGCTCAGACACTAAGATCAACAAAAATTGAAAAGCTTCTCTAAGGCAAAGGACACATAAATAGGGCAAAATGGTAGCCCACTGTAGGCATAAGGTTATTGTGTGATTCAAATGCTGATTTCTGTACTCCCCATATTTGGTTGCAATCCTTGTCCTGAGATCTCCTGTCTCAATGCTGTATAAACACTGCTTCCCAATTGTTCCCTAGTATGCCAATAAAGCATCTTACAGCCAATCACTGAGCAGGGGAGAGAGTAAGCTGTACTTCCTGCCAGCCATCGGGGGAGGAGGGGTTAGAAGAGGAAGTAGGGAATTCATCCTTGGGCAGAGGTTCAGAAAACATCAGGAGAGAGGAAGTGGAGCCAGAAAGCTACAAAGTATTACTGGGATGTGGGCTGGGAGAAAGCCAAATGAGTTTAGCAGGTTAAGAATAGATTTAACTACTGCTCAATTCTTGTACTGTGAAGCTCATTATTAAACAAATATGAAAATAGTCTCAATTATTCGTGTGATAGCTGGGTTAAGAGAGAAACAGAGAAACAAACACAGTTTTATATATAATTATAACAACCTACAGAATGAGAAAAAAATCTTCACCAACCCTACATCAGACAGAGGGCTAATATCCAATATATATAAAGAACTGGATGAGATAGGGGGGGTGGGGAGGGGGATGGGGAGGTTAAGGATCAGCTGTGGGGAAAGGGTGGGGAGAGCTGGGAGAGACAATGGAAATTGGTAGAGGTGTTATCTCTGGGATAGGGGGAGCTCCAGGGAGTTTATGGTGGTGATCCTAGCTGAGACTCGTAGTAGCAGTAGATATGGAGCTGGAAGTGGTCACGCCCTGAAGCCAGGCGGGATTTCCAGTGGAGGGAGGGGTACACCGAACCACACACAAAACCTTGGACCCAGCCAACCGATGATTGGCCGAACTTGAGTCGCATGACATGAGAGAGATCCCACACTGACACTATTAATAATATTCTCCTGTACTTGCAGATAGGAGGCTAGCATAACTGTCATCAGAGAGGCTTTACCCAGCAGCTAATGCAAACAGATGCAGACACCCACAGCCAAACATTAGGTGGAGCTTGGGGAATCTTACGGAGGAGGAGGAGGAAGCATTCCAACAGCCAGAGAGGTCAAGGACATGACAAAAAAACCCTACAAAACCAACTAACCTGGACCCATAAGGGCTCACAAAGACTGGCCCACAAACCACAGAGAAGCCATGGGACGGATCTAGGACCACTCCACATATATAATGGATGTACACTTGGTCTTCATGTGGGACTTCTAACAGCAGGAGGGGCTGTCTCCAATTCTGTTACCTCCCCTTGGGTCCCCTTCTCTAAAACTAAGATGCCAATGCCTTGTCTAGCCTTGATAGAAGTTGTGCCCAGTCCTACTTGATATGACAAGGCAGGTTGAAACCCATGGGAGGTCTCCCCTTCTCTGAAAAGAAAAAGAGGGAGGAGGGAGAGGCTGGAAGGAGAGGAGGGACAGTTCCTACTGGGTTGTAAAGTGAATTAATTAATTAAAAACATTTAAAAACCCACAGAAATATTGTAAGAATATGTTTTTGTTTTAATCCCAGATGTGGAAACATGGGACTGCTTCAGACTGTCTGCAGAGGCTGACTATGATTTGCCTCGTGCTCTAGCACAGGCATGGTTTTGCCAGCTGCAGACAGTTTCTGCAATTGTGTGATGTTTGGAATTCTGGGAACTTCTCAGTGGGTATATAAATGCTAGGGCCCCAAGAGGCAGGGTTGTTGGTTGTTGATTGTTCAGGGGTCGGGGGTTGTTTGAGGTGTGTTAGTAGTCATGCTCAAAGAAGAAACAAGGAGAAAGAAATTAGATTCAAAGATCTTTTTCCTCCTTTATCCTTCTAATGATAGGGGTGAAACCGAGAGGCTAAAGAGGGGAACAAAGAACCCCCAAAGCAGCAAAGACCAGCTACAAAACAGGACCCTGCTGAGCGTTCCATGTTGGCAACCAACCTCTATTTTAAGCAGCACAATGATAAATGCACATATCTGCAGGTTGCCCATCTACAGCGTCTGCCTTCCTTCACCTAACGTCTCAAAAACAGATGGAATGTTCCTGCTCTCCGTGCCTTCTGTCAAATTTCCTATGGGTTTTAACACATGGGAACAGGTTGTTTCCCCAACCTGGCCACAACCAACCAGTCTGTGGAGGGTAACCCCTACTCTCTCAGCCCTGGTGCCAGTCCTCAATGAACCCATGTCTGAATGCCAAATGACTGTGTCTGGTAAGTTCTAGGCAAAAGGACGGTGAAACCAGACAAAGATCATCAGCGCCAGAGCAGATCTAAGGCATGCTCTTGTCAGTGGCCAAGAAGGAAGCTGAGTGATGGATGACTGAGTAACGGCAGTTGAGGGGAGACCTGATAGAGGTGAAAGCCTAGGGGCTGTGGCATTGCACAGGCAGGCAGAGGGTAGAAGACTACCAAGTGCCAAGGTGGACAGACAGCTGAATAAGCACAGTGTGGATAAACAGTGACATGAGATGAGGAGAAAAGTTAGAGTGGTGAATGAAGAGTGGGAAGGGAATGAAATCTTATTTATTTGTTTATTTATTTTGTGTGTATGAGTGTTCTATCTGCATGTACACCTGCATGCCAGAAGAGGGCACCAAATCTCATTTTAGATGGTTGTGAGCCACCATATGGTGGCCAGGAATTGGACTCAGGACCACCAGAAGAGCAGGCAGTGCTCTTAACCACGGAGCCATCTCTCCAGCCCAGGAATGAAATCTTAATTTAGGCTGATATAACATCACTGCAAATGCAGTGTTTCATGACAGATCTGAAGGAAGTGAGAGAAAAATTATCCAAGAGAGAATGGAAGAGCGCTACAGGCCAAGAAGAGAATTTACAAAAGCCCTGGGGCAGAGTCATTCCTGATGGTACAAGAACCAGCAAGGAGGTCCAAAAGAGACACATCGCACAGTCTTGTAGCCCATGAAAGACCCTGGGTTTCACTCTCAGTCATATGAGAGCCACTGCAGGGGTTTGAGGGCAGGGATAGCAAAGAAGATGCATGCTAGCAGTGTGCACATATTGGTTGGTTGGTGAAAATTCTCTCCTGGTGGCTTTAATGTTCTCAGTGTAAGGGGAGCCAGGGCATCGGGGACGGGGAGGGTTGAGGAGGAACAAAATGGAGAGGAACGATGGAAGAGAGAGTGGAGCTCAGGGTCCTGACTGAAGAGCCAACTTAACTCCAGGACTGTGAGCAGCGCATGGGACCCACCCAAATGGCACAGTGGCATCTCAATAAATGCCCAGCTTCAGAAACAGTCTAGACATGAAAGAGTTAATCAGCCCCCCCTTCCCCACCCTGCTGGGCCAAATGTGTAGGGCCAGGAAGATGAGCCAGAGGAGGAAGTGTATGGCTAGTCTCTGCTCTGGTGAGGAAAAGACAAGGTAAGCAGGTAGATCTCTGTGAGTTCAAGGCCAGCCTGGTCTACAAAGCAAGTCCAGGCTACACAGAGAAACCCTGTCTCATAAAAACAAAAAAAAGCAAGCAAGAAAAGACAAGACAAGGTTGAGGTCCTAGGTGAGGGACTGTGAAGACAATGGCTCAAGGGGTCTCCAACTCAGCAGTGGCAGTGCTTGGGAAACAAAGGGACAGGTGACAACCAAGATGGAAGTGGGAAGAGAACAGTATCTAACACAGGTGACAGAGGCCCCAAGAGGTGGCTGTGGTATGGAGTAAAAAAATAGAGCAGAGAAGGACATTCCGTGAGACCCAAATAGAAAAAGAACAAGATACCTACCAAGTTAACAGGAGACCAAAACAGGAAAAATACACCTTACGGGCTAAGAGTTCTGTTTGCAGTTAAGACAGTTAAGAATAAGTTCCTGCTTGCCTTGTGTTTGTTTGACTCATCTGCACTGGATCTGATTGATCACCTGTGGGCTGGAAATACGTCAAGATGATATGCTTGTCTCTGATTGGCTACAGGCAGGAGGGATGCAGACAAGAAGAACGTCAGGATATATGCTTGCCCCTGATTGGACTTGATGGGGAATATGGTGGCCTTATAAGCCTAGACGAAATGTCGCCATTTCCTGTGAACCCAGAGTGATCCTGGCCAGGGCCCATAACTCCGGCCAATATTTAATGCTCATGATTTTCAGGAGTAACAATTCTTACTAAAGAACTACGTCTGAAGAAGGGTCACCAACATGGAGAATAGGCGCACCAATGGGATAGGACTCCTGCCTGAGAGAGAGAGAGAGAAGGAACAGAGGACCACCGCAGGAAAGGGGCTGAGGCTGGATATATGGAGGCCTAGAGCTAACCACTCTTTCTAAAAGGATTTATCTGTGTGTTGACCTTTGGTCCTGCTTCCCTAGCAACTTGAGAGATGTTGTCCATGTCTTTCAACATGGCTTCTGATAAAAACGGATCTCCACAGTTAAAACCTTAAGGGGATGTATAGCTGACCTATGAGTAAAGGGTGGGGCCCACTTGCTGACCTGAAGAGACCCTAGGAGTTCCATGCCTCCTGGTACAGAGCTTGTACAATTCCAAGGGATCAAAGATTCATCCCCAAGCACAGTAAATCTGCCTTGGGAGTCTGGTTGCCAGGATACGGCTCTGAGGCAAGAGCATCCTGGGGTAGGGGCTGGCCTGGATGGGGTTAGTATCCCTTCAGCTGTAGCTTGTCATCTGAGGAAGAACCAGGCCAAGCCGGTCACGTTCCTAGTTAGCAGACAGCCAAGCTAGGCCTATTGTTAGTCAAACCGCAGTCACTTTCTGTAATATTTTCCACAATCACATCCCATAATGACTGCCAGCAAATCCCTGCCCACAGATGAGACAAAGAAGCGGTCAACTGAATGCTGTAGTCAGCCCAAGACCGAAAGACCACTCAGACCACATTCCTGGGCATTGTGTGACATCACTTTCTTGGGTTTCAGGGTCTTAAGAGGACACATGGACCCCACTCAAAGTCAAAGTCTCATTCATGTGTGGACCCCGAGTTCAGTGATGACTGTTCCTTCCCAAGTTATCAGGCACTGAGGCCTCTCTCTCTTACAATGGTCTCCCCTGGGGCACAGAGAGGCTGCGAAGAAGGTTGCTAAGCACAGTGCAAATCAAAACATCTGTTTGAAACAGAAGCTGAGGCCAAGACCAAGCCAACTGGCCCAGACAGTCAGCTGCTGAGACACATTCCTGCCCTTCCCCACTGCCTCTCCCTCACCAAAGGTCCAGGCCACAAAGAGCTCTGGGGAGAGAGACATCAAAAGGCATCAGCTAAGCAAGCAACTGCCCAACCTCCCACCAGCTGTGCAGACAACGTCACAGGCCAGAGAAACCAGGAAGAAAGCGGAGTCTCCTACGGCCATAGCTGGAGCAGGCTGTGGCCAGGGCACCCTCCCCTCATACACTCTCCTCACCACGTTCTCCTGTTCTCCCTACCTTCAGCCTCAGCCCAGCCCTTCTAAAGATACATTGGCTTGGATGAGGTGAGGAAGTCAAGGGGGTTTAACCAGATCTGTACATGACAGTTGGAGCGCAGGATTACCCAGAGAATCTGGAAAGGCAGTGTAGCCCTTAAAAAACAAAACAAAACAAACACCTGACACAGGACTGGACAGGCATCTGTCTAGGAGAAAAGGACAGAGCGGTAGCATCTAACAGGGACAAGAAGGAAACAGGCAAACAGCCCTTTCTCTATGTTTACATGGTCACTAGAGCCACAGGAAATCTTCTGGAGCAACGTTCTATGCCTGGATCACCGAGTGCCCCTATTCAGCTATAGTCGGTCTCCCCCAGGGAACCCTCCTGGAGCAGGCCTCCACCAAAGAGCCTTCATGTGGATCTCAACCAGCTGCCAATCCACTGGGTGCCCAGTGGCCTTGCTCGGCTCCCATCCCCTCTTCCAGTTTGTCCATCATGTCTTCCTGAACAGACCAGCCAAACTGGTTCCTGGGTTCTTCCCCCACCTCTTCTTCCTCCCTCAGGTAAGTCCTGCCCCGATGTTCCCTCCCACCTCATGCCTGCACAGAACACTCCCCCGACTCACGTCCTGAGAAGCCATGGGCTCTGATCCACACAGGCCTCCTTGTGCTGAGCCGGGTAGCGAGGCTAATGGAACCCGAGGCAGGGAGAGTCCCAACCCCTAACCGCACTTCAGTTCCTAAGCTCTGCGCTGCTGTGTGCCAGCTTTGGTGCTAGGCACTGCCAGAGTGAGACGGTGACGAAGGATAATGAAGTGTTTGGAGGCCAAGGAAGGAAAATGCTTGAGGGGCCGATGTGACCGCTTGGGAGATAAATGGGGTGGAAGATTCCACAGCATGGACGTCCCTGGAGCCCTGATGAAAGATTTCAGAGGAGTGATGAGGGCAGTCAGTACCCTGGCTGGGTCTGCTTCAAGAGAGGAGAGGAGCCAGCACAGCATATGCAGACAAGACAGTCTTAGACACACTCACACAGGGCATGACTCCCTCGCAGTGGAACCTGGGAAAGGAGCTGAGGGTTGGGGGTCAGAATGAGCTTCCCAGAAGCCTTTGGTGTATAGGTGGAAGGTGACCTGGTTAGGAAAGAAAGGGGAGTCTATGGAAGCAAAAGTTTAAGAGATGGGTGAGAGGTTGGTCACCGGACTCGCAGGGCAGAGCTGGGAAGCTCAATTACTTTGTTTTCTTTGTGAAGCAGGAAGCCTATTGATTAGGTGAGAGAGGTATTGAGGGGTCCAGAAGACTGAGATATGCAGTCAAACACCCCACACAGCTGAAGGAATAGTTTGAAGGGTTGGCCAACTCTATGGTGGTTTGCTGATGATAGGAGGTAGCTCCATGAGGCTGAGGGACAAGCCAAACAACCCCCCACCCCAAGTCTGTCTGTCTTCTGTAAGTCTAGCCCCGAATCCAGAAAACAAGGTACAATTCCTTTCCTGGTTTTCTCCGATTATAAAGCTAGTGGAAAGTAGGACAACGAGAAGATAAACGTGTTATTTCTGCACGGGGCATGCATTGAAGACCACCTACAAGCCACACCCAGCTGAACAAGCCTGTCTATTTACAAAGGCTCTGACAGCAGCGAATCCCAGGACAAGAAAAATCCTGGGATGGCCGTAGTTGCCCCCACCTCTTCTAGTTTCAAACTGCTTCCTCTAACTTACTTGCCGCCAAGGGCTCCGAGACTAGTGTCAGCGCTTTCCTTGAACAGACTGATCTCCAGGCTGTTGGCGCCTGTCCGGAGAGCGCTTAATTATGTCAAGGCAGACTTCCCAATCTACAGCCCCCATGGACACTGGCATAAAAAACATACTGTGTTTTATAAGCAAGAGATGAGCAGAATATATATATATATATTTTTTAATTGGGCTAAGAATGCATTACTCCAGGGCCTTGGAACAAGGGAGCATTTGACAAGCAGGGTTCAGTGCCCACTGCCAACAGAATCCTTGGTTCTGGCATCCCATATCTAGGGAGAGTGGACCATTCTGCAATTTGCCTCTGATGCCTGTCACAGATTCCAACCTGAGGGCTTGCTTTGTCCTTCCCAATGCTGGCCTTTTCAGATGGAAAAGCCCACCCCGGCTCTGTGCACAGCAGACCCGACATTGCCTCCTGCCATTTCCAGTCCTGCCCTAGGATACAGCTCATGTCCCAAAGCACCTGTGTCCTGCCCTGATAGTCCCAGGCTTAGGCTCGCAGCTCAAGGTTGTGACTAGAAGTTTAAAAAGGCAAGTCCTGTCTGGGCTTGTCTAGACGCCTTCGGGACCCACCCAGGGAGCCTGTCCAAGCGGGAACCTCATGTCCTGGGGAGGGAAGGAAAACAGGTGAAGGCACAGCTGCGGGCCCTGGTGGGTACGGTGACTGGCAAAGTATGCTGGCAGTCACCCTCCATGGGACTCACAGGAGAGCCTGAGATCAATGAGGCCAGAGAAGGGGACTCAGCTTTCACCCGGGCAATGCTAATCACATCCAGATGGCCATGCCAGGCAGAGCTAGCTGTGCCAGCACCATTGTTATGGCCAATTGCGATCTCCTTTTGAGAACAGTATTATTTCCCGGCCAGTTGCCTGCTGCCCATCCGCCCTTTGTGATCTATAGGCACTCTTGTAAGCCACGAGGCCCGCTCTTTGGCCCTCGCTGAGCTGGCTAAAGGCTCCGTATTCTTTCTGGGTATTGCTTAGCTTCTAATACTTAACGGCATCTTTCCATACAGCAGGAGGCTTTTGTGTAGTCAAATTCTATCAGCGTGACCCAGGGTGAGGAACGGACGTGCTGTATCCTCCGATCAGCTATGTGGGAAAACCCACAGAGATGCACACTCAGCGTTTGTCGATTTTTTCTATCTGTATAGCATATTTCAACAAAGTATTTCTCAGACCTGTCTGACTCCCTGTTGTGGCCCCTGAAGTTTATACTTTACTGTAAGAGTCTTTCCATGCCGCACAACTGGAAAAGCATTTCCTTCCTATATTTTCTTCTAATGCTTTGAAAGCTGGGGTTCTTTAAATACTTAATAAGCTCTTAACTGTTTCTGTAGTTTACTATAACATCTGATTTAACACATGGCTATATATATATATCTCAGGGTCTGTATGGCTAGGCTTGGCCAAAGGCTCAGCAAAGACTTTTCCTCCTTTGATATAAGCACTGGACATCTGTCTGACCCTGAACTCTGGTGCTATGGTTTGGATACAGTTTGTTCCTTAAAGACTCATGAGCTGCAAAGCTTGGCTCCAGTGCGGCAGTGCTAGAGTGCTGGGAACTTTAAGAGGTGGGGCCTGGTAGGAAGTGACCACTTACGACTTCATGAGGGGGTTAACGCTGCTCTGAGGGTGCAGCCTGAGTCCCTCTGGAATGACAGTGAGGTGAGCTAGTATGAAAGAGAAAGTCTGATTTCTCTCCCAGGGTTTTTCTTTCTTCTCTTGACATATGACTTTGGTCTCTGTGTGTCCGTGCGTCTGTTTGTCTCCTCTTTTTCCCTCCTCCCCAACCCAATTCCTGCCATGTGACGTGCTATTTACTACAAGATCCTCTCCATAGACTTGGGCCTCCAGAATTTCAAGCTAAATAAACACTTTTTTTTTAAGTGCTACCCTCAGGTATTTTGTTATAGTAACAGAAAAATGAACCAAGACCCTTTGCAACCTCATAAAAGTAGGAGTGTCCCCTGCTGCAATTCAACATAGCTTCTGGTAAAAATGGCCTTGATTGGCAAATAGCCTCTAGATAAGAAAAATTAATAAGTGAATTGCACCGTCTGGATGTCACACTTGGAACTCCCTTAGATGCACTGACTTTTACAGTGAGTCATGTCCCTTTCATGAACCCTGGAGCTGAAGCACATAGCATTTCTATAAGGGAACCTCTCTCCTATGGAGTGTGGGCTTTAGGATCAGGGAGGAGACAGTTAACCAGACCATTGGGTGTGGGAGCAGTTCCCTGCATGAACTCCCCTGAGTGAGAAGCGGAGGCCCCGCCCCGAAGGCACACCCAGGTTTCTGGGCTACTCTTCCCTGAATCTGTATGTCACAGTCGTCAACAGTATCCTCATTTACCAAATACCCATTCTTTGCCCCCAGGTGTGTGTGTGTGTGTATGTGTGTGTGTGTGTGTGTGTGTGTGGTGTCTGTGGTGTCTGTGTGATATGTGTGTGGTATGTGTCTGTGGGGTGTGTGTGTGTGTGGTGTGTATGTGTGTATGAGGTGTATGTGGTGTATGTGTGTGGTGTATGTGGTGTGTGTGTGTGTGGTGTGTATGTGTGTGGTGTGTGTGTAGTGTGTGTATGTGTGTATGTGTGTGGTGTGTGTGATATATGTGTGGTATGTGTCTGTGGTGTGTGTGTGTGTATGTATGTGTGTGTGGTGTGTAGTGTGTGTATGTGGTGTATGTGTGTGGTGTGTGTGTGATATGTGTGTGGTATGTGTCTGTGGTGTGTGTGTGTGTATGTATGTGTGTGTGGTGTGTATGTGTGTATGTGGTGTCTGTGTGTGGTGTTTGTGGTGTGTGTGTGATATGTGTCTGTGGTGTGTGTGTGTGTGTGTGTGTGTGGTGTGTGGTGTGTATGTGTGTATGTGGTGTATGTGTGTGGTGTATGTGTGATATGTATGTGGTATGTGTCTGTGGGGTGTGTGTGTGTGTGTGTGTGTGTATGTGGTGTGTGGTGTGTATGTGTGTATGTGGTGTATGTGTGTGGTGTATGTGTGATATGTGTGTGATATGTGTCTGTGGGGTGTGTGTGTGTGTGTGTGTGTGTGTGTGGTGTGTGGTGTGTATGTGTGTCTGTGGTGTATGTGTGTGGTGTATGTGTGATATGTATGTGGTATGTGTCTGTGGGGTGTGTGTGTGTGTGTGTGTATGTATGTATGTATATACACAAGCATATGAGTATGCAAGGGAGTATACACAAAAGTATGGAAGCCAGAGTCCAACACTGGATATCTTTTCCAACTGCTTTCCAACTTTTGGAGGCAGGGTCTCTAAATGAAATAGAGCTAACGACGCTGCCAGGCTCTGGCCACGGAGTACCTGAGAGCCTCCTGCTTCCCAGAGCTAGGACCACGGGCGAATGGTGGACCTGGGTTTCTTTACATGTGTGCTGGGGTTCTGAACTCAGTCAAACCTTCTCCCCAGACCAGATGGGCACCTTTTAAATAAACCAGAACAATCTACCCATACCAGTCTGTTTAAGGCCTTGGAGCAGTTTGAATGAGAGCTGTGCCCCTGGGCTTAGGAGTTTGAACATGTGGGCCCCAGCTATTTGGGGGATGTTAAAGGAGTTTTTAAGAGGTGGACCCTTGCCAGGTGCGGTGGCCTATAATCCCAGCACCCAGGAGGCAGAGGCAGAGGCAGAGGCAGAGGCAGGCGGATCTCTGTGAGTTTGAGGCCAGGACAGCCAGGATTGTTACACAGAGAAGGCCTGTCTTGAAAACTAACAACAACAAAAAGAGGTGGAGGACATACACCACACTGTAGGGGGTTTGAGGGTTTACAGTCTCACCCCACTTCCTGTCTGCTTCCTGCTTGTGAGTGGAAGTGCAAGTGGATCTACCAACTTCCTGCTCCAGACACCTGAGGCCACACCTCCCCTGTCACTGCACTCTCCCTCTGGAACCATAAACCCAAGAAGGAATCTATAAATCGCCTTGGTCATACAAAGTAACTGCCACAGGCCTCGGTCACCTGCCCTGTGCTGCCGGCCTGTAGCATTGTTGGGCCTTGTAAATGTATTTTGTTTGACGGACTTGACAGTTATCAATCATTTTCAAACTTCATTGCCTAGTTCTCTCCTTTCACCACCCAACAGTGTGCATAAGGAACCTCTCTCACGCCAAGACAGTATTGAGTAAGATGCGTGATGCCCCAGACCTGTTTCCTCAGGCTACAGCAGTAACGTCCCATAACTCAGGGTAGGGTCTGTAAACCACAGCCATTTATCTCGCCACCCTCTGGAGGCTGACAGTTCAAAGGAGGTGTAGAAAGGGCCATGAAGCACAGGGATGTTCTGGCTTCCGACGTCATTCGAACCTTTGTTTCTTCCCGCACATGGCTGCCTCCCTTTTGTGCATCTATCTCCGCACAGGATTGACTCGTGTGGGAGTTGAAGAGGGTTCTCTCCCTTCATCCAGACACAAGTCATAGCAGATGACCAGCCCAAAATACTCCGACGTGACATCTTATGTTTGATTGTTTTGTTTTTCAAGACAGGGTTTCTCTCTGTGTAGCCTTGGCTGTCCTTGGACTCACTTTGTAGACCAGGCTGGCCTCGAACTCAGAGCGATCCACCTGCTTCTGCCTCTCGAGTGCTGGGATTAAAGGTGTGTGCCACCACGCCCAGCGTCTATCTTAAGTTCTTAAGTTACATGTTTTGTAGACAGGGTCTCACTATGCAGCCATGACTGGACTCAACTCACAGAGATCCGCCTGCTTCTGCCTCCCGAGTGCTGGGATTAAAGGCCTGTGCCACAACTAAACTGGCTTAAGTTACAACTTCATCACCTCCACAAAAGACCCAACTTCTAAACAGTACGCAGGAATAGGCTTCAGGGTCTGGGACACAGTTCCAACTACAATATCCATAAGACTGCACCGTGGCCATGCGAAGCAGAAGACACATAAGCAAATATATGAAGAGGTCACAAAGAAAGGAAAGTGGGTACGGGAACAGACACTGGTTTATGGAACCCCAGCCACCCCAGCCACCCCAGCTAAGCGTGGTGAGCAAGGCCCCAATGAAGTTACAATGCTGAGCCCTGAACAAGGCAGAGGCAGCAATGCGAGCACTGGAGGAGGGCACTGCACGCAGGTGGAACTGCCCCAGGAAGGGGGCAATAAGGAAGCAAAGGTGGAAAGGATGGAGGATGCGCAGTCCTGCTGGCTCCCGGGGGAGGGAGAGGCGGGAACTGTGTGGGGACAGGGGGAAATGAAGAGAGCCGCAGCAGGTAGGAAGGGTAGGAAGCTGCCACACAGTCCAGGAGAGAACAAGGATGCTTAGCGGCTGGACTCTCAAGTGACGGTAGCAAGGGAAGGCGCTGTACAAACCGTAGTGTGTTTTCATGTTAGAGTCGTGGGACCTCTGGGTAGAGACAGGGCTGGCTGAGAGAAAGAGGAATCATGATGTCTATCGGCTTTTTGTGACAGGGGATTGTGAGGTAAGGGAAGACTGGGGGAAGGGCAAGCTTGTGTGGGAGGAGTCCCAACCCTACAGCAAACTCCTGTTTGAACTCAGTTGAATTTTGTTCAAGGTATCATCCTAAGAACATGGCGTGCTTCCCGTGGGTCACAGCTTCCGTACAAGCTGTTTCTCAGAAACTGCAGGGAGAGGAATGCTCTTCCTCCTAGATCCTCTGGCTGACAAACGAGGGCATATGGGACAACTATTGAGTTTTATCTGTTGACACTACAAAGTGGCTAATTTATGAGCTCGCTTGGTCTAAGGAACCATCATTCGGCTAGCTTATCTCAGAGCTCCGAGGGCTATCAACCATCCTGTTTTCCTTTCAAGCTGCTGTGATAAAATACTCCAAGATAAAAGCAACTTTAAGAGTTTATTCTGCTTACAATTCCAAGTTAGAGTCTATCATTCCAGGGAAGTCAAAGCAGGAACTTGAAGTAGCTATTCATACCAAGACCCCAGCCAAGAGCACATCCTCCGACGAGGCCACGCCCCTCCACACACTAGGGCACACCCAGATGAGGCCACACCTTCTAATCCTTTCCAACTGTTCCAATGCCAGGGGACAGACCATTCAAACACATGAGCCTGTGGGAGCCTTTCTTTTTCAAACCACCATAACGACTATGCTCACCACTATACTATCAATGCTGTACATTAAAAAGAAAAGAAAAGAAAAGAAAAGAAAATGTAGCTTTAATACTAGTCAGTGGAGCTGGGCAGTGGTGGCGCACACCTTTAATCTCAGTATTTGGGAGGCAAAGGCAAATGGATCTCTGTAAATTCAAAGCCAGCCTGGTCTACAGAGTGAATTCCAGGGCAGCCAGGGACTGTCTTGGAAAAAATACACTTGCCTTTTAAGGAGACTCTGAGAGAGGCTCTTGATATAAGGTTAGGGCAGTATTTGCCAAGCACGCTTGAGGTCCTAAGCTCAACGTCTAGCACCAAGAAAAAAATCCTGCCTTAGGTTAGAGCTCCAGGCCAGCCTATGTAATGAACAGCAGACCAGGCTGGGCACACACTCCTAAAAAATAAAACTGGGCCAGGTGTGGTGGCTCATGCCTTTAATCCCAGCACTTGGGAGGCAGAGGAAAAGTGCATTTCTGAGTTCCAGGCCAGCCTGGTCTACAAAGTGAGTCCAGGACAGTTAGAGCTACATAGAGAAACCCTGTCTCAGAAAACAAGCAAACAAAATGTAAAAAGAATATACTGGCACATCCACAAATTTAACGGTTCACGACACAGCCATGCATGCTCCTAGTGGCTAGAGCTGGATCTCCTTTGGTAAAACTTGGGCCTCAGCACTGCAGGACCCAGGCTTAGTAGTGGACCTCCCAGACTCGTGAGGTGAAGGTAGGAGGATCAGAAATTCAGGATCATTTTCAGTAGTTCAAGGCTCAGCCTCCCACGTCCTGTCTTTCCAGGTGTGTGCCACCACCCAGCCCTGCTGTGCCTTTAAGAGTTTTGTTAGTTGTTGGATCAAGGGCAGGATGCCCAGTACTTTCATGAATTCAGGAGCAACACAGGAAGAAACTGAAAATCATGCCAGCATTGTAGGTTTAGCTCAGCTACCAAAGCCCAACAAGATGGTTCCTTGCCAGGTGACGTCTCTCAGGACTCAAATTCCGGGGAGCTTCAATGTTAAGATGAGTAAAGTACTGAGCGTGCTTATGTGCTTAGTGAGTAAGACTTTTCAAAAAGGTGCGGCTAGAGAGATGGCTCAGCAGGTAAGAGTGCACAGTGTGAGCTCATCTCCACAGGACCTGACACCTTCTTTTGACCTTAGTGGGCACCCGCACACAAGTAGCATGGAGTCATACACACACACACACACACACACACACACACACACACACACACAGAGAGAGAGAGAGAGAGAGAGAGAAAATCTTAACACAAATGAAAATCTCAGCACAAGAGACACAAGGTCCACTGTAATCACTTGCTTCCAGATTTCAGTTCTGAACTGTAGAAGGATTAACTAACTTCCCTAAGGGGAAGAATGGCGGCATACAGAGGCAAAGCTCTAGTTCAGGTCTGCTCTCCTCAGCTAGGGACCAGAAAAGGCCTTGCTACCTAAAGTGTGACCCGTGGACCAGCAGCACCCGAGTGTTGGTGAGAAATACAGATTAACAACCCCCTCCGCCCCATCTGGACACTGAGGCAGACTGCGTTTTCAGATCCCCCAGGAGGTGTAAGTGGAGAGCTGGGGTCTTGTGACACTGCTGTACCAGCCTTGCTGGCTTGTGCCTAATAGAGAAGGGGCCCAGAGCCAACTCTGAAGGCTAAGCTGTCCCCTTACCTAGTCCCTGTGGTCACAACAGCCATCCCTCTCCCTACCAAATGTTCCCCCAAGCAGGCAGGCAGGCTCTCGTTCTGAAAGACCCATGGCTCAGACATTTGCTTCTAGCTAGGCATATGCTTCCCCGCAGGCAGAGAAGGTATCTGCGACTGTGCAGTTGACCAGAAGGCCACAGCCAAATAGTAAAGCAGGTGTCACATGGCATGGCTGCCTCTCAAAGGTCAGTTTTACCAAGTGGAGCAGCCGCTTCCTTCTCTGCTATTGACTACTGGTGGGTGGGGCCGACAAAAGAGAGGGGTCTGCTGAGGAGGTAGGACATTGGTCATAGCTTAATTTCTCTGGGTAAAGATGACTTCCACCCAGAATCACCAACACAGCCACATGCACGCTGCCCTCATAGGCAACCCTGATGGTAGGGAGGAAGGCTCCATAGATGCCAGGCTCTGTCCAGCCAATCCTCATTTTACTCTTGACAGGATAATGGGCTAGCCATGTCTCCTGGACCTGAGACATACTACAAATGGTATGTCTCCTCCACTGACAAAGCCCATGGCAGCCCTCAACCAGCGAGGACATGTGTGGCTCTGAGCCTTTCCAAGACCTGCCAGGACGTATGCCCTGTTCTCAGGACATACGTAGCTTTGCCCGAAGCAGACATGGTCTGAGGACAAAACAAGGAGCTTGCCTGCACACTGGGCATGGGCTCCGGGAGAGCAGGGGAGATGACCATCATCCTCTGGGGGTTAGCATAGCAGAATGTGCACAGAGGAAAAATGTCAGCTCCCTGGCATGGCAGACCTCCCTAGGGAGTCCATTTTCTTATTAAAAAAAAAAAAAAAAAAAAAAAAAAAAAGAAGCTGCTGCTGCTTCTTAGAGCTCCATGTTCATACTTTAGGACATGTTCCTGTACCTTGGGTCATCCAGGCCACCAGAGCAAGTTGCTGCCCGTCCTCTGAGGCTAATGTGCTCCCAGAGAAGCCTGCTCTGAAACACTTGTTAAACCAGGAAACTTCGGGGACAAGTAGCACCCTGCCAGCCCCATATGTCATAAGTACAGACAAGTGTGACCTGCCAGGTGCAGCTAAGCCTTCCCACACAAACCTTGGCGACGCCGCCAGCGCCTGCCCAGCACCGCCTTTGCACACAGCACAGCTCTGAACACCTGCCTGGTGGGGCATCCCGCTCCCAGAACAGGCTAAGCAGGGAGAGGAGACATCAGGCAGCAGATCTGCTCCCACGCTGCCCACCTCACTTAGGAGCCTCTGACTCAAAACCAGAACTTGGGATGGCCCAGCCCTATATCTCACCTCTAACAGTCCTCACATTCCAAGGAGTGCCCTTGGGGAGCCTGAGGTGACAGCATTTCTTCTGCATGGATGGCTTAGTCATTGCTCTATTGCCATGATGAAACACCATAGCCATGGCAGCATTTAAAAGAAGGCATTTAGTTGGGAGCTTGCTACTATTTCACAGGGTGAGTTCATGGAGCAGGAGCCAAAGGCTTACATCTTGATTTGCAGGCCGAGAAAGTGAGCATGGGCTTTTGAAATCTCCAAGCCCATCCTGGTGACACACCTCCTAGTCCTTCCCAGACAGTTCCCGCAACTGGGGACTAAGCACTCAAACGTAGATGAGAGGAGACGACTGGGACCATTTTCATTCAAATCCCAGTGCTCTGGAGGCAGAGGCAGGCGTATCTCTGTGAGTTCAAGGCCAGCCTGGTCTACAAAGCTAGTCTAGGACAGCCAAGGTTACACAGAGAAACCTTGTCTTAAAAAACAAAACAAAACAACAAGACACCCATTGGCAAGAACACCAGAGCTTGGCTCCACTCTGTCCCTGAGGGATGCAGACTCACTTGCAAGCGTATAGGACAGAAAGACAAGGGGCGTGTTTCTTCAAATTCATATCTGCTTATTTTTATAGCAAGAATGGTGGTTTACTGGACATGTCCACCAGGGTGGATCTTATACAAATCAGAGCCCCACCACTAACTAGAAGTGAAATCTCACACAAGTGTTTTGTTTTGTTTTTTTCTTCAAGACAGGGTTTCACCGTGTAACAGAGTCCTGGCTGTCCTGGACTGGCTTTGTAGACCAGGCTAGCCTCAAACTCACAGCGATTCTCCTGCCTCTGCCTCCCTGAGTACTGGGATTAAAGGTGTGCACCACCACGCCTGGTTTCAGACAAGTTCTTATCCCTCTCTGTGCCTCAGTTTCTCCAAGTATAAAACAGAGCTCACTAGAATGTGCATTATTCTGAGTATCAAATACATTGATATATGTAAGCCACTGAGAAGAGAAAGCGGCTCGTATCATCAAGCGCTAGGCAGCTACTATCAAGTTCATCCAAAGTCTATTTTACTGGTAAAAAAAAAACAAAAAAACCCAAAACAAACAAAAACAAACAAACCTCAAGCTAACTTACAACAAACCTCCTTGAAGCAAAACAGGCTTGTGATCTGTGAATATTTCCTAACATGAATGCTATATAGGCTGAGTTCTGGGTCATGGCCCTGAGTGCTTTTGAAGCTTTTCATTGACCTGTCTAAATTTTCCTAAAGAGAGAATGAGTCACAGTGACAGGACGTCCTTCCAGTAGGGCCTTAAAAAGTGGGAAATGCCCTTAGCTGGGCTGAGGATGAGGATGGAGCCAGCCTGCCTGCAGGCAGCTTTGTATCCGGCAGACGGGCAGGTAAGAAGTTCTGAAACTTTTACATTTTCAGACACCTCCCTGGCCTGATTTGATTTTGTGTCTTAGTGGGCTACCCACTGTACCACACAGCCCACTCAGAAATGTTTAGGGACTCCAGCCTAGTTCCCAAGTCTGGCTCGGATCAGTTTATCTGGGTCTTGAAAGACAATTCAAGTAGGGGGGAAAATGGGCCCTGTCCTTATTTGGCAGGGCTGCAGAAACTGAGCAGCCAAAAAAAAAAAAAATCACAGAGGGGAAATTAAGCACCCTATATATTCTCCAGAAGTAGGTCGTGGCCCACAGACTGGCACAGGTGCCCAAAGAAGTCCAGCCTGGCAATCTGTAGAGCCTAGGGCCAGAGGACCTCTGCACCTCCTACGCTGAGCTGTTTTTATGTTTTTTTTTTTTTTTTTTAAACTTATTTATTTATTTATATACAGTGTCTGGCCATCAGAAGAGGGCAGCAGATCTCATTATGAGCTACCATGTGGTTGCTGGGAATTGAACTCAGGACCTCTGGAAGAACAGCCAGTGCTCTTAACCTCTGAGCCATCTCTCCAGCCCCTGTTTTTATGTTTTAATCAAGCTATCAAACATAAACAAAACACACTTCTTCCTCCTACTTTGAGAAGCGTATCCCCATGACTAACCAGAGGGCCAAGTCTAAAGTGTGGCCAACAGGAAGAGCTGCCTCAGCCTGGGCCCTTATCTTCCACTGCCTCCTCCATTGGCCTTCTGCCCCTGCCAGGGGTCTCAAGTACATACAGCAGATGCCCGCTACCCCAGGAC
Organism: Acomys minous; assembly: GCF_964271855.1. Taxonomy (NCBI): domain Eukaryota; kingdom Metazoa; phylum Chordata; class Mammalia; order Rodentia; family Muridae; genus Acomys; species Acomys minous. Next base: position 137,070,970 of record NC_140485.1, on the reverse strand, counting down.
CTGTTCCACCTGTCCCCACGCCAGCCCTAGAGGCCTATGATAGGCACTTCCATTGGCTAATCAGTCAAAGGGCCTAGGGTGGGGTGGGGGATGGGGGGGTGGGGGAGGGGGAGCTGGGGAGTGGGGGTGGGGGAGGGGGAGCTGGGGAAGTCCATCTCCGCAGCAGGAAGCAGGCCAGGTAATTTGCACAGCAAGCTGCAGGGTGCTGGGGAACAGAAGCACCCAGAAAGACAAGCACAGAGGCTAGTGGGTATAGCCCTTTGGCCAGCTCTAATAAAGAGGTCTCCTCCTGACCCCGCCAGTGAGCCCTAAGGAGAACAGGGGATCCCCAGTTAAGGACCGCTCACACCATTTCTACTGTGGAAATCTGTTGAGTATGAGCTTAAGTAGTCTGTAGGTGACTACAGTTAGTAACAGCGGACTGAACATTTCAAAATGGCTGAAAGGGTAAATTTAAATTTCCCACCAAAAAAGGCAACTGTATTTGAAATGAGTGTTAAATGGCTTAATGTAGTCATCCTACATTGTATAATACATTGTATGTATCATAATACCACTGTCCCCATAAAGATGTCTAATTTTCTAATTTATGCCAAAATAGAACAAATTGACTGGAAATAAGAGAAAGAGTCAATGGGAGAAGAGTACTAAGCCTTACTTGGCACAGAACAAGTTAAATTTTGGAAGGTTCTTTTTATTCACAGGAGTGGGTGGAAAATATTAATTTATCAACATATTGATAACTACTGTTACTACATATAAGTCCATGAAGGCTGACTTTCTATTTCTCTATATGTCTGAACATTTTCTTTTTTTTTGTTTTGTTTTTGTTTTGCTTTTCTAGACAGGGTTTCTCTGTGTAGCCCTGGCTGTCCTAGACTTGCTTTGTAAACCAGGCTGGCCTCGAACTCAGTGATTCAGCTGCCTCTGCCTCCCAAGTGCTGGGATTAAAGGCGTGCACCACCACGCCCGGCTATGCTTGAACATTTTCACAATTAAAAGTTAAAAATGAAAAATTGAGCTACAGGGTCACAAGAGCCTAGTCAGAACTGAAATAATGACTTTGTGACAGAGAGACATGTCTACCTAGTTTTTATGTTTATAAAGAGGGTGCAGAGAAAACCTGCTCTGAGGGAAGGGCCCACATACAGCAAATGTGGGCCTAGTGGCCATGGTGACCTTGGCAAGGTGCTCAGATCGCCCAAGTCAGGGCCTTCCTGTTTGCATCTCTGTTCTGGAGAATCTATGCGATGGCCCCTTAGTTGCTCTTTGTGATGGTAGTCTTGTAAGTTTTGGCTACAGAGCCTGAGAGGTTGAACAGTTCTAAAGGAGCCTAGCTGGGCTCAATGGCCACCGTACTAATTCAAACCAAGTATGGCTGTGATGTCTATATAGACACAGCAGCTGGCTAGTCGGGAAGCCAGCTGTTCATGTACAGCCTTTCCCCGGGGAAAAGCCCAAAAGCCCTAGGAGCATTCACCAACTATCCTTCCTCACTTCTCCCTACCTGCTACCCACCAGTGGGGATAAGGCTAGAGGAGCGCGGGGTGAGTCTGCAAGAGACAGACCCAGAAGATAGCAGATGCTGTGGTCCCAGCACTCGGGGACAGCACGTCTGTGTGCTACGACAATGAAGGCTCTAAACACTAACTCAGGTTACTGTAAAGACTCTAAAAGCCTTCCAAAACTGGCACACGCATCTGTGCATCTTCTGTTTCTGCCCCTGGAAGGATCTATTGTCATCCTCCACATGCAAGATTCTTAATTCTTCAGGAACGGGACTTTGGAGTTGCTCGTTCAACAAACCTCCTGCTAGCAGGCAAGATGATCTTGTATAAAGACCATCTGCAACGTCCACCTTGGAAGAAGAATAGTCTAAAACAGGCGAGGACTGGTTGCAGACTTTATCCCTCAACATCCCTCTCAAGATGGCTCCTCCAGTAGGACAGGGGCTAGGAAGTTGCTGGCACACACTGTGGGCAGAGATTGATGCACTCACAGCTGTTGGCTCATGCATGGAAGCCGCCTGTCATGCCCCCTATAGGAAAGGCCATTCCCCACAAGGTAGGAATCTGTATTCCTTTAGGCTCCCAGCCTAGACTCACTGGGATCACCCAGTATAGGAAACCATGGCCCCAGAGAAACAACAGGCTGCCACACCCCTTGCCCATAAGGAAGGAGTCAGGATTAGACTGCCACAAATGTACTGTCTTCACATTCCCTCTCCCACTGCCACTCCCACTCAGGAACAGGTGTCCTTCCTTCCTTCATGGTGTATTTGTTTGAGGGGGCCCGGAGAGGTGGCCCAGCAGTGAAACACAGAGGATTCAGGTTTGATTCCCAGCATCCACATTGTGACCCACAGCTATGGATAACGCTGGTTCCAGGGAGCCAACTCACTCTTATGGCATCCCCAGGCACTGCATGCATGTGGTATACAGACAGGCATGTTGGAAAAATACCTATAAACTAAAAATTTAAATAAAAATTTAAAAAGATTAGCTGAGTGTGGTGGCACACACCTTTCATTCCAACAGTTGGGAGGTAGGGGCAGGTGGCTTTCTGTGAATTCCAGGCCAGCCCGGGCTATGAGACACTGTCCCCCCCCCCCCAAAAATAATTATTTTTATTTTTTGTGTATGGGTGTTCGGCCTGAATATACATCTGTACACCATACATGCCAGGTGGCCTCAGAGGTTAGTAAAGAACATCAGATCCCCAGAAACTGGAGTTACAGACAGCTGTGAACTGCCTGCAGGCGCTGGTGCTCTCTCGAAGAACAGCCATCCTCTTGAGTGCTGAGCTAACCCTCCAGTCCTCTTCCTTGGTGAAAAAGAAAGGTAAAGAAACGGCCCTGAGAACAGGTGGAGATTTCACACTCAGAGTTAGTCCATCCACACACCGTGCATTTAGGTTGTTTTAAAAGTTTGAGGTGCATGCCTTTAATCCCAGCATTTGAAAGGCAGGAGGCAGGCAGATTGCTCTGAGTTTGAGGCCAGCCTGGTCTGCTACACAGAGAAACTCTGTCTAGGAAGAACCAAAAAATAAAAATAAAAAAAAAATTAAAAATAAATAAAAAATAAAAGTGAGGCAACAACTTTGTGGTAACAAAGGCTCTCTTGTAACCCTCTCCGACATTATCAGCAAATGCTACAATTTCCTTTAAAAACAAATAAAAAGTTTCATCTCCTTGACCAAGAAAAGCAGACCCAAAACAAAAAAGTAATTCAGTTAGTGCTCTACTGAAAACAAATGGTTAGGTGAAGAGACAGAACACAGGGAGGGTTGAGAATGGTACATTTCTTTTCCTTACAAACCCCCACTGTAAAAGCCACAGTACTGTGTCAGCCCTACCACGTAAACCCATCCTGACCTAACTCAACTGCCTGATGGAAGACACCTGTTCCAAGCGGCTCAAAACCACTCCAGCTGGGGCTCGGACTTCCCTTAGCCTTGCTGCAGCCCAACCCGAAAGGCATTTCAGTCCCTTTGATGACACAGTAGCTTTGTATCATGAAATCGGTCTCTGGGTTCTGATAAACGTGTTATGAAGCAGACATCTAAAATGGAATGGAAATTTCCATGGCTTTCTTTCAAGGCTGAGACAAATGACCAAACCTGGACTTCCCAGGACAGAACCCGAACTGGAATAATGCAACAATTATTCCATGGCCCTGTCCACTTTGGACACAGAATACTGGAGACACTGCTTCCCTAATCAAGTGGCTGACAACAAGCCGGCGATTTGCCTTTCCTGTATCTGTGTTTGCCCGCACGCTTTGCAGTCTGTGTATTATTGCTCCATCTGGTAGGAAACTCACAGGCTTACTCAATCTTCCCGTTAATTCTCCCACCTGGAATAGCCAGACCTTGGAGTGTTCTCTACCACACCCAGCTAGATAAACCAGACATTAATGGCATGGTCCAGGAAGTGGGAATCAATGTAGTCCTTTTTAAGACATTTGTGTACACACACACACACACACACACACACACACACACACGCATTGTAGCTGGAGTCAATGCGTACAAATGTGAAAAAAGGACTCGAGGTGCAAAGCACCTTGCAAGTGGGCACTTGTTGCATTTGTTACCTCCTAAATGGTAAGTAATCCTTTTAGTTAGGAGTGCCAGGAAGATGGACAACTGGACTAAGCCTGCCCTTCCAGGCTCATCATTAAAAGCCTACCAATCCTATCTGACTACTGGCTTTATGCTACCTAGACCCTTTTTGCAAATGTCAATTACAAAACGAAGGATCCGGAAGCTGTCCATACCAGGAAGGCATGCCCTGTATGACATCACCAAAAATAGCCACACACAAGACTGTGTTGCCTGAAGCAAGTGTCTTAGTCTCTTTAGGCCTCAGTTTGTTTATCTGTAATACGCGCTAAAACTGAAAAAAAAAAATGCGTAAGATTATGTCTTTAAGGTTCTTAGCACAGTGCCAATCGCAAGACTTCTTCTGAAGTTTATTGATGAGATTCAACGGCTTGCGGTCACGTGCATAAAGATAAACTCACCTGACAGTGTATTTGCTTCCAGTTTTTACGCATGCTTACAGGAAACAAATGAAGGGTGGCATCGACGTTTCTCAGAGTCTGTTGGTGCCTACGTGCCATCCCTCTAGGCAAGGCAAAGCGCCTTAGGTATATTCAACAGGTGCACAAACAAGGGAGCTCTAGATGGACTCCTCAGGGAAACGTCCTCTGGGTGTCCAGAGCATGCAAAGCTTTGTTCCATACTGAGCGCCAGGAGCTCAATCAGAGCGTCTTGGCTTTCCAAGAACAGACGCCAGGGAAAAGCGCACCCGGAGACCCCGAGGCCAGCGCGACGCTTCAGGGGTGCCAGCTCTCTGCTGTCCCCCGCACTACGGACTCCCGTGAAGCGCTCCCAACCCACCCGGGCCCGCCCCGTCGGGGAACCTAGAGCCGCTGGTCCCCTGGTCTCCACGAAGGCCCTTTCCTAATTCCCTCCCTCCCGCGTCGCCACCCGCGTGGGGAGCACTCACCCAGCGTGGCCACCGCGCCGGCCTCGAAGAGCAGGCAGTCGCCGCGGCCCCTCGCTTCCAGCAGCACACTACTCGGGCCGGTGGGGTCCAGCCGTGTCAGCAGCCGCAGCCCTTTGCTCAGAGCCATGGACGCCGCTAAGGGGAGCCGGGGCCGGTCCCGCCCGAGGGTGCGAAGCTTCCAGGAATTTCACTTTGCGGCTCCGGCGCCGCGGGCTCCTCCCAGCCTCCTCCTCCTCCTCCTCCTCCTCCTCCTCCTCCTCCAGAGCCCCGGCCCCGCCCCGCCCCCGCCGTGCTGCCCGGGGCAGGTGAGGTGGCGCCGCCGCCCGGCCGCTCCGACAACGGCTGCGCGCTCCCCCTAGTGGCGAGGCAAGAGCGTGCGCCCCACGGCGGGGGACCTGGACGGCAGGGACCAGGACCAGTGCCCTGAGCTCTCCGCGCCCTGCGGGCTTGCGCTCACCCGACCCGGGTAAGCCCCGGCCCGTCCTCCCTGCGGTGGGTGGCCGCGGACGAAGGAGATTCCACACATTCCTCGCCGCAGAAGAGGCTGCAGCCGCGGGGAGTCTCAGGAGCCGGGACCCTGACTAGATTCCCGCAGCCTTATAAGGGCAACCGGGGGCTGCGGGCTGAGCAGGGGCGGGAAACTCCGCCGCCGCCTCCAGCTCACCTTCTCGCGCCCATCCAGGGCGGCGCTCCCTCCTACCCTCACCCCTACCCCAACGCGGTCTGCGACCACGGATGGGGCTCTTGGGCCCCACGCCTCAGTCTACCGGGGCGGCACTCACCGTGAGGCGACGATTGAGTACATACTTGTGAGTATTGTGTGTGCCTGACTCACTCTTTTAATGCTGCCTCCTACCGGGGACTTTGGGTCACAGTCGGAGCCAAACTGTGATCTCGGGGGGGGGGGGGGGGGGCGGGTGTTCTGCGTCTGAAAGAGCCGGGATGTGACATAAAGGCCCCTCTACCCTCCTTTAAGACACGCCCTTGACCTCTCTGAGCTGCACCTGGCCTCACCTATCAGGCTGTCAGGTGGGGAACAGTGCCTCTCCCACCTGAGGATCTCAGCTCGGGTTCTTGTTTAGCATTGACATGTAGTTTGTATTTGCCGTCTCCAGCCTTCAAGCAAGCAACCCGAGGCAAGCCCCCTTTTTCCTGTGGTCCGGGTCCATCACAATTGGTCTGAGAGGGAGGGGAGAGCAGCCATATGGAATTAGAGGCACCTTTGCGTGGGTCTGGAGGTTTTTGTTTCTTTTTCTTGTGTGGACGGCTCCAGAGGTCCTCACCAGAAAGCTTGCATCAGGCCGCTCCTGGGCTCCTCTCTGCCGCCCCATTCTGTGGTGCCAAGAACAGCAGTGGGCCATGCTCAGCTTTTGGAGGCTTACTCTCTACAGCTTCTTTCTTTAGAAAGAAGTGGAAATAGTACAGCCTCGTGTAAGCATCATGATGTTAAGTTTAGCAAACTCAAGCTCACCTTTGGTCCACTTTTCCTTTACTCTGAGAGGAAGTCAAGAGCTCACCCCAGTATGGTGTTCCCTGGTGACAGTATCCGTGTACGTACACGCAGATGCATATGTGGGCATGTCACTTGCACATGCTATTTTAGAGGTTTATTTTTATGTTTTTATTTTATGCGTTGGAATGTTTGCCTGCGTTATGTATACATACCATGTGCATGCAGTGCCCAGAAAGGCCAGAAGAGGGCATGGGATTCCACCGGAACTAGAGTTGCAGATGGTTGTGAGCTACCAAGTGGGTGCTGGGAACCGAACCCAAATCATCTCAAAAGCTGTAAGCACGCTTTACTGCGGAGCTATGTGCCCTGGCTTGTTTTCTATTGTTGTGGTAATAACGTGAACAAAAGCAACTTGGGTAGAAAGGGTTATTTCATCTTACAGGGAGCGCATAGTCCTTCAAGTTATGGCGGGCAGGAGTTCCTGGCAGAGACCATGGAGGAATGCTGCTTGCTGGCTTGCTCACTTAACTTCCTTTTGCCGGGCAGGGGGCATGGTTTCTCTGTCCATTTCTGGCTGTCCTAGAAGGAGCTCTTAGAGGATCTGGCCTCAAACTCATAGATCTTCCTGCCTCTGCCTCCTGAGTACTGGGATGAAAGGCACCGTTCACTATGCCCACCTAGGACCACTTGCCCACACATGGCACCACTCACAGTGGATTGGTTCCTCCCACATCAATCAATCAATCAAGAAAACGCCTGTGGCAGCTTAAGACCCCAGGCTCAGGAATGAGGGGGTTTACCTGTCCTACTGCGCTGATAGTTCCCTTGTAGGTTTCCTGGGTATCTGTCACCACAGATACAGTTTACCCCATGGATGTTAGCAGGAGCCATGTGGTGTGGCAGGGGGCTGAAATCCTTGCCCCAGCTACCTGCAAAGCTTGTCTGGGCCTGTAGGTTGGTCTGAGCAGTTGACAGGAGTGGCTGGTTTCAAAGTTCATTTTGGCATTACTTGTTTTAAAAAAAAAAGGCATATATAAAAAATACTGGTAATCAGACTGGGCGTGGTGGCGCACGCCTTTAATCCCAGTACTTGGGAGGCAGAGTTCCCGGCCAGGCTGGTCTACAAAGTGAGTCCAGGACATCCAAGGCTACACAGAGAAACCCTGTCTCGAAAACAAAACAACCCCCCCAAAAAACACCCCTCCCCAAAATACGGGTAATTATCTACAAACATAAAGCATAATTTAAGACTTGAGAACTGAGTGTAGGTCCCATGGCTCTCAAGTTAGTAGAGCTCCCCTCCCCCCCTTCCCCCGCCACCACACCCCACCCATGCAATCTCTCTTCAGATGGCACTAGACTCAACAAGGGCTTCAAAATGCCTACATTAAAAAAAAAAAAAAAGCCCCACCCATGTGTGTATGGCAGCTCCAGGTTGCCACACAGATCAAAGTGTGCTTGTAAGGCCCAAGCCTGGAGCTCTTCTGCCACAGGGCAAATGTCTGCTTTTCCTCCCAGTCCAGTCAGTCCTGGAAGCCCACAAACCTGTTGGGCAGGAGGGTTGGTATAGAGACTGTGGCTGGCATGGGCACCTGCAGCTCTAGGGACGGGGACCTAATTCCCTTCAGAGGCTAAGACACAGCTCCCACGCATGGAGGAGCACAGCTGCTAGGGCCTCCCCTGCTGTTTTCTGCACAGCTGGACAGAAGGACTCCACAGGTGTACCTGTTCGGGAAAGAGGCAGGTGTGTCCTTCCTGTTTTTTATTCAGAAATGGCCTGCTTGTAGCCTGGGTTGTAAAATTCACACATAAACAATTTCATAAAATGCCTGCACACAGTCACCCTGAGCAGCAGAAAAAGTTATACAAGTTTGGGCTTCGTGCCCAGACATTCTACCAATGGACGGTGCAGGAGATTCAGGGTTCTACAGGAACAGCTTCTGTCCCAGGAAGGTGTGAACAGGCTGAGATCTGACCTCTCTCGTGTGAGCCGAGAGTAATCCTGTACTGTCTATTTTTATGTGTATTTGCAAGTGTTGAAATAGAGATCAAATACAGAACATGTAAATGTAAAAATATGCATTGGAAATAATGTTTTCTAAAACATTTTGCCAAAAAGCTAATCTTGAAAAAGTAAAACTTCAATTTACTATTTGGTGACTCTCAATTGAATAAAATCAATTCAGTTAGGTCTAACAGTTAACAGCATACACACACTCACTCACACCCATGCACACATGCATGTACACACACACATGTGCACAGACTTCTGAGAAATAGACCTACTTCGCAGCCTTGGCTGACGTAAAATTTGAGATCCTCCCAAACAAGACTGAAGGCCTAATGTAGGCCGGTCTAACAAGAGCCTGGGTTAGAGGCTTGACCCTGGCTTCTAATTTTCATAGAAAGAAGTCTCCAAGTGGCCATCCATGGCTGGGGCAGCTGCGCAGCAATGTCAGCTCTGTTCAGCTGCAATACAATGATTTGGGTGAGTTTATTAGCATATTGGCTTCTTGCTTCACGATTACTTAAAATCGCTGCTTTAGGGTGTTTGAGGCATCGCACAGTTATTCCAGGCAGATAAGACACAGGAACCAAAACTGGATGCATCTGTTTATAAGAAAAAAACCGCAAAAGCTCTGAAAGCAGTTTTCTGCAGAAGCCTCATTGGCCGCAGCTGTGGCTCCATGGTCTCTGTGACCTCGGTGGCTCCTCCATTTCCTTCAATTGTGGTGGCAAAAGAGGGCACAGATGAGTGGGCGTGGGCTCAACATCCACAGTATACCTCGAGGGGCACAGCCGGCATTATGGGCGGCAGAGGAGGCTGAATGAAGTTGCCAGTGCTGTTGACAGGAGCACATCCAAGTCAAGAACGGAATGGGCTCTTCCCCATAGGGAAATGCAAAGCCTCTCCGAGTCCAGGTGTGAACACTGACAGTGTGTGCCAAAATGTCAACCACGCAGCACCCCACCCCGGGCCTTGGGTAAGACTGTGCCCGCACTGAGCCGACAGAGACTGGCTAGTTGAGGAAGGCACTGGTACCGAACGCTCCAGCTGCCTCCCTGTTCAGCCGTATGCAGCAACCCCGCCTCCCAGGTCACCTCTATAACAAACATGGTAAGTTTCTGGGGTGCTGTAGCTTCTGCATCAGAGAGCTCAGTCCACCCCAAACCAGCTATTTTTGTCTGTGTGTCTGTCTGTTCTTTATTCCCTCAACATCTCTCCCCAGGTCAAGTGCCTGGAGGTCATGCAAAGGCCGGTATAGCCAAGCATTCATCTTTAAGCATAAAGCTAAATTCAGAGCATGACCTACTGGTGTACACTTTTAATCCTAGCCTGGTCTACACAGAGAAACCCTGTCTTGAAAAACCAAAACAACAACAACAAACAAACAAAACCAAAAAACAAAACCAAAAAAACCCAACCTAGCAAACTTGTTCTGTAGATCACACTGGCCTTACACGCAGAGGTTCACCTGCCTCTGCCTCAGCACCTGCTGGGATTAAAAGCGTTTGCCACCACTGCAAAACATAGGGTGTGATCTTGAAGCGACACTGTTTCTGGCAGATGGAACCTAGGAAAGTCTGGCAAGGAGATATAATCATTTTTGTCTCTAAGTTGACTATCAGATCACAGCTCTATGCATTCCATGTGAAACATGGTAGGAATCACTTCCGTCGACTAAAAACAGTAGCAAATAGACCAAAATACTATTTTCTTGGAAATTTGGAAATATTTTCAAATTCTTGCATCAAATCGAAAGCAAAACTATGAATTTTTTGATGTTCACAGAACTGTGTTTAGCCAATATATCAAAATTCATGAAATCACTTGCCTTAATTTGGGCTTGCTATGATTTTAGTTTGGTTTAGAATGTGGCTATGATTTGAAACATTAAATGGTAAATTGGGTTTCACCTTGAAGATCCATGCTTACTTAACTCACTTAAATGTGAAGCCAAATGAGCTTTTAAAATCAGCTTTCATTGTCAAATTCTGGCATAAATATTGTTTCTGATATCATAAGCAACTTGATAGCATGTTGCAAATCATAAAATAATTTCAGTATCTGGGGACCAGAGAGATTATGGCTCACCAGTTAAAACCTCTTACTGCTCTTTCAGAGGACCCAGGTTCAGTTCACAGCACCTACATGGTGGCTAACAGCCATATGTAACCCCAACTCCAGGGGACTTGATGTCCCGCCTCTGCCTCTCTGGGCACCAGGCACACACACAATGTATATATATACATGCAGTGCAGGCAAACATTCATAAACATAAGATAAATATAAAAATTATGTTTTCAGTATTTGGTCACAATTTAGGCATCTCATTTCCAAAAAGTAAATGTTGTTGATATAGTTAACATCAGTACTTACTTAAAAAAAAATTATGTGTATGTGTTTGCCTGCATGCATGTGTATGTACACAGGCATATGCAGGACCCTCAAAGGCCAGAAGAGGGCACTGGATCCCCTGGAGCTGGAGTTACAGATAGTTGTGGGTGCTGAGAACCAAACCTGTGTCTGCAAGAGCAGCAAGTGCTCTTAGTAGCTGAGCTGTCTCTCCAGCCCCTGACAAGATTTTTTAAAGTTCCTGTATTACTGTAGTTCTTCTGTGCTATCTAAAAGTTGATTCAAGTAATTAAAAGTCAAACGTCAACACAACAGAACCCCCTGAGAACAGGACATACACACTAACCACGCCAGCCTCCACCGGGCTATGTTTGACTTCTACATTCTCTTCACTCTCCCCAGCACAAAGAACAGCTTCCACTAATTCTTGTCTCTTTCCATCAACTGTTAGGTTCCTTTTCTATTTTCCTGGCTCTTCTCTCCTTAGGACATCTGGGAGGAGCGCACGGGGCCTCAGAGTTTGTGGTATGCTTGCAGGACTGGCATCGGGGCTCAGGACCCAAAGCTACTAACGCCAGAGAAAGGACGTTTTGGAGGAGAATTCATTACCTGGACAACTTCCAGCAGCTGGAACAAAAAGCAGTTTGCAACAACAAAACCTTGATCATTCAAAAATGCCATGCCAAACAGAATTCTGAGAAAGTGCTTGGGAATTTGCTGTACAGTTTTTTAAACAATTTATTTATATATTGGCTTCTACATGCTCTTACATTTATGTAAAATATTTATACATATTCTTTACAATTTGTACATATATTAAATGACTGTATCATAAACACTGTTCTATGGAATTTTATAAAAGAAAAATCAAGTAGGGGAAATTACTTATAAAACATTAACAAAAACCCGTGACATCAAGGAAAGAGAAGCTCTCAGATTCATGCTCGCTGGATATTCTCAGCTACTTGTTTTTTGGTTTCATGTATTTGCGTTGGCCCAGACTTCCCATTCTTTATAATATAATCACCAGGTCAGAAAAGTGAAAGCAGTGGATCAAGTCGTAAGGCAACTGTGGACGAGAAACTAGTGTCTGCAGGGAGGAGACAGTGCGCTCTGTGCGGTCAGCCCACAAGGCGGGGTCGGGAGTCTCTGAAGGCGGGGACACAGCCACCGCGTCCTGCTCTGCTCATCATTACCTCACTACGGCAGGCCCTTCAAGTGCCATCTACATCACTTCTTTAGCTCTCCCATTCTCTGGGGTAGGAACGGGTGCTGAACTATTTCACCGTTTGAGAGAATACAACCAGCCTGCTGCTGCTCCAAACCAGGAGGCCACCAGCACCTCCTCCTCATCTGATAGACAACTCAGGGACCAGGGATGAGGGGGGAGAGCTAGCTCTGGGGGCTCCTGGGCATAGGAATCAGGGTGGCTGCCCACCTGGGGCAGCAGGGATGAGTCACCTCTTCTGACTTACTCTTCTAGCATAAAACATGCCTTACCTTGAACTAGGAAGGATGCAAACAGAGTGCCGAACTTAATACAAGAGCAGCACAGGAAAACTGACCCTGTGGGCATCAGTGGGTAGGTGGGGTCTACTCACCTGCTGTGCCCACCTAATGGGACTTGTGATGGGCTACGCACCATGCACCTTGAGGGTACAGGCAATCTGGAACCCCTCTCTGCTTCCCACGTATGGGAGCACTTGAACTGCAGCTATGCCAGTGGAGGTGCACAGACTTCCCTAAACAGACAGGGACCCCAAAGGACTGAAAGAGTTATAAAAATATACAAAGATATATTTTTATTCTGGAATATTTCATATTTTTAAGAAAGCAATTAGTATTAATTATCTGACATTGGGTAAGAACTGGAAGATCATAGGTCATGTATAAATTACTATTCTATGTAAAATACCAGGAGGAAGAAACCCTATTTCTCCATTCAAAATCTTGATAAATTTAAGTATTTTCCAAAAATAGATATTTTCCATTGGGTAACTAATATGTGTCGAAATGAACCAAAGAAGGCCACCCTAAATAACAGTGCATTTAGGCTGGCTAATGACGAAAACAGGTTTTTGTCAGCATATTTCTTTTTGGTTTTCTTCCTTTCTTTTTCTCTCTTTTGATATGGGGCAGGGGAGGGGGGTGAATTGCATTGCCCCAGGTCAGAAAGAAGCACTTCGGAGTTCTTTCATGTTCCACTCTGGTCTACATAACCGGAAAGCGGCCGAGGGCCTGCCTCAGCTTTTCTGCGATCTGGTGAAAAAACAGAGCAATTGAGACATTATCACCCTGAGATGTTACAACTTCACGGTGATTCATCTGCCCTCTTCTGAGTTAAACATTATAAACTTGTCAAATACTTTAGCTGGTCTGTTTGTCTCTTCTGTAGCCACTAGGACTCTGTGCTGTGGCTAGGGGACCTTGGCCACTGCAGCCTGGCTTCTCACAGTGGGTGGACAGTGTGTGGGAAGCCCTGCGTCCTGTGCCTACCTGCCCATCCGGGGCCAAGGCCGAGGCCTGCCCAATGGTGGGAGCTACATTTTCAGACTAGCCTCTTCTCCAGAGAGAAGGAGGGTGGCTTGGGCTGCCATGCCTACCCAGAGTCCCTTTCTTTTCTGGACGAGTATGAAAGCTCAAACCTCCCTGTTCTGCTCCTCTGCGGTGTATAGAGAGCCAGCATCTCTTGACAGGCCAGGGCACACTGTGAATCTGTTGTGTGTCTGTACCTCCCATAAGGACACTAGTATTTCTCCATTCATCTTGGGACCTTAAACACTTGGAGTAGGTGTGAGTATACAGTAGGTACTCATACATGTTTGCTCCATGAACAGACATGTAAATTTTAATTATTTAAGTGATATTTTGCTATAAGACTCTAATATACAAGCCATGGCCATTATATCAGCACTTAGATTTATGCCAACAGTGACAAAAGGCATGGGTTTCTGTTTTGAATCACAAGGTCAATGATTATGCCACATATGGACTTGATAATTAACAAACCAACAGTACGAGAACTTTAAGAGCCACCTTTCCAGTGTTTTCTCAGAGACAGATGTAAGCTATTACGTTCTAACACACATGCAGAGGCCAAGCCCAGTAGCAGCAGAGCTGACACGGAAGATGAAGGACACAGAGCGACATCGTGAGGGAGAGCGCTCTTGAACAAATTCATCCCATGAGTGTGCCTCCCAAACGCTGCCAACACAGGATTCACAATTATACAGAAAGTACATTAAGCCCAGCTTTTAAAAAGAATTTACAAAGTGTTTTTGAGAGTGCAACCCAAAAGTGACACATGTGGATGTGAGCTGTCCTGCGGGGGTCTCAGTTCCAGCTACACTGACATGGGAGGAAATGCTGTACTCGACGCAGAGGAAGAGAAGATTCAATTCCTTCATTATGGTTTTCAGAATGAAAATGTTTAGGATATTGTGTTGTTTTGGTTTTCCTGAAGAGACTGCTTTGGCAACTGCCAGGCTGGGTCACAAACAAAGGCTGCCTTGGGTTTCCTTCCCTAACTGAAGGGGACAGAACTCCTGGGTGGCAGGGTGACTTCATCTCATTAGGGACTGTCGCTGCACATAGAAAGGCTCAGAAGGAAGGAAGCCACACAGTCAGGACTGACTGCTCAAGGCTTCAAACCTCGAATCCAATGCCTGCTCTGCAAAAGAAAGCTTAAACTTTGCAAAAATTACATTTACTCATTTTATTTTGTATGTGAATCTTTTGTCCGTATATATGTATATGTAACATGTATGTGGTTGATGCCCAGAGAGGCCAGAAGAGGGCATCAGATCCCCTGGAACTGGAGTTGTGGATGATTGTGAACCCCAATGTGGGTGCTGGGAATTGAACCTGGGTTTTCTGTGAGAGCAACATATGTTCTTACCCACTAAGCCATCTCTCCAGCCCCAGGGAAGTTTTTCTGATCCAACATTCCTCAGATGGAAATTTAAAAGATTAAAATAATAATAATAATAATAAAACCACAAACTCTGTTCCTGTAACGCCCTTCAGTTTGCTGCTCGGGTGTGAAGACAAGCGGATCAACTGTACGGTCAAGGTCACTGAACGCCAGCCCCCTCTCCTCACACATGCGCACAAGGCGAGTGGCTGGAGGGCACTCACTGTTTCGTAGAACTGCACTTGCTGCTCCAGGTAGAGGCGGATGACACTGTTGTAATCGTAGATCCGGTTACTGTGGAAGTGGCTCATCTCAGCTGCAACAACAGCATCGCAGGCTTAGTCCTCTGCAAGACGCCACACGGCAGCGCGCGCTTTCCCTGCTTGGCCAATGCTCGCCCTCAACAGCACTTAACCCAGCTAGTGTCTACGCAGCGCCAGTTCTCAGCACAGCTCTATGGAGAGCCCAGAAACAAAGGCTGATGCCAGCACCAAGTGCCACTTTCTGGTAATGGGTGGCTGTCACTGACGAGCATGCTGAACACTAGCCAGCCTCCTCAGGCATGTCTGTCAGCCTTTTTCACCAGACACAGAGATGTCTTGTCTGCTCTCTCATTTTCAAATCTCTAGAAATCAGCTTTTTTTCTTCTTACTAACAGTAAATTGTGCCTAAAATAATGTCCCCAAGCTTCCTTTAGGTTCCACAGTCCCAGGGCAAGGAGGGTACAGACCTCTAGAAGCTGAACTTTGGCGTTTAATACAATAGTATGATATAAAGGCTATTAAGGGAGTCTGTCTCTAAGAAGTAATAAGATGTACAGGTTTAATCAAGCCATCCATCACAGCTAGCCCAAGCCTATCTGCAAAACAAAATGCTACCTGTAAGCAAGGCAGACATTTTAAACTAGCTTTGAACCTCAGTCAGACTCCCACTTGGGTTTCTGCCCAGCGGGTCAGGTTTGATGCTGTGGGGAGCAGCGCTCCACTAGTCACTCACGGCACGTCCTCTCACCTTGCAAAGCGTAAGACATGGTGCCAACGCGCTTCACCATCGTCTGTTTGTCTTGGGGGGTGATTTTACTAGTTGCAACCAGCTTATCACTTTCTTTCACTTTTTCTATTGCTCCCTGGAAAATATATAAATGCAACAGTATTTAAGAAGACAAAGGAGAGACAGGTGGAGCTCTGTGAGTTCGACGCCAGCCTGGTCTACAGAGTGAGTTCTAGGACAGCCAAGGCTACACAGAGAAACCCTGTGTCAAACAAACAGACAGACAGACAGACAGACAACCTAGTCATTAGTTAAGGCAGCAATGCTGACATTCTGCAGACGTGGCACTGAACAGGGAAACCATGCAACAGTAAGAACAGAGGAAAACATCTGAGTCCAGCCCCATCCACGTGCCTCGCAAGCCACAAGGCTGCTGTTCCTGAAAACTGAGATAAAGCTAGAACTTGCAGTGTCATGTGCCATGAAGAGAGAACAAACAGAACTCTGAGATTCTGCGCTGCTGGTGTTTCAAGAGTGCACAGAGAAGAAGGGGCGCGCGAGGTCGGGAAGCCACTCAGTTGTCACACGGGCATCTCTCTCCTGCCATGAAGCAGCATTTCCTGAGCTGGCTTGAGTGTGCACTGTCTGGCTTTACTTTGTCATTTGTAGGAGGCGCAGAGTCAGCTTAAATTCATTCTCAGATGGAAGCAGCTGTGAACGCTGCCGAGGACCCGCTCCAGCATCACCACACTGCTCACTCTTTATGGCTGTCTGCAAAGAGCCTCCACTTCTGTGAGTAAGCGAGGCTCCACCTCCGCTGGGCTAAGTCTGGCAAGAGGAACCCTCCTGAGTTTAACCAGGTATCGGAATTATACAAAGATAATTTATCTGTGTTGCTCTTTCATGGTTCCTCACATAGCACTGCTAAGGTCACAGACTAGCCCTTTGCGAGCTCTTCCTACAAACTCAAGGGCGCCTGGAGACTCTAGAGCCCACAGAGGCCCTCAGAAGAGAGATTAGCCAGATCTTCAGCAGGAAGACAAACCAACCTGTTTTAAAACTTTATAGTGGAAATTGCAGTTTACTACTTCTCCATCTGCTTTCTGAATTGGGGTCTCACGATTAGGCCTGGCTGGCTTTGAACTCCCTGCTGGGATTTCAGGCATGTACCACCCAGTTAGTTTCTTTTCTCTGGATCAAAGTGGCTTTAAACACTGTGGCCATGCTGAATGCCCAGCAGCTCCTACCACACTGTGGCCTTACCTTGTGAGCACCAATGATGTCCGGGAAGCAGCCGAGGAAGCCCTTGTACTCGTGGTTGCACTCCATCAGGAAGTGGAGATCCTTCTTTGGCTGCAACGAGACATGGCTGGCTGTTACTGGTGGAGAAACTCAGGAAGCCAAGGAGACGAAACCAATGGGGAGTGAGCTCCCACAGCCCCCGTGTCTGACTTCAAGTAGCCGACTGCTGCTGTTTTACTTAGGCTGTCTCACTATTTAGGCTCCGGTTGGCCTGGGTATCAGTAAGTAGACCAGGCTGGCCTTGAATTGACAGAGATCCACCTGCCTCTGCCTCCTAAGAGCTGGGATTAAAAGGCATGTGCCACTGTGTCCATCTGTGCTGCTTAGATTTTGTTGTCAACTGCCTGGATTAGCCTGGCCTGAGCAATGTGTGACCATCTGGTGTTTGAGGGCCCCACCCACTATGGGCAGCACCATCCCTAGGCAGACGGGACTTGGCTGCCAGCAAGGAGCTGCCAGGGCTTCAGCTTCGGTTTCTGTCCTGACTTCACTCTATGAGTGACTGCGACCTGCAAGCCTGAGCCAAGTAAACCCTTCTCTTCCCAAGCTGCTGTTCGTCAGAATGTTTTTAACAGCAACAGAAAGTGAACCAGAAAACTCAGTGTTAAGCACTGAGGATCTGTAGAAAACAATCCTTTGAGACTACATTATGAATCTTCTGTTGTGAAGAGAGTGATAAATCACTTTGAGGTTGAGTTGTAAAATTAGGTATTTACCTTATATAATCAGGGAAATTTTTTTTAGTTAATATTGTATATTTTTAGATACTGTTTCTTATTTTTAATCAAATAAAATATAGGCATAAAATTGTAACAAGCAAAAATGTTATAGTTTAATGCCTACATTTTAATAGACAACATACACATAGTACCTAAACTCCTGAGGCTCATCAGAGGCACTTCACAGATGAGGAGAGCAAGCTTAGAGAGGGAAGGCAGCAGTGAGAGGTCTAAGCCAGCTTCCCTCACACATTACAATTCAGGATGGCTGAGAGTGGACCAGAGGTACCGACACCTGCAGGCATTCAATTTCTATCTCCCCACCTCTTTTTTGGAGGGTGTTTGGATTAAATACTGGGCCTTACACATATGAATAGCAATCTAGCCCATTTACCACGGAGCTACAGACCCAAATCTCATTTAGATTTTTTTTCTTAGTCTTTTTGAGAAAGAGTCTTCTCTGTAATTGAGATCAGCTTAGAACACTCTATGTGGCCAAGCTAGCCCTGAGCTCAAGGCTAGCCCTTTACTCCAGCCTCCCAAGTTCTGGCATTAGAGATGTAAGCTACCTGGCTTCATTTGGATTTCTTAATGAGACAGTTATCTACTTTGGCTTAAGTGAAAAAATATTATCGGTGAATAAAATTAACAAAAAGCCTCAGAAACAGAAAGAGGGCATCTGATTTAAATAGCAAATGGGGGTTGAAGAATGACTATGGCCGCACCTGCTCGGCCACAAGGCTGGCGATCTCCTCGTAGGTCTTTCCGGCTTCTGTTATTGCATCATTCAGGTCCGTTTCACCTGAAATGGATTACAGTCTTGTAAGTAACTCACGCTACAAATGTTGTCCTGATACTTGTGGGTTTTGTTATACACTTTACTGATAGCTCTTAATGTAGAAATTTTAAAACACTATCAAAATTGGTGAGAACTCCCAGCCATGTTGGCTAGCTCCCCCCGCCCCCGCCCACCTCGCCCTCCTCCCCCAGACAGGGTTTCTCTGTAGCCCTGGCTGTCCTGGACTTGCTTCGTAGACCAGGCTGCCCTCAAACTCACACAGATCTGCCTGCCTCTGCCTCCCAAGTGCTGGGATTAAAGGCATGTCCTACCACTGCCCAGTGCTAGCTAGCTTTTAACGTCAACTTGACATGGGCTGTAGAGTCACTGGAAGAAGAAAGCTCAGCTGAGAAAATGTCCCTACCAGATTGGCCTACTGTGTGTTTTCCTTATTGGTGATCAATGTAGGAGGTCCCAGCTCCCTGCAGGGTGTCACCCCTAGGTGGCGGTCCTCAGCGCTGTAAGAAAGGAGTCTGGGCAAGCTATGAGGGGCAAGCCGGTAAGCAGGGTTCCTCCATGGCCTCTGCAACAGTTCCTGCCCTGACTTCCCTCAGTGATGGACTGTGATGTGGAACTGTGAGCTGAAATAAACCCTGTCCTCCCCAAGTGGCTTTTGGTCCTGGTGTTTATCACAGTGACAGGAAGCTAACTAGGATCGTGTCAGCTTTTCCCATCCATCTGTGCCCTCTGTTTCCTGTTTCTCTTTTCTTGGGACATACAACATTTTACCTGCAAACACAGGAACACAAGAATAAGGATGCTGTGCTGTGCACCTGGGAAGAGCTAAGCTACCAGGAGGAGGCAGTGTGCAGGGCTCCGGCCCCTCAGGCAGCTCCGTGTGCACACAGAGAGCAGGGGTATATTCCTTAACTCGGTGCTCTTCTTACCTCATTTTATTTATTATTTTTATTAAAAACCCCTTCTTTGTGGGGTGCTAAGAAATGACTCAAGCCCTTTAGTTCACTCTACACTGAATCCCTATGGTGACACACATTCCTCTGTCCTTACTTTGTCCTTAAAGGCGTAACCAGGTCGGAATCAGTTTCTGGTTAACTCTAGTTTTCATACTTCCAGAAGTGACTGTGATCGACTCTGGTAAAACCACACCCTTCTCTGTCATCATTTGTTTACTCTGTTAAAATGCTTCTCTAAAGAGAGCCCCCTTCTCTGGCAAGCCTTTGCTGACTTCCGGCATAGCCTGAACAGGGAAAGCAGCCAATGCTCCCGTGGCTCCTTCTTTACAGGCTGAGAAGTGCGAAGGAGCCCACTCTCTCCAAACAGAACTGGGATGAAATTCCAGTTATGCATTTTGGTGTACATATGTGTGCTATGCTCCAGTCCATGGCAATTACTGTTTTCACTGATGCCCCCATTTTCTTCCTTTGGCTAGGAGAAGGCGCTTCACGTGGTGTCTGAGGCACCTGCTCCTTCTGGGGGAAGCACAAGGAGACATGCTGTGCTCCCCCGTGGAGGAGCTGGCTCCAGGCCTTCTCATGATCATCTTGCCAAACACATTCCCACGTGAGGCTCCCCAAGACTATGGTGCGTTTCGTGGCTTGGCAGGGGCCACGCCGGCAATTCTTACGTTGTTCTGGTGTTGCCACCCATGTGCCGTGGGTGCTGCGAGAGCTTTAGCTCATGTAATTAAGGCAGCGTTGGGAATGAAGCTCCTTCCCAGGACAGAAGACGGACCGTGCAGCCCTGCTCGGGACAGTCTCAACACCACTGACCCACACTGTCTTGAAATAGATGCTTATCTAAAGGAGCGTGAGTGGCTCTTTAGAACAGCAGTTTTAGTAAAGGAGATGACATTCAACATAAAATATACTGCACACTTTTGATACTTGCCAAAGTGCCACATGTAATATAAATATCCAATTGCGTATTGACAGGGCTGGCAGCTCTCGGTGTGCTCAGCAGGCGGTGCTGCTCTGCAGCGGCTCATCTGCTGCACCTTCCCCTGCCCTCTGCTCAGGTGAAGCACGGTCCACAAGGAAGCACAGCAGGTGGCCAGGTCCCCAGAGCCTGCTGTGTGCTCTATGCAGATCTCCAAGAGAAGAGCTCTGGGGCTTCACACATAAACTTGTAACTCGAGAAAACCCCTCTGACTCTGATGTGTCCACCACACAATGCACACAGGCACTTAAGTAATTCAGGAATGGGGACCATCACTGTGCATTTATTGAAAAGGAAAATTAGCCAATGTGGTGGCGCACGCCTTTAATCCCAGCACTGGAGAGGCAGAGGCAGGTGGATCGCTGTGAGTTCAAGACCAGCTTGGTCTACAAAGTGAGTCCAGGACAACCAAGGATACACAGAGAAACCCTGTCTCAGGGGAAAAAAACCAAGAAAAGGAAAATTATAAACAAATACAAATGTACCTTGATACCCGCTGGAGCTGAACACTGCTGCTAAGCTCTGCAAAGCCTTCCCTATCTTCTGGTACTCCTTGGGCAAGGCTGGAAGGAATTATCAAATCGTTAGTCCTCAGAGCAACCTGATGTGCCGTTTGCAGTTCTCTGACTCAGAATAAAAGACATTCAAAATAATTTATTCCTTAATGAAATACTGATGAAGCGATTTCCTACTGTCTATTATTTTAACTATTCAACTAGCAGTGCACTCTGTTATGAACAATCGGCCCTCACATGCACTCACGGGACGGGTGGAGCACAGGGAAGAAAGCCCCCTTAGAAGGTGTCTCACTTCCAAAGCCTGTTCACATGCGTGTGGCCATCGTAGTAATTGCAGACATCACCCCCATATGGAAGGTTTGGCAAATATGGCTCAGTGTGGCAACAAAGGCTCAAGAGGAGGGTGCGTGCATTCTCTCACCTAGGGGACGTGAGGACTCTAACTGACCATACGGTTCCAGGCTCGGGGCTGAGGACCATCCTGGAGAACAGGCTCCTCAGTGGGCACCCATGGCCTTCTGAAAGAAACCACTGCCTGATCTCAGCTACACGGTAACTTCAGAGACAGGCTTAGTCTTGCCCTCTGATTTGCCTGTGTCTGTGGCTAAAGTGTTCACCGTACAGATCAGAAGTTATGAAAGCCTTCTAAAATATCCAGCTAAAATAGCTCGTTACTTTTAAAGTGGAATTATTTATGTGTATTTATTGCTCTCTCTCCTCTCTGTCATGCTGGACCCTGAGCCCAGGGCCTCATGCGTGCTGGGGAGCGCCCTCACTACTTCCCAGGCCGTTTTGTTGTTGTTGTTTTAATGACATTTCTTGAGCTACCTTGGCTATGCTGTTTTCTTGTTCTAACTAGTATGAAGAAGTCAGGTCAGGGAAAGGGTTGGAGAGGGCACTATGCAGGTTAACCCAGTCCCGCGTGTGGTGCAGGGTCCCTGTGAGGCCCGGGGGACCGCACTTACGGCCTGTGCAGCGCTTCCAGTGCTCCTGACCCACTGTCAGCAGCTCCTTCACACCGTCATCCATGGCCTTGGTGAACTTCCCCACAGCATCACACTTCTGTTCGCTGGGAGCAGAGCAGAGACAGCCGTCAGTCACCACAGTGCAGAGACACGGCACAATGCCTAGCCTGTTTCAGGCCGTGGGCTTGATCCCAAGTACTGCCACAAAAAAGATTTCTGCTTTGTTGGGCACTGCATGGATGTCTGTGCCTCTGTGCCACCTTGTCTTATCAGATTTTGCTGAAAACAACTACCATTACGCCAACATTGAAACAGACCTCGAAGAAGCAGGACTTAACCTGCTGCAGTGGACACCACCTGACTACAAACTCCACTGAGCCATGCACTCCTTTCTGAAGATGAGAATTACGGCTGCTGTAGCCAGGGCCGAGGTGGTGAGGCAAAGGAGGAACGCAGGGTGAGGAGGGGAAGGGAAGGGAGCCGCGGCTTACATCTCTATCAAGTCCAAGTCAGGAGCCTCTGGTTCCATGGTGGAGAATATCATGACTCCCACCAGCTCGTCTTTCTCAGCCTTCCTCTTTCCAGTTTTCCATTCCTGTAAGTAAGAACATGGCAGTGTCACAGCTGCCAGCAGGGCGGCGACTCGCTCTTCCGAATCACGGAGCAGAAGGGGGAGCAGCTCAGGTGTTGGATCCCCACTTCCTTCTCGGAAGTAGCTTCCACCCTGTATCCTCAGCCCCACGGGCTGGTGCCTGGTACACCTCAGCATCACTGCACAGGCACAGGGCGTTCTTAGGAGATACGTCTCCTGTGAGCGAGCCGACTCAGCCACATTCCATTTGCAGTGGCCTCCAACATAAACAAAGACTATAAATACCCTCTACGAGACTCTGACAAAATCTGTTTTACCTCTTTACAAAATGTTTTTTTCATGTTATATGTAAGTGTGTGGGCCTGAGTGTGCGCATGTGTACCATGTGTACCGTGCATGCTGAGGAAGAGGGCATCAGGCCCATGGACCTTGAGTTTGGAAACAGGGTCTCTTTCTGAGGCCCAGGGCTTATGGGATAGGTGAGGCTGGCCAGCCAGTGAGCTCCTGCTTCCTCAGCCCTGGGGTTACAGGAGCCTGTCCCCATGCCTGATTTTTATGGTGACTTTATCACTCTTGGAAGGAGGCTTCATGTCAAACAAAGTAAGCAATGTTGAAGATTTATTCTTCTTCTTAAACACATTATGCATAAAACATGACCTTTAGTAGCGCCTTCTAAACCTTGGCAAGTCAATACAATTCTACCCTCTGAAATCCTGTGGGAACTAACTACAACAGAGGGAGGGGCTCCACGCAGCTTCAGTGACTGCAAAGGAGACTCAGAGGCGCTCAAGGGACCTGGCCTCACTGCTCTGATGCTCCAGGAACTCACACACTGGAGCATGTCACAGCAGATAAACCAGGGCTGGCCACAGCAGCCTGCAAGGCTTGCTATACAGGACACAACCCGGGGTGGAGTTCCCACCTAGTGGCAAACTACACCAACCATGTCTATAAAGTCCAGTGAGGCAATCGGTGAGAACAAGGCCCAAATGCCTATCCTAGTCAAGTGCACCTAAGCAGGCAGACACAGCCTAGATGCTTATTACTTAACACATTTTGTAAACGTATTGTCTCTGCAAGGCAAAGACACAAGTTTTAGCAAGGACATCACTCTCTGAAGGTTCCGATGGGAGATAAGGTATTCTGTGAGTTGATTGCATACAAAAAATAACTTGGTAACATTTTTCCCTGGGTCATACTATATTTAGCATTTGCTTTTATTTTTGAGCTGGCCCATGCTTTTATTCTTGAGTGTTTTATAAAATCTGCAACATTTGTTCCATGTAAAATTACAGAGAAAACATCTTTGGAGAATAAACAACACAGTGCAAGCTTACCAAGAGAAGGCTACTTTCAAAGCCAACAGGGAGGGCTAGGAAGGCAGCTTTGCCATGGGTTCCACAAGAAACGTGAGCACTGGCTGAGTGACCGCTAGGGAGTAGGCAGAGAGACCAGCACGTACTCCGCACTTACAGCCTTCGCTACAGGAGGAGGAGTTGGCCCTGGGATAAACGATCTCTCTGGTTCTGCTTTCCTACATGGCACCGCAGGACCAGGAGCCCAAAGACTGAGACAGCTCGCATAGCCCGTTCTCTTCTCCCTCCCGCTCCTCTCCGCCTCCCTCGCCATCTTTCTCTGTCTCTGTCCCTCCGTCTCTCTCTCTCTTTCTGTGTAGCCTTGGCTGTCCTGGACTTGCTTTGCAAACCAGGCTGGTCTTGAACTCACAGAGATCCTCCTGCCTCTGCCTCCCGAGTGCTGGGATTAAAGGCGTGCACTACCATGCCCGGCGGTGACGGTCCATTCTCCCCTTCTCAGGGCCCACATTTGGGGCTTATTCTCCTGACACCCAGATGTGTGGTGTATGTGTGGGGTGGGGGTGGGGGTGGGGCAAGGGCCATACACATGTGAAAGGTCAGACGAGGGCTTCTTCTACACTTTCCATCTTATTCTTCTGAGACAGTCTCTTACTGACCCTGGAGAGCTAGGACGGTAGTTGGCAAGTTCCAATGACCTCAAGATGCTGGGGTCACAAGCATGTGCTTTTAATGTGGGTGTCGAGGATCTGAACTCAGGTCCTCATGCTGTGCACCTGCTATTCTCCATGAGCCCGGAGCCAATCTAAAGAGCACTCTGGAAAAAACCAACCACATCTCCATATTCTTCATCTGTGCTCCACCCACACGGAGCTGGCACTTGCTGGTGGGCAGTTCCCTCACACCACACAACACGTCCTCTTGCTGGGATTCAGGTTTCTGTCCCTTCTTGGTATTTTTGTTGTTGTTGTTTATTTGTGTTTTTCTGGAAAGACTGACAAATAACCAACACTGCTTTGGCTCTTTTCAGACAAAAATTTACTGCGAATACGCTCGCATCCTTTCCCTAGGACCATAGGCGATACCTGCCTTCTCATCTCGGAAACTCAGGAACTGCTGGAAGACGTCACTCTCTGACACCACCGGGTGCCGGCACATCCTGGTCATCCAGGCCTGAAGGCGCTCCATACGCATTTTGATAAATTCTTCTTCAAAGCGACCTAGAAGAGACACACCAAGAGTGACACAGACCCTTCTAAGGAGAATTATACTGCAGCTCCCATGGCTACTGCATACTTGTCAGAAAGCTATTTTGTAAAAGGCTCAGAAATTCATAGGAGGGAAACTAGGCTTTTATTTTATGTATGTATGTGTGCTATATGGACGGTGTGTGTGTGTGTGTGTGTGTGTGTGTGTGTGTGCGCGCGCGCGCCCTCTGGTGTATATGGCCATGCATGAGAACATGGAGGCCACAGGATGATGTTGAGCATCTTGCTCCATCAGTCTCTGCCTGGTTCCTTTGAGACAGGTCTCTCACTGAACCTGGAGCTAGGCTGGCAGCCAGCATGCCTCAGCACTCCTCCTGCCTCTGTCCCCTACAATGCTGGGGTTATAGCACATGTGTGGACAGGCCTGGCTCCTTATGTAAGTGCTGGAGATGTGCACTCAGGGCCTTATGCTATGTAGCAATTGTTCTTTTTTTAAAAATTTATTTATTTATTGTATATGAGTGCTTTATCTGCAGAAGAGGGTATCAGATTACATTATAGATGGTTGTGAGCCACCATGAGGTTGCTGGGAATTGAACTCAGGATCTTTGGAAGAGCAGGCGGCGCTCTTAACCACTGAGCCATCTCTCCAGCCCATAGCAATTGTTCTTATCCACTGAGTCATCTCCCCAGCCCTGACTCCAGTTTTGTTTGTTTGTTTTGTTTTGTTGAGACAGGGTTTCCCTGTGTAGCCGTGGCTGTCCTGGACTCATTCTGTAGACCAGGCTGGTTTGGAACTCACAGTGATCTGCCTGCCTCTGCCTCCTGAGTGCTGGGATTAAAGGGTGCGCCACCACACCTGGCTCCTGACTCTAGGAAAGGGGCTAGAGAGACGGCTCAGCTGGTAAGAGCATTAACTGGTCTTCCAGATAATGCCAGTTCAGTTACCGGAACCTACATGGTGGCTCACAACCACCTGAAACCTCGTCTGACCTCCATGGGCTGTGTCAGGGGCTCCAGTGCCTCTCATGGTCTCCTGCACGTACATGGTGCATATACATACATACAGACATATCCATGTGAAATAATAAGTTAATTAATAAATAAAGAATGAAATTCCAATTTAACATATTAACAAATATACTAATATTTGTTGGCAAGAATAACAACAATGTGAGTTGCAAAGATGTGGCAAAGAACATCTCAAAATGGAAAACTATCTCTAGGTTGGTTTCTGGGCAGGCATGTGAAGCTTCCTAGGTAATCACAGAGTGGTCAGTGAAAGTCACTATACCACTCTTATGAAGTAAATGACTTTAATAGTTCTAAAACATAAGTACTTAGCATTCGTGCTCAGTACCTGTCACCTTGCAGCCAGACATGTCTAATCTAACACATGGGAGGCTGCCACAAGTACTGTGAGTTAATGGCTAGCCTAGGTTACACAGAAAAATCTTACTTAAAAATTAAATAAATGTCTCCCAAACATGTACATGCACATGCATGCACATACACACACAGACACACTGGGGAGGGGTGAAAGGGTACATGTGCACACTCCTGTAGACTATAACTTTGCTCTCTGTTGTTGCTGTTGTTGTTAGCTATGTTTTTTTATGTGTGTGAGTGTTTGCCTGCATGTAAGTCTATGTACCACATGTGTCTCTGTTGCCCAAGAAGGCCAGAAGATGGCGTCAGATCCCTTCAAACTAGAGTTTACGGACAATCTGCGGGCCACTATCTGAAGGCTGGGAACTGAACCCAGGTCCTCTACAAAAGCAGCAGGTGCTCTTTGCCGCTGAGTCGTCCTCCAGCCTCTCTATCTTGTAGTGAAATGGCAAAGGTAGTCAGTCACCCATGACTGCACCTACCAGAGCCAGCAGTCATGTGACGTAGCCCTTCCTGTGTGACATGTAGTGAGCTGGCAAGCACAACACAGCCAACATCAATCGAGCAGCTCTTCCTGTGTGACACATAGTGAGCTGGCAAGCATGACACAGCTAACATCAATTGAGAGGAAACTTTATGATCCCACGAAACAGACTCAGTACCAGCTGAAAGTCTGAAGGCAGAAGTTCCAACACAGCCAGGCAAGGACCTCAACTAACTGTATCCCCAAGAACCAACGCCAAGACTACCACAGCTCTGCTCTGGAAATCAACAAAGACAAACAGCACCTGACAGTGTCTTGCTAGAAAAACTGCTCAACTACCGCTAAAAACCTTGAGCATTTGTGGTATTCTGGGCTGTGCCATCTCCCTGTGCTGCAGCCCTCCCTACTCCTCAGAGGCCATGCCCGGCAAAGCAGGCTGAAGAGACCAGCTGCAACATCACTGCCCTAGGGGGAGGGGAAGGAGGGTCACTTGATGTGGAGCAAGGGAGAGGTGCCCACTCTCTCTGGGCCTGAAGAAGGAGAGCAAATGGCTGTGCTTAGTGGAGACAGCAGAACCAAGCACATGCTAGGCGGAAGCTCTGGGGACGGTGGGGACCAGATGGTGTCTAAGTCACATGCTCCTGCCCAACCATGCGACTGTACATGCAAGGATGATTAGGGGGCTAGGTAGCAAAGGAGACCTAGTGTACTAGTCCCAGCTACAGGGTAGGTTAAGGCTGCAGGGTCACCTGAGTCCAGAAGTTTGGGGCAAGCCTGGGCACTCAGTAAATCCTTATTTCCACAAAGAAACAAATCTTACCCCCCAAACAACACAACAAAGGACCAGGAGAAAGAAAGGCTGCGGAGAACTTCAAGTGACCCGAGGAGCTTTGAAGGCCTCTTCTATTTATAGTTATATTAAGAAACCATGTTGGCACGGGCTCTCTCCAATCAGTCCCAGGCTTCCTGCCAGTCTGTGTGGAGGAGCAAACCTTAGGATGCCAGTCCTAGTCACGCAAAGATGACAACACCGAGCTGTAGGAGAGAAAGCGCTTTGCGACCAGTCTAGGCCAGCTCCTTATGCAAACAAAAATACAAACAGCAACCTTCAGGGAGGCAACGGCAGAATGCTAAGCTGCTACAATGGATTCTTAGCAAGGTCCAGTTTTCATTAAAAACAAAAATAAATGCCTCTAATCACAGCACTTAGAGGGAGACAGAGGCAGGCAGGACTCCTGAGTAGAGGCCAGCTTAGTCTATGGATCAAGTTCCAGGACAGTCAGGGCTACACAGAGAAACCCTGTCTTAATCTCCCCCCCCTACCCCCGCCACAACAAGATTAAAGGGAAATAAACCATAGAGCCCAGCAAACAAAAAGATAGGATCTGTTGAAGAAAAAAGGTAGCCACAGAAATTGTTACTAAGTGTTGCTAGATGTTGGGTGACAAAAATAACGATGGCAAAAGACAGGATCCGAGGTGCAGAGAGCGCCAAGCTTGGAAGCGGCAGAACGAAACTTCTAAGATAGAAACAAAGCATCAACAGCAGCCAGGCCAGAGCTCTGTGTGGGAGACAGCAGGACCAGTGGCTAAGTTGTCACTGCACAATGCAGGCCAGAAGGTACTGGAAAGACATGGAAAACTAGCTGCTGAAGACCCTATAACCAGCAACTACCCCTCAAAAGTACAGGCAGAGGGGCTGAAGAGATGGCTCAGTGGTTAACGGCACTGGCTATGAACCCACATGATGGTTCACAAGCATCTGTAATCCAGTTCCAGGAGATTCAGTGCTCTCCTCTGGCTTCTGAGGGCATGAGGTGTGTATATGGTACACCGACATGCATGTAGGCAAAACACCCATACATATAAAAGTAAATACATTAAAAAAGCAATTAGTCTGAGCATGTTCACTGTCTGACTTTGTGTTACCAATCAAGACAGTGTGGCTGGCAAGAAAATGAACACATGGAGTAAACAAGACCAGACACAAATCACAAGGGAATGTACAAAGGGCGCATGCAACTTATCAGGGAAAGTAGTCTTCCTGGGCGTCTGGATGAAAGTGCGCCTCCTCCTGTGCTGTCCGCAGAGCACACAGCAACCACCCAAACATGCCAGCATGAACGCAGAGCCTCAAACCCCATCAGCAAACTCTTAGGGACATACCTGACTAGACAAAGAGGGTTCAGATACAACATCACAAACACAATTCAAAAAACCTGCTATGCTGGACACTATGGTTTGCATATGAACTCCCAATGCACTGGTGTCCAAGGCTGGGACTCTAGGCTGTGGGACTCAGATGGAGTGGGTTACGGACGCATCGCATCCTCCCTCCCTCCATGCTCTGCTCTACCACGCACAGCCACAGAGCAAAACTTTGACATGTGAGCCCAAGTCAACCATTTCTCCTTTAATTATACTGTTTCTTTCAAGTATTTGTCACAAGAGAAAGTCTGAACAAGATGCGAACTTTCTTAAAAGTGAAAGGCTTTTGCTGCATATAGTTAGGAGAACAGAAAGGCAAGCTATAGGCGCGGCAAGCTATAGATGTGGCAAGCATGTGAACAGCACATCTGATGGAGAATTGTTTCTAGAACACATAGAATAACTTCAGCAATAAAAAATAGACTAACAAAAGTTGTTCTGTTTTGTGTTTTAAAGAACCTGTTTTGAACAGACACTATAAAAAAAAGTCAAGTAGGTAGGAATAGGTGTATGAAAATATACTGTACACAACCCATCAGTAAGAAATAAAATATATTTTCTTCAAAATATACCACTATATACCTACAAGCCTAGTCAGGCAAAATCAATGAAAAACAGACATTACTAAGTGCAGATAAAGATGTGGAATCATGGGTTTTCATGCATCACTGATATGGACTCCAGAATTGTATCCCGTCTGACAAGTTCACAAGCAGGATGCAACCAACTGATCTATTTGTTCTACTGCTGGGAGTTTACCCCAAGGGAAATCTGTTCATTTGTTTGCTAGGCTGCCTGTCATACGTGGCTGTAACCACAGCACTCAGTGGGGGTGGGGGACTGAGGCAAAGACCAGTGCCACTTTAGGGACAGCCTGGATTATATAATGAGGTTCAGGCCAGTCTGAGATATGTAGTGTGCTCTGTCTCAAAAACAAACACAAGAACAAAATATCTGTACCGGTAATGCTAGCAGTTTCACTTACAACTGCCTAGAAGTAGAGGCTCAAATGTCTTTCAGTGAATGAAAAGATAAATAATTCCTGTGTATCCACACAGTCTAGTAGCAGCAACTAAGACAATACATTGGAACAGCAAAAGGAATGAATCTCATGCACTGTTTCCATTCATGATGTACTCCAGAAAGGGCAAAATTATAGCAACAAAGAACTGATCAGATGCTGCCAAGGACAGGGCTAGAGGAAGGAGCTGAAAGTAAGTGCTAAGCACTGTGATGTGTGGGGAGGCAACAGACAGACCCACCCCATGTCACAGCACAACAGTGGTTACAGGACTGTAACAGTAGTTACCAAGATCTGTAGAGCTGTACACAGACTGCACTTAGTGCACACAGTTCAACAGCACATTTCCAGGAAATGCAGCCTGAGCGTGCCTTCAGAGGAGTGCACACGAGTCTATCTTCCAGTAGGATGGGCTCGGCTACCAGCAGTGTGCTACCCAATGCGGTACATGAACATCATGGGTCTCACTCAGCCTCCAGGGTCTAAACACACCATCAACTGCACATGTAAGAGCGCAGAGCAAGTACTACATAGGCTTAATGATTTGGGACCTAGTCTTAGGCTTGGGAAAGATGGCAGCCTTCTTCATAACAGAAGGGACCTGGCAGACACATGTACCTGGGACACTCTGAACTTCCTCTAGAGCAAAAGAATCAGTAGCTAGTTTATTAATTAGTGATTGTAATTTAATTATTTTTATTTAACAATACTCCTTGTGAAAATCCTTTATATACAACTGGCATAACTATGACTTT
The DNA here is from genome assembly GCF_964271855.1 of Acomys minous. Classification (NCBI taxonomy): domain Eukaryota; kingdom Metazoa; phylum Chordata; class Mammalia; order Rodentia; family Muridae; genus Acomys; species Acomys minous. Next base: position 137,040,039 of record NC_140485.1, on the reverse strand, counting down.
GCTTTGTATTTTATGCTTACTAGGTTTTTATACCAGGTTCCAGAGACTAGTAAACAAGTTGGTGCAAGGGACTTATGTTAACCCATTTTTTGCAAACCTTAGCTAAGTTTTTGGTAAGAACGTGAAAATAATATTCTGGAAGCCTAAATACAACCTGTTGATTCTGTTCTGTCTCACAAAGAGCAAAATCTGCAAGCAGAATGTCATCTCTGAACCCTCTAGGACAAGCATCATGACATCATCTCCCACTTCCTCTTCCTTTTGTCTAGGAGTTCAGAGAGGGGAGGCTATACACAGCACTGATCTTGTGGGTACCACAGGCAGGAGGCAAGGGGAAACAACGCAGTCCTGTGCCTCTCAGCATCTTCGGCAGGCCTCCAGAGAACGGTCAAAGCCTGACTTTCTTGAGACCAAGGCTGCTGTTTGCTTTGCTGTGCCGTGCCATGCCCCTGGCTGCGTGCCTGTGTTTAAAGAGTAAGCTTGATGTGGAAACACTGTGGACTCTGTGATGCTGTAAATCAATACTGAATTGCTTGGCTGAAAACCTTGGCCTATTCATTTAAAAGCCATGAAGCACATGCTATTCCAATCAGTGCATTAAAGTAGAGTATAAAATTCACACACACAGACTAAAATGTAAAAACATGAACTGGAAACAAATCAAGAGTTTTAAAAAGCTCAGACTTAAAGCAGAAAGGACGCCTAGAAGGACAGGAGCACCATCTGAGCCGGTTGTAGAGTGCTTCGTGTGTATGCTGACACTGAGTAGAAGGCAGCTACAGTCTCCAGTACCCTGAGGTCCACTGCCTGGCACTAACCAGCTCTATGGAAACACTGCAGCATCACTAACAGGACTGCTGGGATGGATGTGCTATGGAAACACCGCAGCATCATAGGACCACTGGGATGGATGTGTCTACCTAGGAGCAGAGCAACCCTCTCCATCCTACTGTGAAAATTTCAAGTTTTTGAAGTTTCCAAAAGAAAAAAAAAACCAACTTATTTAAAAACTAAAAATTTCACTCTCCACCAAAACCTAAAACCAGCCAACCAACCAAAGAAAAATAAACAAACAACCCTCCAGAGGAAAGTATCCTAGCTAAATATTAGCTGGCTCCTATCTCATAACCTAAAAATAAGAAGCTTCAGGGTCAAACACAAATTCCCTGTTCAGGAAGACAGAAAGAGCCTGTCTGAGGCTTTTGGGGTCTGTCCTATGAAGATCAAAGTGCCCACCTGTAAGGGCTGAAAGGAAAGCACTCAGGAAGTGTGCTGGCACACTAGGATGGCCTGGGGACAGGGTGTGGCTGCAAAGCCGAGGTCAGATTATTTGTGGTCCCCCCTATGCTCCTCAACTCTTGCTGAGGGTTGAGGCTTCCTCAGCCTCTCTCAACCTTTGGGGAGCATTCCTCCTCCCTCCAAGCCCGGCTCCCCTCTCTCCCAGACCTGTCTAGATCTGGCCAGTTAAGCCTCTCCCTCTTTCTCTGCCTACTCCTTTCTATACTGAAGGTTTTGTCATGTGAACACTTTCTACTTATCTTCCTGTGCTCTGAGTCACACTCACTGAGTCCTCACGTTTACCTCTGTCCCTCTCTAGAGGACACTTAGATCTGAGAGGATGACAGTTTCTGAGGACAGACAAACCCTTTCTGACCAGATGTTTAGGAGGTCAGGGGCAGGTGGGCTTCTTAGCAGAGGATATTCATTTATAAAGCTATTTTAACTATTTTAAGTTATGTGTGTGCGTGTGTCTATGTATAGTTGTGTGTACATGGATGAGGTGCTGGTGGAGGCTGCAGCTGGAGGTGCAGGCAAGTGTGGCGTGCCCAACACAACTGCTAGAAACTGAGGCTGGCCGTCTGCAAGAGCAGTGGACATCCTTAACTGCTGAGCCACTCCAGACTTACTTACCAGAAGATTCTGGGGGCAGGACAAGGAGGAAGAAATGGGAACTTTAAACAAACAAACAAACAAACAATCAAACATGAGAGGCTTCTAATGAGTAATGAAGAACCCAGGAGAAAGGTCTACCTCATGCACAACCCGGAGGCTCTGACCTCTCCACATGACACACACAGAGTCGGGCGACAGAACCTTCTCTTGTTCTTTGGGTCTCAAACTTTTACTTTCATTTTAGGCTGTGGAGATAATGTCTATTTTCTGAGGTTCCATTCTCACACTTCAGCACAGTTTGCCAGAAGTTTCTATCAGGTGCTCAGGTAACGCCCACATTTCGGCACAGTCTCTTCACAGCGACAGTAGTTACTACTCCCTGCGTATCAGGAGGAGCCTGCCTGCGGCTCTCCCTGTGGCATTTTCAACAGCATTGCTCACACTCACCTGTGACCTGCTTGTCTGGAAGAGAAGGGATGGGAATAGCGGACCCAAACTTAACCAGCAGACGTTCATACAACCAGTCAAAGTGCTTGTATCTGTGGTTCACAGAGCGGTTAGTGTTCTACAGAACAGGGGAGAGAGACAAAAGCATCGTCAGTGCCACGTACTGTAATGGAGGAGAACGCAAGCTGCAAGCAGCCCAGTTTTGAGGGCAGGTACTCACAGTGGGCGTTAGCTGATACTCAATGTAGCTTTTCAGGCCGTACATCTTGGAACCTTTCCGGGGATCTGCTACCACACAGTCAAACGTAGAGGTAGGGTAAACCCACATTGGGCCATAATCTCCAACCTGAACAATGATCCAGGACAAGTTAATTCTGTAAGTCGGGAAAACGGTAATACGACCGCAATGGAGTGGAGAGCAAGTCCTTTCAGAATTAGTACCCTACGGCAGCCGTTCCTGCTCCTACTGGAGAAGGAAAGACTGGTCTGGAGTCCTAGCAGACATCTCATCTGAAAACCCAGTTGTTCAGATGAACCCACTGCACCCATGTGGGCATCTTGTCTCACGAGGAAGACAAACTGGCTTCCATCTAAGGAGCTGAAGTACAGAGCATTTCCCACAGATGACAACTTAGAGCCAAATGGGACAAAGCTTACTCACTCTCACTCTCTCTAACTTTTAAGATTGATCGTTCTTTTATGAAACAAAAGTTTAAATACCAAGATTTGTCAATGATGCCATAGTCACAGTTTTGGTATGCACTCTCATCTGGTTTTTAACTTACTCCAAGGCTGACTGGTGAAACAGTTTTCAAATAAGTAACTGGCCTATGATGATGCCTGGAGCAGCACTGGTTTAACTTCAAACATGAGTTATGAGACTGACCACATGCCATTACTTCAGGCATGGTGGGTGTTGGGGCATTCTGTTTCTCAAAGTCAAGACCCAAAGCTGGGCATGGTAGCACACACCTGCAATCTCAGGAGGCTGAGGGAGAAAACTGTGGGTTACACAGTAAGATCCTGTTACCAACAAAACAACACACCACCACCAAAAAATAAAATAAAATCCAAAAAAGGGAGAACAAGACCCAGTCTAACACCTTTCCCCAGGGACTCATTGTGTGAGTGCAGAAACAGTAACCAGCTGACTTGCTGTCTCCAAGCAGCATGCCTGCCAGGCCTCCCGGGCACTGCCTGCCTGTTCTTCTGCCCTGTCCTTTGTGTGTCCATGATAGAGGCCCAGGCTCAGAAGGTCGGGCGAGGCTTCTCACACTTGGACTATTCCAGGGGTTTGCTTGGAGTGGACAAGGAAGGGGAATAGCTGAGCTCCACATGGGGCATGGAGAGCTGGGGTGCCAGTCTTAAGCTCTGATCATCCCTGCTGTCCTGAATCTGGCTGTTTTCATCCTGTTAAAACTGCATCCAAGGCGAGAGAGGTGGCTATAGAGGACCATGGACGCCAGGGCTAACCCACAGGCTCATAGCAAACCCCCCTAAAGAAGCAATAGTCTTGAGCTGGTTCTGGTCCATGAATTCCCAAATGGAAGGAAATGGTTACAGATATGAAAGCTCCAGATTATAGGGCAGTGAATTAACAAAGAACATAAAGGGAGAGCTGGATATGGTGGTTCATGCCTGTAATCCTAGGACATAGAAAGTGAAGGCAGGAGGGTCAGGAGTTCAAGGCTAGCCTCAGCTACATTGAGACCCTGTCTCAAAACAAAAATACAAGCAAAAACCCCTCAAAACCTAACCAAACAAAATGGGAAATGCAGGATGGGGTCACTAACTCAGGAAGGAATGTGAGGACTTGAGATGATTAATAAGGCACCAAAGATTGTCTAAGAATACACAAAAGAACAACACAAGCCCTTATTGCCGTAAGAACACGCTGTCTTCCTGGACTAGGACAGAAAAATAAAAGCAAATTCTGTACTTTAGAAATAAGGTGAACTAACACACTGTGTGCAAATGGAGCAATGTTTCTGGCAAAGGGAGCCTCACTCATGGAGCAGGGCATCTGCCGCTCTTGTTTGTTTGTTTGTTTGTTTGTTTTGGGACAGGCCAGCTCTACAGTACTTGTTAGCCCAGAACTCAGGACACAGGCCCGGTTGGCTCCAAACCTACAGCAGCAGCCCTTCCGCCTCTGCCTCCTGAGGATGAAGAGTGCAGCCAGTGCCACCGTGCCCAGCCATAAGACAGGTGTCAACTTTGCAGTGAGGGAAGCATGGTTAGAAGTGAACAGCAAAGCAGCAGCAGGTGGAGCAGGGGAGACAGCTCTGGGCAAGCAGGGCCGGCAAGCACAAGAGGACAGGAAGCTCGCCTATCTCTCACTCTGCCAGGGGTGGAGGAGTGAACGCAAGGTGGAGTCACTAAGTCACAGAGGTGGCTGAGGACTGGAGACGCTTAATAAGACACCAAAGAGGTTTCTAAGAATACACAGTGAAGCTGCCTCAGGGCCTATGTCCAGGACATGGCGTTCAGGACAGCAACTGAGGGCCTGTCTTGAGCAGCAATCTTCCAAAAAGAGGAGAAAGGGCAACTGTCTGACTCCCCAAACTTGCCAGACCCTATGTTATCAGCAAGTAATGTTAGTTTTTATCCTAAGCACAAACCAGATCTCTGTTTTTCCTTCGCCTCCTGAAGACTCAATGGCTTTTCCTTTCTTTTGCTATGGAGAAGCTGCACAAGCAGGCCTGCCCACAGCTCATGAGTCTACCTCTGCCAACACTCATGGACAAAGCACAGGCTGGACTTCTTGCTCTGTTCTGCCATTGTCACGCCTGTGACAAAGTCCACATTAATGTGTGAGGGGCAGGCCACGGGCTCTTAGCTCCACAGAGCTTTAAATTTAGTGAGAAAACTTGTGATGTATGTATTTTCAGTTTTCCCCAGCATGGTACAAACAAAGGTTCAAATCTTCTTAAATCAAACTGCTCAGATGACAGTTACTGCAGATATGCTTTGAGGGACAAAGAGTACAGGTGGCTTTGTGATATTATACCTCTGTTTGGAGGTTCCTAGAATTTGAAGCTTTTATAGATGAGGGAAAATAGTAATTAAAGGGTCCACTATCACTCCTGGTGTTTTATCATGCATCCCCTGAAACCATCAGAAAGCTGGTGGTTCCTCCTACTTGTCTGCAACCATGGTGATTGCATCCAAGGCTTCCCTCAGCTACAGGTTAAGTCAACAGGGTTACAAAATAGTCACAGAAGCCCCCTGCCTAGAATTTCACTTGGGATTCATTGGGCATTGCTTAGACAGAAAATGCATTAACTATCGAAGTATGGGATGTCACCAAAGAGCCCCCGTCATATTATGTAATAACCATTTTACCAAGACAGAGTCAACTGTTTGTGGTGCCATTCACTCCCGCTGTTATTTGCTAGCCCTTATCTCTTGAGCTGACAGCTGGGTTATTGGAAGAAATTCTATTCCCAGCACAGTGGGAAAACACCTTCGGTCTAAGGATGTGCTTCTACTTTCATCAGAGTAGAAACCTAAATATTTTAACTGAGCCTATTGGTTAAATAAATATGGCTGGTAGAAAAACAGAATATAAAATAAATTCTAAGTCTTAAAGTCTCAGAAAAGAAAAGGAACAGTATTAACACGTATGAGGGATGGTTCAACATTAATAGTGGAAAGATAAAAATGGAAGAAAGTGAGAAGCCGAAACAGTTATTAGTTTACCCTAGTTATCTTTAGTACTCCTAATAACACGTCAACTCTCTGGGACAGAGTACTTAAAAATACTTCCAAACCACTACTGTGCTGAACGTGGGTGTTGTAAGAAGCCTTAACGAGAACTGAAGCAAACAGACAAGACTGAGTAGACTTACAATGATGGGGATCTTCTCTTTGGGCTTTGCCAGCTGCTTGGCCAACAAGTACTGTTCTAGGCCGGGTTTCGCAAATCCAGGGAATCTGATCATGGAGAAAGTGCCTGTCAGTCTGTGTCCTTCCATACAAACCCTACAGTCCCTACCATGCGACCAACTGTTAACGCTCCGGTTTTAACCCTGTTCTGTCTTTCAGATGGAGACTGTGAAGTGAAACCAATATAATCAGATGGCCCAACGACCCGTTAGCTACTCAGTGATCTTGAGCGGGGAAAGAGCGCTTATGGCACCAGTGAGTGTGGTGCTGACAGGTACTCTACCCGCCGAACTAAGTTGTAAAGAAGCTATTAGCAGGAACGGAGTGAAGGGCAGATGTAAACAGAGTCCTCCTGGCTCCCAGGATGCAGCATGGCAATTGGACTTGGCCACATGGAGCCACCTGCTAACACGTCTGCATCTATGCAGTCAATTATTAAGTAAACAGCAATGCACTCTATTAATTTTGACGATGCGCTCCCACAATGCTGCAATACATTTAAACTCCCAGCCTCCTCTTCTGGCACAAGCCTTATGTTCTACACCTAGACCACAGCTAACATATAAAGTGAATGTTGAAAGCACTGAGTACTCAAAGTACATAAAGGCTTTAAGTTACTCTCTGCACCAAAAAGAGGCAGACGACTTGGAGGTGCTCTAATTGGCTTCAGTCTGGAATGGCATTTTAGAGCACACGGATCTGTAACTAAAGCCAGCCTCTTTGCTTCAGACACAAGGCAACTGGGCTGAAACAGGGTCCCGGGAGTCTGGACTCCTGATTCGCCCACATCTGTGTAAACCTGAGCACTGTACCCACCATAGGCTTCCGTTTTCCCTGCAGTAAAGTGGGAATGCCACATACCACAGAGGGAGGCGAGGGCACATGAGCCACTCCACACAATGTCTGCCACATGGGACACGAGTAACAGCAAAACCTCATGACAGTTGCTACTAACATTATTTTTAGCTTTCTGTAGCTAAAAAAATTTCCTAATAATAATTATTTTTATTGATGAACCATTAGTCTATCATGGAGTACCTGCCGTGTGCTGGACTACAGGTGTGTGCTCCACCTGCTGTGCGCTGGACTACAGGTGTGTGCCCCACCTGCTGTGCACTGGACTACAGGTGTGTGCTCCACCTGCTGTGCGCTGGACTACAGGTGTGTGCCCCACCTGCTGTGCACTGGACTACAGGTGTGTGCTCCACCTGCCGTGTGCTGGACTACAGTTGTGTGCCCCACCTGCTGTGCACTGGACTACAGGTGTGTGCTCCAACTGCCATGCACTGGACTACAGGTGTGTGCCCTACCTGCTGTGCGCTGGACTACAGGTGTGTGCTTCATCTGCCGTGCACTGGACTACAAGTATGTGCCCCACCTGCCGTGCACTGGACTACAGGTGTGTGCTCCACCTGCTGTGCGCTGGACTACAGGTGTGTGCCCTACCTGCTGTACGCTGGACTACAGGTGTGTGCTCCATCTGCCGTGCACTGGACTACAGGTATGTGCCCCACCTGCTGTGTGCTGGACTACAGGTGTGTGCCCCACCTGCCATGTGCTGAACTACAGATGTGTGCTCCACTTGCCGTGCACTGGACTACAGGTGTGTGCTCCACCTGCTTGGCTGGAGGCTTTTTAATTGAATAAACACTTCCCTTACTAATCCTATGAAACTGATGAAATGAAATCAGCTTCTAATCTAAGATTAACGGCCAAAAAAACCTCCAAATTCAGTAGATTACTGGATAGAAAAAAAAAATCAAACTTCATTTGCACTGCTGTATGTATGGTCTGTGCACCCTCTGTGGCCCCCCCTCCCCCCGTAAGCTTACTTGTTAAGGGGCAGCTTCATGGAAGAGGTGCCTGGACGACTGTTTCCCCGCGTGGTGCCCCCTGTTTCAGCTGACTCTGAATCCTTAAAGTAAGGTGATGAGGACTTGGGGTCATCCCATTCTTCATCCCACTCATCGTCATCACCAGTTGCTATAGGTGGAGAAAACAAAAACAGAAACAGCAAGAAAGAAAACAAAAATGAGACTGCTGAGCTGTGAGTGACAGTGTTGCTTGAGCACTGGGGTAAGGAGAGGGAGAGCAGTGTGCAGTGCCGACTGCCCAGTGGATCTGAAGAACGCGGGCTTTGCAGTCAGTCTTAAGGCCTGATTGACAAACCCTGCTTTCTTTTAACGCAAAAGACAAGTCAGAAACACATTAAACAGCAGCCAGGGTAACAAAATCTTGGCGAGTGCCTTGAGATGACACGAGGCACAGCATCTTCAATCAGTGGTGCTGGGAAAATGACATCTGCACACAGAAGAATAAAACCAGGCCCTTATCTTACATCATATATAAAAGCAAACAGGAGGTCAGTTACTTAAATGTCAGTTCCCAAACCATTAAACTCCCACAGGACAATGGGAAGAAAACCCTGACACTGTCCTCAGCACTATGCTTAGATGTCACACCAGGGTCGGGGGACTAAAGCAAAGATAACAAGTAGGACCACATCCAACCAACAGGCTTGTGCACAACAAAGGAAGCAACAGTCGGTGGAGAACATGCACCTAGATAGAGAGAACACCAAGGGAGATACCGGGTGAGCATCCCAAACACACAGGGCTCACACAATGCACAGTGAAGGGTCAGAGAGAGGGCTTACAGTTCAGAGCTCTGGCCGCTCCCAGCACACACACGGTGGCTAGACGCAGTCTGTAACTCGAGTTCCAAGGGATCTAGTGCCCTCTCCTGGCACACAGTGAGTGTGCAGATACACATATAGGCAAAATACTCACACATATAAAACAAAAGTAAATAAAATCCCCCCAAAGCAGCACCCCCTCAACCATCCAACAGCGAGAAGGCAAACACCAGAGGCCTCTTTGCTCATGGGTTCCCTTTTTGCAGTTTTCGTTACCTGTGGTCAACCATGGCCTGGGATACAGTTTACGGAAGACTCAATGTAGTAGCTGTGGTTAATGCAATCTCACACCTTCCTGTTCCAGCCTGCTTGGGGTGTGAACGTTCCCTCGGCCCAGCCAGTACAGGTTGTTACCATGGTTATTAGATAGGCTGCTGCAGAACCACAGTGCTTATGCTAACAGTGGTACAGGAGAGTACAAGAACGGTGCCAAGGCCAACCATTATAACCATGAAGACCTGTAAAGTCCTTTCCTTAGATGAAAAGTGAAAGGGTTTTTTTTTTCACTTACACAGGAAAGAAAAAAGTTGTATCAATTATGGTTGCTAAGAGCTACAGGAAGACTGAATTAAAGTTGTAACATCTCTCTGTGTATACAGACGTACATGTGTATGTTTATATTGTTCATGTATGTCTTTGTGTCTGTGTACATGTGGAGGGCAGAGGACAGCTTATTAGAGTCACGTCTCTCCACCTCCTATGCGGAGCCCAGGAACCAAACTTGGGTCGGCGGTGGCAGGCAACAACTTTTACCCTCTGGGTCACACTGCCGGCACCAATATCACACTAGTTATCAGAAAAAATGCAAAAGAAAACCACAATGAGCTGTCACCAAACCTGTTAGGGTGGCCATGGTCAAAAGGTCAGGAGATCAGTAGCAATGGCCAAGGGTGCAGAGAAAATGGAGCCTTGATGGGAACGGGAATCAGTGCAGAATGATGGATATCAGTGCAGTTACAGAAAGTTATGGGGACAGAAGCAGGGAAAAATGACTCATCTGCCCGTTAGGAATTAGAGCAACACCTTACAGCCATCTTTGCTCTAGCATTCACTGAAGCACTACTTGTGGTAGCCAAGATGTGGAGTCAACCTAGTGTTTGTTAGCACGTGGACTATGGAGAAAGTGTGGGGCACATGTACAACGTGGGATCATTTAGCTTGAGAATAGGGATCTTGTCTGCAATAAATCTGGATGATACTATAATACTTAAAACATCCCCACACCCAGAAGGCCAAGCACTAGCATAAATCATATATAGAATCTTAAACACTACTAAGTGTGTGGAAGAACTGTGGCCACTAAGGGTGGGGTAGGGATGCAGGGTTGTAGGCAGGATGAGGAGAGGATGCAGGGATGTAGACAGGATGGGGAGAGGATGCAGGGATGTAGGCAGGATGAGGAGAGGATGCAGGGATGTAGGCAGGATGGGGAGAGGATGCAGGGATGTAGGCAGGATGAGGAGAGGATGCAGGGATGTAGGCAGGATGGGGAGAGGATGCAGGGATGTAGGCAGGATGAGGAGAGGATGCAGGGATGTAGGCTGGATGAGGAGAGGATGCAGGGATGTAGGCAGGATGGGGAGAGGATGCAGGGATGTAGGCAGGATGAGGAGAGGATGCAGGGATGTATGTGGGATGGGGAGAGGATGCAGGGATGTAGGCAGGATGGGGAGAGGATGCAGGGATGTAGGCAGGATGGGGAGAGGATGCAGGGATGTAGGCAGGATGGGGAGAGGATGCAGGGATGTAGGCAGGATGGGGAGAGGATGCAGGGATGTAGGCCGGATGGGGAGAGGATGCAGGGATGTAGGCAGGATGGGGAGAGGATGCAGGGATGTAGGCAGGATGAGGAGAGGATGCAGGGATGTAGGCAGGATGGGGAGAGGATGCAGGGATGTAGGCAGGATGGGGAGAGGATGCAGGGATGTAGGCCGGATGGGGAGAGGATGCAGGGATGTAGGTGGGATGGGGAGAGGATGCAGGGATGTAGGCAGGATGGGGAGAGGATGCAGGGATGTAGGCCGGATGGGGAGAGGATGCAGGGATGTAGGCAGGATGGGGAGAGGATGCAGGGATGTAGGCAGGATGGGGAGAGGATGCAGGGATGTAGGCCGGATGGGGAGAGGATGCAGGGATGTAGGTGGGATGGGGAGAGGATGCAGGGATGTAGGCAGGATGGGGAGAGGATGCAGGGATGTAGGCCGGATGGGGAGAGGATGCAGGGATGTAGGCAGGATGGGGAGAGGATGCAGGGATGTAGGCCGGATGGGGAGAGGATGCAGGGATGTAGGCCGGATGGGGAGAGGATGCAGGGATGTAGGCAGGATGGGGAGAGGATGCAGGGATGTAGGCAGGATGGGGAGAGGATGCAGGGATGTAGGCAGGATGGGGAGAGGATGCAGGGATGTAGGCAGGATGGGGAGAGGATGCAGGGATGTAGGCCGGATGGGGAGAGGATGCAGGGATGTAGGCCGGATGGGGAGAGGATGCAGGGATGTAGGCAGGATGGGGAGAGGATGCAGGGATGTAGGCAGGATGGGGAGAGGATGCAGGGATGTAGGCAGGATGGGGAGAGGATGCAGGGATGTAGGCCGGATGGGGAGAGGATGCAGGGATGTAGGCCGGATGGGGAGAGGATGCAGGGATGTAGGCAGGATGGGGAGAGGATGCAGGGATGTAGGCAGGATGGGGAGAGGATGCAGGGATGTAGGCAGGATGGGGAGAGGATGCAGGGATGTAGGCCGGATGGGGAGAGGATGCAGGGATGTAGGCCGGATGGGGAGAGGATGCAGGGATGTAGGCAGGATGGGGAGAGGATGCAGGGATGTAGGCAGGATGAGGAGAGGATGCAGGGATGTAGACAGGATGGGGAGAGGATGCAGGGATGTAGACAGGATGGGGAGAGGATGCAGGGATGTAGGCAGGATGAGGAGAGGATGCAGGGATGTAGGCAGGATGGGGAGAGGATGCAGGGATGTAGGCAGGATGAGGAGAGGATGCAGGGATGTAGGCAGGATGGGGAGAGGATGCAGGGATGTAGGCAGGATGAGGAGAGGATGCAGGGATGTAGGCTGGATGAGGAGAGGATGCAGGGATGTAGGCAGGATGGGGAGAGGATGCAGGGATGTAGGCAGGATGAGGAGAGGATGCAGGGATGTATGTGGGATGGGGAGAGGATGCAGGGATGTAGGCAGGATGGGGAGAGGATGCAGGGATGTAGGCAGGATGGGGAGAGGATGCAGGGATGTAGGCAGGATGGGGAGAGGATGCAGGGATGTAGGCAGGATGGGGAGAGGATGCAGGGATGTAGGCCGGATGGGGAGAGGATGCAGGGATGTAGGCCGGATGGGGAGAGGATGCAGGGATGTAGGCAGGATGGGGAGAGGATGCAGGGATGTAGGCAGGATGGGGAGAGGATGCAGGGATGTAGGCAGGATGGGGAGAGGATGCAGGGATGTAGGCAGGATGGGGAGAGGATGCAGGGATGTAGGCAGGATGGGGAGAGGATGCAGAAATGTAGGCCGGATGGGGAGAGGATGCAGGGATGTAGGCAGGATGGGGAGAGGATGCAGGGATGTAGGCAGGATGAGGAGAGGATGCAGGGATGTAGGCAGGATGGGGAGAGGATGCAGGGATGTAGGCAGGATGGGGAGAGGATGCAGGGATGTAGGCCGGATGGGGAGAGGATGCAGGGATGTAGGTGGGATGGGGAGAGGATGCAGGGATGTAGGCAGGATGGGGAGAGGATGCAGGGATGTAGGCCGGATGGGGAGAGGATGCAGGGATGTAGGCAGGATGGGGAGAGGATGCAGGGATGTAGGCAGGATGAGGAGAGGATGCAGGGATGTAGGCAGGATGGGGAGAGGATGCAGGGATGTAGGCAGGATGGGGAGAGGATGCAGGGATGTAGGCCGGATGGGGAGAGGATGCAGGGATGTAGGTGGGATGGGGAGAGGATGCAGGGATGTAGGCAGGATGGGGAGAGGATGCAGGGATGTAGGCCGGATGGGGAGAGGATGCAGGGATGTAGGCAGGATGGGGAGAGGATGCAGGGATGTAGGCAGGATGAGGAGAGGATGCAGGGATGTAGGCAGGATGGGGAGAGGATGCAGGGATGTAGGCAGGATGGGGAGAGGATGCAGGGATGTAGGCCGGATGGGGAGAGGATGCAGGGATGTAGGTGGGATGGGGAGAGGATGCAGGGATGTAGGCAGGATGGGGAGAGGATGCAGGGATGTAGGCCGGATGGGGAGAGGATGCAGGGATGTAGGCAGGATGGGGAGAGGATGCAGGGATGTAGGCAGGATGGGGAGAGGATGCAGGGATGTAGGCCGGATGGGGAGAGGATGCAGGGATGTAGGTGGGATGGGGAGAGGATGCAGGGATGTAGGCAGGATGGGGAGAGGATGCAGGGATGTAGGCCGGATGGGGAGAGGATGCAGGGATGTAGGCAGGATGGGGAGAGGATGCAGGGATGTAGGCAGGATGGGGAGAGGATGCAGGGATGTAGGCAGGATGAGGAGAGGATGCAGGGATGTAGGCAGGATGGGGAGAGGATGCAGGGATGTAGGCAGGATGGGGAGAGGATGCAGGGATGTAGGCAGGATGGGGAGAGGATGCAGGGATGTAGGCAGGATGGGGAGAGGATGCAGGGATGTAGGCAGGATGGGGAGAGGATGCAGGGATGTAGGCCGGATGGGGAGAGGATGCAGGGATGTAGGTGGGATGGGGAGAGGATGCAGGGATGTAGGCAGGATGGGGAGAGGATGCAGGGATGTAGGCCGGATGGGGAGAGGATGCAGGGATGTAGGCAGGATGGGGAGAGGATGCAGGGATGTAGGCAGGATGGGGAGAGGATGCAGGGATGTAGGCAGGATGAGGAGAGGATGCAGGGATGTAGGCAGGATGGGGAGAGGATGCAGGGATGTAGGCAGGATGGGGAGAGGATGCAGGGATGTAGGCAGGATGGGGAGAGGATGCAGGGATGTAGGCAGGATGGGGAGAGGATGCAGGGATGTAGGCAGGATGGGGAGAGGATGCAGGGATGTAGGCAGGATGGGGAGAGGATGCAGGGATGTAGGCCGGATGGGGAGAGGATGCAGGGATGTAGGCCGGATGGGGAGAGGATGCAGGGATGTAGGCAGGATGGGGAGAGGATGCAGGGATGTAGGCAGGATGAGGAGAGGATGCAGGGATGTAGACAGGATGGGGAGAGGATGCAGGGATGTAGACAGGATGGGGAGAGGATGCAGGGATGTAGGCAGGATGAGGAGAGGATGCAGGGATGTAGGCAGGATGGGGAGAGGATGCAGGGATGTAGGCAGGATGAGGAGAGGATGCAGGGATGTAGGCAGGATGGGGAGAGGATGCAGGGATGTAGGCAGGATGAGGAGAGGATGCAGGGATGTAGGCTGGATGAGGAGAGGATGCAGGGATGTAGGCAGGATGGGGAGAGGATGCAGGGATGTAGGCAGGATGAGGAGAGGATGCAGGGATGTAGGCAGGATGGGGAGAGGATGCAGGGATGTAGGCAGGATGGGGAGAGGATGCAGGGATGTAGGCAGGATGGGGAGAGGATGCAGGGATGTAGGCAGGATGGGGAGAGGATGCAGGGATGTAGGCAGGATGGGGAGAGGATGCAGGGATGTAGGCCGGATGGGGAGAGGATGCAGGGATGTAGGCCGGATGGGGAGAGGATGCAGGGATGTAGGCAGGATGGGGAGAGGATGCAGGGATGTAGGCAGGATGAGGAGAGGATGCAGGGATGTAGGCAGGATGGGGAGAGGATGCAGGGATGTAGGCAGGATGAGGAGAGGATGCAGGGATGTAGGCTGGATGAGGAGAGGATGCAGGGATGTAGGCAGGATGGGGAGAGGATGCAGGGATGTAGGCAGGATGAGGAGAGGATGCAGGGATGTATGTGGGATGGGGAGAGGATGCAGGGATGTAGGCAGGATGGGGAGAGGATGCAGGGATGTAGGCGGGATGGGGAGAGGATGCAGGGATGTAGGCAGGATGGGGAGAGGATGCAGGGATGTAGGCGGGATGGGGAGAGGATGCAGGGATGTAGGCCGGATGGGGAGAGGATGCAGGGATGTAGGCAGGATGGGGAGAGGATGCAGGGATGTAGGCAGGATGGGGAGAGGATGCAGGGATGTAGGCAGGATGGGGAGAGGATGCAGGGATGTAGGCAGGATGGGGAGAGGATGCAGGGATGTAGGCAGGATGGGGAGAGGATGCAGGGATGTAGGCCGGATGGGGAGAGGATGCAGGGATGTAGGCAGGATGGGGAGAGGATGCAGGGATGTAGGTGGGATGGGGAGAGGATGCAGGGATGTAGGCAGGATGGGGAGAGGATGCAGGGATGTAGGCAGGATGGGGAGAGGATGCAGGGATGTAGGCAGGATGAGGAGAGGATGCAGGGATGTAGGCTGGATGAGGAGAGGATGCAGGGATGTAGGCAGGATGGGGAGAGGATGCAGGGATGTAGGCAGGATGAGGAGAGGATGCAGGGATGTATGTGGGATGGGGAGAGGATGCAGGGATGTAGGCAGGATGGGGAGAGGATGCAGGGATGTAGGCAGGATGGGGAGAGGATGCAGGGATGTAGGCAGGATGGGGAGAGGATGCAGGGATGTAGGCAGGATGGGGAGAGGATGCAGGGATGTAGGCCGGATGGGGAGAGGATGCAGGGATGTAGGCCGGATGGGGAGAGGATGCAGGGATGTAGGCAGGATGGGGAGAGGATGCAGGGATGTAGGCAGGATGAGGAGAGGATGCAGGGATGTAGGCAGGATGGGGAGAGGATGCAGGGATGTAGGCAGGATGAGGAGAGGATGCAGGGATGTAGGCTGGATGAGGAGAGGATGCAGGGATGTAGGCAGGATGGGGAGAGGATGCAGGGATGTAGGCAGGATGAGGAGAGGATGCAGGGATGTATGTGGGATGGGGAGAGGATGCAGGGATGTAGGCAGGATGGGGAGAGGATGCAGGGATGTAGGCGGGATGGGGAGAGGATGCAGGGATGTAGGCAGGATGGGGAGAGGATGCAGGGATGTAGGCGGGATGGGGAGAGGATGCAGGGATGTAGGCCGGATGGGGAGAGGATGCAGGGATGTAGGCAGGATGGGGAGAGGATGAAGGGATGTAGGCAGGATGGGGAGAGGATGCAGGGATGTAGGCAGGATGGGGAGAGGATGCAGGGATGTAGGCAGGATGGGGAGAGGATGCAGGGATGTAGGCAGGATGGGGAGAGGATGCAGGGATGTAGGCCGGATGGGGAGAGGATGCAGGGATGTAGGCAGGATGGGGAGAGGATGCAGGGATGTAGGCAGGATGGGGAGAGGATGCAGGGATGTAGGCAGGATGGGGAGAGGATGCAGGGATGTAGGCAGGATGGGGAGAGGATGCAGGGATGTAGGCAGGATGGGGAGAGGATGCAGGGATGTAGGCAGGATGAGGAGAGGATGCAGGGATGTAGGCAGGATGGGGAGAGGATGCAGGGATGTAGGCAGGATGGGGAGAGGATGCAGGGATGTAGGCCGGATGGGGAGAGGATGCAGGGATGTAGGTGGGATGGGGAGAGGATGCAGGGATGTAGGCAGGATGGGGAGAGGATGCAGGGATGTAGGCCGGATGGGGAGAGGATGCAGGGATGTAGGCAGGATGGGGAGAGGATGCAGGGATGTAGGCCGGATGGGGAGAGGATGCAGGGATGTAGGCCGGATGGGGAGAGGATGCAGGGATGTAGGCAGGATGGGGAGAGGATGCAGGGATGTAGGCAGGATGGGGAGAGGATGCAGGGATGTAGGCAGGATGGGGAGAGGATGCAGGGATGTAGGCCGGATGGGGAGAGGATGCAGGGATGTAGGCCGGATGGGGAGAGGATGCAGGGATGTAGGCCGGATGGGGAGAGGATGCAGGGATGTAGGCAGGATGGGGAGAGGATGCAGGGATGTAGGCAGGATGGGGAGAGGATGCAGGGATGTAGGCAGGATGGGGAGAGGATGCAGGGATGTAGGCCGGATGGGGAGAGGATGCAGGGATGTAGGCCGGATGGGGAGAGGATGCAGGGATGTAGGCAGGATGGGGAGAGGATGCAGGGATGTAGGCAGGATGGGGAGAGGATGCAGGGATGTAGGCAGGATGGGGAGAGGATGCAGGGATGTAGGCCGGATGGGGAGAGGATGCAGGGATGTAGGCCGGATGGGGAGAGGATGCAGGGATGTAGGCAGGATGGGGAGAGGATGCAGGGATGTAGGCAGGATGGGGAGAGGATGCAGGGATGTAGGCAGGATGGGGAGAGGATGCAGGGATGTAGGCAGGATGGGGAGAGGATGCAGGGATGTAGGCAGGATGGGGAGAGGATGCAGGGATGTAGGCAGGATGGGGAGAGGATGCAGGGATGTAGGCCGGATGGGGAGAGGATGCAGGGATGTAGGCCGGATGCGGAGAGGATGCAGGGATGTAGGCAGGATGGGGAGAGGATGCAGGGATGTAGGCAGGATGGGGAGAGGATGCAGGGATGTAGGCAGGATGGGGAGAGGATGCAGGGATGTAGGCCGGATGGGGAGAGGATGCAGGGATGTAGGCAGGATGGGGAGAGGATGCAGGGATGTAGGCAGGATGGGGAGAGGATGCAGGGATGTAGGCAGGATGAGGAGAGGATGCAGGGATGTAGGCAGGATGGGGAGAGGATGCAGGGATGTAGGCAGGATGAGGAGAGGATGCAGGGATGTAGGCAGGATGGGGAGAGGATGCAGGGATGTAGGCAGGATGAGGAGAGGATGCAGGGATGTAGGCTGGATGAGGAGAGGATGCAGGGATGTAGGCAGGATGGGGAGAGGATGCAGGGATGTAGGCAGGATGAGGAGAGGATGCAGGGATGTATGTGGGATGGGGAGAGGATGCAGGGATGTAGGCAGGATGGGGAGAGGATGCAGGGATGTAGGCAGGATGGGGAGAGGATGCAGGGATGTAGGCAGGATGGGGAGAGGATGCAGGGATGTAGGCAGGATGGGGAGAGGATGCAGGGATGTAGGCCGGATGGGGAGAGGATGCAGGGATGTAGGCCGGATGGGGAGAGGATGCAGGGATGTAGGCAGGATGGGGAGAGGATGCAGGGATGTAGGCAGGATGAGGAGAGGATGCAGGGATGTAGGCAGGATGGGGAGAGGATGCAGGGATGTAGGCAGGATGAGGAGAGGATGCAGGGATGTAGGCTGGATGAGGAGAGGATGCAGGGATGTAGGCAGGATGGGGAGAGGATGCAGGGATGTAGGCAGGATGAGGAGAGGATGCAGGGATGTATGTGGGATGGGGAGAGGATGCAGGGATGTAGGCAGGATGGGGAGAGGATGCAGGGATGTAGGCGGGATGGGGAGAGGATGCAGGGATGTAGGCAGGATGGGGAGAGGATGCAGGGATGTAGGCAGGATGGGGAGAGGATGCAGGGATGTAGGCCGGATGGGGAGAGGATGCAGGGATGTAGGCAGGATGGGGAGAGGATGCAGGGATGTAGGCAGGATGGGGAGAGGATGCAGGGATGTAGGCAGGATGAGGAGAGGATGCAGGGATGTAGGCTGGATGAGGAGAGGATGCAGGGATGTAGGCAGGATGGGGAGAGGATGCAGGGATGTAGGCAGGATGAGGAGAGGATGCAGGGATGTATGTGGGATGGGGAGAGGATGCAGGGATGTAGGCAGGATGGGGAGAGGATGCAGGGATGTAGGCAGGATGGGGAGAGGATGCAGGGATGTAGGCAGGATGGGGAGAGGATGCAGGGATGTAGGCAGGATGGGGAGAGGATGCAGGGATGTAGGCCGGATGGGGAGAGGATGCAGGGATGTAGGCCGGATGGGGAGAGGATGCAGGGATGTAGGCAGGATGGGGAGAGGATGCAGGGATGTAGGCAGGATGAGGAGAGGATGCAGGGATGTAGGCAGGATGGGGAGAGGATGCAGGGATGTAGGCAGGATGAGGAGAGGATGCAGGGATGTAGGCTGGATGAGGAGAGGATGCAGGGATGTAGGCAGGATGGGGAGAGGATGCAGGGATGTAGGCAGGATGAGGAGAGGATGCAGGGATGTATGTGGGATGGGGAGAGGATGCAGGGATGTAGGCAGGATGGGGAGAGGATGCAGGGATGTAGGCCGGATGGGGAGAGGATGCAGGGATGTAGGCAGGATGGGGAGAGGATGCAGGGATGTAGGCAGGATGGGGAGAGGATGCAGGGATGTAGGCAGGATGGGGAGAGGATGCAGGGATGTAGGCAGGATGGGGAGAGGATGCAGGGATGTAGGCAGGATGGGGAGAGGATGCAGGGATGTAGGCCGGATGGGGAGAGGATGCAGGGATGTAGGCAGGATGGGGAGAGGATGCAGGGATGTAGGCAGGATGGGGAGAGGATGCAGGGATGTAGGCAGGATGGGGAGAGGATGCAGGGATGTAGGCAGGATGGGGAGAGGATGCAGGGATGTAGGCAGGATGGGGAGAGGATGCAGGGATGTAGGCAGGATGAGGAGAGGATGCAGGGATGTAGGCAGGATGGGGAGAGGATGCAGGGATGTAGGCAGGATGGGGAGAGGATGCAGGGATGTAGGCCGGATGGGGAGAGGATGCAGGGATGTAGGTGGGATGGGGAGAGGATGCAGGGATGTAGGCAGGATGGGGAGAGGATGCAGGGATGTAGGCCGGATGGGGAGAGGATGCAGGGATGTAGGCAGGATGGGGAGAGGATGCAGGGATGTAGGCAGGATGGGGAGAGGATGCAGGGATGTAGGCAGGATGAGGAGAGGATGCAGGGATGTAGGCAGGATGGGGAGAGGATGCAGGGATGTAGGCAGGATGGGGAGAGGATGCAGGGATGTAGGCAGGATGGGGAGAGGATGCAGGGATGTAGGCCGGATGGGGAGAGGATGCAGGGATGTAGGCCGGATGGGGAGAGGATGCAGGGATGTAGGCCGGATGGGGAGAGGATGCAGGGATGTAGGCAGGATGGGGAGAGGATGCAGGGATGTAGGCAGGATGGGGAGAGGATGCAGGGATGTAGGCAGGATGGGGAGAGGATGCAGGGATGTAGGCCGGATGGGGAGAGGATGCAGGGATGTAGGCCGGATGGGGAGAGGATGCAGGGATGTAGGCAGGATGGGGAGAGGATGCAGGGATGTAGGCAGGATGGGGAGAGGATGCAGGGATGTAGGCAGGATGGGGAGAGGATGCAGGGATGTAGGCCGGATGGGGAGAGGATGCAGGGATGTAGGCCGGATGGGGAGAGGATGCAGGGATGTAGGCAGGATGGGGAGAGGATGCAGGGATGTAGGCAGGATGGGGAGAGGATGCAGGGATGTAGGCAGGATGGGGAGAGGATGCAGGGATGTAGGCAGGATGGGGAGAGGATGCAGGGATGTAGGCAGGATGGGGAGAGGATGCAGGGATGTAGGCAGGATGAGGAGAGGATGCAGGGATGTAGGCTGGATGGGGAGAGGATGCAGGGATGTAGGCTGGATGGGGAGAGGATGCAGGGATGTAGGCTGGATGGGGAGAGGATGCAGGGATGTAGGCAGGATGGGGAGAGGATGCAGGGATGTAGGCAGGATGGGGAGAGGATGCAGGGATGTAGGCTGGATGGGGAGAGGATGCAGGGATGTAGACAGGATAGAGTGAGGATGCAGGGATATGGGTGGGATGGGGAGGGGATGTGGGGATACAGGGATGTAGAAGGGATGGGGAGGGATTTCAGGGATGTAGATGGGAGGGTAAACAGTGCAGCTTTCAGGAGTAAGTCATGAGCTCTTATGCACAGCCTGGGGTAAATGTTAGTGTTTTATTGTATACTGGAAGTTTGCCAAGAGATTTTACATGCTCTCAGAAAGCATATATATGTGCACATGTGTGTACGCTTGCATACACACACACACACACACACACAATATGAGGTGACATCTATGTTAATTTCAAATTGCAGTAATCACTGTCATATATATGTATGTGTGTGTGTATAACTCATACTGCATAGCTTAAATACAGATGTATGTGCATGTGTATACACATGTGCACATATATGCATGTGCATGTGTGTGATTTTGAGACAGGGTCTTACTGTGTAGATTTGGTTTTCCTCTAACTCACTTTTATAGACCTGGCTGGCCTTAACTATGGGTTCTGCATCCCAAGTGCTGGGATTAAAGGCATATGCCACCACTCCTGGCATTAAATACAGAAAACTTTCAAAAGCACTGTTTTTCACTCTAGCTGGCTTCTGATTAATACAGACTCCAGCAGTATGGCCTGGTGCCCAAGAAAAGCCTTGACGTGGACAAATTCAGTCTTACAAACTTACAAGTAAGCAAAAACCAGAACCAAAACAAACTTCTTAACTCAAAGATATCAGAGAGGAAAAATGATAACACCTCTAAAGAATAACTACTTAATATCGGCAGATGTGGAAAAGTGGACGTGAATGTCCTCTGCTGTTAGGCTCTGTCCTGCTACACAGAAGCTGAGAGATGCATGCCAAAGGCAAAGAGGAAAAGTTAGAGACTATCAGAACAGAGTAGACTTGTATCTCTTTAGTTCTAGAGACACAAACATCCTTTGGAGGGGTGGCAATACCTGCATTATGTGTGTATGCGTGTATGCACATTTTGTGTGTGGTCCACAAGTACATAGAAACTGGAGGACAACTTTGGATGCTGTTCCTCAGGAAGGCCATCCATCTTTTCTTTTTGAAATTTTACTTTTATGCTTATGTGTACCATGTGCATGCAGTGCCCATGGAGACCAGCAGGGGGCATTGTATCCCTTGGAACTGAAGTTACAGAAATTGTTAGCCACCGTGTGAGTACTGGGATATGAACCGGGTCCTCTCCAAGTCTGGCCACCTTTTTTTGGAGACAGGGGCTGTCCAGTGAGCCTTAGGGATCTCCATGTCAGTGCCACCATGCCTGGCACTTTAAAAACAGGTTATGGGGAGCAAACTCAGATCCTCTGATCCCCCACCCCAGACAGCCAATTTGTTAATCATTGAATTACTTCCCTTTCAATAAATCTCTCCTCTGCTTTAAATCCAGTCATATGTCATAAGCAGAGGCCCTGGTCCTCGTGCCTCGGCAGCTCCTAGATGAGCGTGCCTGCCATTCCCGAGCAGACTCGTCAGGCACTCTAGAGTAAAGCTCACCACCAGAAAAGAACAAGCCACGAATGACTGAAAACTTTAGAGTCTTCACCTGCATCTCACCCTCTGTAAAGAGGAGAGTGGCTGGAGATGAGGTAAGAAGTCAGCCACGCCGCGGATACAGTCTGATGAAAACTCCCTGGGCGCTGGAGAACACATGCCGGTACTGGGGGTGGCAATGACCCTTGGTCAGCCTGGAGTGCCCCATGTTAGAAGGAGAGGGCCTGGAAGCTCTCCACATCCTCTGTCACCTCCTCATCTGAATGCTACTTCATATCCCTCGACTTTCTCTTGCAATAAACTGGCAACAGGAAGTCAAGTGACTCCCTGAGTTTAGTGCACTGTTCTAGCAAGTTCATGGATCCTAGGGTGGAGCTCCTGGGAGACACCCACTGATCCAAGGAGACATGTCAGTGCTGAGAGAGACTACAGGTCCCTCCATCCAGAGTCGCTGCGCTCTGCTGAGTTTGAGAATAGTAAGATCAGCCTGCTCTCCCTGACTGTCACGCAGTTTCCCGTGAGCCACTCAAGTGCAAGTTTCCCCTCACCTGGTCCTTGGTAGGCCTGAGGGTGGCCGAAGGCAGTGTCCCAGTTGTTAGCGCTGTTCCTCTGAGCACCAGCCCCGTCTGTCCTGGTGCCCCAGGCATCTGAGCTGTCCCAGTTCCCAGATTTAGGGGCATTCCAGGCTGACCAGGGGTCATTGCCACCACCAACCTGTGTGGGAGGGGAAAAGGAGAAAGACTATTTGTGACTTCTAGAAACTGACCCCAGTCAGCAATGAGCTGACGGGACAGCCAAGGACAATAAAAGTGCTGGCAGCGTCAATGTGACTGTACTTAAATCTCTACACCCTGACCCAAGTCAGCCAGCCTTCACTGATGTGCACATCCTCCTTGTCAGCCACAATGCCAGGATACATGTCATTACCAAAGCCTTCACCACGGACCTTAACTGCTCTTAGGCAGCTACTTTAAACTATACCTTTAAGTAGGTCTTAAATCTCATTTTTAAAAAGTAATAGACATTTTTTAAAAATTCAAGTGGAATAAAGGATAAGTAGTTGAACATCAGGTATGCCACTTTGGGATGTCTACCTGGGTGTATGGAAAACACTCCTGGTTCTGTAACTCACTGATTATGTCTGACCTCTTTACCTAACCCCCTACCCCAACTAAACTAAGCCCTGCTCAGCACCCAGGAGCAGTATATCCAACTTATCTGCACATTTGAAACTTTATATCTAAAAGCTATCAAAGCCTCCTAAGACAGACAAATACGCATGCGACAGGATGGTTATTTCAAGTCATCTACTGAAAGAAATGACAGCACCAGCTAAGTGACTGAGGAAGCCAGCCTTGTATCTGATTGTCGCACCAGAAGGGCCTCAGGATGGCCATAAAGGTAGCAGTGGTAGGTGTGGACACTGCACACTCACGTGTCTATAATCACAGGAGTTATACTTATGACACATGCAGTCACGTGGTGTCTAAGAAGCTAGTTTCTGAGAACTGTGTCTCCAGGTGATTCCATTGTGGTCCAAGCATCAGAGATGCTTGTACAAACTTAGGTGGTACAAGCTCTTATCCACCAAGGCTGCAGTGGATCCGTATGTGCTCCAGCCTACCACTCCAACACAAGATGAAATCAGGTAGAGAGTGACTGAATTACAAGACGCAGCACAGAAGGCATGTCTGCCATCGCTCGCTGCTGCTGGGGAGATGGAAGAGGGCGTTACAGTGAACTTCTTCTTCAAGAAGTAGAAGTAGACTAAAACAGTGGGCTACCGAGAGTAGTGAGTGGGAAACAGTCCTTTACCGTCCCTTACCATTATGCTCTACTGTGCATAACTGAATGTTTAGTTTTACACGATGGGCAAGTAGGTCAAGTAGGGTGTCACCACACCCACACCTACACCCACACCACACACACTACACCACACACCCACACCACACACACACTACACCACATATACACACACCACACACACACTACACCACATATACACACACCACACACACACTATACTACACACCCACACCACACACACACTACACCACATATACACACACCACTCACACATACACACACCACACACACATACATACACCACACACATCACACATACACATCACACATACACATACACGCACAACACACATATACACACACAACACACATACATACCACACACATTGTACCACACACACCACACATACCACACACACTACATGCATTACACCATACATACCACACACATATACATACACATATGCCACACACACACATGCATGCACACTGCACACACACACATTCGACACAAAACACATACACACACACACACTCGACGGCCATGCATTCTGTTGCTGTTAGGCCAGTGATAATAACCGCTAAAGGGAATGCTCAGCTCCGCTGTAATCTCGTGGCGTCATTCACATATGCAGCCCATCACTGACCCAAGCACAGGCTACTCAGTGCTCAACTTCACAGACCGTGTGACAAAGCCAGAATACTGGCCAGTTAGGTAGATTCTGAACTGTTTTTATAACCATGGGGCCAAGTAAGTGTCACATGGTTCAGTGAGTGACTAAGGCCTCAGGCTTGAATGTCTGCGTAGCTTGAACCCCAGCTTTACTACTGACTAGCTACTTGCATATGGGCAATTCGCGCTTCTTAGCTCCTACACCTTAAAAATGGGCTCCCCAACACTACCCTCCTCAGAGGGGTTTGAAGGTATGAATTGATAAATTCATACAGTACAGACAAAGTAATGATTCAGTTGTCTTTATCTGTAGGGCTTCACCTGAAATATAAAGAATCAACTCTTGATGAGGCAGGAAGCCTGCGAGTCCGATGGCAGCTACACAGCGTGTTCTAGAGGCTGCCTGGGCTACACAGTGAGACCCTGTCCTCAGCCCACTACACAGCGCGTTCTAGAGGCTGCCTGGGCTATACAGTGAGACCCTGTCCTCAGCCCACTACACAGCGCGTTCTAGAGGCTGCCTGGGCTACACAGTGAGACCCTGTCCTCAGCCCACTACACAGCGCGTTCTAGAGGCTGCCTGGGCTACACAGTGAGACCCTGTCCTCAGCCCACTACACAGCGCGTTCTAGAGGCTGCCTGGGCTACACAGTGAGACCCTGTCCTCAGCCCACTACACAGCACGTTCTAGAGGTTGCCTCAGCTACACAGTGAGACCCTGTCCTCAGCCCACTATACAGCACGTTCTAGAGGCTGCCTGGGCTACACAGTGAGACCCTGTCCTCAGCCCACTACACAGCATGTTCTAGAGGCTGCCTGGGCTACACAGTGAGGCCCTGTCCTCAGCCCACTACACAGCACGTTCTAGAGGCTGCCTGGGCTACACAGTGAGACCCTGTCCTCAGCCCACTACACAGCACGTTCTAGAGGCTGCCTGGGCTACACAGTGAGATCCTGTCCTCAGCCCACTACACAGCACGTTCTAGAGGCTGCCTGGGCTACACAGTGAGGCCCTGTCCTCAGCCCACTACACAGTGCGTTCTAGAGGCTGCCTGGGCTACACAG
This sequence comes from Acomys minous, assembly GCF_964271855.1. NCBI lineage: Eukaryota > Metazoa > Chordata > Mammalia > Rodentia > Muridae > Acomys > Acomys minous. Next base: position 137,014,401 of record NC_140485.1, on the reverse strand, counting down.
TGAGGCCCTGTCCCAAGCCTGCTACACAGCGCGTTCTAGAGGCTGCCTGGGCTACACAGTGAGACCCTGTCCCCTGTAATTACACAGAGAGAATGAAACCAGCAGCCCTTTGTGTAGTACACCTCTTCCTGTAGGCCAAAGGAGGATGCCATGGTGACACTTCCAAATAGTTTAAATGTCAGGTGACATTACTGGAGACAGTTTTAAATAAACAGATGAACATAGGCAGTTAGGATATTTTCTATGAGCTCAAGATCAGCCTCCTTCCTTCCCCACAGAGGAAGCAGGAGTGCCTCCCGGTGAAGCTCAGCGCCAACACCCAACTCAGGGGCTTTGGTAGGAGCACTTCTAGGTTCTGAATGCAAGAGCTTGGTGTTTTCAAAATCCAGTGCCAGTGTAACAAGCTGGGCCACATAGTCTGTTTTAAAGATCCTTTGGCCACCAATTCCTTTGCTCTTAACCCAACAATCTTGAAACCAGAGACTCAGCACACAGTGACCCTCTCTGTTTCTTAGCTAAGGGCTTCTATCTCCCTAGACTCCACCCCCCTCCGCAGTCACTTCCACTGAGCAACACTGTCAGCCCTTTCTTTCCTGCCCCTTCCTGGTACCAGGCTCTGCTTGATCTCCTGTCACTCACAGAATCAAACCCTTCACTAGGCCTCCCTGCCACTGGAGCAAATGTACCAGTCAGGCCTCAGGAACTGTCAGCTGATGGCCTGCAGGTCCTAACTCTTCGACAATCGCATGTGCCTGACCAGGCCGCAGGAGAGCTTCACTTTACACACATGAGAAGAGCACCTAAATGTCTATTCCTTCATGCCGTTACTCAGGTCTCAAATTTACCTTATTTATGGAGGAAGAAGGAGAAGGAGAAGAAGAAGAAGGGGGTGACTGGCTGAGACTTTCAATACAACCAATCTGAGCCAAAATGTCCACCTTAAAATAAAAAGGTACTCAGTGAGCATGAGACAACACACAGCAAAGCTTTTACTCACAAGCAGGAAATTCACGGCATAGTCAGATTCACCAAAATGCCTAGCATGCCCCTACTCACAAACCGCACACACAGAAGGCCAGCTCTGCAGTAGCATGCTGCATCTCCCCAAGCCTGTGCTTGGGATCACAACACAGTCCCACTGGGGCTAAAAATAATCACAAGCTGCACAGGAGAGGGGCAAATGCCATGCGTGCTATATAGCTAGCAGGACAAACTTGAGGAAAATACACAGCCAAGATTTCAAAATGCTGGGCTGAAGAGATGATGCAGCAGGCAGGAGCACTGGCTGCGCTTCCAGAGGACCCAGGTTCAATCCCCAGCACCCACATGGCAGCTCACAATTGTCTGTAACTCCAATTCCAGGGGATCCAACACCCCTACACAGACACACATGCAAGTGGAATACAGTGCACATAAAACTGAAAAAATACATTTTTTAAAACTCAAAATGTTAGGATTCTAACCCTTTCCATTCAAAAGCACCAAGTGTAAGAGTCAAATCAGGATGCTGAAAGCTGCCCTGTTACCTCAGCGCAGACAAGGGCCACGAGCGAGGGACAGAAGAGGCCAGCTGCTCTGGGAACCAAGAGGCAAGAGTACACGTCCTCCGCTGTGTGCTCATGCTAGAATGTGGCCACTGACTCACTTCCTGACAACTTTGGAGCCCAAGTCCCAGGTCCACATCTGCTCAGCATGGAGTGAGCACTCCTAATGCTCCTACTCTGTGAGGTTCAACTCTTGTGGTGTGAATGGCATCATCCTCATTTCATAAATGCAAATAAAAGCACATCTTGGAAGTCAAGGTGCAGAAAAGATAATCAAGACAGATTAACAGGATGCAGCTTACATTCTCACTCATGATAAAAAAAATGACAACATATGCGAAGCTATTTAGAATCACTGGGTCCAGGCAATGGAAGGCAGGGATCCCGAGTTACAGGAAATGGGATGAGTTCTACAAACGCCCCATTCCCTCCAGCAGAGACCACGCAGATCCCAGTGGTCTGTGACTTGGAGCCTGGGTGTTGGGGTGGCGTAGTGAAAGAGTGATGGAGGGCTGCTCCCAGGAAGCTCCCAGAGTCTACAGAGGAGCAGTCGGTCTGAAGTTGACACCTAATAACTTCCACAGGCAGAGAAAGAATCAGGAAAGGAAATTCAGAGTACAGTCCTCACACAGGACAGCTCCCAGCAGCCACACTGGGCCAGGGTTCACTTCAGCATCAGGGCAAAGGTTTCCCTAAGTGAAGTATCTGTCTGCTCACACTTAAAAAAGCTTAACATTGAAAAGAAATAGACATTATAAAATAACGTGTGTGTGTGTGTGTGTGTGTGTGTGTGTGTGTATCATGTAGTTCACAATATTAAAAAGGGTGCAGGATACTCAGCATTGTAAAGCAAAACCATGAAGTTTGGCTTCCAATAAGAAAATTACTAGGGATGAAAAAGCAGGGAAATAACTCATATCAAAGGGACAAAACCAGCATCTGAAGCTGATCTCACCAGAACACTGGGCGTTCAAGTTTTACTGATGTAGAGGAAGCAACCTGAATGAGCGCCCAACAGGAGACAGCCCTAAGCACAGAAAATAGCTGAGCTCCAGTGCGTTCAAGTGCACTGAGCCAACATGAATCCACAGGCTTCATCCACAACTATGCAAAAGAGAGAGGAAAACTCATTAGCTACCATTTGAAGCAGTTATAAAACAATTTAGTTTGAAAACTAGCAACTGAAAAGAGAAAACTCTATTTATCCTGCACTGTAAAAACTGGATCAGGGTAGCTAGCTGTCTCCAGCTGACGATGGGCTGTTGGCTGCCCAGAAAAAAGCCAGGCCACAAGTGCAGGAGAAGGCCAGCACCCATCGGTTCAGGCAATGATGGGCGACCATCAGCAAGCTGTTACAGCAGTGAGTGGTGCCAGAGCCAGCTGCAGCTTACTTTCTGGACAGAAGGAGAAGGGAGGATGTTACCCAGCTAACCCAGGTATCATCTGGGCTCTACAGTGGGCTGACCAGATCCTGTGTCCTCGGATGTGCTATGACATGAAGCCATCTCACACAAAACATCTGATGTGAGCAGATTCAGCCCTGAGTTCTCATTGTCATGCGGGGACTGAGATGTAGCACAGCTGTGACTGAGCATGCTGGCGACACAGCGATGAGCTCTCGTGTACAATGTCCCTGTGCACATCCTTGGGGAGCCTCCACAGCAAGAGTCACGCTCCTGAACCTGAACGTGCAGCCCGAGCAGGGCAGGTGCATGCTGGGAGATGTGGAGTCTGGGCTCAACTCTGAGTTCTAGGTGTGCAGACAAGACATGTTGAGGACAGTAATGTCCTCAGACAGAAGCCTCAGCTTCAGGAGGGACACTGAGGAGGATGGCCCATGGCCACCATGACTTTTCATATCTGTCTGAGCCGGGCCAGATCCGGAGGTAGCCCGCAATTGAGAATTACTGAGTAATTCCCTAAGGTGGCTTTCCACCTGGCATTTTAACCAAACTAGCAAACCGAGTACACAGGAAACACTAAGTTGTAAGACAGCCACGAGTGGGCTCCAGTTCCCGAGGCCCACTGTTTCCTTCCAGAAAACACTCCAAGTTCAACGCATCCATACAGACTACAGTTTGCGAACTCCACCAGGAAGCCACCCCAGCCTCAGGCTAACCACAGGTGACGTCACTGTCTTGAAGGAGAGGCCTGGTGCACCCCAGGCTCCACCTCGCTCCCCACGTGGAGATGCACTATGTTCCTGCTGCCCTTGGCCTTGCCTCTGGGCTGAGCAGTCACCTACACCCTGACAGACAAGTTTCTTTGAGGAAGGAAAGATGCTCACATGACAGAACCTGTACGTTTTCCTATGTTGTTATTTATAGAGCTTGATCTCAATTCTACAGATGAGTCTCTGACAGAAATATAAACTATACATACATTTTCTATTGTTCTTATTTTGTTCTGTTTTGGTTTTTGAGACAGAGTTTAACTATGTAGCCCTGGCTGGCTTGGAACTCACAGAGACCCAGCTACCTCTGCCTCCCAAGGACTGGGACTAAGGTGTGCACCACTGTGCCATGGTTAACTCTGTTCCCTCTGTAAAACACAAGCTCACACTAAGCCCTCTTAGAGCCAGCCTCTTAAGAGTGCCAGGTGCCTGGTTGTGCCGACTTTTACTTGTACTGTTTCTATGGGTCCACAACAAAGTCCTGGTCTAACCAAAACAGACACTGCCTCCTCAGGGTCAGTGTCCTTCCTTCTTTGCAGGCCCTCATTTTGGAGAGTATTTGGCCTTTTGGGGGTCTCCACTCACATCTTGATTCTCTCAAAAGCGAATCTCAACATCCCATCTTTTACTTTATTACTAGTTTTGCAAACAGCCCTTAGCAGGTGTTTCAGGTGAGGCTTGTGTTAATACTCAGCAGGAATGCCACACCCCTCATGCCACACCCCTCACACTGCACACACCCCTCACACTGCACACACCCCTCACACTGCACACACCCCGCCACACCACAGTCCCTCATGCCCCTGCCCCCTCACACCCCCCACCCCTTCACACCCCCACCCCCACCCCTCATAGCTACTTTGATGCTTGCTGCTTTCAGAGAGCAGCGATGCTGCTGCCCACATGCTTCCCCTCCGGTTCTCAGGAGAGCCAGCGCACAGCAGAGTGAGCCGTACCTGGTTACTGCTGTTGGCAGAAGACACGTTGGCTTGAGTCGTGCTGGCTGAGAGGGAATCAAGGAAAGCCTGGTCGGCCACCGAATTTCCACAAGAAAACCGATCTTTTCCATCATTCGGTAAAATCTGAGTATTGGAAAGAACCACCATTCCTTTCATGACTTCATTTCAGTGAGGGCTTATGGGAGATAACAAGACAATCTACATGGAAAAGAACGTACCCTCTTTAGGGCTGTCCATTTCCCACTAAGCCCTGTTTCTACTGCACTCTTTTGATAAGCTGCATCTTCATTTATATTCACATTAAGCATGTTTAATTTTTCTAGTGATTTTTCTCTCTCTCTCATGTATGTGTAACTTAGACTGCTTAAAATTTCCGAGTATTTTGGTGTTTTAGCATCCCTTCTGTTACTTATTTGGAGTTAAGTTTCACTATAGCCTGGGAGGCCCTTTGTGACTGGTCAACCGCACACATTCTCTCCGGCGCTCTGTGTTGGGCGGTTGTGCTGGGGATCAACCCAGGGCAGACAGTGCAGCGCTGGGCTGCATCGCCGACATGTTTAAACATGCTGTATGCTTTACAGCTCAGAACGTTACCTATCTTAGTTCATGGACATCTGTCATATCCTCTTGATGGATGGTCCTGCTCGTTCAACCATGTACTCACTAATTTTAGCCTGTTGAATACATCCATTTCTGGTATAGGGAACTCACATTCTTGAAAGATAAACAAATCTAAGAAGCTGAAACTATTCCTCTTTAGAAGCAAACAATTCTATAAATAAAATGAAAACCAGTATGGCCGAAACCCACGGGTTTCTCTCAGCCTTGTCCATTTTAGGTCTTAGATGTGCAGTGCAAACAGCCAGAGCTGGATTTGAACCTCAGGCTTTCAAACTGTGCTCAGGAGCCTATGGACTATTGGCAGTGTATGGACAAAGCTATGGTATGTGTGATTTCTGGGGGGTGGGGGTGAGGGTGGGGGTGGGGGTGGGGTTATCTACTGACTTCTCAGAGAGCCTAAGACTCCCCACTGCTCACTTTTAATGAAGGACAAGAGAACAGACAGATTCTTCCCCATTTTGCTGCTTGGTCCCATGGACATGTCCTTCTAGCAGCCTTCCTCTATGCTGGAGCTGACCCAAGGAATCCTCCAGTTCTACTGCAGCTGTGCGAGGGGTAGCCTCCAGCCAGTGCTTAGCACTGAGACTGCAGTAACCAGCAGGGGGAGCCAGGCAGCTGGCCCAGAGGACTGGCTGTCCCAGGCAGGGTCATCCTGAGGATGTTGGTGCTATCTACCCTCTAACCTAGAGAGTGACCCATTAAAGACATCCTGTGTCAAGAGAGCAGTGGAAGGAAGTGCGAAGCCTAGCCTTTCAAATTTTGTGAATTAATCTACCACTGAGCACTAGGCAGCAGTTATTACACATCAGCAAAAGAAAAATGGGGATTTTTATTCAGAAAAATTAAAGGCTGTTCTTGGAAGGACATTACCTAAACATCTCTGTAGCTCAGGCCCACAGGTAAAATCTCTTTCCTTGTTTCTACTTCAATACGTTTTCCTGTTTCACCTAATTAGTACCCATTACTTCCCCAGTGACAGTTTATTTTAAAACAGTTGCTGGCCTCCCATAGCCTCTTAACTGAACAGCTGTTAGAAGCCATGGAGGAAGGTCAGCCCCAGTCCGCGGCGGCAATCCTTACTTCCACATAGTCTGTAGGGACAAGGCCCTGCTCTCCTCCGCTGTTCCTCCCTTCCAGCCATCCTCCACCGACATTCTATCAGAAGGACAGAGATACAAGTTATAGTTAGGATTTCCTGTAGAAATTCTGTGATGAGAATTGTTAGAAATTTATTATTTTTTACATGAAAAGTAACATGAAGCTTTTTATGACTCTAGAGCTAATACTGTTCCAAACGTTACATTCTTAAATCTTGCTTATTATAGAATATAATGTAATCTAACAAAACAACGGAGCTGCAACAAGTGGTTAAACGCTTACTTCCTTTGTGAATGTGTGCGCAGGCGCACAGGGAGAGACCAGAGGCCAGCCTCAGATGTTGTTCTTTGGACACTACCCGCCTTTTAAAAATAGGTATTTATCATTTACTGTGTGTAAAGGTACTCATGTGCACACCATGCCATCCTTGCACGGAGGTTAGAGGACACCTCTCAGGAGGCTGCCATGTGAGTGCTGTGCTCATCAACTTAGGCCATGGGGCTCGGCCGGAGCCTTTGTCCACTGAGCTGTCTCACTGGCCCCCACTTTCTGTTTAGAAACTCTCGCTGGCCTGGAGCTTAGCAAACAGGGTAGGCTGGCTGGTCAGAGGGGCCCAGGAAGCTACCTAGCTCCACCCACTCATAAGGGGCTTTTTTATGTGGGTCTGGGATTTGAACCTGGGTCCATAAGCTTATAAGGCAAGTTTACCATTGGACCTATCTTCCCTTTTGAATATATTTTCTATACAAGTTATCCCAGAGAATAAAACTGAGAAATGTGAAATAATACCAAATTGGGGGGGAGGGGCTAGGAAATGTGAAATAATAAAAAGGATAGCTATAGAGAATGTGACCTTGTGCACTAACTATCACACAGAGGGTGAGTGTAGTCAATATTGTTTGATGACATTAATATTCCAGGGGATTTAAGTTAAAAATGTTTAAGTCAGCAATTAGGTTAATGGGACACTTGGTAATATTAGGAAATTACTAATTTTATTAAAAGGCTGGAAAGTATTGTCATTCTGTCTTAAGACCAAATAAATCTATTTCTCCTTGTTAGGAATACATTATTTGGGGCTGGGGAGGTGGCTCAGCGGCTAAGAGCATGCGCTGCTCTTACAGAGGACATCCAGGCAAGGGCATGAGGCGGTTCTCAGCCATGTGCGACTCCAGCTCCAGAGGGTGTGGGGACCCCTTAAGGACTCTACAGGCACCTGCTGCACTCAGGTGCACGTACCCATCCACAGATATAACATTCATAATTTAAAATAAAAATAATTTTTTAAAAGTACTTATTAAGGCTTTTGGTCTACTTTTGTGTGGACACTGTACTCGTTTGTTTGTGTGTATCTGCATGGATGTTTACAGGTGTGGGTAAGTGAACACCTGTTGTTCCTCAGGCACCGTCCACTTTTTTTTTTTTTAATAGACCGAGTCTCTTTCCCTCACTCCCTTTCCCCCGCCCTCCCTCCTCTCCTTCTCTTCCCTCTCTCTCTGAGGTGGATCTAAGCTAGCAGAGATCCCCAGGAGTCTATCTTTCTCCCGCCTCTTCAGTGCTGGGATCTCAGCTTTTTAAAACTGTGGGCTCTGGGAATGGAACCCAAGTTGTCACAGGTGCTTTGCTAGCTAGGCCATCTCTGCAGCCTCCTGCTTTGTTTCTGAGATAGGGTCAGGTTGGCCATCAACATCTGACTCACATGATCCTTCTGGCTAGCTCCCAAAATATCAGGGGCCACAAGTGCGTGCCACCAAATGTAGGCTACAACCTCTGTGGCTGAAGTGATAATGATGGCATCCGATTTGAACCCATCCCACACAACAAGGAGAGGACAGCTGCATCACCGATGGCACAGATGGGCACGGCCTGCCGGATGATGACAGACACTGGGCAGCAGGAGGAGGGGACAGAGGTGTTTATGAATGCATTCTTTCTCAAAGTAATTTAAAATTGGAAATATACGCCTCCTTTATACTAAACACCACAAATACTGTACTGTGTTATATAGAGAAAAATAAAAATATATTGTAGCACATCATGTATAGGAAAATAAAAGAATAAGGTAATTTTCAACCAGAAGGCATTTCCAATTTTAAGTGAGAGGTGGCAGGCACAGTCTCATTGGGCAGCAAGGAGCATTCAATGGCTAGCATCAAGAGTTTCCACTTTTTGTGGAGAAGAAATATTTTTAATTAAAAGGAAGTTTTAAGGATACAAGAGAGCACTGGCTGCTCCTCCAGAGGGGCCAGTTTAATTCCCAGCACCCACAGAGGGGTAACGGGAAGAAGGGCTTCACGCACAGCTGCAACACAGGCGGGACCCGGAGTCACAGTGGGAGGGGCTTGCTCTGGAAGCATGTGCACTTAAGGACACGTGTTTTACTGTATGTGCTTGTGAAAGTGGAAGAGCATCTATGATACTGTATGAATGAGAATGTAAGTGAGTGTGTGACGTGTGTAAAGTATGTGAGTGTAAAAAAAGGTTATTACTAAGAGTATGTGCACATGTGAAGTTGTGTGTATTTGACAGTATGTATGCACATACTTTACCGTGAAATATATAAACGTGTATGTGTGTGTATGTACACATGTTCACATGTTGGTGCATAGACAAGAGAGTGTGTTTGTTCACATGGATGGGGAAAATGAAGGACTGGATCTGAAGGCCCTGGGATCCTACAGACCCACAGCTGACAGGAAGCCACTGGGGAGAGTGGCGTTTTAGCCAGGTCATGGACTTTAGAGACAGTCCTAAGAGCTTGTGTGCAGGTAGGCGCACAATCCAGGTAAGAAGACGGGAGCGTAGAGCAGGGTACTACAGCAGGCGCAGACAGAGGCTATAAATAAACCAGACTAAAGAGATAACAACCAATGCCTGTCGTGAACCCTAGGGGCTGTGGCGGGGACTAGGGAGGACATGCTCCGGGGATACAGGCAGAGGAGGGGTGGGGTTAGCTCTCAGTGGTGTTTGGGGGCAGAGGTGAAGAAGGGAGCAGCAGTGGTTCAAAGTTTTCCTTATTTTGTAACTACGGAGAGGACTTCACCAACCTGCTCTTCTTCCTTCTGAATTAAGACAATTTTCTCAGAACTTTATTTTAAATGGGCTTTATCTCATAATACTGATACCTGCCTCAAGGATGATTACAATAAAGTTACACATAAAAAGAACTGAACACAGTGAGGTGACAACATGAGGTAATGGATCTCAGCCTGAGATGATTTAGAAATGGTACTAAGTTTGCTCTGGACGTCATGGCAACAGAGACCACAGAAGACACTAAATGGACTAGACAGACTGTTGCCGAATCTGCCACAGACAGAGCCTGAACTGGGAGGCCACGCAGATGCTTATGGGAAGCTCTGGCTGCATGTGTGGAGATGAATGTCTGTGTGTGCACACACAAGTTCAAAGATGGTTTATGAAGACGCAGACCTGTGTGCCACACAGCGGTGTGACCCTGAGGGGAGCTAAGCTAGCATACGCTGCTTTCTGGCGGTCCCACTGCATGGTCAGGCTTAGGACAGTGAGGGCACTTGGGGAATTGATCTCTTAGGAAGGCCAGAGTCATTGCTCACGCAGTCTGCTCCAGAGACGCAGCGTGGCAGGGCAAGGAGAAAGCACTGGGGACTGATTCCAGATGGGTCACAGGGTGCTTGGCAGGCTACCAATGTTAGTGAAATCCAGCAAAAAGAGGCAGAATAAATTCAGCCGTGCCCACAGCCGCATGTAGGCCCTGAACTTCTCCAGGTGTGCGTCTGTAAGTTCTTATGGCATCAGCATCTCACACGCAGCAGCTGCAACACTCAGGTATGTGAGCTGATGAACTGATGAGAAGGAAGGCACTAATTAAAGCACCACAGAGCTGTAAAGCCACTGAGCTCTCACCGGGTTTGTAATTGTGATGATTTCTCCTTCACTCACTGTCAGCTCATTGTTTCCAGGTTCAGCAGCAAAATCATACATAACCCGAGCCTGCAGGGAGAGGTAGGAAAAGAGGAAGTTACAAACATAAAAATCTAAACAAGCCTAGCTTGCCTGTAAACACAGTGGTGTGACGCTGCACAGTGGAGTACAGCCACAGCCCTGCTGCACACACTGCACACAGACGTTTGTCCTAAAATACAATTCCAAACACACCTGCTTCTCTAAGAAACACAATGCCACGCCCTTCACATGTCGTGGTCAGAAGTAGACACAGGAGTTTGTACCGGGGACACTTAGGAATGGAGGCACACAGGCACACCAGGCCAGGTCAACATATAGGAGACACACTTGTGACTAAACACCCAGTCCAAGGGCCAGTCTCTGGGGTGACTTCTGACAGCATGGGGCTCTAGCGATTTAGTCTGGGAAGCTGAGATTCAGAGGGCAGTCATGGACATTCTTCCATACTCTCCCCTGGACCAAGAGCTACACAGGACTGTGCACGCTAGCCAGGTTACCTACACGCTGTGCTTTTCAGACTTCCAACGTGAATAAATAACTTGCTTGTCTCACAAGCATGGGGATCAGAGTTTGGCTCCACAGCACTCACATAAAAGGCCAGTAATTCTGACCTTCTAGCCCTTGGATGGCAGAGACGGAGGCTCCGGGAGCGCGGGAAGTAGCTAGCCTAGCCCAATCAGCAAGCTCCAGGATCAGCTGGTAGACTTGCCTCAATAAATAAGGTCATGGCAACTGAGGAGAGTCTTGATGCCAGCTGTAGGTCTCCACACACAAATGTATATATATATGCATGTCTATTTACATGTACACCCCTCATATGGACACACACATAAAAAATAGATAAATAAATGAAATGTAAACTAAAGGAAGTTGTTTTGTGGTGTGAGAAAAGTTGTTCTTTCAGGCTCTTCAAATGAAACCTTCAGACAGCAATGATAAAATGTCGTATTCCCCAAGGCATTGCCAGGCATGTTTCACCAGAAAGAGCTATGGCTGTTGAAAAGTGTGTGAATTTATATTGGTACCACACATACATTGTGCACATGTGTGTGTGGTGCTGGGATCAAAGCCAGGACATAGCACATGTTAGGAAAGTACTTCAGCATGAATTTACGTCTTCGATGCAGCATTTTTGTTGTTGCTTGGGACAGGCTATCCCTCTGTAACCCAAGATGGCCTAGAACTCACTTGTGGCAGCCCTCCCACCTCAGCCTCCAAGTACTGGGGCTCCCGGAATATGCCAGCATGCCCAGGTTCTGATTAATGTTCAACTCTAAATACATGGTTCGTATTCTCTTCCTTCAGAAGGTCATCTTAAAAACTGGGGATCCTGCGTATCTAGGATACAGTGTTTGCTTTAGAAGTGCCTGGCTATAGTGAAACGGAAACTTGGGTGCCCTATATGGCTAGGAAACAGGACAGTGCACTTGTAGCCACTGAGCCAGTCGCCAGCAAACACCCCCCACACAGCAAGAACCAGCCGTTCACTTACCACTGTTCCCTTTCGTGTCTGCTTCAACCACAACTATTTTAAGAGAGATGAAAGATCCACAAGGAGGATGGGAGGGAGACCCCATTATCTTGAAATACATTAAAAAAAATAAGATAGTCTACGGGGTGAACATGTTATAAATCGGATATTTGTTTAATGTTACAGAATTTAAATGGTGCTTCGTGATGTTCAATGGAAAATTGTTTCAACTTCTATCCACATTTGAAATTTTCCTAAAAAATACTGCAAAGAAACAAATGGCAGTATAGTTTGTCAGTCAGGAAATCCCGTCAGCTGTTCCCCGGGAGCAAGGAAAGGGCTGAGAGACAGGCAAGGGGACACACACTGCCAGTCTACTCAGATCAGGACAAAGGACAAAGAAACCACGTGGAGGTGTTTCCTCGCACAGCTGCGCAGGAGATAGGATTCTGCTTGTCATGTTGTGGGATAGTTTTGAAAGCATGTCACATCAGCCTCAGCCCTCTGCTGCGAGGGCAGGAGGAGATAAATGTGAGGGTACCCTGCGGAAGGAAGCGAGCTTCCTCTGGAGTGGAGCCCAGTGTGCTGGCCCAGCTCCAGGCTGGAGGGCAACCTGCCGCTTTGTTGCTGCTCCTTCTGATGCCTGCTGCACTTTTTCAGTTCAGCTAAGTCCAGCTAGCTCCAGGTCCAGAATCCCAAAGCCCTAGTTTACCAGGTCTGATCCAGTGAACCAACACATGAAACAGCAAAAAAAACAGAGAGCTGGACACTCCGTATACCTCCACACGCCACACGGGGATGCTCAGAGCACTTCTGCCCCTCTAACACTCACACTGAAATTCAGTGCCCGGGGCAGTCGAGCTGGAAGGAGGAACCTAAGGAAGGTGCCCTGACTTAGCTCTCAGGATGCATCGCCACAAAGCAGGCTTGTGACGGAGGGTTCACTCTCTGTGGCCTTTCTGCCATGTGAGGACCCAGTGGCCTCCCTCCACAGGACAAAGCTTTCAAGGTGCCACCTGGGATGCAGAGAAGTGGGCCCTAACACGACTTCCCAGTTCCATAATGCTGTAAAAATGAGCCCCACGCTTCGAAAGGTGCCTACCCTTCAGCATCCTGTTAGGGCAGCCCAAATGGACTAAGACACTCATAAGAAAAGTGACAAGCAGTGTGGGCATGTTTAAAACATACTGTAAAAACTAGAGATATTTCTTAGAAAACAGAATGGAGGGTAATTTAGGAGAACAAACAGATTTATTAGCATATTTTCAAAGATTCATAAAGTGTCAAGAAAAAAACACATTGGTGGGCTGGAGAGCTGGCTCAGTGGTTAAGAGCACTGTCTGCTCTTCCAAAGGTCCTAAGTTTAATTCCCAGCAAGCACATGGTGGCTCACAACCATCTATAATGAGATCTGGTGCCCTCTTCAGGCCTGAAGGTGTACTTTCAGGCAGAGCACTGTATACATAATAATAAATAAATAAATCTTGAAACAAAACCAAACCAAACCTGCATTGGCCATTAAGCCTAGAGGATGAAGCGTGTGCAGGACTTGGGCTTCAGCACTGAGGTCCCTGGGCTGGCTCCCCAGCCACTTCTCTTCTCGTCTCCCTCTTAGTATTTGGCTCCTGCCTGTTTCTACATTTTCTCTCCCTGTCACCCTGCCCTTTTCCTCTTAGCTATCAATGACATCTAAAAACGTACACACTCTGCCTCAACTCCAATGTCTACCTCACTATTTCCTACACACACTGCCTCAACCCCAATGTCTACTCATTTATATCCGATGTAGCCTTTGAAAGAAAAGATCTTTCTGCACTGCCTCTTTCAATGTTACCTACATTCTGGAGCTAGGTTTATTACCAAACACAATCAATCCCCCCAATAGAAATGTCTAAAAGCAAATATAGGGTAAGTGGCTGGCACTAGAGAAGTACACACTGACAGAGCCAGAGCTCTCAAGTGCCCCAGGCCCTTCAACACCCTGCTTACACAGCCCATCCCCCTAAACACGCACTGTGCTGAGACGGGAGTACACAAACACTCCTTCTTCTTGTATCTGCTCCATGTATTCTGTCTGCTCCATGTCACTTAAGGCCCTGGGTGTGATCCTTATTCCTACACACATATACAGGGTGGGGGAGAAAGAGAGGAGGGGAGAGGTGAGGTGAGGAGAGAGGTATCACTAGCTTTAATACAAAACAAGTCATAAGCAAACCTGTAATGCAGGGCTAGTGAGATGGCTCTGGGGCTAAAGGTGCCTGACACCCAGGCTGATGACTTGAGTAAGATCCTTGGAACTTACATGGTAGGCTGAGAGGACTGACTCACTCAAGTTATCCCCTGACCTCCACACACATGCCATGGCACACATACCTTCCCAAACCAATCAATCAATCAAAAAAAAAAAATAGAACATATGCAGTTCAGATCAGAAAATATTCTAATATACAAAGAGTTTATATAATTTATGGAATAGGAGCCTAACAGAAAGATGGGCAGAGGAACACACTGCTGAAGGAAAGCAAAAACAACAATTGAACATACGAGAAGTTGCTCAATTTCTCACACAGAAGGCATTGATTTGATGGATTTTGTCAGATTTTCTATTAAGAGATTCATCCTTTAAACATCTACCATTAACCGATATAGAGTGTGTGTGTGTGTGTGTGTGTGTGTGTGTGTGTGTGTGTAATGGTTCTCCCCATCTTCACAAACAGACAAAACAGTCAATATAGAGGAATTTTAATCCAGCAACATGGCTGCTCTGGCAAAGAATCACATCCAAAGACCTTCTTGGTCTGTGTGACCTGCTGCAGTGCAGACATGCCCTAAGATCACAGTATGATCTAGCTAGGATACAGACACACCCTTAGTACTATCTCGAATCCCAAACAATGAAAGTAAGAGTAGTTTATAAAAAGAAGCAGGCATGTTGAAAGTGATGTCTAATTGGGGGGCAAAGTGACAATTCATAGAAGACTTTGACAGAATGATTTAGAGGTAGAATATGCCCAACTCTCACAAGAACAGACAGGAAGGAGAGGCTACGTGAGAGACAGTACAGTACAGGAGCAGAGTAGAGTTCAGGAGTACAGTACAGTTAGTACACTTCAGTGCAGTTCAGTTCGTAAAGTGCAGAGGCAGTTTTTCCAAGCAGAGCAATTCAGTGAGAAGGCAAGAGAAGCCAGTTTGAGTCAGTCAGCTTGGAGAGGAGACTTGAGCCAGAACAGGTGAGTTGAACAAGCCAGCCAGAGTTCAGAAAGAACTGGGAAAGGTGAGCTGATTCAGCAGTTCAGAAGCTGAAAACATTCTAGGCCTCGGTTAGCAGATGGCAGTGGCTGGAAGCTTGAAGCCTTCAAGGTCCAGGCTTGTACAGAGACTAGAAGCTTCCAGGCCTAGGCCTGGGGATAGTTAGATAGAAAGGCTCAGGGCTCAGCCCAAGCCATATATTAGTAAAGCTTAGGCACAGCTCTTATCTTATCCCCCCATCTGAGGAAATAAAAACAACATGTACAACTCAACTTTTCTATTTCTGCTAACCTAGTGGGTGAAGAATGCTACACTAATGTGGTTTTATAAATTCAATTACTCTCTGCTGTAGTTTGGGTTCTAAACATCACTTATTAAAGGTGTGTGTTAGACTCTGGAAGGAGGAAGAACATGTGAGAGGTGGGCTCTGGTGGGAGTCAGGTCACTCACTGAGGATGCGTCCTTGAAAGAGGCTTCAGACTCTGGCCTCATTCTCTTCTCTTTTGTTTGCAGCCCATGAGGTGGGTGGTTCTACCTCACCACACACTCCAACCATGAAGTGCTGCCTTGCCACAAGCCTAAAAGGCTCATATACTTGAATGGCTGGGTCCCAGTTAGTGGAACTATTTAGGAAGGATTAGGAGGTGTGGCCTTGTTGGAGGAGGTGAGCCACTGGGGGTGGGCTTTGAGGTTTCAGAAGTCTATCGTGTAGGCTCTGGCTCTCTATCCATTCTGCCTTCTGCTGTGGATTAGATATAGGCTCTCAGCTACTGCTCGTCCATCTGCCTGCTACTATTATGTCTTCATGAGGAGCATGGACTAACTCTGAAACTGTGTTGCAGGATATTTGATCACACTGTGAACTTCGAGATTGAGTTGTTTACTGGAAAAATCTTTTTACTAAAAAATCTGGTTGTGGTGTAGCTCAGCCCCAGCACACACCTTTAATCCAAGAGCTTTCTGCTTGAGTATTGTTAAATAGGGTTTAAAAAAAACAAAAACAAAAACAAAGTTAACCCTAGGTCAAGAGTCTAGGTCAAGAGGCAGAGCAAGAAACCAGTGGATAGGGAGTGAACAGGAAAAAAAAAAACATAGAGCATATAGGAAGTCAGGAGGACTGGCAGAGAGATGCACAGGAAGTAGAAGGGAGGGGCATTCAGTCTGAGGGCTTTTTGAGACAGTATGGAAAGGGAGAGCTTCCTTCTTCCTTTTGGGACCTCGGCTGAGGAGGAAGGTCAGCTAGGTACTTTCTCTGCCTCTCTAAGCTAGCTGGCTTTCACCCCAACATCTGCTTCTGAATATTTATTGGAAAATTCAAATGATCAAAATATTTGTTAAAAACAACAAAACTATAAGCAAACCCCCAATTTATACTTTCTATAAGTTGCTTTGTCTCTTCTCAGCAAAACAACAGCAACAAAGACAGTCATCAACACCATGGCACACAATGTAGCAACACAGTAAAGAGAGGAACCTCCACCGTAGACACAGCAGGAACAGTCAAGCAACGGAAGCAAACAGCAGGCTAGTGTATACAGTATGCTATCTTTTCACAGGTAGAATAATATTTGTATTTGCCAGTATTTCTGTAACAAAAGCATTAAATAGCAAGAAATGACTTTTAAATTGATTACCTAGAAAGGCACAAAAGACAAGTGAATAAGAGCAGATAATTTTCAGTATGTATTTCTTGTTTAATTTTAACATAGATGTGTCACTGATCTAAGAGTTCTAAATTAAAATTCTAGCAACAAAAGAGAAAATATATAAGAATATCTTAAGAAATTACCTAGTTAAGCCAGGTGTGGTGGCTCATGCCTTTAATCCCAGCACTTGGGAGGCAGAGGCAGGTGGATCTCTGTAAATTTAAGGCCAGCCTGGTCTACAAAACAAGTTCCAGGACAGCCAGGGTTACACACAGAGAAACCCTGTATCAAAAAACCTGAAAGAAAGAAAGAAAGAAAGAAAGAAAGAAAGAAAGAAAGAAAGAAAGAAAAGGAAAGAAAACCTAGTTTAAAAAAATCATATCTAAGAAATATTAGAAAATAGTTGGCTAACCCATAACATTCATGTCACTATGATCCAATGGGTGTATCTTGCCAGGCCAGTTGTTATTAGCTCACAGGGTCTTTGTTGATGTCTTTTCTCCCAGCAGCCTGCACAGGGCCTTAGGAGACTATGAACACAAGCCAACAGGAAGGCGTTTCCAGGTCAGACCAGCTCGATTCCTCTAAGTCCTGTGACCAAAGCATGTGGTGTTTTTAGCCAACAGTCTTACCGGGTTCTGGTTGACAACCAAGAGCCATGTCCGGTACCATTTAGAGAGGGAAGCATTATCCCATACAGGGCAAACCCTTCCTGACTGATAAGATTTAAGGCCCCTCCACAGGAGGGCCTTCATGTCTAATATAAATCTAGCCAAGAACTCACAGCCGAGGAGCAGCTCACTGGCCCTGGGGCAGAACCTACTACCATTATTTTGCTAAATGGACATTGCATCAAGTTGCCTTCTAAATACATGTCTTTACAGCCATGGGTTAGTGCCGCCATCAGGCCTCATCACACTCTTCTCCCCTCAAGCCTCAGAGAACACCACGGAAGAGGAGCAGAAAGACAAGGAGACAGAGCCTGGGGAAGGCTGGGGCAACACAGTGTCTTCTGGACATGACGGGCCAGTGCATCCATGAGCTCTCAGCAGCTGTGGCTCCCTGTAGATTAAGCAAGGCAATGCTGCAGCATCGTGTGTGTGTGTGTGTGTGTGTGTGTGTGTGTGTAGGGGGCATGCAAGCAGGGACCTGCTTACAGCTGATAGCTCCTAGGGGAGGGAGAGTCAGTTTTCTTACAGGGTGTGGTCCCTTGTAGGCTACCCATGCTCCAGTGCACAGCCCCACACCCATGCATTCAGTGGGTTAGCAAAAAAAGGAGGAGGAAGAAGAGGAAGTAGTAGAGGAGGAGATGGAATTAGGACAGAAACATAGTGGAAGCAAGAGGACTTGAAATAGGGAGGAGGGTGAATATAATTACGTATGTATGTATGTATGTATGTATGCATGCATATATGCATATATGTATGTATGAATGATATTCTCAAAGAATAAAAACGTGTTTTGAGAAGAACTAATAAAAGTAAGATCAGAAATGTACAGCATTGTCTGTGGCTCTATCTAAGACATCAAAACCACACTGAAGACATGACAGTTTGTGAGAGAATGCTTCCTGCTTGTGAGAGCACAGACCTCCCCTTACTTAAACCCTGAAGCTGGTTGGAAGGACAGTAGATTATCACATGGTTAAACTGTTCCTGCAGCTCTTATTTTTACTACATTAAAATAATCTTCTTCTTCTTCTTCTTCTTCTTCTTCTTCTTCTTCTTCTTCTTCTTCTTCTTTTTCCTTCTTCAACTGTTTCTGCAGTTCTTATTTTCAGTACATTAAAATCATCATCTTCTATTTATTATTAATGTTACTATTACTATTTTTGTGTGGACTTTTAAGACTGGGTTTCCTGTGCACTTGCATATAATGAAGTTATATGAAAGTTTAAGACCAATAAACTTCCTAGACAAAGGGCACAGATGCTAACAGGTGGGGTTTTATTTATTTTTGGCAGGATCTAGTGTAGCCTAGGCTGGCCTCACATTCTTTGTATGGTTGAGGATGACCCTAAACTTCTAATCTGTCTGTCTCCATTTCTGGTGTGCTGGGATAGCAGGTGTGGGCTACCACACCTGAAATATGTGGTGACAGGGGTCAAAGTCGGGGCATCAGACTTGCCAGATAAGCCTTCTACCAACTGGGCTCCATCCCCAGCCTCTGATAGTTTGAAGCCTGTATTGACAGTATTATGCACTTGACTCATGCTTGCACATGCACTGCGCTACACCTGCCCACGATTACTAAACTACACAAAGGACTCACAATAACCCGCCCCATCTCATATAGATCAGGCTGGCTCAATCTCTCTATGCAGCTAAGGCTGACCTGCAATTTCTGATTCAGATGTTTTCTATTTCACCTATAGAGCTGATGCTGGGGACTGAACAAGGGCTTTGTGCACACGAGGCTGAGCTGCAACATGAGCTCATTGGTTTCTGTTTACTCCTCAGCCGTTCATATCAACACATCTACGATTCTTTGTCACCATCACTACCTGGAACACAACTTCACTTTTAGTTGTACTATTTTTCCTGTTTTCCTGACTGTAAAAGCATGTGTTTATTGCTTTTATTGAGTATTTTATTGGGTATTGAAAGCAAATATCCAAGTCCCCAGACCCAGAGATAAGCAAAGAACAACCCAGTGATTAGGAGCTGCCTTTAAGTTCAAATCCCTACTCTATCAGCTCACCAGCCCTGAAAATTTAGCCTATTTCTTTAACCTTTTCTCTCACATTCCTCAGGAATAAGATAAGGATAACAGCATGTGCTTGTGACATGAGTGAGAAATGAAGTAATAAAATTAAAGCACAGAAGAAAAGTGACTGCTTAGCAGGCCAAGAAATGCTAGCTATCATGACCTTTGACTTGTAAAAAGCCTAGCATATATAATTACTCTATCGTTCAGGCCACTCTGAGGTTCTGGGATTAGTGTTAGAGCTGCAGGCAAAGCAGATGTTACATCTGCAGATGCCCATCAAAGGTGTTTCTAGAACCTGCTTCTTTGCTGAATCTCAAGGAAACCAGATCTCTGCCCACTGGGTGGGGTCAGCCAGACCCACCCAAGCATGCTATGAGGCCTGCAAAGGCTGTGTCCAGTCAGCCAGACCCGCCCAAGCATGCTATGAGGCCTGCAAAGGCTGTGTCCAGTCAGCATTAGAATAGGGTCAGGAGGCCCCATGACTGCCTCTCATGGCTGAGGACAAACTCCTCACTGGAGCTGAGATAAGGAGCTATCCCAGACCCAAACCACATGGTAGAGCAGTGAAGGATTCTGGGAGTGCAGGCCTCCTTCTGTCAAAGGAGAAACTATACTCCTGTGTGAAGTAATACAGGCAAGAAGCAAATACAAATGTTGTGTGTATGTGTGTATGTTATGTGTGTACATGCCTGTGCATGTGCTCTCGTGTAGTATGTATGTGCAAATGAGTGTGAGTGTGTGTGTGTGTGTGTGTGTGTGTGTGTGTGAGTGTGTGTGTGTGTGTGTGTGTAAAAACCAAGGTGAGGCAAACTCATCCATATTTGAAAGATGTGAAGAATCTATCAGGAAAAAAAAAAAGACAAACCAGGACACAATCAAGCACCACTACCAACAAAAGATTTTTGAGGCATGAAAACAAGAGGGGAGAAATCAATGCAATTTTAAAGATAAAGGCACACTATGAAAACATAGCCTGGCAACAGAAAATGTAAGAACGTTCCCATACGACCACCTTTCAGTGGAAGAGAAGACGAACTCTGCAAGCAGTGAAGGACACACTGGGTCTCCGTGCACACAGGTGGGAATGATACGCCAAGCTCTCTGGTAACTTAAAGATTGTTTAACAACGTATGGGAACAGCTGGAGAGGTGGGTCTGCCGGGACGGAACTTGCTGTCTAGCCCAGTCTTAGAAACACAGGGTGTAGAACGAGAACCAATCTCTTCATGTTGTCTCCTGGCTTCCATACATACACCCCCCCACACACACACGCACACGCACACATGTAAAACATTTAAAAAATGTATGAAACTTTCAAAAGATCAATTAAAAACTTATCAAAACCCATTAATTTCTCTGTAAAAAAAAAGAAGCATATAGACTTGGGAAAATACATCAGCAAACAACATGAAGCATAAAACACAAAGCAGAATCAATAGTTTGCACACTCGTGCAAACAGGGCACATGTAGCCTCCATGTGTGTGTCAGGATACTCCAGCTCAAACTCCCAAGGACACTTTTCTTGGTGGAAAAACTATAAATGAATTTGTCCCACATGTACATACTGAAACAAACCATGACTTGAGAACTAAGGTAAACTTCACTTTTAGCACATTAAGGCCTCAAACAATAACTGATGACCAGGGACCATCTGTGCAGTATTTCAAACATTTTCATCCAATTCTTCGATACAAACTCAGTATAGCTTTCAAATTTTCCCATTAGGTTCAGAAACTTCTTCACGTTGTGTGTGCCATAGGAAGAGGACTCTGGAGTTAGTCTTGGCTCCTGCTAATGATCACCGGCAGGCAGCATCTTGACTTTTCCTATACAATTTTGCCTGAGTACTGCAACAATTCCACTTCAATTAAAAAGAAAGTCTAATCTCAAAAGAGTCTTTAAAACACTTCACTCATAAATAAATAAAAATATTCCGCATATCTTGTGCTTTAAGCTCCTCGCCGAGACTGAAACTTCCCTAAACTCAGAGGGGAAAAAAGCTGAGGTGACCAGGCTATCGCGCAGCCTTCAGCAGTGTTTGGAGAGCTGCGGCTGCGTCCTTGAATACACCACAGAAAGATGGCCACAGGTGAAGGCAGGCTTGCACTCCAGCACGTCAACACCACTGTTCTAATACAAGGGAGGCAGCAGGCCGCACAGAGGAAACATCAAATAGAATCAAATGGAAAGAGAAAAACCCAAACAAGGCTGCTGGGGAAGAGGCGCTGTGAGAGAAGGGACCGTGGGTGAGCCCAGAGCAGCTGCTGAGGGAACTGCACTCCAGCCCAGCGGCTAGGAAAGGGGTCAGGCCCAAACAAGCACCATCCTACGGAGTGGGAAATACAGGCTGGGACCGCAGGAGGATGGAAGTCCTGATGAAACCTGTCTTTCAGAGTGCGGATAAAAGCCTTCTTCACAGACAGGGATCTGCCGGTATCAGGTGTCAGGTACAGGCAAGAGACACCACAGTCCAAGCAGTCAGACCCATGACAGGACACAAAGCTCTCAGGCTATATACCCCAGTAGGGCAGGAAGGGCTAAATAAAAAGTTACTTACATATCCCTCCCATCAAAACCTATAAATAAGTCTGGAAAGAATTGAACTGGTTGCATACCCATATAATGTCTAGTATCCAACAACAACCACCACAAACTAATGGTAAGACCAAGAAATAAAACATGTGACCACTGCAGAACCAACACAGAATTCAGTAGAAACACACAAAGTTAAAGAAAGAACACATGATCACAGTAAAAGAAATCAATGGACTATGAACAAGAATCAAGTGGAGTGACGTCCAGTCCACAACATGGGCGAACGCACCGGGGCCCTGGCCAGGTGGCTAGAAGCAGCTCAAGCAGACTAATGAGCAGAAAGGACACGGGCTGGAATGATAAGCTGAGCCTTGGTGACCTGTGAGACAACGCTACAATCTAGCTGGAGTCCCAGAAGGACTTGGGGACCAGAGCAAGAAAGAAATCTATGTGAAGAACCAATACAAATGTTGTCTAATTCTTATAAATTTACAGATTCTAGAAGTTGAATATATCCCACATCGAGAACACACACACAGACACAGACAGACAGACACATACATACACACACACACACACACACACACACACACACACACACACACACCAGAGCAAGCTATCAGAATCAAATTATAGACTCTCAGTGATGGAATGTAAATGAACGTACAGAGGACTGAAAGATGAAATGACAGCAGCCTTATTAAAGACAATAAAGGTGCGCACCCATCTCACCATAAAAATGTTGGGTGAGCCATTAAGAGATGGCTTAGTGGGTAAGGTCACTGCTGCTCTTGCAGAAGAGCCAGGTCAGTTGCCAGCACTCATACAGAGGTCCTCAACCATCCATAGCTCCAGTTCCAGAGGAACTGACTCCATCTTCCAACCTTTGAGGGTCCCAGGTATACATGCTGTGACAGACATATATGAAGGCAAAAACTAGTACAAAAGATAAAGTTAAAAATAAATGTTTTTAAAAAGTTGGAGGGGCTGGGCAGTGGTGGTTCATGCCTTTAATCCCAGCACTCACAGGCTGATTGCTGTGAGTTTGAGGCCAGCTTGATCTACAACGTGAGTTCAGGACAGCCAAGGATACAAAGAGAAACCCTGTCTTGAAAATTAAAAAAAAACAAAAAAACAAAAAAACCCAAAACAACAACAAACATTGGAGGGCTAGAAAGACAGCTCAGTGGTTCAGAATGCCTGCTACTCTTAGAGAGGCCCCGAATTTGGTTCCCAGGACACACAGAGATGGCTCACAAAAGCCTACCACTCCACTCCAGCTGCAGGGACTCAGCACTGTCTTTTGATATCCATGGGCACTTGCACTCATGTGCACAAACACATAATTTAAAATAAGTCTTTAAAAACAAGGTTGCCTAAAGACAAAGAACTCAAATCACATTTTATTTCTTAAAAGCCTTAAATGTTGAAGGTGCATCACAGACCAAAAGCACGATGTCATTTAGGAACATGCACATGCTCAGGGTTGGGGGAGCTTGGGGGTTACAGTGCTTGCACGGGATGAAGACCTGGGTTTAGAGCTCCATCACTCACTAAGACCTGGGTGCAGTGCATGTGCATGGAAGCCCAGCACTGGGGCGGGGGGCAGAGGCAGGTGGACCCCAGGGGGTCACTACACAGACAGCCCAGCTAAAACAGGGACCCCAGGTTCAGAGAGACCCAGCCTCAAAAACAAGAGGCACTATAATAAGGAGACACCCCTTCTGCCCAGTGGGGGCCTCCTAACACACGGGCAAGCATATCTTTACACACATGCATAAACCACACACATCCTAAGGGGAAAATAATGTATAAGCTTAGTATAAATGTGTTTAAGAAACAGTTGGAAGGGGGCACACAAAATAATATCTTGATGATGACCAAGTAAAGAAAAATGGTTTGAGCTCTCACTCTGGGTATTTCATTGCTTTTCTTTTTTAATTGTGAGCTGAAAATTTTTTTAAAAAGGTAAAATGTTTATTCACTCAAAAGATAAGATGCTAGCCTGGCCCAGGAATGAGGGCTGTAGCCTAGCACTCAGGAGGCTAAGAAAGTAAGGGAGAAGAAATATGAGCCCAGGCCACGCAGGCTGTACAGCAAGGTATCGCAATAACCCAAATCAACACTATTGTTAAAAAATAATAACTCTGGGTGCTATTTTTTAAAGGAGAATATAAACTGAGTGTGGTGCGACACCCCTCTAATCCTAGCAGAGACAGAAACAGGTAGATCTCTGTGAGTTTGAGGTCAGCCTGATCTACACAGCAAGTTCCAAGCCAGCCAGGGCTACATAGTAAGACCCTATCCTGAGAGAAAGATGGACAGAGAGACAGAGACAGAGACACAGAGAGACAGAGATCAAAGAAACTAAAGCTGGAAGCTCACTCAAACAAAGTTTAGTATTTAATCAATGAAAATGTATTGAGTAATATTAAAATATCTAAAAACAATTGTTTCCTGGTGTCAACATAGGATTTCTTACTTTTCTAAACCTGTAAAGTAAATTATTTAATCTCGAAATAATGATAAATCATATAATTTATGATTATAGCAAACCGGGGATAAGAAAGTCTAATAAAAAGTATAGACACTACCGTATTCTCTGGTATTGTAGGACACTGAAGGGTACTTTCAACCCTTACTCATCAGAGCCACATGATGCCAAAGTCCAGCCGTACTGTGCCACAATTCAATGTTCAGGAAAGAAATCACAGGTCAGGAATTTAGGCAGCATGTGGCAGTGTCAAAAGAGATTGTAAATTCTGAGACTCAGAACCTCAGACAGCCATTGTTTCCGGTGTGGCGGTTCCATCATTTTCAAACTATACTATTAGTTGAAAATGACTGTGGTTGAGCGTATTTGCGAAATTCAGACACTGTTCTTTTAAAAGCTCAAGCCAAGCCCACTGTTGATTTGTGAGAATGTAGAGCGCTGCAGCCATCACTTTATCTTCTTAGAGATGAAAGACAGTTCAACAGCTTCATTTGCAGGTTTATGTCCAAAATACTTCAAATCAGGGCTCAAACAGGTACATGTTGGCCAATGTTCGCACAGTATTATTCAAAATAGTCAAGAGATCGCATGCTGTACAGATGAACCTTGACACATTATACTAATTGAAAGCATCCAGATACAAAAGGACAAATAGTCTGATTCCACTTATTTGAAACACCTAGAAAAGTAAATTCATAGACAGGAAGCAGAATACCAAGGTTTGGCTGAGAATGAGCAAAGAGCTACTGCATGCTTATAAAGTGCAGAAAGGGCAGGTTTTATGTTACTGCACAGTTACCACTTGTTTTGAAAGATCACACAAATCAATACACTTGCACGACTGTGAAAAAGAACGGCTCTCTGCGTCTCCCTCCTCCTCTGGAGTTAGCCATGTGCCGCTGCACTGACTAACCAGCACAGGCTAGTGCAAAGGACCCGCTCACAAAGGGGGCTGTCACAAGCCCTAAGGAAAGGTAAAGCACTTTAGAGTCATGTGTGAGAACGCAGAGGCAAGGCCCCGGCGCTGAGAGACAGTCAACTCTGATTTAGGGCACTCTGGGAGGCTGCACAGACATGGTCTTGGCCCCAACTTCAGGAGCTAGGGCAGGGAGGAGAAGTCTGAGCACACGGGCCCTCCTGGCTGAGTCTAACCTCGCTCACTTAACTCCGCGCCTACTCTGAGCACATAAATCAAATCTCTTTCCACCTTCTGAGCGCCTCGTTCACTGTAACTTTAAAAAGAAAACAATCAGAACACGCTCAGCCCATCCATTCCTCTGACCAATACTTTCTCTTACGCTCTGTAAGTCAAATCTCAGGAGGAAGAACCGTGTGTCCACCCCCTGCTCAATCAAGCTGGGCCCACAGGACTGGCCAAGGACACTGGCAAGAGACACTGCATGCTCTGTCTCCCTCATCTCCTGTCTGCAGAGGACACGAACCCCACCTCTTCCTTCTCAGAGAACTTTCCCTGGCATATGCATCCTCCTCTGGTTTTCCCGCTTCCTCCCACTGCCCCCGCCCCCAGTGCGAATGGAGGTTTCCTGAAGAAGTTGGGTTTTCCTGAAGGGCCTGCAGACTAACCTTTCACTGGAATCCTGAGCATGGAGAGGAGGAATGTAGGTCACAGCCAAAATTATCCTGGGCTAGCTACCAAACTTCAGTACCAGACTTAAGTTTCTCCTAATAGGCAAACTGCTCCACACACATCACCTTGGAGGCTGAACAGACTCTAACTTCTGGAAGCTACTGAAGGGACCTTCCAGCTTTGCTGCGGCTGCCTCAAGCACTCCCAACAATGTATTTGGAAAATTGACTCATGGCTTTCCTTTGTTCTGTGACCAAAATGCTCACATGGCATTTCCCATGGTGAAGGTTCATATTTGGCTCAAAACATTTTCTTGTTTCCTTTAATGTAGAGTTATTATTTTCTCCCAGCAAACATGAGGCTTGCTTTTGGGACAGCCCACAGTGTACACAGCATGTTCTCAGGCTCCTCTCCCCGCTGCAGACACTCGCCTATCCTTACACTGAGGAATCCCAGCTTAGTTTTCAATTCGTCTTTTCTCTCAGCTTTGGTAGTCTTATACATTGCCTATCAGATTTTCACACGCATGACTCGAAGGCATCTACCTAAGAAACTGTTACCCTGTGTGAGGAGCTGAGGGAGCTTTGAGGTCAAAGTGCAAAGATGCAGCTCTGACAGAATGTGTATTGTCTGCAGTGGGCAGAGCCTTAGGCCCATGGCAGTTGCAAAGCCTTAGGCCCATGGCAGTGGCAGAGCCTTAGGCCCACGGGAACAGCAAGCCTTCCCTGACCTAATTGTGACAGTGTGTGCAAAACTAGCAAGCACAGCTTCCTCCTCCCTCTGTGCGACCACATGTGCTGAGGTTCTGGGTTGCTGAGGTGTAGGTGTGCCTCCCTCAGAGCATGCTCAGGCCACTTGGCCCTGGCTTCTCAATGCCCGTGCCTGTGGTTTCTTTGATGTCTGTCCTTTCTTCTTTCCTTTGACGCCTCAGTCAGGCTTCCAGAATCTGCAGTAACCCCTGACCTCTCTACTGGAAGCTGCCCTCCTGAAAGCCACTTACGCCCGCTCCCTTTGCCCTCTGCAAGGTTAGATCCTCACCCTCTGGCAGCAGGGTAAACTCTCTAGAGAAGCTGCACCTAACAGTTACCTGCCGACTACTCTTTTCTTAGCTTTCCTGGGCCCAGAACACCCGAGGGCCTTCAGCTTGTACCAGACATGCAATGCCTCGCCTTAGTCTTCAGCTCCTTGCCCCAACTAACACAAAGCAGCGCACTGCTGTGATGTTGAATTTGTAGGAAAGTAGTATGCTTACTTAAGGAACACAGAGAAACTAGCTCCAAGGAGACATCGTTGGCCAAATCCTTCTGGCCTGAGGAAAAAAACAAAACAGGAGACTCACACTTCAGATGAAAAAAATCCCATTTGGCGCATGGCCTTCACCCCTGTCTCACTGTAGACGCAGTCTGAGCCCCTCCCCCTCCCTCAGTGGAGCCTTGAGGGTGACAGCGACCCATCCTCTCAGCCCTTAAACACAACTCACTTCCTTCCCACCAAGCCCTGGCTCCTGAGTGGTAAGCAGCCTGGAACTGTGCCTAGAAGGAGTTCCTCAGTCAGCGTCCACCATGAAACCGCTGGGCCCTGAGTGTCCCCACTCTCGGTGGAGCCTCCCCTACCTGACAACACACTCACTCACCTGACAACACACCTTAAAGAAAACCCCAAGGGCTTTGTTTTTATGTATTTACTTATGCACTTCTCTCTCTCCATATCTAAGAAAGGTCTGGCACATCTGCTTCCTAAATCTACCTAAAATCTGCTCACTTCTCTCACCCAAGCCCGGGCTCCACAGAACAAGGCATCGCGGCCACTTCATTCTGCAGTCCCGCTGTGCAATCTGAGTGTCTCTCTTGATCAAACCCTTCAGTGCTGCCTCAAATTCTTACATGCAGCATCTAGGACACAGTAGCTGTCAATACCCACACTCACTACCTAGGCTGGGTCCGAGCATTACTAAACAAGCTTACAAACAGGCTGACCATGTTCTGGGTGTGCAGGCCGGCCCGCACAGTCCGTGCCTATTCCCTCAGCGTAACCAGCACCACCCTCTTTGTTCTCACGTTACTCTGCACATCTCTGTGGCTACATGCTTCCATCCACCTTTACCCTTAGATGGACACTCCAGACTCACCGGACGCTCTTTAGTTCCCTAAACACACCCCACCTCCTGCCTCTGGGTCTCGTGACACATCTGTTTTCCACCTGACTAGCTTCTGTTGAGCTTCCAAGTGTAAGCAAGAACTCATCCACTGGGAACACTCTTTGACCTCCAAAGCTTGTCACCTACCTGCCCTTCCCAGGGACAGCTTCAATCACTGTGCACCCTGCCGCTATCAACGCTTAGTGCCCCTGTTTCTCACTGGCTTCTTATTCCACCTGCTCAGTGTGCTGCTGGGCACAGCAGGCACAAAAGTACTTGGCAGCTGGGTAAATGATTAATCCCTCTGCCACAAAGCACATGCTACGACCTGCACTACATGCCCCGATGGTTCAAACTAGTAAATCAATTTCTACTTCCAAATAAGTAGTTCAGCTTTCAAAGTACAGAAAATAGTTTTCTTAAAATAAAAAACTTCATTTATGACAAACTAATTCCTCTCAATAAAAGAACCAAAAGCCAACAGGAAATCCGAAAACTCTTACATTTCTACACTAGGTTTCATTTTTCAAAAGGCCAATGCTTTAGCCCATATGTGTGTATGTGTGTGTGCATGTGCACATAGGTGTGTCGATGTGTGTGTGCATACACACGCGTGCACATGCTGCTGTCTGTAGAGATCAGAGTTCAACACTGAGTATATTCCAGGACTGCATCCATCTTACCTTTTGAGACAGGCTCCCACCATTTGGCTAGACTGGCTGGGCTGTTAGCTCCAGGAATTTGCTTGTCTGTGTCCTCGCTGTATTGCTATGGTTACATGCAGGTGGACATGAGTCCAGCGCTTCCCAATTTGCTGACGAGCTTTCTGTCAACCTTTCCCCAAACATGTTTCTTAAGTATACTTTCTAAGCCTCTACCACAGTCTGAGGGAAGACATTTCCCCACCAGACTTGGTTTTTCCATTTATTAAGGTCACCACAGTCAATCTTGAACTCTGTGTTCTGATAGGAGGATGCCACATGCTTGCTAAAGCTGATGACTAGTGTCACCAGATGAAATCAAAGGGCTGGTCTGAGTTCATTTTTATCAACAAGAACAGACTAGCCAGTTGCTGTAGCCAGGTTC
Source organism: Acomys minous (assembly GCF_964271855.1). Classification (NCBI taxonomy): domain Eukaryota; kingdom Metazoa; phylum Chordata; class Mammalia; order Rodentia; family Muridae; genus Acomys; species Acomys minous. The sequence continues at coordinate 136,985,146 of NC_140485.1, read as the reverse complement.
TGTTCTTGGAGGGACAGTAGTAGGAAAGCAAAGGAGGACCCTTCCTTGACAAAGAAGCATTTATGTCAATGCCCCAGGCAAGTGGTGTGACAGAGCCTCCTCCAGTTGTGTCAATGCACCGGGCAATTCATGGGGCAATTCCTGGTGTGATGGAGCCTCCCTCAGTTGTGTCAATGCCCCAGGCAAGTGGTGTGACCGGAGCCTCCCCCAGGGTTAGTAAAATAAGGTAGCTAAGGAGGTATCATTTAGGTTTAAATCTACAGAGTGAAGGAGCTAGCTACCAGAGAGCAAAGGACAGAGCTGTGAGGCCGGGCACACCAGAAGGAACACACTACAAAGGCACACTCAAGAGCTGCACCCAACCAAGTGTGAAAACAGACAGCAGTCACACACAAAGGGTGCTGACAGAAAGGTTTAAGACTGCCATCTTATTTACAGCAGGGCTTCACTGCTTTCTATGCAAACAATCTGGCATTCAAAGAAAAGGGAGTGCCACTAATATAACCTAGGAATAAAATACGCTGAAAGGAAGGCTGTAGGACTTAGCACTACTAAAAGCAGATGGATGAGTAAGGCACGAAGCAGTCACCCAGTCTCCTGTCTGGCCAGTGGCAAAAGGAAATATTTACTCTCTTCCTCGGCTCAGTCCTTAGTCATGGAAGCTCAATAATTAAAGTGGATGAAATTAATTTTTACAGTTAGGAAACACTCTAAGATAGCTATAATTTGAGATTTCCAGTTTTCCCAATGTATAATCTACACAGTGTGGTCGAATAATCCTTCTTCTGTCAGTAATGCACTTTCCTGGTTTCAGTTAAAGGTCACATGCCAGCGTAATTATTTAGCATCTTTTTTTTGTGACTCTGGTTTCTGTCATACCCATGCCTTATAGATAAGGTAAGACACAGAAAACTCATTTCTAGGCCTTGGCTTTTTTGGTTGACTTTTTCCCTCTTCATCCTGCCTTGGCCTCACAAGTGCTCCAATTCCAGGTTGTTCATTGGTGTTTTGCCTGCATATATGTCTGTGTTAGGGCATTAGATACCCTGGAACTGGAGTTACAGACAGTTGTGAGTTCCCATGTGGGTGCTGGGAGTCGAACCTGGGTCCTCTGGAAGAGCAGCTAGTGCTCTTAACCGCTGGGCCATCTCTCCAGCGCCTCCAATTCCAGGTGTGTGTGAGGCTTCACTTGCTGAGGCCAGACCCAGGGTCTCACACATGCTGAGCAAGTGCCCTACTGCTGAGCTTCGGCCCAGCTCAGCTTCCTCAGCTGCTGGGGATTTCCCCCTTTATTTATGGAGAGTGAGGTGGGAAACGCATGTGCTACTGCACATCTGTGCAGGTCAAAGGGCAACGCATGGAGTCTGTCCTCTCCCTCCACCACACAGGACCAGGGGATTGAACTTTGGCTTGGTGGCGAGCGCCTTTACCTGCTGGTCATCTCTCTAGCCCCAGGCCTCAGCTTTCAAACAGGAAATGGATGGATGAGAGCAGATGGCCTGCCAGTGTCTGTGAGTCTACTTAAAAAATTAGCACTAAATATCTTCTATCACAGCACCCAAGGGCAGTTATGCTAAGTGAGATGTAAACTCTTCCGTGGCTCTTGTGCTTACGGTCACCAACACGAAGACTATGGGTATCTGCTCTATAAACAAGGACTGGCTGAAGAGCAGTCTTCTTGGCTAGGATTTACTCTTATCAGCACTTCCTCCTCAGGGCTATGTCTCTTCTACATCTCTCTAAAGTCATGCAGCAATCTAAGCCCCACCACAGAGCTACAGCTGGTTTCTATTGCATCAGACAGCAAGCAGGGCATCTTGTAAGACTGTCCAAGAGAATTAAGACAGAGCTGGCGAGATGGCTCGGTGGGTATTGCCACTTGCCATCAAGTCTGATGACATAAATGAGTTCAATTCCTGGAGCTCACGTAGTGAAAGGAGGGAGCCAACTCCCAAAAGTTGTCCTCTGACTTCCGTACATACACCGTGGCATGGGTGCACACTCGCATAATAAATTAAATAAATGTAGCCAAAAAAATTAAGAGAGAATTAAGAAGAATAAAACATAATTTGAAGAGCTACTCAGTCTTTTAATATAAATATGGGAAAACGAATCACACCTGGTCCATCAAGCAAGCAAACAATAGAGTGATCTTTACAGGCAAAGCCAGCCAGACGGCCTCCGAGCCGGGAGCATCTAACGAGACACACCTGCAAACTCCACATGGGCCCTGATGAGATTTCCACAGATCCTTTTTTTGCCCCTGCCCTCAATCCTTCCTACAAAGAAAGCCCTACAGGAGGAGGAGCCACGAAAGGTAAGGCGCGTGGTGGGCCCTGGCCGGAGGCGCGTCACACCTGCCTTTACTGAGTCTCAAGCACTTAAAATGGAGAGTATTACTCGTTTTACAGAAGCATCGCTCATCCACCTGCATATGAGACTCTTCATGCAAGCGTAAGAAGTGAGATGTAAGCACCTCTGGTGTCAGGACCACGTCAAGCTTACAGCCTGGCTGCATAAGGATCAAGCAGAACAAAACCATCCCTCCACCCACGCAACTTGTGTGCACTAAGGCTGGAGGCTCTCGCAATAAAGCAGCCATCATGTCCGAGCTCAGAAGCTACTGCAGCGCTACCTGAGGCCACGTTCAAGTTCATCTTCATGGTTCGATCCTACCTGAAACCCTAGCCCCAGCCCACTCCCCCAGTCAGAGCCCCTCCCAGATCCCTCTTCTCTCACCCGGGACAGCATCAGAGCTGGAGTAAACACTGCTGAGGGCGCGCAGCATCCACACTCCTTTTTTCTTCACTGCCCCTCTACCCGGTTTTGTTACCTTCTATCCCTCATTCTAGTAAATAACAGAGGTAACCGCACATCTATCTTGAGGGAGCTCTAGGACGTAATTAGCCCAGCGAGCAATTAGTACAAGGAGGTGTGATGACTTCTGTAGTCTACGTGTGGTGAGTCTGACCATCACACACTTAGCTTCTCCAGGAAGGAAATGATTGGCTCTGGCTTTATTACAAATGCGGCTTCTCAGCCTGGCGTGACTAACCTGCTGGGAAGCAGTGAAGCCGGAACTGCAATCCCAGACTGCCTTCCGTGACGGACAGCCTGCCCTGTCCAGCTACCTGCAATATCCTGAATATCGAGCTCCACTAACTACTCCTATGCAGACCCTGGAAGGCGAGTGAGGAAAAGAAGGAGAGCTTGCGTTACCCCTGCTAATGTAAAACAAAAGCTGGACGGAGCAGCCCTCTGTAAGCAGAGACCAAAGTGCCTGGGAAGCGCATGCGCCATGCAGCCAGACTCAGCCTGCACGGTCTGGTCTGCCCCTTCTGCTTGACTCTTTACCACCGCACTGTAGTGACTGCTTTGACTTGTCTGTGTTCACTTCCTTACTAACAAGGGTAGGGATGACGTTTGCTTTTGCTTTGCTGGTTTTATATCGTCACTAGTAAACCTCACTACTTCCCTTACATTATAAACAATGAACAGAGGGTGAAGTGCCACCCAGAAAGATTAGAGCCAGTCAGCAGGATAGACAGATTTTCCCAAAAACCAAATAGCCCCTTGAGTGCAGGGTGAAATGAGAGGGCTGCTCAGTTACCTATGGCTGTTCATACCTGTAGGCCTCTCTCCTAGTCAGTCTATGAACTGTCTTCTGTCATTTTTCTAAAATGTATTTTCACTGAAAATGGTTTTTTAATTACTTTGTAGGTTTTGGTATGGCTTTAGGATGCTGACAGACTCAAGGACAGTGGTCAAGTTACAACAATAAGAAACAAAACAATATTACCTTCAGTACCAGCCCCCTCAACTCTTTTCAAAGCCAAACCTCGGGTTCATAAAAACCACACTCTAGCCTAAGTAATCCAGGGGCACAGGTCTGAAACTAGGACTCAGTGCTGGGTATGTGGCGCACACCTATAATCCCATAGAGTACAGGATATATAGTCTATAGAGTGCCTATACATTACAGGATATATAGTCTATAGAGTGCCTATACATTACAGGCTGAAGCATGGGGCTGCATTCTTGAGGGCAGCCTAGGCTACAAAAAAAGCACCCACCCACTCATCCACCTACTCACCCACTCACTCACTCACCCACTCACTCACTCACTCACTTACTCACCCACTCACTCACTCACCCACTCACTCACTCACTCACTTACTCACTCACTCACTCACTCACCCACTCACTCACTCACCCACTCACTCCCTCACTCACTCACTCACTCACTCACTCACCCACTCACTCACTCACTCACCCACTCACTCCCTCACTCACTCACTCACTCACTCACTCACCCACTCACTCACTCACTCACCCACTCACTCCCTCACTCACTCACTCACTCACTCACTCACCCACTCACTCACTCACCCACTCACTCACTCACTCACTCACTCACCCACTCACTCACTCACCCACTCACTCACTCACCCACTCACTCACTCACTCACCCACTCACTCACTCACCCACTCACTCACTCACTCACTCACTCACTCACCCACTCACTCACTCACTCACTCACCCACTCACTCACTCACCCACTCACTCACTCACCCACTCACTCACTCACCCACTCACTCACTCACCCACTCACTCACTCACTCACTCACCCACCCACTCACCCACTCACTCACTCACCCACTCACTCACTCACTCACTCACTCACTCATTCACCCACTCACTCACTCACTCACCCACTCACCCTCCCTCCCACTCACTCACTCACTCACTCACATACTCACTCACCCACTCACTCACTCACCCACTCACTCACTCACTCACCCACCCACTCACCCACTCACCCACTCACTCACTCACCCACTCACTCACTCACATACTCACTCACCCACTCACTCACTCACCCACTCACTCACTCACTCACCCACCCACTCACTCACCCACTCACTCACTCACTCACCCACTCACTCACTCACCCACTCACTCACTCACTCATTCACCCACCCACTCACTCACTCACTCACCCACCCACTCACCCACTCACTCACTCACTCACTCACTCACTCACCCACCCACTCACCCACTCACTCACTCACTCACTCACTCACTCATTCACCCACTCACTCACTCACTCACTCACCCACCCACCCACCCACGCACCCACCCACTCACTCACCCACCCACGCACCCAGTCACTCACTCACTCACCCACTCACTCACCCACCCACTCACTCACAGACGACTATCATGAAACCTGTATTTCACACCAGCAACTTCTCAGGTGCAAGGTGTGCACTACATATTACATGGTACAAGGGCGTGCTGAGCTTAGCATGTAGCCACCTACTTTGAAAACTGGAAGAATTCTGATGCCACCAATGAGTCACATGCTTACAAAGAGCAGTGGGGCTGGTTTCTAAGCTAGTTTATCACCTGCGCTCAGTACCGAGCTATGCAGCTGAATTATGCACAAGCTATGCACAAGATGATGAAATGAGTGAAAAAAGTAACTTTCAAAATCTAAGTACAACAATTTAAGGAACCTTAAGGTAAGTTGCTAAAAAGCTCCCTAAGTATAACTGAGACAACAGGAAGATGGGAGGATAGTAAGCTTGGAAAATTGAGGCTGCTGTGCTCACAATGATTTGAAATTGCCTGCACATTCAAGTTCCTTACAACAAGCTAAAACGGAAGCTGTAGGCAATGTGCTACGGATGCGGGTTATACAAACAGAGCCCTTGAAGAGTGGCCACCATGGGAATGTCTTCAAAGGGGAGATGCTGGGGAATGGCGGACAGACAGACACTCAGGCAGACAGACGGACACTCGTACAGTCGGTTAACTGAGGTGTGCAGTGCTTCCCCTTCCTCGTGTACATCCATCAGTCCTGTAAACAAGTTCAGGCAGCACGCAGAGGTGGGCCACCAGGCCCGTCTCCCACCTCAGCTGTAATCCCCCTTGCTCTTCTCACTCTCCTCAGCACCCACCTGAGCTCTGCACCAAGGGTTAAGAACAGCCTTATCTCATGAAGATTTTGTTAAGTGCATTGGAGTTAGCGGGTTACTATGTGCAATACACACACACACACACACACACACACACACACACACACACACATACACATACACACACCTGAAATTTCTTCAAAATAATGGGGGAAGGGTAAAATATGGGATAGAGCTACACATATCTCTCAAGACAGAGAAACCCTGTCTTGGAAAAAAAATGAAAATATGGTAAAGAGGACTAAAAGAAATTGCCCGGAGCTGACCACTGGGGCTGGAAGGCAGTCTATGAGGGTTCACTGTACCATTCTACTTTGGCCTATGTTTGAATTTTTTTTTTACAAATAGCTACAATAAAAAAATACTCAAGTATGGCAAAATGTTTGGATAATATATTAACGACTCATAGGCACTGAGGTTTTATGAAACTCCATTAACACGTTTCCAACAAACAAACAAAAATCACTGAACAATCCACGGAAGAACAAAGATTCATTGACTCTCAAAATCCACAGCCAGGATGATGTCATTTCCTCTCAGCACAGGGGAACAGTCTGACCCAGTTCCCGGGTCTCCAGCTGCTCCCCCTGCTCTGTTGATGGCTGGAGGCTTCGGGAGTTAACCAGGAGCAGCGATGCTCACCAAGAGGAATACAGCCAGGCCTAAGTGATGCCGGGTGTTGTGGCGGTGTGGAAATCCTTTACTTCTTATATGGGTGGGCCCCAGTGAGGTCAGGATGACAGGGCCAGCCTGGCTATCAGGTCAAGGTGGGCTATGTGCATCTACATGTCCAGGGCATGGGGTCCAAAAGCTTCTATCTGCGTTTCAGATTCAGCATATTAGATATATTCTTATTTCCTTCAAGACTCTTTTAACTGACTGGGACATTCAAGGCACGTGCCCGGTAAGATCCTCCCCGGCTCTTCTGACGCTCACTGATCGGCCTAAACACAGCAATGATCATACTAGATAAAGCCAATTATGTTTTAAGAAGGAATTAAAGGGTTCAATCCAGTATCAAAGTGAACAACACAGTCAACTCCCACAGTTATCTCTGACAAACAAAGGCAAGCTCAAGAAGAAGCAAGGGAGCCAGTCACCTGGGTGTGCCGAAAACCCTCCGACACTTTCACAGCGCCAATCAATGCAAGGCTCAGCCATGGCCTACAGCTCCCTGCTGACTTGTCTGGGACAATTCTGGGCCTCATTTTTGGGCACTGGCCAGAAATGCACATCTGAGGATAACACCTTTCCTTAGAAATCTGAATGACAGGACCACTCCTCCCTTCAGGTCTCTACTTGTCACCTTCCTATGAGACCTCACTGACCACTATATCTCCCACTGTGCAACACACTCACCTCTTCACACGTGTTCTCCCATGTCAGCCCCTCTCTCCTCACTCACCTTGTTAGCTCTCACCTCACTCATCCGGCCCATCTCCATTGGAAGGTGAATTCCACGGGAGAAAAGTCCCGAGGGCAGGGGCTTTCTTTGCTTTGCATTTGTGCTTTGCCTATAAGTGTGTCTGTGTGGGGCTCTCAAATTTCTTGGAGAGTTATAGACAGTTGTGAGCTGCCACGTGAGTGCTGGGAATTGAACCCTGGTCTTCTGGAAGAACAGCCAGCACTCTTAATCACTGAGCCATCTTTCCAGCCCCCTGAGGCCAGTGGTTTGAAAATTTGTTTTCTTAGATGCTATATTCTTCACATTTCAACATTCTTTGGTCCAAGAATATGACTCTGTTCTTCGTATTAAGAAAAGTATTAATTCAGTATCTGTCTGTCTGTTTGTATGAGACAAATATCGCCAGGAACTCACTACTTAGCAAAAGATGACCTTGAACTTCTGATCTCCCTGCCTCTACAGCCCAAATGCTAGGACCACACTAGACTCAATGTGGTTGCTAACTGGGTGTATGAATCCTGTGTTATGTTCTGTGCTGACGATACTATGCAATACCACAGTCCACCCATAACAACGGTTTCTTGCTACAGTCATTGGCAAGCGCACTGGGGGGAATTTTCACTTAGTTCCTGAGATCAAGTGGTAGAGGTAATTCTTTGGTGATGTTGCTTTGGATCTTTAGTGGTTTTCTTCCTCCTCCTCTCCTCTTTGACACTCATCTTGCCACTATCTTGAAAGATGTGACAAAGCAGTCTTTCTAGTCTGGGATTCTACAGCCCCTAAACCTAGACAGGAAATGCCTGTGAGAATCCTGCAACAGAGAGAAAGCACAAAGCCCTTCTCTCTGCCTCCTCCGGAAACTTCCAAAGGCTGGAAAGGCAGCTGGGGCTATCGGCAAAGGCAGTGGAGAACAGACAGGCATCCAGGCACAATGGTGAGACCCAGACAGGAAAACCTACAACTGGCCTCTAGCATCCAAACAGGCAACTGGCCGACAGCTCCGAAAGTATGGAGCCATGCAGAGATCTGCATGCCCCAAAGGGCAAAAAACCAACAAATGGCTGGCAGGCCCTCAGATATAGGAGGGAGGTGGACTGAAGTTCTCAGCTTAAGGAGTACAAACTAAAGAGCGAGCCCCTTGAGGGTTGAGGGGCCTGGAAGGCAAGACAAGGTCTTACTTTCAAGGCCAGCTACAGGCACTTCAGGCTTATGATTAGCTCTGGGGTTGGACAGATTATATATAGTTCAGCTGTCCTAGTGAAAGCAGGACATCTATTGTATGCTTTTGTAGAAAAGTAGTTTTATTTATCAATATACTTCTTCATTTTGCCCATCTGGGCTGTGCAGAATTCACACTGAATCCATTCGGTCTTAGACACTTTGCAGAGGAGGAAAGTGAGCCTGCAGGATTATTCTGCATCACACTAACTAGGCTCGCCTGGGATTTGAACCCAGGCTCCTCATCTCCATGCTAGTCTACCACTGGTCTTCTAACTCACATGGTTATTAGTGCAATATATCTTAAAGACAATAAACTTATCCTTTTGTTTCCTATATACAAAATTCAAAGGAAATCTCAAACTTTTATGAAATGGCTACAGTTACTGCAGAGGACGGCAGCAATCTCAAACTTCATTGTGTGAACACACTGCCCTCATATAACAGCATTATGTTAACGTACAACGCACTGAGAAACATGTCATACTAAAAGGTATTATGATGTCTTTGTGATGGTTTGTGCTGTCATCTTGGCAGGATCTAGAATCACCTAGAAGGCAGGCCTCCTGGCACACCTGTAAGAAATTAGGTTAGGTTAGGATTAGCCTTTGGGCAAGCCTATGGGGACTATCTCTGTAGGTGAGAAGACTGGCCTACTGTGGGCGGCACCATTCCCTAGGCTGGGATCTAGAATTGTATAGAAAGGAGAAAGCTGCACAAGCATCCATCTCTCTCTCTCTTTGTTTCACAGTTACAGAAGGGATGTGAGCATCTGCTTCAAGTTCCTGTGGCTTTTTTACTCTGCTGTGATGAACTGCATCCTTCAATTGTGAGCTGAAATAAACCTTGGAGTTGCTTTTGCCAAGACATTTTATCACAGCAACAGAAAAAGAAGCTAATAGTATTTTAAGTGAGTCTGTGTACTACTGTAACATTATACATATCTGAGCTACAATATTGAAAATGGAAAGATGTGGCCTGTAAATGCTGTAGAGATCTGAAAATGCCCTGGCTGAGAACCCTCTCCCTAGAATAACTTCTAATACTGCAAACCAAGGACAGTATATGAAACATTTTAAGGAAACTGCTTACCTGGGAACAAAAAAGAGAACACTAACTTTACCCGTTCCTAAACAGCACTACTGTGTCCATAGGGAACTTGGAATAAGCCAGGGCACTGAACTATCTGTCCAGCACGTGCTCTTTCCTGGGTCCTAGGCATGGCCTAGAATGACATGCACTGAATAAACTTTAAAGCCAGACCAGGGACACTAGATGCTGTGCCTTCTCTGATGTACACTTCCTGTCCTGCAAGGCAGGGCACTCTATTAAAGAGCACTTTAAATGGCCTCAGCTTCAGCATGTCTCATTTACTGAACACTGTTCCTCATGGAAGCACTCTGACTCGATGAGCACTGCCTCTTCAAACAATAAACATATGATTCGCTGTTCAGATGTTAAAAGTAAGCTAGAAAAACTGAGTCAATGGACCTAGCATCCCTAAATACTATTATTTATAACATTTAAAAATGAGTTAGGAGGGTAAAAACATCATGGTTTTAATGACCAATTGGGAAGTTGGGAAATGCACACAATATACAATTCTGGAAGCTTGGCAGTAACTCTAGTTTCATCTATGCTCAAATGTCCCCAGAGATGAGATGCACACAGCTTGTGCGCTGCTCCCCTCCTCGCTCCAGTGTGCTCCCCAGACACTCGGACTTGGCTTCTATTCCAGCACGCATGGCAACCTAATACTTGAGCCACCACCAGACTGGAACAACAAACTGCAATACATTTCTCAAGCAAAAGGCCCTGTAAGATACGCTGCTGAGTCAGCACAAAGGAAAGGCTCGGGAAAACGCCAAAAGGGAGTAAATGCAGGAAAACCCAGGGAGAAGTACTCATGCGAAGCAGAACTTCATCCTGGACCCGCCAAGCCCTGATCTGAACTGCACTTGGGCCTGATGGAGTCAGGGAAGTAAGAGAGAAAGCCCTGCCAGGGACCAGCTGACGCTGCAAAAGGACCCAAGAGAGGAAGAGAGAAGGGGACAGCACGGAAATGACCGGCCACAGGTGTGGAGCAGGGGAAAGGAAGGGATTCCTCCTGAGATCTGGGCACGTGTCTACACTGTCTGACATAGCTGGAAAAATAAGCAAAAAGGAAGCAAATAAAAAGAAGATGACTCCAAGGATGAGGTGTCTCCAGGGGACTGTGATAAACAAACACGAATTCTGCCCAAGAAACACAATTTTAGTGTTAACCTCAGAATCCACGGAGATTAAGTTCCAAGGGAAAAATAAATTAGCAAAACAGAAGAAAACAAAGCACCACGGAAAAGGATGAGCAGAGAGACACTAAGTTTGATTTCTCTTACTAACCCCAACAGATCAGAAACTGTGAAAACATAAGTAAAGAATCAGATATTAAAGAGTAATCAAGCAGATTTAAACGGAACCAAACAGAATTTCTAAAGCTAGAGCACAAGCCAGGACACCCCTTAAGTCCCAGCTATGCACACAAATCCACACTGACACAGCAAGGGACTTCAGAGCACAGTGGACAGGGTCTGAACAAAAGGTAGAGGAAACAACACTGCGGCCTGTGACTTCCCAGTAGTGGCCCTGGAAGCTAAGGAACAACAGGTTCACTGTGCTGAGCAAAGCACCGTCAGCCTAGAACTCACGCCTAAAAGCCATCTTTGATGGACGGGGAACGTACATCTCATAAAACAACCAAGTCATCAACAACAACCCAGCCTTAATGGGAGCTCCAGCTTACTTTAAGCAGAAGAAAAACTACCTCAAGAAAGGGCCGAAGCTGGGCGTGGGGGTGCACATGTTTAACTCCAGCACTTCCGAGGCCAAGGCTGAAGTGTAAGAAAACAGAGTACACAAGGATGAGGTACAATGGAAGCACACCTAAATAATCATTAACTACACAGTTTGCACATGTCTAATTTCTATTTTCTTTGATACTAAGTAGTAACTGTACTGGGGAAATTACTGCACTTATGCATCTTTAGGTCATTTCTAAATTCAGAAAAAGTAAGATATTAAGTGATTTCAGACTTTAACACTGTGTGGGGGGCGGGGTACGCATGCATGCACGTGCACGCAGACATAGAACAGAAACCCCTCCAAAAGCTAGGGACTGGTGGAGGCAGGTGTACCTTCCAAACCCTCAGCGCTAAGCCTCAATCAGCCTGTTAGATGGTAGCCAGAAACAGGTAAATAACAAGAAACACAACGGGCAGACACAAATCTCTAGCTATAAAGATGGCTTGGATCAAAAGATAAAATTCAACCAGTATTTACCAAGTGAAAGCTAATGAAGGCAGATTAACAGTGGAAGAAATAGGCTGTTTGTTTGTGGTGGGGGGTTGTTTTGTTTTGTTTTTGGTTTAGTTTTGGTTTTGGTTTTTGAAGCAGGGTTTCCTTGTGTAGTCTTGGCTGTCCCGGAACTAGCTTTGTACACCAGGCTGGCCTAGAACTTATAGAGATCTACCTGTCTCTGCCTCCCGAGACTGGGGTTAAAGGCATATGCTGCCATGGCCCTGCTGGAAGAAAGAGCTTTAAGGGGACAAAATGCATCACTAGGAACAGAAGGCCACTTCATAAAGATGAAAAAGTTTAAGCCACCCGAAAGAAACTATTAAGCTTAGAGAATTTGTTTGCGACCACCATTTTATTGATTCCTTAGGTTTTAACTAAGTTTTTAAATAATTTTTTTTAGAATTTCATATATAGGCATGCTATATTTATAACATTTTCATCCCTCCTTTCTCCTTTCTCTAACCCGCCCACTCTCACTGAATCAGACTTCTTCTTCTGTGATTATGATTGTTACTTACATGAGCACGCACGTGTGTGTGTGTGCACACACACACACACCACCACCATCACTACAGTACATTTACTGTGGCTCATATGTACATGTTTAAAGCTGACCACTTCAGCCTGGCTAACTAGTCAGGGTCTTTCTTTTTGGTTTTTTGTTTTTGTTTTTCGAGACAGGGTTTCTCTGTGTAGCCTTGGCTGTCCTGGACTTTGTAGACCAGATTGGCCTTGAACTCACAATGATCCTCTTGCCCTCTGCCTCCTGTGCTAGGATTAAAGGCATGCGCTACCACACCCGGCCCAGTCGGGGTCTTATCCATAGACAGTCCTGGACTCTCCCTCACTCAGGAGCACTGAATGCCTGGAGCTCTTCACTGAGGTGGCACCTGGTGAGATTTCCATCCCCACTGGCATGTTGACAGGTGTGGTCATTACACAGGTTTTGTTTAGGCAACCACACTGTTGAGATGTCCTGGGCAAGGTGCCCGATTACATCCAGAAGACATTAAGTCGTAGCAGGCCCCCCGGTCCTCTAGCTCTCCTCCAGCTCCTCTTCTGCAAAAGTCCACCATTTCAGTATTTCCACCAACCACTAGAGACTATGAATCAGTAAGGAGGTGGATGTGACCAGCAAATTTAACAAGTGGGCATTTGCTAACTATATACATACAGAGAATTAACAGACCCTTTCTATACATAGAAAACACACAAATGAATTGCTTCCTCACAAATTTCTAGTATTGGTTATCAACCAGATTCCCTGATCAATGCTATCAAATAATCACTATCAATGCTACTTAGAAATAGCAAAGAGATAAGGAGAAAGCCTTAAGCTTTTGGAAGCTAAGCACACTGCTGAGGAACCACGGTTAAGGAGAGCTCTTTATAAGTCTCAAAGCATGAGGCTGCTTCCAGCTACTTTAACCCACTAACAGTCAACTTTTCATGTAACCGTGAGTAGATCAATGTATTTCCAAACCGCCAGTACCTACACTGGAGGTATGTTGTGCACTGTGCATGTGTATTTTAAGTACCTACACTGGAGGTATGTTGTGCACTGTGCATGTGTATTTTAAGTACCTATACTGGAGGTATGTTGTGCACTGTGCATGTGTATTTTAAGTACCTACACTGGAGGTATGTTGTGCACTGTGCATGTGTATTTTAAGTACCTATACTGGAGGTATGTTGTGCACTGTGCATGTGTATTTTAAGTACCTACACTGGAGGTATGTTGTGCACTGTGCATGTGTATTTTAAGTACCTATACTGGAGGTATGTTGTGCCCTGTGCATGTGTATTTTAAGTACCTACACTGGAGGTATGTTGTGCACTGTGCATGTGTATTTTAAGTACCTATACTGGAGGTATGTTGTACCCTGTGCATGTGTATTTTAAGTACCTACACTGGAGGTATGTTGTGCACTGTGCATGTGCATTTTAAGAGACAGTTGTTAGCTTGCTGTGGGAGAGGAACTGTTCTATTAAAGCTGTAACGTACGACTCATGGCGCCACTAGAACATCACTGTGCTCTTCCAAACTGTCTCTGGGGGACACAGAGGTAAGCAAACACACCTCTCCAGCCTCCAGGGGCCCCCCAGCATCCTAACAGAGGCAGCCACCAGTCACGGAAGCACACGTAACTGGCAGCTGGGAAGGATGCCAGGACCCTGTACCAGGAGATGACATGAGAGGCTTTTGGGAAGTGATGCTCTGGGCTATGACCTCACAAGCACTGAGAAGGCACATGGGTCAGCAATCCAGGAAGAGGGAACGGCATCTGCACCCCTGCAGGGCTTTCCTGCCAAGGGTCTCACTCCAACGCCCAGAGTGGCCTTGAACTTGGACCCTCCTGTCTCTACTTCCCTAGAATTAGGATTATAAGTAGACACTACTACAGCCTGTTGAAAGCTACCAAGTTTTAATCAGTTAAAGCCAAGCTATTAATTAATTTTCAGGTAATTAATATAAAGGCACGCCACAGTAAAAATCATCTTTGCAAACACTGTTATGCTTTCCAACCTCTTCCTCCTTTATTAAAAATCGTTTCCTGTTTCTATTGTTACAGAATTTCCTTTGACCAAACATGCACAAGTGTTTCAGACATACAAAACACCGTCACACAGAAGTGATTGGGAAGTATCTGCTACACTATTTTTAATACTATAAAATCAGCTAGGTAAGGTGGCACATGCCTTTAATCCCAGCACTTGGGAAGCAGAAGCCTGTAGACCTCTGGGCATTAACAGTCAGCATGGTCTATACAGCGCGAGCTCCCAGCCGTGAGGGCTACTCTCAATAAACAGAACAACCGCAGCACCAAAAAACCTAGAAAAGAGTCTTGTGTGTGTGTGTGTGTGTGTGTGTGTGTGTGTGTGTGTGTGTTCACATGTGTGTGGAGGCGGAGGACAGAGGTCACATAGGTTGCCCTTCTTGTTCTCCATCTTATTTTCACTGAACCTGGAGCTCACTGACCTGGACAGGCTGGCCGGCCAGGGGGGCCTCAGCAGTGATTTCCCAGGACTATAAATACAGGTGTGGTTTGTTTTGTTTTTTTAACCTGGATTCTGGAACTTGAGTCCTCATGTCTCATCTGAGGCAATCTCCTCAGCCCCTCACTTTAATTCTTAAGAAGGTTCACATATGGATTTCTATTATTCAAACAAAGAGGTTTTTGTGTGTGTGTGTGTTTTGGTTTGGTTTTTTTTTGCAGAAGAGATTGCAAAGTTCCTATGAGCCGAGCGCAGTGGCGCATGCCTATAATCCCAGCACTCAGGGAGGCAGAGGCAGGCAGATCTTTGTGAGTTCGAGGCCAGTCTGGTCTACAAAGTGAGTCCAGGACAGCCAAGGCTACACAGAGAAACCCTGCCTCAAAAAACTAAACACCAACTAATCAACCAACCAACCAATCAAAACAAAACAAAACAAAACCCTGTCCTCATGAATCTATGCAGTAAAGAGTGTCATTTCCTACCCAGATTTCTAATGCCCCACACTCATTTAATTCAACCAAAGAGCTGTGTAACATCAGACACTGAGTCTAGAAGGGGCAGTAGGAATGGGGCACCCCGAGAACTTTATTACAGCCTGGCCAGGCAAGCGCAGACGGATGCACATCATTAGCAAAGTCCAATCCCGGTGGGGAACTTGCACCTTATCATACAGAGACGCCAACTACCATTAATGGTTTTGTGTCCATTTTGACATATACAAAAAAAAAAAAAAAAGTCAAGGCCTGATCTTTTACATAAGCTCATTTACTCAAATCCACTGCAGGGTTATGTCAGGGCATTATCTTAGGAGACAATCCCACAGCCTGCCACTGTGTTTGCTAAATGAGACATGACCGGACACTAAGCGGTCTGCACACTTAAGCCGAGCTCAGCGTCCTACTGAGCAAAGATTAGAAGTAAGGCCCAGATGATCCCTCTAAAAGGTGTGGTTACTGATTAATCGTCTTTAGCAGTGAAGAACTGCCCAATTAAAGTTTTTCTACAAGGTTCTTTTTTCTATTATGACTTTACCGAGAGCTGTTAAAAGTCAAGAGAATTCAGGGCTAGAGAGATGGCCCAGTGGTTACAAGTGCTGGCTGCTCTTCCAGAGGAAAAGGATTCGGTTCCCAGCACCGACATGGTTGCTTACTGAGAGTCAGTTAACTCCAGTTCCAGAGGCTCCAGCGTCCTTTTCTAACCTCCTTGGCCACCAGGAATGCACGTGGTACACAGATACACGTACGGACAAAACACCCATACACATAAGATAATTTTTTAGAAGATCATGTGACTTCAGAGATAAGTGTATGTTCAAGAAAATACAACGAAGGCAAAAACTGTATCTGAAGAGAAGTAAAGCAATTCTCCCTGAACGACCCCAAATAGCCAGATGACGTATTAATTTTTGAACACTTAGCTTTTACAACAAAAGCCTGAGCGCCAGTGAGTGGTGGTGACGCACGCCTTTAATCCCAACAGAGGCAGAGGCAGGCAGATCTCTATGAGTTTGGGGCCAGCCTGGTCTACAAAGCGAGTCCAGGACAGGCAAGGCCACACAGAGAAACTCTGTCTGGAAAACAAACAAACGTTATCATCTTTATTCCCTGCTAAGAGCACCTGACTTCAGTCATGATTACAGGAAGAAAAAAAGAAAGAAGAAAAATCAAACTCCCGCTGTAAGGAAGGGAAGGTGCTGTGTGCTGGGTCAGCAAGCAGCAGGGGCAACCTTACTCTCTGGGAACAAATGAAAAGTAAAACCTTGGTTTGACCCAAGAACCTGGGAATAGGAAGCTGAGGAAACTGCAGAAGCCTTCCCTTCCAACCAGGGTTTCCCAGCCAGCACTTGTGTGTCACCCAGTCCACAAGGGACAGTGCGCCACCTGGAACTGTGATTACGAAGTAGGGAAGGGCACCAACAGCCAGGAGACCTGGAATTTGCCTTCAGAGCAGATAAGAAGGCAGCAAGCGAGGTTTGCACAGGTTGTTCAAGGAGGTCACAGGCGGGACAATCTCAGTACAAGCACGGCTGTTTTTCACCATCAAATAGAACTTTTTACGATATGGGCATATATGCATTAGCTGCTAAGCTGAAGTAGGCGCGCACACCTCAGATGGGTAAAAATATTACAAACTGGCCTCTTTAGAATAAGGTTTATGTCAAACCACTGTCAAGCTTGCAAGGTAACGATGTACTTGGATTTTCAACTTCTGAAACGTTTGTTACAAAAGCAGCACGTTAAAAAAAAGTGGCCAGTTTCATATCTAATAAAAAACCAAGCAACAGCTGTCCACTATTGGGCAGTATCTAACTATTAGATACACTAACAAGACAATTAATTCAACAGTAACAGTAGCAGGTTCCCAAAGAATAAACACTGCACCTAGACAGATTCCGGGCACTGCATTTATATGGGCCCCAACTTCAACAGACTAAATAAAACTGGCGCTCTGATCTTCCAAATTACTTAACACTTTTCTAAATGATCCTTCTCTAAATGCCCATCTTAAAAAAAAAAAAAAAGTTTACATCACTCCAGAAGTAGCTAATGCACTTCAGAAGCAAATATGGAAAGACATTGCTGATGTTTGTATAAGTGACAGAATCAAAACTCAGCGTACCACAGACGGACCAGAGTTCACCTACTGGGTTTCCCATCTCACGTCAGGCTTATCCCGTGGCTCTTTCAAGTTACTACTGAAACCTCGCACACAGACTCTCTCTCTCTCTCTCTCTCTCTCTCTCTCTCTCTCTCTCTCTCTCTCTCTCTCTCTCTCTCATACACACATACACACACACACACACACACACACATTCACAAAGGGAACCGGAGAAACAAAATTTTGCAGTCTCAGATACAGTTCTGCTAACCTCACAAACAGTAACAGAAAATAAGCAAAATTCCTGGCCATTTCCCAAGCAGGAACCAAAGTTCCACTAAGCAGTTCGGGCCTGGGCCTTTTATGTTGTTATTATTATTAATTTTTTTTTCTTCTCCCGCAAGCAAGCACGTAATCTAAAAGCACGGGCCATTTCCCTCTTGATAGTTGATTCACTTCGAAAACGTCCCATTCAAACCGAAAAAGACAGCAAAACAAGAGGGGAAAAAAAGACTTGAAGGCAGCGGGCGCAGAGCGCGGCTCCCGGAGGCTGCAGCGTCCTCCCCGCCGGGCTCGGCCCCCTCGCGCGCGGGGCCGCCGTCCGGAGGAGGGAGGGAAGGCAGGCGACGTGCGGCAGCCTCCGGGGGGCCCGCGGCTCCCGGGCTGCGGGAACTTTCCGTCCCGGGGCGCCCGCCTCCGCTCACGTGCAAACTTTGCAAAGCGGCGGCCGCCGCCGCCCGGGAAGACCCGACCCCAGCGCTCGGCGCGACCCCGCTCCGGTCCCCGAGGCGGCGGTCTCGGGCGGGCGGGTGGGGGGTGAAAACGAGTCGAGAGCGACCCGCCGGGGTTCTCCGGCCTCCCTCACGCCGCCGCGGAGCCGAACGGCCGGTCGGGCCTGCGCCGCGCGCCCCTCACCTTGGTGGCCATGGCGGGCGGTGCCCGGGGCCCCGGTGGGCCGGCTGGTATCCCGCGCCGCGGAGCGTCGGCCCTAGCCGGGCGGGGAAGAACGGCTCCGGATGCGGCTCGGCGGCGGCTGCGGATGCGGCCCGGCGCGGCGGCTCCGCCTCAGCCCTGCTCTCGGCGCTCGGGCCCCCGCGGCTCGGTGACTCCCGCCGCCGCCCGCGCCTGCAGTTCCTGAAAGTCCCCGGCTGCGCGGCCCCCGCCCCCGCCGGCCAAGCCTCCCATGGACCGCGGCGTGCGCGGCGCGGCCGGCGGAAGCGCGCCTGGGGCCTCGGCCGCAGCCCGGCCTCCTCGCCCGCCCCGGCCTCCGCCCCGACCCCGCCGCCCGCGGCGCTGTGTGCTGGGCTCCGCGGCGGGAGCGGGGGGTCGCGGCCTGGTCCTCGCGGGGCGCGGCGCTGAGCCTCGGGGCCCGGCCGGCTGGCTGCGGGCGGGAGGAGGACAGGGATGGCTCGGTCCTGACCGGAGCTAAGCGTCGGGGATCCCGGGCCTAAGGCGGGGTTGCTTGGAGGCCGAGTGCTTCGGGGCCAGGCTGCTCAGCCCGGGCATAGCAATGGCTTCCTGCGTCCAGGCTGGGCGATCGTGCCTCCTGCGTGGAGTTTCCCCAGGCTGTGATCTGGCTGGGGTTCCTAGGCCGGGACACTTGGGGACTCCGTTCTGAGATGACCCACTTTGGGTCATTTAAAAGTGCCTCAGAGGGTTGAGGGCACAACAGGTTTCCTTAAATTGAAAGAGAAGTCCAGATTATAAATGTCTTTAATTCGGAGTAGTTTGCCCACAGTTGAATCTTGTATGGGTTTTTATTAATAAACGAATGACTTGAGTTGAGCAACGAGACTTTTACAAAAGAGAACACTGGGAGATTTACCTTGATTGGGGCATTGTGTTTTTATTTAGGATGTAACTTCTAGACAAATAAAATCGACTCTATTAATCCAAGAAGTTAGTATTTAATTTACTGCCAAAATTTCAGCTTCTTGGACTGGGGGTGGTACAACGGTGAATATGTATGAACCTTTGACTTTGCTCCCCAGCACCGGAAAAAAATTTGTATACTCCCCTGAGAGTTTGCTAGTTACAGCCAATAATAGTGCTTAAGTGGTACTATATAGAGTTTTCTGTGAATTTTTGTGTGTGTTGAGCTCATGGCCAATGCTGTCGTCAGCCATGGTAATGCGTGCATGTGTGCCTGCATGAGTGTGTGTATGAGTGTGTGTGTGTGTGTGTGTGTGTGTGTGTGTGTGTGTGTGTGTAGTGCTGGCTAGTTTCATGTCTACTTGACAAAGGCTAGAGTTATGTTGGAAGGGAGGAGGACCTCATTTGGGAAAAAAAATGTCTCCACCAGATTGGCCTTCAGTCAAGCCTGTGATGCATTTTCTTGACTGATGAAAGATGTGCAAAGGACCAGCTCACATGGGGGGTGCCATATCTGTGCTGTTGGTCCTGGGTTCTATAATAGGGCAGGCTAAGCAAGCTGTGGGGAGCAAACCAGTAAGCAGTGTCCCTCCATGGCCTCTGCATCAGTTCCTGCCTCCAGGTTCCTGTCTTGAGTTACTGTCCTGATTTCCTTCTGTGATGGAGACTGATAGGGTAGTGTAAGCAAAATAGGCCCCCCCTCCCCAAGTTGCTTATCATGGTATTTTGTCCTCATAGTAGAAACCCTAAGAAACACATACACACACACACACACACACACACACACACACACGGCACCAGTGGGGGTACACGCATATACCACATGTGTGGAGGTCCGAGGACAACCTGTAGGAGTCCATTCTCGTCTTCCACCATGTGGGTCCTGGGATCAAACTGAGGCTGTCACACTTGGGTAGCAAGTGATGTTATCAGCTGAGCCCATCGGTACAGTCCAAGCTGTTGTCTAAGTACAGGAAAAGGAAAGTCGTTGAGAGCTGCTTTCTGTACACTAGAAGCCTCCAACTCACTTAACCCTTTGAGAAAGCTGTTATCTAGTTATTTACACTAAGGAGCAAACCATAGCTTGAATACAACTGAGAGTAACCATAGCCTTGGAACCAGCAGCTTCTGGGAATGCATCCTCATTTCAGCCTTGCACGAGTTACATTTTAAGCCCAAATAGAAAACACCTATACACTTGGTAACAGGACGGTCCCAATAAATAGGGTGCATTATACAAATTAAGTTCTAGAGGGTTCATTAAACAAGAATATAATCAATTCTTTACACATTCCCCGACAGCCAGTCTCAGATTGAAAATATCTGAGAAGAAAAGTTGTACCTGGACGAGTCATGCGCAGACTTCCTTTTCTTGCCATTCTTTTCTTTCTTTTTTTTTAATTTTGACTTCGTTTTGTTTTGTTTTTTGTATTTTGAGACAGGGTTTCTGTGTGTAGCCTTGGCAGCTCTGGACTTGTTTTGTAGACCAGGCAGGCCTTGAATCCACAGAGATCCACCTGCCTCTGCCTCCTGAGTGCTAGGATTAAAGGCATGCGCCACCACACTCAGTGCCATTATTTTTTAAGCAACATAAAAGAATAGCTGTTTACCTACCATTTACACTATAAATTATTCAAAGTATATGGGAGGATGCATAAAAGTTCTACGGGCATGTTATGCCGTGTGTGTGTGTGTGTGTGTGTGTGTGTGTGTGTGTGTGTGAAGGGCATTGGACATTTCCAGAGTTTACACTCATGAGGACATCTCACCCCTGGGTATTCAAGGCCAACAGTATTTTAAGAGTATTGCCAGAGATGAGAAAGAACATTGTATATTGTACGATCTATTTGTGTGGAAAGTATAGAAATACGTTGTACAAGTCCAGAAAATTTAACCAGATCCTATTTGCCATGCTTAAAAAATATTTTAAAGAATAAGTTTATATTAAAAATTATTTAATTGTATGTGTATGAGTGCCAGAAGAGGGCACCGGGCCCCTTGGACTGGTACTATAAGGTGGTTGTAAGCCGTCAGCTGTGTGACTCAAACCTGGATCCTCTGAAGACCTTAAGTGGCCTTAACCACTGACATCTCCCTTGCCCATTTAAAGTTCCTATTTTAAGACACAAGTTAATAGCTCACTTTTTTTCGCTTGATAAACAAGTAAAAACTTGTGTTTAAAAAGTTTGCTTAGTAAGCAAGTAAAAACACCCAATGCTATGTAAGATGCCAATATGTGAATTTGGGGAACACTAGGAGTTTTCCGTATTCTCTCAAGTTTAAAGGCTGGATGTACCTCTTTGCAGCACTTCCACAACATGTGCTTTGATAGGAAGGCGCACAGTCACCTGCAAAGGCAGGCCTTTCTACACCTGCTTGTGGGTTCAGCCTGGGCACAGGGTAGCACGCACGACACAGCCTTTCCTGCCTGTGGAATAGGAAGTGTCTCCCCAAGGCTCATGTGTTAAAGGCTGTGGAATAGGTGATTACGTCATGAGAATGCTTAGCTAAACTAATGGGTGGAATTAATTTACTGATGGATTCATCACTTAATGACATTAGTATGGAGTGGAAATTTCTAGACGTGGAGCCTAGTGGAAAGAAGCAGGTCACTGGGGTGTGTTCTTGAAGTTTACACTTAAAAAATTTTTTTTAAAATAAAACCTATGGTTTATTGTCTTTGTTTTAAAAAAAAAAACAACAAAAACAACAACAAAAAACCTCTTGGCCCTTTCTCTTCTTACTACCCCCAGCCCACACTGCTCACACCTCTGAATAAGACGAAAACTTTCAGATCTGCAGCTGGGCTCAGCACACGCAAGCCTCACACATCTGTTTACAGTCTTTGGTGGGAAACAGGCTGAGTCTGCTCGCTGTAGGCGCTCTGTTTCATGTCATGACACCGCTTTCCCTGGGCATACGGAGAATTCTTTCCTTTCTTGTACTGTGGGGCCGGTGCTTGCCACATTTCTGGCAGAAAGTCAGGTGGGTCTTAGGAATGTTTCCCATGTTTGCAGGAGCAATATCAGCCCAGGATAAAGAAAAGGCGAGGCCGTGCCTTACCTGCCTCCGGGCCACCATGAGGTAAACAGCCTAGTTCCATCATGCCCATTTGGCTTCAATGCCCTACCTTATCTCAGGCCCACGGCAATGGAGCCAACCAACCTTGGACTGAAACCATAATTCAAAATAAGTCTTTTCTTCTGTTAATTATCTTGGGTATAGGTAATTGTTACAAGGCGCTAGCACACCACATGAATGATTTATATGTCTGATTTCATTTCTATAGATTTAGCCATGGAGAATTGATAAACAGTATGGGGATTCCTTGAAAAAAATTTTAAAAATGGAACTACTGGATGGCCCAATAACCTCACATCTGTGCATTGTATCCAGAGGAAGTCATATTTGTGTCTCAAATTTGTGCTCCTATGTTCACGGTAATTCACACCTTCAAAAGAGATGAAATCATCCAAACGTCCATAGGATCAATAGATGATCCTTTAAAAATAAAAATTAAAAAAAAATATGTTTTGCCATTTGCACCAATATGCATGTGGTGGTTTGAACAGGAATGGACCTCATAGGCTCATGACCTTGAAGGTCTGGCCCATAGATAGTGGCGCTATTAGTAGGCGTGGCCTTGCTGGAGGAAGTGTGTCACTGTGGGGTGGGGCTTTGAGGTCTCCTGTGCTCAAGCTCCACCCAGTGTGGCACATGGCACAGTCTCCATCTGCTGCCTGTGGATCAAGACATACAACTCTTGGCTCCTACTGCAGCATGTCTGCCTGCACGCTGCCATGCTTCCCGCCATGATGACAATGGGCTGGCCCTCTGAAACTGTAAGCCAGCCCCAGTGAAATGCTTTGCTGTACAAGAGTTGCCTTGGTCACATTGTCACAGCAATAAAGATAATGGATGAACCTTGGGAACATTATGCCAAGCGAGTTAAGCCAGAACAAATACTGTACAAATCTTACCTTTTGTAATAGATTGCAACCACGTTGACCGCTTAAGAACAAAGTTAAATGACGATCACAAGGAGCCTGGAGCGGTGAGGATGGAGAATGTCGGTGAAAGGCTACAAACTTCCAGACTTGCAGGATAAGAACATTCTGGAGATGGCGTTGTCAGGAGTGGTGGTTTGAATGGAACTGAGCCCGTGGGTGCATACGTTTAAATGTTTGGTCCCAGTTGATGCACCTGTTTGGGAAGGATTAGGGCGTGTGGCACAGTGGGAGGACGTTTGTCAGTAGGGATGGGCTTTCAGGTTTCAAAAGTCCACATCAGATCCAATGTCGCACACACACACACACACACATGCGCACACACACACACACACACACACACACAGACACGGTGTGCTTTTTTGTTTCTTTTGTTGTTGTCTTTTACCTTATTTGTTTTATTTTTTTCTAGTTGTTACCTGATTTTCCTTTTTTCCTGTTGTTTTGGTTTGTTTGTTTCGTTTGTTTGAGCAAGAGACGGAACATGAGATTGGAAGGGTAGGCAGTGGGGGAGGTTCTGGAAGGAGCTGGGGAGGAGAAAGAATATGATCAAAATATGTTATACGACATTTTAAAAATAAACAAAACCATTGCATCACATGTTACCATGAAAGATGACACAGCATACTCTCTGCCACTTTCAGCACTCAGTTATAATCTTGGCTCAGGGTTGCAGAGGCCCTCAGTCCATCATAGTGCGGAAGACAGCAGGATTCGTGGACCCAAGAGCACGTGATTGGGACTCCTGTGATTACAGTGGGCCAGGAGGCAGGGAATGACTAGCCTAGTGTCTCACACAGACCACCCGAAGCATCTGCTTCTGCCATCCAGGCCACAGGTGAAGTTTCCATGACCTCCTGAGAAGTGCCAGCACCTGGGGAACAGCATTGAAAACATGAGCTTGTGCCAACAGCTCAGATTTAGACCATGATAAATTGACATTTCTTTTCTCTCATCAGGCCCAGCTTCCCAGAATTCCAGTGCCTTATTGCTCTCAGTCTCTGAGCCTAACCTGTGCCTACTGAGGGAGGGGTACTCATTCTTAGCTAAGCAAAGTCTTTGTCTCCTGGTTCCCCAGTCACTCATTTGCATCTCTTCCCTCTTTCCTCACTTTCCACCTTTCTTGGAGTGTCACCCTAAGGCTGCCCCAGAACCTTGGTCACAGATCGAGGCACGCCAAATACAAGCATTTCTTCTGCGGTGTGAGCTCCTGCTCTCATCCATCTGGGATGCAGTAGACTAGCAAAGAACCTTGGGCTGCACTTGCTGTGTGCCTTTGCTTATTACCGGGTGACATTTTGTAAAGGAAGAGTTAGGGCTGCAGAGCCTCTCTGTTTGCTTTGTTCCCTTTCACTCATGTGGAAGGAGAGGGAGAAAGAAAGAATCCAGGGACGCCCTGTGCTAGGACAGGGGCAGTAACAGGAAAAGAACAGCCATGAACTCCTGTCCTGGATGGTCAGGTCCCATGCTTAGAAGGTTAACGTTTTTGTTTTAACTGCAGAAATGTAAATTTTCATTATTGTCACTCAGAAACTCTTTGGCTCCAAACTCTACTGAATTGAGATTTTTTTTTTTAATTAAGATTTTAAAGAGCTTGCATTTTCTTTGATCCAGCTTTGATGGGTCAACAAAACAGAAAGCCTGTCTCTTTTTCTCATTGGCCTTCTCTTCTTCCTCCAGATCACAGGCTCTTCCACCAAGAGATCTGGATTCTGTCGCTGTCAAACCAGGCTTCAACCACACTTGCCTTGACTCTCAAGCAGTCTTTCTACTCCACAGAGAGGACCAGGCCTGGTTTCTTGAGTGTGCAACCTAGAGAGCTAGCTATAAGGGGTCCTGTGCTTAGATGAGGCCTGTGCACACCTAAGACGCCTACTTCACCTCAATTTCCTGAACTGCAAAATGCGGTAACATGACACCTACCTTAGATTGTTGTTGCATGGATTATAAAAGGTAATTGTGGTGGTTTAAATGAAAATGGCCCCATAGGCTAGTATGTTTGAATACTTGGTTCTGGGTTGGTAGAATTGTTTGGGAAGGACTAGGAGGTGTGGCCTTGATGGAGGAGGTGTGGCCTTGATGGAGGAGGTGTGGCCTTAATGGAGGAGGTGTGGCCTTGATGGAGGAGGTGTGGCCTTGTGGGAGGAGGTAGACTTTGAGGTTTCAAAGACTCATGCCATTCTCCCCATTCTTTCTCTCCTCCCTCCCTTCCTCTCTCCCTCCAACTTGTGGGTTTAGATGTAAGCACTCAGTAGATTCTTGCCAACATGCTTTTATTCTACCCTCATGGACTCTAACACTCTGAAACTGTAAGCCCCAATACAACGCTTTCCTTGTTAAGTTGTCTTATTTGTGGTATTTTATCACAGCAATAGAAAAGTAACTAAGATAGTAATGCACATAAGAGTTGGCATGCCGGTATGTATCAATGGCAAATATTAATTATAATAATTCTTATTTCCTTCTGTACTCAAAATTAGTCTGTGTTTATGTTGCAGTAGCTCAGAGCCCAACTAAATACAGATTAACTAATGTAGAAGGAATATGAAACTGTGACACTCTGAGGGCCACTATGGACTAGGATTAATGATGCTTGAGGCTTGGAAGGGTAGGTGTACTGCTGAGTGTGATGGACAGCCTGGATCCAGCACATGGAGTGAGCGGTGTCTATCTGGGTTACTGAGGTTAAAGTGAGTCTCAGTGTGGTCTGAGTAAGATGTCCTCTAGAGTCTTGGGTATTGGAATACTTGGTTGTCAGTTCGAGGTGCTGCTTGGGCCTTGTTGGAGGAAGGGTGTCCTCCAGCTGTGGGTGGGTTTTGAGGTTTTAAAGCTTCGTGTTATTCTAAGCTTGCTGTCTCTGTTTCATACTCGACGTTTAGGATATGAACCCTTAGGTCTCAAACCCTTGGCTTCCAGCTCTAGCTGCCATGTGTGCCACCTGCCACCATACTGTCCCCGTCGCTATGTATCCTAAACACTCTGGAACCGTAAGTCCAAGGAACACTCCCTTCTGTAAGTTGCCTTGGTCATGGCATTTTATCACAATAGAAGAGTAACTAAGAGACTCGGTGACCCTGAAAATAAACAGTGAGGGCTCCTCATTAAATGTTGACCTGTCTGTGAGTTCAAGGCCAGCCTGGTCTACAAAAGAAGCCAGGACAGCCAAGGCTACACAAGAGAAACCTTGTCTTGAAAAACAAAACAAAAAAGGTTGACCTGGTTCCCGTGCTGTTACAGGTGTTGGAGATAAAAGTCTGTGCTACCTTTGACCTTCAATCTGTAGAGCGAGAGAAGGACAATAAATTACAAATGTTCCTCGTGCTTTCATAGTGCACTGGAGAAAAAGAGAGTGGATAGTGTTATGAGGATAGATGCATGGGGGTGGGGAATGGGGTGGGGGATGGGGGATGGGGGATGGGGTGGGGAATGGGGTGGGGGATGGGGGATGGGGGATGGGGGATGGGGGATGGGGGTGCTTAGTCTTCTCTAAGGTTTTCCCAGGTGTTAGGCTGGCTGATGATGGTGGAAGCGTGTAACAGCGTTTTTGCTTTGTTTTGATTGGGTGGCTGGCTGTTTTTCATTTTTGTTGCCCGTTGAGTCTCTTTCCTCTCTCCCTTCCCCAATCTCCTCCTCCAGATGGCTGAGAAACCCAGCATCATGAACGGCAATGAACCAGAGGGTCTGGTGCATAAAGAGGATTGTCAGGGCCTGAGGGCGGCCTGGAAGGGACCACAGAAACAGCTGGAGGGAAGTGAAGACTCTGGAGCTGCACAGATGGTACCCTGAGTCTGTACTAAGCGCTTCCGTGGGCTTGGGATGAGCTGATGGAAGCAGTGCTAAGGCTTGCTCAGTGGCCGGCCTCCTAAGTGAGTCCTTAGCCTACGGGGTCCCTGTTGTACCCTGAAGCTCTGGGGTCCGGCTTCGATCGCACCTTCAGGGATAGACTAGAGTGAGCTCTCGGTGGTTGGGCACAAGGAATGAGTGATTTGGGGCAAAGGACATTGTGCCAGTTCATGTGTCACGACACAAAGCACGAGGTTTGGAGAGCAACATTTAAGGTGTAAAGGCTCACCTATTACCTTGTTGTCATTTGTGGAAGGTCAGCACTGATGACATCACTTACTGGACATGACCCACAGCGTGAATGACATCCCCTGTCCCTGGGAGTTCTGCTCTTCCTCAGACCCTTCATCAGAACTGCGGACCACTGCTGAGTGTGAACCCCCAGCAGATGGCCAGGCCCTGCACTTGACAGTCCTTGGGCTTGGAACTCATTTCTGCCTCTTAGCGCCTAGGTGGGCTTGCGTTCCTTCATCTTGACCCATTTGTACTCAAACGACTGGGAAGAATCTGTGGATACTAGGCAAATAGCAGAATAAAAGATATCCCATGGGTCTTGATCCATAATACTCATTTTTGCCATAGTTTGGTCAGGGTGCTATAACAGAATATTGTAGGCTATCTGACTTATGAATAACAAACATTTATCTGTTATATAGTTCGGGAGTCTAGGAAGTCTAAGGCTGAAGCTCTGGCAGGTTTAGTATCTCTCAAGGGCCTGCTTCCTGCGTCATAGACAGCTCTCTTCTCACCATATCTGTCATCAGCTAGCAGAAGTGAGTGGTTTCTCTCTCAGGCCACTTTCTTTCTTTCCATTTTATTTTATTTTATTTTATTTTATTTTATTTTATTTTATTTTATTGAGACAGGGTTTCTCTGTGTAACCCTGGCTGTCCTGGAACTCATTCTGTAGAACAGGCTGGCCTCGAACTCACAGAGATCCATCAGGCCTCTTTCTCAAAAGGCATTCATCTTATTCATGAATAACTTAGTCTAAATGGCAAAGGATCCATTTCTAAACACCACCACATCAGCGCAGAAATCCCTGCCATCCTAGGGGAATGCAAACATCCAGTCTACAGCCTAGTGACAGCCCTCAGACTCTGCTTTGAAGATCAGCAGTACCTTTGACTGGAGCAGCATGGTGTTCTTTGTGAGGGGGCAGGCAGAGTTTGAGACAAGGTTTCTCTGTGTAGCCTTGGCTGTCCTGGAACTTGCTTTGTAGACCAAGCTCCTGGAACTCACAGGATCCATCTGCATCTGCCTCTGCCTCTCAAAGGCTGGGATCAAAGGTGTGTGCCACACCAACCACAGTGTTGTGTTCTGATAGATGCTAGCAGCTATCAATAGTGTCACAATGGTGGGCCTCCCGCTTGTCAATATCGCATTGCTGTTCTCAGTTCTATCACATACGTCCTGCCGTGCTGCCATACCGTGGCCAGCACGCGTGTAGCTCACACTCACTACCTGCGTCTGCTCAGGTCTGGCATCCTTTTCTGTTTCATTCCAATCATTCTTGCCTTTCGTCAGTTGTGTTTTGTCTCTGTATAAACAGCCCCTTCCCTAACCTGCCTACTGCCTCTATTCAAATTCCTTAGAGGTTTTTTTTTTTTTTAGATATTTCAGCAAAATTTTTATTTATTTGTTGGTTTGGGGTTTTCGAAACAGGGTTTCTCTGTGTAGCATTGGCTGCCCTGGACTCACTTTATAAGACCAGATTGGCCTCAAACTCAAAGCAATCCACCTGCCTCTGTCTTATGAGTGCTGGGATTAAAAGTATGCACCACCATGCCCAGATTCCATGTCTTTTTTTTTTTTTAAGGCAAATTTTATCACTTTTTAAAAATGTTTGTTCATGTTCACATCTGTGTGTGCATAGACTGTTGCCTGAGTGTAGAAGTAGAAAACTTACGGGAGGGGTCCCAGGGACCGTGCTCGGGTCTTCGGACTTGTCAGTACGTGCTTTGACCTGCTGGGCCATCTCAGGCCCCAGATGTCATGTTGCTTAACAGAAAATTTGATAATGCAAGGTAATGTCAAAATATTTTTTAAAACCTCTTTTAAGCAAATAAACACATAAAACTCACAATTTGAGTTAACATTAGCCTCATATTAGTTTCACATAGGCAGTGGGCTTAATGTTATGCCTTGTAGAAACTCTGTAATTCCTTAAAAGCATTAATAACTCCAGAAACATATTCTTTTTAGAGATAGTCACTACCTACCTGCTATCTGCCCATACCAACGCCTGGAGAGTAAAGGTATGGTTCTCAGGTGTAGCTGTATGTTCATTTACTGGAGAGACCTTGCCTTTGCTGGTGGTGAGTCTGGACCAAAAGCTACATCTTATTTCATTTTATGCACAATTATGTACAGTTTGTGAGAGACTACAACATGTAAAGGGCTGTGGTAGCCAGGTCAAACTCATCAGGGATGCATTTTGTGTGGTCTTAGCGCTCAAACTGTGATAAGGAAAAGAAGCCACCCATCGTGCTGTCGTGGAGACACCTCTGATGGGCTCTTCTTGCTTGCTAAACCAATGTCCTCTGTTCTTCTTACAAACAGAATTGGCCTGCTCTGGAGACGAGGGCCACTGGGGGTTGGGGGTTGGGGCAAACTACCTGCATTTCAGAGAACCTGTGGTTTGAAACATAAAGATGACAAAAGCTGTGAAAGCAGAACAGTTTGGGGGAATTGGTCAAACCACGCAGCTCCCACCTCAAACTCCAGTACAGCTGTCCCCAGAGCTAACTAGCAGCCTGAGTCCAGTACAGACTGACCACCAAGGCCAATCCAAACAGTATCTTGTTTTGACAAAGCAATTGTTTAAGGGGAGATAAAGGATCTGCTTGGTTCCTTGTATGAAACCAGCCTGGTGTATCTTTAACGGACTAAGTTGAATGGCCTCAAGGGGAAGTGTATGTTTTTGAGCACGGTTGGCTCCTTGGGAACTCAGACACTCACGATCCCATGTGTGGAGCTTGGGGAATCTAACAGAAGGGTGCAAGTTCTGTGCCTGGGGGACACGGGTATAGTTTTAGGGGGCCGGAGTAAAATGAAAATCGGAGGCCCTTATTCAAAAACACTGGGGATTTTGAGACAGCAGTGTGAGCCTATTAACTGAAGCCTGGGGCCTGTTACGCCTGGCCATGTGAACGGTCCAGGTCTTACACCAGTGGTGTCAGCTCTGATGCACACTGCACAGGAACTCATTGTCATCTATGGTCGCTAGAATCAGTGTATGTTAAGAAAGGGTACATTTAAAGCTATATCTTGAAAGAAAAAAAAAAGGAGGCACATTGTTTTTGCAAGGTGACGGAATGGCTTGGACGAGACTCAGCTTTGAAATAAACAACTAAGTTGTGTTCCTTGATGTCAGGAAACCCAGGCTTCCTGGGACGGAGGTTGCTGTGTTACAGTCAGTCAGGCTAGACAGACAGGTTGGAGGCAGATCCTGTGTTTGGGAAGGCAAATCTGGCAGGGTATAGAGGATGAGCTGGCTGCCCTGGTAAGGACCCAGTTAAAAGTCTCCTTTGTGCTTGGTGGCGTTACGCCATCACTATCCTGAAATAGCTTCTCCCAGGAAGCTGGAATGACAAATAAGATCCATAGGCACCACTGCTTACGTCCCAACAGCCTTGCTCCTAAAATGGATTTTAGACAGCCCTGTGTGGAAGAGCAGTGGCCCTTAACAAAAGAAAAATTGCAGGCACTTCATCATCTTAGTACAAGAGCAACTGGAGGCTCAGCATACAGAAGAGTCTACCAGCCCCTGGGATTCCCCTGTGTTTGTGGTAAAAAAGAAGTCAGGCAGCTGGAGGATGATAACAGATTTGAGAGCAGTAAACAAGGTGATCCAACCAATGGGTCATTTACAGGCTGGAATTCCTTTACCTGCCCTGTTACCTAAGTCTTGGCCTACAATAGTAATTGATTTAAAAGATTTTTTTTTTTAATGATACCTTTGCATGAGAAGGATAGGAAAAGGTTTGCTTTCTCAGTACCTACACTGAACAGTAGTGGTCCAATGAAGAGATACCATTGGAAGGTACTTCCACAGAGAAGGTTGAATAGCCCCACTTTATGGCAAATTTTTGTGCAAAGACCATTAGAAATAATTTGTAGGCAGTTTCCTCAATCTATCATTTACCATTACATGGATGATATTCTGTTGGCTGATTCTGATTCGGAGACTTTAGAAAAAATGTTTAAAGAAATACAAAGAATTCTGCCATGCTGGGGATTATAGATTGCTGTAGAAAAAATACAAAGAGAAGATTCAATTACCTATTTAGGCTATAAGATAACTGAACAAAAAAATTCGAGGACAAAAGGTACTGATCTGTAGAGATCAGCTGAAAACTCTAAATGACTTTTAAAAATTAATGGGAGACATTAATTGGTTAAGGGCTACAATTGGACTAGCTACCTATGAGTTAAGTAACTTATTTCAAACGTTACAAGGGGATTCAGATTTAAACAGTCCAAGGTGTTTAACAGCTGAAGCAGAAAAGGAGTTAATTTTGGTAGAGCAAAAAACTGCAAAAGGCCTATATGGACAGAATTGATCTGAAACTTGGTTGTATTCTGGTTGTTTTGCCTTCAAATCATTCTCCTACTGGCTCCTTATGCAATGGGAAGCTAGAATCATGAAATGGATTTTCTTAGCAAACAAAGTAAAAAATCCAACACATACATAGAAAATATTTTTGAATTGATTACAAAGGGAAGAATAAGATTGCATCAACTGTCAAGAACAGATCCGGCAGAAATTGTAGTGCCTTTTACTAATTCTGAGATTATGTCATTATCGGTAATTAACGAAGATTGGCAAAGGGCTTGTAGTAACTATTTGGGAGAAATTAATAACAAATACCTGAAAAGCAAACATATACAATTTATAAAAAAAACTAATTGGATCCTCCTAAGTATTGTAAAGAGAACACAGATACCAGGGGCACCCACCTTCTATACCGGTGCAAATAAGATGGATATGGCTGGTTATAAGTCTGATAAAATGACTAAGGTGATCAAAAGCCCAAAATCAGAATTATATGCAATCCTTATGGTACTGTTGGATTTTCCTGAATCTCTTAACACAATCACTGACTCTCAATATGCAGGAAGAGTTGTTCTGCTTATAGAAACTGCTGAATTTACTCCTGATGGGCTTGAGGACTAGACAGCCACAGTGTTACTATTTTTGAAAAAGTTTGCACACTAGGATAAGACTCAGTCGGATAGGATAGATAGTGAAATAATTTCTCCAAGATTGTTAAGTACAAATGAACTGGTCCTTGTAGATGTGACTTTTACTGAACAATTCTCATAATTATTTTTATTGTATATAGTTTACTATATTTAAATAGAAAGAAGAAGATGCAGGAGAGATAAACATGTTTTTGTGTTGATCCCAAGTGTGGGATGGGGAACAGACTAGTGAGAAAGCAGGATGTTTTTTCACTTAGAAGTTGAACCACCTCCTGGGGGAGCTTGGATGTTGCCAGCTGAAAACATCTTAGTAGAGGGAGAGGGGGGAAAAAATATATATATATATATATACAATTTGTAATATATATATCCAAAACAGGAGGCTTGGGGAGAGGACTTGGCATTGTTTTTGTTGTTCATCAATGTTTTGAGAGACACTCCTATAGAGAACTGCTCCACGGAAGGCTTCAAGGCTTTGGGCTCCAGCTGAGGCTCTGGGCCTCAGCTGCTGTTCCTGGTTCCAGCAGCAACCTTGGTTGAATTGTGGGTTTGCTGAGGTCCTGCTGACTACTCTGGGAGAATCGTTCCTCAGAACTGATTTCCTTAAAATCTTTTTTAAAAATATTTTCATTATTGTGTTCTTTAATATCCTTTTCCTATTGTTTGGGTTAGTCGGGTTGTAAGTCAGGTACGCTCTGTAATAAGTTCATAATAAATATAATAATTAAGAAAATTGAGCCTACAGCTATTGGTTAGCCCTAAACTGATGTATGAGGTCCAATAAACCAAACTGAAGTTCATACCGAAATCTTACACTTCTGACCCGGAACTGCTCCCTCTGACCTTCCAAGAAGAGAGCTGAGAGAGAAACCAAGGCCAAACTCAACCGGGCAGGTTCAGCCAGCCAGATAAGGAAGTCTCAACCCATCTAACCTTAAAGTGACTGATCTGCAGCTTTATTTTTTTTTCCTTCTGGTTTCTCCTTTCCTCAGCCCCTTTGGGCCTTTAAAGTCACCCCCACCTCAGCTTGTCAGAACATTCATTTTATTTTTACAAAATGAGATGTTGCCTGATCCTAGGATTGCAAATAAACACCAGTGGACACGTTCAGGTTACGTCTGCTGTAATTTTCTCTTTTGATGGTATCCAGTGACCATGAAGGGACTTGGAAGACGTGGCGCTGATGATTCCTGAGACCTCCTGAGGACCGTAGGACAGGCTCTGCTGTCCTGCTTGCTGTGTCCTGTCTTCCTTGGAGAGCCCTCTCCCATCAAACTCTGCTTATTTTGCATTGAGCCCCAGATCTTTCTGGCTTTCAAAGCCAGGGTTAGTTTGTGTGACGGCGAGAGACCTTAACGGCCTTTTCGGGGTTTTTTGGGTGGGTGGCGGGGATGGGGCTGCCGACTAGCAGCAGCTACAATTGTGTAACCCATGAAACGTCAGTTGACTGACAGTCAGACAGAAACTAGAAACAAAAGTCACTGGAGGGGGTTAGGACCTGAGAGCTTTTTAGAATTTCGTTAAGTGATTTTTCACCCTGTCTTCTTTGTGTCTTTCCCTCGCACGCAGATCGCCGCCGTCCCTACCAGCAGCTGTGTTGATATTTAAGTCCCAATGCAGTTGTTTTTGTGCTCGGTGATGGGAACTCATTTTCAGTTTCTTAAACAGGGTTAGTCAGTCATCGGTCCGTCACTAACTGTGTAGGCTGTCATTTCCCCTTGGGTCTGCCATGTGCACGTTACTGAACTACCTGTGTGGGTGTGGCATTGGCTTCTTTATCCTTCCTCTTGGTGTATTTTTTTTTTAAATATGCGCCTCTGTCTTATCGTTGTAGTTACTCTGTTTTTCCAAATTTCTTTTTATCTATTGTAATGAGTAAACCCCACGTTTCAGTGGTTTAACAAATACAAATAACACCACTCCTCTGCCCCCCACCCTCGTGCGCCCTAAATTTCAGGGAAAGCTTTGTTTTATACACTCACTCAGGAATCCTGGCTTTCCCCTTCAGTGTCTTCAAGATTCTAAAGGTCTTGAGAGGTCATCAGCATCTGGTGACGTACTTATAGTGTCCCAAATCTTATGCCTCTTTTTCTTTTTTCTTTTCTTTCTTTTTTTTCTTTTTGGTTTTTTGAGACAGGGTTTCTCTGTGTTAGCCTTGGCTGTCCTGGACTCACTTTGTAGAGCAGGCTGGCCTTGAACTCACAGCGATCCACCTGCCTCTGCCTCCTGAGTGCTGGGATAAAAGGCGTACGCCACCTCCACCCCAGCCTATGTTCATTTTCATTCATTTTAACGCGGTTTTAAAGGGTCTATTAGATTTTGTGGTAGGAAGCCTCTAAAATAGCCCTCAGAGACTCCTTATCGCTAATGATCATTACCTTAAATGTGTCCCTAGCACAGGGTATGAGGCCTGCTGGGGCGGAACACAAGATGAGCAAAGCAAAAACTTCAATCCCAGCACTCAGAAGACAGAGGCAAGCAGGTCTCTGTAGCCTGGGCTACATCATAGAGCAAACTCAAAGATGGTCTTAGAAGTCTAAAAGAGCTGGGTCGAGAGACGGCACTTTAGCCAAGATGTATCTTCGTAATCCTGTGACTCTGCTCTCCCCGCCCTTCACATCTCCTTACCCCTCCCCCATCTCCCTCCCTCCCTTCTCCTCCTCCCCCCATTCACCCAAGCCCTGTAATCCTTAATCACAAGTGTGTATCACTATGCTTAGCATGTCTTGATCTTTACTGATACTTTTCAAAAGCTACACCTTTCCTTTGACATTTTCCATCTTATCTTAGAAAGATTAGTGTAGAAGTTACGTATACATACATTACAGAGATCTCATTTATCTGAAGGCTTTAGCTTTTACACTTAGGTGTACAGTTCATTCTGAGATAATAACATTTGTAATGTTTGAGGTAAAGGATGGGGTTCAACTTTCTACTGTATGGATAACTGGACAAAGTTTACTGAAGAGGATTGTCTTTCATCCCAGTGAACTTCATGGACAACTTTGGTTTTTTATTTTTTTATTTTTTGGTTTTTCGAGACAGGGTTTCTCTATGCAGCCCTGGCTGTTCTGGACTCACTTTGTAGACTAGGCTGGGCTCGAACTCACAGTGATCCACCTGCCTCTGCCTCCTGAGAGCTGGAATTAAAGGCGTGCGCCACCACGCCCGGCTGGACAACTTTGTTAAAGTTAATTTTATAAAGCTGTGCTTGTTTCTCAATTTCTCTCTTAACCCGGCTATCACACAAATCATTGAGACTCTATTATATTATTTTAACAAGATTTATAGCACAAGAACTGAAC
The DNA here is from genome assembly GCF_964271855.1 of Acomys minous. Classification (NCBI taxonomy): domain Eukaryota; kingdom Metazoa; phylum Chordata; class Mammalia; order Rodentia; family Muridae; genus Acomys; species Acomys minous. Next base: position 136,949,375 of record NC_140485.1, on the reverse strand, counting down.
AGTTGTTACTCTATTCTTAATCCTCCAAGCTAACTTGGCTTCCTCCCAGCGAACATTGCAGAGATACTGTACTTTGTAGCTTTCCTGCTCCAGCTCCTGATGTCTTCTGCCCATGGCTGACTCAATCCCCACCACCTCTTCTAACTCCTCCTCCCCTGGATGGCAGGAAGTCCCTCCCTAGTTTTCCCCTACTCAGTGATTGAGTATAAGCTGCTTTATTGGCATATCAGGGGACAATTGGGGAGTAGTGTTTACATAACATTGAGACAGGAAATTCTGAGAACAAGTATTATAACCAGATATGGTGGGGGTGGGGGGGGGGCAGGCATTTGAATTACACAGTAACCTTATGCCTACACATCTTTTTTGAAAATCAAGCACAGAATTATGAGATCTGTTTCTGGACTCTTGTTTATTCCATTAATCTGCTGATCTATAGGCACAATCTTGTTGCGCATTTCTGGATAATGTAAAGATACCTGATAAAGTCAAGGACCTATGCCTGGGGATTTCTTTAAGGAAAAATGTTGGGTTCAAATTTCAATTTCTTCAGTGGATATAGGCTTTGAGTAGGGTTTGGAAGTCTGTATCTTTTTAAAATGCTTATTATTTGATCTAGATTGTCAAATAAATTAGCATAAGCTTAATAGTAATCCCTCATCTTGTTGGATTTGTTTGTTTGTTTTGAGACAGGGTCTCTCTTTGTAGCCCTGGCTGTCCTGGAACATGCTGTATAGACCAGGCTGGCCTTGAAAGTCCAGAGATCTGCCTGCCTCTGCCTCTGGAATTAAAGGCATGCCCCACCATACCTGACCTGCCTTCCACGTTTTAACCTTGCTTCACTTTTCCATCTCTTTATCAGTCTATGTTGTAATCTGGACAATTTCTTGAAGATCCAAGAATTTACTCAGGTTTACCTAAACTCTTGTTAGCTTACCAGTGGAATTTCAAATTTCAAATTTCAAAACTTTCTTTTTTTTTTCTTTCTATTTCTAATGAAGCTATATGTTTTTCTAAAAAATCACATGGCCCTATTTAAAAAAAATATTTACGTGCATGTGTGTGCACACACATGTGAGGATCCCTGGAGGGCAGAAGAGGTTATTTTAATTCCTCTGGAATTACAGGTGATCTGAGCTGAATAATGTGGCCAAACACGGGTCCTCTGGAAGAGTAAGAAGCAAGCTGTCTTAACTTCTGAGCCATCTCTCCAGCCCACATGGCCCTATTTTTAAGGATAGCTTTGGCCCCTCTGAATATGCACATTTGGAGGTTCAGCACTTTAGGGGACCCTGGGTTACTTGTGCTTTTTGTTTTCTTGGGGAAGTCGGAGGGGTGGTTCCTCTTTTATTGATAGAAGAGCCTATTTGGGGTCCCAGTTTGTTCAGAGGTTTTAGTTTCAAGTCCTTGCTTCCTGTGAAGCCATGATCACCTCTCCTGCCTCTGAGCATTATAATCCTATGTCCACCTTTGATCACAGTACCCAGGAGGCAGAGATGGGTGAACCTGGGAATTTGAGACCAGCATGGTCTATGATGCAAGTTCCAGGCTAGTCCAAGATACATGGTGAGACACTATCTCAAAAACCCAAACATCCTATGTCCACCCTTTGCCGGCACTGGAGTGAAAAAGAAAGTTTGTTTAGATTGACTTATACAGGAAATTAAATTAAAAAAAAATGTAATGACTCCAATTTCCAGATCATCCAAATATTTTGTTGCCATGATAATCTGTTTCAACCTCAGAAACAAAATAAATGTGAAGTGGGGTTAAAAAAAATGTAATTCTCCCAATTCTCAGATCATCCATATATCCTGTCGCCATCATAATCCTAGTTTCCATCTCAGAAACAAAATAGATGTCTGGCAGTTGATTTCAACCGTCCACTTTTGGCAACATCAAAACAGCGCGCTGCTGGCTTAGACATATCAGCTGCGCCTTTTCACTTGGTTCTGGGATTGGCACAGAGTAGCATACAAATGGATGCTTGACTTGTTTTACACATTGAAAAATTAGATTCATTTTAGAGTTGTTCACTTTATGGGTGTTTAGAGAGAAATGTTAAAACGTTTCCTTCGTGTTTTTTTCCATTGAAAATTGCAAAGCCAACATTATGCTCGCAGACACTTGCTTCACACATGCATTTTTCTCTTCAATTACCAAATACTCTGGAAAGTCTGAGTCATAGTTAAAGTTACCTGTTGATGATGGGGGTGGGGGTGGGGAGGGCTCAAGAATCCATGGCCTGTGCAGAAAGGAGAGGTGATAGCTTTACCACACGGAGCAGAAAAGAGAGCCAAAGACGTTTTTAATGTCTTTTCTTTAAAAAAAAACAATTTTCTTTTAAAAATGAGCAGCTCAGTTACAGTCAGATAGATGGTCTTTCAACTCTTGTTAAGAGTCAGTTGAAAGAAATAAACACGATTGTATTGATTGTTGGGATATTTAGTTCCAATAAAATATTCATATATGCTGGGCAGTGGTGACACACGCCTTTAATCCCAGCATTTGGGAGGCAGAGGCAGGCAGATCCCTGTTTGAGGCCAGCCAGGTCTACGAAGTGAGTCCAGCACAGTTAGAGCTGTTACACAGAGAAATCCAGTCTTGAAAAACAAAAGCAAAAACAAAAACAAATTCATATACAACCTGAGACTCACAGACCACCCATGGGATGGGTGCCTGCCTGTTAGTGGGACAGGAATTCATCAATCTATCTCAATACTAGGCCTGCAGACAGGAGCAATGTGATGTGTGCGAAGCTGTGATATGAATCCCTTTTCTTACCCATCTGGGGGTGGTCCAGACCCAGCCTAGAGCCTGGCAAAGGAAGGACACTCAATGTAGCAATGAGGAAGGACTAGAGAGATGTGCTATGAACACATAAGGAGAAAGGGAGGGAACACTGGCATCTGTTGAGGATCTGAGGTGTCTGATGGGGCAGGGCACGGACATGTGAGGAGACACGTGATCCAGGAAAGCAGGATGAGTGTTAGCTTTATTTTTACCTCCTCAGATAGGAAAATGGATTTATTCTTAGCTCCTTGGTCGGTAGTTTCCAACTTTGCTTTGATGCTCTGTGTCCTTCCTCCCTTGTGGTGGGACCCGAGGAAAGCAAGTGGGTGGCAACCCAAAGTACAGGTTGTCTGTTTCTCAGAGTCCACATAGGAAGGCCCCAAGGGAAGGAAGGAAATGGGGGAGAAAGGAGGAGCTAGGAGATTGAGTATGAGTCCAGGTGAGGGATGCTGGACCCCTGGGTACCATGATGTCTCTTAGGATGGAGAGATGCCAGTGATGGCACGTTAGGAATTGGTTTGGCTATGGGGAAGGAGACAGAGGGAGGAGACGGGATGAAGGCCTACTTCCTGGCTTGGGTAGCTGGGTAGCATTGCAATGCAGTTAGCCAACATGGAAAAGGCCGGAAATGGAAAAGTACTGGGCAAGAAAAGCCTTTGGATGAAGTCACAACACCTCACTCACTTGACTAATAGTCTAAATCTTACAGAAACTTCCTGCGGAGCCTACAAATTCCTTTGCCAGGAAAAAAAAATGGTTTTTGCTGTTATTTATAAATGTAACGGGCAAGCATTTGCCTTTTTAAAAGGGCTTGCACTTGACTCCTTCCTGCTTGAGGGTACCTACCTTTGAGCAATTGGGGGTGGGGTGCAGAAGCACTCACTAGAGTCACCACCTCATTTCCCACACTCTTTGCACGCCTGGGGCTCAACATATGTTGGCAGAGTGGGGAGCTCACTATTCAGGATCAAACCCTGGGGCCTCGTAGATGTTAAGCACAGTCTTTATTACTGTTCTACACCCAAACTCCAGTGCCTAGTTTGGGAGTGTGTGTGTGTATGTGTGTGTGTGTGTGTGTGTGTGTGTGTGTGTGTGTGTGTGTTACTGCTGGATCCTTGAATGCACAGAGAAGTGCATAGACCAAAAGAAATTCTCCCTGACAGTTTTGACAGATGAAGAGATTCTGAGAGCATTTTGGGTGACTGAAAGAATCAGTTTGTCCACGACATAAAAAACCCTTGTCTATTTGACATGGTATCAGAGAAGTGCTCTCTGGATAGTAACAGGCCTTCTGACACAGGTGTTGGGGCATTTTCCTTCTCTGCAGCCACTTTGTTGCCACTCGGCTTCCCAGGCCAAGGATGTGAGGTTCGCAAGAGTGATCTGTAGCCCAGCCACAAATAACACAGGTTAGTGGAAAATTCCTCACATTTTGGCATATGGCTTCCTCGCCCCCCCCCCCCCCAATGCCCAGGGGTGTTGCAAGTAAACCAGGGAGCATCGACTACGCCAGCTGTGGAAAACACCAGCTGTTCTGACCCCAAAATGCTGTCACTATGTCACCTAGCTCGTCTTAATCTTTATCTTCAGTAGCAATTTTGTGACTTTTAAAATCTGCATTAGTAAACCTTCTTCAGATGTGAGCACCTGAAAGTAACAGATTAGCTTAAATAGAAAAGGGGAACTAGCACATTAGAACAGCTTCATGGAGCCCACGGGTAAAAAGAGTAAAATTGCGTCTTAACAGCGAAGTGGAAAGTTTTCAGGACTCCCTGCTTCCTGTTTTGATTTCCCTCTATAGTGTTTAATAGAGATTAATAAAAACAGGTGACATCATCTGGGTGCTTCTGGTATCCAACAAGACCCCTTGGGGAGCGCAGTTTTCAAATCTCCTCCACTATACATGTGAGGCGTCTGCGGACACAGAGGTGGAAATGCCCCGCTGTTCCCACTTCGGAAGTGGCATACGCGAATTTATGGCTCTGCAGGTTGGTTCTGGAGAAGGTCCCCCTAAATTCTGCATATTGGGGTGACATCCCAGAAGCTTCCCTTTCTGTTTGAGTGCTTTCGGGTGGGGAGCAGGGAGAAGATGAGGAGCCCATTGGTCTGCCTGTAACTGAGGAGAACAGTCTACTGTGCTCTGATATCCGCTCCTGTGGAAAATTTTCTGTCGGCAAAGCTTATGTCCCCTTTAACATTTGAATCTATCCAAAGGGCCTGCATGGCTGCCTTCAAGGCACTTGAGGACCGAGTGCTGGGCTGCTGGAGTTCTCTAGCCCCAAGCAAGGCTCCCTGGTGCCTCCAACACCCAACTTCCTGTTTTCACAATCTTCACACACTGTGAGAGACTCCCCTGACAGGACTCTCAGATTATACCTACCAGGGCAGAGGCTTCCATCTTGACCCACACCCACCTCATTATCACAGGACTATACTGTAACATTCCTTCCCTGTTGTCCATGAATAAAATTCCTGTCTGTCTGTCTGTCTGTCTCTCTATGTGTTACAGCTACAGGATTAGCCACATAACTTAAAATTCACACAACATCCTAATCATAAAATTAAGTCATGAAAGGGAAGTCATTTGTGACAACATGTCGCATAAAGTTCAGGCCCAGCTGACTCCCACATAATGGAATGGATGTTCACACCTGCTTGTCACAAGTGTTTGCATTTACAAGAAGAAAAAGACCAGAAACTTCTTTGTGGAGAAAGTACAGAAAATGAAAGAGTGGAGGTAAAGGATAAATAACAGGTTGCATATACTTGTAGCCGATGAAAGAGAAGGGAGGTTATCCAATCAAAGTCATGGGGTGTGTCAAAGGCATCAAAGGCAACAGCACCTGCCGGGTCCTCATAGGAAAGCTTCGAATTCCCATGTGTGCGTAGCATCTAAGTGTCTTTGGACATGGAGCAGTATCCTCAATAGGAAAACAGGAATATGTCTCCTAGCCTGATCCCCCCCAAAACAGAGTCACTAGGCTTTGGTGATCATAAGTTTCAATAGGAAGAGGGACAGAGAAAGGATTTGGGGGTAGGAAGTGATGGCTTTGCATCTCTTTCTGATGTTGTTGCTTAGAGATTGGTTATTAGTGAGCCAAAGAATCACACACACACACACACACACCCCACATACACACTCTTACATATACCACACACTCACTCACTCACTCACACACACACATCCCACAATATATATACATCACACACTCACACACCACACATACATACACTCACAACACACACACACACACACACACACACACACACACACACACACACAGAGAGACAGAGAGATAGAGACTGACAGACAGACAGGAATTAAAATCTTAATATGCTCTCTTGTTGCTTCTTAGCGAACATTCCACTGCATCACTGCTGATGTAGTCTATGATGTCATGAGGGAGGCAGCAATCCACATTGCAGCCCACAGACTGTGGAGTACCCAGGACTTCCTCCATAGTTCCAGAAAATTCTTTGGCTAAAGGCCAGTGCTGCATCTTGTCTGGAAGTGTTGATCATCTTGTCAAAAGCGATGCTCCCACTGTGGTTAGTGTTTCCCTGCTTCTTTCTGTCTCTTGGTGGCTCCGTGAGGGCCTTGGTGGCCAGGGTAGAGGCAGAGGGCACCACCTCATCTGGGCTTGTCTATTCGGAATGGTCAGTTTTACCGTCATCCTCAGACCCTTCCAATACTGGTTGCCTTAGCAATGCCATCAACATTTTTTATTTTATTTTTTATTTTTTAGAAAGACCCAAGGGACTGATCTTGGGGGGAAAGGCAGATGTAGTGTTGACTTTGCCTTCTCGTGTACCTCAGGTTCCCGACTTTAGTCTCACTGGGGTTGAACTTGGGTACTTGGGTGGCATGGTGGCGGAGGCTGGTGTCTGATGAACCCAGACTTAAGAAGACCAAAGAAAGTTGCACCGCAGTCTCCCCTGAGCCAGGAGCAGGTAAGATTTATTTTGCCTCATGGCTTCAGAGGGTTGGTCCGTGATCATCTGGCCTCAAGCCCCTGAGAAGAACACTATGGTGATAGGAACGTGTGTCAGAGGAAAGCTGTACAAATTATGATGAACTTAAAACCCAGACTGCGATGGGATGGGCCCGGGGTCCTCTTCCCTCAAGGACCTGAGCTTCGTAACTAACCTACTTCCTCCAGCCAGGTCTCTCAGGTGCCTCAGGTGCCTCAGGTCTTTCAAGACATGAGTCACTTGAAGGGAATGCATTATATCCAAACTGTAACAATGGGGCGGGAGGAAAGAGAGAGAGGGAGAGAGAAAGGAACTGAGTAAGGTTTAACTATGTCTCAGGATCTCCAATGTGCATCAGGATGCTGAGCCCCAGAAGAACTGGCAGCGTAGCTCTAGTCCAGTCTGAAGTCTGACAGGTTTGAAATTTACGGAAACCTTACACTTTGGGTTGGGTATAAAGGGAGGAGAAAAATTGACACTGCGTTTCAAAGGCAGTCAGGCAGGTAGGAGGAATTTTGTCTCGGGAATTGTCTAAAGCCTTCAAAAGTTTGGATAAATCCCTTCCAATCAGGGAGAACAATTTGCTTGACTCAGCCTTCTGATTAAAATGTCAGTCTCATTTTAGAAACACCGTCGGGTCTGATACTCTGCTATGTTCACATGCCTAGGGCTGCTATCTTCTGAGAGGTTCCACGCAGCAGCCGATGGAAACACATGTTGAAACTCACAGCCAAATACTGGGCAAAGCATAGGGTCTGGTGGGAAACTGGGGTGGGTTAGAAGGAGCTTGGGGGGTAGGGACAGGAGCTCCACAAAAAGACCAACAGAGCCAACTAACCAGGGTCCAGAGGGGCTCGCTGAGCCTGGAGCACCAACCAAGGACCAGGCATAAACTGGACCTAGGCCCCCTACACAGATGTAGCTGACGGGCAGCTCAGTCTACATGTGGGTCCCCTAGTAAGCAGAGCGGGGCTGTCTCTGATGTGGACTCTGTTGCCTGCTTTTTCATCACTTCCGCCTGGCAGGGCTGTCTCAGCCAGGCCACAGGGGATGCTCTCAGTCCTGATGGGACTTGATGTGCAGATGTGGGCTGGTGTGGGGGAGGCTCTCCTTTCTTGAGGAGTAGGGGAAGGGAATGGGGGAAGAGGAAGGGAGGGAGGGACCAGGAGGAGAGGAAGGAGCTACGGATGGGGATGTGAAGTCAATTAATTACTACCAGAAACACCTAGGATAATATAATATTTGATTAAATATCTGAACATCTTCTGGCCCAGTCAAATTGATACATAAAAGCCACCATCCTGGGCCAGGGACATGGTGTGGGTAAAGCGCTTGCCTTGCAAGTGTAAGGACCTGAGTTTGAATTCGCACAGCTATGTAAAGAGTTAGGTGTAATCCCAGTGAGGTGGGCGGCAGAGAGAGTAGATCCCGGGAAGCTCAAGGGGCAAGTGGCTTGGCAGATACAGTTGTGAAAAACAGTGACCTTACCTCAAATGAGGGGAGAGGCGAGAACTCTGACACCCTCTCTGCGGTTCTCCACCCTTGTGGCATGGACGCATGTAAACACACAGGCACACCAAAAGGAAAAACAAAAAGCAGGGAAAGGAAAGGAAAGCAGGATAATAAGACATTTACAACCCTCTCGTGGGCGGGGGGGGGGGAGGGGGGGTGGGGGGGGCAGGGGGGGGTGGGGGGGGGTGGGGGGGTGGGGGGGGTGGGGGGGTGGGGGGGGTGGGGGGGGTGGGGTGGGGGGGTGGGGGGGGTCTGTAAATAACGCTACTTGGAAAAGCAACAGGGGGTCCGCGGTGTTTGGGAATGGAAGTGGCTCCTCCCTCACTGGACTCACAGAGTGCAGCTTCCTCCTGTTGCTCTCATCACCGCGGGGCATGGAACTCAGGCTGCAGACAGCGCCTCAACCTACTGAAATCTGCTCTGACTCTACTACTACTTTTCTTTGTTTACTTTATCTTCTGACTCACATATTTCTAGTTTGTTAACGTGGATACTTGACACTTAGATAATTTACTTTAAGCTTTTCCTTTACCCAAATGTACACATTAAAAACTGATTAAAAATCAGAGCTTGAGCGGGGCGTGGTGGCGCATGCCTTTAATCCCAGCACTAGGGAGGCAGAGGCAGGCGGATTGCTGTGAGTTCGAGGCCAGCCTGGTCTACAAAGTGAGTCCAGGATGGCCAAGGCTAACACAGAGAGACCCTGTCTCGAAAAACAAACAAACAAAAAAACCAACCCCCCCCCCAAAAAAAGTCAGTGCTTGTTTTAGGTACCGGTCATCAATTTGACATGCCTTATTTTTGTTAGTGTTCCGTTTGAATTTTTTTTTTTAAATCTTGTGATTTTATTTTTTTTCTCAAGAGGTGTTTGTAACAGTATTCTACCTCCAAATATTTGAGTTTTTCCCAGACATCTTACCTTATCTCTATTGATTCCTAATTTAATGGCTTGTCTTTAAATTTTCTGTCTTTCAAAATATACGGAGACATGCCTGACTCAGTGTGTAGTCTAGCTCAGTGCTTATTTTATGTGTATTTCCTGAGGATGGCTCCTCTGCAGAGCTTTAGTGTGTGGTTTTATTTATTATAATATTTTATTTTATTTTTTGAGACAGAGTTTCTCAGTGTAGCCTTGCCTGTCCTGGAGCTAGCTCTATAGACCAGGCTGGCCTCAGACTCACAGAGGTCTGCCTGCCTCTGCCTCCCGAGTACTGGAATTAAAGGTGTGTACCACCATTGCCCGGCTATTATAATATTTTATTTATTCTAATTTCATGCTAATGTATTTTGATCACATTCACTTCATCCCCTACTTCTTCCCATAACTACGTCACTATTCCCCTTAACTTTGCGTCCTCTTATGTCCCCTCTAATTAAGTGGCTGACTCCCATTTGTTCTTCTTCTATACCCACTGGGGTGAGGCCACACTCTGGAGCGTACAGGATCAAGCAGGATCCATGTGTTGGGTTTTATAACTGTCTATTATGGCACCATAGTGACTGCAACATCTTGATCTTAACCATTTTAAGTGGAGTCTATCAGCTTCCTTCTGCTTTCTTTGGGGCTTTGCAGCTCTCTCAGTTCTTTAGAGGCAGGATTAAGACTCCCAACACTGAAATGGAACCTCTCTGTTCTGTCAGGGCTGCCATTTTTACTGCATGCTGCTTGAAGCAATGGACACTGTCACTATGCCTTCTGATGCCCTGGCCCCTTTTTTTTAGTCCTAAAATGTTTCATGTGTCAATAATGCTCCTTACCTTGATGCTTATTTTGTCCCAAACTGATGTCAATACCTTTGTTTTCTCTGTAATTACTTTGGCCTGTGTGTCTGTGTTTGTTGTATCTCTCAGCAGCATGGAAGTAGGCAGTGATCATGTAGGCCATGGTCATGTAGGCCGTGGTCATGTAGGCCGTGGTCATGCAGGCCATGGTCATGCAGGCCGTGGTCATGTAGGCCGTGGTCATGCAGGCCGTGGTCATGCAGGCCGTGGTCATGCAGGCCGTGGTCATGTAGGCCGTAGTCATGTAGGCCGTGGTCATCTGCCTGGTGTTTCAGTTTCCTGCCCTCAGATTTGTTCCCTAACTGCCACAACGAAGGTTTCTCTCCTGATTTTTCCTTTTCCTGGGTTGTTTTTCAGGAAATACCTCAAAACTTAAAAGTCATACATAAATAATATTTATTCCTTTTGCCTGTTTTCATTTTTTAGACACTATTCTAAATTGTCACAATATATTTCCTTAATTTACCCAAATCCACCCTGGAGGTAACATTGTATAGCTTTCTATACACCTCGTAAGCACCTAACAGAAGCGTGTTTCCATATGTGGCTGTCACTGACATTGAGATTTCTCAGCCGTGACTCTAGAAATCAAACTGACAAAAGACAGATTAGCAAGAGAAAACCAGACAACTTACTAACACATGCTTAGTACAAGGCCAGCCGTGGGCAGCTGGACTGACAGCTAGAACCTGGAGCTTGTTTGGGACCGTAACACACAATAGGAGACTTTAAGGGAATTAAGCAGGAAGCTTGGCTCTTCTAGGCTGAAAACCAGGGCCTACTTGTGACAGGAAAGGTTATCTTAGAAAGTCTTATTTTCAGTCCCGTTGTGGTGCTGGGAGTCTTCCTCACTGTCTCAAGGTTTCCCCAGAAGGGACATACAGTGGCCTGTGACTCTCCGACTTCCTGCTTTTCATCAGATTAGGGACGCCCTGGGAGGACGTGTATCTGTTTTCATTAGCCTCCAGCTCAAATGATCACAGTCCTATGACAAAGCAGCATGCTTGGGGATATATAATAGACACACACTCTCTCATACACAGTCTGTCACATACAGACAGACAGACAGACAGACACACACATACACTCTCTCTCACACACATAAGACACACATTTTCTGTCTCTGTCTCTGTCTCTGTCTCTCTCTGTCTCTCTCTCTCTCTCTCTCTCATGCACAGAACAGACAGACACAAACAGATACTATCTTTCATATACACACAGACAAACACACACTCTCTCACACAGACAGACAGACATACACTCTCATGCATAGACAGACACACATACTCTCTCTTCTTCATACACACACAGACAACACACATACATACAGTCTCTTACACACACAGACAGACACAGGCACACACATGCACACACTCTGTCCCTCTCTCTCTCTCTCTCACACATACACACACACAGAAACACAAACACAAATACACACACACACACACACACACACACACACACACACACACACACACACGAGGAGTTACTGCTGTCATGTATATTACATCTACTACCAGCCAACCAGGCTGATATTTTCTGCTTATATAGTGTGGAATCAGGCAAGTTCTCTCAAGAAAACCAGGAAGCTGCAGGCCACACAAACCATCGTTATTATCTCTAGGCTCCCTCTTCCTGCTCACTTAGTCATCACAAGAGCCCGTTTTCCACAGTCGACCTTTCCCAGAAAATTTGCTGAGAAATGAAAGCCATCTGTTGCAATCAGTAAACATTCTCTGCTTCGGGGGAATCACATGAGCTGGACCAAGGCTTCCTCTGGAGGACCTGAAGGTGGCAAGAGGACAATGTCACAGGGCCACATGGCCATCCATAAGGGGTCCCAGCCAGCCCACTGAGGAGGGGTATGCATAGGACACCCTTTTCTCAGTGTTCTGTGGCTTATCTACCGGCACCTATACAGACTGGTTGAACATGGAGAATTCCATCACGCTGTTCTTACCCTTGAACACCATAAAGGATATCCGATTAGCCCATCTCTAATACAGTGTGGGTTGCAGTCCTTTTGATAGACTTGTCTTCACAGGTCCTGAGTAAGCAGTATGTTGAGTATGTTGCTCTGTGTAGATACACAGGATGGATATGACCTGACACCTAGGGCTGCAATTCCAGAGTCCAAGTGAGCAGCACCTCCAGCAGATGCCAGCTTTAAAAGGAGGGTTGACATGCTGTGGGAGCACATTGTCACCAATAGCAGAGAAGGGTAGGACTTGGTTGGTCACACTTCTAAATGGTCTAGGCTGTGGGACCCTACAGCTGCCAGGTTAAGTGAAAAGATGAGCCAAAAACTAAAGGCTCAAGCCGGGCATGACGGCACCCCCCTTTGATCTCAGCCCTCTGTGAGTTTGAGGTCAGCCTGGTCTACAAATTGAGTTCCAGGATAGTCAGGGCTGTTACACAGAGAAATCTTGTCTTAAAAAAAAAAAAAAAAAAAGACAAGAAGCTCAATTAAATTTGACTTTCAGGTAGATGATGATAAATTTTTAAATTTGTATTTTTACTGTATGTTTCTGAGTATTTTGCTTGCATGCCTGCTTGTGCACCACAGATCATCTGAAACTGGAGTTACAGGTAGTTAGTTGTAAGCTGCATGTGGGTGCTGGGAGTAAACTTGAGTCCTCTGCAAGAGTAGTAACCATTCTTAACTGCTGACTTCTCTGCAACCCCAGTAACTTTTCTACTAAATGATGTCACATGCAGCCAATTTAGGGAAGGCCTACAGCATGTTCATTGTTTTTTCTGTCACTTCTCTGAAATTCACTTTTCACCGGATAAATTGAACAGGCTACTTCAGAGTCTCCATTCTGTGCTGACAAAGCAGACACAGTTCTGGCTCTGAAAGGCCACACCCTCCCACGAGGATGTTCATAAATCCTTCTCCGGGAGGATGGAGGCACACACACCCTGTCAGAGGCCACATTCACGAGTCATCTGAAGAGTCACCAGCTGATGCTTGTAAAGTCTCCCTTCTGAGGAGCTTCCTGTGGGGTGTGCGAGCTAACTATCCACTAACTGTGAGACAGCCTGTTGAGGTTTGCAGTGATTCTTCTGCCTTCCTTCTCAGTGGGGGAAAACAGAAGGTCATGATTCCCAGGCTACCTAATGAAGCCCGCCAGGAGCAGGGGACAGCAGCAGGCCAGGCCACAGTATCCTGAATAATAGAAGAACCAAGGGAGGTCTCACCATCCCCAACCTCAAATTGTACCACAGAGCTATAGCAATTAGAACAGTGTGGCGTTGGCACAAGAAACATTGACCAGCAAAACTTTGATCAAAGAAATAGAATTGAAGACCCAGACACAAATCCACATACCTATGGATTCCTGATTTTTGATGAAGAAGCCAGAAATACACATTGGAAAAAAAAAGATATATCCTCAACAAATGGTTCTGGTCAAACTGGATGGCAACCTGAAGAAGAATCCAAATAGATGCATATTTACCACCAGAATAAAACTCAACTCCAAATGGATCAAAGGCCTCAACATAAGACCAGATACACTGAACCAGATAGAAGGGAAAGTTGGGAACAGCCTTGATTTCCTTGGCACAGAACAACACTTTCTGAACAGAACATCATTAGCGCAGGCACTGAGACCAACAATTAATAAAAGGATCTCATGAAACAGAAAAGCATCTTCATGGCAAAGGACACCATTGTTCAAACAAAGTGGCAGCCTACAGAATAGGGAAGGATTTTACCAACTCCACATGCCAAAGAGGGCTGATACCCCATATATATTAAATACTGCAATATGGTGATGGCATAGCTTCAAATGAAATGTGGGGCCCAACTGTACAGCAGCTCAGGTCATATGTCAAGGAGCCAGCCTGCCCTGGCTTGTGTTGTAGTTAATGTGATGAAACTCCACAACCGGAAGCCGGGGGCGGGAGGGAGGGGGGAAAGGGTTTATTTAGCTTTTGCTTCCACATCTCTGTTCGTCATTGAAGGAAGTCAGGGGAGGAGCTCAAGCAGGGCAGGAACCTGGAGGCAGGTGTTTACGCTAAGGCCATGGAGGGGTGCTGCTTCCTGCCTTGCTCCCCAAGACTTGCTCAGCCTGCTTTCTTATAGAACCCAGGACTGCCAGTCTAGAGTGGCCCCACCTACAGTGGACTGGGCCCTCCAACATCAGTCACTAATTAAGAAAATGTCCTACAGGCTTGCTGCAGCCCAATACTATGAAGACATTTTTCTCGTTTGAGGGTTCCTCCTCTTGGATGGCTCTAGTGTTAAGTTGACATAAAATTAGTGAGCACAGAATGTCCCTGCTGCTTTCAGATCCTACGGATGTTCCATCCGCAACTGGATGATGGATTCCCCAGTTCTTGCCCAAATGTCATCCCCCACTGACTGTGGCCTTGACTTCTCTCTCAGGCTTTGATCCCCCACCCACCCCACCCACCTCACCCACCCCACCCACCACCCCCGCTTCTCACTTTCAGATACTCTCTTCCGCATCCATTTGTTCACTCCCCATCCTGCCCAGCTCAAAGCTGAAGGCCTGCCTGCCCTCCATTTTTGAAGAGCCATTGATCTTGAGCAGAAGACAAAAGACTTTATCACCTGCCCCTTTTGGCCCCACCTCCTTCCTTGTCCTCAACTCATGCTGTGCTTTCCTCTGGCTTTGTTGTGTCTAACCTGGCCTTCCGCCAGGCTATTCTTCAAAGAGGGATGCTCCCTAGCCTTACAGCTGCAGGCTCTGTAACCTCTGCCTACACCCTCCTCTCTGTCTTCACCTGGCCTTATGGTTAGACTCTGAAATCCTCCATAGGGTCCATGTTTTGAGTCCTTGGTCCCCAGCTTGTGGCTTTATTTAAATAAAAATTTAAAAATTGTATGTATTATATTTGTGTATGTGCATGTGTGTGTGTGTGCGTGTGCGCGCGCGCACGTGTGTGTGTGTGTGTGTGTGTGTGTGTGTGTGTGTGTGAACTGTAACTCTTATTTAATGTATTTACTATCCTTGAAAGTAGTACCTGACTTTAACTTGCTCCCAGGGTGTGTGTGCTGTAATGGAACTCTGCAAGTGTTTCTGGTGAAAGGATGGATGAATTCAAGGATTTGTTGTAGTTTAATATCACGGAGGAGAACATTGCTGTAACTTAACAGCAAGGGAAATGTGTTTGCTGGTGCTCCCAGGTCCTATAGAAAGTTCTGAATGATTATGGCTCCATGGAATTACAGTGTGACTCATCTGACCCCATGTTGCTCACTGAAGATCTCTACTCTTTCCATCCTGCAGGTCTCAGGAATTGAACTCAGGTCTTCAGACTTGGCAGCAAGCGTCTTTACTTACTGAGCCATCTATCTCACTGGGCCTAACTACGGTTTTTAAAGATACCTTCTTGGACTATGCACGTCTTAAAATTCCTTTGTATTTCTAGCTGGTATCGACACATACACATTACTTTGGTCCTCAACGTCAAACAAACCCTCTCCAGCTAAGTTTACTTTTCGTAGTACCAGGAGGAATTTGGTGTGAGGGTTCATTTTCTTTGCAAATGTGTTTCCTCTGGCTGGAAAGGGGAAATGGCTTTCTTCTCCGGTCCACCCACCATACAAGCCTGGGTGTGGAGAGGAAGTGAGGCAAGGTGTGGTGGTGACAGAGGATCTTCTTAAAATGTATATAAAATTAAAAAAAAAAAAAAGAAACTTGGCCATTGCTGACCGCAAACAGAGGTGGTGATGGAGTCTACTGCTTTGGGGGTCCAGAATAAGAAAAGTGTGTCAGCCTTGCCTTTGACCGCCATGGCTGTGCAGAGCCATGATTTCTGTTTCCGTGTGGCTGTCCCCAAACATCTTTTTGTGCCCCTCTCATTGTATCTGTCACCAGCCATATGGGTAAGAAAAACCTTTTTGAGAAGCCTATGAGGTAGACTAGGCAGAGATTGGTCATCCAGTGAGGCTGGAGGTTAGTGACAGCATGGGGCACGTCCGCTGTTGAGAGAGTGACCGACTCTCCTGGGTTGCCTGAGAGTTCACATGTGTCATGGTGTCGTCAAAGCACCGCTGAGGACCCCATAGCTTTACTGTCCTTCAAAGAGCTTTTGAAGATCAACTCTGTCCTGAAACTGGGAGCACAGGCCAGAACCATATCTGAAGTGAGTCACTTTAAAACAACATGTACAATGAAGCCCTTTTAACTTTCATTTAAAGATGACTTGTGATTGAGGAGGAAGCAGGGTCCTGGTGTAAGTTGGGATTCAGATACATTTGAACTCGCAGAAATTGTTCCCTTAACTTGCATTGAGTGCAAATTTCAGTTCCTAAAAAATCCAAATAAGGTACTAAATACCAAGCAAAGATGATTTGATATATCTTTCTCCAAAATGATGACCAAGTAAGCAGGAAAACTGCTGAGGTAAAACACATGGAGGTTCATACTAACAGAAACACTTTACACAGCTGTTTAAAGTTATGTGTGTGTGTGTGTGTGTGTGTGTGTGTGTGTGTGTGTGTGTGTATGTGTGTGTGGTGTGATACATGTGTGTGTATATGGTGTGTGGTGTGGTGTATGTGTGTGTGGTATAGTGTATGTGTGCATATATGTGTGCTTGTGTGTGTGCTGTGGTGTGTTATGTGTGCATATATGTGTATGTGGTGTATGATATGGTATGTGTGGTGTGATATGTGTGTGTGTATGCTGTGTGGTGTAGTGTGATGTGTGTGTGTGTGTGTGTGTGTGGTGTGGTATGCATATATGTGTGTGTGGTGTAGTATGTGTGTGTGTGTATGCTGTGTGGTGTGGTGTGGTGTATGTGTGTGCATGTGTGATGTTGTGTGTGGTATAGTGTGATATGTGGTATATGTGGTGTGGTATGTGTGTGTGTGTGCTGTGTGGTGGTGTGTGTGTGTATGTGATGTCATATGTGGTATGGTGTGATGTGTGGTGTGGTGTCATGTGTGATGTGATGTGTGGTTGATGTGTGTGTGTGTTGTGTGCTGTGGTATGTGTGTGTATGTGTGATGTGGTGTGTGGTGTGATGTGTGGTGTGGTGTGTGTGTGTGTATGTGTGTGTGTGTGTGTGTGTGTGTGTGTGTACCCAGGGACCATTATCATTCTGGTTAAGTGGCCCCAGCTGGGCATGCAGGTTTAAAATTGTTCCCTCTCCTGCTTCGCTGTATCCCTTTCCCACTGCTCTGTAGCTCCTGTGTAAGATCCACAGATCAGAGCTGGGACTTGTTATGTCAGAGAGCTAAATGCCTTCATCAGGCGGCAGGAGAAAGGCCAGCCAGCCAAGCCCCTTTTTATTTAAGGGGGTGTTTCTGAGTTTATACAAAGAACGTTCATGCTCACTAGGAAAGGAGAGTCCAAAAGTAGAGTGATAATAGTGGAAGGGACAATAAAATTGTCTTTCCTGGTGCTAGCCACATGCCTGATGCAGTTCGGAGGAGTGACTGTGTGGGGCTCTATCCCAGGGCTAACCCCATAGCTGGAGTTCTTTTTCCTTCATCACGCCATCATTTTTAAATTTTCTCTCATTTTACAATGGAGGAGACAGGCTAGAACACTTGCTTGGTTCACAGCCTTGGTTTGAACAGGGCCAGATCTCACACCCACACCCCATGAAATCTCTGAACAGACAGCTCTGAGCCAGCGCCTGCCACAAGCTGCAAGGCTTTGGGTGTTAAAGGGCCTGGAGTCCCAGCCCCAGGGCAAGATGTGCGTCCAAACCACAAACTTGGACTAAATGGGATGGTTTTAGTCATGAGACAGAAACCACCCAGGACAAAACAAACAAGGCAAAGGGAGCCAGTGCCTCTGGACAGGCTGGACCAATCGCTCGGAGCTGCAGGGACTTTGTTTTCTAGGTCTGGAGACAGCTTCCATGGTCACTGGTGCAAGAGATAAAATGTAGGGCATGGTTGTGGGACGCACCCAGATTGACACATTGCAAGTGCGGTGATGGGAATGATTTATTTGTCCCATTTCATTTCCTGCAAAGGCCACTGGGTAGCCAAGCTGGAGCAGGATGAGCACTCTAGTCTACAACGCATAGACAGGGGCCATGTGACATATGCCAGTCTGACCCCTTGTAATTACTGCAAGCAGGACATATGACTTAGTAGCTGTCTCTGTGTGTCCAGAGGTCAGGATCCAAAACAAGTTAGAATGAAGCTTTACAATACCCTCTAATGGCCAAACAAACCATTCTCCAGTTAGGGCCGAATTAGTGACAAGAAACATAATAGCCAATTATTTATTTCATTATAATCTATTATAAAATACTAGTGTATTGTAAATGCTGTCTTGATTACTCTAAATGCAGCTTCTACAAGATTTGTTTATGTGTGGCTGATTTAGTGGGGAAATGTGCTCCCAAACATCTCCTGGGCCCAGGGCTTCTTAATAAGGGGTTTGAAGCATGTAAGGCCACAAATAGGTCCAAGCTAGCATCGTACTTCCTCCCCAAGCTCCCTTAAGAGTATGTATTATAGTCTTCCTGCAAGGGGGTTGGGATGGAGGATGGGCAGATGTGAAATTTTTGGCTATGCTAACCCAATGTAGTCCGGGTCCCTTCTCTCTGGAAAGTTACTCAGCTACTTTCAAATAATTGGGAAAAGAATCAAAAATAAGCATTCGCAGTCTCGACAGTTCTGCCGTGGGTGGAGGTGTCTGTGTGGGTACATTTGCCAGCTAGATTTCAGATCCAGTTCTTTGTGGGGGAGAGTAGGGCTGTCTCTGAGGGGTGCCTGCTCCCTGCCTCTCACTGGCCTGCTAACTCCTGGCTTTCCTCCTGCCTCGCCACACGGACACCAGGTTTCCATCAGCTTCTGTGACTATTTTAGGTTCGTTTGAATTATTTCCATGGAGATTCTCAAAGCATTGGAATCTGTAATTATATCTTGCAAAGGCTATTAGGCGCAGCCAGCACATTTTACAGCGCCAGTGTTGCAAGGCTGCAGATTTTTGACACCTGGTTACTGCATTCCACACAGTACAAAGGAATGTCCTCGTGCCAATTGGCCTCCACGAGGACGTGTCAGGGCCACTCCCCGTCACAACATTCCTGGTTCATTGCTACCTCAGAGGCAGATTTTTTTTTTTGTGCCTTCCATGGGATGGCTCAGCTATGTCGACATAGACACGTGATTTTTGCCAGCTCAAGGAAACTGCAGATGATACGGGCAGGTGTTGTGTGATACTGCATCCTTCTACTGGGTAACCGTGGTCTTGTTATCACATAACTGAGGTGGAAATGTGACGTGCTGAAACTGATTTACAAAAACCGCATACAGCAACCAGTAGTGTTTTTAGCCCCAGTGTGGTTACAGCCTACTTCCTCTACACATTTATACCGAAGGCTGGGGGCAGAGCCAAATTATGGTTGGTCAGAAAGAAGTCCGTTTCCTAGTCACTGCTTCAGCAACTTATAGCTATCCCTTAACTTAAAAAAAAATTTAAAAATTTTGGTATATATGTATGTATATGACAAGTCTCTCTGTGTGTGCCATGTGTATGCCACTGCCCTCAGAGGCCAGAAGAGGGCATTGAATCCTGTTGGATCCCTTGTCATTTCAGGCAGCTGTGAGCCACCCAATAGGGTGCTGGGACCCACATTCAGGCCCTCTGGAAAAGCAGCAAGCTTAACTACTGACTCCAGAACTGTCTGTGGTTTTATCAAGGAAAAGATCTTAGGACTCAACGTGAGGGTTGTGTTCTTCAGTGTCGGTCAGTCATTCCTCTGTACGAACCGCTGACTATGACCTGGGCCGTAAACGGGACCATCTAGAAGGGCACAGGTATAGGAAACGCCTCAGCAGACTATTTTAGACCCAGAATTTCAGAGTTAAAACTGACTTCATTTGGTATGTATGCAAAGCAAGTGTACATTTGCATTGTGTGGACGTGGAGCGTTACACAGCAATCTTGACCTTTCAGTACGGCACTGTCTCTAATGAGCCTTGACCTCTGCCTTCCTTCCTTCCCCGTCTGCCATAGAAATCCTGCCTGCTAAGATTCTGGTTGGCTTCGTAAATATAGTATTTGTAGCATAAGCAGTGGTGAGGCCGGGGGGGGGGGGAGCTTGTGGACCATCCTGGAAATCCAGTGAGGGGAGTTCTGGATTTGCTGACGAGCATAGAGAGACCTTGGTCATGGTTCTTAACCCACAAAGTCTCACACCTGTGTGTGTTGAGGAATTGTGATGTAGCCTGGCAGGTGCACAGGCATCAGAGTTTGTTAAGTGGCACAGGTGCTGGTAGAATCCTGCAGGCTTACAGGCAAGGGTGAGTCACGGAGAAGAACGGGTTCGCCCAGTAGGGATGTACACCTGCTATTTCTAGGTAGGAAAAGTGAGTCACTAGACTCATGGTTTCCTGTCTGGCATGCCCCTTGCCCATGGATCGGATCCAGCCTCGCCTTGCATATGGTAAGAGATGGACTCGGGAGCGGGACCTTTCTCCACAGTCACCTGCCTCTGCCTGTAGGTATCTAAACTCAGTGGCGAATGTCTGGAGATCTCTGAAGAAAATGTCTTCATTATGGGCTGGGCTGGGCTGGCAGCACAAGGTAGCTATCTCTTATCCCTTCCTTCTTAACCTCATGCCAGAGGAGCCCCAGACCCCCACCACTGTCACTGAAGTTTGGAAGGCAGGAAGTGGACCCCGCTTAGGAAAGGTGATCATCTGCCAATATTGTCACTCCGCCACCACCATCCCCTCCCTTCAGAAAGGGTTTCCTGCCACAACCCACATTGCTTCGGACGTGATCTGACTGCGGCTGTAAAGGATGAAGAATTGATGGATTCTTCATCCTTCAGTGTAAAGTAAAGCAGTGCAAAGCTGGGGCCCAGGGTGGCCATGCACCTAGATGGAGACACCGAAGCAGTAGCCCTGAAATCAAATGCATGTGCTACAGACAGCGTGAAAGAAACTTATATACGGCGTGGATGAAGAGATGGGTTGGTCAAGCTCTGTTAGGGGAGAAGTTTCAGGCTACAGTCATCTGGGATGCGGAAGCTGTGGTAGGTGCTTTCTGAATGTGATGGTTTTAGCTAAAGGCCCATTTCTGTCAACATCCATACGCAGACAGGAAGAAGGCCTTGCCATGGGTCTAAGGCATTGGTGTCCTCGACACAGTTGTGAACGATACACATCCTCGCCACTTCCCACCATTTTCAGGTACCAGAGCTCCTTTGACCCCCAAAGTGCACAGTCTATGTGTGGCATGGGAGGGGAGGAACGCACCCCTTGGCATTTGTGGGTAGTGCTCAAGTGACCAAGGAGAGGTAAGATGCAGGCAAGCTTTCTGACCCGCTGTTTGCCTGAATCAGCACATAAAGTCACAGAGGGAGCTGCCCTGACCCCCTCCTGTCAGGGAGGGCAAAGGTTGACACTGAAGATATCTTTGGGCCCTGGAGCATCTAGAGAGGCACCAGAGGAAGCAACAGTGACAAGATGAGCTATCTTTCTTTACCTGCCATTAATTTCCTTCCCCGCAGTTTGCCATCCCCAGAGATGAAAGAAGCCGCAGCCTTGGCAGGTCACTCTTCTGTGTCTCTGTTGTTATTCACTGATGACGCAATATAAGCTGCCACTGAGAATTTCTCATCCCTGGGTAACTGCCCGTGCACACGAGGCAGACGCACTAATAAACATCATCTCTGATGATGGGACCCCTCCCCCTACAAACTTACAAGCACGTTAATTTTTCCTCCTCGTATAACAGTGAATTGGAAAGAGGCCAGTATGTTCTGTTTTCTGTTTCCCTGTGAACCGGATGAGGCTCTGAGGACTCTGCCACCCTCCTTTATAGAAGAAGCATCCAGTCTTCAGAGATGCAGCCAAGTCATTGAATGGTAAAGAGACTTCTGGGTACCAATTGTGTCTGTCAGGTTATAAGTGGGGGCGGGGGGACACCACCCCTACAGCTGTTTCTGCCCTGCCTTTTCTTCCTTCCCAACCCAACACAGGAGTCAGGACTCACTCAGCTACTTGTGTCCTAGCTTGAAAAGGAGAATTCCTGGGAAGGAGGCCTGTCTGCAAATATGATTAAAACTCCTATGACTGGAGAGTTTGGAATGCTGCAGGTCCAGAGCCTAATTATAATTTATCTTGGAGTATCTTTAGATGACTAAATAGCCATTTCCTTTCCTCTTCTCCCCATCTGACATCCTGAACATAGATTAAAAACAAAACAAAATAAAACCAGACAAAACAAAACAAAACAAACAAACAAACAAATCTTTGGAGTGTATTAACGTAAGCTTAATCAGTTTAACAAACCTAGTTTTCCACCAACCAAAGAGCACCGGGTCCATCTGAGGCCCGTGGCCACCATGTCTCCTCTGTGCTGTGACGGCCCTTTGTTCTGTGACTACAGAGCTTCATAAAACTGCATCCACGTTGGAACATGGAACTTGGGGTAACCATGGGCACTCCCGTTTGCTCCAGAATAAACCATCTCTTATCCCCTTTGAGGTGAGAGCTGTGGTTTTACATAAACCCACCCCGCTCAGCTTTTTCTCTTCGCTCCTTTGCCCCCTGCACTGCTCAGCCACTCTCCCTGCTTCTGCCTCTCACTCTGATCTCATCTGTCTTTCCCAAGACGCAGTCACCTGCCGTGGGAATGAAAATTCCAGCTCAAAAGCTGTTCCATGTGCACAAAGAGGCTGCCCTCGCCCCTCCCCCTGCCGGGGCTCACTCACCCCTGAATCCCAAGGGGCACATCTGTGAACACTCATGTGTCTATCATCCTTTCCTGGACCTGCTTCTGCTGGGTGCTGATGATAGCCCAGGGGACTGGTGAGGTAGGGTTAGCTCCATTTCCCTCAGAGAAGCACAGGCTCCAAGCCACTCCTTGGGCGATAGTTCTCCTTGCAAGGCAGTGCCAGCAACAGGGAAGTGGCATCTCAGAATTAGCTTCTGACTTACTTCACTGCCATAGCTCTTCCAACCATGGTGTCTTTAAAGACGCACCTTGCCCCCTCCCCCACCCCCGGCCCCATCCCCCCCACCCCGGGTGATGTGCAGCTGGCACCTCTAGGACAGCTTGATACATATAGTCCTCTGACTGGAAAAGTGACACATGTTCCTAGCACTTAAAAAAAAAAAAGTTCTACGAAACCAACACCACAAAAAGGAACCACAGAGGAACGCAGTGTTAGCTCTCTCAGCACAGTCAGCCCGTTACCTAGAACCGGCGGGAGCTGCACATCTGGGCTGTAACCAGCGGTGTGCGGAGGAGACCGCTGTTGGTCAGAAGCGCTGCGTGGAGCAGTAACCAAAACCAAACCAAAACAAAAACAAAAAACAGACCACTTGGGTGGCTTTCTCCTCTCTAAATGCTCTCTAGATCACATGCTCAGTTCTCACTGTGTCCTCCTGTTTTTCTTTTCCCTGTGGGCCTTCAAGGGTAGCAAGTGACTCATACATCAATGATTCATGTTGTCCAGTGAGTTAAAAAAAACAAACCAACCTCTTATTCTTATTAGTTTCTCCTCACTCCAGCTCTCCCCTGTCCTCTTCCCTTCCCCTTCCTCCTCCTTTCCTTTTTCACTCCCCCTTCCTCTTCCTCCTTCCCTGTCTTTCTCTTCTCCATTTCCTCCTCCTCTCCCTCCCCTTCCTTCCTCTTTAACAGACACCATTTCCCACTGCTTGACTGTCGGGCATCACCGTCCTGACTCTGGTACCTCATAGCATCCAATAGGTTTGTGTGGCTAGGCTGAGAGGCGATGGGACAGGGGCACTGAGGACCGCACCTCATCTGGGAATGGGCCTTTGAGTCAGTTGTTCCACTGTTGCTTTTTGCCCTTATCCAAGAACAGCACAGTACAAGTGACCAGCCACCAGCGAGCCTTCTACTGCCACTCTGGGTTTCTTCTGAGCTTAGAGTCCAGCATTCAGTGTCAAACTAGGAGGCTGGCATCCGTTTCCTCTGTGACACTAAGCCTTCTGCGTCCTCGATGGCTGGCCTTGGCTCCTATACCTAGACAGCTCTCTAGAGCCACCACACAGCACGTCTGAGGTGGAGAACTGGCTCTGCCGAACCCACGCATGATCATGGAGTCAGGCTTGCTGGGTTCTTCCCACAGGGAAGAAGGGGGCGGCTGTCATCCTGTGACTCAGTTTCAGTGGTACCCTGGCACTAAGAGGCAGCTGTCTGGAAAGAAAGGGCTCCCGAGTGTACCTTTGCTGAGTCTCACGGAACGGACACTTTCACCAACGCCAACTTTGAGCTGTCTGTGTGTCAGTGAGTTGAAAAGACTCATGGTTAAACAGAGCAATCCCCATACACTGGTAGGACGCACGCAACTAACGCGGACAGCACCGCTAATAAGACATACTTACTAAGGAAGTGATGTGCCTTCCGTGTTTATCACCCTTCCTTTTAGGACAATATTCACTTCTTAAATTTATATCACTTAGTTTGTAATGGCGGCTGCTGTTACTAACCAGCTTACAGATGCCCTGAGCTATCAACAACGCTGGGCCCTCTGGAACCCATCTGGGTCGTTTCCAGCACAGCAGCTGGGCTTGTTTCTTAACCCCCATCTTTCCTAGAATTCAGCTGCACTTCATTCATGGATCCATCTCGGGATTCCTGCCAGGAGGCTGCGACGCCGTTGCTCCTTCTTTTGACAGATGTGATGGCCACGTGTCAGTCTGTCTTTCTTTTCGCTTCCCAGGGAACAGGGCTGCCCCCCCCCCCCCGCCCCTTTTGATACTCTGCACATCTGCTGTCTTGTTTTCTTTGCCAGTTTTTCAAAACTCTTGAAGACTTTCGTTCTACCTGTGGTGTTTCTCAGGACAAGGCCATGATTTCTTCTGGTTTTCCTGTTCTCCTTCCTCTTAAAAAAAAACAAAAAACAACAACAAAAAAACCCAAACCACACATCCAGCGCCAGTCTCACCTTTGACCTCCTCTTGCACGTGCAGCTTCCTGTGTCGCGGCAACCCCTCCTAGCTAGGTCATTCTTTATCATCTCCTCATCACCAACCCCAGTGCACGTGCAGCTTCCTGCTGCGTGGCCAACCCCTCCCAGCTCGTTCTTTATCTGTAGCCTGTGATCGGTACCCAGGTGATGACGGCGCAGCACTGTAATAAGCTGCGGACTCACTGAGGGCAATTGATGTCGCCATCCGCCGGGTGACACAGGCCAGAATCCTTGAGTCATCCCTGGGGCTTGCCTCTCCCACTCATCGATGGCCACTTAGTCAATAGATCTGTTCTGCGCCTCAAGTATCTTGGGTGCCTCCCTTCTCCAGCTGATTCTCTCCTGTCATTTATCTCCTGGGCCAGCAGGAAGCCAGGCTGGTCCACCAGAAGCCCCCAGTGCTCTCTCTAGCCTCAGACCTGCAGAGCTGGAACCTGTTCTCCAGACTGCTGGAAAAAGGCAGCGGAGGGCACATTTCTGATGTTGCCATTTCCCTCTTAGCTTTTCAGACGACATCTGTGCTTCTGGGCAGATGACTTAGCACCTGTCTGCTTCTTAAAGGCCTTGTCTGTCACCAGCTTCTTCAGACCTGCACTTTGGCCACAGGGACCCTTTGTTTCAGTACTCCATCACCGACGCCGTTCCTCGGACCCAGAATCCTTCCACCTCACACTGCCGAGACCCCATTGACTCATTCCTTAAATTGGCTTTCTGTTGTTGTTTGTTTTTTTGAGACTGGATTTCTCTGTATAACGGCACTGGCTGTCCTGGAACTCACTTTGTAGACCAGGCTGGCCTCAGACTCACAGAGATCCACTGACTTTTGCCTCCTGAGTGCTGGGATTAAAGGTGTACACTACCACAATGGGCCTCAACTGGCCTGTTAAAAACTTAGTTCAGGAGCCACTTTGCCAGAATGGCTGTGTGGGTGGAACCAAGACAGCAGAGAAATTAAGTCTCTGTGTGTGTGTGTCTGTGTGTGTGTGTGTGTGTGTGTGTGTGTGTGTATGTGTGTGTGTGTATGAACTTGATACAACTAAGGGCATCAGGCAAGAAGGAAACTCAATTGAGAAAATGCCTTCATTAGATTGTCCTGTAGACAAGTCTGTGGGGCATTTTCCTGATTAATGATTGATGGTGGGGCTGGAGGGGGCAGCCCCCTGTGGGTGGTAGGTAGTACCACCCTTGGGCTGCTGGCCCTGGGTTGTATAGGAAAGCCAGCTGAGTAAGCAAGCCACTGGAGTTCTGTTCCAGTTCTTGCCTCCAGGCTCCTGCCCTGATGCTGTAACTTCCCTTTGAGATGAACTCTAACCTGCAAGCTAGAATAAGCTCTGTCCTTCCTCAGTTGTCCCTTCCCCCCTCCCAAGTTGTCTTTATGCCATCAGGGTGATAGAAGGCGAAGTAGAACTGGGCCCTCTCTCCATTTGTATTCTGTGTAGACCATGGCGTTCTGGAGGACACATGATAGGAAAATAAATGGTGCCATTAAGGCTTTTGACAGCTACTCTGGCTGCCTCATTGGCTCTCTGCTACGGCCTGGACCTGGAGAGCTCGTGTTGTTTAGCCATGTTCTCTAGCCTGGGCTCTGCTGGGAGATGAGGGAGCCTACCGGAAGGGATTGAGCCATTGGATACCTGTCCTTGAAAGTGATATTGGAAACCCAGCCCCCTTTCCTCACTCTCTTTTCACTTCCTGGCTGCCATGAAGTGAGCAGACTTCCATGCATTTGTACTGTGCTACCACAAGCCCACGGCACCAGGACTAGTGGATCATTTTCAGAGAGCTCTGAAACTGTCCTACTGAGGCTGGGGGCGGGGATATATACCAGTGCTTGAACACCTCTTCAGCATGCACAGAGCACAAATCTTGGTGTACTCTCACCCCCACCACAAAACAATAGCATCAAAACCAAGTTCCCTCCTTTAGGATGTCTGTAAGCAGGCGTTTTGTCACAGCAATGGGAAGTCAACACACTTGGGAAAAGTAACACGGTCCACACTGAGTGGCCCTTCTCTGCCTTGGCCATGCTGAGCCAGAACACAGCCGCCTCTTCTAGTCTCCCTGCGTCTTTGGGAGACGAGCTCTTAAAGGAGAAGCCTGTGTCTTTTGTCTCCTTGTCTCTGGCAGCAAGGATGGGATGGAGTCTTTAAAAGTAGCTAATTAAGTTTGTTGACTGAAGGAAGGCAGGGATGGGGGCTGAGGGACTTGGACCCTTAATTCACCAAGCACTGCTACCTGAGTGAGGGTGGCCATGTCTCCAGCACACGGGGAGTAAATGACAACTGTGACTAACAACACTCTTAGGCCCTTAAGTTTTTCATTTTTCCTAAAATCCCTGCAATGGTGTTCATTACTATAATTGGTTTTTTTTTTTTTTGACTGTCCTGAATTTTTATGATGTAAATAGTGAATTGTAAATAATATCATGATGTTTGTAAATTTGTTTCGGATCTAAACGTTAATGTAGCCCCGTATGAGATTATGAGATTATGCTGCAGGTCAACGACTGTCAGGCCTAGCTGGGTGATTGCCTTGCTGCTGTTGGCTTACTGGCACAACTTCCTGTATTGCAGAGCCTGTCCCCATGACTTTCGCCCTCTACTGGCTAGAAGCGGATTCTTCCAATGTATTTGCTTATGTTGCCCTCTAGGGATCTGACTCAGAGTCTCTCTGGCCCAACTTCCAAGGAATAATATTGGTTTGCTAGCTGGAATATCTAGTTCCTCGCCTGAATTTCCAAGGAGGTTTCAGGGCACAGCTGTGACTCCCGTCCTCGAGGTCCACGTTCAAGGACCAAGAGACCCTGAGGATCTTGGAAAAGTAAAAGGCAGCACTGAAGACTGGAAGAGTTAGGTGCATTCAAATGACAAAATTGCTGCCTTGGCCTGCCAGCCCAGATGGCAGTGGGTGAAGGTAATTGCAATTCTGTGGTGCTCCGTGATTTGTGGAGGACAGAGACACATGCTTTCTGAGGTAACTCTTTTAATCACACCAACAGGGACAACACAACTTGCCTTGGCAGCTGGACATTCACCGTGGTCATTTGTGGCTGTTGGCGACAGTCTCCTCAGTCAGCTGATGTTATATCTCATCTCAAACGTCACACTTGAAACAAAGTCTAGTTTCATAGGAAAAAAAATCTGGTGGGTGTGACTCATAGACTGAGCTTGTTTTTCTTTTTTCTTTTTCTTTCTTTTTTTTTTTTTTTTCCATACAGGGTTTCTCTGGTTAGCGTTGGCTGTCCCGGAACACACTTTGTAGACCAGGGTGGCTGGAGTGGCCTCAGATTCAGAGATCCACCTGCCTCTGCCTCCCGAGTGCTGGGATTAAAGTTTTCTCACCTTGCTCCTTCCCAGGAAACCCCCCCCCCCATTAGACTTTATCCTACATCTTGGGCATCAAGGCTAGGGTTCATGTCAACTTCATATCTAAATTATGTCCTGTCCAGAGAAATGGGGTACCTTGAATGTTCTGGAGAATTCTCTTGGGGTAGCAAGAATATTGTCGTGGACACAGACACCATTTTAAATATTACAGGCAGAAACTTTGAGTGACGCTGAAGCGGCTGCTCTTTGGCTTTAGGCAGAGCTGAGCCCTTCTGCATCGATGGATGTGCGGGCAAACCCTCTCTTCCGGCCTTGCCAGTAATCAGAGAGAAGAAACCCAGTGGGTCACTTCCCATGGTGCGACTCCCTCCTGACTCTTTAGGGCATTAGACAGACAGACCCTCGTAGGGCCTCTGGGAAGCCCTGAGGATAGTAATGGCATTGCTCAGATATCTTCCTTCCAAACAGTTATTTTAGCCAAATTTGAAGTCTTCTAACTTGGATTCTGAAGTTCACAATAAGGCAAGGTGACTCCCTTGACCTTCTTTTCGGAGCAGCAGGCACGGAGCTCGAGACGGTTGGCAGCTAGCTTCCTTCAGGATGCCGGGGTCATCTGTCCTGGACAACAGCTTCCCCGCCAGGACTTCCTGCGCTGGGTAGCACTTCCTTTGCTTGAGATTGTTGCTCCTTCCGGAAATGCTTTCACCTCCTGAAATAGTTTCCTGGAAACTCTGACTGGAGAGCTGTTGGTCTAGTGTGTGTATGCTTCCTGTTAGATATCAGGGCATGGCGGGGGTGGTGTGGGGGTGGTGTGTGTGTGTGTGGGGGGCTAGGAGCTTGGTTGGGAGGTTGGCAGGGGTCACCTTAGTCACATACTTGGCTTTTTTGTTTCAGAGGATGCCTCCAGCAGTGTGTCAGTCTGCTCGCACGGCTCCCTTCTCCTCCCCCTGTTCCAGCGCCGGCATTTGATGCCTTCCTTGACAGTGAAGTGTCAGAGGGGTAGCCCCAACTTAGAGATTCTGCTTCAAGACCCAAAGGTACAAGGCTGAGCTTGATGTGGTAAGATCCTCTTCTCCCCGCGAACGTGTGTTCCTTTCATATGCCCTGTACTGTGTGTATAGCCCCGGTAGCACGAAAGCACGGTGTTGTCTCAAAACCAGAGGTGTTAAATAAGCACAGAGCTGTTTCGTGGGTTCCTAAAGGCCACCCTGATTTCCTCATTGTGGTTCAGACTGACTCTCTTTGTTGAAATTTCCACACCTGCCCTCAACACAGAGTGTTAATGAGTCTGAGCACTGCTAGTGTGGGCGTGGCAGGTGTAGGAATAAAATGGGCTCATCTCTGGCCATGGAGCCATTAGAGGGACCTTGGTAGCTGCAAAGATGGCTTCTGGCCCTTAGCAAAGACAGTGCCTAGTTCTACTAAGGACTTGGTTATGGTTGTTTCTCATCTTGGGATGTGGCGACTACCTAGCGATGGTGAGGGGAGACAGCTCACAGGAAAGCAAAAAAAAAAAAAAAAGTAAAGGATTGGAATATTACAGCTCACAACTACCCACCATGGTGGTTTGAGAAAAAAAAAATAATGTCCTCATAGGCTTAGGTATTTGAGTATGTGGTCCTAGCTGGTGGCACTTTTGGTTCCTTATTGGGAGTGGTTTGGAGAGTTCTGGAACCTTTAGGATGTGGACCCTTGTTAGTGGAAGCATGTCACAGGGGGTGGCTTAGAGCTTATTGGCCCACTTCCTGTTTGCTCGCTCCACATGTGTTTCCTGTTCGGCCCCCTGCTGATGACATAAACACCTTCCCTACATTGTAGACTCTCTCCCTCTGGAACCATAAGGCAAAAAACTTCTTTCATAAGTCACTTGTGGTCATGGTGTTTTGCTGCAGCAACAAAAAGTAACGCATACAGCCTTCTTCATAGACTGCTGCCTTTCTCGGCACCCAACACAAAAGCCATCTTCTTGCGTCATCAAGTTCACAGTCTTAACTACACTGGACAGCACGTGTCACTGCAACTAGATCCCTATTGGAAAAACAACTCTGTCCGTGCCCTTCACCTCTGGTGACAAACCATGCTGTTCTCATTTTCCGAGAGTCCGACCATTTTAGATACATCATGTAAACAGAATCATACAGCATTTGTCTTTCTGTGTATTGAGCTAATTTTACCTCTCTCGATGGCCTCAAGGTTCGTCTCTGTTGTCTCACATTGCAGGCTTTCTCCCCAGGGCTGGAGTACTCCATTATCCGTGTGTACACAAGTTCTGCCTCCAGCCTCCCACCTGACATTTAGACGCTTTCCGCAGCTTGCCTATTGTGAATAACACTGCCGTGAGCACGGGAGTACTAATGCACCTGAGACTCGGCTCTCAAGTCCCTCAAGTAAATACCAGGTTGCTAAATCCTATGGTAATTCAAATTTTATTTTCTTGAAGAAAAACTGGCTGTGTCACTTTGCACCTTTACCAACCGTGTACAAAGGCTCTGATTTCCCTACAGCCCTTTCAACACTGACTAATTAAAAAAAAACCATCCATTTGAACATGTGCAATATGATATGTCATTGTAGTTTCAATTTACATTTTCCTGATGGCGAGTAATGTTGAATGTCTTTATATACCTGTTGGTCAGTAAATATTTTCCTTGGAGGAAGGTCAATAGCAAGTCTTTGGCCCATTTTAAAGAAAATTTACAGGTATGGAGGTTCTGCCTGTATGAGGGTCTGTGAACTACGTGTATGCAGTACCCGTGGAGACCAGAAGAGGGCACTGGATCACCTGGAACTGTAGTTAACAGGTGAGCTGGAGCTGCTGTGTGGTTGCTGAGAATTAAACTGTTACTCTTCCTGAGCACTGAGCCAATTCTCCCGTCCCCCTTTGCCCGTCTTAAAATTGTTATTAAGCCTTTTATTTTTGCTGTTGAATTGCAGGAGGCCTTTATATAGTTTGGCTATTAATCCCTTCTCAGATCTATGGGTTGAAAATACAGTCTCTTATTCAGTAGGCCGCCTCCCCACGCCATTGTTTTTTCCTTGGCTGTGCAGCAGCTTTGTAGAAAGATGAGGTCCCATTTCTTGTCTGCTTTTGCTCTTGTTTCCGCATGCATGAGATCATAGCTAAGTACAACGCTATAAAGCTTTTTCCTCTACGTTTTTTTGTTTGTTTTAAAGATTTATTTGCTTTTATTTTATCCGCGTGAGTTTTTGCATCTGCATGTGTGTATGTGTACCACGTGTATGCATGCAGTGCCTGCCAAAGCCGGAAGTGCCTGCCAAAGCCGGAAGTGAGTGTCGGACTCCTGGAACGGGATTGCAGATGGTTGCGAGCTGCCGTGTAGACCCTGGGAACGGAACCTGAGTCTTCTCCAAGAACAGTAAATGACTGTACCTGCGGAGCCATCTCTCTAGCCCTGTCTCTTCACGTTTTCTTACCGGAGTTTTGCAGACTTGTATCTTACGTTTAAGTCTTCAGCCCATTTTGAACCCCCCCCCCCTTTTTTTTTTGGTACAGTGATTTAAGATAAGGGTGCAATTTTATTATTTTGCTTGTTACCATAAAGCTTTCCTGATACCATTTGTTGCTGCATGTCTCTTCCCTGTTGTATATTCTTGTTAAAGGTCAGCTGACCAAATATATACATGCACAGGCTTACCTCTCAGCTTTCTCTTCTATCCTGTCCACCTGCATGCCTAACTTTTGTTTTGTTTTGTTTTTCAAGACAGGGTTTCCCTGTGTAGCCTTGGCTGTCCTAAACTCACTTTGTAGACCAGGCTGGCTTCGAACTCATAGCCATCCACTTGACTCTGCCTCCCGAGTGCTGGGATTAAAGGCGTGCGCCACCACGCCCGGCTCTGCATGCCTACCTTTCTTTATGCTATTCTCATACCACGTGAGGTGGTTTAAAGCCCCCATAGGCTCCTGTGTTTGAGTGCTTGGTCACCAGTTAGTGTGGCTGTTTGGGAGAGATTAGGAAATGTGAACTTGTTGGAGGAATTGTTAGTGGGAGCGGGCTTTAAGGCTTCAAAAGCCCATGCCAGGCTCAATGAATGAATCTCTCTCTCTCCCCCCCCCCCTCTCTCTCTCCCCCCCCCCTCTCTCTCTTTCTGCCTGCTGCCTGAGGGTTGGGATCTGAAGCTCCTAGCTACTGCGCCAGCACCATTTTTGCCTGGCTACCCTAATGACCATGGGCTAACTCTCTAAAACTTGAAGCAAGGCCCCAATTAAATGTTTTCTTTGATAAGAGTTGCCTTGGTCTTGGTCTCTCTTTACAGCCACAGAAGAGTAATTAAGACACTGTCCTACCTATGAGACAGCAGGGGTCTGCCACTCACCTTGTGCCAGCAGGAGAGGGCTCTTCCTCTCTTTCCATCTAGGTGCCCCTCCTGGGTCTGAGTCCTCCTCCCTGGGCTAATGCTGGGAGGGCGTCTGTTGGTCTTGACTGGCAGCAAGAATAACTTTCTGACAACAGAATGCTCTACTGGGAAGACACATGGCCCCCTGACACTGGAAGTTTCAAGAGATAAGACATCTACCTGCTGGAAACAGGAAGTCCGGGCCATGACTTGTTAACTACTTTATGCCCAGCATCCTGTAGAATATAGAGTCCTGACAGGCCTGGCAGGAGGAAGGGTTTGTTTTGATTTGCAGTTGGAGGGGACACACAGAGGCAGGGAAGGCATGGTGGCATGAGACACTAGTTAAATTGTATGTATAGTCAAGACCAGGAAGCTGCTGGACTGTAAAAATCGTAAGATCCCTCCCAAGTGACCAACTCCCTCCAGTGAGGACCTACCTCCCACAGGTCCCACAACTTCGCAAACAGTGCAGTTTTGGGGACTAAGTGTTCAAAAACATGAGCTGAGGGGGGCATCTCACATTTAAACCATAACACAGACATTTCTACTCTTTAAAGTAAGTCTTTTATGGCGCCGTCTTTACTTTAACTTCACGACAGAAGAAAACTATGTGATCTTCTAATGGTTTGTTTTTCCCTGGTCCAAGGAAAGTGAGGCTTAAAGCTGACGTTATCCCAGGCAGAGTGGCAATGCCAGACTTTCCTAGCCAACTTTTCCTGGATTAAAATCAAGCGGGCCTGTGAAGGTTAAGTCATCTTTTCTTGGCTCAGCATATGCTAGAGGGAGCCAGGGTATTATTTACTACCAGGAAAGGGGTCTACGCCTATAAAGAAGATCATTAAGTTTAGACGGAAGAGAAGAGAATGAAGAAAAGTCCAGAGATCTGGTGTGGCCAGACAACAGCTCTAATTGATTTCCGACTGCTGGCACTAATGGGGCACCTGCTGTATACCAGGCTCTTGACAAACACAATTTCCTCTCTGCCCCACTTAGTCTATCACTCATGCAATAACTTGTAGGCACTTCCTTTCCGGTTTGCAGGCGATGTGAGCAGGGCCACAGGGAGACTCATGGCTTGTCTAAAGCACATAGCTTGCACAATGGGGGAAACTAGGGAGTGATGACTATTGTCCTGCCTGACAGGGCAACTCGTTCACTTTTTTTGCCTACGCCAGTCAGTTTGGCTCATTGCCAAGTTCATTATTCTCCCTGAGGTCAGAAAGACTGAGTTTGATGAGCCAGGAAATGCCGCCATCACTCCTGTCGGTAACCTCATGAGGACCGAGGGGAATGGGGTGCTTCGGTGGGCAGCTCTGGGCCACTGCTTCCAGGAGCCAGGAGGTGCATCTCCCAGGGTGCCTCAGTGGTAGAGTGAGGAGTCAGGGTGTCAGGAGGAAGGGCTCTATGGGGAGGGCGTCAGATGTACTCAGTACGCATTGGAAAATGGAACATGGGCCAGCTTTTTTCAGGATCTTGTCCTCACCTAACTGGATGTCAGTAGTCGGTGTGTCGGTTAATTTTGTTTTGTCAACTTGATAGATCTGGAGTCATCTGAGAAGAGGGAAACCTCAACTGAGTAGATGCCTCCATGAGTCGGGCCTGTAGGCAGGTCTGTAGCCTATTTCCTTCATTAATGATTGACTTGGGAGGGTCCAGCCCGGTGTGGGTAGTGTCCTCCCTGGGCAGGCGGTCCTGAGGTGTGCAAGAAAGCAAATTGAATAAGCCAGAAGGAACAAGCCAATAAGCTACACTTCCTCGTGGCTTTGGCTGTGGTTCTTGCCTCCAGGCTCTCACCTTGAGTTCCTGACCTGACTTTCCTCAGTCATGGAGTGTGACCCGAGAATTGCAGTATGAAACAAACCCCTTCCTTCCTAAGTTGCTTTTGGCTCTGGTGCCCATCACGGTAACTGAAAACCTCCCCAAGACTCTGGATTCAAGTGTCTTGTGCATTCTATGACGTATCCTATTGAGTCGCATCTTAAAGGTATATTGGTGCTCCGAGCTGGAAAGTGCACTGGTACATTAAGGAGTGACATGAGCCACTAGAATCAAATGAGTTCAGGGGAACAGGCTGCTGTGCACACAGGCTTGAAGCCAGAGGGTGGGTGGTCCAGTCCCTGCTCAGCCACTCGACTACTGAGGGCCTCCAGGAGCAAGCAGGATCATCTCAGAAAAATGGGTGCTGTCATCGAAATTAAACACTTACTTTGCTTCAGGAATTATATTAGTGGCTTTATATTTAACACACCATTTAGTTCTCCTGACCACCCATTCAGTTCAAGCTTTAAAAAGATTTATAACTAAATCTTTAAAAAATCTTTTTGAGTTTTAAATTTAAGTCCTTAAATGTATAATTGAAGCAGATAGCTTTGAGGAACACTTTGAGGAATGACAGGCTTAAAAACCCTAGAAAAATCCAGTTTAAGTTGACTTTGCAGGGTGTTAGGGAGATGGCTCAATGAGTACGGTGCTTCCTGCATAAGTGTGGCCATCTGGGTTCAGGCCTCGGAGCCCACAGAAAAAGCTGGCACAGCCTCTGCCCGTAACCACAGCACTGGGGACACAGACACAGTGGACTCCTACTGTGTCTTCTGGCCAGTCATTCTAGCTCAACTGCAGAGCTTCAGGTTCAGTGAGAAAATGTATCTTAAAAACAAAAAAACAATGGAGGAAGATCCCCAACACTGACCTTTGGTCTCCATGTGAACATGTACATCTGCACACTCATCTGAACACACATGTGCACACTTATTCACAAACACATACATACACACATATACATACAGAGACATACACAGAGAGACACAGATACATGTACACACACCACATATGCACACCACACAGAGACACACAAACCACCTACACATACACATAGAAACACACACCATGCATGCACACAGACACACATACAGACACAAGGCATGCATACACACATGCGCGTACACATGCACAGATACATAGTCACACACAGACGCACATGCACACACACAGAGACAAAGACACAGGCACACATGCTTGTATACACACACATACACATATGTGCACACAGGGACACAGACACACATGCATACACATACATATACACACACACACACACATACACACACACACACACACACACACACACACACACACACACACACACACGAAACCAGTAATAGCCAGGTCCCATAGCATACTGCTGGGGAAGGGAGGCAGATTTGACTTTAGTGGTTCTGGAAACCTGCCAGGTGTGGGACCCACTGCTCTTTTAGCCAAAGGTCCTCCCCTCCCCTCCCCTCCCCTCCCCTCCCCTCCCCTCCCCTCTCATCTCATTACATTTTACTTTGTCTTTTTGGAAAAGAACAGCTAATCCCTCTCATCTGACTGCACCTCTGCATGATCCCGACTGCAGGGGTGTCTTTCTCAGGTTGGCAGGAGGAGCCCAGTGCCGGCCATCCAGCTGACCACAGATGGCTTTGTCACCAAGCCTGACTTCCCACCATGCTCTCAAGTGGCAATAACTCCTCAGTGAGCCCCACCCCACCTTTCACGTCAGGCGTTCTCCCCAAGGCCCTTCTCAATCTCACACGCTGCCTTCGGTGCCTTTCTGCTGCCTTCGGTGCCTTTCTGCTGCCTTCGGTGCCTTTCTGCTGCCTTCGGTGCCTTTCCTCTTTGCTGCTCTCTCGTTCCACACCACAGCCTCTGCAAAGTGTTTTCTGCGCTAGTTTTGCAACAAATAACAGCAGCAGACATTTCAGCACCGGCATTACTGCTGGGGACGCGGAGGCTGGAGATAGGAAATAAATAGTGGGGCACCCTCTAGGGACTATCATCCAAGCCCTGAGCCACTGGGTGAGGGTAGGAAGAGGGAAAGGCAGGGGCCCAACGTTGCTTTTCTGAAAACCCACTTTTCCTTGGACATAGGGTCATTTGGAAGGACAGGATGATGGGGCCAGGTGAGCTGACTGCTCACTAATCCCACCTGCAGGTTGGAGAGAGGGTCTTCTGTCAGCAGGATGCTTTGGTACCTACGATATAGTCTTATTCGGCCCCAAAGGCTGAAGTAGATGGCTTTTAACTTCCGGGCCGGCCTTCCCCATTCTAGGTCTCCCACCTGGTGGAGCTATGCAAGGGGAGTGCATTGCAACCTGTCATTTGCCAACAGATCTTGGTATACCTCAGACTGCAGACTGCAATATGTTTAATGAAATACAGGTAATTATAGTTAAAAAAAAAAAAAAAGACGAATCGTCTCATTGCATGGGATGGACACCCTGCTCATGTCTCCCCCGGCTACAACACGGTGACAACAGGGACAGCTGTGGGTAATAGTGTCCATGCTTCGTGTGCAGTCAGTGAGTCTTTTACATCAGAAATGCCTGAGTGATGGCTAATGGTGCAGACTCTTCACGCTCAGGTCTAGGCAACCCAACGATAGGTCTGAGGACCAGGACTCGCAGGTGACTCCTTAAAATTTCCAAGTTTAAGAATCATGAAATGAATGGGTCCATTGTGCTATGACTCTGATTTCAAAACAAACAAACACACAAAGTAACATTTGCAAGGTCACACAGCTAGCGGAAGAGCCAGGACCTCTGACCTATAGCTCCTTCAAAGGCTCGTGACCTTTTCCAAATTGCCCCATGTTTTCTCAGAGGTTCCCCGCTGGATGCCGGGCCACTGAAGTGTGCTGAGTCAGCTTCTAATGGGCATGGTAAGCTCTGTGGAGAATCAAGAAGTTAGGGAGAAGGCGCCCCTGGAGTTGTAAAATAAGGTGTGTGTGGCCAGGGCATTTGACCTCCACACACCAGAATGTGTATTTTCAATGCTATGCTCTCATGTTGACACCAGGGGAATGAAAGGTTTAATGGCACAACTTCATGGGCACAGTATGCTTTCTGGCTAAACTTTGTTGTTTCCTGTCCAACAGGAGGTTGGAAGCTGAGGTCTGGTGCTCTACCTAAAGCACGGCATGATTAGCCTCCCATGGAGGCCAGGCTTTATGAGAGGGCTGGCAGAGGCACTTCTGGACTGGCCTTCAATCTCTCAATACATTCCAGGCTCCTGTTCTCTGGTTTCTGCCCCCTTTCTGGGTGCTCATGGACAACCTCCCAACTGTCACGATGCCAGGGTTGAAGGATTCTAGTAACCAACTTGTGACCTCTCTAGCCCCACTTGACCAGACTCTTGTTGGCTTTATCACAGGCCAGCCCCTACTTCCTGGCAGGTCTCAGACACTCAGCAGGGAATATCTTAGCCTCCATCAGACATCCTGTTTAAGGGTGCCAAATGTCTCCTTCAGATAAAATACAATACGGCAAATTTTTTTTTTTTTTTTTTTTTCGAGACAGGGTTTCTCTGTGTAGCCTTAGCTGTCCTGGACTCACTTTGTAGACCAGGCTGGCCTCGAACTCACAGCGATCCGCCTGCCTCTGCCTCCCGAGTGCTGGGATTAAAGGCGTGCGCCACCACCGCCTGGCTACGGCAAATATTTTTTAAATGGGGTTCTCTCCACTAGTGCAGGTTGCACATGCTCAGTGAAAGAACTATGATGTCATGGTAGAGTGCAGATAAATGACATGCAGACATGCATGTAAACCCCCAAGCAAACATTATCTTGACCCCAGGAAGTAACCAAGTAGAGATATCATTGATGCATTTATTATCCATTGGTTATGACTATTAGAGCCAGTTTCTCGTGTAGCCCAGGCAAGCCCCAAGTTTGCGATGTAGCTAAGGATAGCCTTGATGTTCTGATCCTCCTGCCTCCACTTGCTGAGTGCTGGGATTATAGACGTATACCACTATGCCTGGTTCATTCAGTGCTGGGGATTGAACCCAGGTCTTGTGGATGCAAGGCAAGCACTCTGCCAACTGAGCCATACGCCCAGCCATAGTTTGGTAGGGACCTTTAAGTTGTCACTGTGTATGTATGTCGTGGTCATTACTATGACCGTTGCTATGGTTTTGCATTGTTATTTGAATTACTGTTCTTAGCATGGAAGATAACCATTGTGCTGTCATCGTATAAACTGAATAAGAGTCTCTCTGTTCCCTATGGATGTCCACTGATTTGGAATATTTCCTAAAGAGATAGTGCACACTGCTGGGCTTACGATGTCACTGTTCCAGCTGAGACAGCCTTGGAGCTAAGCCTTCTGGGATATTTATTCCAACTACCCTTTAGGAGTAGGAACCATTACCTGTGGGATTGACCATAGCTAAGACTCCTACCCGCAGGGGATATGGAGCCTGAAGTTGCCACTTCCTGTAGCCAGGCAGGACTTCCAGTAAAGGGAGGGGGACACTAACCCACCCATAAAACCTTCGACCTAAAAGTTGTCCTCCCTAATGTAGGAATAAAGGTAGAGCAGAGATAGAGGGAATGACAAAAAATGACCGGCCCAACTTGAGCACCACCCCATGGGAGAGAGCCAACCCCTGACACTATTAATGATACCCTGGTGTGCTTACAGACTAGTGTAACTGTCTTCTGAGAGGCTTCATCCAGAAGCTGATGGAAACAGACGCAGAAACCCACAGCCAAACAATTGGAGCCTGGGGAGTCTTGTGGAACAGTGGGAGGAAGGATTGAGGGAGCTGAAGAGGTCAAGAAAATCACAAGAAGACCTATAGAGTAAGCTAACCTGGACCCATGGAGGCTCACAGAGACTGAACCACCAGCCAAAGAGCATGCATGGGCTGGACCTAGGCCCCCTACACATATGTAGCAGATGTGCAGCTTGGCCATCATGTGGGTTCCTTAACAATGGGAGTAGGGGCTGTCTCTGACTCTGTTGCCTTTCTTAGGATCCCTTTCCCAAAGCTAGCCTGCCTTGTCTGGTCTCAGTGGGAAAGGATGTACTTAGTGACTTGATGTGCCAGGGTGGTTTGGTACCCTTGAGGAGGGGTGTCACCTCTCCTCTGAGGAAAAGAGGAGAGAGAAATGGAAGGAGAGGAGAGAGGGAGCTATGATCAGGCTGTAAATTGATTAAATAAATAAGTTAATGAAAAAAGGAAAACCAATAAATAAACAAATAAGTAAATAAAAAAAAAAGAAATATGAACCATTAAGTGCTTGCCAGGGGAGACTTGGGATGTGTGGCCTGTCCCTTTTTTAGCCTAAGAAAAAATTCAGACACCCTCCATGGTGTCTGATCACATGTGCAGGTCTGTAAGCCAAGGAGAGCGCCTGCACGAACAAGCTCGTCCGTACAAAGGTTTCTTAAGTCAACTAGGAGGCATTTCCACCTGCGATCGCAGAGGGGCAACCCTTGCAACTTTTCTACATCACTGTAGGAGCCTGGAAACTACCATTGCCTACAAATGATGCATCTCAAGGTTAGCCATGATCATCCGAGGTTTGGGAAATGTTCCAAGTCCCCTCAGGAAGGAGGATGCTCAAGGCGTAGAGAGAGCGGTCATCTGTCAGAACAACTTCAGAGAATCTCCAAGGCCCCCAAGGAGGCTCTGGGGTGGTTGGGATGGCCTGTTTTGCCCCTGGTTGGTTGGATAGCGCCCAAGGTAAAGCCTTCTGACAGCCCTGGCCTGGGGTATAGAAAGTGTTCTGCCTGCATGTACACCTGCAGGACAGAAGACGGCATGAGATCATATTATAGATGGTTGTGAGCCACCATGTGGTTGCTGGGAATTGAACTCAGGACCTTTGGAGGAGCAGTCAGTGCCCTTAACCTCTGAGCTATCTCTCCAGCCCTTTGTGTGGCTGCTTTATGCTGGTCTCAGTGAGGTGGCTGGGATGATGGGGGCTTCTCTCCACATAGCTGCTCCCCCTTTGGCTGGATGAACGTTTTTCTGGGCTGGAGAGATAACAGTTAAGCATGCACCACTCTTGGCTCAAGTTCAGCTCACCACTACTTGTAGCAATGGTTCCAGGATATCTGGGATTCTTTTCTGGATTCGGCCCGTACTTGCACTCACATGAGGACACGCCTCCTATAGATACATGTACACATTGTTAAAAAATTTTTACAAAATCTTAAAAAGGGTGTGGTGTTTTGCTTATAAAGGGTGCTTGGCATTTTAAGGCAGCAAGAGAGAAAGTCCGATGGTCCATTTCCTACATCTCTCTTTCCTTTGTATTGTTCAAATAAAGTATATGGCTAAGATCAGAGGCCGTGTGGGAGGGCGCTGCCCACGAAATAGATGCAGGGAGGAAAACCACTGTGGGCATTTGTGGGTAACCCACACTGGAGCTCCTCATTGTAAAGATAAGGAAACTAACAGGGTAGCAAGGAGGTTGACTTGCCCAGGATCATGCATTTAAGGAGATAGGTCTGAAAATAACGCAGCTCGGACTGTGCCATAATGACTGTGTTGAGGAGACAGCCTGCCTTGCAAGCATGCGGATCCCGAGTATCCGTGTTTAAAACTGTGACACTGATCTGTAGCCCTACAGCTGGGGGTTGGAGTCTCGTGGATCCCTGGAGCTCACTGAGCAGCCAGTCTGGGTGAATTCATGAACTCCAGGTTCAATGAGAGAATAGGTAAGGAAGCTGGGCGTGGTGGCGCATGCCTTTAATCCCAGCACTGGGGAGGCAGAGGCAGGCAGATCGCTGTGAGTTCGAGGCCAGCTTGGTCTACAAAGTGAGTTCCAGGACAGCCAAGGCTATACAGAGAAGCCCTGTCTTGAAAAAACAAAACTAAAAAAGAATAGCAATCAAGGAAGATACATGACATCAGCCCCTAGGCGCCATATGCATGACCACACATATGTACCTGCACATATATGTGCATACACATACATGAATGTGAACCTATTCCATACAGAAACACACACATGTCCATACATCCTCATGATATACACCTACAACACACACACACACACACACACACACAAGTGAGAATTCTGGAACTTTGGTTTCTTTAAAGACACAGGAATATTATAAGAATGTGTTATGGTTTTAATCCCAGGTGTGGGGATATGGGGCTGCTCTGGACTGTCTGTAGCAGCTGACTGTGATTTACCTCGTGCTCTAGCAGAAGCGTGTTTTTACCAGCTGCAGATAGTTTCTGGGATGTTTGGAATTCGGGGAACTTTTCAGAGAGTTTATATAATATTATAATAATATTATATTTATGTAAATGATAGAGCTCCGATAGGAGGTCGGTCATTGTATGCCATTTAGGGAGGTTGCTTACAGTTTGCTAGTAGCCATGATCAAGAAGAAACAAAAGTTAAGCATTTAGACTCAGGAATTTTCCTAATTCCTTTCTCCCCTCTATCCTTGTTTCTCTCCTATCTAGTGTTAGGACGTGAAACCTGAGGGGTAAAAGGTGGGAAAAAGAAGAACCCACAATGTAGCACAGTCCAGCTACACCTACACACACACACACACACACACACACACACACGAATACAGAGGTGGCAGGTGTACAGCCAAGACATTTAAACTCAGGCCATTTCACAGGACAGTTGTTGGGATCCTGAATACTGCGGGAGGGTATCAAAGATGCTCATTGTTTGCTGAGTGAGAGCTGATGACTATTTCTGTGGGCTAACATGATCACTTTTCTAGCAAATACACATCACACAGGTACTAATTATAAGATGCTGGCATACTATAAATGATGAAATACAGAACACTGTCTCCATGAAGTGCCCATCCACAATGTGGCATCAACATGCCCTATCTGTTTTTTTTTCTTCTCCAGCAATATGTTTATCCATTGCCACTCTAAAACAGAGCAACCCTGATGGCGAATGGTAGGATGTAATGAGTGTTGGCCTCTCAGTCTAAGGAAAGGCTGTACCTACTGAGGTGTGATGAGCAGGTTCTGCACTTGTCCCCAAGTGTGACGATAAAATACACATTTGTGCCTTCGCCTCAGGCTCCTAACAGAGAACTCCTTGGTATTCTCTGAGTGGTAGGAGAACTCTGGGTCTGCTGGGAGAACTCTTGGGCTTAGGGGCTTCTCCACAGCTTCAAGACAGGACAGATCTCCAGAGAGACCATTTGACAAGAGATTGCAACTTTCAGCTCCTCTCTGGACCCTTGGGAAGGCGGGAGGAACTGGACAATGAGCTAAACACCAATAGCCATGGTTCAGTTAGCCACGCCCTCATGGATCCTCCATAGAAACTTCTAGAAGATGGGGCCGGGAAGTTTTCAGGTTGGTTGGAACACTCAGAAAGTGTACAGAAGATGTGTGTCCCCATCTTCCAGCCCTCTCCACCCCATCTTGCCCTCTGTATCTCTCATGTAGTTGCTCCTCATCAAGGAGTGTCTGAGGAGTTTAGGAATTGGTTGATGTGATGTATAAGCCTACACATTTGGTGTCAGAGTGTGAGTCACACCATTTCTGATGGTGGGGGATTTCCCCTCCGGCCCTTGTCCCCGGGTGATGAGAAACATTCCAAGGCTGAGGTGGCCTTGCTTTTCACTTGTGTTAGGAACAAGGTCTCGCATGCTGAGTGGTGACCTGCCAGGTGTCTCAGCGAGGCTGGCTTTCTTGGTCCTTGGGGGGAAAGCTCCAAGGGCTGAACCCGAATAACAGATTTAATGCAGGAAGGTAGGATCTGGAACTGAGAGAAGTTAAATGAAAAACTGAATTTGCTGCAGAACTGGCTTTAACAGATTAGCTCACGGCGATTAGCTCACGGTGTGGGTCCTCGCTATCAGGCTCGGGGATTATTACTATTTTTTTTTAAATGTGGATTTTGAAGTACTGTCTTAAGAGAATGTGGTTTCACAAGATTAAGGGAACTTTGAATATCAGATTTTAAAAAAATCATCTGTTCCCTGTCTTCTTGACAAAGAGTTTTGAGGTGGCTAAAAATACCGAAGTATATATAAAGTAGGGCAGTGAAAACAGATGAGAGGGAACTGAGAAGCCAGGGCCTGGGGTGAGCTGCAGAAGTTCAGCTGTCTTCTGGGAATTAGTAAGGCAGAGCACGAAGGTGCGGGTAACACACTGTGTAGCTCTTGTTGTCCTACTGAAGAAAACCGGCTCCAAGTGAACGTTTCCAAGGACTGAATTTTATGGGAATTGTGTGGGTGTGACTTCTGGTACAAAGGACCCATTGTAGTCACCTTGTCACACCTTGTCATGACTTCAAACCAAGTGAGAACAGGTGAGCAGCCACTGCCTGCAGCATGACCGGAGTTTTATTCCTCCTCTGAGGTTTTAGTTCTTCATGCCCTCCCTGTCTCACACGGTGACTAAAGGCAAAGAGAACCAGTGCGGAGCTGCTACCT
Source organism: Acomys minous (assembly GCF_964271855.1). Lineage (NCBI taxonomy): Eukaryota > Metazoa > Chordata > Mammalia > Rodentia > Muridae > Acomys > Acomys minous. Next base: position 136,905,535 of record NC_140485.1, on the reverse strand, counting down.
AAGAGGGCAAAACAGCCCTGCGGGGGAGCTGACAGGAGTCAACCCCCAGTTAGCTGAACAGGGAGAGTGAATCTGCAACAAAGATAATTACAGACTTAGCATCGTTGGTGACCACAGACGCAGGCGAGCTAGAACAAGGGGTTGCACTCAACTTTTGTCTGGAGCACTTACGAGGACAGGAATTGTGGGTAGGGAGCTGGTTAGCAGGCTGAGCTAACAAAAGAAGCAATTTTCACCTCAGTGGATGCCAACCAAAAGAGGAAAAGGTAATTACTGGAGAGGCCCAGCTGACCTTTGGCTAGCACAGAGGAGGAGGAGTTACTCCGGCAGCTTAGGGTTTAGGATGAAAAATACCATCCGAAATCTGTTCCTCTTGAGGCAAGAATAGTTGCATCATGTCAGATTCAAGGCTGGAAGGGATCTGGACAAGACTACCTTCCCCTGGCAAGTTGTGTTTGACACTGAAGGCCTATCAGGGACCTATAAAAAAAATGCTGTTCTTATGTTGCAAAGGATCCACGGGGGAAAACGGATCTGTCCTGGAAAGTGTGGAAAGGCTCTACTTACCCGAGCAGGAAACACTTAGAACTTGCAAGAGGGGCCTTTGGGGACTGCTACCATATCTTATCATTTGTTTTCTTATACAGATGAGAGTTTTGAGTAACCAAAGCTGTCTTCGAAACCCACTATGTTGCTGAGAAGGACCTTGCATTTCTGATCCTCCTGGGCCCACATCCCAAGGGCTGAGATTTACAGGCATGCACCCCCTCACCTGGTTTAAGAAACACTGGGGATCGAACCCAGTGCTTCGTGCATGGTAGGCAGCTCACTGTGCTACGTCACAGTACAATGTTCTAGAACTTGAAAGAAAAATGTGGATTCTGAAGTGCCCTTTTGGGAAAACGTGTGCTAACTCCCACTCGCAGTGCATAGGTGCTATGGCTGACCGGACAGCGGACACATCCCTGCTCAAGTGTCCTCACACCAAGGAACCAAGAGATGGAGGGCAGGGAGGAACTGTATCTAGAGGTTCTAGGGTGAAGGGCCACATCAGGATGGAGGCTGGAGGGGCACCAGATGGGTTGCCCACAGATGAGCATTGAACAGACATGGGTGAGTGGGGGTCGGGATCAGGGGGAGAGGTAGGAAAGATCAGTCCACAGAGTGAGCACGAGGCCAAGGAAGCTCTGGAGCCAAGCACATGATGCTCAGACTTGTCCTAGGCAAGAGGGCTTCTGTAAGGCTTCAGGCAGAGCAGGAAGCTGTCAGACCCAGGGTTAGAAACCTATCTGTTTGACCCCAGCTTGAACAGAGCATCCCAGAAGAGCCTGAGTCAGGAGAGCCTATTCCTTTCCCCTTCTGTCAAAGGTGACTCATTCAGAGAAAGAGAGCTGTGGCTCCCACCGGTGAAGGTCACTTTGCCCAGCCTGGAACCAGCAGCAATCGTCTGTCGGCGGTATCCTTTGTACTCTTCAGAGTGGCTGGGATTGGACCATGTGTCATGGGTCACTCTAGTTAGGAGTGGTCTAATTGTTGTCACAGAGCATAATCAGACCTCCTGCCCTAGGGGTTCCTGACTCCCCTTCCCAGGGACCCGGACAAGGGCAGCTTTGGTGTGGCTGATAAACGTCCGCTGATATCTTTAAAATCCCACATTCTCCCGTCTTTCCCCTCTTCCTCTTGGAGGCTCAGCATCTTTCTTCAGAAGGCTTCCTTCATGATGACCACAGTGTCCTCAGTCTTAGAGCTGAGGACACAACACACTTCCCAAGGGGGAGACAGTGTCTTCCCGGGAATCTTGGTGTGTCTGTCTGCCTCCTAGCGCAGAGAGGCCACAGGCTGTTCCTGACCCATGCTGTGATAATCCAGGTCCAGACTCATGCTTGAGCTATGGCAGGAACTGAGACACACTCCACACTCTAGGAAGTGGACTAAGGAGGACCCCGCGGGAGGCGGGGCACATCTTGCAAAACCTGTAGAAATGCCTCAGGGAGGGGCTGGAGAGATGGCTCAGCGGTTAAGAGCACTGTCTGCTCTTCCAGAGGTCCCGAGTTCAATTCCCAGCAACCACATGCTGGCTCACAGCCATTTGTAAAGAGATGTGGTGCCCTCTTCTGGTGTGCAGGCATGCATGCAGGCAGAACATTGTGTGTGTAATAAATAAATAGATCTTTAAAAAGAAATGCCTCAGGGAATGAGAAAGAGGATAAAATTCAGAAGTGCCACAAAGCTGTACAAGGCAGGACAGTCAGATACCGGGGTCTGTTATTGCTGAGTTTGGGGGAGGCAGTATGGTGGAAGTAGAGACCTCATTATCATTATACAGACACCTTACGATCATTACAAAAATCTCATTCCAGGTGGCAGATATTTTTGTGTAATTAGGTGCTTTTATTCTGGAAGTTTCTGCACCTGGCCAACTACGACTTTACCCCTAGGTCTCATGGGAGGATATATCTCACAACCTTTGGCTTCTGGGACAAAAACAAATGGGCTTAAGAGCTGCTCCCTCCCGGTGTGTCTCTTCACCACCTGAATCACTCATTTCCCGGCCACAGCTCTATGGCTCGAGGGGCTACCATCATATCTGGAGTGATTTAAAAAAAGGCGGGGGGCTTTCCCAATAGCTCCTGTAGCAAGAATAACCACTGCCTCCATGCTGGTCCACGTGCTCCACAGCTGCGGGCTCCACCAATGCACACAAAACAAAGCTGGCTAAGTCATAAGCTTGCTTTCTTTTGCGTGCTTCTGATCCAGGGAGCGAGACTGCAGCAGTTCTGAGGAGTTGCTTGGGGTAGGAGAGGGGGTTAGTTCTAGCTTCCTCTCTCAGGAGGAAAGGCAGAGTGGGGTGCACACGCTGACCAGAGACAGGCCACTCCCACTGAACTGTCATCATCAGATGAGAAGTGAGAAGTGACCCTAGCTGGCTCCCACGGAAGCCCAGCAGCTTCTCTTTCCTAGGCTCCAGAGGATACACATAGAGCTGTGGGTGACCTCAAGCCAGATGCCACAGCTGTTGAAGGCCAGTCGGTAGGAGGAAGCCTGGCAAGTGCAGAACCTATGGGCCCACGGGGGTAAGCCATGAGACTGCTGAGCAAGGGGTCGCGAAGACACTGGGCACTGCATTTGCTTCGAACAAATGTTTCCCCTGTCTTTTTTTTTTTCAGAAAGAAGCAATCAGGGGAGCAAGGCATAAATCACCTACTGGCAATACCAGACGTTGCTAAAAGGGGCTGTTGTGTGCAACCAATTTCACAACGAGAGCTGCTCCTTCGAAATGCTGAAAAGCCATAAATCAACGAGCCTAATGGATTTTGTCCTGTCTATTCAGTATCTTCCAGGGCATTGAATTTAGAATGGAATGCATTAAGGAGGCGGGTGTGGGGTGGGGCAATAAAACTCTCTAGCAATCCGTGCTAGCCTGAATAGTTTCAAAGTGCACACGCCACACTAAAAGCCTTTCCTTATTTCTTAGTACAAGGCCATGGCTGCTTCTCTTACTAGTGGCTTCTCCATCACACTCTCAGGAGCACAGAAGGAACATGGGTGGGAGCCCAGGCCTGACATCCAGCTGTGTGGCCTCAGGCCAGTAAGAACAGTTTTGAGCTATCATCCTTGTCTCTGGACGGTGAACACAGGACTCTTGAAAAAGACTTGTGTCAGCAAATATAAAGTGTACGGTATACTGGACCTCCTTGTGACATTTCCATATATGTGAATAGCATACTCGATCATGCTCACTTGATATAGGTGCTTTGTATTTACAAATGAGAGAGGCTACAATAATCTGGCAGCTTTTGTCTTGGGGCAGTTGCCTCACACTTGGCATCCCTCACAAGCGTTAGCTTCACATTTTGGCCTCTTGCTTTCTCACCCACTGATCCCTGAGGTTTGGATTAAAGGGCAGGAGCTTTGTGCCTATGATTGGGACAGAAACTATGAAGGAAGTTCATTAAAGAGCAAGTTACAGGATGATGCAGAGTATTGCAGAGACAGTGCGGGAGGGTTGGAGTAGGGAGGGCCCCAGCATCGTGCTCAACTTCTTTTTTTTTTTTTTTTTTAACAGGATGGCTGGGTGCTCTGTTGACTTGGAGGATCTATTTTTCAGGACAAACGCAGTTTCTCTTTCTCCCTGGAGCATCAGCGTCTCCCCGAGAGCTTGGTTCCCAGGCCCACCGATCTCGTCACGAGGGTAGCTCTCATTGTCTGTTTGGGAAACTCAGCTTGGAAAACAAAAACATCATGCAAGATTGCTTCATCCCGTGGTTTGGGAGCTATCAAGCTGCTCATGAATCTGATGTAATTTGAGCTTTGCTTGCAGTCACATGGCAAGAACTCAGGACTTGGCTAGACTCAGCTGGACTCCTAGCTTTTAGACTTCTTCCTTCCTTCCTTTCTTTCTTTCTTTCTTTCTTTCTTTCTTTCTTTCTCCCTTCCTTCTTTCCTTCCTTTTTCTTTTTGCTAATAGGTAATTGATACAAAATCTTCATAAAAGAGAATAAAAGCAGAGAGAGATAAAACTAATGCTCTTTATGTCAGTCAACACCCTGGGACTTAGAAGGACGCTTAATTCAGAAAAGTACTCCCTACTGGGGCAGCGGGTGACAGACGAGCATGAGAAAGAGAAAGCATTTGCTAACAGCCTCAGGTTCCTTTCCAGACATACCCAGATGGAGTGCGAACATTCCCTTTCTTTACCTCGGACCCCAGGGCAGAGCCGTAAATGGAAGCATGTCTGTTGACTCACTGAACCAGAGTCAAGGCCATGGCATTTGTGGCATCTCAGACATCGACAATGACACATAGTGATCTTTCTGGGGCCACCTCGGATCCTTCTGAACCCAGTCTTGTCACTGACACCCAGCCTCCACTTGCCTGTCAGCCCACCTTTAGCTCCTGTTCTTCTCTGAGTCTGGATGGAGAAGACAGACCGAGACTCAGATCATCCAGCTGTCTCCTCAGAGGTTAGGGGACTACCTGAGGCCATGGTGTACCTTCATAGCCCCTTTCTGTGGGAACAAAGGACCTCACTGTTATCTTAAAGTAGCCAAAGTAGACACGAGCTCCAACCAGACAAAATCCCAGCATGGGGTATGTGTGTGTGAACATAAGGTTCCACCCTTAACCAAGGGCCTGTTGGCATTTGATTGTGCCTGGGTGAGGGCAAGTCACTTTTCTTCAATGGACTGGCATTTGCTGTATTGGCTACACTCCAGGGAAGATAGCCAGCTAACACAAACTGGTCTCCAAGTTTTTGTTTTTGTTTTTTAAGAGAGGGCCACGGAGAGAACATGAAGTCGGATGACTATGGGGGTGAGGAGAATCCAGGAATGGAATAGTCCAAGAATAGTCACATAAACCCCTCAGACACTGAGCTCAGTCAGGTGTGGATGCTTTATTGAATGCACATACCAAGACCGGTCATGATCAGAGAGACACAGTGGACTTGGGAGTCAAACTTTAACACTGGTCCTCTCTCACAGCAGGCTTTCTTTTGTAGAAAAAGCAAGTGCGGAAGGCAAAGGGAGGGCAGCATTACATTTTGGCTAATTAGACTTAGTATTATCAGCTAACCTTTAAGCTGATTGGTAAGTGAGGCAGTGGCTAGGGTCTTTTAGAGAGCAACCAGAGTGCAGCCACGTCTAATAGAGTATGAATTATGACACCACGGAGTCATGGTAAGCTATGAAAGGTTAACTTGACCTTCTGGAAGGGTCTCCTGATGTCAGTTGTAAATAACTACTTCTAGGAGGTTAACTTGACCTTTTGGAAGGGTCTCTTGAACTTAATTTCACCTTATAAATAAAAATGAAGACTGCATACAAAATGGCTCCAGCTTTGTTACAAAGAGCAGGTGTCAACAGGAAGAGCTGGAGGAGGATATTGAATATGATTAAAACATATTATATGAAATTCCCAAGAATAAAACAAAAACAGAAGAGGAGAAGGAGGAGGAAGAAGAGGAGGAAGGAAAGGAGGAGGAGGAGGAGGAGGAGGAGGAGGAGGAGGAGGAGGAGGCTGCTGCCACTCAGAGAAGGAAGTGGCTAATACCAGCTATGCTGGGCAGCGATAGGAGCAGTGCTTGGCTTAGACTTTCTGTTGCTGCCTTAGGAACATGGCTACCTCTCAGATTAGTTAGGTCAGGTGTGCTCAACACCCACGGGCCCTGGAGGAGCAAAGCGCTTCTGAAGGCCTCTAACACCTGAACAGTAAAACAGAAGACTCAGGAACTGGCAAACTTCTTCCTGCCAGTGATGTGGGAACAAAGTGTGTGGGCCTCAGAGGGGAGCCAGACTCCTCTGGGAGGAGATGCATGCAACCTGGCCCCTAGTTGGTGGCTGTCAAGTGTGTGTACAAGAAGTACAGTGAGGCTGGGCGGTGGTGGCGCACGCCTTTAATCCCAGCACTCGGGAGGCAGAGGCAGGCGGATCGCTGTGAGTTCAAGGCCAGCCTGGTCTACAAAGTGAGTCCAGGACAGCCAAGGCT